>NC_090440.1:1537237062-1538487062 GCF_031143425.1 Pleurodeles waltl | reverse complement strand
CCAGCTGTGGCTTTCCTATATAGTGTTGTCTCTATTCTGTTATCTGTGATGATCACTTTTATGTCTAAAAATTCAATTGTTTCTGCATCAACTTTGCCTGTGAATCTCAAATTACACATATTATTATTGATTTCTTTGATAAATTTGTCAGCGGCGGTTGAATCACCCTTCCAAATTACAAAAATATCGTCGATGTATCTAAGCCACATGACAATATTATCATTCCATTTCTCTAGGGGGGAGTTATTCAAAATCTGTTCTTCCCACCAACCCATATAGAGATTAGCGTAACTGGGAGCAAAGCATGTTCCCATCGCTGTACCGCATGCCTGCTCAAATATCTCATTGTTAAAATAAAACATATTATGTTGCAAACACCATGAGATCATTTTAAGTAGCATTTTACTATGTTGGTAAAAGTTGATCGATCTCTGTTTCAAAAAATACTCAACTGCCTGTATTCCCAAATTATGCGGGATACTGGTGTATAGTGCTGTCACATCCAGAGTCATCAGAAGGAAATCTTTTTCCCAACTAATATCAAAGATCCGTCTTAAAAAGTCACTACTATCCTGTAAGTAAGACGATAAATTTCTGACTAGAGGCTGTAAATATGCATCTAAATACTGAGATACAAATTCAAACAGGCTCCCTTTAATAGAGACTATGGGCCTTCCAGGTGGATTGTGTGCGTTTTTGTGAATCTTTGGTATTAAGTAAAATACAGGCAATTTTGGGAAATCTACTTTGAGCAGTTTATACTCTTGTTCACTTATGAGACCCCTGTCTTTCCATTGTATCAGTTCTAAATCAAATCTTATTTTCACATTATCCACATATTCTAAATCAATCCTTTTGTAGCATTTAAGATCATTCAACTGAGTATAAGCCTCCTCCATGTATTGTTGTCTAGGCCAAATTACAATATTTCCTCCTTTGTCAGAACTTCGCACTACAATTTCTGGATTCTTAGATAGTTTAGTCAATGTTTTATAGTATCCACTAGTCTGTGTATTGTTTTGCTTAACTGTCTTAGCCCTCAAGATCTTAAAACCTTTGATTAAAGTATCAGAAAATTGATCAATTATGTCTCCACTGTATGCTGGAATAGTTCTAGATTTAGGCTTCAGCCCCGATGCTCCTTCTCGATCTAAACATATGCCCTCTGCTTCCAGCCTTGCAATTAATTGTTCTTCATTAAGTTCACCTACAGTACTATCTCCCAGTTCCCACAGATCCTTCATTAACGTCACATCTTCAATAAGTAAGTTCTGACTACAGTGGCTATCACTCTGTGAACCTGACTCTTCCATATCCGCTCCCTGTGGTGATGTCATCTTGTTTTTGTTGGCATGAATTTTAAATAATTTTAATTTCCTTATAAATAGAAACAGATCTATGCGACTTTGTACATAGTCAAACTCCTGAGGCTGGCAGTACGAGAGGCCTAATGTCAAATTTTCTTTGTCCACTTCATCTAATTCACTGTTCGATAAATTAACAATTGTCTTGTCATCTCTCAATATCGTTTGTTGCTTCGAGTCATCTTTCCTCCATCTTCGATTGAAATTTCTTTTGCCCCCTCGTCTTTTCTGCCTCTGCCTCTTCCTCTTGTTCTGATTCCACCTCTCCAGGGTCTGTGATTTGTTCTTCGGTCTCTCCTTAAAAAATCAAATTCATCTTGCAATGAAGTATGAGACTTGACACGTACCGATTCTTCAAAGTCTGTGTCTGAACTCTCGCTGGTTCCCACATTGGAAGATTTGAATTCTGTATCAAAATTTTTCTTACTTGATTCTTTGCTTTTTTGCTGTCTCCAATAATCAAATTTCTTTGCAAAAGTGTATATTTGACCTGTTTCATAATCAAAAGTATCCCTGTTGAATTTACGTGACTTCTTTGAAATTATTTCTTCCTCAATTTTGCTTAATCGTTCATCCATAGCTTTGTATAATGATTCAACCAACTTTTGATCAGAAAAAGTCTCAATTAGTTTGGTAATATTATCAATTTTCTCTATAATTTTCTCCCTTTCTATTTGGGCATATTTAATCAATATCTTCATCATCCCTGCAGAGCTGGCTGCATTATGCGCTGCCCACTCTTTCAACAGTTCAGGATTCGGATCATCATATGTGGGCATGATAAAAATCCTCAAACCCCTAGGTACTCGATCTACTTCTAAGTATTTATTCAACGATTCACATTCCCACCATTTATTTAACTCTTGCTTTTTTAATCTCTCTAATTCCTTAAATGTACCGTAAATATCAGGATTGTTGCCTACGAGCTCTCCCGTGGATGTTTGACTCGTATCTTTCATGATAACTTTGGCAAATGCAAGTTCCGCTCTCATTTTTCGATTTTCATAAATATTGGCAGCTTTATTCGCCATTTCAATGGTCTCGTCTCGGCAACACTGTTAATGAGTCAAAATGACTACCCAGTTGTTTTTGAATCTGTGTCAGCAAAAAGGCCAATTAGTATAATTAGAGTCACTGAATTCCGTACGTATTTACACCTGGCTGCTTGTACTTAACAGACAGTATCTGGTATGCCCGTTCAATTTAAAACATTGTAGCCCGTGTTCCGAAATATGTGAATAAATATACCGGTTGATAGTTCTTGGAGCGCCGCTCAACTTCCGTTAATAAAAACTCTGAGAACAATGTACAAGTCTCGTGTCAGATTGCTTTTGAGATAATTGAAGAGATATATCCTGAGATACACTTTTGCAATTTCACCGTAACCCTTCGTAAACTCAATCTTCCTTTCCACGATCGTGCGCCATACTTATTAAAGCAGAATCGCTACAGTTCGTGTTAGGCGCTTGGCTCCGCTTCTGGTAAGATATCAATCCATTTCATTCAGCCGCTTACCGTTCACGGCGTCAGTCTGCTTCGGCGTCCTCCGACTCCGCGCTGACTTCCCCTTGGTGAACGGTCAGCTGTTTTCTTGACGATCACTATTCCAGTGCGGGGGCAGAGAGATCAAATTATTAACACTCCGGTCAGCGTTACTCTCTGCACCTAATCGTCAATGGTGCTGGAGTGGGACGCACGCCACCTCGTCTTTCTAATATACAGAATTCCTTAACCAATCATTAAGGCTCCAGCACTCCACGAAGGTTTCAAGGATTTATTATAAACAAAACAGGAACGCGTTTCGGCGTAACCGCCTTCTTCAACCTGCGGGCCGCCATTTTGGCACCCTTTATATATCCCTTGTGTTACCATGCATTTAAAGTAATACACTGCCTTTTCAAACATACTGACTTCTGTAATGTCATACATGTGAAAAAATATATATTTATATAAATCTACAATATGTGCAATTTGTGTTGAAACATTTTAAGAGTACACAGAAGATCAGAGTGTCTAGATGCAATATTGTATGGTCCTAGGATGCATTCTCAAAAAAAGGATTTATATGACTGGTTTAAAATTTAGTCAGAAAGTTTTTCTGATTCTCATGTAAAGAAAAGTACTTGAATAAGAAAGTTTTCATTTAATCCATCTTGATTCCCTTACAAGTATCTGTCCATCTTGAAACTTAATTCTTTGATTGTTCATGTTTTCAGAATGACTATGCTTAGAATCATAGTCTAGCATTGATTTCAGGAAATATAACTTTCATATTGTGTGTTCTAACCTTTTTCTTACTACAGGTCTCCTTCCCAGCCGTTTCCCGTCCTAATCCCCTCTTCCCCTCTTGAACTCTCATAGCCTCTGTGATTTATCTATCAGAGTATTGGAGCTGTTCAGTGGTGGACGTGTTGGGAACATGCGCAGACCCCCGAGGATCTGGTGACTCTGACATTCCTATCCAAGTGGTCTGAGAAATCACAAAGGTCTACAACAGATCCTTCCCATATTAGAAATACATTGTCTATATAATGAACCCAGACAATGACCCTCTACATACATTTCGCCATCCAGGGATCCATGAACATCTGTTCTTCCCACCAGACCATGACCAAATTGGCATAGCTGGGGGTGAAACAGATACCCAGGGCAGTCCCCTGTATCTGTCGATATAGAACATCATTAAACAGAAAAAAGTTCACCTTTAAACAGAATTTAGTCATATCAATATTCATTCTGTTATGTTCAAACTGGGTTAATGCTCTAGCTCTTGAAAAATATTCTACTACTCTTAACCATCACATTGTCTAATGCTCAAATATAACAATTGTACGTTCAATGTTACCAGTATATATGTTGATTTCCAGAGGATATGATTCATCCTTTTTGAAAAGCACATGCTGTTCCTCCGATAGGATGGTAGCCTCACCACAAATGAGAATAAAGTATTCAATATAGAAAGCCATCCTTTATAAAAGGCTGCCTCTTGCTGACATACTAAGCCTTCCAGGTGGTCTGTCCTTATTTTTATGTATTTTCAACAATAAGTAGAAGGTGGGGATAGTTTCTTCAAAAGTTGATACTCCTCATGTTCCAGAATTCCACTGCATTTCCACATCTTCAACTTTGTATGATAATTGTCTATAAGTTCCTGGTGGTAATTTATTTCCATTACCTGGTAGCACCTGCTATCTCCCAATTGTCTTAGTGCTCCTTCCATTTATAAGTCCTTACTCCAGAGTACTGCATTACCCCCTTGTCTAAGGGTTTGATAACACAACCACCCTTCTTTCCGAATACTCGTAGGGTTTTGTATTGTGACCATGTCAAGTTTCTGTATTTATCCGGACCTTTCTAGGATTGTTTCTTCAGGAGTTTGAGTTGTTAAATTGTCAGTTTGCAAGACATCAATCGCAATATGTGGGAGAATCAGCAAACATCTGGATTTTTTTCCAAAGTCACTTTCACTTCCCATGTTTGTTTGTAGATCCATTTCATTCATCTTCTTGATCATTTCTCCAACATCCTAGACTTGGTGATTATTACCTCTCAAATCACTACATTGATCCACATCCTATGCATTACCTAATCACTCAGCATCCCCTATTGTCCTTGTTGTTACTTTCTGTAACAGAGATTATTCCCCCTCAATGTTCCTCCTTTTTCTTTGATAGTGAGTGGGCTTTAAACAGTTTCATTTTCAAACAATATTAAACGGATCCACTCTAGTCATTGTGTCATCAAATGTTGTGGTTGGGCAAAAAGATAGGTCAAGACTTTGTTTCCTTCTCCGTTAACTCTTCTTTGATCAGATTTGTCACTGAAGTTTCATTTACTCTATTGATGGATTAACTTTGCTCTTCCCTCTTACTGACTTGACTCCTCTTATTGTTCCTCTCCCTCTTCCTTCTGGTTCTTTTTCTCCATCTCTGTTTTTTAACTTGTCTGGTTGCCTCTTGTTGTTGTTGCTGCAGCACCCTGTACTCATTTAAATAAGTTTGACTTGTTCCAGGTTTCCTTCCAGTACTCAAAACGTCCTCAGCACGGTATGACTTTATATCCAAGCTCACCAGTGAGCTTCCTTTGAACATCTTTCCCTCCTGTTGTTGTTCCACCTTATTGTTTTTTTAAGGGCTGTTGCATAGTTAAACCTTTTGTAAAGTATGAGCATCCATCCATTCTCATAGTCTGTCTCGTCCCTTCTGAAATGTTCATTCCTTGCACTTCTTTATATCATCTTCATATTTCTGTATTCTTATTGCCATTTTTCTTCGAAAATTTCCATTTCCTGTGACCTCTCAACCAGTTTTATAGTATTTTCATATTTTTTGAATGCATGGTTAATCAAATTCTTGATCAGTCCCATGGAACAGTGTTTATTATTCTTAGTCCATTCTTGTAAGTGTTCATCACCCAAACTACCATGTGCTGTCACTGTATCCTCGGACCACGCAGGATCCTTTCATCATCCAAATTCTTCTGGAGGGTTGTTCCTTCCCACCATCTATTGATTTCATGCTTTCTAAGTTTCTCCAGTCTCTGCTAATTTTGTAATAATGTTGTCTGTCCCTCATTGGACACTTTACTCTGCCCGCACTCTTGTGGGCAGGGAAAGTAAATTGCTTCCATCTGATTGGAAAAAGCAAAAACTACTGCTCACTCTGAGCGGGAGCAAAGCTAGCTTCTAATGCACTTGAGATGGGTGCACACTGGGAGCTGGGGGGGCATAAGGAGGCACTGGAGCCCCCAAAACAACCCTCAACATTCTGTTTAGTGGGGCATCAATGTAAGGCCCCCGGGGACAAAGCCCCCAAAGCCACTTTTGGCTTGAGGATGGGGGACATGTACCCCTCTGCCTTTTAAAAATATGTTTTGACCTCAATGGTATGGAGGCCCTGGGGCAATTATTGGCTTGAAGAGGAGGTCTGCACATCACCTACCCTTAAAAAGATAAGGGTTCGGGAGGATAGGTTCCCTTAATTCCACAGTGGCTCTGGAGGGGGTATCACTGGCCATCTCCCGTTCAAGTATATGTTTTGACCCCAGGAAATGGGGTTGATGAGACCTCTATGGATTTCGGGAGATGGGCTGCACACATCCCTCCCCTTTAAAAAAAAGTCCTAGGGGCTGGAGTCCCCCGGGCCCGTAAAGGCTTGGGAAGTGGCTGCATGCCCCCTCCACCTAATTAAACAAAACATCCCTTGTGGGGCATCGAACATGTAGTTCCAGACAGGAGAGGAGGTAGTGTGGATGATACATATGAGAGAAACATATTGAATCAATGAAATACATACAGTTCAATGGGGACTCAATGTGGACAGAGAGCTTCATATGTTACTATACCTTCATATCTTACTACAACTTATATAACAATAGATAGGTGTGGAGGCACAGGGTAATTTAACTATGTGCAGTTGATGGTCTCTATCTTCCCCCTCCTACATCAATGAGCTTGCAGGGTATTGCTAATTGCTATTTATGTGTGAGGTCTATGGCGCTATAATAATACATTGGAGTATAGTGCATTGTTACACTCGCCAGCATCATCATTGTTGAGTACATTAATATTTTTTTATTAGAAGCCATTGTCATGCCATGTTTATTGATTTTCTTTCTGTCATTTAAGAATTGATAAGTGATTGAAATGTAGAACATACTATAGAATAAAATGTTGAAGTATTATTTGTCAACTATGTTTATCTATAGACTAGTGGTATACGAATTGTGCAAAAAGGTACTATTTGAACGCATCCAAAACGCATCCGCCTGCCTGATCCTCGACATACCCCGCCGATGTCACATCTCCCCTCACTAGAGGGACCTCCACTGGCTCCCCTTGGACAAGAGGATCACCTCTAAACTCCTCACCCACGCACACAAGGCTCTACACGACACCGGACCCACCTACCTGAACACCAGACTCAACTTCTACGTTTCCTCACGTCAACTACGCTCTGCCAACCTTGCCCTCGCTATCGTCCCCCGAATCCAGCGCAAGACCTCTGGCGGCAGATCCTTCTCCTACCTCACCGCCAAGACCTGGAACGTACTCCCTACCTTACTACGCCAGACCCAGGACCTCCTCACCTTCAGGAGACTCCTCAAGACATGGCTCTTCGAACGATAGCAGCACTACCTCCCCCTCCCGCCCCCCCCCTAGCGCCTCGAAACCCTAACGGGTACATAGCGCGCTTTATAAATTATTGATTGATTGATTGATTGATTTGTGGAGAGCAATTTGAATCTTTTTGTGCAGATTGCTACAGTTGTTGGGTGAATGAGATAATTTGTTAATATGTTACTTAATGAGTGCGAGCACAAGCTGTTTCTGTGGTCAGCTATATTGGGTCAGTTCTGTATTTCTTGGTATCCTGTTAACAAGTAAATGCATGAACTTTTAATACATTGTTGCTTAGTGCAGACAATTTCATTGATTTTGAAAGTCATGTAGGTATCATGTCTTTGTGTTTCCATACTGGTCTCATATATTTAAATTTTCTCAACAGTTAACATAACTCCACTGTAGAGTTGAGGTTTAGGAAGAGAAAGAATCATTTTATTATTTGTCAGCAGTTCTTCGAGATTCTGGGATTCATAGTTTGAAATTTCTTTGTACTATAGCAAGTACTTTTTTTAGACATTCTATAAAGTATTTTCAGTTATTCAGTACATACAGTCTTTCATATTTCTTATTTTAGAGTTGCTGATTTGCGACTATCGTCATTCAGATATATTTTGATTAAGAAATTGATGACATTCTCAGAGTTTATTTTATTCCTGTTTTCTATCAACCTCCTTTATGTAATTTGAAGTTAAGCTTCTGAGTTTGATATACGTGGTAATTATGGCATTTGTTTTCAAATAGAATATACAGGTCTAATGTTCGAACGCATTATGACCATGTCATTGGTGAGTGTGCTTAATATCTTGAAGATATGTACACTCTGTTGAGTTTTTAAGTACGGAATTCTTTTTTTCTGTTATTTCAGGTTATTATATGTGGTTGCCAATTGGTTGAAATTCTTGCATCTTTTAATTGGATTACATTTCAAGATACCATACCAAGGGTGTTTCTTTGATGAAGCATACAGCCATTTTACGATTGAATTAATGGATATATACTCTTTGGTAGGTCTGGCAATCTCTAATTCGATTCTAGGTGATATCAAGTCTACCAAATTGGATTACATATTCTACAGTCTCATTTAGGATATGGGAAATGATGATAGGTGTGAATTATCCTTATTGGTGGATGGGGTATCACATTGAGCGTGCTCTGGCATTTGAGGAGACAAGTTATGTACATTTTTCTTCTCTTTAGCATCATATGATGACCGTATGTTTGTTTGAGTAGTGGTCCATTTAATTTACATTTTTCACTTTACTAGTGGATACAGAAGATTGGCAAGTATCAACCTGATTGTGGGTTGATTCTCAAATTGTTGGTTTTGCACCAAGTGTAACTATTCACCATATTAAATATATGCACTAATTAATTTAGTGCACTCTGCTTATCCATCTCTTGATTTTGTTATGTGTAAAATTGTAATCAGAAAACTGGTTTTGCTATGTTAAACAAGTGCCATGTATTGTTGAGTCCATAAATATCTTTTCACCATTGTGTTTATTATTTTGTATATTTTTTAACGTCTCTGATGTGCCCAATTTCTATTTATAATGTATGGATCTCTTTATTTATTTTTAGATTAATGTAGAGTATTTGAAAATTGGTAACTGCAAGACATATCATATTGCACATTTTGATGGTGTGTTCTATTTACATTGATTGCCCTGAAGAAGTAAGTTATTTGCAAAACACGCTTTGGCTAATTTGGTTGCATGGACATCACTGTGGGATTTATTGAAATTGGAAACTATATGATGGATGAAAAAGATAGCAATTTGAGAAACTTTCAGTTGTACATTGTTTTCAGTTATTAGTCACTGTGTGGGAACAGTGTTCAGGGAAGAGAGTGCGGAGCTGATATCCTCCCACCACTTGTGTTTATAGGGCTTTTTTTTTTTAAAGAGGAGAGGGTCCATTTGATGACTCCCCAAACGTATTGTTGTCCTCGGGACCCCATCAATAGGGAGTTATTTGTTTTAAACGGGAGGTTGGGCCTTGTGCCACCCTCTCGCAAGCTTTGTTAGGTCCTGGGGACCTCATTGCCTAGAGCCACTATTAAAATAAAAGTTAAAGGGGAGAAGTGCAATATTTGGGCTCCCTCCCAAGCCTTGTTAGACCCTCAAGACCCCATCGTCAATGGCCACTATTAAAAGTAGAGGAGATGGGGGCTGCACAGCTCCCCTACCCTGAGCTTTGTACGTCCCTGGGGACTGCATTCCCCAGGACTGTTTTAAAAAATTAAGGCAGGTACATAGGCCCCTCCCCAGTCTTGTTAGCCCTGGAGACCCATCCCTCATTTTGGGGAGGGGGCATGCATCCCCCCTACCCCAAGCGACTCCATCCCTAGTGGCCCAGTGCATATTTTAGGGGTAGGGGCCACAGGGCTCCCCTCTCAGGGCTGCTTTTGGCCTAGGGACTCCTTCCCGTGGGACCGAACAACGTATTTGAAGGCAAGAAGGGGCATGCAGTCGCCCTCCCAGGGCCCATTCTTGCCCTATGGAGCCCATGCCATGAGAAACGGCACCATATTTAAGGGGTAGTGGGCATGTAGCCCTCCTTCCCAGATGATTTCATCCCCAGAAACTCCATCCTTTGGGGCCCAACCAACAAAGGTTGGGTACCATGGTGCCCACTCAGGGAGCCCTAAAGCCTCCACGGGCCCAGTCAGCTCCTCGCATCCAGTGGGAGCCAACATTGCTCCCACCTGCAGAAAGCAGCAAATAATGCTGATTTCTGTGAGTGTGAGCAACCTTTTCATCTGTTTCCCTGCCCGCTTCACTGCGGGAAGGGAAACTGATGAAAAGTCTGCTTCCAGTGGGTGAGAGAATTTTTCAAGCTCCTGCCCTCTGGGAGCAGATTTGGGGGCATATTTATACTCCGTTTGCGCCGGAATTGCGTCTTTTTTTTGACGTAATTCCGACGCAAAACTAACTCCATATTTATACTTTGGCGTTAGACGCGTCTAGCGCCAAAGTCCATGGAGTTTGCGTCATTTTTTTGCGTGGACACCTACTTTGCGTTAATGATATGCAAGGTAGGCGTTCACGTCTAAAAAACTGACTCCGAGGCATGTGCGCCGTATTTACACTCCCGGGCAAAATTCACGGCCAGGAGTGGGCGGGTCAAAAAAAATGACGTACGGCCGCTTTTGCGCCGTTTTTTTAGCGCCTGGAAAAGGCAGGCGTTAAGGGACCTGTGGGCTCTGAAGGAGCCCAGAGGTGCCCTCCCATGCCCCCAGGGACACCCCCTGTCACCCTTGCCCACCCCAGGAGGACACCCAAGGCTGGAGGGACCCATCCCAGGGACATTAAGGTAAGTTCAGGTAAGTAATTTTTTTATATTTTTTTTTGTGGCATAGGGGGGCCTGATTTGTGCCCCCCTACATGCCACTATGCCCAATGACCATGCCCAGGGGACAGAAGTCATTGGGCAAGGGGGCATGACTCCTGTCTTTGCTAAGACAGGAGTCATTTCTATGGGGGTTGGGAGTCGAAAAAAATGGCGCAAATCGGGTTGAGGTGAAAAATTTGCCTCAACCTGACTTGCCCCATTTTTTGACGCCCAAGCCCCATATCCCCCTACGCCGGCGCTGCCTGGTGTACGTCGTTTTTTTCCACGCACAGCAGGCTGGGCCGGCGGCTAACGCCGGCTAACGTCATTGATTAAATACGGCGCCCGCATGGTGCTTCAGAATGGCGTTAGCCGGCGCAAATTTTTTTGACGCAAAGCTGCGTTAGCGCAGTTTTGCGTCAAAAAGTAGAAATATGGCCCTTGGTGTTTGGTCCGGGCAATAGCAGCAAACACAGGTTTCCTTGCCTGCACCACTGTGGGCAGGGAAATCACTATGTTCCAGGGATGGGCTCCCCTGGACAGAACCTGAGCTGGCCATTGGGGAATGTGGTCCCCAGGGCCATTAATGGCTTTTGGAGGGGGACTGCATGGAGGATGAGGATTTAAAAAAATGTATTTGGTCCAGACGGTGTCCCTCTGGGTTTCTACCATCAGGCCTATGGGGTGGGGATATATCTACCCTGCCCCTTGGGGTCCATTCTCTTTAGTTTTTTTTTAGCACTCAGGACCAGTTCCTGAGTCCCAAAATGGCCAAAGGCCACCCCCCTGGATAAGGTGATGGAAGCCAATCAGATCTCAGTTTGAGATCTGCTGCATCTGCGGAGGATTCACTTCTCTAGATATACATAAATCTTTGCACTTTAATAACTCCAAAATTACTGAAAATATTTATACCAATTTACAAAAAGCTTTTTTCCTGGAACAAGTTCCAGCTTTCTACCAAATTTGGTGTAATCTCGTTCAACGGTTCGGGCTGTAGTCATGTCTAAAATCCCTATGGAAAGTGCATGGGGAAATGTGTTCCGAAACCTCCTCTTTTCTCAGCCACTTCTTGCTGGATGACTCTGAAACTTTCCAGACAGTAGCTAAAATAACTAACAAACTAGTTTAGAAAATTAAACTAAAAATGCTTTTCCTATGGAAACTAGGTCCTAAATATAACTACCTACCTGTGACTGTCAGTAGGTAATATGCATATATTTACTGAAAATAACAAATGTTATGGGGACCTTATAGTTAGGTTCACATTTTACAAACACATTACCACAGAAATTCAGCACTTATAGTTAGATTTATCTCAAGTAACTGTGACTTGTGCCCTAAGGCAACTGTAACTTGCTCCCTCGCCATATACTTCTAATTACCACACATATTATAACACTCATAACATCTTCTTTGACATCACTGATAATATCTCAGCAACATTCTCTGTGAAATTATTGATGAAAAAACTGTGCATGGTAGTGGAGTGAGTTATAGTCGAAATCCAGTCATTTGGGTGCCCCCACAGATCATTGCCTGCACCACATCTTCAATCTCAGAAACCAAAGGAGTGGCCAGGAACTCACCACTCTATCCAACACTTCCATCACCATTGTAACATTTCCCGATGCTTGTAAACACACTATAGTCAAACCATTACTCAAAAAGTCCTCCACAGACTCCCATGTACTCAAAAACTACCAGCCAATCTCCCTGCTCCCATTCACAGCGAAGGTACTGGAAAAAATCATCAACCACAAATCGTGACATACCTGGAGCAGAACCAGCTACTCAACACTTCCAAATCTGGCTTCCATAGCAATTGTAACAGTGAGACTGCCCTGATCACAGCTGATGACAACATCTGAACTCTCATCGACCAAGGAGAAACAGCAGCCGTGATCCTCCTCAACCTCTCAGCAGCCTTTGACACCATACCCCAACACACACTGATCATCAAACTCCACTGCGTCTGCATCCAAGTGGACACCCTCAGGTGGCTCACCTCCCACCTCATTGGAACGACTCAAAGAATCTACTTACCTCCTTTCACCTCCAAAGGTAAAGATCTCACCTGTATTGTCTCCCAAGTATCTTCCCTAGCCCCACGCATTTCAACACATATGTGACCCCACTACATCATCAGATCCCATGGTCTCAACATCCTCCCTACACAGATGTCACTCAAAGAACTGCCAGCAGCTGAACACAGACAAGACTGTAATTCTAATCTATGGCAAGTGCAACAACACATGGAAGGACTTCTGGTAACCTTCCAAACTAGGACTCACACACACTCCATCCGAACATGCCAGAAACCTCAGAATCATCATAGACAACAAGTTCACCATCAAATCACAGATTAATGCAGTCTCCTTGGCCTGCTTCTTCACCCTGTGCATACTACACTAGATCTTCAAGTGGCTATCCCTGCACACAAGATACACCATGACACAAGCCCTCACACCAGTCGACTGGGCTACGGCATTGCCCTCTATGTAGGAATCACCGCACACCTCCTACAAAGACTTCACACTGTACAGAATGCAACAGCCAGACTCATCCTAGATCTACCCCCAAGATCCCACATCACACCACACCTCAAGCAACTCCATTGGTTCCCCGTGCATAAGAAATTATTATTTAAGCTGCTCACCCACACAACCAAGGACTCGCCTACATTAACTACCACCTGAAATTCCATCAAATGTCAACAAGACTATGCTCCACCTCCCTGTCACTTGCCTATACTTGACCTAAGCAGAAAGGGAGGACGAACCTTCTCACACATAGCAGCAAAAACCTGGAACAATCTACCCAAGCATTTCCGGGCCATCACTCCACTTCCGCAATTGCATAAGGCTCTCAAGACCAGGCTGTTCGACTGAGCCACTGAGACCATTGGATAACCTTGCGAGTGATGAGCTGCACTCCATAAATCCTACTTGATTGATTGATTGATTGCTAGTTACCTTACTGCACGAGATATAGCTACTTGAGATAACTCTAACTATAGGTGCTGTTTTTTTATGGTTTTGTGTGTGTAAAATTCAAACCTAACTATAACAGTCCTGTAACATTTGTTTTGTGTATATATATATATATATATATACACACACATATGTGTATATATTGGTCGGCACTAGGTAGTTATAGTTAGGACCATGTTTTCATAGAAAACGTGTTTTTTGACTTGCATATATCTTTGGCACCGTTTGACGAATCTTCATTAAATTTCTCCCAAAAAGTGTGGCAATGATTCTTTTTAGAAAAAAATATGTTTATTCCTTTTATTGATATTTCGGTAATTCCCAAACATCACAGCTCATAACAATGACTGTACATTCTCTTAGAAATTTCAGCGTGAGCACTGACATTAGGCATCTATTTGGTTATGCACATTACTTGGTTCTAACCCAATCAGCATGCACTAGTCAGGTGTCAGTCTGTATGTATGCGCGTGTGAGGCTGGTTATAAAGTTTAGTGTTGTGGTTACCTGGTTGGCCTGATTAATGGGGTGGTACGGTTTGACCAATAAGGTCAGTGTTAATACAAGAGTGGGTTCCTCAACTCAGGTTAATTCTCACACATAATTTCCATGTGTTAATGTCTCGGTAAGGGAGAATCTAGTTAGAAAAACTGTAAGAAAAAAGGTAAGAAAAATTGAACAGTAACTACTCTCTGAGAGGGTCCTGCAGGAGATATCTTATGGCATAACATCAGTGGGGGGATAAAGGTGTGCCAGTATCACAGATTGCGCCAGAGAGTTAGGCCTAGTGATTTTGTATGGGCTTGTCGCATTCTATATGTTGGGGGGTGGGTGCGGTCAGTGCATCAAGTGATCTTTCAGTTCATGTCGAGTGCAGTTGTGTCTACTTCATCTTCATCAGACTCGCTTTGATCTGGGCTCCTGTCGATGCCTGGGTGTTCCCAACTCTCCAGAACCTCAGTCCATAGTTCTGCCATGGGGGCATCTTCTGAGCCCTCATGCATCCTCCCATCCCAGGACACTCTCCTCCACCCTAGACCACTGCATGACATCCCTAACCCAGGTTTCTTTTGACGGGCCCCACCCTCGTCTTCTAATGCAATGCAATTCTACATTGAGCCAAGGCAAGGGCCAGATCCAGGAACCTGGTGCCAATTTTGTCCTTTTTGGGTCTGGAGAATCCACCTAGCATATCTCCAGGTGCAGGGAATAGTGCGGCCCAGTGTCATGTTGAGATGGAGCAGCACTGCTTTCCAACCTACCTGTAAGGTTGGGCATTCACATGTCCGGCTGGCAGCATCTGGGGCTTATCTTGGGTCATCCACCATAGAGCACATTCAACCTACGTGGTTTAATATACGTCATATGTAAGATATTGAATTGCATATATTTTAGTCTTGTGTTGCATGATAATTTGTGTGGGCATGCTGATAATCTGTTTCAATCTCTGTCATCTTGCGGTTTAGGAGGGGAACCTATCTGTTCTTGATTGGTGTTAGTGGCTTCTAACTCATCTCTAGTAGAGATCTGTATAGCCATGTTACTTGCCACCATGAGGAGCCTAATCTGAGCAGTAAGTTGAGCACTGCCTGTTGTGAAGGTTCATTCCTAGTCTTCCCCCACATGTCTGTATATGTCCTCTGCATTGCTTCATATGTCAGGAATTGGCATTGGGGCAGAGAATCTTGCTCCATCAGGTCAGCCAATGGCAGAAGAACACCTGAGGAGTAGCAGTCTCTCACAGTCATCATCCCAGCTGCTGTCCAGCTCCTCAACTGGGCGAAGGTGAAGCAGTCCAGTAGTACACCATGGTGCAATCCCACCAGTGGGAGAGTCGAGGCATTTAGCGGCACCCCCTGTGTTCTGACTTTGCAATGGCGCTAGCTGTGTACTGCCGTCTGGAGTAGGATATAGGGTCCCACAACTGATATGTCTGTCAGTAATGTCTTAGCCAGAAATAGTCCCTGCTGAGGCATTAAGCCAGGATGGTTGGGGAGCCCTTGCATGCATCATCAAAAGCCACCTGGCCATCCACTGGAGCTGTGCCACCAAATCGTATAGCTCAAAATCTGGTAATTCCAGGCCTCCCTTTGTGGGGACACGTCACAATATTGCCAGAGACACTCTATGACAGCAGCCGTCCCATATGAGCTTGAGCGTCTAATTGTCAGAACCAATGCATGGGGATGGTAATTGGGAGATTGGCAAAGAAGTACAGTAGTTGAGGTAGCATTATCATCTTAGTAAGTGATACACGAGTCATGGATGGCAACTTTAGGCAAACCAGGAGCAGAGAGAGCATTATTATCTTAGTAAGTGATACGCGAGTCATGGGTGGAAACTTTAGGCAAACCAGGAGCAGAGAGAGTGGAGAGTGCACCCCTGGTTACCTTCCCGCAAGTCATTTAAGTCATGATAGGACTGCATGCCCAGAAATGTAAAAGTTACGGATGTCCATGATATGCCTGTGGGGAAGTCAGGTCGTTGAGGGGCGTTTCGGGTGCATAGGAACAAGCATATCTTGGCCTGGTTCACCCAGAGGGCAGATAGTTTCCCAAAAAGTTCCAGGTGGTGCATCTCCCTTTCACTCCCAGCTGCACTATAGGCCAAGTACAGAAGAAGATCATCGGCATATAAGGAGATGATGTGTGTGTGCCTGTCTAACGCTATCCCATCAGCTTCCCCCTTTTCTCTTAAGAGTTCAGCCAATGGCTCATTGTCCAGGGCAAACAGTTAGGGGTGACAACAGACACCCCTGTCTTGTGCCCCTAAACACTCCATTAGCCACGTAAATAACATTCCCGGTCTTTACATGTGCAGTTGGTCCAGTGTACAGCAGGGTGACCCAGGATATTCAGCCATCTCCCATACCTATTTGGTGCATCACTTTCAGTAAAACGTCACATCTGAGGGAGTCGAAGGCCTTTTCAAGGTCCACTACTATCAACATGGTGTCCAGGATATTTTGGACAACTGAGTGGTACAGCATGTGGCAGAGCTGTCTGAGATTGTGGGTTGTGCTACGTTGAGGTATGAAATCATTTTGGTATTCGTGCATGAGGGTTTACATGTGTGGGAGGAGTCTTGAATCTAATATCTTGCTCAATATTTTGAAGTCCATGCTCAGCATACACAGGGGATTGAATATTGTTACAGACGCCCCTGAAGTAATGGCTTTGGGGAGGGAAATTACTGTTGCCCCTTGTGGTTTCCGGGAGGAACCTCTGTCTAGTGATGCGGTGCATAATGTGGCTAAACGTGGGACTAGGAGATCCACAAAGGTTTTTATTAAACTCGGCAGGGAGTCCATCAGGACCCCGAGTTTTACTTGAGGCCATCTCTTTAATGGCTTGTTTATTTCTTGTACTATCACAGGCCCCCCAATTCTACGTTGTGCCTTTTGTGTGAGCGATGGCAGTGAGAGGTGGTTTAAGAATTAATCTTTTGCTCTATCTCGGAGGGTCTCCGAGACAATGTATAATTTCATATTGTAATTACGAAATTTGTCATTTATGTGATCTGGAGTGTAAACATGGGCCCCTGTTACCGTTGTGAGGAGCGTGATCAGGGTGCCATGCAACTCTGGGCGAACAAGGCTGGCCAGCATCCATCCTGGTCTTCCCTCAATGTTGTGTGTTTTGGTTATGTAGGTTTTATATTCATGACATCTCAGTTTTTCTAAGACGGAGTTATACTGTTCTTTTGCTTCTAAGAGGGGTCTATGTAACGCAGGCTATCCCCCTAGGTTGTTCCCCAGTGAATGCAACGTGGCATTTATTGTGTTTAGTTCTGACCCGGGTGCTCTACTAATGCCCACGATTGTCCCATGCAGTGACTTCGGATCACCACTTTGAAGGTGTCCCATTCTGTGAGTACGGATTGTGTGGTGCTTTGGTTCAGCGTAAAATGATCAGCAATGGCCGTGTATCATGTCTCCTTATAGGGGGGTACTTCTAAGGCCGCAGTTTGTAACCGCCAGGTGAAGATCACTGGTCTATGTTCCATGGCCTGCAGACCTAAGAGCAGGGGATTGTGTTCGAAAAGCATTCAGCCTAAGTATTCTGTAGAGGTTACATCCTGACACAGCCTACTAGAGCATAGAAATATATCCAGCCTAGCCTGAAGCTTATATGGATGGGAATAAATCAGTAATCCAGAGGCTCACTGCTCCATTGTGCAGGAAGGCTGTCAGGTGTTGCGTGTCCCCATACCCTGGGGTTATACAAATTGTATTTTGCACTGGAAAGCCCAAAGTGTCCAGATTAGGTATTACAGTAGGTAGTATCTACCCTGTCAGGCAAGAACATCAGCTGACTGTGGGGTCACCACTGGTAGCTCATGTCCGGCCAGTGTCGAGTCTTCAGAGTCTGAGGCATCAGATTGTTTATCGGAGGTTCATTCTGAGTCAGATTCTGAGATGCCCTGTGTTCTTAGGTCAAGGGCTGCTCACAAGGCTGCCACTCGTTCCTGCTTCACCTCTTTCCCTAATGGCCTGCAGGTGGGGCCCTTGCTCCTTCTCTAGCCGGACAGTTTTCTTGGTTGATGGTTGGGAACTCTGTCTCTGTGTTGAGGTTCTAGTGAGATAGTTCCAGTTTTTTAGTTTACTAGCCAGGTCCATGCTGCTTGAGGGTCTTCACAGAAGTGGGCCTTCCCGTCTAGTAGGATTTGCAGCATGGTGGAAAATGTTAAGGAATATTGGAGTCATTTTCTCAGGGACTTCTTCACCTCCATGTAGGTAGCACTCTTAGATTGAACAGCTGCTGTATAGTTTGGTTAGAGCATCACTTTTCTGTTCTCCATGGCATATGGGCCCTTCATCCTGGAGTGTTAGAGTAGCATGTCCCAATCCTTGAAATGTAAGAGCTTGGCCACTATTGGTTGTGGTGGGTGTCCTAGGGTCGTCAGCTTGGCTGGGACTCTAAGTGTGCGTTGAATTGAGAAGAAGGGTGTCAGATGGTCTACGTCAATCTCAGTCTTCATCCAACATTTGAGGTACATACCATGTTTTTCACTTTGGTGCCTTATGGGGGGTCCACTATGCGGATGTTGTTCCGTCTATTACACCATTCGGCATCTTCAACTTGGTGTTACAATATGCATAGTCTTGCTGCTAGGGCCTCCACTCGCCGGGTAATGTCAGCTTGCATGTGGTGCAATTCCTCAAGCCCCATCTCTACTCCCCTCACCATGTCTGCCAATATGTGGTCTCTGCATAGAGTAGTCCTAGACCAACTGAGACCGCCCGATGTCTTGATGAAGCACCTCTTCATGTCTGTTATGGCTGCTAGGATTTTATCAAATTGGGTTTGCATTGTGGGCAACACCCTCTCCTGTTCCAGGGCCCCACCTTCCAATAGATGGTCTCCCTAGTCTCTACCTGGATCCTCGTTGGTCTAGTACGGGTTTTCCCCATGATGGATATCTAATCCACAGGTATGATGCAGTAAGCAATGCAGGGGTGAGTAGCCCTTTAACATCTGCTCAGAGCCTACCGTGGAAAGTAGCAGCTGTAGTAGCCGAAAGATTTAGCTTGTTGGTGCCAAATAGTCACTGTTTCACTGTGTTGGTACGTTAACTGGCAAGTTCAAAACAAGGCTCATATAAAATCCATTGATAAACAGAAAGTCGTGTCCGATTGTTCACTTCACTATTACTGGTATGTAATCCATGTCTGTTGGATTCTTCACAAAAGGAAGAAGGGAGCCAGGAACAGGTCTGCTTCGTGTACTATTTGTTCTATGTGGGCAAGAGTGGAATCATCCATGCATCATAGGTCCAAAGCGCAGCCTGCAGTGACCGATGCGTCTTAACACAGCAACCCAGGCATCAGTTGCAGTGGCAGAAGGGTCACAGGGCCCAGCGTGGTCCATTCAGCACCAGGTTGAAAAGTCTTTGAAAGCGCTTAGCTACTGAGCACAGACAGCAACGGTGCTGTCCCTCTGGTGAGGCGCAGATGCAGGGTAGGAGCATCTCTTGATGTATAGCTTGTGCGGTACGCCTGCAATGAAGCGGTGGGGCAGAACCCTCCCCCACACCCTATGGGGACTTCTTGTGGCTTGTATCACAGTTCCTCTCCCGCCCGTGGCTCTGCTTTGTGTAAGTCAAATCCCTCTTACCTCAGTTGGTGGTTTATGCAGTGGGGCTGGCCGCAGAGTCCCATCACTGCTTCTTGCCTGCGTAGGCACTCACCGATCATTGACATGTGTGGCCTGCAGCTGAGCAATGCCACTCGGCCACCGCTCGCAGCTCACCGCTCAGTCTGCTCCATGTATGGATCCGCTGTAGCTGTCCCCCCAGGCCACCACTCAGCTTGGTACGGTGCCAGAAAGCAGACACAGAGCCGCCTCACAATCCAGTCCCCTTGATGCAACTCCGCTCCATAGCTGTATGGTAGCTCTGGACTGCTCACTCTTAGGTCACTGACTGGGTTAGTCAACTAGGGTCTCAAGTGCCCTCTCGATTAAACAGGATTTATAAGCAGGACGGAGCAGAGTGATGTGGCTACGCCACGACTACAGTCTGAACCACTGGATAAAATTAAAACAAATTTGGCAGAAAGCTAGCTTTCAGTACGCAGATTACACTTTCGCTTACTTGGTTTAAAGGCAAAATAAATGTATATCTCTAAGGCTGCGGATCCTTCGCAATGTATTCGCAAATAATGACAAACTTGTGCAGGGAAATGCACAACACTGATTATCTGCCAATATCTTCAACCAGGAATGTTGAAAGCCATCTTGGGACTCGGCTTGAGCCGAGACTCTCAAAAAAAGTGAAAAAAGAAAAGGGACCAGGGTAGAGACATCCTGACCCCTTAGTTTAGGTTCCGGGGGCAATATAAAAAATACGGAGGGAGGTGCAGGGGGGCCCCCTCCTGTGGCCTTTCAGTGCCCCAGGGACCACCACGCTTATTTTTCACTTTATGCGGGGGCCACGTGGCTCCCTAGCAGGATCAAGGAGCATCAACTCTCCGGGGCTTCCTTCCATTTCAATACAGGGGGCGCCATCCCCACAGCCTGGGGAACCACCACTTCCCGGAGGCAAAAATAAAAAAATAGAAAGGGGGTCTGTTTTGGACCTCAGTAGCCCCAGGGATTGCCACCTCCCTAGTCTAAATGCACAGTCAGAGGGGGGTCGCACAGCCCCCTCAAGAAGCCAACAATCACTCTGGGGACCACCACCCTTTAAGCCACCTCCTGTTATGTTCTAGGGTGTCCAGCCCCTGGACATAGCTGTTTGCTGTCAAACAGCTCTCACTTACAGAAAGCAGTGTTTTCATCTATCTTTCCTGCGTGCAAATATGTGTGCAGGGAAGACAGATGAAAACATTCCTCCTGCAAGCAGGGAACTTCTATTAAAAGCAGCTCCCTGCTTGGGGGAGCTATACTGTCTCGAGCAGGACGCAGGAGCCAGCTAGGACTGCGGGGGCTTTGAGGCCCCTGCGGTCCTGTCATGCTCTCTCTCTTCCATCCCATGATGGCATGGAAGAGAGAGAGAGAGAGATTGTCATTGCAGTGGTCTCTCATGCAATGACTTCAAAGCGTCAAACTAGCAAGTTGTTTGGTTGAATGTTACAGTTACCTTTGGATGCAGAGTGGGACAGAGTCACTTCTGGCCTAATGATCAAGGCTTTGTGCAGTCACTCAGTAGGCTGAAGGTTCAAATCCTAGTATCGCTTTGCAGTGTTTTTGTTCATTTACTGTTTTTTTTACTGTTAAACCTTCCTAGTGATGAAACATTCACATTTCTTTCATATCCCATGCATGGGTTGACTGTCATAGGTATGTCTAGAAGCATCACAGTAAGGAGTCACCTATGGCCTAAAGGTTAAAGTCACAGACCTTCACACTGAAAGTTGAGGGTTCTATTTGTGTACCCGTGGTCATTTTCCTTCTTTAATTTCTTTTGAACTTCAAAAGTTTAAGGTTCATACTGAAAGTGATGTCACTCTTTTTAATTGATAAATACATTTGTCTTTTCAATTTGTCCAGAAATATCTCATTCAAAGTATATCATTCATCAAAGCCTAAAAAACTGTCTATCTCTCTCAATCTCTTTCTCTCTCTCTCTCACTTTCTCTTTCAATCTCTTTCTCCCACTCACACACCCACTCAGACCCTTGCATACCCACTCACCGACCCACTCAAACACTGACGCACTCACTCACAGATCCACTCAGAATCTGACGCACCCAGTCACAGTCCCACTCAGACATTGACGCACCCACTGACAGACCCAATCAGACACTGTTGCACCCACTGACAGACCCATTCAGACCATTGCACATCCACTCACAGACCCACTCAGACCATCATGCACCCACTCACAGACCCACCCAGACCCTCATGCACCCACTCAGAGATCCATTGAGACACTTGTGCACACAATCACAGACCCACTCGGACACTCACGCACCACTCCATACCCACTCAGACCCTGAGGTACCCATTCACAGACCTACTCAAACACACACACCAACTAACATGACCAACTCACACTCTGACACACCCACTGACAGACCCACTCAGAACGTCACACTTCCTCTCACAGAACCACTTAGACCATCACGCTTCCACTCTCACACCCAGACAGACACTGAAACACCC
This sequence comes from Pleurodeles waltl, assembly GCF_031143425.1. Lineage (NCBI taxonomy): Eukaryota > Metazoa > Chordata > Amphibia > Caudata > Salamandridae > Pleurodeles > Pleurodeles waltl. Next base: position 1,538,464,642 of record NC_090440.1, on the reverse strand, counting down.
AGACACGCCCTCTCACACCTATTCTCACAAACACAGAGACAGACCCTTCAGCCGTGCATGGTGCAGAGTTGGGTGGTTATAAGCGGTTGGCTGCAGGGCTTGGCTGCAGGCAAGGCACTGTGGCCAACTCCCGCCGTGCACGGCCAAAGGCCGTGCTCTGCGGTGGTTGGATTAACATATAGTAATTAAAGTTATTCTACGTTAAAAAAAAATAGAAATTCACTGAAAAAAACAAAGGTTACAGGGACGCTATAGTTAGGTCTGACTTTACTCATACAAAACCATAAATATCCAGCAGTTATAGTTTGAGTTATTTCAAGTAACTATAACTCGTGTCTTAAGGTAACTATGAGTCGCGCCCTTGCCATGCATTGCTGTTACCCCAGATATTGCAGCAATCATAACAACTTCTATAATTACATTAAAAATATCAATGAAGCATTAGCAGTCAAACTAATGAAGAAAAACTGTGAATGGCAGAGGTGTGAGTTATAATTAACTTAGGGCGTGACTTATAGTTACTTGAAATATCTCTAACTATAACTGCTGAATTTCAATGGTGTTTTTGATTAAATTCAGAACCTAACTTTACTGTCCCAGTAACCTTTGTTTTTTTCAGTGAATATATGTATACTCACACATATATATTTTTTTTCACTGAAAAAACCAAAGGTTACAAGGACGTTGTAGTAAGGTTCATGTTTTATCCACACAAAACAATAGAAATTCAGAAGTTATAGTTATATTTATGGTTGTATTTATGATAAGAAACTATAACTTCTGGGCTAAAGTTAATTAACAGCATGAGTTATAGATCCGTCAGTTAAGTTTAACTATAAGTATAACTATAGCTGCAGGATTTATATGGTTTTGTATGGGTAAAACATGAATCTAACTATACTGCCCCTGAAACCTTTTTTGCAGTAAATTTCTATGTCTATTTAACGTAAAGTAATTATAATTACCATACAATTTTACAACCACCGCTGGCCTGCGCAGCAGGGGTTTGCTATGTGATTGGGTGCATGTTTGATCTGCATATACTTTGCAATTTTACAATAAGGGTGCAGGATGAGCACCACAGTAGATCCACAGATCCACCCAAAAAATATTATTTGGGCAATTTTGTGCCCATAAGGTGTCCGTCAGAGACCTCCCTCCATGTTTCCTTTGGACTCAGGATACCTATATCCTGACCCCTTATGCAATTTTTTCATGTATAATTTCTCCCCTGGGCCCAGCTGAGAAAAAAAATGTTGGCTGCAACTTTTCTCTTAGGTTGCGGGCAGCCAATTGGGGCCTTGCTTTTGGGCTGGGATCCGCAGGTACCACAGATCACCGAAGGGTCCACATCCCTAAATATCTATATTATTTTCCTTTAATAACTTCAAAGCTACTAAACAGATTTGCACCAAATTATAAAAAGGTCTCTTTCTAGGTCAAGTTCTAGCTTTCTGTCAAAGTTGGTGTAATTTCTTTCAGTGGCTCAGGCTGTAACCATGTCTAAAAACTGCAAATTCCCACGGAGATTTCTGATGGTCAGCCTGGTGAAAACATAATTGGGCCGGGGTGGGGGGAGACCTCTAGCTCTCCAGTGGTCTCCTCCCCAAGGGTCTGGTGGACCGACGGTCAGCCAGCTAAACTCGTAATCAGACCCTTTGTCTATCGGAAAAGCTGGTCCTAACTATACCTATCTCCTGGTAATTATAGTTACAAGCATTACTGGTACTTGCATAATTTATGTGGCTGGCCCCATAGGAAATTGATTTTTTAGTTTGCTAATAACTTTGATACAGTTATACAGTTTAAAGAATCTTCACAAGTAAATCAACTATAATGCAAAAAACGTTATAACTATATTATATTATTCAAATTCCAAATTAATGTTATTATCATGTCATGGATCTCCTAAGAGATCCACATGAATACAAATACAAATACAAATACAAAACCCTAAAAATTCCCCATAATAAAATACACATTTCGTAAAGGAGCAATATAAAAAATAAATAAATACATAATACAATAGTTCATTGATTAAAACACCAAATTCAGAATATCTGCAAGAATGATTGAAATAATTTAAAAATATTGTAACAAAATCTTTCATTGTGGGGGGAGTAACATAAATCCAATGCCTCTCTATGAGATCTAATCTTAAGTTGCAAGAAAAGGGGTTTCAACCAAAATTTCCTTGGAACGGCGAGAGCCGGGCAAACAGATAAGACATGTGTAAGAGACTGTACCCCACCTTGACATAGATCACATATGCTACTAGAACCATCCCACCGTGAGGTGAGATCTTTCAATGGCAATCTTTTTAGTCTAAGCAACATACACAATTGCCTCACCCCATGGTTTAAATTCCAAGTCAAGTAGGGTTGCACCATTTTCATAGTCACAGAGGAAATTAATTTGTCTAAACCTCTTCTTTTGTGACACACCACCGTGTCCATCAGAAAGCCTTTAGACCATGACGCTTCCATCAGAATTTATTTTAATGATACAGAGGGAATTGAAGGACAGAGCTCCAGATCTAACTCTAGGAGTTGAGTAGCTTTGATGTAATTTCTGAAAAAGACAGATATTTCCCTCAAACTGCTAAAAATCTCGCTATATGCCAGGTTTCTCAATGTACAATCTTCACTGTGCATGAGGTTGTGCGCCCTTCTTATTACTGCCACAAGGCCTGGCACAAAGATGTTCCTAATGTCACATTCAAGGCGTAATGCAGCCCCTGAGAATGCATGATTACAAGAGACCATGCGTTTCAGGATCTTCCATCTTATCCAAAAAATCCCATTTAGTTGTATCAATACACTCTATCGCATATAATAGAGCTGCTGGGGTCTTAACCTGGTAGGCTGATAATAAGTGGGCAAAATGGCGCTTACCATTTGCTTTATAAAAGGCCGAGAGGCCTTGGGCTAATGGCAAGCCATTATTGGTATTCTGACGTATTTGATCAGCATCTTTTACAATCGGCCAGCCCCCCACCACAGGGGCATCACCGGAGGAGTTCCTGAGGCTTAGAGGTAGGTCATGGATATAAAAGGAGAAAGGTAATGGGGTCAGTATGCAACCTTGTTTTAAACCATTTTTTGTTAATACCTTAGTAGATAGTCCCTGTTCTCCACCCATTAAGATTTTACACCAGGTTGATGAGTATATGGCAATCACCAATCACAGGAGGCCAGATGCTACTCCTAGATCTTGGAGTTTTTTCCACAGTATTCCTCTATCCACTCTGTCAAATGCTCTGGAATAATCGATAAATGCTGCATACAATATACCTCCCCTAGTCTGGACATACTTATCAATTATAGTTTGCATAATCAATATATAGTCTAGGGTATTATGGGCTTTTCTGAAGCCTGCCTGTTCCACTGGTAAAATACTCTTTTTCTCTACCCAATCCGACAATTGTATGAGGATACTTTTCGCAAATATCTTTCCTGTAGCGACTAATAAAGAAATTTGTCTATAATTAGATGGGATTGATCTATCTCCCTTTTTATGTAAGGGGATTATTATACTACCCGTCCATGATTCCGGGATGGTACCATAGGCATAGCTTAGTCCAAAAACTGGTTGAAGTAAGTTTGCCCATAACAAAGGCTCCCGTTTAATTAGGGTCATTGGGATCTCATCTGGCCCATGGCGCCTGAAGAACGCATTGATGTTATGATCCTTTCTAGTTCTTTCACTGTTGGTATCCCTGTATAACCCCTTTCTCCATCACTATTTAATACTATCTCCTCTCTCCCCATATCAGCACCCTGATTTTCAGCGTATAGTTCTTGTTTATACGATTTCAAAACTTCCTATTCTATCGGGGCAGCCGCTAAGTTTTTACGATTTCCGCACCCTTCCGATATAGTAGACCAGAAAATCTGGTGTTTCTCTTTACGGCCGCTTCCCTCAATGCCACCCAATTCTGTTCCTCTTTTTCTTTTCGAATTGTCCATTTCATCCTCAATCTTCTTCTTTTTAATTTTATTATTTCCCTACTCATCTCCTTAGACTTATACTCCAGATGTTGACGTATTAACTTATTAATTACTCTATTCAAATTCAAAATAGGGAGCTGGTCATTATCCACTCTTGTTAAATTATGCTCAGGCTTCTTATGCGCTATAATATTCCTTATCAACTTGGGAAATTGTACTAATGCATCTTTCCCTAACACCTCTAAATTTCCTGTGATATTCTCCAACAGTGGCTTAATTACTAGCATTTATACTGTCGACCAAGACATTTTCCTATTTTTTCCCATACTACATTCATTTACACCTTTTAAAGACCACAAATCTGTTGTCCCTAACTTCAGGCATAAGGAAAGCCTTAAGATTTTATGGTCACTATATGGAGTGTCAAATACCTCCATATCCCCAACTTTTTGAGCCAGGTTATATGAAGCACAGATGTAGTCTATTATAGAGTTATTCTTGAATGACTTATGGGTGTGAGCTGCGGGAGAATCCATAATGTAGCGCCCATTAAGAATGATACAGCCGCAAGCCCTTAGGCCTTTCAGCAACGAGATGCCTCTTTTATCTGTCCAAATTCTAGGGGGGAACTTAACATCTAGGATATTAAGCGATTTTTCTCTATCTCGGTTACTAAAGGCGTTAAACATAGTGTTAGAAACTTTGCAATTTATGTCCCCCATCACGATTAAATTGACGGGGTGTCTTATAGCACAGATTTGTACAAAGAGTTGTTGAAGTAAAACATCCCATTCTTTTTCAGGAGGGACATGCACATTTATAATAGTTACGGGAATTTACTCACTCCTCACCCCTCTAAGATATACTTGTACTACTTGACAAAAATTTGTAGAATCGGGGATACTGACATATTCCCAGTTGTATCTGTTACTTAAGAGCACAGCTATTCCCCATTTAGCATGCCCCTCTTTTGAAGGGAGTGCTTTTTTGCTTAAAAACAGCTAACCTGGACAGATAAAATCGTTTAGATACCAAGGGGGTGATTCTAACTCTGGCGGGCGGCGGAGGCCGCCTGCCAGAGTTCCCCCCTCCAGAATACCGCACCGCGGTCGTAAGACCGCTGCGGTGATTCTGGGTTTTCCACTGGGCTGGCGGGCGACCGCCAAAAGGCCGCCCGCCAGCCCAGTGGAAAACAACCTTCCCACGAGGACGCCGGCTCTGAATGGAGCCGGCGGAGTGGGAAGGTGCGACGGGTGCAGTTGCACCCGTCGCGAATTTCAGTGTCTGCTGAGCAGACACTGAAATTCTTTGTGGGGCCCTCTTACGGGGGCCCCTGCAGTGCCCATGCCATGCCCACGACACCCCATACCGCCATCCTGTTCCTGGCGGCAGAGCCGACAGGAACAGGATGGCGGTATGGGGTGTCAGAATCCCCATGGCCGCGCAGCGAGCTGAGCCGCCATGGAGGATTCTTTTGGGCAGCGGAAAACCGGCGGGAGACCGCCGGTTTTCCACTTCTGACTGCGGCCAAACCGCCGCGGTCAGAATGCCCTGCGGGGCACCGCCAGCCTGTTGGCGGTGCTCCCGCCAACCCTGGCCCCGCGGCAGAATGACCCCCCAAGTTTCTTGAATACAAATCAAATCAAACCTCATGGAACACAAAACTTGTACTTTACATTGATCTTTCCCTAGACCTACAATATTCCAGGAAGCCAGGGTAGGGCCAGAGCTAAAAACAAGACTGATTCAACATCTCCTGCGGCTTAGGTCTGTTCAATACCCTCGCTAGCCAATTCCAATTTTCTTGGATGGCACCATAGCCCTGCGATTTGGGCCCTTCCACCACATTCATTACCCTTATACCTTGGTGTAAGGAAACTTGGACACTTTCTCCTAAGGTGGAAAAAGATTCCCCCCCCCCCCATTCATGGCTAAATTTATAGGATCAGATCATTGAGTCTTGGACGGCCCACCCAAAAACAATGACTTCTCTCTAACTGGTATCACATCTATTCCTCTGATTGTAACTGGGCACTATTAGCCAATATTAATTTCACAGTAGTTTTGGAATAGAACCAAACCTTTGCCTGGCTCCTACCTTTACTGTGGTCAGGGAAGACCCTCACAATATCAGAACTTTCTATTAGATTGAGCTCATCTATTTCCAAGAAACATGATAATATGAACAATCGATTTATGCATACATTTGAATCAAATATGGCCAAGAATTCCAAATAGTCAGGCAAGTCGGTCTCCCCACCAGGGGCCACATCCCCTCTGAGTTTTCCTCCCATACTCTGAAAACTGGCTCCCGGGTAAGGCCCCTTATCCATGTTATGGGCCTTTTTAGTCGGGAACATGATGAAAGAGTCGGGCCTTACACATGAGATCATTGGAGTCACTGGGTCATCTATCTGAGCCAGTACTTGTGCTTGTCCAACTACCAATGCACCCTCAGTCTTGTTCAGAGAATTCTTCAAAGGGAGGCCCAGTTTCATAGTATCTGGATATTCTAACTTTTCTCTCTCTTCGAATTTAACCTTCCGTTCTTTTTCTGTTATAATTCTCCAATTTCTTTTCTTTCCCGCCTTTTTCCCTCTTATTTTGGATATCCTACTGTCCTGCCCCACATCGCTTTCTATTTGATCACTTTGCTCTACTCGCTCCACCTGCTTTATAAGTAGGTGATCTTTGGGAAGAAAGATTGGTAATGGTACTGTACTGGGGGTAGGGACCGTTTCCTTGAACTGGGCGATGTAGTCCAGTGGAGTAGTATTATGAATTGAAAGAGAATTAGTAAACAGATTGTCCAAAGAATATATCTCATTCTCTTCCGCGGCATGAATCACTATCTTAGAGTCTCCTTTATTCACCTGTGATTTCCCAGTTTGAGTTCCTCTATCGAGGAGAGCGGGTTTCTCACCTTCAATCTTCAGATCCTCAGTACTTGTATGCTGTAGGCTAATACCATTTGCTTTCAGACCCAATCTTTTAGTTGCTTCTTTTTCAGATGACGTAATCCATTCTGTCGGGGAATGGCTCATATTTTGATTTATTAGTAAAGCTTTTAAAATAGAAACCAAAATATCTTGAGTATGGTCTGAGTTTTTTACAGATTTCTCCAAAATTTCCAAGATGGATGATAAAATTATTTCAAGGCACTTGAGAGACTCGGAAAAAACTACGTGTTGTGAAGGAGGACACCCTAGATCTGTGGTAGCAGATGGAGTTAAATCAGAAAGAAAATGATCCGAAGGGGTACTACTGAATAGTTTTAACAAGGGTGAGACGATATTAGAGTGTGCCTCTGCGGGTGTCATTGGTATAATTGGGGGTGCTACTCTACAGCTAAGCTCCTCATCCAAATCTAAATCAGGGAGGGTAAAATCTGTGGCTTTGACCTGACTTATCCCCCCCACAATAGCCCCCGCCGACCCCTCCTTAGCAGAAGTGCACTCAGCTACCAAAACATTTAGATAATTGTTCTAAGTAGGGCCTAAAGGAGATAGTTTAATGATGACAGATGTGTTTTCTTTCATAACCACTATTTTCTCACAAGGCACCTTCGACAAGAATGGTATGATAGAATTCAAAGTTTTTATATTTACTTGTTGCGCCCCTTTGTTTCTCAGGGGGTTAGATTTAGTTTTTTTGCATGCCCAGTTGAGGAAGGACGTCCTCCTTCTTGTGCATTTAGATGTCATCTTGTTGGTGATGTTCTCAATCACCCTCTTGCTACAAAATGCTACAAAAAATCTCCAATACACCGCTTTCCAAAAATAGGCGGTGTCCAGTATAGTAAAGTTAAGTAGTACCACCAAAGTACCGCCTGATCCCAGTTGCAGTTGCGGAAACCGGCTAGACAATATAACTTGCACCCTGCCATGCACAGTGTTGTCATCAATGATGTAATTTCAGATATTGCTTTGATGATATCAATGATGTCACAGAACATGTCATGAGTGATGCGATGTTTGAGCCAAAAAGCAGTGCATGCTGAGGGCATGAGTTATAGTTACTAGGGTTAACTAAAACTGGTGAATTTCAGTGTGTTTTTTGGTTTAAGATGTAACATTTACCTGACATTTTCACTTAAATATAATTTAACTTTAACATTTGTTTTTTTCAGTGAATTTCTCAGTTGTTTTTAATAGAAAATAAATTATTATATTAACGCCTAACTATAGCATCTCTCTAAGCTTTGTTTTTTCAGTTCATCATTAAGGTTTTTTTAACATAAATTAATAGTTTGTTACCATACCTAACTACGCCTGTCGCCCGTCCCCGTCCCCAATACTTTTGGGTGACGTTTGACCAAAGGGTCTGGCCTGTGGGCAGGTTCTACTGTCAACCCCCACAAGTGGACATGGCCCAGTTGCTGGCCATCCCCCATGATATTGTAGCGAACTGAGGCCCAGTGCTTTTTTTATCTTCCCACTGTGGTACTGCAGTACTACCGCAAAGGTGCATGGGAGGGATGAGCTGAGAACCACAAACAAATGTATGTGATCCAAGTGGGTGCCTCTCCGGGAAACTACCACAAGGTCCTAGGCATCATGGTACCCTAACCATGCCCTATATTGCTTTTTTTTTATTTGGCAACAAGGAGACCAAGGTAGTCATTACAACACTGGTGGTCGGTGTTAAAGCGGCGGTAAAACCGCCAACAGGCCTGCGGGAAAAAATTGCAATCATGACCATGGCGGAAACCGCCAACATAGACAGCCACTTTAACACTCCGACCACCAACACGGTACAAACAAACACTGCGGCAGTAACCGCCAACAGACAGGCGGAGGACAATGTACCGCCCACAGAATTACAACAGTCCAATCTGCCACTTTATCCGGGGCAGATTCACCGCGAACAAAAACACTGCGGAAACAGGACTTGGAAGGGAAAACGCTTACCTCTACACACCCCACGAGAAATCAGGACACACTGGAACCCGAGCCCCAGATACTGCCAGCCTTTATCTTCCTGCTTCTCTACCAGGAACAACAAAGACGGCCGCGAAGATCAAAGTGAGTACTGCGCCTACGACACAGGGGAAGGGGGAGGGAAAAGAGAGTGACACACACACACAACATGCAACACCCCCACCCCCACCCTCACCCACGACAACACACACACTAATACATCATGATACATTACAGTTACACCCCCCTAACCCCCCCGGAAGAATACAAGGACAAAAGGAAATTAGTTGAATGATTGTAATATATTCAAATACATGAATCAAAAATATATACGTATATAAAGATATTCACACTATAAACAAATATATACACCAAGAATACAAGTCCAAGGGATTCCACCATCATAGTCCGTGGACCACTCGGCCCAAAATGCACGGGCGAGGCCCACACTCAGTACCCTAACAATACAGAGAGAACACTGCTGGGGCATCAGATAGAAATAAAACAGGCACCTCAGGGGGAAGGGAAAGGGGGCACCTCAGCCAGATGAGTGAACAACGCCAGATCCACGAGGGGGCTCCATGCCCACTGCTTTATCCTGGGGAGTGCAAAGCCACAGTCTCTCAAGTCTCTCCAGTGGGTGGGCTGCCCACTGCTTCATCCTGGGGAGTGCAAAGCCACAGTCTCTCAAGTCTCTCCAGTGGGTGGGTTGCCCACTGCTTTATCCTGGGGAGTGCAAAGCCACAGTCTCTCAAGTCTCTCCAGTGGGTGGGTTGCCCACTGCTTTATTCTGGGGAGTGCAAAGCCACAGTCTCTCAAGTCTCTCCAGTGGGTGGGTTGCCCACTGCTTTATCCTGGGGAGTGCAAAGCCACAGTCTCTCAAGTCTCTCCAGTGGGTGGTTTGCTCACTGCTTCATCCTGGGGAGTGCAACGCCACAGACTCTCAAGTGGATAACAGTCTCCACTGGTTCTGGAGTGGGCTTTGTGCCCAGAGTGCTTCATCCTGCCAAGGACTGAGATAGTGGATGCCTTTCTCCACTGGTTCTGGAGGGGGCTTGGTGCCCAGAGTGCTTCATCCTGCCAAGGCCTGAGGTAGTGGATGTCATTCTCCACTGGTTCTGGAGGGGGCTTTGTGCCCAGGGTGCTTCATCCTGCCAAGGACTGAGGTAGTGGATGCCTTTCTCCACTGGTTCTGGAGGGGGCTTGGTGGCCAGAGTGCTTCATCCTGCCAAGGACTGAGGTAGTGGATGTCATTCTCCACTGGTACTGGAGGGGGCTTGGTGCCCAGAGTGCTTCATCCTGCCAAGGACTGAGGTAGTGGATGTCATTCTCCACTGGTTCTGGAGGGGGGCTTTGTGCCCACAGTGCTTCATCCTGCCAAGGACTGAGGTAGTGGATGTCATTCTCCACTGGTTCTGGAGGGGGCTTTGTGCACAGAATTCTTTATCCTGCCAAGGACTGAGGTAGTGGATATATCTCTCCACTGGTTCTGGAGGGGGCTTTGTGTCCAGATTGCTTCATCCTGCTCGTGGCGGCCTCAGTAGCGTCAGAATCTTTGGCGCTCACTGGCCTGCGGTGCTTGTTGCAGCGGTGTCCTGTTCAGCGGTGCTGGTGGCGGTGGTGTCCTTGGCAGCGGTGGTGGTGGCGGCGGTGTCCTGTTGAGCGGTGCTTGTGGCGGCAGTGTCCTGTTCAGCGGTGCTGGTGGCGGCGGTGTCCTTGGCAGCGGTGGTGGTGGAGGCGGTGTCCTGTTCAGCGGTGCTGGTGGCGGCGGTGTCCTGTTCAGCGGTGCTGGTGGCTACGGTGTCCTTGGCAGCGGTGCTGGTGGCGGTGTTTTCCTTGGCAGCGGTGCTGGTGGCGGCGGTGTCCTTGGCAGCGGTGCTTGTTGCGGTCTTGTCAGCCCTGCAGGTTTTCCCAGACTTGCCAGTTTTACTGTGCCCCTTCCCCACCTTGGATGGTGGCTCAGTTGTCTCTACACTTCCAACTGTACCCCTGGGAGCGACTTTGGTGGCAGATGTTTTTCCTCTCTCCCACCGGGCACTGGCCAACTTTTTATGCTTTTGAGGTGGGGGATTGTCCGTGCTCTGGCTCCTTGCCACACTGGTTGCCCTGCTGCCTGGTGCACTCCAGAAGCCGGTTACTACTGGCAACACTGTTCCCGCAGATGTTGTGGCTGAGGCGCTGGGTTGGGACCTGGAGAGGTGGGCCCTAGGAGACTGAAGGTGTGGGCGAGGTGAGGGAAAGAGGTCAAGGTTGGACAGGAACATTTTTTGGGCACACTGGGACGGGTAGATGGAGGGGGTTTGGGAGTGGAGGAAGAGGTAGTGGTTGTAGGAGGTGTACGTTTGCTGACTTTGGGTGAAGGTGCATGAGCTGGAGGCTGTCGTGAGGTGGATGGCTGTTGGGTGGGTGTATGGCTGCGTTTGTGTACCTTGGGAGGTGGGCTCACAGACACACTGGGAGATGACACAGGGGATGTGTGAATGGGAGTGGGGGTGGTAAGTTCACGTGAGCGGGTGTGGTGGTGGGTGTGCTGGTGATGGAGGTAGTGGCTGAGGATGTAGTGCATGCAGGTGTGAGTGGAGACGAGACAGGGAGGGAGGAGGGGGACACAGTGGAGGCAGTGGATGTTGGTGTGTCTGCATGTGTATGATGCTTGCATGAGTGCCTGTGCGATGTGTGATGCTTATGTTTGCCTGAGCTTCCCTTGTGTGTTGATGTGTGTGCATGCTGGTCTGATGGTGTGCTTGGGATAGGCTGAGGTACAGGGGTTTGGGTCTGGGTGGAGAAAGTTGGAGGGGGAGGCTAGAGACAGGGACAATGGCTGCCATCAGTGCTGAGGCCAGAGTCTGAAAAGCTCGCTGTTGGGCTGCCTGACCAGAAAGAATGCCCTCCAGGTATGCATTGGTTTGTTGCAACTGCCTCTCTACCCCCTGGATGGCATTCAAAATGGTAGACTGCCCAATAGTGAGGGACCTGAGGAGGTCAATGGCCTCCTCACTGAGGGCAGCAGGGGTGACAGGGGTAGGGGCTGAGGTGCCTCGGGCGAAGGTGATGCCCACCCTCCTGGGTGAGCGGCCACGGGGCAAACGCTGAGGGGCTGCTGGGAGGGGGGGTGGCGGCTGTACCTGTAGATGCGGGGGGCACAGATGGGCCCGCCACCGCAAGGGAGCTCCCATCAGAGGAGGAGTATGTATCACTGGTCTCAGCTCCTGTCCCCACCGTGGAGCTACCCTCGCCCTCAGTCCCACTGGTGAATTCAGACTCCGTTGTGTCGCCCTCCAGGGCCATGTGGGATGCAGCTCCCTCCTGCTCCGGTGCCACTGCTCCTCTGCCTGATGATGCTAATGCACACAAAAATAAGGAGACCACAAAAAGGGGGGGGAGACAGAAGAAAGAAATGTTGAGTGCATGCAAAACCGCTACAGTTGGCGGACACTACAGACACAGAAGCCCCCTGCACTACGTCGTGCACTTGGAGTTCCCTAATCAATCACAGGGACATGGGGTACAAGGCCTATGCCCGATTGCTGCACACATGGAAGTCACAGGAGCCTGACCATGGGTAGATGGCTCTTAACACTGGTGGGGTGGGGTGCCACATAGCCTGCCTTCAGAAGGGACCTTGCCTACTAAACTCGCCCTGGCCTAGGGGAACCCACAGCCCACCTCCCCCACCCAGACACCTACAATGCATGCTGAATCAGCTGAATGAGAGTGTACTCACCCCCTTGTGGCTGCTGTGATGCCCTCAAGCGCCCATCCAACTCCGGGTACGCCACTGCCAGGATACGGAACATCAGGGGGGTCATGGTTCAACGGGCACCCCTCCCACGTTGGGAGGCCATCCCCAACTGGGCCTCCGCCATTTTCTTGCTCCAGCGGCAAATGTCCTCCCATCTTTTCCGGCAGTGGGTGCTCCGTCTGTGGTAGACCCCCAGGGTTCGGACTTTCTTGGCGAAGGCACGCCAAATATCCTTCTTCTGGTGGGTGCTGACCTACAGGAATAGTACAGGGGAAAAGGAGAAGATATAACCGTCCGCACAGTCACAGTCATTGGCCCGCATCCCTACCCTTGCCATGACGCACATGCACTCACCGTCGTTTCATGCATGCCTCATTCTCCCCCCCTATATTTCATCCACACCACTCCAAACAGCCATTGCCCATACAACATGCTCACAGTGTACTCACCTGTTTGTCTGGAGGACTGTAGAGTAGGGTGTACTGGGGGAAGGACGCCATCCACTAGTTTCTCCAACTCCTCCGTGCTGAAGGCAGGGGCCCTTTCGCTAGACACACGAGCCATTGTCTCTTCCAGACTGAGGTCACAGCAGCACTTGCAGTGTAGGCCCTCTCCTGTCGAAGATCAGGTATCAAGTGATTTAACAGAGAGAAAATGGCGGTCACGTCCGAGGTGGTGCGTACTGTCACCGCCGGCGTACATCGTCAATGGCTCCTGGGATCCATAGGGTTCAATGTTAACCAATGCAGGATTGCGCCGCGGTCTTCGACCGCCTACCGTGAAGGTGTACAATGCCAGCGCAGTTACCTCATATCCCCTTGTCCCACTTTACAGGTCAGGCAGCCTCCATTTCAGGGGCCCACATGGCATTATTTTGGACTGCATCACACATATCTAGGCCTTGCTTAAACACTAAAACAGCCATATGTCGATTTGCAAACATTTTCAGATTAAGTTGTGTTTATGTACCTCAGAGTTGGTAGACTCTCTGCTCGCTGTTCTCCTCCATAGGCAACATCTGCTGGGGCAGGTGAGGAGATGGCGGCATCCTCCAGTGTACAGACCGCTGGTGGACCTGTCGACAATGGAGGTGCGACATGTGATCATCACCTACAGACTTGATCGTACCACAATCCTGGAACTGTGTGCCCAGTTGGAGCCAGACATAATGTCAGCTATCCACCATCCCACAGGAATCCCCCCTCTAGTGTAGGTGCTGTCAGTACTCCATTTCCTAGCAAGTGGGTCTTTTCAAACAACAGTGGCCATAGCATCAGGGAAGTCCCAGCCTATGTTTTCCAACGTGTTGTCTGCCCTGCTGAAACACATGCGGAGCTACATCGTTTTCCCTCAGGTGGAGGATTTGCCTACAGTGAAAGGTGACTTCTATGTCCTGGGCCATATCACCAACATCATAGGTGCCATTGATGGGACACATGTGGCCTTGGTCCCCACCCCCGCAGGAGTGAACAGGGGTACAGAAACCGGAAGAGTTACCATTCGATGAATGTGCAGATGGTGTGTTTGGCCGACCATCTCCCATGTGAATGCCAAATTTCCTGGCTCAGTGCATGACGCTTACATTCTGAGGAATAGCAGCATTCCTTATGTGATGGGGCAACTTCAGAGGCACTATGTGTGGCTATTAGGTGAGGACATGGACCCTATACAGTGTGAATAGGTGTCTGGGTCTGGGGATGTCCCTATGAGTTAGTCTGTGTCTAACAGTTGTCCCGCGCCACTCGCAGGTGACTCTGGTTACCCCAACCTGTCATGGATACTGACCCCTGTGAGGAATCCCAGGACAAGGGCAGAGGAACGCTACAATGAGGCCCATGGGCAAACTAGGAGGATTATAGAGAGGACCTTTGGCCTCCTGAAGGCCAGGTTCCGGTGCCTGTGTGAGGGGAACCACCTGTCCCGAGGTCCCAGATGGGCCAGGCTGGTCATCTAGATCCAGTTGGACAGAGCTGCTGTCATAACTGTGGGCCTCTTCTGTGGGTGGAGTGGACATGTCTGGACCCTCCTGTCCGTTGGGTAGGGGTACTGCAGGGGTGTAAAGGCATGATTATTGCATCTGTGTGTGCCATGGTGTGCAATGGGTGGGTGACCCTGTACCCCAGTGATTGCATTCCTGTGTAGGACCTTGTGTGATAATGGTTTAGGGGGGTGTATGGGTATGTGCAGTGGACATGCTTTGGTGATGGGTGTCCATGCTTTGGTGTTACATGCAGGGCTTGGGTTTGGGATGTGTGGTTTGTGATATTGAGACATACATGAGGAGTTGGAGTGATGGGGTGAGGGCGAGGGTGGGGGTATGTGATAGCATGCAGGTGGGTGGGGGATGAAGTAGTGAAAGATTTGCCTTACCAGAGTCCATTCCTTCAGCTACTCCTACGAGGCCCTCAGGATGCAGTATAGCCAAGACCTGCTCCTCCCATGTAGTGAGTTCTGGGGGAGGAGGTGGGGGTTCGTCGCCAGTCCTCTGAACCGCAAGGTTGTGTCTTGAGACCACAGAACGCCCCTTCCCCCGTAGGTCCTTCCACCTCTTTCTGATGTCATCCCGTGTTCTTGGGTGCTGTCTCACTGTATTGACCCTGTCCATGATTCTTCGCCATTGCTCCATCTTCCTAGCTATGGTGGTGTGCTGCACCTGTGATCCGAATAGCTGTGGCTCTACCCGGATGATTTCCTCCACCATGACCCTGAGCTCCTCCTCAGAGAACCTGGGGTGTATTTGCGGGGCCATGGGGTGGTGTGGGTGATGTGTGGGGTGGTGTGTGTTGTGAAGTGTGGAGTGATATTTAGAGGTGTGTTGTGTGAGGTGATTGGATGTTGTGTGAGTGATGGTGTAGGATGCCTGTGGATGCTATTGTTCTTTCTGGTGGTGTCTTTCTATGGCCTTCTGTCACAATTGTTGACGTAAGGGTTTGTGGGTGATGTGGGTGTGTGTTTTATATTGTATTGGATGTGTGGGAGTGGTGTGTGTATGTGTATCAGGTGTGTGTATTTCGAATTGTCCAATGTGGATGTGTTTTGTAAATGTGTGTGTATTTTGAGCGCGGCGGTGTGTACCGCCAATGGAATACTGCTGTTGAAAGACTGCCGCGTGGATTCGTGGATCGTGATAGTGTGGGTGTATTCCTGTTGGCGTGATGGTAGAGGTTTTGTTATTGCCAGTTTATCACTGACCTTTGGTGTGGCGGACTTGTGTGGGTGTCTGGATTTTGGCGGATTCCGAGCTTTGGGTCATAATGATTGTGGCGGAATTCCACAGCCGCGGCGGTGTGTTGTCGGTCTTCTGCATGGCGGTAAGCGGCTTTTACTGCCAATGTTGTAATGACCCCCCAAGTGTCTGAGTCATAAAATGGTAGCCTCAAATTCCACCACAAAAACAATGAATGCTGCATCGCAGGCACCCTTGCACCATGGCCAAAGAGTGCCTGCATTCATGCTAGGAAGCCAAATGGGAGCCAGTGCAAGGTAAAGACAGGAATGTGGTGTATAATGTTAAATATAGCACATTCCTGCCCTTTTCCTTCCGATCAGTGAAAGGTGGTTTGCTGCCTTGTGCTGCATTAAAATTTGATAAATACGCCCAAGTGACCCCAAGTAATGAGTCGTGTGTGTCGATGGGCATGTGTTTGTGGATTTCCAAGGTGTGGTCTTCACCCTTGCTGTCCTCAGGGTTATTACCTCTGCATGTTGTCTATGATTTGTATGCTCATTGTTCACAAAGATCAGCAATGTATAAAGTCGCATAGTAAATATTTACAACATGTTATTTCATAATAAGCTGTTATTTATGTATTGGTGGACAGGTCATTGAGGACTTCTAAAAAGTGGCTTTTGCCTTCATCGACTACAGTTGCAAGTTTTTCCCAATGTCCTCATTCGCATAGTTTTCGCAAACACACACCATGCCCAGTAATGCTGCCCATTTACAAACTGCTAGATATGCATGGTGTGCTGTTCGCAATTTGTTTAGAAAATGGACACACTTTAACATGAGCAGTAGAATCTTGCATTTCTCCTTGCATGTCCATGGTGACTAACTGGATCTTCACTAAACCAAGAAAGGTACCAACAAAACAAAGCTGTACCATAAAAAGTTGAGGCCCTATATTAAGTCATATTAACAATATCTACGCAAATTGTGGATGTATGCAGTCATAACACTCTTTGGTACTACTGCCAGGATATCTAAGCTGATCACGTAGAGATTATAACCTATTAAGAGTGAGAAGAGTGACCTTCATAAATCAATTGGAAATATTTATTGTAAGGTGTTTCTTTAGTCACAGCTACTGGATACCCATAAAGCCTTCCCTTTTTGTTTGTGGGGGGAGGGGAGGTGGAGTGTGCTTGTTCTAGCTTCAGTGGCCAAAACATAAATTGACCTCCTAGTAAATACACAGTCATCAGTATCATATGCAGCACCTCTTTCAATCTGTGTCATTACTATTCAGAGACAACCATCCCTCAATTTTCAACTTAAAAGTAGGTGACTAAAACACAGACCCCTGCTAGTATGGCCCAAACAAAAATATTATCTATCCAACAACAGTCATCTTAATGTCTGCTTTGAAGCTTTAACCCGTTAGCTGCTGGGCTTTCAAGCACCCCCCCCCCCTACCACCCCCCACACCCCCAGTGCTGAGCCCTTTTTTGACTATTTGGGGTAGTTTGTGCTAAGGCCCCCATAAGTTTTCATCCACAAAATCTCTCCAAGCCAAATCTGCATCCTTTTCTTCCAGCATGCTGGAGATTCTAAAGGTACCCAGAGTTTGTATGTTCCCCTAGAGGAGACCGAGAAATTAGCCAACATACAGCTAAAACTTTTTTTCAGGGTAAAAATAGGGGAAAGAAATGCTGCAGATGAAAGCATATGTTTTTTTTCCCTGCAAATTGAATCAACAAAGGGTTTAAAGTGCTAAAATCACAATTTCCCAGCTTTCGGGAACGGGTGGACTTGAATTAGGAAACCACATTTTTCAAGGCAGTTTTGGCATTTTACCGGGACATACCCCATTTTTACTATTTTTGTGCTTTCAGCCTCCTCCCAGTTGGTGATAGAAATGGGTGTAAAAGCAACGGTGGGTCCAACACAGCTAAGCATTTCTGAAAAGTAGACAAAACTCTGAATTCAGCAAAGGGTCATTTGTGTAGATCATTCAAGGTTTTCCTATAGATACTAACAGTTGAAATAAAAAAAATATTGGAATTGAGTTGAAAAAGACATCCATTTCTGTCCACGTTGTCTTCTGTAATGTTTTCCATGTATGGCAGATTTTTTTAAACAATATGCCACTTAATCTGCTGGGCCCTTCTGGTTGTGGGGATATATAGGGTTTGTAGGTTCATCAAGAACCCAAGGTACCCAGAGCCAATGAATGAACTGCACCTTGCAATGGGTTTTCATTGTATACCGGGTACACAGCAATTCATTTGGTAAAATAGAAAGAGAGAAGGACAGATGTGAAGGAGACCTATGCTCTTCCAAAAGAGCACAAGATATTAAGTTTAGAAGCTGTGGGTATTTGCGCATCTCTGAATTCATGGGTACCCATACTGGCATGTGAATTACAGGGCATTTTTCAAAATGACTTCTTTCTTACACACTGTCTTTCATTTGGAAGGCACAAATGTAGAGGAAGACAACTGGCAATAACACTTACTCTTCTATTCTCTGTTCCCTCAAGTCTCCCGATAAAAAATGGTTCCTCACTTATTTGGGTAGGCATAGTGCTTGTGACAGGAAATGCTCCAAAACACAATGTGGACACATCACATTTTCCAATGAAAATGGATGCGTTTTTTGCAAAGTGCTGAGCTGTAGATTTTGGCCTCTAGCTCAGCCGGCACCTAGGAAAAGTTAGAAAACCTATACATTTTTGAAAATTAGATACCTAGGGGAATCCGGAATGGGGTGACTTGTGGGGCTATCGTCAGGTTCGGTCACCCAGAAACCTTCGCAAACCTCATAATTTGTCTAAAAAATACATGTTCTTCACATTTCAGTGATGCAAAGTTCTGGAATCTAAGGGGAGCCACAAATTTCCTTCCACCCAGAATTCCCCAAGGCTCTTATAAAAATGGTACCTCACTTTTGTGGGTAGGCCTAGTGCCCAAGACAAGGAAGGTCCCAAAATGTATTGTGGCGATAATGATAACTAAGGTGAGTGTACTAATTACTCCTGGGATCAGAACCATTTAGGGAAACCTATCAAACCTAGACATTTCTGAAAAGTAGACATCAAGGGGACTCCAGGGAGGTATTACTTGTGAGGATTCCCCAAAGTTTTTTGGCCAGAATGCCCTGCAGAGGTAAAATGTTGAATAAAAGCACTATTTTTCCATGCATTTTTGTAACGTAGACTAAAGGAATATGCAGGGATCCACAATCTGCTTACCACCTAACATTCCCAAACTTGTTCTGATAAAAATGCTACCCCACTGGTGTGCTTGACCATAGTGATAGTGGCAGGAATCGATCACACAACGATCAATGGTAGTCCTTACATGAGGGCTACTGTTGACCCTGGGGTGATCCATTATTGACGCAGGCCCTAGGCACAGGCACACAAGTGGGGTAGAGTTTTTATCAGGACAAATGGTGAAACGCCGTTTGGTGGCAATTTTGTGGATCGCTGCATATTCCTATAGTTTGCGTCACAGAAATTTGAGGAAAAATTGAGTTTTTATTCAATGTTTCACCTTTGCAGGGTATTCTGGGTAAGAAAACTTTGGGCAATCCACACAAGCCACACCTCTGTGGACTTCCCCAGGTGTCAAGTTTTCAGGAACCTCTAGGTTTGGAAGGTTTTCCTATATGGCTGCCAAGCCCAGGACCAAAAACGCAGGTGTCTACCTTGCAAAACCAGGTTGTTTTGTGATATATAATTTTGATTTCTCCACAATATGATTTGGGCCCTTCCGTGTTGCAGCCCTGTGCAAAGATGGTGGTTACCTGAACCGTACGAGTAGAACTGCAGATTGGGTTTCTGCA
Organism: Pleurodeles waltl; assembly: GCF_031143425.1. Taxonomy (NCBI): domain Eukaryota; kingdom Metazoa; phylum Chordata; class Amphibia; order Caudata; family Salamandridae; genus Pleurodeles; species Pleurodeles waltl. Next base: position 1,538,445,022 of record NC_090440.1, on the reverse strand, counting down.
CTAATCCCATTTTGAGCATAAGGCTCAAAAATATATTTATCTCCTCCAGCGTAGTGTGAGTCTACTGGTGTGTCCTAGAACGGGGCTCTAGAGTGCCTACATGGTCCCTCAAAAATTGTTCTGCTCGCAAATTTGTCTGCTGCACAATTTGCTGAAGAAAGTCAACATGTAAAAACAGACGGACATAGTCAACTGCCAAAAGGTTGGCTGTATCGACTTTACATTCAGCGTTACCAGTAAAAGGTGGAATTTTGGGCTTGTTAGACTTTTCATCCTTGGCATGGTCTCCCTTAACTTTTTGCCTCTGTTCCCCAGGTTGTTGATGTGTGCTGGACTCTGATTTTACTGTTTTTGTTACTCTGGGCACTTTACCACTGCTAACCAGTGCTAAAGTGCAAGTGCTCATTTACAAAATGTGTATGTGTTTGGTTTATCCATGATTGGCATATTTGATTTATTAGTAAGTCCCTAGTACAGTGCACTAAAGGTGCCCAAGGCCTGTAAATCAAATGCTACTAGTGGACCTGCAGCACTGGTTGTGCCACCCACATAAGTAGCCCTGTAATCATGTCTCAGACCTGCCACTGCAGTGTCTGTGTGTGCAGATTTATCTGTAAATTCGACTTGGCAAGTGTACCCACTTGCCAGGCCTAAACCTTCCCTTTTCTTACATGTAAGACACCCCTAAGGTAGGCCCTACATAGCCCCAAGGGCAGGGTGCAGTGTATGGTTAAGGTAGGGCATATAGTAATGTGTTTTATATGACCTGACAGTGAAATATTGCTAAATTCGTTTTTCACTGTTGCAAGGCCTGTCCCTCTCATAGGTTAACATGGGGGCTACCTTTAAATCTGATTAAAGTGTAGATTCCCTTTGGGAGCGGATGGACATGTGGAGTTTGGGGTCTCTGAGCTCACAATTTAAAAATACATTTTTTAGTAAAGTTGATTTTAAGATTGTGTGTTTGAAAATGCCACTTTTAGAAAGTGAGCATTTTCTTGCTTATACCATTTCTGTGACTCTGCCTGTTTGTGGATTCCCTGTCTGGGTCAGTTTGACAGCTGGGCTGGTTGCACCTCACACTAGACAGTGACACAAAGGGAGCTGGGGTGTAGCCTGCATATTCTGATGAGCCATCTGTGCTAGGAGGGACGGAGGAGTGGTCATTCACACCTGAAAGGGCTGTGCCTGCCCTCACACAATGCAGTCTCCAACCCCCTGGTGAGTGTCTGGGGCCTGGCCTGGGCAAGGCAGGATTTCACATTCCAAAGAGACTTTACTTTGAAGTAGGCCTACTTCAAAGGAGAAATTGGGTATAAGAAGGGCACCCAAAACCACAGACTTTAGAAATACTTCTGGAACCAAGAGGAACCTCTGCCTGGAGAAGAGCTGAATAGCTGAGGAAGAAGTGCTGCCCTGCCTGTAACTGTGCTTTGTGGAGCTTTCCTGCAGTGCTGCTTCTGCAAGAGTAAGAGGGCAAAGACTGGACTTTGTGTGCCTTCCATCTTGTGAAGAAATCTCCAAGGGCTTGATTTAGAGCTTGCCTCTTGTTGTTTGAAGTCTCAGGGACAGCAAAGACTTCTCTCTGCCAGCACCTGGAGTCTCTGGAGAGACTCCTGCTCTGACAAGTGGTGCCCTATCCAGTCCTTGGGCCCTTGAAGGGAAAGCTGGTGGAAATTCAAGGAAATTGACTTCGGACGACTTTGGATCAACGCCGCTGCTGAATCCGGTGACGCCGCCTGCACCCAACGCCGTGACCTTCGCTTGAACGCGACGCTCTTCGCAGGCCCGACGCCGCCCCGCTGAAGTCCGCGACTCCGTGGAAGTCGCCGCACCACGTCGTGACCGACGCCGCTCGAAGTGCATGGATTCAACGTTTCGCACAGACGCCGCAATCCCCGACTTCGCGCATCGGCTTGTTTTCCCTCTTCACCAAAGGTACTGTACTAGGGGGTCTATGCGACTCCGTGTCTGGCGCCGCTGGTGTCAGCTTGTTGGGAATGACTCCGTCACGACGCTGTGTTAACACCGCATCGAAGCATTTTTGTTTCTAAGTGCTATTTTTGAGTGTAATCTTTAAAAATTCATAACTTGATTTGTGTATGTTGGATTTTTGTCGTTTTGGTCTCGTTTTGTTTAGATAAATATTTCTTATTGTTCTAAACTGGTGTTGTGACATTTTGTAGTGTTTTCATTAAGTTACTGTGTGTGTTGGTACAAATACTTTACACCTAGCACTCTGAAGTTAAGCCTGTTGCTCTGCCAAGCTACCAAGGGGGTAAGCAGGGGTTAGCTGAGGGTGATTCTCTTTTACCCTGACTAGAGTGAGGGTCCTTGCTTGAACAGGGGGTAACCTGACTGTCAACCAAAGACCCCATTTCTAACAGGGCTGAACTAAATTAGAGCACTCACTCTGTGCCTGCCGCTGCACACACCTGCTCTCTGGGTTGGGCTGACCCACTGTTGTCCTGCTGCACAGACTATGCTTGAGAAGGGACTGCACGACTGTCCTCATTGCCTCCCTCAGAATCACTGAAAGAGGAGTCATCAAATGAGACCCCTCTGACTGAAACATCACTCCCAGAGTCTGCTTCATTGTCCTCTCCCTCAGATGCTGTCTCAGTATCTGCTGTCTCAGTCTCTAATCCTGCATCAGAGCTGTCCTCCATAACCCAACATAGGGCCTGAGCAGCAGTCATCTAATGAGATGCCATCTCTGCTACTGGCTAAACTGCCCCTCTAAAACACTAGCCTAATTAGACAGTCAAAAAGTGCTGGTGGATGTGTGTGTAAATGACAGTCACCTTACCTTTGCTTCTTCCCTCAACCAGCAGGCTCTCTGTAGACACTGTAAAAAACAAAAAAGATACACTATTGCTTCATCTTGCCACATACCCATCATCACAGTCTTTAGAACCTGCGGTGCCCAATCCGACAACCATTTTTAGTGCTCCCACTCCCCTGACCCCCTCCTAGGATTCCCTCACCAACACTCAGCAAAAGTGCACTTCATTTCTCCATAGCCCCCCTCGCAAATACATTTCATTTGTCTTAATGTGCAGGTAATGGCTGGCTTTACCAATCCATTCAGCTATTCACATCAAATACAGATTTTTTCTTTGCAGCAGGCACATAAACCTTCTGCACTACTTTATGACATCAAAACTTTCCCTAGATAAGGTCAGATCTCTTTCTCTAGCAGGAACATATTAACAAGAGTTATCTTGACATTTCTATTGCTACCTAAAAGCTAGGGTCGAAACGTGTCAGTTGGATGTGCACTGCACTGCTTTGAAGACGTGCAATGTGAGACAACCGGTGGTGAATATATAGATAGATAGATATATGTATAGATATGTGTGTGTGTATATATATATATATATATATACACATACATATATATATGGAGAGAGCGTCTCTCTGTCCTTATGTACATGTAAAAAGATCACTTTTATATGTGTGTGATTTCCCTGGGGGCCGATTGGTGCCCCCAGGGAAAACATACATGCATTGACAACATATAAACACATATGTTAATAAAATATATACGTATATAACTATGTGACAGAGGGTGATTTCTCTCTATATAGTCTCTTTCTCTCCCTCTATCCATACATATATTTTTGTAAATGTGCACATATATACATATATAGATTTTTTAAATAGCTGTGTGGTTTCCCTGGGGGGTCGTTCATGTCCCGCAGGGAAACCGCACATCTATTAAAAAAAATTGCCCCTCAGGGATTCATCCCTGCTCACAGGCACCCCCTGTCAATTTTATTTTTTTAACTTAAAACTTATGGGGAGGGCAATGGTGCTCCCCCCAGGGGTAAACTAACTTTATAAAATGCTCCCCGGCGGGGTCGCCCAATTTTCAAAGCGCCGACCCCCCCAAATTACATCCCTGATGTTTAGTGGTGTTTCCTGGCCATGGATTGCAGTGTGGCAGCGATCCACGGTCAGGAAACACTTTCAAGAAGGTCTTGGTTGAAAGCTGAGAATCTCTCCTTTTGAACAACGCCTTCCTGAAAGGTGGGGAGGCCCTGTTCGGCCTGTTTTCCCAACCAGAGTTCCTGCTCCAGTGGGGAAAACAAACTGTGATGTCAGCGCATCACAGAGGGTCGGGTGGGAGAGTTGGGGGAGACACGGAAGCTCTTTAGTGTCTCCCGAGGGATATTCAATTTTTTACAAATCCTCTGATGCGAACCCCTCTCTGGTGTCGACGAGTGGTCATGGTCCGCACCAGGGAGGGTGTGCATGTGTCGGCCATTGGCCAACACACGCACCAATATGGTTAACAAAGTCTGCAGCATAACAATATCTTCACGGCGAAGAGCAATTGTTGTGTTGAGTCTAGTTATCTTCACAACAATGAAGTCAATTCTTCATAATTTATAGGGAGTATCAGGGGTAAAATCACCCCGTGTAGATCCCGTGCTGCAATTGGCAGTTTTACAGCAGAAGGTTTGACCGGTTATTCTAAGTTTTCTAGTTCAGAATGAGACATAACATGTGCAATCGATGCTGTTGCACTGAAATTCTATATTTTTCTCCTCTTTCTTTCTAAACTGGTTTCACCCTGCAAATTGCAAAATTCCTGCACATTTGTTCCTGCACCTGCGGATTTGAGCATACACACTGTTTGCAACTAAATGCAGATTTAGGGCCTGGTTTAGATATTTGCGACTAGTTACTCTGTTACAACGATGATGGGCATCCTGTTCAGCGAAATCTAAATCCCATAGAACATAATGGGATTTAGATTTCGGCCGGCGGGATATCCGTCACTGTTATGACGGAATAACACGTACGCCCACATCTAAATCATGCCCTTAGTGTGGAGGCTGGATTTAAGAATTTGTGGCTCAGCATGTATCACAAAGTTGAAACACACTACAACATTCCCTAAATAAATTGTGCTGCGAGCTACAAGAATGACATCATGAAATTTGTTACTTAAACGCACATTGAAATTCGGCAAAGTCAGTAAAGTAATCTAGATACATGAATAAACATCACTCTTGTGGACACATAAATTACATTTCCACTGCTGAAATCACTCACTAATCACGTACAAAGCTCTAGGTACCAGGATGAGATAATACTGGTCTTCATGTCTTTAATAGAATCTACATTTTGCAGTTATGAAGACTGCGAAAATCGTCATTACGCGCACGTTAAAAACGATGCATAATCTGTAGGTTTAATGCAAAACGCCTTGAACATAAAAAGCAGAGAAGAAGCAGTGAAAGGCATCTACATGTTCGTGCAGTTCTTGGGAAACAAATACCGGATTAAAACAAAAGCTGTTGTGTTAAAGGACCTAGTATGACGGTCATATCAACACAGAGTGCATTTTGTATCAAGAATGCTTAAATCCACTCTGATAGAATAGCAAATTAGCATTCTACAGCAAGTGTGGATATTAGGGTAGGACATCTTCTTTTTTATGGCTTTGTTTTCAGTTTTTGTATTTTCAAATTCACCCATCACCACCTTATTTTCTACTGTGGGAGGGACGGAGAGGGAGATTTTGTGTTATCTCCCCAAGAAGCCCTCAGTCACTTTTTCGCTACTGGGTATTGAGCTACTCTTCCTCCGAATAACTTTCTAATAATGTTTTTGCACTGCTTGTCCTATTTTCCCCTCTGCCTACTCTTCTGGCAAAACCTAACCTTTTTATGTCAAATTATATCAGTTTCTGCACCAAAAATACAGCACTAAGGCCCAGATTTATATTCTGTTTGTGCTGAATTAGCGTCATTTTTTTACACTAATTCAGCACAAACTTAACTCCATATCTATATTATATATATATATATATATATATAACTAGTCTAACACAAAAATATTAGAGTTAAAGTCATTTTTTGGATGTGTGAACCCACCTTGCGTCAATGACTCTAAGGCTCTAGCGCCTTATTTATCCTCCCATGCAAAAAATGGTGCACAGGAGGGAGGCGGGCCTAAATAATGGCACTAAGCCTGCTTAGCTACATTATTTAACGCCTGGGTCTGGGCAGACGTTAGGGGACCTGTGAACCCATTTTCATGGTAAACACCATGGAAAGAGCCCACAGGTATCCTCCCCAGGCTTCCGAAACACCCCCACACACACCAGAGGGACACCACTGGATGGGGGACCCCATCCCAGGTAAGTATAGGTAAGTTGAGGTAAGTATTTACTTTTTTTTAAGTGCCAATGGGGGCCCTGAAATGGGCCCGTTACATGACACTGGGTGCAATGGCCTGCCTAGGGGAACCTTGTCTCTTGTGGTGGCCATTGGGGTGGTAGGCATGACTCCTGTCTTTAATAAGACAGGAGTCATGTGGTATGGATGGTTTTGCATCAAGAAATGACGCTAGGCTTGCTAGAGTCATCTTTTTTTACTATAACAAGCCTAACGTCATTTTTTGGTGCAATACACCATTCTCCCATAACGCCACTCCCACCCGTCTACTGTCATTTTCTATGACGTTAGCCCACCCTTTGTGCTGGATTGCGCCAATCCATAAATTTGGCATCCGGTTGAAATGACACAAGCCGGCGCTATACTTTTTGATGCAAAACTGCGCAAATTCAGTTTTTGCGTCAAAAAGTATAAATCTGGGCCTAAATGCAAAATTATGCTAGCATTCATCTTCATTATATTTCTTGTGTGTACACTGCATATGATTCCCTTAACCCTTAGCAATCCACACAGGAACACCTCTGAAAATATAATTCGAATACCCTCCTCTCTGTGATATCTCCATTATCTACACTAGCCATCTAACCTTATTCCATGCCAGGCTCATCTTTAGTAATTAAATTGTCATCTTATCAATACCGATATGTATAGATATGTAGATAGCATCTAGTTATGGAGCAAAAGATTATTGTACATTGAATTTGGTTGGGATATGATCCAAGCAAGAGTAAATCCGGGGTGTAGTTCTACGTGGGCTGGAACCATGTTAGTAGTTAAGGATATGCACTCACTATGTAAAGGTGTTTCATTTACATTAATTCTATGTGCATTTATGTTTTGTTGGTCAAGTGGCAAGGTGCCGTGGTTCCATGGATTAATACATTCACTGTCCTCATGGTCACTGGTTTAAATCATGGTGAGTCAACTGAGCCATTCATTCTCCCAGGGCCAATGTAATGAATATCATTCTGCTTGGTAACAATAAACATGGTAAACGTCTGTTAAAGATGCACACCAAGTGATTCCTCTGGGTGCACATTCACTTTACAAATGTACTTTATGATAAGCTCGTATGTTATGTCTTGACAATCTGTAATTACTGGACCGACTTATGACATCCATAGGGTAAATCATGCTCATCACCTTCATAATCAGAAGAGTCTTCCAAAGCGCCATCACACTCTCTCTTATCTTCCGCTTACGTTTTCCGAAAAAGAGCATGGTTATTCCCATGATCAAACCAATTGTTCTTAAAAAGTCTCAGACTGAGAGACAATATGAACATTTTAACATAACAGCTTTTCTGAAGTAGTTATTTTATGGAACATATATATAAGAATGTCCCATCACCTTTACCTACCAAAGATCCAGCTTTCCTAATAAAAATTGACTTAATCTCCTGAGTATCCTCTTTCTACTCTAGGAAGCAGTACATTTTACTTTTGCGGGTCCACACTCCTGAGCTGATTTTGGCCCCTGTGGCCCCATTCCCCGGGTCTTGGCTAATTTTAGAAATAGGGAGGAGGAAGCACTTGAATATATATTCACAATTGTGACATTGCGCATAAAGTGAAAACGTAACGTTAGTAATATTTTGAAATCAGTAGTAAAGAACAACAAACAAAATTATGTACTCAATCCTTTCTAACTTTTCTTTGTAATTCAAAGTGATATTTTATACCTGGAAAAAATAATTTAAAATAGCCTTATATGCAACAAGGCTATTTTAAATTATTTTTTCCACTGAGCCCTTGAGTTACAAACAAGGGCATATTTAAGAGCCCCTAGCGCCACCGTGCTAAGCACTCCTCGATATTTACAAGGAGGTGTAATGCCACTTTTTGTGGTCTTATGCCTTCTTGTAAACATGGGCTCCTCCAACACAGTTTTCTGCGTCAGAAGTGCATGCAATGGGTCTTGCAGTGGGCGCTCCACCGTAACATCCATTGCTTTTGACAAGGCCCAGATTGAAAGGAAATCGTAAATATGTAGCAACGCCAAAAACTAATGCCTCCCTAGGTGTGGAGTTATCATGGCAACCGAGGAGAAATGTTTTTATTCCTCCTCGTTTTTTGCTTTTTCCATCTGTGCTGCATTCTGCATTCTGCATTCTGCAGCACACATAGAAGAAGCAAAATGCAATGGATGATTGTTTATGTTAAGGAAGGTGTCCCTTCTTACACATAAACAATAATTCCAAAATTATGCTTTGGTACTTCTATGTCTGGTGCATTTTGCAGCACACATAGAAGTGCCAAATTGCCATTATAGATTGCCTATGTGCAGGAAGGGACACCTTCCTGCTTATAAACAATTTTCCCCTCAACATAGACACCCTTGCACTATGGTGCAAGAATGCCTGCATTGGCGCAGGCAGCTTAATTGTAGGTTGTTAGTTGAAGATGTGATAGAGATGGTACAAATCCAGAGATATTCAGATCCACTCTCAGAGAACAGTCCAGCACAGCAATGGCACAGAATTTACATCCAGCACATCCTGCCTAAAAATAATTGTTTTGAAGAAAAAACATTATGAAAGAGATATGATTGTAAAAAAAATCAAATCCTTCATTTCTGACAATCAAAAACAATGAGCATTCTAGAAAGTTACTTTGTTTAATAATGCCAACTTGTCTTTTGCAGTGCAATTGTGACCAGGTGCAGCAACCTTTTGTGGCACCCCCTGCCCCAAAGACCTCTTTCTCTATGAATTCCCTCACAAACACCCCCCAACAGTGATACTCATCTCTCCATAGCACCTATCTTATATGCATTTCAATTGTTTTATAGTGGAACACATACCAGTGCAGAGTGTCAGAGCACTTTACATAACACACATATCATACAGAGTCCATGGATCATAAGTATGTAAATCAGGTGATAGGAAACGTTGATTGGGACAATTAGAATTACATGGTGGAAGAAGTAGGCAGTGTACTTAAAGAATGTTTAGCCTGCAGAAGCACAAACTCAAGATTTAAAAAGTACCAGAGTAGTTTGGGTTGGCTTAATGAATGAGAATGTATTTCTATCCAAATTAATCCTTTCAAACAGTTTTGGAGTAATGAAAGAATGGGGGAAAACATACATTTATAATCTATATCATGCAGTTTGCATGCACCTCTTTGATGACGGCTCACAGGTCACTGTGCTGTTTTAGAATTGTAACTCATGGAACAAAGGAATTTCCATGACAAATGCAGTAACCCACTGAGCTATCGACATAAAATAGAGTTTGGTGATCTGCATGGTAGACATTCTTTGCAGCAGGCATATTAACCCTCTGTGCTATTGTATGATGAGGCAAAACTGCCACTAGACAAAACTCTACTCTCTTCCCGGAAGGATCGTTACTCACCTGAGCTATCATGATACTGTTATTGTTGCCTTAAAACTGCTGGCCACACAACGAATTCTGCAGCAGATTAATTTCAACCTATAAGTTATGTCTAAGCGCAGCACCCCTCCAGATCAGTGCCAGGTGTGGCTGCTCAGCTCACATGGTCCTAAAGCTGGCACTGCACCTTGCTTCCATTTGAATTATATAATACAGCAATATTAACGTTTCATTGGGCCCCCAGACCTGTAGGCTCAGGTCCCACTGCACCTGCCGCACCAATGGAAACTACACCCCTTTCGTTCAATTTACCTAATGAAGTGATAATGCAAGGGTTGAAGTGTACAAAATGATGCACATCTAGTTTCCACCTTACTCAAACAACAATGCCAATTTGTTCAAGTTTGAAAAGCCTGCAAAGGCCTAAACACAGCACTTTAATAGAACTTAAATATTATTGCCCTGGTTAATTTTTAGAAGTCCTTTCTGTGTTTGTTTAGCCAGTTTGTTCTTTTATTTGCTGTCAAGAGCTGAGCTTGGCTCTCCGTGTCATGGCCAATGTCATAATCAATTAATAAAATCACCACTAGGAATAACGCGAGTTATAGCTTTTCTTTGCATACTTGGCGTGCTGCGTAAGCAAATAATCAATTCACTGTAGCGCACGGGCCGACCACTAGAATCATTCATCTGTGCCTGCTTGATCAAATAACACCATTGTTTCTCTTTTATTTCTACTAGAACCAATGTGATGGAAATGAAAGAGGGACAACAGTGGTCACAATGCATGCTTTCTGGTGATGCAACCGGTGCCAGTTTTAAAGATTATTGCAGGCAAAGATTTAATGCAGATATAAAAACACAGGTCATATCAAATTCTAAAGCTGGGAAGGTTTGAGTCCTGTTTTGTCTTTTAAAAGTGTGTGCTACTGTACATTGTCTCTCAATAAAATACATATTCTTCTCACCTGACCTAATCCTGAAATACTTATTTCCCCATGCCTGACTTCTTATGCTGCCTACCCCATCCTCTACTTAGTTTTCTCTGCGTAACTTCTCATTTGTTTGTAAATAAAAGGGCTGATATCTTTATAGCTTCTGTTTCTCAACTCTGCAATGCAAGACCTTTTCAGTTTTCAGAATTAGGGCTTCTAAAGCCTAATAAAAGGCCTTCCACCTTGTCTAATTCTCATTTATCTATAATACAATGCATGTACTTTTGAAAATGTTCAATCTCTTGTTAACATTTGGAGAGAATCTCTAGGCAGGAGTGGCCACGGTCTTTATGTGAGCCAAGAATGAGTCAGCCAAAACAAGGTGGCACATATAGGTATATCAGTTGTCTGTGGAATCCATGGGTCACTGGGTTTGATAAATGCATTAAGTCTTTTTTTTTCAGAACAAATATGTCACATTTATTTAATGAATAGCAAAACAACCGTATGGTTAATAAATAAAGAAGATAAAGAATCCAAACCAAGTTATGTATATAAATTAAATTTTGTTTAAAAACAGTCATCGAACGCCAAAAGACAAGGAGATCAACGTTTATAAAGAAAATAAAATTAGCCCTCAGGAAACCATTTAAATGGTGTTAAGTACTATTCTACAGGGAAAGTAAAAATATGTGAAAAAAGGGTCTTCAATAAGATTCACTCTGAGATAGCCCCCATATAGGAATGTCCCATAGGTCATTGTGGTTACATAGAAGCTGGTGATTGTTGCTGATGACAGTTTTTTGGCATATTTTAAAACATGTATAAGGTCTGAAATATTCAATGAGGAAAACCTGTAAGCAATAACCAACTGGAGCTCCATGAGGTAGGATATGTTGAGCTGGATGGATGCACGTGTTGTGGGAACATCCCCTTTCTTTTTGGCTTTATTTCTGAAATTAGCAGAGCCATTTGATATACTACTGATTAACTATTATAATAACACCTTTGATAACTCAGACACCAGTGTGGTTGGTAGCCTGGAGATGTCAATATATAAGGCAACAAACATTAGTAAAAAGGACTTAAGAATAATTTAGGTTGGCGACTTTAATGCTCATTTGTGCGAGCCAGAGTATTTGGACTGTTGCGGACTTTTGGATGAAAATGATAACCCCATTCAGCATTTCAAACACTCTTTTTATGGGAATGCTCTTAATTCTTTGATAACAGCTAATTCTCTACTTTTCCCCATACCAGTTATTAGAGGGGTACCAACGTTTATAAGAGGAGATACTCATACTTCTATCGACTATATTATCTACTCTAGAGAACTATCCTCTCTTGTCGGGCAGTTCAGGGTGACTCCGACATGTATTAGCGATCACAACCCTTTATCCATTGAAATAAATTTGGACTTGAAGAGTGACTTGAGAAGAGAGAAGCAACACCCCGACATGAAGTTTTCAGCCCAAAAAGAACTTACAATCAAATGGGGAAAAATAGATAGCAATAGCTTCTTTAAAGATTTAACGTCGAATAAACGGTCAGATGTTATGATATCCTTGGATGAAGACATGGCCCCCCATGACATTGTCCGTGCATTTTCCTCTCTGACAAAGTATATAGCTGAGAAACTACAGCCCTCTGGCACTAATAAAGCACATGGCCCAAGATGGTTTAACCACGCATGTACCATATCCTTAAGTAACTTAAAGAAAATAACCAGTGCATCTCCCCAAGACCGACAAGCAGTTAAAGTTGCTAGGAAAAATTATAAGGAAGCACTTGCCAAGAGGAAAGCCGAATTAAGTGAGTCTGCCTGTGAGGAATTGATGGAAGCAAGAAAACCAAAGATACAAATGCGTTCTGACGTGTGCTTAACTCTCCATTGCTGAATGACAAATATGAGATGTCCATGGATACTGTTATTCCAGCCCAAATTTGGGTGGACCATTTTACAAAAACTTTTGCAATAGAGACTAAAGTTCAATTAGAAAAGACAAATTGTTTGAAGTTAAGAGGAAATGATCAGTCAAGTGTGGCTTTCAGTAATACCATAAACGTGGATGATGTAAAACAAGCTATTCAAGATTGCACCTCTGAGAAAGCTCCTGGCCCAGACAGAATCCCTGCTGATTTATATAAAGGGCTTCCAGATTTCTGGGGGCCACTGCTTACTAATGTCTTGAGATCGGCTGTGACAGGCCCTTTAGTAGATACTTGGAAAGAGGCGATCATTGTCCTGATTTTTAAGAAGGGGGACAGGGCAGATCCTTTATGCTATCCTCCAATCTCCTTATTAGATAGCTCGGTTAAAATCTTAGGCCGAGTGATCCTAAACAAGTTGGAAAATTGGGCGACTGAATCTCATTCCCTTTTGGAAGTTCAATTTGGCTTTCGGCCCGGTGTGGGCACAGTAGAACAAACTCTTAATTTGACCCTTATAGTACAAAAATATACCAAAGTTAAGAGGGGGTGTATACACCTAGCATTTATGGATCTGTACTGTGCTTTTGACACAGTTAACATGGAGAGACTGTTGATGGTCATGTTGAATATGGGCGTGGACAAAGACATATTCATTTTACTCAGTAAACTCCACGCCTGCACAGAGGCTCAGGTCCGCTATTCTCAGGAGGGTGGTCTAACAGATAAGTTTCCCTCATTAAAGGGGGTTAGACAGGGCTGCGTGCTGGCCCCTTTTCTTTTCCTTTTATATATAAATGGGTTAGAGAAATTTCTCTGTGAGTCGGGGAAGGATTCTCCAGTCATTAACAATTCCCCAATTCCTGTATTATTGTATGCGGACGACGCTGTACTCATTTCAAGGACAGCAAATGGCCTGCAGATTTTATTGAATGCTTTTAACACTTTTATGGGGAACCTAGGACTCAAAATTAATAGAACTAAGTCATTTGTGATGAAGACCGGGCCCAAATTAGCAAAAACAAACCAATTCGCTTTAGATGGGCATGAGATACTCAAGGTCCCACATTTTACGTATCTGGGGGTCCCCATTGATGTAGATTTTAATTGGAAATTTTTAGTAAATATGTGCTCAATACAATTTCAAAAAGCCATAGAAGCAGTTTTTAGGTTCGCGAAAAGACTGTGACACAAACCCGTTAAAGAAATGATGACTGTTTTTTCCACCAAATGTCTTTCTATCGCGACATTTGGAGCCGGGGTTTGGGGATATGCAGAATGTTCGAGCCTCCAGATTGTAGAAAATACATTTTTAAGAAGGCTACTAGCAGTCCCCCAATCTACTTCAGTAATGTTCTGTCATGAAGAAGTAGGTTTGAGATACATATCTAGTTAGATAAAGCTTCAACCTGTATTATTTATGGTTACAAATTTGGACTAAGCCAGAAGCGTCCCTATGCAGAAAGGTGATACAGGACTGTCTCCTTTTATCACGATCTCTGGATATACCTTGGCTTAGATATCTCCATCTCTCCCTACTATCTTTAGGATTAGGAGAACTTTTCCTTAAACCGGATATTTTAACAAAATGGGACATTAAAAAGGTGAAAGATATATATTGGCAGAAAAGTCAGGACATGGACCCAACCCCGGGCACAAATAGAACACTGGTGAGGAATCAGATACAACAACTGCAACCAAAGCTATATTTGATTACCACTAGCCTCGAGCGACAAAGGTTCCTACTCATGAGGCTACGCTTAAATACATTACATTATTTGATAGCATTTCCAGTTCGTGGAACTTGGTTCAAGAATCTTCCTCCTTGTTGCTGTGATGGAAAGACACCCCAGAGTACAATGCACTTTATGCTCTTTTGCACTTTTTATGCCGTTCCGAGAAAAAGGGTTTTAAGTCCGTTATTTTTATCTAAAAGTATTAGAACTAGCCAGCTTGCTTATTTATACTTACATAACCTGGGAAATGCGGATATAATTCAGGCCGTGTTAAGTTTTATATATGCTGCTTATGGAATCCGAAATATGTATTAATAACGCTCTTAGTAATTTTATGACTGAGAAACCTGTATGTTTTATTTAATGGATGTCTTTTATGGTCTTTCTGTACCGAATAAAGTGATGATGAGGATGATGATGATATGTTGAGCTACGGATCATTTAGTTTATGCAGGAGCACAAACAGTTCCATATTTAATAAAATACTCATACATATCTTGGCCCCCAGAGGGAATCATCGGAGTGGGTATAGGTCTAAGCAACCTGCAATTTCTCATCAATTCAATTTGAAACAAAACATTTAGAATGTCCTCAATTCAGAGTCAATAATGAGAGCTGATTTAATTTTAAATATTTTATTTGTTCATGAAGTTCTCAAGCTTTATTAGTCAGTCAAAGATACAGACCATTGCATAAAGTAAGTCCCAAATCTGTCCCTACTCTAATATTCTAAATTATTTTAAAGAAAATAAAGCTTCATAGAAAGCAGTCTAGTCAGTAACGTTATCAGCACTCATGAAGAATACTGTAACAGAAATAATCTAGACAGAAAGCAGTTGAACGTATCAAGAGCTTAATTCATCTAAGTTTGAGAGAGAAAAAGAGTGCAAGTCCCTTTAGTCATATCTATCCTTGCCTCCCTGTGTCTATCTGTATGCCTGCAGTCCTACACTTTCCCTGGGACTCATTATATACATGACAATGAATATTTACAAACTAACAATTCATGTAGCACAAAAAATCAGCTCATAACCAATCAGCTTTGAGTATACTCCTGTGAATGAGTCATCTTCAGCTTGAGATAGCAAGTGAGCAAAGACTATGTGTAAATGTTTCAAAAGTTGTTCTTTAACAGTTACTCTGGCAACTTGAGTGTGCTTTCTTATACTCTTTTGCTCTCTGGTAAATAAGCTACCTATACATTTCTAATCCATTTCCAATTAATAATTTTCCTTACCATGTATGGTCACATAATAAGCTTATTCATAAAGAAGCAAGTTTTGTTAATTTAGCAAAGCTTGACATTCCAAAGCGAGTTAGTTTTTATAGAAAATAAGAAAATATTATAGATTTCATTGTTTTAGCAGAAAATGCAGAGACCATGCTAATGTTATCACAGGAACATTTCTATTTAGTTGAAGCATGCTGGAACTTGTTAACATTAGCAATTCAAGCAAGTCAGTCCATACACTGGTCATGCATAGTTTAGAAAGAATGTGCACTTTTAAAAAACACAGCTCCTGCTTAGACCTAGTTTTCACTTACTCAGGTTATTAATTTATTGAATCTGATTTTAATAAAATCACTACATCAGTTTCTTCTTTTATGGGTTGCAACCATCACAACCAACTCAAAAATGTATTTGTTATAATTTACTTTCATCTTCTTCAGCATCATGTCTTTTTCTTTTCAGATTTTCCATTTCTTTCAGTCTCATATTCTCTATTCACTCTCTCACTCCATTCTAAATCTCTTTTCATTAATTTCTTCATGTCTTTAGCTTTCTTTTTTTACTAATATCAATTGTATAGCCTTGTATACAGCTGGTGTAGATAAGGAGCAAGCTATTACTATTGAAATAGGAACTAATATCGTTTTGAGTCTTCCTCCTCCTATTTCTTTATTTCAACCAGCTACAGTAGTGAATCCCTTTGCATAATCTACTGTTTTTCTGCTCTCATCAGGAATGTATGGACAACCATTTTTAATTCTGAACATCTTGCATACTCCGCCTTTCTCAGCTAAGATATTTAACCTGTATCAGTTGTGTAAAACCATAGATCTAACCTCTACAAGCTCATTGTTTTCTACTAATAACGCCCCAGAAGTACTAGTTGCCAAATTAAAAAAACACAGTTAAAAGCTTTCTAATCTTTTCATCATTCAAGATTACTTCTACAGCACATATAATTGCTCCAAATATATGTCCTACTAGCTGTTTCTTTTCATTTACACTTCACGACTAGCTTTTGGGTGCGGGTGTCATTGTTAATGAATCTTTGTATATCATGCATCTTGGAAATAACTACCCTAAAAAACAAATACCCACCCAAAATGCAGGCAACCTAAAATATGCACTGTATCCACATATAAAATAGACTTCAGGTATAGTAGACGTATAGTACAGTCAGCCTCTTGTAAGATTTGCCAAGACCCTCCCCATTTCAAACACATGCTCACAATTGCTGCTTCTCATCAATTCTTCACTTAAACACACGTATTATCCCCTTGTGTCTTTTGCTACACTTCAGTTTAAGTACAGACATTTTCTTTATGAACTCATCCCCTTCCTTTCGCCATACATTATTCTGAACATCCTCTCTTTTATAAGCACTTTTTGCAAACTGCTATTTCCTCTCTTTCAACATTAGAATAAAAGCTTTTTTGAATTTGTTAGGCCTGTTAAGTTCCTCTCATGAGCTTCATTTAACAACGTAAACAGGAAGAAATGGTCAAAAGTAATACCAAGCATTCTCTGTGTCCTTAGCTTGTGGATATACATTTTCTTCTTTTCATTAGTGGAACCTTAAAAAGTACCATGTCAAAATTTGAGCAATAATAATGAAAGTGTTCTTATCTGTACACTAAACTAAGAAAGATACTACAATACATAGCATATAAAAATGGAATATGATGATAGGAAACCTGTTCATCAGCAGAAGATGGCATGTGTGTACATACATAGAAGTCTTACATTTCTAAAGCATTAGTGTATTTTTGTACTGACCTAGAGTAAACATTCTTTGAAAAATCTTCATTCATGTAGTCTACAAATTATGTCTTTAAATCATTCTCATCTAAATTTGGTTTCTTTGTTACATATACATATTTCACTATGGCTTTCTCTGTTTCAGTTTAAAGAGTATAACTAATACTATTCCTATTCCCGCTAACACTATGGACCAAATTATGACATTGTCAGTAAATGCCACCTACCGCCACGTGTCGGCCGCCAACATACCATCGCCGTGGCTACCAGCCGCCAACCGCATTATGACCGTGGCAGAATTCCGCCAGAAGGCTGTCCATCAACGGTCATGGCAGTGGACGGCAGTAAGGTGGAGCTGCTGCCAGCAGCAGCGCCATACCAGCAAGACACCGCCTACCGTATCATGTTCCATGATACAGCCTGGCAGTGTTTCACTGGTGGACGCTGCTGCTGACAGCAGCACCGCATCCCGTCTCCTGCCGGAGGACCCCAAGCAGGTAAGTCGGGTTCTCCGACAGGAGAGGGGGTGGGGGCTGTTGTGTGCGTGTGTGGGGGTGTTGTGTGTGGGGGGGTGTCTGTTTTTGGATGTGTGCATGAGGTTGTGAGTCGTGTGGAATGCGTGCGTGAATGGCTGAATGTGAGTGTATGTTGTGTGTTGTGAATCCGTTTGTACCTGGATGTATGTTAGTGTGTGTTGCGGTGTGTGGGTATGTATGTGTGCATGCATGGGTGGATGTGGGTATGCGTGTGTATTCTTGCGCGTGTGAGTGTGTTGATGTCAGGGGGTTGGGAGGGTGTGGGGAAGACTTTGGGGAGACCCCTATCAGTGCCAGGGGAGTAATTCCCTGGCACTGATAGTGCCTACCGCCATGGTTTTCGTGGCACTGAGATTGCCACGAAAACCATGGCGGTAGGCGGGGTCATAATCCCGAGGGTGGGATTGTGACAGCCGCCTGGCTAGAGTCTGAAGTCTCCAGCCCAGCGGCTGTTACCACCCTGGCAGATGGAGTGATTGAGCCAAACCGCCAATGTCATAATAGTGGAGGTAGATACTGCCAGCCTGTTGGCGGTAATATCTCCACTATTCCAGCAACTCGCCAGGGTTGTAATGAGGGCCTATGTGTCAGTAAAGTCGTTAAGAATATCTTGCATCTAGTTCTATTGCCATTACACGCTGTCTCTAAAATCAGATCTGCTATTTATAAGTTGTATATGGCAGCAAATGTAACTTGTAAAGTTGAACAATTAAAGGTGATTCTTCTTTAGGGTAGTTTCTTTGAGTTACTCTATCTCTTTCTGTTATATATTTTTTTTTCTTCTTTTTAGTCTCTTAGTCTTGTTAATGATAATATAGTCTTCATATATACAAAACATACTACTCCGTGGTCTTCTAAAATGTTATGCTTCTTTTTTAATTGCTACCTCGGCCCTCAGAACTCTTCTTATGTTCTTTTTCAATTTACTAATTTATTAGACTTTTTATTGCATAACAGTTCGAAAATTAAGTTACAGTCTTTTTGAGTTTTTTTTAGTTTTTCAGTTTGAACAGTCTTTTCTTGCAATTATGAACTTTCATGGCTCTGGAAGCTCTCTGCTCCAATCAAGTGAATCAGAAATTGGTACATTAAAAACTCGGCTCACATAATATGTCAATTCAGGTGATGAGTATCTTCATCATGGTACTTTAGTTCTTTTTGATCTCCTGAGTGTGTGGTTCTCCTTTTCTTGCTGCGGGTATCAATTCTTGCCTCTATTCCAAAAATTGTTCCTTTTCCTGAATTCTCAAAGTTTTCTGTTTGTTCTGAAGCAGATTAAGAAGTTACTTCATTAGATTTTGTTACTAGATCTTTTCCAGTGCCACCAGATGACTGGCAAATGGACCGCTACACCTGTCAGAAATTCTTCACCCCTTTCTTCTTCCTGCTGTCTCTGATCACAATTTCTTTCTTGATTTTCTTCTCAAACAACATGCAGTGGTACATACACCAGTGCTCTTGGTTCTGACTTAAAGAACATTATTTCTTTATGAGGATCCTTTGTTTACTGAGTGTGCGGTGCTTGCACCCAATTCGGGATCCCAGCACATTTAACAGCAGTATTTGTGACCAGAATTACCTGATAGGGGCCTTTCCAATGTGGCTCTAGACAAGACTTTCTCACATACTTTTTAATCAGGACCCAGTCACCAAGACTCAGGTCATGGCACTGTTCCTGGTTTGAATTTACAGTAGCAGCTTCAACCTGTTGAGAGACAGAACATACCACATTAGCCAATCACTTACAGCAATCAAGCATCATGTCATCTGTAATATTCACAAGTGCCTTTTCTGGAAAACCAGTGTTGAAAGGGGTAAGTATGCACCTACCACTAGCACTAAGACCACTAACGCAATATAAGATCCAGTCAAGGTCTCAATACATTAGCCCCTGACTCAACCGTAGGCAGCAGGCTGCGAGCAGGCAGGCTTAACTCAGGTATGCTTTAAATACACCAATACATTGAGTAAGTAAGTCACAACACACAATACAATTCTAACACCAAATTAAAAGAATAGGTCATATATTTCTCTTTACAATTACTGTTAAATGGATGGAGCCCTGCTTGGATACACTTATCGGTTGTCCTCCGTCAAACATTTACCTTCGGACTTATAAACTTTTCTGGAGGATTATCTTTCAACGTCATGTGGTCCCCTCCAGCAAGCCGCTTTCTATACAATTACTTTGAATTGCTTTTCTACAAAGCCCTTTTCCAATTTTGGAAGTCTGGAGCTCTGGGGCTTTCACCTGCATGAACCTAAAATTCAGGCTAGGTAGCGGTTGAAGGAAGTCAGCTTGACTCTTGATGTCGGGTAGGTCCACTCAAGAGGCTTTTTCCAAAAGCTGCCCCAAAGTTCTTAAAACATATGGAACTTCTTCCTGAAGTTACCCTTGAGGGTTCAAAGTGTCCAAAACACAAACTCAAGGGTCTAGAGGCCCTGATATGGTCCTTCGAAGTTTGGAACTACTATTCCCACAATGCACCTAGCTAAATCCTTAAAAGTCCACTGGACACATTCCAGGCTGGGAAATTCTTGAGGGAGATGGTGTAGGGAAGCTTTGTTAACCTGTTACTTTCAGGTAGTCTACTACTTAATCCTTTTAGAAGCAAGACAAAGAACATAAGGGATGTAGTTCCAAGTATGCAGTAGGAGCGGTCCTTCAAACAGCAGTCCTTTGTGATGCAGGCCAGCATTACAGGCAGGTCAGTCCTTTTTCTCCTTGTACTTCCAGGCAGCAGATCTGAGTTGCTATGCAGCTCACACTTATTTATTCTATGATCTGGACAAGCAGGGGGGCACCCCTGTCCAATGAGGTACAGAGTGCCACCCAAAAGCATGACAGCTTCCTACAAAGTGTGGCATATTCTTGTCCCATAACGCACTGTACTTTACAAATCCAAGATGGAGGATTCCTCTCCAGGAGGGCAAGACCTGTCTAAACCTGGAGAAGGTCCCAGGTCAGTTCTCCCCTGCTGCTGCATCACTCACTCCTGTTTGCTGCCTTGTTCTCACTACCTCCCCCCCCGTTTTTCTGAGTGCTTTCTCCTGCTTTCTGCCTTATTTTCACAGATTTCTCCTCTTTTCCCTCCATGTTTCTGAGTGCTTTCTACTGCATTATACCTCATTTTCAGTGCTTTCTCCCTCCTTTCCCTCCATTTGTCTGAGCGCTTTCTCCTGCTTTATGCCTCATTTTCACTGCTTTATCCCTCCTTTCCCTCCATTTCTCTGAGTGCTTTCTTCTGGTTTCTGCCCTGTTTTCACTACTTTTCCCTCTTTCTCTCTGTTTTTCTGAGTACTTTCTCTGTTTTTTTCTTCCTTTCCTTCTCTGTTCATTCCTTTTTTCCACATTCCCGCTCCTGCCTGTCGTGTGTTTTCCTGCCTCCAGCCTAGCCCCGCCCACCACCCCCAGTGCCCCTCCCACATGCCAGGACCAACTTAATGGAGGCCACAGCTTGGCTGCACAGCAGCCGTGTGCCGCGGGCATGCCGCTTGCGTGCCAAAGGTGCATCGAAGGCACATCAAAGACAAGCCCATCAGCACTTGTCCACACCTGGACGGCGCCCAGTGCCAGGATCCCTGGCTCTTCCACCCCACAAAGATACACCGCCGCTGCTGCTAATCCCCGCATATCACCAGAGACCCATTCTTCTTCCTACACTGCTGCCTTTTCTTCAGCACCAAAGCAACCAACTTACCCAACACATCGACTGAGACCAACACAACTCAACTCCTGTGCATCCTACAAAATGCACGTTCACTAGTCAAACATGCCACTGAGGTCTGGGACATGATCTCCTCCCTCACCCTTGACATCATCTTTCTCACAGAAACATGACTGAGCCCTGCCTCTGTACCAGACAATGTCACCGCCATCCCCAAAGGTTGTAAGATAGCAAACTGGGACTGAACTAACAAGCACAGAGGCGGGATTGCCATCATCTACAGGGACACCATCCGCCGCCCTACCCAACATCAGTAATGGAACACCTCAACTTCGAATTCCACACTGACGGAAAAAGCACCATCAGATTCACCCTTGCCTACAGACCACTAGGTCCACATCCTAGCTTCTGCAAGGCCATCCCAGAACTCATCGCTCTGCAAGTAATTGACTCACAGCACTATATATTCTTAGGAAACCACAACTTCCACCTCGACGACCGCATCGACTCCAACTCCACCGACTCGCCTGCAAAGATTGAGCAGTATCAGCCTCAAACAGCTCATAATAGACCCTACCCATATAGCAGGACACGCGCTCGACCAAATCTTTTGTCTGCAGCGATAAAGTCAGGTACATCCACATCACACCACTTACTTGGTCCGACCACCACAGCAAACTCTTCACTATCTCCCGACCCACATACCCCGGGCCTGTGTCCCCCAGATCCATGCGAAGAAATTGGAAAAAGGTATCAGAAGACCAATGAAACAATACTCTCCGCTCCAACCTCTCACACTCAACACAGGACCCTGAACAAGCAGCAAGGAGTGTCCCCCAGTGGATCACAGAATGATCCAACGCCATTGCCCCCGCCAAGACAGCCAAGGACAAAGAACAAAGCAAAAGGGAAAGCTAGTTCACCAAGGAACTAAAGTCCTCCCAAAGTAATTGTCAACAACTTGAAAGGAAGTGGCATATCAGCAAAAAAGAGAAGACCGCACCACCCTCAGGACCGCCCTCAACCAGTACTACCGCCATGTGAAAGAAACGTAGTAGAATGCACTAGCAAACTGGATCAATGCCAGCACAAACCACAGCAAAGAACTCTTCACCATTGTGAAGAAGTTCACCAATCCCGCAGCCACTGAGAACGATCTCACTCCCTTCCAGGAACTGTGCAACACCTTTCTGGACTTCTTCCATGACAATATCTCGGCTATCTACAAAAACTTTGAATGCCACCCCTCCACCGCATACAGCAACAATCAGGGCACATGGACAAACATGAACCCTGAACACCTTCTCACCCATTGTAAATGACTCACCACGCAAGACAATATCTCCATCATGAACGTCGTATGCTCGGGAGCACTCACAGACCTTGCCCTACCACATCTTCAACCTTAGAAGCAAAACAATTGGCGATGAGCTCAGGAAGGTCCTGACTTCACCCATCACTGTGGACTCCTTCCCAGAAGTCTGGAAGGATGCTGAAGTAAGGCCCCTCCTAAAAAAATCATCCGCCGACCCAGCCGACCTGAAGAACCTATCCAGCAAAAGTCTGCGAGAAAGGATCTACCAACTACTGACCTAACACCTAGAAGACCACAACCTCCTGGACCCCTACAAATCTGGATTTTGAGTTAACCACAGCACAGAGAGATCCCTGATTGCAGCCACAGATGACATCAGAGCCCTTCTGAACTGTGGGGAAACAGCAGCCCTCATCCTCCTGGACCTGTCCTCCACATTTGACACCGTCTTCCACCACATCCTGATCAACAGACTCCACCACACTGGGATTCAATTAAATGCCTTCATATGGATCACCTCATACCTCACCGGCAGAACCCAAAAGATCAGTCTCCCACCGATCAGTCTCTCACCTCAGAGCCCAAGAAGATCATCTGAGGAGTCCCCCAATAATCCTCATTCAGTCTGACCCTCTTCAACACCTACGTGACCCCCCCGGCCGTCACCGTCAGATCACATGGACTCAACATCATCTCCAAACTGACGGCATACAGCTCATCCTCTCACTGTCCAAAAATACCTCCACCACAAGAGCTAACTTCCATAGATGCAAGATGAACATAGCGGATTGGATGAAGGACAGCTGTCCCAAACTTAACACCGAAAAAACAGAAGTCCTCATCTTTGGGAAAAACACCTCGCCATGGACCGACACGTGGTGGCCCTCAGAGCTTTGCACTGCCCATCCCAACAGACCACGCCCCCAACCTCAGCATCATCCTGTATAGCAAGCTATCCATAAAGAAACAAGTCAACGCAGTCTCATTCACCTGCCTTCACACTCTTTGCATGCTCCACAAGATCTTCAGGTGGCTACCAGCAGAAACCAGACCGTCACACAGGCCCTCATTATGAGCAGACTGGACTACGGAAACATGCTCTACCTAGGATTCCCAGCACACCTCCTGAAGAGACTCCAGACAATACAGAATTCATTGGCAAAACTCGTACTTGCACTCTACAGAAGAACCCACATCACATCCCAACTCAAAAATCAACTCTGGCTCCCGATACAGAAGGGTTGCCAGTTTAGAATGCTGATCCATGCCTACAAGGCCCTGCACAAATAAGGACGAGCATACATCAACAAATTCCTGCCCTTCCACCAACTGACTAGACACCTATGATCAGCTTCCCTCTCCCTCACTGACACACCCACGGATCCATTGAGCCAACAGCATAGGAGGCTCCTTCTCGCACCTGGTAGCCATGGCCTGGAAAAATCTCCTGTTGCACCTCAGGACTGCAATGTCACTCCGGCGATTCAGAAGAGAACTAAAGGTTTGGATGTTCAAATTATCATTTCTCCAAGCATCAGCCTACAGCTCCAATGCCTCAAGACCCTTGTGGGTGATTTGCAACACTCTATAAATGTTTGATTGACTGATTGAACCGACCTACTGGTATGGCTCATTTCCATTAACACTCCCCCTCCAGACCATATGCAAATTCCATTCCTGGGCCCACCATCTGGCTGGGGGGTACAGGAATAGGGGGTAGGCCTGGCTGGCATTCCTTACTGTCCTGTTCTCTTTGAAGCCCAGTTGGATTTACCAAGCCCCCTTTCTGCCCTGTACTATGCAGCTGCAGAGCTCCCCCACCAGATAACCTCTGCTCTATTCAGGCAGCTTATCACTTCATCAAAGCAGCTTGGCTAATCCTGTTACGGCTGACCGATCAGGAGAGGCTGCTAGAAGGCTGGTTCTTGACTCACAGAAAAGAAAAGAAAGTCCTATAGCTTCTCTTCTCTACATTGATTATGTTAATTATGTTAAATCCAACAGTGGCAAGTTGTTAGATTTATCATTACTAGTCTTTTGAGTCCTTTAATTACATTTATAGCTCCTTCCTAGCAATATTTATACTTACATAAAACAATCCAATGTTAGCATAGTGAGCCTCTCCATAGCAAGCTATTGGGAATTGTTGGGGACAATTCCACTTTTTGGGAGACTTTTTGTTTATTTTCACGTGGCTTTAGTTAGCGTTGTTTGTGTTCTGTGGGCTGCAGTGCTTCTATGGACTCGCCTGTTAGAGTGAGCGCAGTGGGCGTGCCTGACTATTACTGGTTGGCTGTCTAGCTGGTTCTGGATGGCATTTCAGCAAAGCTATGGTGTGTCCAGGCAGTGAACAGTGAGTCTCTTTCTTGCAAGATATAGGGACTTGTTGGGGGCAATTCCACTTTTTGGGAAACTTTCAGTTATTTTTTACCTGGTTTTAATTAGCTCTGTTTGTGTTCTGTGGGCTGCAGTGTTACTGTGGACTCACCTTTTGCAGTGAGGGCAGGCCTAGATAGTATTCGTTGGCAGTTGGCGGGCTAGCTGGTTCCTGAGGGTATTTCAGCAGGGCTATGGTGTGTCCGCACAGCGGGCACATGCAGTGGGCATGCCTAAGGCAAACCTGCCTCCTCCCGTCCGCATCTGGATGCTGCCAGGGGCCAGGACCCCTGACCATTTAGAGACTAATCCCATATGTTATATAGCAAGCAAACTTAAGCACCTTGCCCCTCCTTTTGCCACAGATTGCCTACATACGTTGGATGTTTGTACTGGCATTTGGGGCTGTGATAGGTGCAATATCTGGTGGTCTGCATCCGAAAGAAGTTATAATGGGGGTCCTAGTAGCCAATGTAATCCAGTTATGATACGCTGTTATTTGCTTAATTGCCACTCTCTAGTGAACCATTCTACAGAGGTCTTTGACTTTCTTGTAGCCCAGAGACCCGACACACTGTTTTTAACTGAGACTTGGCTTACTGAATCGTCGGCGCCTGACATTTTATCAGCAGTCCCCCAAGGTTATGCAATAATGAGCTTGGATAGACAAACATTAAAGAAAGTGGGAGGGATCGGAGTTATTTTTAAGCTAAATTTCTCAGCGATTGATATTATTGACAGTGAAGCAGCTTATTTCTCTCTGACCCTATCAGAGAGTTTATGCATGGCTGGTTTCCTGATTTATCATCCTGCGGGCACAGTCTTGACTTTTGTCTCTGCATTGGCAGAAACGCTGCCTTCTTTTCTAATTTGCCATTCTTACATTTTAGTTCTAGGAGACTTTCCTCTTTACAATGAAGGGCCAGAGTGCAAAGGTGCCAACAATTTGGCAGAAGAACTGGTAGCCCACCAATGTGTTCAATTGGTTCATTCTCCCACTCTCAAACTAGGTCATACTCTAGATATGACTTTTGCTAACTTCTCTGGGTTGGTGGTTGATCCCTCGTCCCCATTTTTTGGTCAGATCATTTTGCTGTACCTTTTCAGTTACCGATACTGGCCCTTGAAAGGAGTTTAAATGTTGGGAAGCAGATTTTCTCACCCAATTGGAGGCGGGTGACATATGCTGCTTTTTCTGAAATCCTTATGCACAATCACCCCACTTTATGTAAATGTATAGGAGATAAACCCGAAGTTGGCCAACTGGATCATGAGTACGCTGGACCATATTGCACCAGTAACTTGCTGCTCGACTAAGCAGTTTAAATCTTTTGCTGAATTGTTTATTGAAGAACTTTGGCCTCAGAAAAAGTTGTGCAAATGCATTGAGCGGCGTTGGTGCCACAATTATAATGTGGAGGGGCGAACTGCTTATCATACAGCTCCAAAAGATTACTATAAACAAGTCAAAAATACATGTTGCTTCTTATATGCTAATAAAATTGGACACGTGCAGAACTGCTTGAAGGAACTCTTCTCTATTGTAAAGGCTTTATCTTCTTTTGAACGGGTTGCCCCCGAATAACCTTTCCTCAAAGGATGTGTGTAATGAAATCACCTATTTCTGTCGAGATAAGACATTTAAAGGCCCATATTTATACTTTTTTAGCGCTGCATTTGCGTCGTTTTTTGACGCAAAATCGGCGCAAACTGTATTTTCTAAGTTTGCGCCGATTTTGCGTAAAAAAACGACGCAAATGCGGTGCTAAAAAAGTATAAATATGGGCCTTAACATCTACAGCTCCTTCCCTGAGGAGGTTACTGGGGCTCCATGCCTTGATGCATGATGGAAACGGAGGCAAGTCAAAGAAGGGCTGGTGGAGCTCAGCACAATTGATTCTAATTAGTTATCGATCTTATGGCGGAGTGTAAAGTCGGGCTCCCCTAATGATCCAGTATCTCACATTTTTCTGGAGAGATGCATGGAGGGAATTCTTCCAGGGTTATGCGGCCTCGTTAATTTGTCTTTTGCAACGGATGAAGCCCCTAGGAACTGGAAACAGGCTATTATGATGCTGTTGCTAAAAAATCCTTCTCTTGATCCCACAAAACCAGAAAATCTGAGGACAATCTTGCTGCTTCCATTTTTTGCCAAAGTGGCTGAAAAACATGTCAATGATCAGCCGTTGGATTTTATTGTAGCAAAAGAGCTACTCCATAAAACTCAATCTGATTTTTGCCCTCATTTTAGCACAGAATCTACCTTGTTGCTGGCTTCTGATCCTCTAAGACAGATAGCGGATGCGGGGAAAACTGCGCCCCTGATTATGTTAGTCCTAAGCGCAGCCTTTGATACCATTTCCTATAGTACTCAACTGGAACAGCTGTGGAAGCATGGTGGTGGTAAGTTGGCCCTATGATGGCTAGCTTCCTTCTTCCAGAATTGCACCTTCCAGTGGTTCAACAACCTCTTTTTTTGGAGACGGTGTCGCTGCTGCAGGGGGTACTGCAAGGCTCAGCATTGAGCCCTACTTTGTTTAATCTCTGTATGCATCCCCTTGCTGATGTCATTGAGCATTATGGGTTTAATATAATTTTGCACGCTGATGATGCACAGCTTGTCATTACTCTCTCCCAGGACAAAGGAATATCTGAATCCTAGTTCAAATCCTGTCCATCTGACCTTGCAGAATGGATGTCCCAGAGTTGCCTCAAGCTTAATGGGGGCAAAACGGATGTCCTGTTAGTTGGGAAATAGCCTTCAATTTAATCCTCTGCTTGGTGGCTGGAGGCTCTTGGGCCCCTACTAGTACCTCAGGTGAAAGTGAAGAATCTTGGTGTCTGGTGAAATGCCAAGTTATCTTTCGAAAAACAGATTTTCTGCTTGACAGGAAAATGTTTTGGTACTCTTAAAACTTGAAGTGATATCATGGGTTTTATACCGTTGGAGTGCAGGAAATCTGTAATTCAATCCTTGGTGATGTCAAGATTAAATTAATGCAACATGCTGTATCTTGGCGTATCACAAGGCTTGTTGTCTAAACTTCAGAGTGCAAAATGCAGCAGCATATCTTCTGCAAAATACCCCATAGATGAGCGACTGTGAAGGCTGCTTTTAATAAGTTACACTGCTACAATTGAGTCTCCTTCAAGGCTCTGTATTTTTGCCACAGAATCTTTAACCGGAAAGGCCCCTGTTATCGTCACAATTTGGTAAAAAAGGTATGTCCCGAATAGAGATCTGAAATCCTCCAGTGCGTTCCGTATAGTCATTCCCAGAATTTCAAGAGTGCCCTTGGGGGAAAGCTACATTAGCTTCCATGTTTCTAAACTCTGGAACACCCTGCCCTTTGATCTAAGGTCAGAAACTTCTAAAGTAGTGTTTCAGAAGAAACTCAAGACATGTTTTTTTAGGCAACTGTAACTGTCTGCTCTTGGACTGGGTGGGGAGGGCTCTTGTTTCTGCTGTTAGCGCTGGGACACTCCTTTTGGAGTAACCATGTGCTTTATTAAAAAAATAAAGAAAAAAGAGCTAAGTATCTACAATGGGGAACAGCGAAATGGGCAGTTTTACCCTCACCAGGGCATATAAAACATACTTTACATAATTTTTAATGTCCCTGCTTATGGTTACGTGGCACACCACCCCTGGATTGCACAGAGGGGAGACCCTAGAGGTGACTTATATGTAAAAATAAGGTAGATTAGCACTTTGCGAGTACCTTTAATTCCAAAGTCAAATCAGGGTTGCCTTTACAATATGGCAGCAGGCAACACAACAGTGCACATTCCAGTGCAGGAAGTCTACTGGGCCCCTAAACCACATTGCCTCATTACATACTAAGGATGTATAAATAGTTTGAATCATCCCTGTGCACTAGAGACTTACAGGGGTCTGTCATTGGCAAATGTAACCATACTTAATCATACTTAATTACCATATATCTTTTTGATTAGAGCACTGGCATTGGACCTGGTTAGCAGAGCCCAGGACATAGTCAGAGTCAGTTACCACCAGTATCAGTCAAGAAAACTGGGGGTTGACAAGGGCTAAAAGGATGACTTTCTCACATGCCCCCACCCCCCAAATGAAACGTGATGCGTAAGTAATCCGCACTCTAGTAATCCTCATCAGCTGAGTGGGAAAACCTAGAAAGTCCATCCACATTGGCATGGGTCACCCACGGTCTGCATTCCACTGTGAAGTCTATCTCCTGTAGAGAAATGGACCACCTCATTAGCTTTGGAATTTCTCCTATCATCTGCATGAGCCATCTGAGATGTCTGTGGTCAGTCTGAACACGGAAGTGAGTGCCAAACAGGTTTGATCTCAGCTTTTTCAAGGACCAAACCACATCAAAGGCTTCCTTCTCAAAGGCACTCCACCTTTGTTCTTTGAGGAGAAGTAACCTGTAATGAAGGCAACTGGCTGATCAAGGCCCTCCTCTGTTACCTGGGCCAAAACTGCACAAATCCCTTGTTCTGAAGCATCCGTTTGAACCACAAATTCCTTGTGTAGTCAGAGGACAGTAAAACTGGTGCTGAACACATAGGCCCTCATTACGAGCCTGGCGGTCTGTGACCGCCAGGCTCGCGGTTGGCGGGAGCACCGCCGACAGCCTGGCGGTGCCCCTTAGGGCATTCTGACCGCGGCGCTTTGGCCGCGGTCAGTGCAGGAAAACCGGCGGTCTCCCGCCGGTTTTCCGCTGCCCGTCAGAATCCTCCAAGGCGGCGCAGCATGCTGCGCCCCCTTGGGGATTCTGACACCCCCTACCGCCATCCTGTTCCTGGCGGTTCGCCCGCCAGGAACAGGATGGCGGTAGGGGGTGTCGCGGGGCCCCTGGGGGCCCCTGCAGTGCCCATGCCAATGGCATGGGCACTGCAGGGGCCCCCGTAAGAGGGCCCCGCTTGTATTTCACTGTCTGCATAGCAGACAGTGAAATACGCGACGGGTGCAGTAGCACCCGTCGCACCTTCCCACTCCGCCGGCTCGATTACGAGCCGGCTTCATGGTGGGAAGGTCGTTTTCCCCTGGGCTGGCGGGCGGCCTTTTGAAGGCCGCCCGCCAGCCCAGGGGAAAACTCAAAATACCCGCCGCGGTCTTGCGACCGCGGTACGGTATTTTGGCGGCTCCCGCCAGGCGCGCGGTCACCGCGTCCGGCGGGAGTCGTAATGACCCCCTTAGTCTCTTTTAGAGATTCAAAGACTTTCTGTCTCTCTGGTATCCACATGACTTTCTTTGGCCGCTTTTTAGAAGTGAGTTCTGTCAGGGAAACCACAATCGTCACATAGTTCTGAACACATTTTTTATAGTACCCAGTCAGTCCAATGAAGGCCTTGACCTGTGTCTCGGTTGTAGGAGTGATCCAATGCAATATCGATTGGATTTTGGCCAGGAGAAGTTGTACATGGCCTCCATCACCAAGGTGACCCAGATACCCAACTGAACTCTGCCCTATTTGGCACTTACTGGCCTTAATCGTCAGGCCTGCTGCTGCAGGGCATAAAGCACTTCCTTCAGGTGGTTCAAGTGATCCTCCCAGGTGGAATTGTACACAGCCATATCATCCAGATAATGCAGGAGCCTTTTCACCAACCTTTGGAAGGTGGCTGGGGCATTCGTTAAGCCAATGTGCATTACTTTAAATTGGTAGTGTACCTCTGGTGTGAAGAATGCTGACCACTCCTTTACTTCTTCACTGAGGGCAATCTGCCAGTAGCCTCAGGTCACAAGAAATGTACTCTGCAGCCTATAACCTATTAATGAGCTCATCAGCTCTAGGGTGGGCATCAGTGTTTGTGACCGGGGAGGTTATCTTGTTAGCGACACTACATTCTTCCCACCTCGCCTTCAGATAGATGGATGTACAATTTGTGCCCCTATTTGAAACAACCTCCATTGGGAAACCCGCTCTGGTGAACACACCAAGTGGGGCCCTAGCCACTGAAGGAGCAGTGACTGTTCTGAAGGGAATTGACTCAAGAAACCTTGTGGAATGGTCCACTACCACCAAGATACATCCGTTGCCTGATGTAGTTGGTGGGTCTAGGGGACAAACAATGTCCATCCCCACCTTTTCAAAGGGAGTCCCAACCACTGGCAGTGGTATCAATGGAGTCTTTGGTTTGCCTCCTGTATTGCCACTGGCCTGACACGTTTCACAGGAGCTACATAACTCCTTCACTTTGTCAGACATGTTGGGCCAATAGAAATGGTTAACCAGCTGGTTCCAAGTCTTAGTCCAACCCAAATGAGCTGCCAAGGGGTTCTCATGACTTAGGGTGACGAGGAGTTCTCTCTACTTTTGGGGGCCCACCAACCTCCTGGTGTTTCCTTCTTTGAGGTCTCTGTCCTCATTGTATAGAGCTCTATCCTCCCAGTAGACTCTGTGGAATACACTGACATCTGCCTTCTCTTGCCTAGAGGCTGTCTGCTTCAGGCCCTCAAGAGGGGTACACTCTGTTTATCCCTGACAAAACTCCTCTCTGCTGGGCCCACCAGCCCCTGTCAATTCGGCCAAATGTACAGCTGTTTACAGGGGTGGAACTCCACCCTCAGAGTTTAGATTCTCCCCCTCAGGGTTATTTTCTCTCTCATCTCTGGAGTTCTTTGGGTTGGATCACCAGACCCAGTGCCCTTTCTCTTGTCATTGGATGCTTGGCCCATTATTCCAAAGTCTAAGTGTCCAGTTTTCACTGCTGAGCAGCCTGTGACCTGGTCACAGCACATACCTACTCAGGGAAACCCAGCATACTTGAATGGACCATTCTCTCCACCCCTGACTAGTCAGATGCTTCAAAATCATTTCCCAGTAGGCAGTCCACTGGGAGTGCAGGAAACACAACTACCTGAATGGGGAGCCTGTTACACCTCCCCATTCCAAACTCAGTCATTGCCATGGGATCGAATTTGGCTCTGCTGACTGCATAGGTTACCTGGTGATACACATCAGGTATGATCTGTTCTGGACAAACCCAGCTTCTCTATGGCCAGTAGTCACACTGGGTCCTGTATCTCAGAGCCATAGCCTTAGTTCCATTGATTGAAGGCCCCTGTCTGTACCTTTCCATGCTGGGAGGCAAGGTGACCAGGCTTGCAATTTTCCCCCCAACCAAGGACACCAAGGTTGCCTCTGTCAACCCCTTTCCCATCTCTTGGACAATCTCCACCCCCACCTCTACACTGGAAATCCCTATGGAGTGGGGGGCTTCTTTGTGCAGACAGCATCTCCTCTCTTGTGTACTGGCTGATAACATTAAAAACATTCACCTGCCTTCATCAAGTCACAAAACGTTCCTGCCTTTGTATGATCAAATGTGTTCCCCGAATATCCCTTCTTCTTTAAAGTGCGATGCTTGGCTCAGGGTCCCTCCTTCCTGTGTAGGATTTTGTGGGCCATGTGAGGACTCTTTCTGTGTTTGACAGTATTTTCACCAGGCTTTCCCTTGGGAGGGGACCTGTCCTCCCTTCTTCTGATCACCCCCTTGTGCTTATTGGAAACCCGGGTTCTCATCTACTCATCAGCTTTCTCCCTCAGTTCCTTGAAACCACACAACTTTGAGTCCACTGGATGCTGGTGTAACTTCTCTTGTACAGAATGAGTCAGGATGTGCTGTTTAAGAATTAAATTATACAACCCCTCATAAGTACTCACTTAGTTATCCTTAATCTAGCCCTCTTGTGCCTTATCTGAGACATCTACAAAGTCTACCCATGGCTGTGTGCTCACCTTCTGGGTGTCCCTCAAGTTTCATCCTGTACTGTTCTGGGGTAAGACCATATTTTCTGACCAGACATTTCCTCATGTCTGGGTAGGATTCTGCTGCTTCCCCCTATAGGGTCAGGAACCTATCCCTCCCAGCTATTGGTATCAGTTCCCACAGGAGTGATCTCCAATATTTAGAGTGGACCCTTCTCATCTTAAGGGCCCTTTCAAATGCAGAAAGCCATTTATCAATTACGTCCCCCTCTACATACATGGGAACTATTCCCTTGGGAAGCATGAGATCAAATCCACCATCCCTGGGTATCTCAGCATCTTCTTTCTCGCTGCCACCTTTTCATCCCTCTTTTCCCCTTGCCCACTTCCACCTTCTCCTTCTTTATAGCGAGGGTGTCCAATTGACCCTAAATCTTTCTCTCTTCAAGGGACAGTTCTGGTTCCTCTGTGGGGGAGCTTCCCCTCCCTCTCCTAGCTGGAAGTACGGATCTAGTACAAGAAGAAATAGACGAGGTGTAACTGTCCACCTACTGAAAGTGGTTGGAGGGGCTACCCTCTCCTTCCTTCTATTAAGCTGGTTGCGCCCAGTCCTTAAAGGATCTGATCACCACTGTTTAATGATCTTGTTGCTATTAAATAGCCCCCTGGACCTACATTGAAACACTGAGCTTAGCCACTGCGAGTTTGTTCAGTTTAGCCAGATTCAGCTCCATGGTATATCTAGTTTTGGCTCACATGAACTTTACAATCAGAAATAGAACACATTTAGACAAAATCAAAAGGATGGTTTAAAAAACAGGTTTAGTCAAAATTTCAAAAATTCAAAATCAAAAGTTTTGTTCTAAATCAATTTAGCAGATTTTTACAGACCTTATCTCACATTACTGTATGATGTAATTTTAACACTAATATGTATCCACACCATTGAACACCAAATTTGTTGGAAGGTGGATTATTGGTAGGGGTAAGTATGCACCCATTCTTAGCAATAAGGCTACCAATGCAATATAAGGTCCAGTCAAGGTCTCAATACATTAGCCCCTGGCTCAACCCCTGGTAGCTTGTTCCAATCAGGCAAGCTTCACTCAGGAGGCAGGTATGTAAAGCACTTAAATACAACAATACATTAAATAAGTAGAACACAACACACAATAAAAATCACACACCAATTTATAAAAAAGGAACTATTCTTATCTTTTAAATGACACCAAAACAACAAAAATCCAATATAGGAAACGCAGATATGAATTTTTAAAGATTAAATCAAAAGATGTGCTTTCTAGTGCCTAAAAAGCGTCAGCACCAACCAGGGACATCTGGTCATGCTTGGTTTGGACCAAGTCACAATTTGAGGCCAACCTCAATGAAGCCCTGCTCGAATACATTGCACAGGAGGCCTCGGTCAAAATTTTACCTTCATACTAAGACATTTTTCTGGAGGATTTTCTCTCAATGTTGTGCAGTCCCCTCCAACAAGCCGATTTCGATGCAATGTCGTTGGATTGCTTTTCCGCAAGGCCCTGGTCAAATCCTGGAAGTATGGAGCTCCAGAACTTTTAGCGGGACAAACCTGAAATTCAGGTTTGGTCACAGTTGAAGGTAGTTGGCTTGATTCTCGACGTCTGGTTGGTCCACTTAAGGAGCTTTTCCCAAAAGTTGCTCCAAACTCCTCCAAACCTCTGGAACTTCATCCTGAAGTTCCCCTTGAGGATTCAAATTGTCCAAAACACAAATCCAATGGACTAGAGGCCCGGAGATGTTCCTTGGAAGTTTGGAACTACAATTTCCACAGTGCACCTGGCCAAATCCTTAAAGGTCCACTGGAGGCACACCTGGGTCTGGACTACTTGAGGGAGATCGTGCAGGGAAGCTCTGTTAACATGTTGCTTTCAGGGAGTACACTCTTTAATCCCTTTAGAAGCAAGTCAAAGTCCTCAGGGCTCTAGTTCTCAGTGTGTAGCAGGAGCAGTCCTTCGGAAAACAGTCCTTTGGGGTGTTGAGCAAGATTCCAGCAGGGCAGCAGATCTGAGTTTCTATGCAGCTATCACATATTTATTCAATGATCTGGGTGGGATAAGCAGGGGGCACCACTGTCCAATGAGGTACAGGGTGCCACACAAATGCATGACAGCTTCCTCCAAAGTGTAGGATATTCCTGTCCCACAAATGACTACATTTTACAAATCCAAGATGGAGGATTCCTCTCCAGGAGAGCAAGACCTGGGCAAACTAACCTACTGGTGTGGCTCATTTCCTTTAACACCCACTCCAGACCATCTGCAAATCCATTCCTGGGTCTGTACCTGGCTGGGGGTACAGGAAGAGGGGGTAGGCCTGGCTGGCATTCCTTACTGTCCTGGACTCTTAGAAGGCCAGTTTGATTTACCCAGTCCCCTTTCTGGCCAGTGCTCTGAGCTGCCAAACTCCCTCCACCTGATAACCTCTGCTCTATGAAGGCACTCATCACCTCATCAATGCAGCTTGGCTAGGCCTGCTAAAGCTGAACAATCAGGAGAAGGCTGGGTTTAGGATCACAAAAAAAGGAGGTCCTATAACTTCTCTTTTTTATTGGCTAGATACATTCAACAAGTGCAAGTTGTTGGATTTCTCATTATCAACCTATGGAGTCCTTGAATGACATTTCTCCTTCCAAATTACCTTATACCTTTTTAATCAGAGCTCTGGCCCTAGGCCCAGTTAGCAGAGTCCAGGGCACAGTCAGGATAATTGATCACCAGTATCCATATACAAAATAGGAGCGAACAGGGCTAAAAAGATGACTTTCTCACATGCAGGTACCCCCATCTCTCTCCCAATGAGGGTGTCATGGTGTGCAAACCAGTTCTTCTGTTAGGTGTACTTCACAGACTCATCAATGCTAAAGGTAAAGCATCAGGCCATTTCAGAGAAGTGGAAGTACAATTGTTTGCCAATCTTGATTTAAATGCACCATTTACCTACTCCATTATTCCAGAGGCTTCTAGACAATAACTGCAATTAGGTTTTTGTTCAATTTGTAATGCTCCAGTCAACATTTTTATTATCTCACTGTTGAAGTGAGTACCTCGATCAGATTCTAGAGAGACAGGCATATCATATCTTGGAATGAGCTCCCTCAACAGTAACCTTGCTACAGTAAGGCTATCATACTGCTGGCAGGATAAGCCTCCACCCACCTAGAGAAAATACAATCACCAAAATGTATTTAACCCATTGCAAATAGGCATTTCAATGAAATCCACCTGCATCCAGTTAAAGGGTCCTCCTTATCTTCCTTCATGACTCGGTGTAACTTGTGCTTGTTTGCATATATTCATTTGTGAACATATCACAGTTCAATGATTCATTTCTTCTGCTTGTGCTCTGAATCTAGAATTAGACCAGAACTTTTAGAATGTACATATCATTACGTTCTTACCTAAATGAGTTTGACCATGAAAGTGTCTGGTCATTAGAGGTAGCAGGCTGTCTGGCAATACTGGTCTTCATCCACTGAAACCCAAACCTCATTTTCATCCATTCCACATCCTGCTCTGATTCAACCCTACTTTTCTGGTTCTGCTGCATTCTTTTGCATTTGTCTCAATACACAGCAATTGTCAGCCATTCTCAGCATCATGGAAAAGACATTGGCCCTTTGTTTTTCATTTGAGAATGAGTTATTGAATGCACAGACCACAATTGCACAATTGCGTGCCACTTCCTTAGGGTACCTGTTGCTGACTGTGACATAACCATTGTCACTTCTGTGTGCTGCACACTTGAC
Organism: Pleurodeles waltl; assembly: GCF_031143425.1. Lineage (NCBI taxonomy): Eukaryota > Metazoa > Chordata > Amphibia > Caudata > Salamandridae > Pleurodeles > Pleurodeles waltl. The sequence continues at coordinate 1,538,408,523 of NC_090440.1, read as the reverse complement.
CACAGCAATTTCAGTTGAAAGTTCCAAAGCTTACAAAAGGTTCTTAACTTGCTGGCCGTTTCTGATGGGGGAACCAGAAGAGGTCATAAAACTCTCTGGGACCACAATTGCCCAAAATCATGGACAAGACCAAATCCATATTGACTATCTGTAAATATAGTCACTCTCATTTGCTCTGTCAACCTGCAAGCTCTAGTAAGGGCAATTAATTCTGCAGCATGCGCTGAAGAAACTCCATGAAGCTTCAATTACTTTTTGAATTGTGCAGACTGCATCAACTCCTCTCATGGAAACCTCATTCGTTCTTATGCATGAGCCATCCAGAAATAGCATGCAATCACTGCCAATTAAAGGATCATCTTATATGTCTGGTCTGGTTTTGGTGCATAAGTCTGTGACATCCAGGTAATCATGCTCAAAACAATCTTATTCTTCTCCTTCCAGGTTGGGTAATGGTGTGCTAGGATCCAGTACTTGACATCTTTTCTGCACAATATTGTTTTATACTAATATTTGCTGCTCATAGTGAGTCAGCCTGGAATTTGTTAGACAATGGGTTTTAGTTCTAGTAAATGATACCTCAAAAGAGTGAGGGACCATAATGGTTAACTGATATCCCATTGCAATGTTTTCACATTTCTCAAGACTCACACTTACTGCAGCTACCACTTTAAGGCAGCCAGGCAAAGTGGCAGCTACAGGATCAAGAGTCACTGAGAAGTATGTTACTGCCTTTTTGCTGTGTCCATGAATTTGAATTAGCACTGAGAGACAGCAGCCCTATCACTCACTGCAGAACAGTATGGAATCTTTGATGTAATCTGGCATTCCATGTGCCGGGTCAAGACAGAGACTTTCTCTCAGCACTAGGGACACTTTCAGGCATTTGTGGTCCCATGGAAGTGGATCTGGTACATATTTGTGTGTCAGTTTCAGCAAAGGTTTTGCCACTAAGGAAAAGCTGGGTATCTATTGTCTACTGTAGTCAACCATTCCCCAAAACATCCTGACTTCTCTCTGTGTTTTAGGCTGACTCATTTTCAAAATTTCTCCAAGTCTCTCTCTTGATACCTTTCTCATTCCTTTCTCAATGATATGTCCCTAATACTGGACTTCTTTCCGACAATGTTACAATTAATTTGGTGACACTTTTTGTCCATTCTCTGCTAAATGATTGAACAACGCAATGGTGTTACCTTTCCAGCATTATTTTGTCCTTGATGCAATCAACATGTCATCAATGTTTTGGACCAAAACTGAACTTTGGGGTAAACTCAATGATTCTCAAGTCTTTTTTCAAATTTGATTGAAAATGCAGTGGCTCTTAGTGTACCCTTGTGGGACACAACACCTTGCTAATAATTTCTATAAAAAATGAAAGAGAACAGATGCTGACTGTCTTCATGCAATGAAATCGAGAAGAAAACTTGGCAGAGTTCAATTACTGAAAACCCTTCAGCTGTACATAGATTCTGATAAAGCATGGTGGCTGGATTTGGTACCACAGGACAACATGGGATTACAAAGTCATTCACCTTCCTCAAATCTTGAACTATCCTAAGCTTTCCATCGGTTTTTCATAATCCCTTAATTGGTGAGTTGCATAGACTTCCAATTACTTCCTTCAAGATGACCTTCTCTAACATATCATTGATTAAAGGAACAATTCCCTCTATCACTTCTGGTGTCATGTGATAAGGTGGTGTTCTGGGGAAAACTGTACCTGGTCTTATATTTATTTTCACAAGTTTGACTCCTTTTATTAATCCAATATCTTTTCCAGTGAAATTCTATACTTCTGGGTTCCCTTTCTCAATCAGATATGAAGGTAAATCTTTTGTTCTCAGCAATGGGTAAATCCTTCCTGAATCTTGACGAACAATTTAAAAATCTACATCCACATCCTGAGTTTAGAATTCGACTCCATGCGGTGTGCAATAGATTTAAATACATTTCTCCCTAACAGAATGACAGGACTTGAATCACACACCACAAACTAATGATTTTCTCACACTATCCTATTTTCACAGGAACTTCTTTCGAAATTGGCTTTGTCAACTGTCTATTTGAGTCTCCCACAACATATATCTCTTTTACCGAGAGGGGTAGGTTTGGTACTTCCACTTTTCTTACAGTGGAATGTGTAGCTCTGTGTCGATGAGAAACAACACTTGATGGGCATTCACCTCACCTTTTGCAAATGGTCCACTCTGGTCTACCTCTAGGACTGTACCAAGCATGCAATCTGCTTACCATATCAGGCACCCTCATTGTGACGTGCCTAAATTTAGCATTTTTAGTTCATCAAATATAGGGAATTGCTGGACTGCATCCTGATTTTGAACCTCTATTACATTTTGAATAGTTTTAGGCAGTTGATTCTGATTTATTCTAGAACTATTTACATTTCACTGCACCATGAGTGCTTGTGGCACAGGTAACATTTGAGCTTGATTTTGAATCTACATCTGTACTTATCTCATTGATGCATTTGGTATTTACATTTGATTCATTCTCTGAATCTGATTATTCACAATTCTATCTGGGTTCAGCCTACATCTGTGCTTTGAATGCCTAACCTTATTGAACAGGTGTCATCTTCAACATCACAACATCAACATCTGTACTGGGTCTATCAGAGCACCTCTTCCCCTACCTTAAGTCACCATCATTCTTCCCTGTACACTCTGCATTACTGCTTGAAAACCACCTGCTTGCATTATATTAATCTCCTGCATTGCACCATAAGTTCCAAGAATTGACTCGTTTGAAAACCCACATTGTGCAAATGTAGTTTGTGCAAGCATAAACTTCTCCTTATGCTTTTGCTGCTTCATTCCCTGCTCATCCATCACTACAATAGTGTGCATAGTTCAAAATCTCATCCTGAGACATCGTATGCCAGCACATCACACTCTGCTGTATGTTCTGACAAATCTCCGGTCTCAAGCCAAGCACAAACTGCATAACGAAAAACTCCATATCTGTTGTATCAAGATGTGTTTGTCCTGTGTGTTGCTGAAATTCCTTCATTAACTTTTCATAGTACTCATGCACAGTCTCCTTCACTTCCTGCTGCATTTGATTCAACTTTAGGTGAGATTCTACCTCTCAGAAATGTAATTTCCTCAATATATTTAGTCATTACCACAGGCGGTGGTGCATGTGTAACACAATCTCTCACTGGTTGTGTATCTGGGCACTGAACAGCAATCTTACATTCTGCCCACAAGTCACTTGAAACCACAATATCAAAGAATGTATTTAAAACATCCCATAACACCTTTGAAATCCTAACAAATCTTTCAGCTTGTCCATTGGGCTTTCTCTCAACTTTGGAAACATATTCGTAAATGCTGCAAAAGCTCCTATACTCCAAGAGCTAGGTACACATCCTCTACCTGATATTTCCCTTAAAGGGTAGGATTCTGTTGTCTCTTTCGTTTCAGAATGAGCTGCTTGTTTCTTTTTCTCATCAGCCTCTTCTGCCTGTGTCTTTTGTTTCATATTTTTGTAACCATTTGATCTCAGCATTTGATCTCAAATCTGCCTAATTCACTTAATTTGTACACACATTTGATCAATTCAATAAGGTGACTCTGAGGGCACATGTTTTGGATTGCCACAGCATGTAATTGCACTTGAAAACTTATTTGTAATGGTACACTTTTATAATTATCAACCTCAAATTTATTTGCCAATTCAATTAATCTTTCATGAACGTTTGCAGCTTTCCTTATAATTTCTTTATATAAATAGAATAATATTTTTTCTTGATATGGTTCTATGTGATCATGATCTAAACATCCTCTAATTATTTCTTCCAATTCAACTTCAATTAGGGCACATTCAATGATTTCTCATTTACAGGAGGTGGATTAACTTCTAAACTTGAACTAGTACTCAGTCTTACTGTGTCTTCAAGTTTAAGACAATTTCTGGCAGTGTCTTCAAACCAAGGAGGAAATAAACCATCTTACAAATTACATTCACCTGGCCCTTTATGGTTTGCAAAAACAAGTCACTTCCCTCTCTTAATGCTTGAACAGTCTGGGTGGTGTCCATACCACAATTTGTAAATCTGTGAGGTTGGGATACATTTATTTACTGGAGTACACTCAGTTGGCTGCTGAACCACTGTAGTCGGAGTGAAATGTGCAGTCACTACTTGCGGTATTACCAATTCAGTACTCTGTGAAGTTATGACCACAGAAACTAGAGCACCTGCTTGAGTTATCGTATGACCTGTACTCATTTGTGCTGGAGCACCGACAACAGCTTGCTGTGATAAAGTCTGTGTAAAGCAGACTGTGCAAGAGTAGGTTGAGTTATTACTGCCTGTGGCACAATTGGCTGGGTCAATACAGTTTGTACATTTACGGGATGTATAGCTTGCATCTGATTAGTACTTTGTGAAATACCTGGATCAGTTGGGGCTGTCGCTATACTCTCATTATTTGTTAACTAAGCTCCATTATTTAACAAAAGTCCCACATATGGTGATGGATGAGTAGACAATAATTCTTTCAATAAATCATCACCAGAATCAGAATCTGAACTATCCTTAGCTTCAGCTTTTGTCCCAATATCTCCTTTGAGTTTTTTCCTCACAGACTTTTCAAAATCCTTAGCTTTTGAATTTTTCTGTTTTAGAAGCACGGGATTTAATCTAGTACCTTCTGCTATACCCTTACTCTACACTTGTGCTCTTTCATCCCATTCTGCATCTGCTCAATTTTCCATTGCCCTCTTCATTTGTCTTTAAAATCTTTCTCTATTTTTTGCACTACTTTCCACTATGCACTAAGCGCTTCAAATTGAGTAGGTCTAAGAAGTGACTTAATTTCATTTAATGCTTCTCATAATCTGCCTATTATCCCTAAATAAAATTTTCTCTCAATGACCCTTCTTTTTCAGTGAACTTGCACCATTGACAAAACCATACACAGTATGTAAGTCTTCTTCAACCATCATTTGAAATCTGGGCGTATCGTCAGGAGGTGCTTCTTCATCTTCTCTAACTAGGACCAGTATTTCACCTCTCACAATATATCCCAAATAGCTTTGAAAAACTTCTGTTCCATACATGTCAAAACACAGAACCCCTTTGTCAAATCACAGTGCAGTTTAGAAGTACAATCAACTAATGACTTTGGGGGTGATTCCAACCCTGGCGGTCGGTGATAAAGCGGCGGCCAACCCGCCAACAGGCAGGCGGTAAAAAAAAAGGAATTCTGACCCTGGCGGGAACCGCCAACACAGCCCGCCACTTTAACACTCCGACCGCCACGGCGGGACAGACAAACAGCGCGGCGGTCACCGCCAACAGGCAGGCGGCAGACAATGTACCGCCCACCCTATCACAACTCACCAATCCGCCACCTTTTCCGGGGCGGGAGCCCCGCCGATAAAAACACGGCAGAAACAGACTACGAACGGGAAAACGCTTACCTCTACACACTCCACGAGGAATCTGGACAGCATGGAACCCGAATTAAACATCCTACCAGCTATTGTCTACCCGCTCATCTACCACGAATACGAACGCCGGCGCAGACGACAACGGTGAGTACTGCACCTATGACACAGGGGAGGGGGGAGGAGAAAAGGTTACGGGCACACACATACGCGACACACCCACCCCCCCCCACCCCCACTCCCCCAACTATCTACACAACAATGCAGAGCAACAACTCAGAGTGACACCCCCCAAACCGCCTGGAAAAATGCAAAGACATAATGAAAATGATAAATAAAATGTATGTATAAAATAGGTTCATTGAAGTCATGGAAAATTATCTATATGAAATTAAAAAAATAAAAATGAACAGTGCCAAATCTAAATACATAGGCAATAAGTCCAGCTCATTTTGTTAAAGTTCCACAGTCTGTGGTTCTAAAAATTCTGGACCCATGTAATTTACTTTGCCACAGCAGTACGATTTTAGTATCAAAAGACCGATAATGACTAGTACACTAAGCATGAGCATTTTCGCTCAATTCCAGCAGCGTTTTCACCTCAAAATCGCCATTTTCGTCCTGCACTCGTGGCTCCCATTTTATACACGGCAGCCATTTTAAAAGTTGCCCTCACATAGGCTTATAATACAGTCAGATTTGATTCCAAGGACACATACACCTTGATTGACTTTTCTCTGACCTGGGCAAGCTGGAACCATTGCCTCAGGCCAAACCTGTTTGGTCAGTCCCTCTCCCAGTGGCCGAATCAGATAGCATCAAGGCACACCATGCCATAAAACCCTTATTATCGCTCACACACCCTGCCTAATCTTGCTCACACCTGCACCTGCTCTTTTCTTCTTCTTACTTTACGAGGGGGAGGTGCCCGTTTTTATTGGGGGTCCACACTTATCTGATGTAAAATACTAGGCCTTGCCGGGTAATTTATTATGGGTTGGATGACATGAAATATGAGGTTTCATCATGACACTGTTTTTTCCTTTGTAGTGAAAACATGTGAATGACCAACCAAAATGTCAATAATGTTTGCCTGAAGCTTAAAAAACTGTATATAAGGAAACCTGACTTTGCATTGAAACACAGTCTCCTGAGAACATACAAACCGTGCTGTTGTACTTCTAGGACGCTTGTTACTTGGCTGCAGCCAATAAATTCGATCTTTGACTTCACCTAGAAGACTCTGAGTTTCTGTGGTCTGAATCAGGAAAGTACCCGAGGTCTTTGGGTGTACCCTGGCACCGCTGGGTTACCGGATCAGTACCGGTTCTGAAAAACCTAGTACCTCAAGTCCGTGGGCCAATGTCCACAAACACATGGGCAAAGCCCACACAGGAGACCACATACCGTTGGAGAGAACACTGCTGGGGCATCAGATGATAAAACTACAGGCACCTCAGGTGGGAAGGGAAGGGGGGGCACCTCAGCCACAGGAGTCCACGACGCCAGATCCACGAGGGGCATCCATGCCCACTGTACCATCCTGGGGAGTGCAAAGCCACAGTCTCTCAAGTCTCTACAGTGGGTGGGTTGCCCACTGTTCAATCCTGGGGAGGGCAAAGCCACAGTCTCTCAAGTCTCTACAGTGGGTGGGTTGACCACTGTACCATTCTGGGGAGCGCAAAGCCACAGTCCATCAGATGGATAACCAACTCCACTGGTATTGGAGGAGGCAGGGTGCCCAGAGTGCAGCGTGAACACCTGCTCGACACAGAACCGGCACTGTCAATGGGCCAACGGTGCTTGAGATGAAGGGCCCAGCGGAGCGGTGCTTGAGACGGCGGGGCCCAGCGGAGCGGTGCATGAGACGGCGGGGCCCAGCGGAACGGTGCTTGACAGGAAGGGCCCAGAGGAGCGGTGCTTGAGACGGCGGGGCCCAGCGGAGCGGTGCTTGACAGGAAGGGCCCAGCGGAGCGGTGCTTGAGACGGCGGGGCCCAGCGGAGCGGTGCTTGACAGGAAGGGCCCAGCAGAGCGGTGCTTGACAGGAAGTGCCCAGCGGAGCGGTGCTTGACAGGAAGGGCCCAGCGGAGCGGTGCTTGAGACGGCGGGGCCCAGCGGAGCGGTGCTTGACAGGAAGGGCCCAGCGGAGCAGTGCTTGACAGGAAGGGCCCAGCGGAGCGGTGCTTGAGACGGTGGGGCCCAGCGGAGCGGTGCTTGACAGGAAGGGCCCATCGGAGCGGTGCTGGAGACGGCGGGGCCCAGCGGAGCGGTGCTTGACAGGCATGGCCCAGCGGAGCGGTGCTTGACAGGAAGGGCCCAGCAGAGCGGTGCTTGAGACGGCGGGGCCCAGCAGAGCGGTGCTTGACAGGAAGGGCCCAGCGGAGCGGTGCTGGAGACGGCGGGGCCCAGCGGAGCGGTGCTTGACAGGAAGGGCCCAGCGGAGCGGTGCTTGAGACGGCGGGCCCTGTTCAGCGGTGCCTGTCTTGGCGGGGCCCTGTTCAGCTGTGCTCTTCACGGCGGGGCCCTGTTCAGCGGTGCCTGCCTTGGCGGTGCCCTGTTCAGCGGTGCTCTTCACGGCGGGGCCCTGTTCAGCGGTGCCTGTCTTGGCGGGGCCCTGTTCAGCGGTGCTCTTCACAGCGGGGCCCTGTTCAGCGGTGCCTGTCTTGGCGGGGCCCTGTTCAGCGGTGCCTGTCTTGGCGGGGCCCTGTTCAGCGGTGCTCTTCACGGCGGGGCCCTGTTCAGCGGTGCCTGTCTTTGCGGGACCCTGTTCAGCGGTGCTCTTCACGGCGGGGCCCTGTTCAGCGGTGCTTGTCCTGTCTTTCAAGGGAGCCAGACCTGGCCAGGACTCCCCGCTTAGTCGCCCTCCGACCGTGCGGTTGCTGGCCCCTCCTGTGATGGAGTCCTGGGCCCGTGGGTGTCCTCCGTCACACCCGGTATGGGGCTGGTGGGGCCCTCCTGTTCCGCGCGCCTGCTGGCTGACTTCTCCGCCCTGCTGCCCTTGACCTACTTCGATGAAGCTCTCTGGCCCTTGCCTCCCCTTGATGTTGTGGCAGGTGACGGGCCACGACTACGCTCCTTGGTGGCAGCCGTCTCAGCCTTCTCGCGCCGGCCCTTTGTTTTTCGGGTTTTCTTCCCAGGGGGTGGGCTGGCTGTCCCCTTGCTGCTGGCCGATGTATCTGCACTAGGAAAAGGTGGACTCCAATACCCGTGCACAATGGTCGCCCTCGATGCAGGGCTGGTGGTGGCTGAGGTGCTCTTAGGACTCTTACCAGATGGAGGGGGTGGGTCAGTGTTTGGAAAGAGGTCAAGGTTGGAAAGGAAAATCAATTTGGAAAGACAGGGACGGGTAGGTGTAGTGGTAATGGGAGTGGAGGAAGAGGATGTGGTTGTAGGAGAGTCAGGTGTGCTGTCTTTGGGTGCAGGTGCTTGTGACGTAGGCTGTCGTGAGGTGGATGGCTGTTGGGTGGGTGGCTGCCTGCGTTTGTGTGTTTTGGAAGAGGGGGTGACAGACACACTGGGAGAGGACACAGGGGACGTGTAAATGGCAGTGGGGGTGGTGACTGCACGTGTGCGGACTGTACTGGAGGGTGTGCTGGTGATGGAAGTACTGGCTGATGGTGGTGTGCATGCAGGTGTGAGTGGAGACGTCACAGGGAGGGAGGAGGGAGACGAAGAGGAGGGGGACACAGAGGTGGTAGTGACTGTTGGCATGTCTGCATCTGGATGTTGCTTGGGTGAATGCTTGTGGGATCTGTGGTGCTTATGTCTGGATGAGCTGCCCTTGGGTGTTGAGGTGTGTGCAGGCTGGTCAGATGGTGTGGATGGGATAGGCTGAGGAACAGGAGACTGGGACTGGGTGGAGGCAGTTAGAAGAGGGAGGCTGGAAACAGGGATAATGGCTGCCGTCAGTGCTGAGGCCAGAGCATTGAACAATCGTTGATGGGCAGCCTGACCCGAATGAATGCTCTCCAGGTATGCATTGCTCAGATGCACCTCCCTTTCTACACCCTGGATGGCATTCAAGAGGGTAGACTGCCCAACAATGAGTGTCCTGAGGAGGTCAATGACCTCCTCACTGAGGGCAGCAGGGGTAACTGGGGCAGGGCCTGAGGTGCCTGGGGCGAAGGAGATGCCCGCCTTCCTGGGCGAGCGGGCACCGAGCGAAGGCTGAGGGGCTGCTGGGAGGGCGGGGCTGGTGCGCTGGGTGGCGGCTGTACCTGTTGTGGCGGTGGGCACGGATGTTGCCGCCACCACAAGGGAGCTCCCTTCCGAGGACGTGTCGGTGTCGCTGACGTCTCCACAGGTCCCCGTTGTGGAGCTCCCCTCGCCCTCCGTATCACTGGTGAACTCGGTGTCTGTAGCATGGCCCTCCGGGGCCATGTGAGTTGCAGCTCCCTCATGCTCCGATGCCAATTCTCCTCCGCCTGATGATGCTAATGCACACATGCACAGGAAGATAAAGAGAATGGGTGGGGGAAGAAATAAAGACAGGTTGAGTGCATGCATTGGCAACACCGTTGTCGGAGAGGACAGACACAGAAGCCCCCTGCACTACGCCGTGCAATCGGGGTACACTACTCAGTACTTGTGACTAGGCCTACAGATCTATGGACAACAAATGCACACATGGCTGATGCAGGACCATGGATAGCTGTACTTGGCACCCTACAGAGGTGGGGGGCGGGGGCACAGGGCCATTCCTAAAGGAGGGGACTAGCCTACAGAAAGCGCCCTGGCTTAAAGTCACCCACAGCCCTCCTCCCCAACCCAGACACCTCCACTGCGCGCAAAGATAGCAGAATGTGCTGATACTCACCCCCTTGTGTCTGCTGTGATGTCCTCAAGCGCCCATCCAAATCGGGGTAGGCCACCGCCAGGATCCGGGACATCAGGGGGGTCAAGGTACGACTGGCACCCCTCCTACGTTGGGAGGCCATCCCCAGCAGAGACTCAGCGGTCTTCCTGGTCCCGCGGCGGATGTCCTCCCGCCTCTTTTGGCAGTGGGTGCCCTGTCTGTTGTGGACCCCCAGGGCCCGGACGTCCTTGGCGATGGCACGCCAAATCTCGATCTTCTGATGGGCGCTGACCTATTTGACATGTACAGGGTGTGAAAGGAAATATCATGACTTTTCTGCATGCTCGATGTGAGTGGCCCCCCTCCCCAACCTTGCCATATGGCACATGCTCTCATTTGTCGTGCGTTGCACTCCTCATTCGCTCCCCTCCCACCATCTTACATCCACCCCACTCAACACAGGCATAGCCCATTCAACGTGCACCCAGTGTACTCACCTGTTGGTCTGGAGGACCGTAGAGTAGCGCATACTGGGGGAGGACCCCATCAACAAGTTTCTCCAACTCTTCTGAAGTGAAGGCAGGGGCCCTTTCCCCAGTCGCAGCAGCCATAGTATCTCCCAGACCGAGGTCACAGCAGCACTTGCAGTATAGGTCCTCTCCTGTGGATGATCAGGTCTCGAGTGATTAAGCAGATAGAAAATGGCGGTCACGACCGCCGGCGCACATCGTCATTGGCTCCTGATACCCATAGGGTCCAATGTTAACCAATGCGGCTTCGCACCGCGGTCTTCGACCGCCTACCGCCACGGTGTGCCACGCCAGCGCAGTGACCTCACATCCCATTGTCACACTTCACAGGTCAGGCAGCCGCCATTTCAAAGGCCCACATGGCTTAATTTCTACTGCGTCACACAGGCCTAGGCCGTGCATTGCCACTCATACACGCCTTTCACTGCATTGCGATTCATTTACTGTGCAAGCTGTGTGAACGAACCTGTGGCTTGCTTCACTCTGTACTCCATGTTGTCCTTCCTAGGCACCGTCCGCTGGGACTTGCGAGGAGAAGGATGAATCCTCCTGTGTACCGACCGCTGGTGGACCTGTCGACAATGGAAGAACGACATATTATACTTCATTACAGACTTGACAGAGCCACTATTCATGAACTGTGTGCCCAGCTGGAGCCAGACCTGATGTCCCCCATCCGCCAACCCACAGGGATTCCCCCTCTGGCGCAGGTTCTGTCAGTACTCCATTTTTTGGCAAGTGGGTCTTTTCAGACAACAGTGGCCATGTCATCAGGGATGTCTCAGCCTATGTTTTCAAAGGTTTTGTCTAGAGTGTTGTCTGCCCTGATGAAATACATGCGGAGCTACATTGTTTTCCCTGAGGAGGATGATTTGGCTACAGTGAAGGGTGATTTCTATGCCCTTGGACATATCCCCAACATCATTGGTGCCATTGATGGGACCCATGTGGCTTTGGTACCCCCCAAAGGCAGTGAGCAGGTGTACAGAAACAGAAAAAGTTATCATTCTATGAATGTCCAGGTGGTCTGTTTGGCAGACCAGTACATCTCCCATGTAAATGCCAAGTTCCCTGGGTCAGTGCATGACGCGTATGTTATGCGAAATAGCAGCATCCCCTATGTGATGGAACAGCTACAGAGACACCGTGTGTGGTTATTAGGTGACTCTGGTTACCCCAACCTCTCCTGGCTATTGACCCCAGTGAGGAATCCCCGGACCAGGGCAGAGGAACGGTACAATGAGGCCCATGGGCGAACTAGGAGGACCATAGAAAGGACCTTCGGGGTCCTGAAGGCCAGGTTTATGTGCCTGCATATGACAGGTGGATCCCTCATGTAGTCACCAAAGAAGGTGTGCCATATCATCGTGGCCTGCTGTATGCTTCACAATCTTGCATTGCGACGCCAGGTGCCTTTCCTGCAGGAGGATGGTCCAGATGGTGGTGTTGTAGCAGCTGTGGAGCCTGTGGAGAGTGAAGAGGAGGAAGACGAAGAGGACGACACGGACAACAGGGATACAGTTATACAACAGTATTTTCAGTAGCACACAGGTAAGATTCACCCATGCCATTTTACATTTACTTCAGGCCTCCTGCGTCTCTACTTTTTGTGTTTCCCCTCATTTCCTTTTAACTGAATTGTGAATTTCCCTTCACTTTTCAGAGCTGTTTGACCATGGGCAACTGCGTTTGCCCATGGACTCCAGCTTGTTGTCATAGGTATGTTGTCATCAACAATGTAACTGAACATTTTTGCACCGTTATGTCTAATACATTTGTTAAGAATACAAGCAGACTCCTGTTATTGTGAGTGCAATAAGTGATTTATTTCAAGTGCTACATATAGGTACATGACAGTAAAACGGTGATGGGTGGGGGTGGAGTAATGTCCATGGCAGAGTCCAGTTCTCAGTTTCACAGGTGCATTGTCCATATGCCTGGGGAAGGATGGAGCAGGGGCAGTTTAAGTTTGGACAGGGTGACAATGTGGGACAGTGGGATGACATCAGGGGGTATCTTATGCTGGCGGGGGTCTTGCAATCCTACTCTGTCTTCTTGTGTGATCTCAGGTTCCGCTAGCGAGGTGAGGTGGGGTTCTGGTGGCCTGTCGTTGTGTGGGGGCCTCCTGTCCACTAGCGCCGGCGGAGGTGATAGGCTGTTCCTGGTCTAGGCTAGTGACAGGGGCCCTTTGGGGTGCCACATGGTCCCGCAATGTGGTGACTATATGGTTAAGGGCCCGTTCCTCTCTGAACCCATGTAGCGTTCCTCCTGCTGTGCCTGGATCTCCTGGAACCTGGCCAGTACCGTCGCCATCGTCTCCTGGGAGTGGTGGTATGCTACAATGATGGTGGTGAGGGCCTCTTGGAGAGTGGGTTCCCTGGGCCTGTCCCCCCCATGTCGCACAGCAGCCCTCCCAGTTCCCCTGTTTCCCTGGGCCTCTGTCCCCTGGACGGTGTGCCCACTACCACTGCCCCCAGGTCCCTGTTGTTGTCGGGGTGGTGGGTCAACCTGGGTGCCCTGTAGAGGCAGACACACGACTGATTAACGTGTCCTGGAGACAGAGGCATGGGCCCGCTGGGTGGGAGCTGTGCTGGTGTTCCCAGAGGGGGTTAGGTCTGCTGTAGCCTGTGGCTGTGTGTGGGGAACCGACTGTCCAGAGGTCCCCGATGGGCCGGGCTGGTCATCTCGGTCCAGGTCGACAGAGCTGCTGTCATCGCTGGGGGCCTCTTCTGGGGGTGGGATGGACATCTCTGTACCCTCCGTGGCGGTGTGGTGGCGTTCGGGTCCTGCAGGGGTATAAGGGTATGGTTATTGCTTCTGTGTGTGGCATTTCGTGTGATGGATGGGTGTCCGTGTACCCAAGTGCAGGCATTCCCTTGTTGGGGCTTTTGTGAGGGTGGCTTGTGGGGGTGATGTGTGTGTGCAGTGGGCATGCTTTGGAGATGGGTGTCCATGCTTTGTGGTCGCATGCAGGTCTAGGTGTTGGGATGGGTAGGTTGTGATGGTGGTACATTTGGAAGGAGTTGGTGTGATGGGGGTGGGGGTGAGGGTGGGGGTATGTGCTGGCATGCAGATGGGGTGGGGGTGGGAAGTAGTAGTTAAGATTAGACTTACCAGAGTCCATTCCTCCAGCTACTCCTGCGAGGCCCTCAGGATGCAGGATGTGCAAGACTTCCTCCTCCCATGCTGTGAATTCTGGGGAGTAGGTGGGGGTCTGCCGCCAGTCTTCTGCACCGCAATGTTGTGCCTTGATACAATGGAACGCACCTTCCCCCGTAGGTCGTTCCATCTCTTCCTGATGTCGTCCCGATTGCGTGGATGCTGTCCCACCGCGTTGACCCTGTCGACTATCCTTTGCCATAGCTCCATCTTCCTAGCAATTGTGGTGTGCTGCACCTGTGCCCCAAAAAGCTGGGGCTCTACACGTACTATTTCCTCCACCATGACCCTGAGTTCTGCGTCAGAGAACCTGGGGTGTCTTTGGGGTGCCATGGGGTGGTGTGGATGAGGTGAGGGATGTTGTATGTGTTGTGGAGTGTGATGTGTGTGGTGGTGTGTGTTGTTTTGTGCGTGGTATTTGTGTGGGTGATGTTGTGATTAGCCTCTGTGTGATGGTCTACTCTAAGCAGTGCTGTCTCTCTCTGTCGTTGATTCGCAATTGTGGTAGGTTTGTGGGTGATGTGGGTGTGTGTTTTATATTGTCATAGGTGTGTGGGAGTGGTGTGTGTATGTGTCTCAGGTGTGTGTATTTCAAATTGTCCAATGTGGTAGTGTTTTGTAAGGGTGTGTGTATTTTGACCGCGGCGGTGTGTACCGCCAATGGAATACCGCGGTTGAAAGACCGCCGCGTGGATTCGTGGGTCGTAATGGCATGGGCGTATTTCTGTTGGCGTGGCGGTGGAGGTTTGGTCATCGCCATTTTTTCGCTGACCTTTGGTGTGGCGGACTTTTGTGGATGTCGGGTTTTTGGCGGTTTGCCAGTTGCGGGTCAGAATGACCGTGGCGGTTTACCGCAGCCGCGGCGGTGTAATGGCGGTCTTCTGACCGGCGGTAAGCGCCTTTTACCGCCGAGGTCAGAATGACCCCCTTTGTGTCTTTTGCAGAAATTCAAACAACACAGCACAGCCTTACACCAACCAGCCAATACCAGCATGGCACAATATGACATAACAACTCATTCCTTGAAGCTGTTCACCCTCTTTTACAATTTTCTTTTTTGAGATGAACAAGAACAAATCTAATAATCAAGCAACACAAAAAGCATCAATCTTGTTCTGCTTCTTCTGGAGAAGATTAATTCAACCGGCAGAAGATTTTCATCCTTCGCATTTCACAATCAAAAAGAAATCACCTCTCACAATGATGAGTTCTCGACCTGTGGAAAATCGCCTAATTAGTGCTGTGGCACCTTTGCGCACGAGGGGTCACCAACACCAATTAATATGAGTACAATTGCAACAAATAATTACATTCCTATGTTTGTGTAAAGTTGACAATGTCTTTCACAATGCCTTATTTCTATTCATCTATCCCAGGATCTTAGACTACTTCTTAGTCTGATAACCTCCTTAATTCATCAACAAATCAAAAGTAACACAAAAAATAGCACATGTATTTGAATTCAGCATTAAACCATTTCAATGCAAGACACAAATTACTCTATTAATACTTACATCTGTCAAATTTTCACCAGCTCCTCAACCACAATCTGCTGTTCATCAGGTTCAGGGCACTCGATCTTTTAATCTGAATTTTGGGCTCTTTTTGACTATTTACAACTTAATTCCCTAACTACCCTAACCATAACTCTGCTACCAATGTTTGCAGGAGTGTTGAGAGTTCTAAATTTTTATAAAATACTCTGCACCTCTTGGCCCTCAGAGGAAATCTTGGGAGTGGGTATAGGGATAAGTAAGCTGCAATTTCTCATCAAATCAATTAGAAGCAAAACATCTAGAAAGTCCATAATTCAGAGTCAATATTGAGAGTTGATTTAAATTTAAACATTTTATTTCTCTCAATAAAGTTCTTAAGCTTCATTAGTCAGTCAAAGATACAGAACACTGCATAAAGCAAGCCCCAAATCTATCCCTAATCTAAATTCCAAAGTTATTTTATAGAAAATAATGCTTTATAGAAAGCATTTTAGTCAGCAAAGTTATCAGCACTCCTGAAGAATACTGTAACAAAAATAGTCTAGTCAGACAGCAGCTGAACGTATCAAGAGCTTAATTCGTGAGAGAGAGAAACAAAGTGCAAGTCTCTTTAGTCATATTTACCCGTGCCTCTCTGTGTCTATCTCTATGCCCACTGTCCTACACTTTCCCTGGGTTCATTTTAGACATGACAATTAACATTTGCATACTAATAACTCATGAAGCAAAAACATCAGCCTAGAACCAATCAGGTTTTGAGCATTTTCATGTGAACAAGTCACCTTCAGCTTGAGATAGCAGGCGAACAATGACTTTGTGTAAACGTTTCAAAAGTTGTTCTTTAACAGCTACTTTGGCCTCATGAGTGTGCTCGCTTTTGCTCTCTAGAAAACAAGGCACTTGTATAAATTTCAAATGCATTTCAAGTTCGGTATTTCCCTTCCCATGTATCTCCACACTCTGAGCTTATTCATAAAGAAGCACATTTTTTAGCAAGCTTGACATTCCAAAGTGAGTTAGTTTTGATAAAAAATAAGTAAATAATTATTTTCATTGTTTTAGCTGAAAATAAACCTCATGCAGAAGGCATGCTAGGGTTACAATAGAAACATTTCTCTTTAATTTAAGATTGCTGGAATTTGTTAAGATTAGCAATTCAAGCAAGTCAGGCCATACAGAGGTCATGCAAAGTTTAGAAAGAAAGAGCACTTTCAGAATGCAGCTCCTGGTTAGGCAGAGTTTTCACTTAAACATATCATTAATTAATTGACTCTGATTTTAATAAGATCATATCAGTTTGAACATGCAATCGAAATGTTTGGAGCAGAAATGTCTGCAAAGTTCAAGGCTCTAATGTCATGTCATTGTGAGGAAGTTGCCAGGTTGCTCTCAGTCCACCAGTAAAGGTTTTTCAACAATATCTGAGGATCTTCCACAAGATCTGGAAGCAGTCTTACTTTGATGAAAAGTCCTCAAATTGTCAGCATTTTCTCTTCACACTCCTATCCGCACAACCTCACTCTCATTTTCAGTATCAGGGTATTCCAGAAAACTCGGCTTCCACATGCAGAAGAAATATCCATTTTACCTGACTAAATGGTATTCATCCATGCAGGCAAGAGATCCCGCCATCTCGGGACCATTTTACCCTCTAGACACTGGAGGGAAGTTCCCTGAGGGGCAAGCCAGTTTCACTGGTAGGACCATGAGACCTAGAGCCCCAAAGGTTAGCAGCTGACGGGTGCTACCAGCTAAAGAGCATAATTCTGGAAAGCAGAAATTTTGCCAGAGCAGGAGATTATTCTCGCCAGTGTTGTCTGGCAGGTATATAGGAATTTGCCAGTGCAACATGCAAGAAGGTATTCCCACTGTCTATTTTTCAACAACGTGATGCATCTCATGTCCCA
The DNA here is from genome assembly GCF_031143425.1 of Pleurodeles waltl. NCBI lineage: Eukaryota > Metazoa > Chordata > Amphibia > Caudata > Salamandridae > Pleurodeles > Pleurodeles waltl. The sequence goes on along the minus strand of NC_090440.1, from coordinate 1,538,391,217 downwards.
GGTATATACTTTGTAGTCCTAAAACTGTCCCAGCCAGAGGTCCATGATCTCAAAGTCCAAAATGGTGAATCCTTGCCTCAATTGTGTGGAGTTCTCCCTTGCCTCTGAGGCCCGCTGCTGACCCTCCCAATTCTCCCCAGTGGACTTCAAAAGCTATATCATCTCCTGCAAGCTTCCTGATAGGAAAAACCTAAAAATGGAAAGGGTGCTAAAGAGATATCAGACTTGACAGTCCCTAGGGCCTCTCCAAATCTAGGAATTTCGGGCCAGATGTAGGAAGCCTTTTGCGCCTCTCAAACGGCGAAAAACGCAGTTTGCGAGGCGCAAAATGCCTTATGCGATGCAGAGTCACATGTGATTCCGACTCGCAAATAGGAAGGGGTGTTCCCTTCCCATTTGCAACCGCATCGCGATGTTGAGTTGCTTTGTGACCGCGAAAGCGGTCGCAAACCAACTCGCAGTTACCATCCATTTGAAGTGGATGGTAACTCATTCGCAAAAGGGAAGGGGTCCCCATGGGACCCCTTCCCCTTTGTGAATGCCACAAAAAAGTATTTTTCAGATCAGGCAGTGGTCCTGTGGACCAATGCCTACTCTGAAAAAAACGAAACTAAATGGTTTCGGTATTTTTTCTTTTTGCAGCTCGTTTTCCTTTTTTAAGGAAAACGGGCTACAAAAAGAAAAAAAAAACTGCTTTATTTAAAAGCCGCCACAGACATGGTGGTCTGCTGTCTCCAGCAGGCCACCATCCCTGTGAGTACCTAGACTCGCTATGGGGTCGCAAACTGCGACCCACCTCATTAATATTCATGAGGTGGGTCTTTGCGACCCCATAGCGAGTCGCAGAAGGTGTCTGAGACACCTTTCTGCATTTCATTTTGTGAGTTGCAAATTGCGAGTCACTAGTACTCGCAATTTGCAACTCACAAAATGAAACCTACCTACATCTGGCCCTTCATGATATATTTTGAAGGTTCTTCTGGCAGGCTCATCTCGAAAAAGTGGATTGCAATACAACCGATCTCAGGAAGAATTGATATACGAAAACTGTTATACGAGTAATATGAGGATATTCACTTTTCCACTATCCTTTTCAGCTTCTATATCCTGCAAATGTGTACTTGACAAAACTTTCCAAACAAAAAGTACAAATGTAAAATTTTGAATATATCTGTCACACCTGATTGATGGTAACAGGAGTTCCACGGAGGCAGTATACACAGAGAACAAAATGCACAGATCAATGAAAAGCAGAAGATGTGAAAAGCAAATGGCTCAGATGGTAAGGATTGTGTTTTTTCTGAGGGAGATGCTGTTTGGTAGTTCTGTTAGGCTGAAATGACAAAATAGGAATGTTAGGTATTGCCTTGCAGTATACCCTGTAAACTTTTCTCTTGAACCATGTATACCGTAATAAGAAATAATATGTGCTTCTGTGAACAGAGAAACAGAAAAGGAAGAGAGCAGGAACAAAGTCTCCTTCTGTATCACGGAAACTTAACTGAAGAACAAAAAATAATACAAAATGTCCCTATTACTTGTATATAGTTCTTGGAGGAAAAGTCTCAGTTTGTTATGAAATATACCATTTATGAGATGCACAATTTGCCAGTTTATCTCCAGGAAGCAAATAAAATGGAGCACCCCAAGCGATCAGCCATGGAGGCAGAAAAGACACCACAAAAACAGAAGTGAACCATGATACCCGGATAGTTGGAAAACCAACACATCATAGATAGAGAGCAGTAGGAAAGCTCCATCCTTCACATAATCTGGACAGCTGTGTAATGGCAGGACAGCCTGTTCCTTATATAGGTGGGGCGGTGTTCCACCTTAACAATGCCTCTAGTATAATTCCCTTAATGCTTCCCACATATCAAAATGTCCACAACATCATGGAGCATATTATCGAAGTTAAGACTTTTGGGAGCTAGTGTCTTCAGGTGGGGCCCATTGGCACTAATTTTTGGGAACCAGCACTAATTTTTCCTCATCAACCTTTGACCCAGAGCAAGAGAGAGAAAAAAACAAAAGGGGTAAAGAAGAAGGAGAAAGACTGAAACAGTGATGAATGGAGAAAGCAGAACTGAAAAACAACCTACAAGAATGAGGTAGAACAGTAAAAGAGTGGTGGAGGAAAGAGACACGAAGTAGAATCAAGAGTAGGCAGCCTTTGACATTCAGTGCCTGACGTTTAAGCAATGCCGGCTTCGGGCTTCTGAGAAAACCTTTGCGCCTTGGCACCTGTTCTTTTAGAAACTAAGCACTGAATGTAAACGCTGTCACTTGATTTTCCTTCCTCATATATAATGAACCTCTGGAGCTTGCATTTCGTTGTTTCCAGCTGCGTGTTTTCTATTTGCAATCCACTCTGCTCTAGTATTCTTGCCGTGCCATCCAGCTGAATATCCTAATATATTTCAATAGAAAGTAAGTTTTGTAGAAGCCATGCAAAAGAGTAAAAAGAAGTTGCTATATTTTTTTAGTTGCACCTCTAGTGTGAACGTCACTTCTTAGGCCCCAGGTACTATGGATATATTAAGTAGCTCCTGTTACAGCACATATCGGGATTGCAAGGTTTGCTGCAAGGACTATACCCCCACAAACTTCCACATAGAAATGTTAGCAGATCTAAACAAGGAGAAAAATATCCAGCAGATACCGTAGCATGCAGATTTCGATGGGTAAAACACAAACATCTGCATGCTGTGTCCCATTTTTAGGAACAACTCGTAATTGGAAGTATTTATTGCACCCCATAAATTCTGAGATTTGGGGAATTTATAGAATGCAATCCATTTTGCACCCACCTCGGTCCAATTAAACTCGTGCTCTAGTTAGCAGTTTGCAATCTTGTTTCCACCTTGGTACTTGCATAATCAGATTTAGTAGCCATCAAGGATTCTATTAAGGAGATGAAGTATCTCTCCCCATATTAGTTGACAAATTTATACATTTATAAATGCGGGGGGCATGGCTTGTATGGCGTGGCGTGTGGTCTCTTAAGTTTGGTGCTTCCACTACTGTGGATTGCTAAAAATGATCAATGCGGTCTGCAATGCAACCCACATGACAGGACAAATGGATTTGTATGTCCAAAAGCTGCGACCATGAGAAGATCCTACGTGCGTGCGGTTTCATGGGTGCCTTATGATTATTTTTTTTACTGTTTGCTGGCATCAGCATGAGAGTTGAAGCTGACTTCAAAACGGTCGCCGACCCTAAAAGCGACCGGGCATTCATGAAGGGACTCATCAGATACTAAATACCAAGTAATTCCTGAAAGTATAAACTTGATGCTCCCCCTGAGAATCAAATAACACCACTCTTCTTGGAACCTTTTTTCATCCTATTGTGACTGAGCTTAAGTGTGGTTGCTCCATTAAGATCCTTGAGAGCATCCCTTTTTCTTGCCTGACCCTAAAATGGAGGCCGCCATGTGGCTCTACCTCAGCGCGATCTTCAATTTTACAAAATCCTACTCAATCTGGCCCATGCGATAGCCTTCTGCATTTCATGAGCTTGGTTTGGATTACCTGTTACTTGAGCATAACACTATAAAATAACACAGCATTCAAAATGCATTCAACGCTCACTGCCACACGAGCTAATTTCTTAATCTGCTATTTCCAGTCTGGTAAACCATCTACACTGTTCCTCCTCAACTAAGCCATGGCAGAAAAGGAACTCAAGTCAAGTCAACATAAGTGCTCCAAGGCAGAACCTCTGCTTCATGATTCATCAATCATAGGAAAAGCAGACATTCATAGTACCATGGATATTATCCTTAAAAAACTTGCTGATGTCCATAATACTGATGTTATGTAACAGGAACTATGTGCCATCAGACTCAATATCAACATGATAAACGTTAAAGTGCATGCCACAGAGACAAGAATCAGTGCCCTCGAAGATAACTTTGCTGTTTCTAACAAAGACGGACAGAAAATACAACTGACAACAAAATCTCTACAAAATGATGCAGCTGAATTGGAGGATAGAAACCGGAGACGGAACCTGCACATATTTGATATTCACAAATGATCAGAAGATTCTTCAGAATCCCGAATCACCTTTCTAGAAAAATGGATTCCACAAATGACTGGCTTAAACTTCACGAATTGCTTCGAACTAGAAAGAGCGCATCAAGTGCCCATGTTCAAGCCTAGCAACAGGATCGCTACACCCCACATTGTCTGTTGAACTTTACGTTATCAACATGCAGAGCTAATACTTAGGGGGTCATTACGACCCCAGCGGTCGGCGATAATGTGGTGCTAAGTACCGCTAACAGGCTGGAGGTACTTACCACCACATTATGACATTGGCGGGTTGGCTGAGGCCAACCCACCAATGTACTACTCCGACCGCCACGGCGCTAACAGCTGCCAGGCTGGAGATGTCCATCTCCAGCCCGGCGGCTGCCATTGTGCCACCTGTGGGATTATGAGCCCCGCATTCCATCATGGTTTTCGTGCCGTTCGTAACGCCACAAAAACAATGCCAGTAGGCGACATCGGTGACAAGTAATTCCTTCCCTGTCACTAATAGGGGTCTGCCCCCACCTCTCCAGATAGCCCCTCACTACCTCTCCAGTCACCCCCACACAGCTCCATACCCACCCAACAGCCATGCCCCCTTCACACAGACATGCATACACACAATCATTCACACATACATACACGCATGACTACATCCAATCACAGACACATCCGAACACACTTCCAAACATACATGCAGACACGCATTCACATTGCACAACATACATGCACTCACACGTCCGTACATGCACCCACGCATTCAGCACTCAACACACACCTGCATTCACGCACACACATACATTCACCCCCCCACACACACACACAACACCGCTCAACCCCCCTCCCCTGTCAGAGACCCGACTTACCTGGCTCCACGGGGTCCTCCGGCAGGAGACAAGACGAGACGGGCGCTGCTACCGCCAGCAGTGCCCGCCAACAGAACACCGCCAGGCCATATTATTTGTCATAATGCGGTTGGTGGCGGTCTACTGGTGTGGTGCTGCTGGTGGTAGCACAGCCTCATTACCGCCATCCGCCAGTATGGCCATAGCTGGATTTCTGCCATTCTTGTGGAGGAAATCTGGCTGTGGTCATAATATGGTGGACGGCTGGTAGCCGTGGCGACGGTCTTTTGGCAGCTTAAAAGTTCAAATCTCCAGTTCTCTTTCTTTGGTTCAGCAACATTCAGAGTACTTACGGATGGAAAAAAAACACTACATCTTCAGTGAATTCAGGGACTTGCAAGCTGGTTCACCGATGAACTCCAAGAATCCAAATGCACCTCCAGGTGCCTAGAGAAAAAATGGAGCAACAGCAAAACCAGCAAAGACCTTGCCTCTTTCAGAACCACCGATTCCACCTATCACCAACGCATAAAGAAAGCAAAAAAAGATGCACTCCGTGAATGCATTAACACCTCCCCGCACAACACAAGAGAACTCTTCATGGGAATCAACTAATTCAACAATCCTCCCTCTGAAGCCACCAACATCCCCCCATCGCAAGACCTCTGTGACAAACTGGCCACTTTCTTACACCGCAAGACTGAGGCCATCTATGACAACTTTCTGCCACAGGACCCACCCAGCGTCAGAGCCTACAACCAACCCAGCCCCCCAGTACCCACCCGAACAATCTACGGCAGGTCCACGCTTACCACAGAAGAGACTGAAATCATCATGAACTGCATTCACTCCTGAGCTCCAACAAACCCTGTCCTCACCACATCTATAACAGAGCCAGTGCAACCATCGCCCCAAACTCCGCAAGATGCTGAACTGCTCCATCACAACAGCCACCTTCCCCGAAGACTGGAAGCACGCTGAAGTCTGCCCCCTCCTGGAGAAACCCACAGCCAACCCATCAGAGCTCCAGAACTTCCGACCCATCTTGCTGCTACCCCACCCAGCCAAAGTCCTGGAAAAAGCTATAAACTCGCAGCTGCGTCAGTTCTTCAGGGAAATCAACTCTGTAAATACCTCTCAGTCTGGATTCAGCAGCAACCACAGCATGGAGACAGTTCTTCTTGCAGCCACCGATGACATCCACACACTCGTCGACCGACACACCGCAGCCATCTTACTCCTTGACCTGTCAGCAGCCTTCGACATGCTCTCCCACAGTATCTTCTGCACTAGACTCCACATGGCAGGAATCCGCGGACGAGCCTTGTAATGGAACCACTTAGAGAGTCTGACTACCACCCTTCATATCCTTCATATCCAAACCAACAGAAGTCAGCTGCGGAGTCCCTCAGGGACTCAACGCTCTTCAACATATACATGGTCCCACTGGCAGTCATCCTCACAGAACATGAAATTAACATTGTGTCATACGCAGATGATACACAGCTCATCAAATCCCTCACTGAAGACCCGGACAAAGCTAAGAGGAACTTTCACACTGGGATGAAAGCCGCCACCTCCTGGATGAGGGAGAGCTCCCTCAAGCTCAGCTCGTACAAGACCAAGCTCATCATCTTCAGAAACTCCACATCAGCCTGGGATGACTCCTGGTGGCCCACATTGCTCAGCACACAACCTACTCCGACTGACCACGTCCGCAACCTAAGAATCATCCTCGAATTCTCCCTATCAATGACCCGTCAGTTAAACACACTGACCTCTTCCTGCTGGCACACCCTCTGCCAACTCTGCAAAATCTTCAAATGGATCTCGGTCGACTGCCGCAAAATAATCACCTACACCCTAGTCACTAGCTAGCTTGACTACGGCAACACACTCTACGCCAGCACCACAACAAAAAACATCAGGAAACTACAACGCATCCAAAATGCTACTGCAAGACTCGTCCCGAACCTCCTCCACCAAGAACACATATCCCAAAACCTGTGGATCCTCCATTGGCTCTCAGTAGGGAAGTAAATCTACTTCAATCTACTTGTCCACACCTACAAAGCCCTGCACCACATCGGACCGGCCTACCTGAACAAGCGCATCTCCTTCCATAACCCCGACAGACCCCTCCGCTCCGCCCAGCAGCCTCTAGCTACCATCCCACGCATCTGAAAGCCACTGCTGGAGGAATATCTTTTGCATACCTCACAGCTAAGAGCTGGAACAACCTACCCATGCACCTAAGACAAAGCTCATCACTCACCATCTTCAGGAAGAACCTCATAGCTCTTCGAATGAAGCCCAGACGCACCACCAGAACCTTGAGACCATCACAGGTGAGTAGTTGCGCTTTTGCGCTTTACAAAAACTGATCGATTGATTGATTGAACGAGATGGTATTTTAATGGAAACATGTTAAACATCTTCCTCTAACTCAAAATCATGATCCTTAGTGGACATCTTATTATTATTTAACCATTTACTTCCCTGGTCATTGTGGGAAAACAAATGTGATTCTCCCAACAATCTTCAAACTATTTACTGAGGTTAACACTGGAATGGTCAAGTTCTCCATGGTTTTTACTTTATGTAAGATTTCAACTAAATTTGCTCAATGTTCTACAGGTTCTCATTACATGTCAAAGTTACGAATTGCAAAAGCATAATTAGAAATGGAAATGTTATCTTCTTGTTTGGGGGGTACACCACCCTTTGGTATTTGCTTAAATGTATGGAACTTTCTGTATTTTTGTAAGTACCTATTGATTTCCTTTAACCATGTGTATCTTCCATAGTCCACCAAACAAATCACACAACAATACCTACCATCTTTTGAACATGTTTCTCCTGTCCTACTTGGTTGCTACACACGATATAAGGGTCTAAATGCAGACTCTTGTTAATTCTAGACATTATATCATAACTTGATCCCCTATCATCTGTGTCCTTAAAGAATTATCTCATTGCAGACCAATGGTTGCTCATCTTGATTCATATTTGTGCTCCCTGACAGCTGGGTATCACCCCGCTATTGTCTCCCTCACATTTAGCATCTCGGGTGGGATTGGAGGGAGCTGTGGGAGAGGTTATGGTATAGGTTTCTTTTTATTTTCCTTACTCGTATTATGTTATTCTGTTTTGTGGTTTTGTTTAATAACACAAGGTATGGCTCGTCTCTCCAATTTCCATGGCACCAAATCATATCCTTATACGGCTGGAAGGAGGTAATTTTCCATCAGTTTCATCCCAACTCCTGGCTTTTAGTTCCCCCTTGGTCACCCGACATACTTAGAGATTGCTATGATCACCCTTATCCTGGTTCTATGTGCTGTTCTCCGATTATACCTTCCATAGCCATATATATACTTTTTCCTGATGTCTAATAATCCCTTAGATATAAACCTAAAGATGGTTTCCCTAAATGTTAAAGAATTCAACCACCCAATTAAACGTAGGAAAATAGAATACTGCTTTTATAAACACAAAGCAGACATAATCCTACTACAGGAAACCAAGGTCACTGACAAAGAAATGACCTTGTTTGCGAAGAACTGGGTTAGCAATGTTTTGTGTTCTTCTGCAATCAGTAAGAAAAGATCAGGCCTATCGACTTTCATGCTACAGATGCTGATAGAATATTGATATTGATAAAGCTCTCCAAAAATGCAAGTTGTTTTCATGTTCTCAAATGTGTATGGCCCAAAGGTAGATGACCCTGAATTTCTGGAACTCCTTACCAACTCCCCTAAACAAAATTCTGAATGTTGAGTTAATAATCACGGGAGGTGGCTTCAAGCTCCCCATGGGGGTCATCCTTGATAAACAATCCAGGGCCTCTTTCAAACTCCTAAATTGCACAATTCACTTCTCGATTCATGCTCCAGAGACTTTTCCAACCCTCACAACACATACTCCAGAATTGATTATTTATTGTTATCGAAAGCACATACCTGTCTAATTGACCATCCAGACATTTTGCCAAGGTTAATCTCAGATCTTTCTGCCATTTCCCCTCTCCCTACTAGGTACAAATATGAGACCATCATGTAAAATATGGAGGTTCAATGATGAATCAGTCAATGATGCTTCGTCCAGGGATGTTGTCGAAAGAAAACATATCTTCCGACACATCTCCCACTACTCATTGGGATACACTAAAGGCTACTGTTAGAGGTTCTCTAACTGAGATCCAATGTAAAATAAATAAAGCTCACAATAAGAAACTCATAGAACTTGAAAAAGAGATTACATTCCTGGAAGCTGCCCACACCATTAGTTCAGATACCCACATTCTTTCTCTCTCCTCACCAACAAAAAATATGAATACAACAGAATTCTTAGTGAAAAAGCAGCTGTTTGGATTAATAAGTACAAAAGCATTAATCTGCAAATCTAACAAAGCAGGTACAATCTTAGTGTCTTATTTGAAACACCAACAGAATCATAAAGGAATTTACGCTCTCAAAGATAAACTAAAAAAAGGTACATACACGAACCCCCAAAATATGTTAGATATTTTTAGGGACTACTACAAAACACTCTATGAAGACAAGTTAAACACCCCTGCAGAGAAATGTAGAGAGTACCTCAAAAATGTACACTTACCTTCTATCTCCATCCAAGAAAAGAAACACTCAGTGCACCAATGACTCCAACGAAAATAACTATGGCCATTAAATCTCTGAAAATTCAGAGAGCACTAGGGCCTGATAGATTTTCTGCTATCCTTTGTAAAACATTTGCCACTGTTCCTAATCCCAGTATTCTTGATCTCTTCTACCATTTTTCGGAAACAGGCATTATTGCAGCCACTGCTAGCGAGGCGACCATTGTGGTGATTCCCAAGGAAAGGAAAGACGCAACCTTGGAGAAAAACTACAGACCAATTTCACTGATCAAGCTACAAGCAAAAAATTATACCACAATCCTCTGCAAAAACTTGAACCCTTCTTACCACGCCTGATTGGTCACACACAGATAGGTTTCATGAGAAATCGACTATCTAACAACAACGCACACCTCCTATGTCCTGTAATTGATTGAGCAAAATCAATTAATTCTGATACGGTCGCCATAACCCTAGATGCTGAAAAAGCATTCAACAGGGTCTCTTGGTTGTTTCTCTGTGAAACCCTCTTGAAATTCAAAATGAGCGAAACCTTCACTAAAAACATCTTGGGCCTTTACATTTGCCCCTCTGCCAAAGTTAGAACTGGTGGCTTATTATCCTCCTCCCTCACCTTAGAAGGAGGTACCAGACAGGTCTGCCGCCTATATCCAGCTTTGTTTGTTCTGATGCGCAAAACCTTACTATATAGTATCCTGTCTAACACACTCGTTTCACGAGTCTCCTTTAATAACACCACAATAAAAGTGGTGGCAAACACTGGTGATATTCTGATCATGACTGAGAATGCCAGTCACCCTGTCCCCTCATTGCTACAGATAATTGATGAATATTCCCTAGATGCTAGGTATAAGCTGGACAAGGATAAAGTTAATGGTTTAAACAATCTTTGCACAAGTGATCTATTCAACTCTTCTGGATTATCACGGCAACCTCACTTCAATAAGTACCTAGGCCTCGAATTTGACTCTGACTTGTTAGAAACACTCGTCCACAACAAAAACGTACCACTGAGAAAATCAAACATCTCTTTGATGGCTGGAATCCCAAATTCTTCACTTGGTGGGGCCATATAGAGACCATTAAGATGATGGCTACCCCGATAGTTAATTATCTCATAAATATGCTACCCTTAATACTATCTGATGAATTTCACCAAAAACTGGAAAATCTATTATTGAAATTTATTTGGCAGAACAAACTTCCCAGAACAAACGCCTCAGAATCGCTGTCAAGAAATTACATCTTCCTATGACTCTGGAAGGTGTTAACCTAACCGATTTTAGAAACTACCAAACTGCATTCTTAGCCTGACAAGGCTGGTTTTGGCTCTCCCTCCCTCAGACTACGCTCCAACATGCTTATCATTGGAGTAAGACATTTTAGGTGACTTACACCCTGAATCACTCCTTTCAATTAAAACGAAATCTACTCTACTAGTCAAGTACATACTTAATAATATTAAAAGGGCACTGCTAAGAATTGTTAGACTGCTAGGATTCCCATTGCTCGTTCCAATATGACCTCGCTGTAGAACAACCTTAAAATTAAGATTCAAGGTGTACGGATATTCTGGCGTTCTTGGGACTTTAAGGATATTCAGCTCCTACCTCCCTTAGGGTAACAACACTCCCTCCTAGCTGTTAGAGTCCTGGGACAAAGATATAACCTTCCATACATAGACTTCTATGATTTCTTAAAACAGCAATGTGTGCTTAACTAAAGCTAAACTCAACAATGTGGAGTCCTTGCTCCTCAAAATCATATACTTCTTTAAAAAGAGTGGTCACCAATCTCCTAAATTTTATAATAGTTTAAAATCGAAATATACTCTTTTGAACTCAATACCAGTGACAAAATGATATACCCATGGGACTATCTCTCTGGATGAATGGAAACTAATCTGGAAATCTGAAGTTTCTCATAAAATCTCCCCCTCTCTATCTCAAACAAAATACTGGCTTCTATGTAGGACTTTCTGGACCCCTTCCCGATTACACAACCTCTCCCTTATAGAAAATCCAACTTGTTGGAATTGTAACAAAGCCTTTGGAGACCTCCCACATGTATTTTCCTACTGTTGTGCTGTCTCTCACTTCTGGGACTCCATATTTGATTGTATATGTAATCTAGTTGGAATACACTTGAAACAAGATTTTCTCTCATTTATTCAAGGTTTTCTTGACCCTCAACTCAAATCACACGATGACAGCCTCTTGGTTGATGTGCTATTGACTGTTGCTTGCAACTCTGTTCTGAAGAATTGGAAAAATGCTGTTGTCACTTCCTTTCTGTGACGGCAGAACTGGGTCTCACATCTATGTGGTGCTGACAACGTAACTCTCCAGACACCGCCTGGAGACCACAGGTTAGATCCATTTGGAAATCACCCAACAACTATTTTGCTACTAGCAAACTGTCATGAATCACCATGTATATAACGTCATGCTCTTATAATGTCCACTTACCTAGTATACTTACTGTGTATGTTTACATAATATCACCTCGCTAGATGATTTACATTTCTTCATTGATCCCTAATACTGGCCATAACTACAATGTATCATATCTGATCTCCACTATATTTTTGTGTTTTTATCCTTTATTTAATTGCTTATTTGTTTTCATCATAGGTATATTTACCTGTTTGTTCTTTCTTATGTTTTAACATGCTGTGCTAAATAACCCTTGTACAAGTTAACTCATACTGTACCAGTTTATTTCATTATGTAACCAGCTCATCACATTTGATGTTATTCTTTCCTCTGCTGTTTCTTTCCATAAAACCCAATAAAAAACTATTTTGAACTAAAAAAGAAATACATTTATAAATGCAGATTAAGACATACATTTGCAGACCTTGTATAAATGGCTGCGAGTAATGGCTGAGGCTATGACTTACAATACTGATCACTAATCAGGAAAACTGCATACTGCCCAGATGCCCCTCCGCCTCCTACCCATTGATGTAACAGCTTGCTATGAACCACTCTCAGAGATTTGGATAAGTAATATTTTTAGCACACAGAACGCACAAAAGCTTTTCAAATAATGTGGTAAATTGAGGAATGATGAGTATAGTCTTCTCAAATACTAAGGCCCATATTTATACTTTTTGACGCTAAACTGCGCTAACGCAGTTTAGCGTCAAAAAATTTAGCGCCGTCTAACGCCATTCTGAAGCGCCATGCGGGCGCCGTATTTATGGAATGGCGTTAGCCGGCGCAAGCAGACCGGCGCTGCCTGGTTTGCGTGGAAAAAAACCACGTAGACCAGGCAGCGCCGGCGTTGGGAAAAAATGACGTTAGGGCGTCTTAAAATGGGGCAAGTCAGGTTGAGGCAAAAAAATCGCCTCAACCCGATTTGCGCCATTTTTTTACGACGTCCAGACGCCATTTCATGACTCCTGTCTTAGTAAAGACAGGAGTCATGCCCCCTTGCCCAATGGCCATGCCCAGGGGACTTGTGTCCCCTGGGCATGGTCATTGGGCATAGTGGCATGTAGGGGGGCACAAATAAGGCCCCCCTATGCCACCCAAAAAAAAGTAAAAAAATATAAAAAATAATACTTACCTGAACTTACCTGAATGTCCCTGGGGTGGGTCCCTCCATCCTTGGGTGTCCTCCTGGGGTGGGCAGGGGTGGCAGGGGGGGTCCCTGGGGGCAGGGGAGGGCACCTGTGGGCTCATTTTGAGCCCACAGGCCCCTTAACGCCTACCCTGACCCAGGCGTTAAATAGTGGCGCAAATGCGGGTTTTTTTGACCTGCCAACTCCCGGGCGTGATTTTTGCCCGGGAGTATAAATACGACGCATTTGCGTCGCCGTCATTTTTTTAGACGGGAACGCCTTCCTTGCATCTCATTAACGCAAGGAAGGCGTTCACGCAAAAAAATGACGCTATTTGCCAATACTTTGGCGCTAGACGCGTCTAACGCCAAAGTATAAATATGGCGTTAGTTTTGCGCCGAATTTGCGTCGAAAAAAACGACGCAAATTCGGCGCAAACGGAGTATAAATACGGGCCTAAGACTTGAAGACGGAGTTGCGCTCCTTGCTCTTATTGCTTCTATGATATATTACTGACATCAAAAATATTGTGACTCGCAAATATTGCTGCAAAAATATTCTGGTCCTAAATATCAAGTTTACATACTTACAATGTAAACTACAAAAATATTGTCTACAAAATATTGTGGCACTAAATTCTTTTTAACATGTTTTACATGTATATTCATGTTTAAATAAATGAAATACTTTAAAATGAATTTAAATAAGTATATACTAAACAAAATATTATCATACATAATTATTCATTTAAACAATTTAATAGATACCAATAATAACTAAAACAACTAAAAGTCAACAATATAATTCCATAATTTACATTGCATTTTTAACCCTTTCTGTGCTGAGGACGGAACCATTGCATCCTCAACCATGATGGTCATTTGCTGAGGATGGAACCGTTCTGTCCGCAGTGTATGAGCAGGAAATCCCTCTTGTGCAGGCACCAGAGGGATTTGCTTTCTGTAAAACCAGCCTTGGGATGCTATCAGGGTTTGTTTTCAGTGAAATGATGAGCAGTGCGCATGGTGCACTGACGTCATATCACTGAAAACAAAAGAGAAATGTCCCAATCGGCTCATTTCACGTTCCCTGCCCTGGTGCTCAGGGGGCTATCTCAGAGCCCTCCAAGCACGTAGGCAGATAGGAGAGGTATCATTGGAAAGGTGAGAATCTCCCCATTGGATCCCTGCTTGGGGATCGCCACAGAAGGGGGATCCTCAAGCAGGGATCTACCCACTAGACACCAAGGAGGGGAGAGCGTCCCCTTGGGCAATGACTTTTGGTCCCTCCCCAATGTTTTAGGGTAAATTCAGTCTTTAGGCGCCCCACCCAGAGAGGGCAGAAAGCCCATTAGTAGCCATGGATGAATTTTTTAAATACATATAGGGGTGGGGGCTGCCCTAAATGGCCATTGTGCCCCACTCCTTTCAAAATTTGGCACAGTCTTTCTGCCCCCCATGGCAATAGCCCCGATCTGCCCCTCTGGAGGGGGGGGGGTAAAAAACCCACTAGGCGCCAAGAATTACTTTTAAATAAAAGAGGGTGGGGGCTGCCCACCATTGGCATGCCCCCACCCCATATAAATGTGGGCCAAATTATTTCTGCCTCACTGGGGGCAGATGGGGCCTGGGAGCTGCCCAAAATGGGTATGCTCATGCCTCCAACTTTCCCAAACACAAATGGACACAGTCTTTCTGCCCCCTCCTTGGTGACGGATGAGGGTTATTACCTCCAATCGGCCCCTCTTGTGGGGCACTAAGCCCACTAGACACCAGGGACTATTTTTTTTTTTGTGTAGGGGTGGGAGCTACCCAGAATGGGCATGTCGATGTCCCCCACCCCAAAAATGGGCACAGTTTTTCTGCCCACCCTGGATGACAGGTGGCAGTTATTATGCCTGATCTGCCCCCACACCCCCAAGGGTTTCAGAAAGCCTACTAGGCACCAGGGATATGTTTCTGTGCATGTCAGGGACTGACCCCATAGCCAAGGGTTGTTCTTTTATTTGGGTGCACATTTTGGATAGTGATGTTTAAGGCTCACCTGCCTCCAATGGGGAAAAAACACTAGATACCAGGGAAAGTTTCTTTGTGTGTGTGTGTGAACTGGAGTTTGGCTGACGGTCTGCAAGTAGTGGCCGTTGGCTGGCTTTGTGTGTACTGGCATTTTGCTGGCAGTGTGTGCGGATTTGCACTTTGCTGGCAGAGTGCTTGGACTGGCGCTTGGCTGGAGGTGTGGCTTGCGTGGATCCCCCATCGTTTTCTTACCCAGAATCCACTGAAAACCTCAAATTTAGCTAAAAAGTTAGATTTTCCTCACATTTTTGCATTTCTGTGTGGGAAAGTTGTAGGATCACTGCACCAGCACAAATGTCCTATCACCCAGTACTCCCCTTAGTCACTTGATAAAAATGATACCTCACTTGTGTGGGTGTCCAAAGCAAAGTCAGCCTAAAAATGTATAAAATGAAAAACTGAGGGGTAAACAAAGACCATCTTGAAAATTATTGACTTTTTGATTTTTTTATGTCTGGCATTTGCCAGGACATTTTGATTTCACTGAAACTAAGTGTATGTTTAATTTTGCTTTTGCCCACTACAGCATACAGCATGGGGCAGCGGCTCAGCCTGCTTAAGCCACTGGCTAACTTCACTTTGAGTAACTGCATTTTAGTCTCTCACAATGAGCACATCTGCGCACAAGATAGCTTCCTCCGCTGCAAGTGTTTTTGTTTTTACTTTACAATTATTACATTAGTGCTGCCTTAGCATTTAGAGTCTGATGTAATGGCAGGATGTTTTTCGATGTGAACACCGGGGAAAGTGATTGGCCTTTGCTTCTCCGACTGCTGCTGCTTCACAAGCCTGAAAAGGTTGCGGAGAACAGAGCCTTTTGCAAGTCAACAGTAATACAAACAGCAGTTCACGCAAACTCTGAATATAAGCTCATGAGCATGCGCTATCTTTGCAAAGCTATCTTTCTTTATCTCTTTTTCTCTCTTGCATTCTTTCTGACTTCCCTTCTTGGCTGCTCTTTTTTTCTTTCTTCCATCCTCATGCTTTCCTCCTTCATTATTTTTTCCTTCCTTGTTTTTTCCTTCTTTCTTGATTCCTTCTTTTTTCCTAATTTTCCTTCTTTCTTTTTTTCCTTCTTCTTTCCTACTTTATTTTTTCCTTCATTGTATCCTTCTGTTTCTTTTCCCTCTTTATTGCCTTCTTTTTCACCCTCTTCCTTTCTTGCCTTCTTTCTCAAAGGCTGACTTTACTTTGTGCTACGGCATGATCCCTTTGACAAGGCATGCACACACACACACACACACACACTTTTTAGTGCCAGGTAGTACTATGGTAAACTGAGCATTTTGAGACCCCAAAACACGTTTGCCTTTAGCCAATGTTTTTTTCTAGATGGTTGAAGGGCCTGCAGCTTCCTGAACAATCAAGACCTTCTTGAACCCTGTCGAATCAAAACAAGAATTCCTAAAAGGCTGCCGGCTGATGCTAGACCTTATGGCTTTAATAGCACTTGTAAATTTCAACAATCCTGCCTCTTTCCACTGATTGTGAAGTATGAATAAAACGATACAGCCCTCGAAACAACATTTCTATGGAGTTAGCCAACAGGCTATCATCTTCCACAAAGGTCTAATTTGGGATACGATAGAGATCGCTATCTTTCCCTTTGTAAGCTTCAATATCCCCTTTAAGGTATGTGGTTCTATGCACTTGTCTATTCCTTTCATAACACATATCTGTTTAGCTTTTTATAAAACAGCAGAGTAAAGCAACTAATCTAATTCAGAGACATCGCCCTTTGCTACAGATGTTTTAGCATTTGTTCCTTCCCACATCTATTTCTGGCAGTAACTAACATCATATGCTGCAATAACCTCCTACCATTTATTCCACCCTATGGATTTATTTTTTTAATAAGCTTCATGAATGTTTTATATCTAATTAATGTAGCAGCTGACTATTCCGAACCAATTTGCAATCTAATTACTATTGTTCCCACATTATTAAAGGTGTTTTTAACAAAGAACTTGGCATGGCCATTATGAATGCATATGTACACAGCATGTTCTTTATACTGTAAGCCTACTCAAAGAAAGGTCCAGTCTGTTTCAGAAGGACGTGTGTCCCTACTCCTATTCATTCACTGGTTGACCATTACAACAACGTTAGTTCAGTGTACACATCCTCTCGTATTTTGTTCTCTGCACGGTTTGAGTAAATTCCTCAGCCAATACCCAACAATAATTCAATGCATTGAAAGTCTCTCTTACAGTTCCTAGTGTAGGGGGCAGGGGATCTTGCATGATAACAGTTCTGTCAAGTGTCCCAGGTCCATGCGTGATGTCCTGCTCCAGTCCCGGTTGATCTTTGAACTCTGGAACTGCAAGCCCCAGAATTCACCAGAAAAACCTGGACTGGAGAAACTTGCCAGCTATGTGATAATCAGCAATTAGCAGAAAGTCTGCACAATGATGCCAATTAGTCATGAGTTTAATCGCTACATCTAATTCCTCCAAAATCAGGCTTTCCCAATGTTTCCTACCCAGTTGAACATATAAAGTTACCAAAATTAGTTCAATAAAAAATTGCACATCAATATTAATTGGAGTGGCAGACATAAAGTAGTGCTCATTTTAGCTGTCTTGTTTTAGAGTCCCTGTGTTCTTTGATCTGGACCACTAGATCTTTCTTCGGTTTTCTTCTCTTCGATTGTGTGGCAGGAAATACATTCTGTTTGTAGTCCAGCTGGGCAAACAGACCCTATGCTAGAATTCCTTTATTATCGTTATTGCAAAAGATTCTAGTTTGTTTACACGTTCAATGATATTCCAAGCTACCATATGAAGATTTCTTACCGGTGTAAAAAGATACCACTTTTTCAGGTCTGGGTTTTGACAGTGTAGCAGTGAAACTGCCTTATTGCATACAATACACACTGAGTGTGCCTTGGAAACTTCTTTTCAATATTTGACTTTCTCTAAACAGCTTCTTTCAGCCTTTGGCTTGAGACTTTGCAAATCAAGTCTTGGCTCACCCCAATGGAGCATTCCTCTCTCACCTCATGCTACCAACGATTTGGTTATAGCTTCCAGTTCCCCACTAGCTTTATTTTACTTGCACTGCATGTGATAGCACTTTGAACCTGGACTATTGGTTTTGCCAATGTTTGTCGGCATTGACATGTATGGCACTTGTGCTACTATGGCAAGCATATCATATTGTATGCTTACTTTAAAAGGAATTGGGTTAGCTTCTTTCAGCCACTAATATCTTTTGCCTTTAATTCTTCATTCATTTGCTTGCAAAAGTGTCAGTCACCTCGTCTATCAGCCCCTTGGCGTATTTTTGTGTCCTTGCTTTTCAATTGACTGATTAGGTGTGTTCTGCTTTTATTTTTGCTCAGACAAGCATTGGAAAACCAATAGTATTTAGTACAAACGTCAAACCTATTAGCTTTAGAATTGCTTCTTCAAAGATGAAGTGCATGTTGCTTCCGTCCCAACTCCATCATTTCACCAACACCTATCACACAGGATAACCACATTCTTCTTCAACTAAGAGCACCCGTTTGGATTCAGTTTGAAGTTTTGTCAAAGGCATCAAGTATGTGTGACAATTTCTACCTGCAAAAATAATTGGCTTTCGGGCACCCAGGCTGTGCTCGTCCATGTAACTTATTTTGAATGAAATAAACCCACAGTAGGTATAAAAGGCACATTCTGGGATTTTGTGCAGCCTGCAAGCATCATACAGATTCAGACATGTGGAAATCTTTGAAAGTACTGAATAACAGAGAGGTTTGATTGATGGCTCAGATAAGCCCAAAAGTAAACAAATCACGTAAACATTACTCTTGTGCCAGAAAGCTGCAAATGCCCTATTGCATTGTATTACACTACTGACTAGACAAACAACAAGGCCTAGATTTATCATACTTTCACACAGCTCAACGCAGCAAGCCAGCTTGTTGTGCTGTGCTGTGTGAAAGGGCAGAAATGTGCTGTGTTTAACATTATATGGTGTATTCATGTCCTTTCCTTGTGCTAGCTCACATTTGGCTGCCTGGTGCCTACAGAGGCACCCTTGCATCAAGATGCAAGGATGCCTATGTTGCAGGCAGGGTTGTTTTTGTGCAGGAAGGGTCACCTTCCTGTGCAAAAACAATCCTCATAGGCATTTTCCTCCTTCTATGTGAGTGCTGTTTCTATGCAGCACATATACAATGAGGAAAACAAGGAGGAGAAATAAAGACATTTCCCCTCGTTACGTCTTCCCCAGGGAGGAGTAGCATTTTGATGCTTTTCCAAGTCTACCACTAATGGTAAATCTGGGAATGTGCCAAAATCCATAGGTGGATGTGTGGGAACACCCGTGGTCCACCCATGGTATGCCTCCCCGGGGGGAGTAATACAAGGCAGGTGTTTGTGCTGCCTCGGTTACTCCAGATTTGTCAAGCTATGCAGGGCCACGCAAGGTGGCCTTGCGTGGCTTGCTAAATCTCACTTAGGTTTTACATCACCCTTGTGCCCTCTTGAGTGGTGCAAGGGCGACACAAAGCCCTGATAAATCTGGCCCAGGTCATTTGTGTTTTTCCCATTTTAAGCCCTGAATGTTGTACAATCATTGCTCTGCGAGTCCGCAGTTAACATTGTGGAACATGAAGTGATATGGCCACATTGAAAGAAATTTGGCAAGTGTTACTAGAATAGCCAGCTTTCCATTACCACTTCTCAAGACACTGTACGCAAAGCACTTTCCTCGCACAAACCCATTAGAAGAAATGTATTTGAAGAGGGGGCATGAGTGATGAAGTGTTTTTTTCAGCTTTTATTCCATAACATGCTCCTCTAAATCAGTTGAATACATATACAGATTTCAAGAGACATTGAGCTTATCAAATAAACGAACTTTGCTAAGAAAATAGGTTATATGTAAGGGATAAAAACAGTCTGCAGGGGTTGCCCGGTAGTATGTCCATAGGCTCATTTTGTCTATTGTTCCTGTTTTGAAGTTCTCATGTAGCGGCAGACAAGGATGCTGAGGCATAGGGAGGAGCCAGGATTTATTGTGATAATTGCATAATGTGCATGAACTTGCCTCACCTTGCAATACAAGAATTGTTTATACATAGCTAGTGAAAGTAGAAAGGACTAGGCTTGTCCCCCATCAGCATGAGACTGCCTCAATTAGCAGTCTCGTCCTTTACAGGCTGGACCAAATATGCAGCTACCAGCATTACATCCTATTCTCAGATAGATCTCTACCAGCATCTGGAAAAGTGCACAGGTCTTTCTGTAAGTATTAAATACCCCCAACATAGTACATGAGATCTCCCTCTGAACCCTTAGTCGGCCCCTTTGTTGTAAACCCACTAACTCAAGCTTTCTCCAAAGGTTCCTGCAACCTCCACTGATCCAGAACATCTATATACTTAGGCCCTCATTACAACCCTGGTGGTCGGTGATAAAGTGGCAGTAATACCACCAACAGGCTGGTGGTAATTACCGCCAAATTATGACCATTGCACTGAGCACTCAGATAGACAACCACTTTACCACACCGACTGCCAGGGCAGAAAAAACAGCCACCATGGCGGTAGCCGCCTACAGCCAGGCAGAAACCAATGTTCCTCCCACCGTATTAAGACAGCCCAATCCACCACCTTTTCTGGGGCGGTACCAACGACATCAGCCTGGTGGAAACACTGCACAGAAGTGAAAGGACTCACCTTTGGAGACACAGGGAAGAACCACACCACCATGGAGCCCGAGCTGCAGATCTTCCCAATGATCTTCTAAGTCCTGCTCCACCACAAACACCAACAACAGCGAAGACGACTATGATGAGTACAGCCACCTAGCACACAGGGGAGAGGGGGAGGAGAAAGAGAGTGACACACACATGCAACACACATGCAACACCCCCCCACCCACCCCCAGCACCATACACACAATCAGATGCAGAAAGAAAACATATTGACCCGGTACCCCTCAGGAATAATGCAAGGGCTACAGGAATAGGTGAAAGTGAGTCTAATAGTAGAAATATGACAATACAACTAAAGGTATATACATATGTACAGTTCAAGGGGGACTGCCCATTCCGCAATGCATGTGGGCCACAGGGCCACATGACAAAGTCCAAGGCCCCACTTGCCTCCTGCAGCAACACGGAGAGAACACTGCAGGGGCATCAGTTGGAAAATAGGCAGGCACCTCAGGGAGACGGGGAACAGGGGGGCACCTCAGCTGGCAGATGAAACAAGACCACTGGTTCTGAAGGTGGCAACATGCCCTGTGCCTGGTCCTGGGGAGTGCAAGGCCACAGTTTCTCAAGTGGGTGACTTGCCCACTGGTTCTGGAGGGGGCGACATGCCCTGTGCCTGGTCCTGGGTGAGTGCAAGGCCACAGTCTCTCAAGTGGGTGACTTGCCCACTGGCTCTGGAGAGGGCAACATGCCCTGTGCTCTGTCCTGGGGAGTGCAAAGCCACAGTCTCTCAAGTGGGTGACTTGCCCACTGGCTCTGGAGAGGGCAACATGCCCTGTGTTTGGTCCTGGGGAGTGCAAAGCCACAGTCTCTCAAGTGGGTGATTTATCCACTGGTGCTGGAGGGGGCATCGCGCCCTGTGCATCTGATCCTGGTGAGGATGGGTTGAGTGGGTGCCATACCCACTGGTTCTGGAGGGGGCAACATGCCCTGGGCTTGGTCCTGGGGAGTGCAAGGCCACAGTCTCTCAAGTGGGTGATTTAGCACTGGTGCTGGAGGAGGCATCGTGCCCTGTGCATCTGATTCTGGTGAGGATGGGGTGAGTGGGTGCCATACCCACTGGTTCAGGAGGGGGCATCGTGCCCTGTGTTCTTGTTCCTTGTGAGGATGGGGTGAGTGGGAGTCTTAGCCACTGGTTCTGGAGGGGGCATCGTGCCCTGTGCTCTTGTTCCTGGTGAGGATGGGGTGAGTGGCTGCCATACCCACTGGTTCTGGAGGGGGCATTGTTCCCTGTGCTCTTGTTCCTGGTGAGGATGGGGTGAGTGGGTGTCTTACCCACTGGTTCTGGAGGGGGCATCCTGCCCTGTGCTCTTGTTCCTGGTGAGGATGGGGTGAGTGGGAGTCTTAGCCACTGGTTCTGGAGGGGGCATCGTGCCCTGTGCTCTTGTTCCTGGTGAGGATGGGGTGAGTGGGTGCCATACCAACTGGTTCTGGAGGGGGCATTGTTCTCTGTGCTCTTATTCCTGGTGAGGATGGGGTGAGTGGGTGTCTTACCCACTGGTTCTGGAGGGGTATCCTGGTGAGGATGGGGTGAGTGGGAGCCATACCCACTGGTTCTGGAGGGGGCATTGTGCCCTGTGCTCTTGTTCCTGGTGAAGATGGGGTGAGTGGGTGCCATACCCGCTGGTTCTGGAGGGGGCATCGTGCCCTGTGCTTCTGATTCTGGGGAGTACAAGGTCTCAATCTCTCAGCTGGGTGTCATTCCCACAGGATTTTCAGGGGGCAAGCTGCACAACAGCCCATGGAGGCAGGACTACAGATCGTTCACCGGTGGAGATGGCTGCTCAGTGGTGCTAGTGGTGCTGCTGGTGGTGGTGGGGGGAGGCTCCAGCTCATCCCCTGCAGCTTCGGATGGCTGCCCACTGCTGGTGGTGGTGCTGCTGCTGGTAGTGGTGGGGGAAGGCTCCAGCCTCTCCCCTGCAGCCTCGGACAGCTGCCCACTGCTGGTGGTGCTGCTACTGGTAGTGGTGAGGGGAGGCTCCAGCCCATCCCCTGCAGTCTCGGATGGCTGCACAACCATGGTTGGTGGTGGGGGCTCCAACTGTGTCCCTGCACCAGGCCCCTTGTCCTCCCTGCCTGCTGGTGCAGGCCCCTTACCCCTCCTGGAAACACTTGGGGCAGGCTCCTTGCCCTTCCAGGCAGCACTTGGGGCAGGCTCCTTGCCCTTCCGGGCAGCACTTGGGGCAGGCTCCTTGTTCTTCCTGGCAGCACTTGGGGCAGGCTCCTGGCCCTTCCGAGCAGCAGCTGGGGCAGTCACACTTTCTGTGAGGCTGGTGGGTGCCCTGGATCCTTTCCCACCACGAGTGGGTGTAGAGACTACTGGTCATGTGGACTGGGTGGCTGAGGTGCTTGCCTGGGTTATTGCAACCCTGGCCAGACATGAAGGACAGGAGGGAGGGCTAGGGAAGAGGTCAATGATGGAGAGGAAAAGCTTCTTAGGGACATTGGGGCGGGAAGAGGGAGAAGGTTTGGGAGTGGAGGAAGAGGGATCGGTTGTAAGTGGTGTCTGTCTGCTGTGTTTGGGTGCAGGTGTATGGGCTGGATGCTGTTGTGAGGTGGATGGATGTTGGATGTCTGAGTGCTTGCATTTGTGTACCTTGGGGGAGGCAGACACAGTGGGAGAGGACACAGGGGACGTGTGCATGGCTGTTGTGGTCGTGTCTGTCAGTGAGGTGTGTGTTCTGCTTGATGTGGTGGTGATGGCGGTAGTGGATGAGGATGTAGTGCATGCAGGTGTGAGTGTAGACGGAACTGGGAGGGAGGTGGAGAAGTAGGAGGAGAGGGACCCAGTGGAGGCAGTATATGTTGGTATGTGTGCGTCTGGATGGTGTTTGTGTGAGTGCCTGTGGGATGATGTCTGCTGCTTGTGTTTGCCTGTACCACTCTTGTGTGTTATCCTGAATGCATGCACGTCTGCCTGTGTGCTTGTGATAGGTTGGGGTTGAGGAGACTGGGACTGGGAAGAGGAAGATGGAGGGGGGAGCATGGAAACAGGGACAATGGCTGCCATCAGAGAGAGGCCAGAGCCTTGATTGATCTCTGTTGGGCCACCAAGCCAGTGTGAATGCCCTCCAAAAATGCATTTGTCTGTTGCATTTGGGCTGCCAGCCCCTGGATGGCATTCACAATGGTTGACTGCCCTACAGAGATGGATCACAGGAGGTCAATAGCCTCCTCACTCAGAGCAGCAGGGCTAACTGGGGAAGGGCCTGTGGTGCCTGGGACGAAGGAGATGCCCACCCTCCTGTGAGAGCAGGCACGGGCAACTCGATGAGGGGCTGCTGGGAGGGCGGTGCTGGTATGGGGGGTGGCGGCTGTACCTGTAGCTGAAGTGGGCATAGAGGTGTCCGCTACCACCAGGGAACTTCCATCAGAGGAGGTATTAGAGTCTGAACTGTCCCCTCCAGTCTCCGCTGTGGTGCTCCCCTCGCTCTCCGTCCAACTGGTGCCCTCACTGTCAGTGGACTCTGCCTCCTGGGTCCAGTGTGATGCAGCTCTCTCTGTTGCCCGTGTCTCTGCTCCTCCACCAGATGATGCTAATGCACTTAAGGACAGGGGACAAAACAAAAAGGGAGGAGAGACAAAGGATACACTTGGTCAATGGCTGCACCAACACCACAATTGGCGTCCACAGCACACTCACACACAGGGTACAAGCCTGTGCACTATGCAATGCACTAGCAGTAATAATGCTAGCCACCAGGGCATGGGCAGGGACAGATACCGCCAACTACAGCACACCTGGGACCTACACAACCCTGCCCAGTAGTGGATGCCTACAAGCTAGGTAGCAGGAATATCACTTCTGAACCCTGGCCAACATGGGACCTACTCTGCAATGTCAGGCCTAGCCTAAGGGCACCCACTGGCACACATCCCCCACCTGTGTACCCCCCTACCATGCGTAAGTTGTAATGATGGGAACTGTACTCACCCCCTTGTGGCTGCTGTGATGCCCTCAAGCGCCCATCCAGCTTCGGATAGGCTACCACCAGTATGCCGTCCATCGGGGGGGTCAGGGTTTGACAGGCACCCCTTCCTCGTTGGGAAGCCATCCCCAGCTGGGCCTCCACCATCTTCCGTGCCTAGCGTCTCAGGTCCTCTCACAGTTTACGACAGTGGGTGCTCCGCCTGGGGTAGACCCCCAGGGTCCACACGTCCTTGGCGATGGCATGCCACATACACTTTTTTTGATGAGCGCTGACCTGCAGAGAAATACACACAGGGAAATGTATCAGTCAGACCGTCCTGCCTGTTACACTCATGGACCACCATACCCCTTCACATCGCCGTTTGTGTATACAGAACCCAGCACACAAACTGTCCACCACGAGGGGCCATCCACCCGCCCCCCCACACGAGGCCTTCACAAACACCACTACAATCATTCATGCCCCATGCATCGTGCTCACAGTATACTCACCTGTTGGTCTGGAGGCTCACACAGCAATCGGTACTGGTGTAGGACCCCATCCACCAGTCGCTCCAACTCTGCCAAGATGAAGTTAGGGGCCCTTTCACCAGTCACACGAGCCATGGTAGGTTCCAGACACAGGTCACAGCAGCACATGCAGTGTAGGTCCTCTCCTGTTCAAGGTCAGGTAGGAAGTGAGTGATCCGGTAGAAAATGGCGGTCACGTCCCAGGCGGTGCATAGCGTCACCACTAGCATACATCGCCATTGGCCACTGTACCCCATAGGGGCCAATATTATCCAATGAGGAGTTGCATGGCAGTTCCCGACCTTCTCCCGCAACGGCGCATAACGTCAGCGGAATTACCTCACATCCGCCTGTCCCTCCACACAGGACAGGCGGATGACATTTCAGAGGGGGGGTCAGGCCCTGGATTATAACTGCATCACAGTACACAATTGGACATACAGGACATATGCCACATATACATTAACAATTGACATCATGCAATGTACTGTTGTGGCTACAATGTACAGTTTGTGACCATCTCCCCACTCTTTTGCCCCATAGATTGCTACCGCTGTGGATGACTAGGAGATGGAGACATACTCCCATGTACAGACCCCTGGTGGACTTGGCAACAATGGAGGACAAGAACATCATCCTCACTTATAGACTTGACAGGGCTACAATTACGGAGCTGTGTGCCCAATTGGAGCCTGACAAAATATCTGCTATCCGTCACCCCACTGGGATCCCCCCTCTTGTGCAAGTGATACCTGTGCTCCATTTTTGGCACCTGGTTGTTTCCAAGTGACAGTGGGCTTGGCAGCAGGAATGTCACAGCCAATGTTCTCAATAGAACTGACCAGAGTGTTGGCTGCTGTGATTAAACACATATGTAGCTACATTGTTTTCCCCCAGGTGGAGGATTTGGCCACAGTGAAGGCTGACTTCTATGCAATGGGACATATCCACAACTAAATTGGGGAAATTGATGGCACACATATTGCATCTGCCCCCCCCGGCAAAATGAACAGGTGTTCAGAAATCAAAAGAGTTTTCACTCCATGAATGTGCAGATGGTGTGCCTGGCGGATCAATACATCTCCTACGTCATTGCTAACTATCCTGGGTTGGTGCATGATGCCTTTATCCTTGGGAATAGCAGCATCCCAAATGTGATAGCCCAACTACAGAGGCACCGGGTGTGGCTAATAGGTGAGTCCTGGTCCCCACCCAGTATCTGTTGGTGTATAGGTATGGTGTGGGCCATATGGGATAGTCTGTGGCTAAATGTTGTCCCTCAATATTTGCAGGTGACTCTGGTTTCCCCAACCTATCATGGCTACTGACCCCTGTGAGGAATCCCAGAACAAGGGCAGAGGAACGTTACAATGAGGCTTATGGGTGAACAAGAAGGATAATTGAACGCACCTTTGACCTCCTGAAGGCCAGGTTTCGGTGCCTCCATCTAACAGGTGGATCCCTGTGCAACTCACCCAAGAAGGTCTGCCAGATACCCAAGGGTAGGTCGCTCCCCCTGCCGCTGCAGCTCCACCAGCCCAGGCCCCTGAGACCTCCTAGCAAGCCCAGCAAAATCACAGTAAGTACCCCCCCCCACCGCCCAGCCCCTCGCCATGCCCGAGCCACTCACCTCCTCTCCTGCTTCTTTTCTTCATCTCTGATCTTCCTCTGTGCTCTTCATCTGTATTCTTCATCTGTACTCTTCTTTCTTCCCTGCTCCCCGTCCTGCGTGTTGTTTCTTCTGTCTTCATCTGTGTTCTTCTTCTGTGTGCTTCTTTCTCTCTCCTCTGCACCGTGACCTGCGTGTGCCTTCTTCTACTGTGTCCTTCTTCTAGGCTCTTCTCTCCTCTGCTCCGCTTCTTTTTCACCGTCTTCTTGGCTCTTCTCACTGCTGCTTGTCGCTCCTCTTCTTCTTTTCCTTCTTCTGTGATCTTCTCTCTTCTGCTCCTCTTCTTCTTTACCGTCTTCTTGGCTCTTCTCTCTGCTGCTCGTCGCTCCTCTTCTTCTTTACCTTCTTCTGTGATCTTCTCTCGTCTGCTCTTCTTCTTCTTTACCGTCTTCTTGGCTCTTCTCTCTGCTGCTCGTCGCTCCTCTTCTTCTTTACCTTCTTCTGTGATCTTCTCTCTTCTGATCTTCTGCTCCTCTTCTTCTTTACCGTCTTCTTGGCTCTTCTCTCTGCTGCTCGTCGCTCCTCTTCTTCTTTACCTTCTTCTGTGATCTTCTCTCTTCTGATCTTCCGCCCCTCTTCTTCTTTACCTTCTTCTGTGATCTTCTCTCTTCTGATCTTCCGCCCCTCTTCTTCTTTACCTTCTTCTGTAATCTTCTCTCTTCTGCTCCTCTTCTTCTTTACCTTCTTCTTGGATCTTCTCTCTTCTGCTCTTCTCTCTTCTGCTCCTCTTCTTCTTTTACCTTCTTCTTGGATCTTCCGGCGTCTGCCCTCCTGCTCCTGACTCGTCTCTCTGACCTCCCTCACTCGCCACCCCCTCTGTAACGCCCCTATCTTCCTATCTTTCTCCCTCACTCGCCACCTCCTCTGTAACCCCCCCTATCTTCCTATCTTTCTACCCTTCTATCTCTCTCCCTCACTCACCTCCACCTCTGTAACCCCCTCCCCTATCTTCCTAACTTTCCTCCTAACTTTCTTCCTAACTCCCCGCCCACCCTTAACCCCCCTCCCCCATCTTTTCTCCCCTCTACCTGTCCCCCCTCCCTCCGCTTGCCCGCTGCCACCTCCTGCACGCCCCCGCCCCCCCAGCTCCCATTCGTTGCCCCACTCCCGTCCCCCGCCCCCAGCTGATCCCTCCCCACCCCCCTCTCCCTCTTATGGCGGCCGCTGCGTGACAGAGTTAGCGACCCTTGACCCAAGGGTAGGTCGCTCCCCCTGCCGCTGCAGCTCCACCAGCCCAGGCTCCTGAGACGTCCTAGCAAGCCCAGCGAAATCACAGTAAGTACCACCGCACAGCCCCTCGCCCTGCCCCGCGCTACTCACCTCCTAACCTGCTTCTTTTCTTCATCTCTGATCTTCCTCTGTGCTCTTCATCTGTATTCTTCATCTGTACTCTTCTTTCTTCCCTGCTCCCCGTCCTGCATGTTGTTTCTTCTGTCTTCATATGTGTTCTTCTTCTGTGTGCTTCTTTCTCTCTCCTCTGCACCGCGACCTGCGTGTGCCTTCTTCTTCTGTGTCCTTCTTCTAGGCTCTTCTCTCCTCTGCTCCGCTTCTTTTTCACCGTCTTCTTGGCTCTTCTCACTGCTGCTCGTCGCTCCTCTTCTTCTTTTCCTTCTTCTGTGATCTTCTCTCTTCTGATCTTCCGCCCCTCTTCTTCTTTACGTTCTTCTGTGATCATCTCTCTTCTGATCTATCGCCCCTCTTCTTCTTTACCTTCTTCTGTGATCTTCTCTCTTCTGCTCTTCTGCTCCTCTTCTTCTTTACCTTCTTCTTGGATCTTCTCTCTTCTGCTCTTCTCTCTTCTGCTCCTCTTCTTCTTTTACCTTCTTCTTGGATCTTCCCGCATCTGCCTTCCTGCTCCTGACTCGTCTCTCTGACCTCCCTCACTCGCCACCCCCTCTGTGACGCCCCTATCTTCCTATCTTTCTCCCTCACTCGCCACCTCCTCTGTAACCCCCCCTATCTTCCTATCTTTCTACCCTTCTATCTCTCTCCCTCACTCACCTCCACCTCTGTAACCCCCCCCCCCTATCTTCCTAACTTTCATCCTAACTGTCCGCCACCCTTAACCTCCCTCCCCGTCTTTTCTCCCCTCTACCTGTCCCCCCTCCCTCCGCTTTCCCACCACCACCTCCTGCACGCCCGGCCCCCCCAGTTCCCATTCGTCGCCCCACTCCTGTCCCCCGCCCCCCGCCCCAGCTGACCCCTCCCCATCCCCCTCTCCCTCTTATGGCGCCCGCTGTGCAGCCGCGCCGCGCCAAAGGCAAGCCCGTCTGCACCCGTCCGCGCCTGGCCCGTGCCCAGCGCCACGACCCATGGCCCTCAGCACTCTCAAACCCCGCTGCACCGCTACGACCCCATCACCCTCCACGCCCTCCACCCGGGGCGCTCCAGCACCTGCTTCCAAGCCAACCCGAAACGTACCCACGGACCCTTCGTATGTCACACCTGCCAACTTACCTTCCACCACGAAACCACCACGACCGCCAGCCCACGCGCCATCAACCACCTCAAATGCATCCTGATCAACGCACGATCCATTCACAAGCACGCCGTTGAACTCTGGGACCTCCTGGACTCCACCGCACCAGAGGTCGCCTTCATCACTGAGACCTGGATGAACGCCTCCTCGGCCCCCGACATCGCCATAGCCATCCCCGAAGGCTACAAGATTTCCAGAAAAGACCGCACCAACCAAGTAGGAGGAGGAATCACCATCGTCTTCAAAGACTCCATCAACGTCACCACCTCCACCGAAGACACCCCCCTCGCCGCCGAACACCTGCACTTCCAGATCCGCACAGACCCCAGGACCACCCTCAGAGGATCCCTCATCTACCGTCCCCCCGGACCGCGCACCCTCTTCAGCGACTCCATCACCGACTTCATCTCCCCGCATGACCTCGCCTCGCCAGACTACATCCTCCTCGGCGACCTCAACTTCCATCTGGAACAGAACAACGACCCCAACACCACCGCCCTGCTCGACAACCTCGCCAACCTCGGCCTCAAACATCTGGTGAACACCACCACCCACATCACCGGACACACGCTCGACCCCATCTTTTCCGCCAGAAAACACGTATCCTTCAGCCACGCCTCCGCTCTACACTGGACCGACCACAGATGTGTCCACTTCACCTTCCGACGCGAAACTCGCCACCTCCGCACACAACCCATCCCACGTCGACAGTGGAACAAAATCCCCGAAAAACAGCTTCTCTCCACTCTCATCGACAACCAACCCACCTTCTCTGCCGACCCCAACGACGCAGCCCTCAGCCTCACGAACTGGATCACCAACTGCGCAGACAACCTCACTCCCCTCAGACGCCTTCCAAGACAGTCCAACACCAAAAAACCTCTCTGGTTCTCTGACACCCTTAAGGAATCAAAGAAAACTTGTTGCACCCTCGAGAAAGCCTGGCGTAAGGACCACACCGCAGACAACATGACTGCCCTCAAGAACGCTACCCTCGAACACCATCACCTGATCCGCGCCGCCAAAAGGAATTTCTTCACAGACAGACTGGACAAAAACAGCCACAACAGCAGAGAACTCTTCAACATCGTAAAAGAGCTCTGCAACGCCAACGCAATCACGCCCTCACAAGACCTTTGCAACTCCCTCGCCACCTTCTTCCATCGTAAGATTACCAACCTACACGACAGCTTCGGACTCCAGACCCAGCCGACCACCACAGAACCCACAACCCCAGCCATCACCCTCAACACCTGGACCCACATCAACACAGAAGAGACCAAAGCCACCATGAACTCCATCCACTCCGTGCCCCCTCGGACCCCTGCCCACACTTCATCTTCAATAAAGCAGACGACATCATCGCCTGCACCTCCAGACCATCATCAACACCTCGTTTTCGTCTGCTACCTTCCCCGAGAGCTGGAAACATGCTGAAGTCAACGCCCTACTGAAAAAACCTACGGCTGACCCAAGCGACCTGAAAAACTTCCGCCCCATCTCGCTCCTCCCCTTCCCTGCCAAAGTCATAGAGAAGACTGTCAACAAGCAGCTTACCAACTTCCTTGAAGACAACAACCTTCTCGACCCCTCTCAGTCTGGATTCCGAGCCAACCACAGCACAGAAACCGCCCTCATCTCAGTCACAGATGACATCAGAACCCTGATGTACAACGGAGAAACAGTCGCCCTCATCCTCCTCGACCTCTTGGCTGCCTTCGACACCGTCTGTCACCGCACCCTAATAACCCGCCTCCGCTCCACCGGGATCCAAGGCCAGGCCCTGGACTGGATCGCCTCCTTCCTCTCCAATCGCTCCCAAAGAGTCTACCTCCCACCTTTTCGCTCAGACCCCACCGAGATCATTTGCGGCGTCCCACAAGGCTCCTCGCTCAGCCCGACACTCTTCAATGTCTACATGAACCCCCTCGCCGACATCGTACGCAAACAAAGCATCATCATCACCTCCTACGCCGACGACACTCAACTGATACTTTCCCTCACCAAGGACCCCACCAGCGCCAAGACCAACCTGCAAGATGGAATGAAAGACGTCGCAGATTGGATGAAACTCAGCCGTCTGAAACTGAACTCAGACAAAACGGAAGTCCTCATCCTCGGTAACACCCCAACCGCCTGGGACGACTCCTGGTGGCCCACGGCCCTTGGCACCGCACCGACCCCCTCAGACCACGCATGCAACCTCGGCTTCATCTTGGACCCACTTCTCACCATGACCAAACAAGTCAACGCCGTATCATCCTCCTGCTTCCTCACCCTCCTCATGCTCCAAAAGATCTTCCGTTAGATCCCCGCCGCCACCAGAAAGACCGTGACCCACGCCCTCGTCATGAGCCCCCTGGACTACGGCAACACCCTATACGCAGGAACCACCGCTAAACTCCAGAAACGTCTGCAACGAATTCAAAACGCTTCCGCCCGCCTCATCCTCAACATACACCGCAACAGCCACATCTCCGCACACCTGAGACACCTGCACTGGCTTCCCGTCAGCAAAAGGTTCACCTTCCGTCTCCTCACCCACGCACACAAAGCCCTCCACAACAAGGGACCAGAATACCTCAACCGTCGCCTCAGCTTCTACGCTCCCACCCGTCTTCTCCGCTCCACCAGCCTCGCTCTCACCGCCGTCCCTCGCATCCGCCGCTCCACGGCGGGTGGGAGGTCCTTCTCCTACATGGCGGCCAAGACTTGCAACACCCTCCCCACCATCCTCAGGACCACCCAGGACTACTCCGCATTCCGGAGACTACTCAAGACCTGGCTCTTCGAGCAGCAGTAACCCCGTCCCCCTAGCGCCTTGAGACCCGCACGGGTGAGTAGCGCGCTTTATAAATGTTAATGATTTGATTTGATTTGAGATAATCGCGGCACGCTGCATGTTGCATAACCTTGCCTTGCGACGTCATGTGCCTTTTCTGCAGGAGGAGGAGGCTGGAGATGGCCGTGTGGCAGCAGTGGACCCTGTGGACAGTGAAGATGAGGAGGCAGAGGATGAGGATGAAGACAACAGAACTGTAGTGATTTGACAAAACTTCCAATGACACACAGGTATGACAGTGTAACTTCACATTTCATTGTCATTTTTTTGTTTCACATTGTCACTAGCAGGCTGTAATTTTCCACTGTATGCCCACTCACTGTACCCTTTGGCAACTCTTTTTGCAGATGTTGGTGCCCCACGATCGCTCCTGGTGTGATCACTGCAGCCAACTACAGGTCTATCCTATGTGAACATTACTGTACAGTTGAATTGCAATGTTTGAACCTGGTTAACAAATACATACTCCATACTTGTATTTATTCAAAGGGTTTTTATTGAAGTGATAATGAGGATTGGGGCAAGTGCATTGGGATGGGGTGATGATGGAGGAAAGTCCAGGGTAGACTTCCAGTCTATTTGTAGCACAGATGCATTGTCCAAGGGGACATAGGAAGTGGAGGAATGGCAGTTCAAGGTGGACAGGGTGACAGAGTGGGACACAATGGTGACAATCAGGAGAGCCTAATTTCCTGGTGGGGGTCTTGGCAATAGTCTCTGGCTTCTGCCTGGATTGCAGGGAACGTTTGTGGGGTGGTTCTCCTTCTGCAGGGGGAGGGGTGCTGGTGGTCTGTTGGTCCTGTGGCGGGGCCTTCTGTCCACTAGCGGCAGTTAGGAGGAAGACAGTCTAGATGTCTGGCTAGTGGCAGGGGCCCGCTGTTGTAAGAATGCCTCCCTCATAATGCTGGCCATGTCTGCCAGCACCCCTGCAATGGAGACCAGGGTGGTGTTAATGGCCTGCAAGTCCTCCCTGATCCCCTGGTACTGACCATCCTGCAGGCGCCTGTTCTCCTGCACGTTGGCCAGGATCTGGCCCAGCGCATCCTGGGAATGTTGGTATGCTCCCAAGATTTCGGTGAGTGCCTCCTGGAGTGTCAGTTCCCTGGGCCTGTCCTCCCCCAGGCGCACAGCAGTCCTCCCAGTGTCCCTGTTGTCCTGTGCCTCTGTCCTCTGAACCGTGTGCCCACTGCCACTGACCCCAGGTCTCTGATTGTCTTGGGGCCGAAGTGAGCCCTGGGGTCCCTGTAGTGGTGGGCACACTGCTGTTTGACGTGTCCTGGGGACAGAGGTATGGGTACGTTTGGGTGGGTGCTGTCGTGATGTTTCCTGAGGGGGGAGGCTTTGTGGTGGTGTGTGGCTGTGCCTGGATAACCGACTTTCTGGAGGTCCCTGATGGGCCAGGTTAGGTCATCCAGATCCAGGCAACCAGAGTCGCTGTCATCACTGTGGGCCTCTTCTGTGGGGGGACTGGAAATTGCTGACTCCTCTTCTCCACTGACATTGGCTGGGATACCTGTGGGAATGTAAATGCAGTGCTATTGTTTCTGTGTGTGACATATTGTGCATCAGTGGGTTGCCCTCTATGGTTGTATTTGCCCTGGCAGCTTTAACTTGCGTGAGTTGGTATGTGGTGGGCTAGCTGATTCTCTCTAGTGTGCATGCATTAGTGATAGGTGTCCATGCAGGGCTGTGAGTGATATCCATGCATTGGTGGTGCATGCAGGGCTTGGCATCGGGATGGGTGATATGTGATGGTAGGGGGTGTTGGATGGAGTGAAGTGATGGGAGTCAGGGTGGGGGTATCCTCCGCCAATGGATATCCGCTGCACCTGTGCTCCAAATAGTTGAGGCTCTACCCTGATGATTTCCTCCACCATGACCCTTAGCTCCTCCTCTGAGAATCGGGGGTGTATTTGTGGTGCCATGGGTGTTGTGTGAGTAGTGTGGGTGAGGGTGTATAGGGTGTTTTGTTGGGGTGTGTGCTGTAAGGTACATGGGTGGTGTATAGGTGATGGTGGTGTGTGGCTCTGGTCTTGCCTGTGGTCGTGATGTCTGCCCCGTGCCAATTGTTTGTATTCATAAAGGGTTGTGGGTACTGTGGGTGTGTGTTTGATGAAGGTGTGGGTGTGGTGTGTGTATTGGTGTCAGGTGTGTGTTATTTGAGTTGTCGAATGTAGTGTTGTTTTGTTTGTGTGTGAGTATTTTGAGCACAACTGTATGTACAGCCAATGGTTTACCGCCATTGAATGTCCACTGTGGTGACTTGTGGGTCATAATGTGGTGGGCGTTGTTCTGTAGGCGTAACAGTGTGGGTTTGGATACCACCAGTGTATCACTGACCTTTGGTGTGGCGGAATTGTGTTTGTGGCTGAATAGTGACGGATTGATGTGTGTGTGTCATAATATGGTGAACGGATATCCGCCGCCGTGGTATATTGGCAGCAGTCAGCATGTCGGTAAGTGGGATTTACCGCCAATGTCATACTGAGGGCCTTAATGTCTGTCTTTGCATTAAGTGCCCTCAAAACAAATCTCCTGCAACATATGTTTTCCTCTTCTGTCTATGCCCCCAACAAGAGCACTTACTGTATTCCCGTTGTCATGTGGATAATAGGACCTCTAATGTGGCAGACAAATTATTTCCCAATTTTTTTTTGCTTGGGGCACAATCACTGCACTGCCTTCCAGGCCTCATCACCTCCAGCTGCTCCATACACCTGTTTCAATCTAGCAGAGGTAACAAGCCATACCTTCATGAGCTTGTACATTGATTCCCTATTTTGCACACTCTTAGAAAGAGAAGGGATGTTGGTTCAGAGTTTTGTCAATGTGTTAAAGAGATTGGCTTTCCTAGAGTCTGAAACCACTTTCTCAGATAGGCCCATTCCGTATAAGGTCCCACCTCTGCCTCAATAGAATAAATGTTGGAAATAAAGCCTTTGGGACTCAAATAGGTTGTAAACAACTTCTCTCATCTAGTTCAAGTCCTAGTCACTGCCAGTTCATTCTCCGGGAATAGAGCCCAGTGACGTGGCTGGAAGTAGGGCATGTGCTCGTTTTCATGTGGAATAACATTTTGTTTACATTGATTAAAGCCCTCGATGTTCCCCTCTGGAATATATCACATAGCATTCTACAGCCATCTTCATGTCATCTTATAAATTAACCCTTTGCAGTCCCTCGCATGAAATCCACATTACCCAGCAGTTTGGTCGAAGGTGAAGGAAACATGTTCAATCTTTCATTTCTGGTGAGTGAGTTTCATATTTATAGGGTTGGTTTAAGGAAAGTGGAGTAATATGAGACTGGGGGCCTCCAGTATTTCAGGTGTCCGGGTAAGGCCCAGGGCTCTTGGCCCACTACAGCCTTATCTATGTGCATCCAGTTAGGGGTGGGTGGAATTTTTTATTCTGCTGGCAAAATTGGAGTGATTTAGTAATTCTGCGTTACTCATGTAATGTAGAACTACTAATTAAATAGGCTGTTCTACCATCTAGAATTAGATCAGCACTGTAATGGTATTTAAACAGGGCTGAGAGAAAGAAGTCCCTCTATTTTGTTTTTAAAACACTGCGGGATAAATATTAATCTGCAGTGATTTATAAACATAGAGGGACTGCTCCTTCTTCCAGCCCTGGTTAAGCAACACTTCAGGACACATAACCCCCAGTGCCTTTACACTGGGGGAGTGCAGTGCATACCCCTCGGTGCCTTTACAAAGGTATGTTAGGGCACCAACAAGTATGCACTGCACTTTAGTGCAGTGCATACCCCTCGGTGCCCCCTATAAAAGTATGTAAGGGCATTGAGGGGTATGCAGTGCACTGTAGTGCAGTGAATTCCCCTTGGTGCCCTTACATAAATATGTAAGGGCACCATGAGGTATGCACTGTAGTGGCCACAAGGGATATGCACTGCAAATTGTGGTGCTCACTCTCCACCTTGGTCGAATTCTGCAGAATTCCACAGAATTTTAATGTAATTCTGCTGAATTCCACGGAATGAAACTCCACCAATTCTGCCCACCCCTAGATCCAGTTGAGTTTGGTTTCATATAATGATCACTCAAAGTGGATTCGAAGTTGGGCCACCTGGTAGTATTTTTTTATGTCGCAAAGATCCAAATTGGAAGATTGCCTGGACTCCTTTGTTAGGGCAGGTGTTTTACTAAAATTTATTAATGAATGTTCTTGTATTATGAGTAATGAATTTGTGTAGGAAAAGCAATATCGTAGAAAATTATTGCACGCATTTGAAAATGTGATCACTATGAGTGGTCGTCAATGTTCACGAACTATACTCATTAATAGTTTAACAATATGAAATGTTGAGTATGTGTCAGATTGACATAGAAATATGTCATATTAAGAGTTATGCATCATCTTTTAGCTTTATTAGGAGTAGGACTTAACTTAGCAGAGTTCTTGACCTAGTTACCCAGCCTCATGTCCTTAATTTTGGGGGGCAGGCCTAAATTGAGCATCTCTGACTTGTCAAGATTCACCTGAAAGCCTGACAACCTTTTATAAGCTTCCAGGAACTCCATCACACTGGGAATTGAAAATTTGGTATCTGTTAACTTAAAGAGGATGTCATCAGTGAAAAAGTGAATTGTATGTTGTTCTCCCCCAAAAGGCATGCCCACAATCTTCGTATGTTATTTGATATCAGCCGCCAACGGTTTGATCAGCAATAATGAATAAAAGAGGGGATAGCAGGCATCCATGACTTGTCCTCCAAGATGAGAGGATCTTTCTTAATTTTCCCACATTAGCAATTAACCATGCTTCTGGGTGTTTGCAACTGGTGGCACCCATGACAACATCCGTGGGCCAAGGGCTATCGTCTCAAGGACTGGAGTGAGGAAAGCCCAGCTGACCCTGTTGAATTCATTATCAGCATCTAATGCTAGGATCACCATATGGATCTCTCTGTGATTGGCCTTTTCCATTAAGTGGAGTACCCTTCTAATGTTGTTTGCTGCTTGACCATGTGGGATGGCTCGCGACTGATCCAAATAAATGAGGTATGGTAGGTGGAACATGAGTCTATTTGCCAGAATCTTTGTAAATAATTTTGTGTTGGAGTTTAACAGGCCATAGATTCTGTACTTGTTTGTCTGGTTACCTGGTTTATGTATTGAAGTAATGTTTTCTGCAGCCATCAAAGGGAGATACAGTACAATAGGTCAAAAAGGAGTTAAACTAAGAGAGCAGATGAGGAACTAGTGCAGATTTAAAATCCTCATGAAACTGATTTGGGAGCCCATCTAGCCCTGGGGATTTCACAGAATACATTTTCAGAATTGCTTTAGAGACTTTTGCTTTTATAATCAACTCTTCGAATTTATTTCTGTTGGCCATGATATGTTTTGGAAGATGCACCACCGCGATAAAAGCCTCCACCTCCTCATGGGGGAAAGGGTCCTCCCAGTACAAGGTGGTGTAAACATCCTGCTTTCTAAATTGCTACAATGCTGCTTTGATGTCTGTCTTTAGGGAGACCCTGTAAGCCTCACTAGATTGGCATTGGTTTACAATCTCAGCAATGCACTGTGCTCAAACGACTGTGTTGAATGCATTCCAATCTGTATTGAAAGCAAGCTCTTCAGTGTTATTTTCTGCAAAGTAGTGCATTATCGTACCTCTCAAGTCCTAGCTGACTGTTCAACCTTTGAGTAGGGATTTATCAAATTTTCAAAAAAGGATGCCCATAAGGAATCACTTTTTGCTTACCTTCCCAAATAACCATGGCATAGTCTGATACTGTTATTCTTCTGTGTGTAATGGGAAACATGGCGGCTAGCATCTCTTGAGTGCCCCACAGCAGGTCGATCCCTAAGCTGAATCTGTGTGCAAGAGAAAAAATGAAAATTTCTTCCCAACCTGGTGTTTGCTTCTCCACAGATCCATAAGGCTGAGGTCCCGAACCCCCACAGTAAGGCCTTCAACATTGATCCCTGCAGATACCTATCATGTGGGTGTCGATCCAAGAATGCATCTGGCACAAAATTGAAATCTCCAGCCCATTTCAAGCTGTTCGGATCCCAACCCCTCAACTTTTGTCAGGAGCTGGGCAAGATACTGATCCAGGCCTTCACTGCATACATGTACAATGCGGATATTATAAGGGAACCCCTGGTTTCGACCCTCCAAATATATACAGTGCCCCTTTATGTCATCTTTAACTACTTTTATTTTCTGAAATGGAAGCTAATCATGAACCCCCTTTTCTTAGTGTTAATGGCTTTGAAAAACTGGGAAGGGTATATCCCATGTTTCATCACAAACAGTGTCCTACACTTTCAGATTTGTCTCCTGCAGGTATAATATAGTGAAAGAGGCTTCTTGTGCCTACCCATACCTTGTGTTGCTTAACTGGAGAAATCAGGCCATTTATGTTCCAGGTTATACCACGGACCATCTGAAAAGACTTCAATGGGTTCAGATCCATGCTGCCAGACTACTCCTACATGTAAAGCCACAAACCCACATCTACCCTGTCTTGAGGGCCCTACGTTGGTTACTGGTTGACACAAGATCCAACTTCAAGTTGATTTGTATCACCCATAAAGCAATACATGGAACAGGGCCACTTTTCATCAGGAATACAATCACCAAATACATTCAACAGAAGAACCTCCACTCCAGATTGGCACCTTGCCTCAAAATCCCACTATACAAGAAAAATAGCATAGGTGGTACATCTTTCTCTTTTTAAGCAGCCAAACTATGGAGATGATTACCCACAAACATTAGATCTACAAAAAACGATCCTATTTTCAGAAGTACTGAAGTTTGCTTCTTCCTACATAACCACCATACTTAAACACCAATATACAGCAAATCCCTGTGTATAGAAATATTTATAATTTGATTATATGTATGTCTCTAAATACGCGTACTTCTTTGTAAAAATATGCATAATAACTGTTGTGTTTAAAATATACATTCTTTAGGTCTGCTTAACAAATATATATATTACTGATAGTTTTATATATATATATATATATATATATATATATATATATTATTTTATATATATATATATATATATATAGATACATATTTATATATCTACATATATATACATATGTATATATATACACACATTTATATATATATCGATCACAGCATAGTTTTCATTTCAGTAATTTGAATAGATGCTCATGGGTCTCTGTTTTATTAATCTGTCACACTTTGTGTGGAGAAGGGCTTTTTTACAGCCTACAGCCTAGGCTCACTGGGCACCTCAGCAGCTGCTACAGGCTCCTCTGAACTATCATCCAATACAAGGTTATTGGATTTGGCCCTCTCTGCAGGGTGATCCCCAAACCCTTTTACATTCGCTCTCCAGTTTCTAAACTAATTTTTGTTGTCTTTAACACTGCACACTTTATCACTGCTAACCAGTGCTACAGTGCTTGTGTTCTAGTCTTTAAACATGATTAAAATGGCTTATACTTAATTGGCACATTTAATTTACTTTTAATTTCTTTTTAAAGTGGGACTACATGTACCCAGTGCCTGTAAATGAAATAATACTGCGGGCATGCAGCACCAATCATGCCACCCACTTGAGTAGCCCTTTAAACATGTTTCAGTCCTGCCATGGCAGCTGGTGTGTGCAATTGAAAACTGCCACTTCGACCTGGCAAAATAAACATTTTGCAAGGCCCCAGCCTTCCTTTTTAATGTACATAAATCACTCCTAGGGCAGGCCCTAAACAAACCATAAGGTAGGGGGCGGTGTATTTCAAACATTGGACATGTACTTT
The DNA here is from genome assembly GCF_031143425.1 of Pleurodeles waltl. Taxonomy (NCBI): domain Eukaryota; kingdom Metazoa; phylum Chordata; class Amphibia; order Caudata; family Salamandridae; genus Pleurodeles; species Pleurodeles waltl. The sequence continues at coordinate 1,538,351,136 of NC_090440.1, read as the reverse complement.
TAATTTTTAGATTTCATGGTAGTGATGAACTCTTAAGTTTGATTTTCACTATTGCAAAGCCTATCTCTTCCATAGAATAACATTGGGTTACCTTATTACATTTAATAAGTGATAACTTTATATTTGGAGTAGGTAAGTCAATTTGGAGTAGGTGGTCAAGTTTGGCGTCTAAAGAATTGTAATTTAAAAGCCTGTTTAACTGTACAGTTGGATTTTAAGTTGCAGTCCTGAAAATGCCACTTTCAGAAAGCTGCCCTTTTCTTGTCCCAGCCATTTGGTGCCTGCAGCCTGTGCCTTAGATCACATGACTAGATGTAGCTGGCAGATGATCTTTGTGCACTGCTACCAGACAGTGAGACAAAGGGGGAAAGGCAAGATGAGCCATCCCTTACTTGATAGGGGGCAGAGTGTCACGTACCACACTTGCACCTTGCAAATGCTCTGCCTCAGCACACTCACAAGGGGTTTGCAGTAATATTTTGTTCCCCCAGACAAGGTAGAACTAGAGCAGGGAGGCAAGAAGTTCCAAACAACTCTGAGAGTGGAAATCCCCAGAACCTTCTCCTACTTCAAAGCTGGCATCAATAATAAATCTTGGTCCCTCAGACCTGTGTCTTCATTCTGTCTAAGGACCTGTGAAAAACTCAGAAGAACTGCTGTGCTGCAACAGGGACTGCCACTTTGCTATGCTGCTAATCTGCTGCCTTACTTCCCTGCTGCCCTGTTGGCTGAGAAGAAAGACTGGACCTGCACCCTTCATCCTAGGCTGAAGTGACTCCAAGTGTCAGCTGACTGACCTCCTGTTCTGAGCTACAAACTCCAGCGGCCTCCTTGCATCTGCAAGCTAACCTGCTGCCTAGACCTGCAACTAGACCTTCTTGAGCCATGCTGGCCTCTGCTGGAGTGAATTCCTGATTCTCACAAGGGGTAGCCCTCAGGCCCTTGATCCTTGGTATGGCATCAGTTGAGCTTCTCCCTTCAAGACAATGAGAAATCTTGAAGTTTTGGATTCTTTGCGAGCACGAATGTGCCCTTCTACGGCAAAATCTAGATGCCCACACTGACCACCAATGTGAGGCTCCAATGAACCTCACTGTGTGCGCTACAGCGACCGTCAGTGACAGCTGGCAACACGAGAAGTGCACTTTGCACTACAGTATCCACAGCCTGTGGTGACCTCATTCGCTAATCTCCAGCAATGACCATCCATGACGCCCAACAGGATTGTCACGCTACAGCGACAATGATCCATGATGCCCAACCTGCTCTTCCTGGTACAGTGATGACTATCTGCAACACTCTCCCTGCTTCTTCAGGCCCCTTCTACCACTAATGGAACACTTCACACTGGACTTTAGAAGATAAAACTTTCAGAACCACTATCGTGGTCTCTGTATCTGGCTCACACTCCATCGTGATCGGCCTGAACTTGTGACTTTCATTCAGTCACTCACAACCAGATAATCACAAGTGGCGCTTTTAGGTGCTATACTTACCTGAGCTCTTTAAAACTGCATATCTCTGGTTCTACTGATTTTGGCGTCAAATAATTTATTACATTTTACTCTATTTTTCTAATTTGGGATAGGATTTCTCTTGTAGTGTGTTCTCACTTTTTTACAGTTTGAATTGCTGCACAAATACTTTACATATTGCCTCTAAATTAAGCCTGACTGCTTTTGTGCCAAGCAACCAGATGTTTGAGCTCAGATTAAATATGGGTTTACTTGTGTTTCACCCTGACAAGAACTGTGGTTGCTGCTTGTCTAGGGTTTCAATCCCCTCAACCAGTAACCCAATTTCCTACAAAGGTTACAAGCACTTAGTCAAGTGAGTCGAGACCCATATCCCATTACGATCCTGTCTCTTATACACTTACCACAACCTCAGCGATTTGCCAAAGTTGTTGAATTTTTAAAAGGACTTAAAGGTAGATATTATCAATGTCTCAATGGGAAAACTCACACTTAGGCAAGTGTTGTTCTCAGGGCGACAATACTATAGATTGAAAGCTACAAATCACTTATGTGTCATTCTGTATGCCACCTTAGGTCTCTCCCATTTCTCTTTAGGTTTCCAATGTTGGCCAAGCTTCTCTTTTTCTCTGCATCTGTACGTGTTCTCTTGTTGGTCTCACGATTTACTGAGTGTCCGCTGAGGTGCGTACTATGTAGGGTGAATGGAATAAGCCCACTGATAATGGATTTACCTCCTATGCAGTTCAGCAGTCACTGGGACCAGTCTGTGTCTCTTTGTAAGGTAGCTTGAGAGAGGTTCTGGATTAGCTCGATATGTTGTACCTGGAAGGTAGGTTGATGGTGTTTCCTGGTCTCCCTCATTATTCTATCCTTTAGGTGTGAATAGCCCAGTTGGCTCTGCCTAGCCCGAGAAGTGGGCCCAATTGCCCCACCTCCGTGCACTCTTATGTTGGAGGTCTCATAAGTTTGGCTTTTTTTGAGGATTCAGCAAAACAACGTTTTGCAGGTCTGTCAGACTTCATCACTCTGCTCATTTTCTCTCTGGCTTTTCGAATACGAATGTTATCTCTACCTTGACCTGTCCGTTAGGTCTATGCATTTCTCCTGCAGCATTTTAATTTCGTCCTCTACTCTGTTGCCATATTTTTGCCATTGTTTTTAGGTTTCTGGTTTATAGCGATATTGTCATCCTCGTTGGTGGCCATGCAGCCCTCAGGACTTGGATTTCTTTGGTCACTTCATAGATTTCAGTGGAGAAGTCGGGTTTCAGGTCCAGCATTTGTGGTCACTATATTCAAAGTTTTGTCATGGAGGTCGCTGAGACAGGTATTTAAATCTTCTTTTGCAATAGGTGATTCACCTTTTTTGAAAGACATTGCTGTCTGTGTTTCTGCCACTAATGAGAGACCAGGCAGCAAGATGTTTGACCCCAGCAAGCACAGTTTATTTTGGTTTCTTAACCTCCTGCTCATGAAAAGGTAACAGAAAAGCCTGCCACAGCTATAACACCTTTAGGGGCATATTTAAGAAAAGTGACACTGCACCCAGTGCAGGGCCAATGTCCTTGGACCCCTTAGCGCCCCCCTCATTCCACCATGTTTGTGCCATATTTAACATACGGTGCACCATGGCAGTAGTTAGGGAACAAGCATCAAAATTATTGACACTAATTTGGTGCTTTGCCGGATTAGCATAAAAAATCTTGATGCAAATCCTGCAAAGTACGTAGAGTCTCCTTGAAAATAATGAGAGCCTCATTGTAATGTCTGCTCAGTGCAGGTGTTAAAAATGCTGAAACAAATGGTGAAAATAAGGGGCATATTTATACTCTGTTTGCGCCGGATTTGCGTCGTTTTTTTTTACGCAAATCCGACGCAAAGCTAACTCCATATTTATACTTTGGTGTTAGACGTGTCTAGCTCCAAAGTTCTTGGAGTTTGCGTCATTTTTTTGCGTGGACACCTACCTTGCGTTAATTATATGCAAGGTAGGCGTTCCCGTCTAAAAAATGACTCCCAGGCCTGTGCGCCTTATTTAAACTCCCGTGCAAAAATGACGCACGGGAGTGGGCGGGTCAAAAAAAAATGACGTCCTGCCACGTTTGCGTCATTTGTTAAAGCCTGCTCAGGGCAGGCTTTAAGGGACCTGTGGGCTCGTAAGGAGCCCAGAGGTGCCCTCCCATGCCCCCAGGGACACCCCCTGCCACCCTTGCCCACCCCAGGAGGACGCCCAAGGATGGAGGGACCCATCCCAGGGAACTTAAGGTAAGTTCAGGTAAGTATTTTTTTTTTTGTGGCATAGGGGGGCCTGATTTGTGCCCCCCTACATGCCACTATGCCCAATGACCATGCCCAGGGGACATAAGTCCCCTGGGCATGGCCATTGGGCAAGGGGGCATGACTCCTGTCTGTGCTAAGACAGGAGTCATTTCAATGGGGGTTGGGAGTCCAAAAAAATGGCGCAAATCAGGTTGAGGCCAAAATTTTGCCTCAGCCTGACTTGCCCCATTTTTTGACGCCCAAGCTCCATTTTCCCCTACGCCGGCGCTGCCTGGTGTAAGTCATTTTTTTTTACGCACACCAGTCAGCTCCGCCGGCTAACGTCATTCCATAAATAAGGCGCCCGCATGGCACTTTGGAATGGCGTTAGCCGGCGTTAAAATTTTTGACGCACAACTCCGTTGGCGCAGTTGTGCGTCAAAAAGTATAAATATGGCCCTAAATCTTTTAGATTTCTTTGTACCATTTTTTCTGGCCCCCTAAAAGGGGGAATGCCCCCTTGCATGCATTATGCGTGGTGCAGCCTAAGGTGGCACATGGGGTTACAAACTGGCGGAATGCATGCATTGCGCCACTTTGTATATATGGCGTGTGGACAAAAGCCACTGTAGCGCCACCTTTGCGTCAAAAAAATGACACTATGGCAGCACTAAAGGGGCTCTTAAATATGCCCCTTAGTCTATTTTATTAGCCAGAGAGGGATCAGCACAGGCCGGGAACACTCCCATCAACGATGAGGCACTAGCTTTGCAAGCCCACAGGGCACCAGAGCTGGATGTCTCTGGGACTGAAGCTGTCCACATTTGAGTGTACAGCAAGTGTTCAGACCAATTTAAAAACAGTTCTGTGGGCTGGAAGTTCCGACTGTATGGTCTGCAGGGTGTGGGAGTCAGTGAGGGTGCGCCATGTTGATCTCTACCAATACTGACACTAAGTTGTTCAGGACCCATAAACCAGCATTCAGTGGCAACCCACCTGCATATTGATAGTCAGAGGGTAATACTCTACACATCCTTCAACTGTTGTAAGGCCCTCTGGTCAACATTCACTGCAGAGCTTGCCCTTAGGTACATCTCCAACATAGGCAGACGCTGAACTCTATTCCGCTGGTCACAGAATTTCCTCAAGGTCAGCCTCGTTTCCACAACTACAGACCGAAGGCAGGACCCGGATGGTCACTGCCCTATGTGCTCACCTAAAAGTGGATTGCCTGCTTCTAGATTCTGTCACCGGACCTGACTGTCTGAGGGTGGCACGTCAAAAGATTCCACAGCTCAGAAATATGGAGACTATCTCACCCGTCTGCCGTTGCTCTCCACCAACGTTCCAAGAGACTCATATGGGGAGCCTGAGACAGGAGCTTCTTGTTCAGACGCCATGCTCGAACGGCCACAGACCATGACCCCTTATCTCTTACTTTAATCCTTTCCCACCTTTCCCACCTGCTCAGTGTAAGAATTGAATTACCATTAAGAATCAAGAATATCCCGGTATACCAGCTTCTTACACACACATACCCTGCGAAATGCTGAGTTTTAGTTGAGAAACACACATAAATGTTTTTTCAGATATAAAAAAAAGGAAGGCTAAAATATTTGGTATCATTATAACATCAATCATCTAACATATTTTTGAAACGTGCTTGGAATATTGATAATAGGCTGGCTTCTTATAACTAAGTTCCTCTTTCATCAAGCAAGGTTTTGTTAATTGTTTTGTTTCCACGTCTAAGGCAATTGTGCAATGGTTCTTATTGTGAGGCTTAGCTTATCTCTTATTTTAAACAATAGGTGGAGGAGAGATCTTGTCTATGAGTCCCGAATGACTTGCTATGCAAGGCAGCATGAGGAGAGAACAGTGAGTGGGCAGAACCGTAAGCCTAATAACATTCCATTTGGCCCCGGCGATTTTTAAAACTGGGAGTCTTTCAGGTTCGAAGCAGCGCTTAATTTGTGCCTGTGGTTTCCGGTGTTGAACACCGGCACTTCTTTTTGAGGGCCTGCGCTTATTCTTCTGACTCAAGCATTTTCTGAGCACAAGACACATATGGGAAAGACGGGGGAAGATAAATTTGAAAAGGTGTCACAAGAGGAGAAAGCAGAAAGCTGCAAGAGTGAGCTGAAGAGGCAGGGGATGGCTGTAAATGAATTGAAGAGGCCCGAGATTACTTCAGGATTACGCTGCCTCAGTATTCCGTGTTCCCACATTTAATTGCACCAGCTGCGTGTTTAAAAGGAGGGCTTTGAGCACCAGCATGTTTTTATTTACAAATAAAGCACTGGTTCTAAATTACAATTTCCCCCATAACCTGAAGAGCATATTTGGTAGTTGATGTAACATTTCAAGTGTTTCTATTACATTCACAATATAATACAATTACAAATGTGACCCAATACTGAGAATACATCGTATTAAACGCGTTCTTCCGGTGTATCATTCAAGATTTTTTTGTCAAGCATACTAATTATGTCTTCCCATCATTTTGATTGAGGGCGTTTTTGCCTCACAGCACCTTTTCTTATAAAGCCTTTTTACAACTAGTGCCTCTCTCAATTTCACCTCCTCTGCTGATCTATAATGTTTTTTTGGGACAATTAGTTAATTTTCTGCTTCCTGGTCCCTATATGGCTCGTACACCAGTGAATGTTTGAAACGAAACCCCGTCTTACATATTTAGAAGCTATATCCTGTGTCTTCCTTGCTGGTGTAGTGATCTGATAAACAGTTTTAGTTACTGTATATCGTGTAAGCATGATAACATTTTGCTAACTGGGTTTCTGGTGAGGTGCATTTTCTCCATAGCACACTGCCTATCCTTGATTCCCAATCAACAAAGCATTTCGCTCTATGCTGTGATCACATAAGTCTTTTCAAATGTTAGATTCCTTACTTGTCCCTGAGAGACAGACAAACCAGGAGCTGCTTGACGTCCCAATCAAAAAGTGCAGTTTGCAGACGATAATCACGTTCTGTATGATCAGTTAGGATATTTGGTGTATCTTGATGGAAAATAGACAGAGTTACCAAAGTGTGGTCCAATAAATGTCCCCTTTTCCCTGAGACATTGTTTTCTTTGGCAGGAAAAACAGAATGCTTCCTCATATTTAGATGCCTTACAGTGCAGTCTGTAAATAGGGACTAGAAAAGGTAACTAGGATTGTTTCTCTTCTAAAGTGTGAAGGAATGCCCTCGAAGCGCCTACGTTCCTCAGTTTAGTCTGTTAATTATTCTGGGGGGTTCTAGCACATCAAAAAAGCCACCCATCAACAGCGGTCAAAATTGGTTTTTGACTTGCATTAAGTTATAATTCATACAATTCAGGAGACTATTTGAGCTATCAGTTTCTGTAGTTTGTCGGGAGAGATGTACATTGGTTTCCAGCACCTTGACTTGAAAACCTAACTTCTGACTGTAATCTGATTCAGTAATGAGTGAAGTAACTATAACATTCAAAAGTGCAGAAATTAAGGTTATTACGCTGCCTGATCAGTGTCCTTCATCTGAAAGATTGATAGCAGATTTTTCCCGAGAAATAAACCTTTAAACGTTTTTTAAATCGGTCTACCTTTCCTGAATGCATACAATATAGAAGGCCTGTATGAAATGTTTACTCTTATTTCCCTGAGAAAATGTATGTATCCCTATCACCTTGCGTGGGAGTAAAGAGACTGCGGATGTCGATAATTTGTCATTTATTCTTGAATGTTGTTAGCTGTGGATGGGTTCTATTCATGAATGTTAGACCCCCGCTATTCGTGACAATCTTTATGCAGAGAGGCACTATTATTGATGATTTTTCAAATTCATCCTCCTTTTGTAAAGTGTATGCTGAATTTTTTTCTGAACAATAGTTGAGAAGCCCATCTCTATCTCAAGAGCTGTAAAAGGATTAACCATTTTCCTTCAAGTTTACCACACTGTGGGGCCTTATTAAGAGCCCCTAGCACCATCCCAACGCCACATTACCTTCATTTTTTGATGCTAATGTGGCGTTAGAAGGGCAGAAATGCTGCGCTATATTTACAAAGTGGTGCAATGCAAGCATTGCGCCACTTTGTAACCCTTTGTGCTACATTATGCCTGCGGCAGGCATAATGTATGCAAAGGAGGTGTTTCCCCATGGGGGGTGGGGTCAAAAAAATGGCACAAGAAAATCTAAGAGATTTTCTTGCACCATTTTTTTCAGCACTTTTAACTCTTGCTCAGAGCAGGCGTGAAAAGGAGGCTTCCATTGTTACAATGGGCCTCTGGGTACTTTGCAGGATTAGCATCAGAATTTTTTATGCTAATCCTGCAAAGCGTTGGACTAGCGTAAAAAATACAGACACTAGTCCCCTAATTACCTACATCGTGTGCCACATTTTAAATAATGCGCACACATGGTGGTGCTAGAGGGACGCTAAGTGGCGCAAGAAAAGTGGTGGTGTACTGTGTGCAGCACCACTTTTCCTAAATATGTTGTGTCTTTATATTGCCAACCATTTCTACTATTATAGAGGTAAACTCAGACAGGGGAGTTTCTCACTTTGTAAAGGTATTTCTGTTTGTCAAGAGTAAATCTGTTGTTGCAGTTGCTTTCCAGGTTACTTATGTCAACTACCAATGATGCTTGTTAAGTAAATAGGTTTTAGATATAAGCTTTACAGCAGGTAAATCCTTAGATTTTACATGGTTCTAAACTGTGAATAGCTGGCAATAGTTTAAATATTGCACTTCTCTTTAATATATGATTATATCATTAACTCTTGTATTTGAGGTGGAAACCAGAATGGACTCAGAGGGTGCTTCACACGGATTATCCCTACCCATCTCCTGGATCCTTTCCTCCGCTTATTCAGTTGTTGGTTCTCATTTCATTGTCGGGTCAGGGATTCTCTATTTAAATGCCAGGTCCAAGCTGGTCTGTAAGTCGTGATTGGAGGAGTTGTTTCAGTAGTAGTTAAATGATCTCAGAAAGTGTTTTTGTTCTACCTTGGATTTTATAAAGTCCTCTGTATAGATGTTGAATTGGGCTTCCAGGTTTTACTTTACCAAAGCAGCATCTTTGGCAGTAAATTTAAGAGGTGGTTTACACCTATTTCCGGATAATAAAGATTCTTGACATTCACTTCGGGTATTGGAAAATCAATCAGTGGGGTGGAAACGAGGGCTTTGTTTCATTGGATGAAATTAGGCAAAGCACACCTTCTTTTGATCGTCTGAATCCATAGAAGAAACGACCCTCCTCACTGCTGTAACAGTTTCACACCACCTTATGCTCCTTGCTGAACCAATCTAAATGTTGGTTGCATTCACCACTATTTCCAAACCCTCTGACTTTGGCTGTGAAAATGCACCAATAGGCTGGTCTATTTTCTGGCCTTTACTAGTTTCCTTAATTTTTTCTTATTTTTTTCTCGAAATATGTTTTTTGAAGTGAGGAACTTTTAGGCTGCATTTCTATTGCAGTTCCATCGTTCACTCTGGTTCAGCTATCCATAGCACTTCAGTCTTGTCTTTGGTTTTAGGTTATTCCACGTCTTCTTCCATATTAGGAGGTTCCACATCTGCTTCTCTGGATTCTTCTAAGGAAATTTGTTTCCGAGTCACACTTGGGATATCATTGTTCTTCTCCATGGGGCTAATGCATCAGTTTACGTTTTTTGCTAACTGCTGGTGGTTGCCAGGCATCAATCAATACTCAATACAATCTGAGGAGTTTTTAGCTTATCAATTCTTTTTTACAAAAGCAACACTTTTCCAACCCTGGCACAGCTTCTGGTTAACTATCACCCTGCGTTTTAAGCATTTTCTAGTCCATACGCATCTATTGAATCCCTCTGTTATGCAGTATAGCTATATTGACCTCCATTTTAGTGGACAGAAAGTTAAACACTTTCACTACAACTTTCTTTAGGGAGGCCATAGAGTCCAGCATTGAACAAATGTAATCTTTTCCCTTAAACGGGGTTTGTTTTTTCATACTGAAGGTATCTACTATTGTTGCCAATTGAGCCATTTCAATGATGGGGAACTCCTGTTCCCTCACTGCCATTATTTTCTTTTTGTTTCTTTTGATCTCTTCTTCCAGATAAGTTCACAATGCTTTTCTTCAAGTGGCGCTCTGAGAGTATCTCTCCATTTATCTGTCTGGCTGGGGTTTCTCTGTTGAGTCCTTTGCGATGCATGTTTCTAAGAAAATGGCTTTTGCTAAATTTTGTCTCCATGCCATAATTTCATCCAGGCATGTAGTGCTTTGGTTGATTGATTGGCAGGTATGGGACAGGGGCTTGGGCTAATAGTTATGACATCCTCATCAATTTAGGAATGTACAAGCACCTCTCTAATCTTAGCTGCATACATTTCCTTGATTTATGCTGTTGTGGTTCCTGTTGTAGTTTAGGTATTTGTTAAAAGAGTTGTCTTCGATCAGAGAGTGAGCTGCTTTTCATCAATTTCTTTGTTTCTTTATTCTCATAGTTTAATAGTTCCATATCACTATCAAATGCTTGCTCCTGCTCCTTCTCTTTTGCCCTCTCCTTACTGAGCTGCAAGCACTCTTCACCATCTGTTTGTCGATTAGAGTCATGAGGAGGCTGTTTGAAAAATATTATGACAGACTTGCTAACCCGAGAGTGTCTGTGGCCCTTTACTAGGCTGCAGCCTACCAGCCAGTGCAGTTGTCTGGTTTGCTAAAGACATATTGGGAAAACTCAGAAAGTTGACCTAGGGATGCATTCCATCTCTTGATTGCCATTGGCTTTGCGGTTTGTAAATCACACTTTAGGCTTTCCAGGTTCAGTTTGTCCCTCTTGTTGCCTAAACTGTGTTTACTGTATGTTTCAACAAACTCCCTTTCTGTAAACAGGCCTTTAAATCTTGTTTTAATCTAGTCACACTTGCTGTGCAATCAAAGACCGAGGACAAATGTCAGGTGCTGTCTTCGAGGGTGCTTGTTTACTTTTCTTTCTTTGACTTCAAAGTGAGATGATTTACGTGACAATCTTGCTGGATACTGGGGGTAGTAAAGAGGTTTTTTCTAGCACACAACAACATTTAAATGAACTGTGTAAGTCTTTCAGAATACATCAGCACATTTTCTGTTATTTCTGAAGTGTGTTGGAAACAAATACTTTAATATGATCAAAAGAAATCATTCCACTAGGTCATGCAAATTCCACACATTTGTGTTTGTGTACTGTGTAGTTTTATTAGTAAAAGTGTATGTCTGTGCAAATGTAATGGTCATTTCAATTGAAAATGTGTTGTCTGTGTGTGCTACCATACCATGCATTCTCCTCTCTACACCCCTTCACTCTACTTTGCACTACTCCACACCAATGACCTCTACTCTGCATCACTCTACACCACTCCATGCCACTGCACTCTGCGTCACTGTACTCTATGCCACTTCATGCTATGCCTCTCTACTCTACCCTGTACCACTCACTCTAAGCCAATGCATTCTTTGCCACGCTACACCACTGCGCTCTTTGCCACTGCACTCTACACCACTCTAGTCTAGTCCACATCAATCTACTCTGCTCAACTCCACTCTACACCACTGTACTCTATGCCACTCTGCAACACTGTACTCTATGCCACTGCATTCCATGCCAATATACTCTACGCCAATGCACTTTACTCTGTAATAGTTAACTCTATGCCCCTACACTCTCTGCCAATCCACTATACCTTGCACCACTCCACTCTATGCCACTTCACTCTTCTCTGAAACAATCAACTCTGACACTGCACTTTATGCTACTCTACTCCACTCTGTTCCATGTCACTCTACTCCTAACCACTGCACTCTACACCAATGCAGTTTACACAACTGCACTCTGTCACTGCACTCTATGCCACTGCACTCTACTCTGCAACACTGTACTCTATGCCACTGCTCTTTAACTACTCTATACTTCTGCACTCTGACACTATACTCTGCAACACTGCATTCTGCCACGGAACCCTACACCACTCTACTCTGCACTCCTCCACTCTACACTACTCCACTTTACACCACTGCACTCCTTGCCACTGCACCCCCTGGTACTATACTTTATGCTAATCTACTCAGTCACTGCACTCTATGTCACTCAACACTACTCTGAGCCACTGTTCTCTGTCTCACTCAACTCTATGCCAGTTCACTCTACACTGCTCTATTCTATGCCACTGCACTCTACACCACTGCACTCCATGCCAATGTACTCTGCACCACTCTACCCTGTCCCACTCTACTCTCTGCCACTCCACTCTGCACCACTGTACTCTATTATACACCACTCTAATCTAGAACACTGCATTCTAAAATGCCGCATTGTATGCCGCTGAATTCAATGCCACTGTACTCTATGCCACTATACTCTACAACACTCTATGCCAATGCACTCTATACCAGTCTACTCTACTTTATGCCACTCCAGTGTATGCCACTCTATTCCACACTATGCCACTCAAATACACAGCACTCTCTGCTACTCCACTCTGCAACACTCTACTCCAGTCTTTACTATTCCACTCTACAACAATCCACACAGCTCTCCTCTACATCACTAACTTTTAGCCACGCTGAACAACAGCCACACTGATGTACAACATTGCGAAAATACATTAGCAAGACCTATTGGCTTTGCCACTGCTTGTTTTAACTTCCTTTGATTTGAGTGACGTCACCTCATGCTAAAAGCAATTAATCTTCACATACACCAGAGGAAAATGAAGCGTTACTCTAAATGGCACGGGTTGCCACTATTTGTCACTAGGATCTCTCTAAGCACACCCTGGGCGACCCAGAAGGGAGTAAGAAAAAGGAAAAGTGGAAACGCACTAGCATGGGCCGCCTCCTGTACTTGCAGGGCTCCCTACGCCTTTGTTTTAGGCTTTTAGAGCTTTTACAATATTCTGCTCTCTACTAATGCACCCCTCGCTGCTCACAGAAGACACCAGGATACGAAGGAGATGGCATCTAAGCTCAACCCCGCTTTGTTTTCTAATACTGGCATACTTTAAAATTATAGTGGTGCACGTTAGACTTAAGTGTAGAAAGTTAAATCATTACAGCGTTAAAGGCTTTAAAGTTCTTGAGACTGGCTGAAATGTACCAACAAACCAGGAAACGTTCTCTGGGGAACCTCGGATCTTACTGTTTACTTCAGACACCATTCTACAAGACAACACGCGTTCCCTTCAGAGGACAGATAGTCCCAGGTGCTGTGGTTAATCTCAGCAGCTCCCGCCTGGCTCGCAAGATGGCCTACGGAGGAATGTCGAATCTCACAACCCTTGACCTCCTACCTCCATTGTCTTCAAATGTCATTAGAGCCAGTTGGGGAGCACTCTGGGTGATGACGGCTGGCCAGCATACAGGGGGCAGATTCACTGCCCCTCACGCTCAGGCTGCAAGCTGCCCTTTCCACTCCCTTCACCTCCAGCTTCGACACAGGTCCCAGGCAGAGCAGCTGAGCCGTGGCTAACTTACCCTCACACTGCTGTATCCTCGCTGTCGCGGGCTGACTTTGACATAGCAGCACCAGGCAGAACTAAACAGAGGACTGTGAACGAAACAAAGTGGCTGCGTCAATCCGACACTTTCAGACACTTTCAAGTGCTGATGGTATTGTTCTGGCAACTAATGTCTTTTCAGCATGCTGATTTCTTTTCCTAAGTAGTGTTAAACTTAGCCCATTATAAGTGAAATGAGAAAAGGCTTTCTCTGACCTCTCACCTACTGGGCTATTTAAGCCTCTATTGCCTATGAAAGAGAAAAAAGTCAAGAACTAATTTTAATTTGTACTTCAAAAGTCTGACAAGTGACACTATGACATACAACTCTATCAGTCATTCTTGAATTTTCTGCAAACAGCATGTTGCAGTGAGCGTTTTTTGGTGATTTTAACAGTGCCTTTATGAGTCGAAATCACGTGCATGAAAAGTGCTAATGGCTAAAACGCCAGAGTTGACTGAAGGTGCTTTGTATGACATGGAAACAATTTTCAGCTGTTTAAAAATTTACAGCCATCTTGTCTATGGCTTGTCTCACATGTAAAAACAAAAAACCTTTGCTGATATTTTTTCTAACGATTCACTTTTTGATTCACATCATGCATTAAAAGAAGCATTGGCGATGCAAATCGTTTTGTCTTATGAGTAATGGAAATTTGTGTACCGAAGCATCGTCTACCCAGTGTGGCGTGCTCATCAGATTGTTCTAATTCTTGCTCTGGGAAGCATCCGCAAGTGAGGTTGTACAGTTTTCTTATTATGGGTTCCCTAGTTTGGGTGAGGTTATGTCCCTTTTATATTTATATTCTCCCTTTGTTAAACTGTCAGAAATAGGTTTAAAAAGTGTTCAGCACTGTAGGTGTCTATCTCATCAAACATTGCGAGCAGTCTCTGGTTCATAGGTCATGTAATACAAGTACATTCAATATGTCATTTGTTTTTTTCAGAAGATAAGGCAACAACTGAGGAACCTCCCTTTTTTCACATAATAGGTAGATGGGCAGAAACCGTCTAAGCTTCCCTGCATCATAGAACAGGTTCTGCTAGGGTAGTGCAACACAAGCTTTCCCTATTACAGGACACATACAAATTGGGCCGTAGCAATGCAAGTTTTTATTCCTCTTAAGGTATATCACAACAGTAGCGAACCAAGCTTCACTTTCTCACAGAAGGTGACAAGAGCGATCTTCGATTCCCTGCAGGGCACATTCAGAAACAAGAACTAGTACTAGCTTAAATCACTGGACATGCACATTTAAGACATATGGGACATGTACGTGCAGATAAGCCTGTGGAACAGATGCTAACTCACCAAGAGTAAAGTATAGCTGGATGAGTGAGTGAATATGTGAGTTCTGAAACCATTTTCTCCTAGGTGATATTCCACATGCGACACCCTGAAAGGCCTGCTACTGTTACTCTGGAATCTGCAATTTGTGTTGATTCTTTCATCATACACATATTAAGAAGTAGGACTAGGTGGTATACTCAGAGTTCATGGACTTTTTGCCACTCCGCGCGGAGCACGGAGTTCAGCAAAAACCCTTCGGCGTTGCAGAGTGGAGTGTAGACAGTCCAGTGGACAAGTGACACAGTGCTGCAGATGAAGACTGAGTACTGTGTCTGCAGTTATAAAGTGTGTCATACCCCTGGTGAGCTTCCAGGCCCTTTGGGTGAAGGGTATTAGAAGAGCGCAGGTCTACTGGAAATAAAGCAACAGATTACTAACCAAGCCAGCGGCTTGGAAAGGCCAGTAGGGCTGGGGTAGCATTGCTGACAATCTGACACGTGACATCAGCAAGTTTCCACGCACCTTGTATTCCATTTTTCAAAGATTTGTGTCTTGGAGTGGTACCTATAGCATCACTAACATTCCAGTTTCCTCACAGCCTTGGTAGGTGACTGAGGGGGAAAAAGGTAAAAACTGCTTCTGTCACATGACCTAGCATGAAGGTGACAGCAGAAAGCGGAGCAAGCAGCATCCCAGCCATGCAGAATCGGTGGGAAGGCGGTGACAAGGTTAGGAGTGAGGGGGGCATGGGCGCCAAGGGATCCTTCATAGGGTTTCTCACCTACGAGGAGGCCGTCAGGAAAGGTAAGCCAGGGGCTGTCAGCTGGGATGTGCTGTGGGTCATCGAGTCTAATTGGATGGAGGCCACAGGTGCACTGCTCTACCTGGCAAACAGACGACATTAAATGAGTCCATGCAGATGATATTATCAGCAGAAAGAAGCACCTTTTGAAGCGGGAACAGTCTGGATGGAGTGACGGAGCTGCTGAAATTGCCTATGGTGACATCACTGGCAGTAATGTACCAGCAGCCATGACAGGAGAAGGCAAAATTGTGAAGCATCTTTTAAAGGTGATGTCACTGTAGATTTGGGACCACGGCGAGGAACAAAGACACACGGAGACTTGGTATGATTCAAAGCCACACCCGAGAGTGCGTCACCGCAGCTCTCACTTTATTATATACTGGTGCTCCGTGCCCCTCCCGGACACGCAGAGCACGTTCTCCACACAAGGAGAGCCCGCGTGGCTCTCCGTTTATTCTCTACATCCCCCCCATGTTTTACTCCACATGGAGATGGATGAACTAAAAAAAACGAAAAGAAACAAACTAAACAATAAAACCCAAACAGTGCAATTCTGTAACAACCCGTACACCCTATTTTCACACTGTCCTTTTTTGACGCCTGGAGACACTCTCACACTGTCCCCATTAATCTCCAACAGTGTTCCGTCATCAAAAGATGATGATGATGTGTAGCTTATGACTAGTCAACTTGACAAACAAAGTCTTTTAGCTTGCTGCTTGGTGCAGGATTAGGGCGTAAGTTATACCTCACACTTCTAGTGGGCACATTCCCATGCCCCGGAACACAACTAGGCTGGGTTTGTTCAGTTACAGCTGATCCAGATGTACTTTCCATCTCTCTAGATGTCATGGAAGGACCCCCATTAGCATCATCCATCTCGCATTCTTCTTCTTCTTCTTCCAATTCTCTCCGGCCAGCCCTCCGAAAATGTGACACATTTCGGGTCACTCTCTGTCTACCTCTGGCCGCAGTTATCATGGACCCTTTTACTCCGATGATTTCCCATACTTCAGGCTCAAACGTTGTCTTAAACTTTCCTCCTCCTCTCCGACATCTTACGACCACTCGATCGCCTTTTTGAAACCCTCGATATTTAGATCTTCGTTTCACACTGGCCTTCTGATTAGTGATTATTCGTCGTCGTTGAGTTGCCTTGACATCCAGCGCAGGAGGTTTCCATTTGGCACCAGCGGGAATGCAGTCACATGGAGACACCTTGAACATCAGAGCAGATGGAGCACACCCAGTGGTACTGTGAGGCGTTTGACGATAAGCACTCAGGAACTGATGCAAAGACTGTTCACTGTCTTCCTTCTGCTCGACTCCAATTCGGAGAGCCCTATTCAAAGTCCGCATAAACCTTTCAACATCTCCATTCGCCTGAGGCCAATAGGGCGTTATCTTGCGATGATGAATTGCCAACCCATCAAGATACGCGCGAAACTCTTGTCCTTGAAATGGAGGCCCATTGTCTGTTCTAATTTCGTCGGGCAGACCAAACAATGCAAATGTCTTTTGCAGAACTAGTTTTACATTTTCAAACGCCGTAGAGGATACCAACTCGACCACAGGGAATTTTGTATACGAATCAATCAAGACAGCCGTCAATCTTCCATCCGGAAAACTTCCGAAGTCCATGCTCACCTTTGTCCACGGCTTTAAAGTGGCCGGTTCGGTTGCCACGGGGCAACTCGGAGGTTCCATCGATGTGATAATACAGGAGTGACACTTCCCCACCAATTCTTCCACTTGTTTATCCATGCCAGGGAACCCCACTTTGGCACGTAACCTAGATTTAGTTTTCCCAGCACCCTGATGTCCTTGATGAGCCAACTCAACCACTCGTGACCATAGACATTGTGGAAGTACGATTCTTCTTCCTCTTAAGACTAAACCATCCTTATCTGTAGATAATTCATCACGCACCTTCCATATACCTTGCATAGCCAACTTCTGATTCGGGCATGACATACTAGATTTCTCGAGAAAATACTTCCATTTCTTATGGGTCAACGCGTCCTTGACATGACTCAGCACCACGTCATCCCGGGTAGCAGCGACGATGTCAGCAATAAGCAGAGCATTGGGACATGCCGACTGTACAACCATGCTGACAAAGACCTCGGTGCTTTCCTCATCTTGTTTTTGGTGGGCATCAGATACTTGTGGAGCAGGGTGCCGAGATAGATAGTCTGCAGGATTACTTGCCCCAGGGCGATACACGACTGTGAAGCGATAGGGCTGAAGCAGGACGGTCCATCGTTCAATTCTCGGGGGCGCAAGGCGTGGACTGCCCGCAAACAACGACACCAACGGCTTATGATCAGTGACCACCTGAAATTCATGCCCATACAAATAGAGGTGAAAATGGCGGCACGCCCATCGAATAGCCAGCGCTTCGCGTTCAATTTGTGCGTATCTGGTTTCTACCGCTGACAAAGCCCTACTAGCATATGCAACAGGGATCCGTTCTTGATGCCTCTGTTCTTGCAATAACACCGCCCCTAGCCCAACGGGGCTTGCATCCACCACCACTTCCGTTCTCCTGCGGGGATTGAAATAGGCCATTGTGGACCTGTCAAGCAGTGCAGCCTTAATGTCTACAAATGCCTTGTGGGCCTCCTGAGTCCAGTCCCAGCGATGTTGCCCTTTTGTGAGCTGTCGAAGAGGTTCAGACATAGTAGCAAGTTGTGGTATAAACCTTCCACAATACGTGGCCATTCCTAGAAAACTACGAACTTCCGTGGGACTTTGTGGAATGGGGGCTTGTCGGATCGCCTCGGCCTTCCGTGGATCCACCTGCAGGCCATCTTTTGAGAATATGTAACCAAAGAAATCTACAGATGTTTGATAAAACGCACACTTCTTTTTGTGCAACGTCAGTCCCGCATTAGCTAACCTCTGCAAAGTCGATCTCAGATGGCGATGATGCTCCTCTCTCGTCCGGGAATGTATCAAGATGTCGTCACTTAAGTTGATCACTCCCGGTAATCCAGATAATGTCTCTCTGATTGCATTCTGAAAAACCTCAGCAGCCGAAGATACCCCAAAACTTAGTCTCTTATATCTTCTTAACCCCACATGGGTTGAGAAAGTGGTGATATTCCTACTTCCAGGGTCTAATTCCAACTGATGATACCCCGCGTTAAGATCCAGTTTCGAGAACCACTGGGCCCCATTCAGATCCGCAATGATATCGTCCATTGTGGGCGTTATATGTCTCTCTCTCTTGATGGCTTTGTTCGGCAGCCGCATATCAACACAGAGACGAATCGCCCCCGGTTGTTTAGGCTTTGGCGCGATCACCAACGGTGACACCCACGGCGTAGGCCCATCTACCTTTTCGATGACTCCTTGGTCTTCCAGCAGCTGCAATTCTTTCTCAACAGCAGGACCAAATGGAATGGTACCCTACGATGTCTTAGCGCCACCGGAACCACACTCCGGTCTATGTGCAGTTTGATGCGCTTTCCTTTCAGCCGTCCTAACCCTTCGAAGAGCTGCGGGAACTCATTGAGGAGTTGTTCGACTTGGGTGTCATGAACTTGACGTGCAAAGAACACCAATTCTAACTCTTCCGCCGTATGACATCCTAGTAGCGTGCCACGATCCCCAGCCACCACATAGAATCTTGCATCCGTTGACTTACCCTCGCTGTGCACTGACACCTCTACTGTTCCTTTGAGAGGAAGGGGTTCTCGTCCTCCATAGTTATATATTTTTGTCGACGTTGGAGTAAGTATCGGGGCTGGTATTAACTTCTTGAAGAGAGTTTCGTCCATAACATTGACCGATGCCCCTGTATCGATGAGTACGGATACAGGCATACCATTTACCTGAACATCGCTCATGGGAGGCGGTCTCTTCTTTAATTGCCTCCCTCCCGTGAAAGAAATTACAAATATATCTTCTTCTTCGTCTTCATCGCAAGCTGAGCCACTCACCATGACATGGTCCCTTACTTCCTCCGTGCTTTTGGATACAGTTCTAACGCTAGCATCTTTTCCTTTCATGTCTGCTGGCTTATTTCTTCGGGATCTACACACTTTAGCAAAGTGATTTGCTTTACCACAGCGGTTGCATGATTGTCCTTTCGCCGGGCACCCCATGTTCGCTCGGTGCTCATATCCACAGCTTCCACAAACCCTGTCATTGGATTTGGCCAGGTTTGGTTTACGCGGCGCTGGCTGGCGTGTCTGGACAGCATCCACCTGTTCTTCCTTAACCTGGACAGCACGATTTGAAGATGCTGCCGCTAAGGACTGGCCTCGTACAGCTGCCATGGCGTCTGCTCGTACCGCAGATAGTTCATGCGACCGCGCAAGAATCAAAATATCGTCAAGTGACATACCCTGCTGTCGAAGAATAAGCTTCCTCAAAGCATTGGATCGGCAACCTTGGATAATTTGCGCTCTAATTTCTTCTTGCTGGTTGAGTCCCGTGCACGAGCTCACCAGCTTCCTCAACCTGGCATAAAACATATCCATTGATTCGACTTCTGTCTGTTGCGCCTGTCTCAATTTAAAACGTTCAAAATCAGAATTAAGTTGAGGATCAAAGTGTCTATTTAAAGCAGTTACCGCTGCATCAAAATCAGACTTGTCCCCTGTATCAGGGAGAGAATCAAACAGCTCCTGCAGTTCATCTCCTCCCATCAACAGCATCACGGACCTCCGTACGGCCCCATTCGTTTCTCTAGTTGCACAAAAATAGTTTTCTAGGCGATTTATCCATAAACGCCATCTAGGCGCAGCAGTGGCTGGGTCAATCAGCTGGCTAAACGGTGGTAACGACGTAATTGAGGAGTGCAAACTGTTATTCAACTGTCCTGGGAGTTGGGGGTTCCCTGGTGGTGGTGGTGGCGGATCAGCATTGTCCTGGGGGGGGGGGGCACTCATATTCGCCCTCTCTCCTGATTCACAGAAATAGAAATTATACTTTTTTTTTTTATTTTATTTTTTTATTGTCACTAGAAGAATGTTGATCTTAACTGAATCCTGGCTCATCCACACTGAATTTGCACTTGTTGTTCCCCACTGATATGTATAAGAGAGAGGAAAAAAAAAACTCTCTTTATTTATTTTATTATTATTTATTTTATTTTTTTCTCTTCTTTTTTTTTTTTTTTTTACAGGCCTCTGCCTGCCACTACTGCCTCCAGCCGTCACAGGCACTTGTCTCCTGTGGTCAGACACAGTAGTCCCGCTCTCTTTTCACCAATTCAATTTGTTTCCCCAGCTCCAGGGAAACACTCAGCTCGCTGCTCTTCGCAGCGGTATAACTCTTCTTTAACAATTCCCTCAATCTGCCCGCACCTGCGTCACGGTTGCTCTCCCAGCAACAGGACGCTTGATAGAGGCGCGCTCGACGAGGCGTGTCACCCCACGTGGTGCACACGGCAACCGGGATCTCCCGGCAACAGGATAGTCTATTTAAAACGCTCGACGGAGCGTTTCTCTTTTGTTTTCTGGGGCGGGGCAGGGCGTGTCTCACCGCTCGCTGTCTTCGGCTTCCCCGGGCAGGGGGCCAAGCCGCGCACACTTCGGCCGACACCACACCGGGCGGTCGATTTCTTTCTTTCAGGCAGGGATCAAGCCGCGCACTCTCCGGCAGGCACCACACCAGGCGGTCGATTTCTTCCTTCCAGGCGGCCGACGCCGCAGTTTCGGTAGGTTTTATTCTTCCTCTTTTTTACTTTGATCCCTCACTTGAGGTACATTTGTCTAAACGCATGGGACATCGAAATCCCGCTCGTCGCCATTGTAGATTTGGGACCACGGCGAGGAACAAAGACACACGGAGACTTGGTATGATTCAAAGCCACACCCGAGAGTGCGTCACCGCAGCTCTCACTTTATTATATACTGGTGCTCCGTGCCCCTCCCGGACAAGCAGAGCACGTTCTCCACACAAGGAGAGCCCGCGTGGCTCTCCGTTTATTCTCTACAGTCACTATATTAATACAGAACTCGAGCGGTGATTTTCGTACCCTTTTTTCTTAACGAAACTCGGGCATTTAAAGTCGGACTAGAATTAGGCTGCTAATGGAACTCCGTGGAATCCCGCGGAGTTTTTATGCAATTCCGCAGAATTCCGCGGAGTACAACTCTGCGAGTTTTACCCAGGCCTATTAAGAAGCAGCTGTAACCTAGCAGGTCATTTTTATTTGCAGCAGCCCAACCAGAAACTGACTATGTTCTAGAAAGGCAGACAAGTACACACCTCTTAGATATGGCTTTGAACTTCGAGCCCACCAGGTGCAGTGTCATATCAGCCTCGATGTTCCACTTAGTCAAAATGTTGTGAGCCTCAACTTGCAAAGTTTAAAAGATACGATTATCTCCAGCGTTTGTCATAAATAAAGCCTGACACCGATGCTTTATAACATTACTGAACAGCCCAACACTCCACTGAAAGGACAATTACCATACTCCTAGTCCCATCCCTAACCAAGTTAATTTAAGTGGTGGCTGGTGAGGTTTCAGAGTGGTGAGGCTGGGTTTGGTCCCGCGGGGGAGCGGTACAGTGGTATTTGGGGGATTTCTGTTTGTTTACTGCCTAGCCTCTGGGATAGGGGGCATTTCCTTGCATTGGGGTCCGTGCCAGCCGTGCTGCCACACCGACTACTGTGGAGGATAAGCATAACTATGCTGCTGCACCAGTCATGTCTAAGACTGCCTCTACCCATGTACGAGCACCCCTTGTGCATTCTCTTGTGACGCACACAGCTGCTGCAAACTATGCCTACAACACTTGTATTCCAGCTGTGTGTACTTGCAGTTATGAATGCAGCAGTGACTAATAAATTCCATTGAAAAATGCACTGCGGCTCCTCTTTTGTTGTGATTCGCTGTGATTGGCATCAGCTTCTGTCACGATTCCCACAACTTGCAATTTAACTTCTATTAAAATAATGTCAGTGTCACATTTAAATGGCATCATCAAATATCCAGTGTGTAAGGAAAACACAGTGAAATAGAGTATAAAGGTGAAAGGCAGAGGGGACAAAGCACAATAGAGAACAAAAGCACCCCTTAGGAGCGGCCAGGGGATGACAAGCAAGACACCAAAGGAATTACAGTGGGCAGAGAACATACTAACTTAGCAGAGAACAGCAGGAAACTCAAAGATGATGCATGAAGCCAGTAAACCAGCCCCACCCCCCGGCTCCCCCAACTCTGTCAGCAGGTTTACAGCTTTACTAGCAGTAGCTTCTGTCTCCCTCTCATGTGCTCTATTAATTGCTCCAAGTCCACCACTACCTCCTCCACCGCAGGTGCAACAGGACAGGAACATTACCTGGTCATCACCACCAGATAGATTACCTCCATGTAGGACCACCAGGAGTGGAATGAAGGAGTGGACTTGGGGCAAAGAGAGTGGCAGGCTTAAAGATGCTATGAATTCTGCGCCTACCCTCTAACACCCTGACCCTGACCCCAGAGGAGGGGAGCACTGCAGCATAACCCACAAGCAGGGTATGTGGTTTTAGCACTCTCCTTCTTCCTGCTCCCTGCACTCTGTCCCAATACTGCGCTCAGGGGGTCACTGCCTCCAGCGTGCTGCCACTCTGAGTGCCCCCCGACTCCTCGTGCACATGACGTACATGAGAGATAAAGTAGAGAGGGATTTTGAGAGGAAGAGGCCTGGCAGGGGAGGAGGAGTGACAGGATCTAGGACAAGAATTAGGAAATGACACAGGAGAGTGAGATACAAGGGACAACCTGGTAAGGGACATGTGAGCGAGAAGTGTGTTCGTTCATTAGGTACTGGGAGCGAGTGAAGGGACATGGGAAAGGACAGAAAAGACAAGAGATGGAAATAAACTTTATGGAAAATGAATGAGACGTGAAAGGGGAGAGAGGCAGCAAAAGAAGTGGAGAGAGGAAAACCATGGGAAATGAGAGGAGCAAACGAGTGGGAAAGAAAGTACTGAAGAACAAAGAGACACATGGGGCACAGCAAAAAAATAGTCCCTCTGATGAAGTGGAATAGAAAGGGTCATTCCCATCCCTTTCAAGTTCTTTTAGTTAGTTTACTACAAGTTAATATGTTTTTACCGCCAACCTAACATGTTTTTACTTCCAGTTTAAGATCACACCTATTTTATTGCAGGCACAGAGTTGGTTCAAACAAATCATTATGCCACATCAAACCTTTGGAATTAACCTCAGACCGTCATTCCTGCCATATTATCGGAAGCTTGAATGTGATAAAAGTATCTTATGAATTGGCAGAGATGCCAGTGATCTCAAGCTCCTCCATGTTGCTCATTCAATCCTAGCTATTGTTTCGTTTGCATTCCGGTACTTGTAGTTGTTGTTTTTCTCATATTAAATGCAGATCTGTGGTTTGAATTAATTAAAGAGTAAAGGGCTAGAAAGCATTTATCAATTCTGGTGGCATGTTAACGTTTTCACAGATGTGTGTGCTTGTGCATGTATGAGTGGATGTGCGTGTGCTTAAGCATGGAACAGTTTTGTACAGTCAGTAGTGTAGCCACAGTGATGGTGGAGAGGCTAGTTGACTAGTGCCAAGTGTGGCACCCACAGCTTTTGTAATTTGCATACATTCTGCTAAAGGGAACCATTCTATGCTGTGTTTAACATCCTCTGGAACCACTCTTTCCATCTCCACACAGGATTCTCAGCACTGCCTCAGTGCAATCTCCCAGTTTTCGAGCTGAGCTCTTCATCATCACCAGAGCTCCTCGTGGCAGAGGGCCTGTTCTGTCACTGGCTCTGCCAACATGTCCCCTTCACGGACTGCACTGGAACCAACCCCAGCTGGGCATCTCTCTTCACACTCCGGGCAGCTGGGCTAAGATGAGGCACACATCCTTCTCCCTCCTGTGTCTGCGCATTAGCATTTAACCAGAGCAGGCCAGCCTGTGTGTTACTACACCACCCCTGCCGCCAATGCAGCTGCTCTGCCTCTTGGGTGGCTCCTCCATGCCTGTAAGATTCAAAAACCTTATTTACATACATGAGAACTAAGATGGATGTCAGTACATTTTTTAAATATACCTGAGAGCCCAAATGTGTGCCTCATATGAAGGAAGCAGGAAACATTCATTAGGTTTGTCTCTGCACAGCTCTTTCACTCAGCTGCTCTATACCAACAGCAGGACCAGACCCTAAAACTATCCCAATTACAAAAAAAAAGAATGGGCTTGAGCCCGGCAGGTGTCACTTTTCTTTTTTACCTTACTCTGCCGCAGTTCCCTGTCTGTCGACTCCTTCACAGACACGACACGCAACGTCGATGATTCAGAGTAGTCACCACACGAACTTGCAGTGCTATACACAAGGACACTGCCGAATCCGCAGACAGCAGTAAATAACCAGCCATGTGTCTGAACACTCAGCCACACACCGGAGCTAAAATGGCATCCAGCTCCAAATCATGTGCGCAAAGCAGTGTTCTCACTCACCCCACAAGTTGACCCGAGTCTGCGCAGACTCGATTTCTTGCCTTCCCGCCTGCAGCCAGTCTACCACACCCATTTCCATCTCATCACAAGTTGTGGGTCCCACCCCACCATGTGACAAGTTGGGAAAGGGTGGGGTGACCATGCTTTTCACTCCCTGATTGACATCGAGGCTTAGAGCTGCAGGGCTTGCATCTGAAACGCAACAGGAGGTGGAGGCTGGGCCTTGATGCGCAGACTTTACAGAGCTGATTACCTCATAGGCCTCAGGGCTGCAAAACTGTCAGTCCAGCAAATACTTACACTTTTGGCCCACCTAGGTTGAGAAACACTATGAAAGACCGTGGGTCACGTGTCCCTACTACTATTATCGATGATCACAGCACTAACACAGTGAGTGGGACAGACAGTGCCCCAAAGCAATTTACAAGCGTATATTAAACAGACTTAGCATTGCCATGTTTGCCGCGTTTTAACTGTAAATGTAAGGACGGCAGAGCCACTGGTTAATTTCCACCCAAGCATGCCTTTGGAAATCAGAAGACATGGCTATTAAAACTTTCCAGAAGGCCCCACATCACCTAGAAGTGGCGGTTATACAGTGAGCAGCTCTATTTCTTCACTTCTCAACTGATTTCTCACCTCTTCTCACCTCTTCATCTCTCAGAACCTTGCACCTGCGTGCTCTGTAACGGGAGCATCTGGTCATCCCATCTAAGGAGACAGCAGCATTTGCAGTTGTATGCCACTCTCTCTTCCTGTCAATAGGTCTCCCTCCCGTCTCATAAGTGTCTCTTCTTTTTCACCTAAATGAAATGTTCCTTCAGTTTAAATTGCTGTCTTCCTGCTTCAGCTGCAATATGACCTGACCCTGCCAACAACGTACCTTAATGTGTCTATGTTTGAAGTGGGAAGTCTTGTTTCTTCCACGTGAACCATACTTTCTAAAAGAGTCATCCCTATAAAGTCTAACTGGTCACATGAAGCCTCTTGCAGTTGAAAAATCTACAAAAGTAGATATGGTCTAGAGCTCACTAACCACAAAAGGAAAAGCAGAGACTTGAACGCAGGCAGAATCAGTACAATATCAGGGGCATATTTATGATTATGTGACAGAGTCCAGGGCAGCAAGGCGCCTTGCTGTGTTTCATTATAGGGAAAGGGAAAGAATGTGCCATATTTAAAAAAATATGGTGCATTCCTGCCTTTTCTCAGCGCTGTCGCACAATGTGCTGCTTAGCGCCAATGCAGGCACTCTTACACCATGGTGCAAGGGAGCCTGCATTGTAAGCAGGATTGTTTTGTGCAGGTAGGGGCACCTTTCTGGACAAAAACAGACCTCTGAGGCATTTTCCTCTTTATATGTGTGCTGTAAAGTGCAGCACACATAGAAAGAGAAAACAGAAGAATATCATTCACCTTGTTATGCCTTACCTGTGGAGCCATAGCAGTTTTGGTGCATTCCCAGGTCTATCACTTATGGTAAATCTGGGAGTGCGTAAATATTCATGGGTGTTGCACCAGAATACCCACGCACTCTCCCTGGATTGCCTCCCAGGGGCGGAGTAGTGCAACTCAGTGATTTGTGCTGTGTTGCGTAACTCTGGATTTATCAAGTCACTCAGGGCTGCGTAAAGTGGCCTTGTGTGGCTTGATAAATTGCATTTAGTAATCGCATCACGTTTGTACCCTGTTGCATGGTGCAAAAGTGAAACAACTATTTCATAAATATGACCCTCAACATAGACAAGAGAGTTTAAAAATACCTAGAGGGGCTTTTGAATTAATAATCAAGAGGATGGATGTGATGCTATTCCAAACACATCTACAAATCAACCAACTAATTGTAGTTAATACTATATTTTTGACAAATTAAGTTCAAGAATCTCTGAAATATGTACCTTGTATGAACGTCCAACATGGTAAGGACAGATTTCTACCAAAATAGTATAAACTCTTTAAGGCTAAAGTGAAAAGAACTTGAACCACTTGAACTACTGCTGTCAGCCCCTACAACATATTGTTTGAGTCATTCTGCAGTCATTTCTTTATACTTTGCAATCACTTGTTGGGGGCCAGGTTGGGAAGTTAGGAAGCAAATAGAATCTCTGAACCTTACTTTTAATCCCTGCTGGGATCATGCATCAATGAATTTTTTCAGATGCTTTATCCTGCAGTCATTGAACTGATGGAAGACAACTGTCAGCTTTAGTAAAAAATCTTAGGTGAGCCAAGGGGGCGGTAGTGGCCTGACCATCATCGGTCTGGCAGATGTGACCACTGTATTACGAGTTTGTCTGTTGCACCAACAGAAGACTGCCAGCGGTTCGGTGGAACCGCCAGGCAGCGCAGACCGCAATGGTCAGGATGAAGCACAAACAGGCCAACAGAGACAGTGTTTCTGCCAGACCCATTGTGAGGTTGCACACAGCCAATGTGACTGTGGCAGTCAAACCAACATGTATCGGCAGGCAGAAACAGACAGTATAAAGGGAAACTCTTACCTGCAGAAAGCCTTACATACCCGCTGTCACCATGGAGCCCTTCACACAGGTCATGCCATTGCTGATGATCATCTAGAGACTACAAAGTCAATGTTGCTGTGGACACCAACAACTGCAAGGACACACACCTACCTGATTCATCAACATTAAACACCGCTTGTAGCACCGGCAAACACATCATAGGGGGATACGATATGGGCAGCAGATACACACTGCAAGCAACACACAGTCACAAACATACATCAACACGGACATGTACACAGTCAGAATACACCCTCTTTGCCCACACACTCACACAGCATTGCATCACTGAACAAATACACATGGTCACACAGCTCAGGCACAGCAAAACTGAAGGCTACACAACATTGTCATACAAATCAACAACAACACACGTACAGCACATATACAAATACAACACACACACTCACATTCCACCCTGGCCGGGGTTGCCTTACATGTAATACATATATGTCTCGATGTGGCATGCCACACAAACAACAACCACCAGTAAACAACCCTGCAGTGGACACACACATCAAAGCACAAGGGAAACACAATGGCATGCACAAAACACAGAGGCACACATAGACCAAGAACACCATGACAACTATACCTACGCAATTGGGATGGGGCCATCTGAGTCACTCAGGGAAGGAGGCTGCACTGGGGTATATAACCTTTGAACAGGCCCCCCAAAAAACATGTGCACAGGAAATGGCCCTACATGGGTCTCAGTGACAAACAATACTAAAACCACACGTCATGCACATCTGCAAATTGGGAAGGGCAAGTCAACAATGCACATGCATCTCCTACTGCATGGGACATACCACTACAGGAACTAGCTGCAAGGGGCACACACCAAAATGAACTCACACACAGGCAAATGCAAGGGAAGGCAGCACAATTGAACACACTCCATGTTTGCACAAACAAAACTCAAGCTGACATACATCATATGAATCCATGAGCCACATCAGGGGACACGTCTAACACCATACTTGGCCATATTGGACAATACAAAAAGAAATACTTACCATACCAAACAGTGCACAATGCCATGACCCCACCATTGCATTTGTGTCCACATATCCACACAGTCAACATACACCATTGTCTTGGGGGACATTAGCACTGCTCTCAAAGTCAGATACTGCAAACAATAGCAAATGGGTCAGCAAGCAGGCTGAAACACACACAACTGTAGGCAGACAACATAAGTCACTCAAGAACAAAATAAAGGTAGAAAAGCAATTGCAGGACACATGTGTACACCAAAAAAATCTGTCTGGGTTTATTTTCAACCAAATTGGAAAAGTCCAATACCATTGGACGTTCCATGAAATGCTGTATCATAGCACAATATCGTGTCAAAACCTGACTCCTAACTTCCAGGGAACCTCCACAGAAAGGGGCATCAAGGATTCAGGCAGGAACCAGAGGGATTATCCCGGAGTGGGGGATCGGATTTAGGAGGGAGCCTTGGGCTTGGGAGGGGTGGTCTTCTTGAGAGGACTGGGCTTTTCATTTGGGGGGAGAGGTGTGGCTACTTGTGGGGGGGGGGCAGAGGAGGCCTTGGAAGTGGGAAGGATGGCTGGGAGCTGGGTTGGGTACTTCCGGGTCTGCATGGCGGGAACAGGGAAAAGGTCA
Organism: Pleurodeles waltl; assembly: GCF_031143425.1. Taxonomy (NCBI): domain Eukaryota; kingdom Metazoa; phylum Chordata; class Amphibia; order Caudata; family Salamandridae; genus Pleurodeles; species Pleurodeles waltl. The sequence goes on along the minus strand of NC_090440.1, from coordinate 1,538,322,207 downwards.
AGGTCAAATAAAGAAAGTGTTTTGAATACACAAGGATGGTTATCAGAAGAGGGTCGGCATTTGGAGGTTGAGGGAGTGGTTGTCTGATGTGTAGGTGTGAATGTCATGTGTGCATGCTTATGGGAGGTATGCTTGTATGTGGTGGGTGTCTGTTGGGTCAGTGAGTGAGGGTATTAATGTGTCTTGGGCTTAGAGGGATGGAGGGGCTGGGGGATGCCGTGGTGAGTGGGTGGGTGACTGTTGGCAAGGTGACTGCAGGTATGGTCGATGTATATGTGTCTGTAGTTGTGGTGTCTGTGGGTTTGGTGCTTGTGGTGGATGTCTGCTGGTCTGCTGGGGTGGTGTCTGTGGGTAGAGTGGATGTCATGGCTTTGTCAGTGGGTGTGTTAGTGGTGTCTGCAGGTATGCTTGATGTTGTGTGTGTGATTTTGGGGGTGTTGGGGGTGTCAGGGAAAGTTGTGAGTGTTGTTGTGTCTGTGCGTGGATGTTGTTTGTGTGCTTGCCAGTGTGTCTTGTGGTGCTTGTGTTTGCGTGTGCTCTATTTGTCTGTTGAGGTGGATGCATGAAGATCTGTTTGTGTGCTTTGGGTAGGTAGGGGAAGGGGAGATTTGGACTAGGAAAAGGGATGTGGAGAGGGGAAGGAAGGTGCAATGTGACTGTCTGCCATCAATGTGGAGGCCAGAGCATGAAAAGATCACTGTAGACCAGTCATTGCACCATGAATAACTTCCAGGATTACATTAGTCTGTTGCAGCTGATTTGCCAATCCCTGGATGGCATTCACAATGGCTGCCTGACCCACAGAGATCGTTCTCAGGAGGTCAATAGCCACCTCACTTAGGGCAGCAGGGATAGCAGGGTCTGAAGCAGGGGTGCCTGTGGCAAAGGAAATGCCCACCCTCATGAGTGAGTAAGCACAGCCAACTGGGTGGGGAGCAACAAGGAGGGCAGTGATAGAATGGGGGGGTGGACAAGGATGGTACAGGGGGATGCTCCAATGAGTCTACCACCACTAGGGAGTGGCCACTGGAGGAAGAATCCAAAGATTATGACAATGTCCCGGTCTCCCCTGTGCACTCCCCTCGACCTCCAGGCCACTAGGTCCCTCAGTGACAGTGGTGTCTTGACCTGAGGTCCTATGGCCAGATGCTTCCCTACTCAGCTCGGCCCGTCTCCTTTCTTGCCTGTGCTGATGGTGCAAAGACAAAGAGAAATAGGGTCATAACATGTCCATTATAACACTTCAATCACAACTCTAATTGACATACAACACCAACATGTTAAGTAGGCCCCGGAAAAAACCTGCACATGTGTCACATACATGTGTCAAAACATATGCATGCATGCCATCTAGATTTACAAAAGTTGTCCACAGGAAAATCAGTATCTCAGACAACTACAATTGCATGGCTGAAGTTGTGCAAACACAGTAACCATTAGACTAGTAGGAGACATCTCTATCCTCAAAGCTGTGCCACATGCAGCAGACCTAAGTTAACATTTGGCAAATAATGGTATCCCATCATAGCGTCTATTCCCACATTTCACACACAAGGTCTTGCACACATCTATGTGGCACATACAAAATATACCAACAATTAGCTATGATGCCATGAAATACTGCGATTGTAGATTACAAAAGTGCAATATCCTGGAGTAGCTGACATGGAAATACCCATGTCACACTGGAAACATTTCAACAATGTACACTCCAACAAGTGACACTGGTCCCAATAGAGTCAAGGAAGTAGTATCCATGTTACTTAGATAGGCCACACATGTGCCTTTGAAAGTAACATCAGGTTTAACATGTCAGGAGAGATGTCTCCTGAATACACAAAACAATGCATCAGTAAGCGCTAGGATAATCATCACTAATGTCTGACACCCATTGCAATGACATTCTCTGAATGTTATTGTAATAACCATCAGTCCTGTGCATGTTGGGGAAATACAGAACATCCAATGACCAATAAAAAGACCTCAAGTTGTTGTCCAATGAGAAACAACATTACTCTCCACATCTTGGACATACCTACACAGGTGTCTGTCTGTGGACGAATGACGGTACCCAAACACATGTTATGTCAACAACACAGCAAGTCACTCCATGATGCATGCCAACAGTCAGGGCACAATCCTCAAACATTATACATGTGCAGTGCAGTTTTGCACATTAATCCACATCAGGACATAGATAAACACAGAGTGGTTGCACAATCTGGGTCTAACTGTCATGTCCCCCCTTCCTACTACAGTTCTGCATGCCAAATGCCATACTATGATGCATGAAGGAATCTATCAGACAATAAACAATGGTGATATAGTCCTGTCTGTGGCACAACATAAAATGTACTACTATTGTAACTGTAAAATTCCACAAGCAGTGTTCCATGCACATACATGATAGGGAATTCAGACATCATCCCATCAACATAGGTAGAACATACATGAAATTGAAGATTAAGAATGTTTCCCAAGCAGAAAAGGATATATGCTGACATGTAGGCACAAGGAATGTTAGCAACTGTCCTGGGACAGAACCCATGTCAATGAACATTTCCCACTTACAAAGGGAAAGTAGATAGCTACATCTGCAAATAATTAGCTATGTAATCTATGTCACATCTATGATAGACACCTACACAGACTGCAGTGAGGCACGAACATACATCATATCCTGAGGATAACTAGCTCCTGGTTGGCAGATGTCTACATACCCATATACCCAGACACATGGTAGAGCACAGTGATCCATAACTATTTACTTTGGCCTGCAACATTTAGGAGTGGTGAACAACAAACAGTACATGAATGATCACTGTACACAGCCATTTGTGGTCTCCGCAGAGCAAGTGGTACGAGTATTCCCCCCAGTTTTGTACTAGGTCTCATGTTCAAGAGGCAAGACATACCAGTTTGATAGACATGACATGTCAACAAAAACAAACTCCCATCTACTGTGTGACATATAACTCCTCCCTAATTGTCTGGGGGAGCAGTCAGTACCTCACCCAATCACCTGGAAATGGGACAGACAAAACTTTGCTGTGTACTCACCCCCTTGTGGCTGCTGTGCATCCCTCAAATGCTCATCAAGCTCCAGGTAGGCCACTGCCAGAATGTGGCCCATTAGGGGGATCACTGTCCGGACAGGCACCCCGCCCACGGTGGGAGGACAGCCCCAGCTGGGCCTCCTGGATCTTCTGCGGCCAGCCTTTCAGGTCCTTCTAGCTCTTGTGACAGTGGGTGCTCTGCCGGCTGTAGACTCCCAGGGTCTGTACCTTCTTGCCGATGGCTCTTCATATCCCTTTCTTCTGATGGGCATTGACCTGGATGGATGCACAAGACAAGACAAGAAATTATGTGCACAAGTCCCATCCAAAATGGCTGCGTCACATACATGTCTGTACACAATGCTAAGAACATTCCTCTTTTGCCCAAACTGCCCAAATGTGGCACATTCTAGCCATTGAGTAAAGAAACATGACTACAAACACTTCCCAATCTGCAGACCACCATACTCAGGCCCTCCACTGACTAGGTAGGTCAAATGACATCTAGTGGACCATGCTCTAGCAAGCTGACTGAGATCTCAGGAACTATGGGACACATCAAACCTCTGTGACTTCTGAAAGGCAGCCTCCTAAGGCATGAAAGCCTCTAAACACTCAAACCCTTTGAGAATGACACACCCTGTGAGAATGATTGTCTGCATACGGCTCAGACAGGCTACTGCCAGAGTAAAAACTCAAACATTATGCATGGTTAACAATGAGGGGACTGGCATGGAGGATACACAAAGGGGGTCATTCTGACGGCCGCCAGGGCCACCGACCACGGGAGCACCGCCAACAGGCTGGCGGTGCTCCCACGAGCATTCTGACCGCGGCGGTTCAGCCGCGGTCAGAAGCGGAAAGTCAGCGGTCTCCCGCCGACTTTCCGCTGCTCGGGGGAATCCTCCATGGCTGCGGAGCGCGCTCCGCAGCCATGGGGATTCTGACACCCCCTACCGCCATCCTGTTCCTGGCGGGTCTCCCGCCAGGAACAGGATGGCGGTAGGGGGTGCCGCGGGGCCCCTGGGGGCCCCTGCAGTGCCCATGGCATGGGCACTGCAGGGGCCCCCGTAAGAGGGCCCCGCAAAGTATTTCAGTGTCTGCCATGCAGACACTGAAATACGCGACGGGTGCAACTGCACCCGTCGCACCCCTGCAACTACGCCGGCTCAATTCTGAGCCGGTGTCCTCGTTGCAGGGGCATTTCCTCTGGGCCGGCGGGCGCTCTTTTGGAGAGCGCCCACCGGCCCAGAGGAAATGTTAGAATGGCCGCCGCGGTCTTGTGACCGCAGTGCGGTCATTTGGCGGCGGAACCTTGGCGGACGGCCTCCGCCGTCCGCCAAGGTTAGAATGAGGCCCAAAGTGTCTACCCTGTCCATGTGTGTAAATGTGGACTAATGAATGCAGACTCATGCCACTTCGAGGGGGTTCTGTTCCATTTACTTGTGCTACACAACATGCTTTTGGACATATGTGTCCATCATATAGAGATAGCATCCAACAAACACAGGTATGCATTCTCCATTTACTGACATGTGACCAAACTACTGAATCACATTTCATGGCCTCCCAGGAATCAAAACCCTGTCTGCACTGTGGGACTATCAATTATGACATAGGCCTGCACAGGACTAATTTGACCTGAAGTAAAGGTGATAACAGGGCTGTGTGTGTAAGGAACTTGTCAGGGGACAGATACACACATTGACAATGATGCCAAGTGCAGATTGGTCACAGATCTTTAACTCTCCTCTGAAACAATTCTCATAATCATGAGGGAGAGAGCCTCAATAAGCTGCAAATTTGCACAGGGCTTAGATTTGACCATATAAAAGGATCAACTGGGATACAGGGAGTGGGCGCAGCGCCACAGGTGCATGGCAAAAGTGACTCAATACAAACCTAGACTTGGACCCATACTGGGAGGTACATTTGACAGTCCCTGGTTTCTGCAGGCTGAGCAGACTGTACCTACATGAAAGTCAATTCCCATCACTTCCATGCATGACACTACATCATGTAGCCAACAGCAATTTGGCATGTGGTGTGTGTGGCAACCTGAAGAGCAGAGCGAGTCAGAATATGCCTTCAAAAAAACAGTTTAGCAAGACCAGATGGGGTTTTAAATCTCAGTGGCTACATACATATAGCTCACTTTACACACACTTCACATGTAGAACATGTGTACATTGCTCATGTTGTCATGCAAATAGATGTTGTCTCACATTGACAACAGCCATTCAGTAAGAGATGTATGGGGATGACTGTGATTTCACCTCACCTACTTTTGGCCATTGACATAAGGTAGATGAGGGTACACTCAAAACATACACACGACAATGTATCAGGACTCAACTTCTGGCACTGAACACAGAAAGATGCCCATTGACTCTCACAATGATGGCACACCGACTGCACCTCCATGGCCTTGACTCTACATTCTGACACACATGGGCACAGTTTAGCCCTTGAGGAGGGAATATATGGTGATGGTCATATAAATATATACGGACATGCAGTACTTACCTGCTTCTCTGGTGCACCATAAAGCTGTCCATTCAGGGATAGGACCTCAGTGACTAACCTATCCAGCTCCTTTGGAGAGAAGGGAGGGGCTCTATCACCTGCTGGACATGGCATGATTGCTCTCAGAGGTGGTACACAGCAGCTCAGGCAGTGGCCGTTTTTTGGCAGAAGTATCAGGAATCAAGTGAGGTATTTTGCAGAATATGACAGTCATGTCCGCCACATACGCAATTTTCACCGCTGGCGGCCACACCCATTAGCCTGTGACCGCCACTGGAAGAAATGTTAGATTGTGGCTGTGTCCACCGCAGTTGCAACCATCTACCGCCATGATGACTTCTTAATGTTGAGTGGAGTAAGTCAGGCAGCCTCCATTTTAAAGGCCTGAGATGCATTATATGCCCCCCAAAAATGCATCTCAACTCAGAAAGTGTTGTATTTTGCAGTGATAAGTGATTGTATTGTCCTGACATGTTGGTCCTACTACTCAAACACCATTTTTGTATATTGGTAGGCACATATGGCAATTTGCTTTCAGGCACACACGCCCCTGACAAAGCACATTTAAAGCTTGAGACATGAAGTAACAGTCCGAGTGGCAAGATTCATGCACAAATGGGCTGATGACCAGATAGATGATGTGTACACATGTGTTGCAAAGCAAGGGGGTAACATGTTACTTCTGTGTGATTAAGAGTTGTGATGAGCACTGTGTATATATCCTCAACTTACAACATTCCTTGTCACAGTTTGTCATTGACATGCATCATGTATGTTGCAAGGGACACATTGATAGATGGCAAAAATAATTTCTTGTCATGCATAAGTACCCAGGGAGGGGGGGTATCAGACAACTTCCTGTCTACTGTCCACTGCCAGACCTTCAGACAATGGAAGAATGCCACATTATCCAGATCTAACCTCTGAATAGGCAAACAATTATGGATCTATGTTGTCAGTTGTAGCCAGATCTGATGCTTGCCATTCATCATCCAAATAGCATACCACTCATTGCACAATCATGGCAGTGTTGCACTTCCTGGCCTCAGGGTCCTTCTGAATTATAGTGGCCCTATCTGCAGGGATGGCCCAGCCCATGTTCAGTCTGGTTTTGAAGGATGTACTCTCAGCAGTGTTGAAATACCTGGACAGCTACACCAGGTTTCCTCAATGTGAGGATTTTGCACATGTGAAGGCTGAGTTTTATGATTTGGCACACAACCCACATGTGGTGAAAGCCATTGATGGTACACATGTTGCCTTGGTTCCAATGCATAACAATGAACAAGTGTACTGCAATAGAAAGAACTTCTGGTCCATTAATGTCCAAGTTGTTTGTTTGGCAGACCTCTACATTTCACAAGTCTGTGCCCTTTATCAGGGTTCAGTCCATGATGCCTTCATTATGCTGAACAGTGTGACCCCCCCAGCTGATGTAACAGCTGTACTCAGAAAGGGCCTGGCTGGTTGGTAAGTCACAAATGTCCTGTTTGTTTGTGTGCAATGTCTGCTTCAAAAATTCTGATGAGAAGGACTCATAGATGCACATATGTCCTCTTCCATAACAGGGTACTCTGCATACTCAAACCATCCTTTGATGGTGACACCTGTGAGGAACCCAACTAAGCCAGAGGAAGCCCAATTCAATGATGCCCATGGAAGAACATGGCGTGTCATGGTGCAGGCTTTTGGGGTCCTGAAGGCCAGATTTAGGTGTCTGGACAAGACAGGTGGAGCCCTCCGCCCTCCTCTACTCACCCGAAAAAGTGTATAAGATCATTGTGACCTGCTGCATGCTCCACAACAATGCTCTGTGGAGGGATATCCATACAATCAAGATGAGGGGGAGCTAGAAGTGCCCCCGGGTGAGAATCTTGAAATGCCAAGTGAGGATGACAGTGATGAAGAGGAAGGGGAAGGCTTGCAGGCAGATCTCATCAATCACTACTTTTCTTGAGCTTAGGTACGTAATGTTATGTGATTACTGTGACTGTATGAGGAACTATAGTTGTCAGGGTGTGTTCAGTGGTGTATTTTTTTCCAAAAGACATGGGATCAAATCCTTTGCAGTATACAGCCAAGATCTGATTGCTAAGTCAGACTTGAACATTTCATTATCTTGATTGTCTGCTTTGTCTGTGTCAGTCTGATTGCAATGTAAGTGAATCCACTGATGTTTAATATATGATTTTGGTCACAGGTATATTATTTCCTGCCTAAACTCCTTGTATTGCATTTTGACCAGGTACCTTCACATGCCATCCTCAAGTGGACATTTCAAAGTAGTGGCATTGGCAGTTATCCGTTGCTGCTCTGACATACAAAGTGGACATGGACTGATCTCAGTAATGTTGGACACAGATTTAGGGTGTTTGAGTTCTGTGCCAATACAGGTTGGACAGTGGGTAGGTGGAATTCTAAAGTGCACAATACACTGGTCTGATGTGGTGTGCTGGTCCAATTGTCTCATGGGTGTGATCATATGGCCTTGAAATATGTCCTCATCAAGTGCAATTCATGCATTCTCCCTTCACATTGTATTGACAATGATCTTGTATGACCTGTATGTAGATGTAGATGTGTTTCATCATTGCAGGCCACAGTGTCTGTGCCACAACGCTGACATAGGTTTGTGTCATACCACCAGTTGCTTGGTCTTTTAATGTCATGGACCTATGATCAGGGACTGTTATACTGCCCTTTGTCTGTGCCATGGTGTATGTTATGTTGACAGACCTGGTGTAACTATGAGATAAGGCTCAAGCTAGTGACAACATCCACCAATCTGTTTGCCTATTCTATGGGGCAAGGTCTGACAAAGCCCTTTCTTCTGTGTTCTGGGGGAACGGTACCTTGGAATATCTAGCCTGACTCAATCTGGTTCAGCCATTCTTGGCTATGACATTCCAGACAATTTGGAAAAGAAGGAAAAGTAAGGTGTAGGAATCAGTCATGGTGGGTGTAATTATATTAGTAAATGCCAAAACATTTGAAGTCCAAAGTCCATTGTGCTACTACCATGGGAAAGGAATGTGGTCAAAGAACAGTCAACAGAGTATATATGTGTCATACAGAGGAGTTCCTTCAGGAAGAGCTCAATTGTTGGCAGTGGTTGGTGTCTTGCAATCCGCACCTCCTGGATGCTTGGCTCGATGTCCCCGCTTGCGGGGGCTTATGCTGCTACAGAAGCAGGGGTGTCTGAGGCCAGTCCTTCCCCTGACAGGGCCTCCCTTCCAGTGGCTGCCTCAGATGTTGAAGGGACTGGTGTTGCTTGCACAAAGGAAGGGGTGTGGTGTTGCTCATGGTCCTTGATCAGGGTACTGGTCATCTCCCTGAACACCCCTGAGTGGTAGACCAGGATGGTGTTGGTGGCCTCCCGCTTTTCCTGAGACTCACAATGGAAGTCCTTCTGCAGCTGCTTGAACTCCCTGAGTTCAGCAAGTACCTGTCCTGTGATTCTTGATAGGCTCCCAAAACTTGACTGATGGTGTCCCGGCCAAGACATCCCCAGTAGCCTCATTCAATTTGCCCACTACATCCTTCCTACACACCCTATTCCCATGTGCCTGCACCCTTGGCACAACCTGCCCCCACCACTGGTTCCAGGACGATCATTGTTCAAGGTGTAGGGATTTGATTCAGGGTCCTGGACTGGGGGAGAATGGTTGTCACTGTCTTTGGGACACAGGTTGGGGGGCGAATGGTTGCCTGCAATGTAGATGCAACCAGGCTGGTAGGAGTTGATGTGGTCACAGTGAGACTCACTGATGTCATCTGATCAGGTTGCCTAATGGGCCAGAATCATCTTCAATATCCAGATATCCAGGAGTGTTGTCCTCACTCAAGGCTTCATCTATAGGGGTAGTCGCAGACTCTTGCGTGGGCTCGGTTATCCCAGTGGCAGCTAGACCTGTTGAAGTGAGTGATACAATGTTACAGGTGGTATTGTGACATCTACCTCCAATACTTTACAGTGACATTTAGCAAAGGCCATGTACACATTGGATTTGCAGATTTTCCTTATGTGACAGGTACACATGCTATCAATTGCATTGACCTGACATTTGAGTAACATACCAACTCAATTTCAGCCAACCAGCTGCAGAATGTATGAGTTCATTAGCACTTGGGAGGGCGGTCATAGATTACATCATGCCAGCAGTGCAGGATAAACAATGGCTGTGCATAATGCAGTTTATATCATTTATTGGCCTGGTTGACTGTTAAGCAGGCAGACCCAGAAGTTTGTTGTATATGTGATTGTTATCATCATGTGGTCAGTGCATTTTGCATATGTCTGCTTCCAATACCATTCCAGTGATGCATCTTGAGACCTTTAATTTTTTCTTGTTTTTGTTGCAAACAGCTTGAGCTGTCATTCCTGTTCACAATTTTCTCATCTTGATTTAGCTGCTTAAGATGGATTTAGGTGGTTAGCCACATCACTGAGTGTACCATAATCTGTATCTTGGTACCTCCCAGGTGGGTAAACTTCATTTATGAGTTCACAGACAGATGCACAATGTCCTATGGACACTGGCCTGGTGATTGGAGTTACAGGTACTGGCCCTCCTGGGATCTACAGGCGTGTAACATAGTACATATAGTTCATCTCCTCAGGTGAGTGCACTTCCATAGTGGGCTAACAAACAAAAATATTTGAACAGATGCACACTGGGCTTTTGTTTGGCTTTGGGGAGACAGAGCCTCCTGACCTTAGCAGTCATGTCACTCCCTATACTTCATGCACTTGTTCTATGCCATTCTACCAGGTGTGTACACTTCATGTGTGATATCCCAAATAAGGGTATATTAGCAAGTGCACACTGGACTGGTGTATGAACCGACAGTAAGAGAGACTCCTGTGAGTTGCATACATGTAACTCCCTGGATTAAACACACTGTACTGATGGTTTCCTGCCAGGTGTGTGCACTTCAATGCTGATTTGGTACACAGGTGTATTTTTGGGGAGGATGTGGTTAGGGGAGCATTGCCTGCTGTGAGTTACAGTCCTGTCACCCTCACTGCTTCACAATAACTGACAGATGCCACCCCCTCACTAAGTACACAACATTTGAGATTTGAGATACTGTTGTCTTCAGGGAAGACACTGTTCTGGTGTTTGTAGTGATATTAGCAGTACCTCTTGTCCTTAGCATCCCTGTCAGTGCCTGTACTACTCAGACACTATACAAATGTTATTCTCCAAGGTTAGTCCACTTCAATTGGGAGTTGACAAACAAGGGTCTTTAGAGCAGAGGACCCAGGGCTTACTGAGTGAGAAACAGTATCTGTGCCACCTGGCCTTGGCAGTCCTGGCAGCCTCTGCACTACAAAGCACACTATACAAAATATTATCCTCCCAGAGGAGTACACTTTTATTGGGAGTTTACTTACAGCGGTCTTTGGTGCAGAGGATAATGGGCTAGCTGGGTTGAGTAACAGTAACAGTGCCTGCTGGGAGTTGTAGTCCTGTCAGGGCCTCTACTATACACACACTTTATTGAAGTCATTCTTTCAGGTGAGTACACTTCAATGTTGAGTTGACAATCAAGCTAATTTTGACAAGGATACACTGTTTTGTTTTTTGTATTAATAGAAGAGTACCTGCTGGGAATTGTAATGCTATCAGTCCATGTACTACACACACTATACAGAGATGTTCCCCCAGGTGAGTCTACTTCACATGTGAGATGTTAGACTGGGTCTATGGACAGATGAACACTGGGCTGGTGAGTGGGGTTGCAGTGAAGGTGACAAAAGGTGATCAGTGGCATACATGTCAATACATTTGGTGACATATTTTTGTGTTGTGACTTACCAGACTCGACTCCCCCGGTATTCCTGTTAAGAATTCAGGATGCAGGATGGCGTTCTCCTCCAAGGATATTAATTGCTAGGGAGCGGGGAGCACCACCAGTCTTCTGGACATGCAGCTAGTGCCTGGATGCCATGGAATAGACCTTCCCCCTGAGGTTGTTTAACCTCTTACTGATGTCTTCCCTTGTGCATGGGGCAGGGCCTACAGAATTCACTCTGTCAAATATCCTTTGCCCTGTTTTCATTTTCCTGGTGGTAGTAGTGTGCTAGAAAAGGACTCCAAATAAATGTGTCTCTACACTTATAATTTTGTCCACCATGACTGTTAAGTCATCTTCAGTGAAACAGGGATTTATCTGGGGTGTCATAGTGGGGATTAAAAAATAAGTGGTGGGAAATGGACAGGTGATGGTGCGTTAATGGGATTAGGATGTGCAAATAGATGTGAATGGATATAGGAGTGTGTTGTGGGTATGGGATATGTCCTTAAGAAAAACTGTGGGAGTCCCTAATCTATGGTCTGGAAAGTTTTTGGCGTTGTGGTCTGTGAAGGGGTGAGTATTATAGTGTCCTTTGCAGGTGTGTCGGATTTGGCAATATGTGTGTCAGCTGTGTTGTTTTCAAATCCATCCAATGTGATGTTGTGTATCATTTTGTTGACCACAAACGGGCGTGGTTTGTACAGCCATTAGCAGATCACCATAGATGTCTGTCACTGTGACTTTTGACTTGTAATACGTTCAGTGGCTGGTTGATGGGCTGATGGTGCTGGTGGTCAGATCGCCGATTTCCCACCCTCAACAAGACTGGCTGTGAGGCTTTTTTGGCTGACTTTTGATGGTCCTGTCTCATAATATGGCAGTCCGTATGACCACCAACATTGTGTTTATTTGGTGGCTGCCACTATGGTGGTCCGGCGGTCTGACCACCAAACTCATAATCAGGCCCCAAGTCTGAATTCAAACCTGCACAGAGGAACAGCAAAGGCTCTATTCAACATTAAAAAGTATCAACTCATTGTTCTAGTTGGAGGCCACCTCGCGCAACTGACACTCGGCCTTTCTGCAGCTGAGTGAATATAGGCACCCTCATACAACTCGGACAAACAAGAGAAAGATAAAAACGGTAGGCACCATACTAGAATACAGCCAATCATTCATCCAAATCCTCTTATGTTACTTAGTAATGCTTGTGTAGTCTCTCGTAAGCCATGAGGCTACTTTGCACCATAGATTCTTGAAGTGTGGAGATACTTAGCATCCTGATCAGGATGTAAGACAGCAAGTAAAGTTGATGCTTTGCGAGAGAGAGCAGAACAGCAACATATCTATTAAGATGCGGAACTGTTGTGCTCTCTTCCTGCACTGGTGCACTTTAAGCTGCCATGCACCAATGTAGGCACCCTTGTGCCATAGTCTAAGGGTGTCTGCTCTAAGGAGGGCAATTCGGACTCTTCCAGCAACAAAAACGATGCTTTAAGGTGTTTCCCATTTTTTGTGTGTACTGTACAATGAAGCACACACTAAAAGTGGAAAACAAACGACGAGAAATGAAAACATTTCTCCTTGTAACACCTGCCCCAAGGGAGTGTAGGATTTTAGAGCACATTCCTTTAAAATAATCTTTGCAGATAGGGATTTGCATAAAACCCTCTGGATGAATGCAAGGGTGCGCCCTTGAGTAAAAAATAATGCAAGGCAGGGCATTGTGTAGCCTTGTGCTACTTTGAGGTTACAAACCCCAAGCAAATCCCGATTTACGTTGGATTCTAAATATCTCCACAACACTAGCATTGGGGTTGCATTAAAAAAGTAATGCAAACTCAACACAAGTATTTTGGAATCTGGGCCAAAAAGCTTTACATGTACACCCTTAGTGGATGCGATACCACCATCTAAGCAGAAGAGTTGTTGGTTAATGAATAAGTTTGAAGTCTATTATCATGGCATTGGGTTTTTAAACACACTGCTTTACTATTAAGAGGATGAAGCCTATGCTGTGATAATTATTACTCATTGTAGAAAGGAGAAAAACAATAGAGTGTAATGCAAAAAGTTCAAATGGTACAAGCAAATTGAGTAACAGCCTTCATAAGTGATGTTATCCTCAGCTGGGACTCGAATTTAACTCCAGATTCTTCACTACTAACACTGGACCTGATCACCACAGAAATGGATTTGCAAACCATTCTAAATTAACTAATTACAATTAATACAAAGTATGCACCAGAGATTGCCATTCAGCAAGTGATTCAAAACCTACATGTTGTCGCTGCTATATGTAATGAAGTACCTGGATGACACCCATTTTTGCATACATTCTGAAATGTACGTATGTACATATATATTTATCCACTTAAAGAACCAAAGGTTTCAGGGACTTTATAATTAGGTTCTGAATTTACTCGTACAAAACCTTAGAAATTCAGCAGTTATAAATTGAATTAATTCATGTAACTATGACTTGTGCCCTAAGGTAACTATGACTTGCGCCTTTCCTATGCACAGTTCTTCTTCATTAATTTGACTGCTAATGCTTCATTTATATTTTTAATAATGTTACAGAAGTTGTCATGAGTGCTGTAATGTTTGGGATAATTAGCAGTGCATGGTGGTGGGGCTTATAGTTACCTTAGGGCACGAGTTATAGTTACTTGAAATAATTAACCATAACTGCTGAATTTCCAAGGATTTGTACAAGTAAATTCAGAACCTAACTAAAACATCCCTGTAACCTTTGTTTTTTTAAGTGGTTTCTATGTTTTTTTTAATTCTGTTTCCTAACTATAATGTCTCTGCAATCTTTGTTTGTTTCAGATAATTTAACTTAAATTAACATTTTAATTACTATATGTTAATCCAACTACTGTCTGCGGCCAGGCCCTGTTTTAATTACTATATGTTAATCCAACCACTGCCTGTAGCGAGGCCCTGTAGCCAACCCCCTATAATTACCCAACCCCACACCACGCATGACCTTGGACCATACACAGCCGGTGATGGCTGCAGGGTCTGTCTCTCTGGATCTGAGAGGGTGTCTCTGGGTGTGAGAGTGGGTGTGACAATGTCTGGCTGGATGTGAGAGTATGTGTAAGAGGGAGTCTTTGGGTGTGAGAGTGTGTGTGAGAGCATCTTTGTGAGTGTGTATGTGAGTGTCTGTGTGGATCTGTGAGTGGGTGTGTGAGAGTCTGAGTGGGTCTGTGAATGGGTGTTTAAGGGGCATATTTATACTCTGTTTGCGCCGAATGTGCGTCCAAATTTTGATGCACATTCGGTGCAAACCGTGCACCATATTTATACTATAACGCCCGACCCCACGGACGTCCACGTTTCTCCGTGAGAGTCATTTTTTGGATGCGGGAAACTGCCTTGCGTTAATGACATGCAAGGTAGGCGTTCCCACCCAAAAAATGACTTTGAGGCCTGTGCACCTTATTTATACCCCTGTGTCATTTTAACGCACAGGAGGGGACGGGCCTTAAAAAATGGTGCACAGCCTGATGAGCGCCGTTTTTTAACGCCTGGGTGAGGGCAGGGGTTAAGGGACCTGTGGGCTCACTTCCATGGTCTGTGACCATGGAAGCAGTCCAGTGGTGCCCTTCCCTGCCCCCAGGGAAACTCCCTGCCACCCTTGCCCACCCCTGGAGGACACCCATGGATGGGGGGACCCATCCCAGTTAAGTTCAGGTAAGTATTATTATTTTTATATTTTTAATTTGGGCCCCCTATATGCCACTGCGCCCGATGGCCATGCCCAGGGAACAGAAGTCCCCTGGCCATGGCCATTGGGCAAGGGGGCATGACTCCTGTCTTTGCTAAGACAGGTGTCATTTCAATGGGGGTTGTACGTCAAAAAATGGCACAAGTCCGGTTTGAGCCATGATTTTTTACTCAAACCTGACTTGCACCATTTTTTGACGCACAACGCCCATTTTCGTCAATGCCGGCGCAGCCTGGTTTGAGTAATTTTTTTTTACTCTGACCAGCCCGCAGTGACAGCTAACATCAATTCTTAAATATGGCACCCGCATGGCACGTAGGAATGGCGCTAGCCGGCGGTACATTTTTTTACGCTGCCAGCACTGGTTTGCGTCAAAAAGTATATGGCCTAAGTGTCTGAGTGGGTCTGTGAGTGGTTGCACGAGGGTCTGAGTGGGTCTGTGAGTACTTATGTGAGGGTCTGAGTGGATCTGTGAGAGGATGAATGAGGATCTAAATGGGTCTGTTAATGGGTGTGTAAGATTCTGAGTGGGTTTGTGAGTGGGTGCATCAGTGTTTGAATGGGTTTGTGAGATGGTACAAAAGGATCTGAGTGGGTCTGTGAGTGGGTGCATTAGGGTCTGAATGGGTGTGTGAGTGGGTGCATAAGTGTCTGCATGGGTCTTTGAGTAGGTGTGTCAGAGTCTAAATAGGTCTGTGAGTGGGTGCGTGAGTGTCTGAGTGGGTCTGTCAGTGGGTGCATGAGTGTCTGAATGCTTCCATGAGAGAATGATTTAGTGTGTGAATGAATCTGTGAATGTTTTGTTTTATTTTTTCACCGTTATTCATGAGTTCGTTACAACATTACACAGGGGCGCACTGAGCATTACAATGTATTCGTGAATATTGCACAGCGTGAAAAAATAAATAATTTAAGGTCATAATTTCACCCTCAAAGACCCCTATATCACATCCCCTGGGTTGCCTGCACCATGACCCCTTATGGCACTTTTTATTTTATTTTTCAGCACCACGGACTGTGTCCCATTACCTAAAATGGCAGCAGCAACTTTCTGCACAGGTTGTGGACAGCCAATCTCACCATTCCTTTTGGTGCATGCATTCATGAATACGCTGCGATCACTGCTAAAAGGTCGCAACGGATCCCCAGCCCTAGATATACAAATTAATTTCCCCTTTAATATCTCTAAAACTACTGAATGGACTTACACCAAATAACAAAAAATGTAATCCGCGTACCGGAATCTACCTTTCTGCTCAATTTGGTGTAATTCCGTCCACCGGTTCGGGCGGTAGTCGTCTTCAAAACTGCTATAGTAATTAACATGGGAAACGCATGATTTTTTACCCTCCTTTTTCACCCTCCAAAACTTTCCGTGTGCAACAAAAATTACCGGCACACTTTTTTTTTTTTTTATTCTGGGAAGATTCGTCAAAAAGTGCCAAAGGTATAGGCATGTCAAAAATGCTTTTTCTATGGAAACATGGTTCTAACTATGAATACCTACAGGTATTTTCTACACACACACACACACACACACACATATATATATATATATATATATATATATACATATCTATGTGTGTGTGTGTGTATACGTTGCAGCATTTAGTGGTGGTGCCTGTGGGTATCTATTAAAACTGAGCTTCCACACACTGAAATAAGGTGAGGAAATCATCATTTGCAAGTTTTAAACCATGAGAATGGAAGACACATTAACGTTTTTAAGCATTTCCATGCCTTGGTCACGACGCTGATTATCAATTTCAACGTACATATATACAAAAAACTGAACACATTATGTAGATATGACAATAAACAACAAAAAAGGAATAGGCTTTCAGATGTACATGATTGCACCATATTGGAAGTACGTATTCCTCATCCATTCATGTTATTCTGACTGTGCAATGGTAAATTCATATCTTTATGATTACAACTGTGGTTCAATAGTTCATTGATTAGGTGTGACTTGCAAAATGCATTAACATATCCTAAATTTTAATCAATACTTCCATAATGGGCATACGTTCACCGCATATTGCTACCTGTATACGCCATGTTGAAAGTATAAATCTTTCATTAGAAATCATAATGCTCCAAAATATGCATTAATGCATTAGAATGATATCTCCTAATTACATACCATATGCATTAATGCATTAGAATGATATCTCCTTATTACATACCAATCAAAGAATATTACCAAATTATTCAAAAGTTATATATATAGTTAGATTGAAAGATAAATATATATATATATATATATATATATATAACCTTAAACACTCCTACCAATATCAGGAGAACCAGGACACCTCCAATATGAAAATTCAGTTTATTTCAGCACAAAATCCAACGCGTTTCGGCAACAGCCTTACTCATGGACACCACATAAATGAAGCACTTTATTTATGTGGTGTCCATGAGTAAGGCTGTTGCCGAAACGCGTTGGATTTTGTGCTGAAATAAACTGAATTTTCATATTGGAGGTGTCCTGGTTCTCCTGATATTGGTAGGAGTGTTTAAGGTTATATTAGGGTCTCTCGGAACCCATCCAGGACCGCTGTGTGGAGCACCTGCATTCCGGGACTTGGTTACGAAATATATATATATATATATATATATATGTATATATATATATATATATATATATATATATATATATATATATATATAGTAGTAATATATATTACCTACTGGCAGTCGCCAGTAGGTAGTTATAGTTAAGATCTAGTTTCTATAGAAAAAGCAGTTTTTTTCTTGCCTATATCTTTGGCGCCGATTTACAAATCTTCACAAACTTTTCCGCAAAAATTCAACAGTCACGTGAGCTGTTGTCTGAAAAACCTTTTCCAATGTAAATTCCCATAGGAAACATTTAACAGCTATAGCACAAAAACCACTGGACGGAATTACACCAAATTTGGCAGAAAGGTAGCTTTGGTCCAGAAAAAACCCTTTTTGTTATTTGGTGTAAATCCATTTGGTAGTTTTTGAGAAATTAAAGGAAATCCAAATTTGTGTATATATAGGGATACAAAGGATTCGAAAACCCTCCCGATCTCATGCAGAGATCTGATTGGTTGACAACAGAAGTGTTGCCAGCCATCCTGGGACTTGGCCTCAGCCGAGTCCCCCCACAAAATATAAAAAAATACAAGAGACTAGGGTAAGAACACCCTTACCCCTTATCTCTGCTGGTGGGGTCCCAAAGGCACCCTCCAGGGCTAAAAAGCATTTTTTTAAATATTATAGTCCGATCCGTGGCAGATGTGCTAACATTAAAAAAAACTAAGCAATGGCTACTTTGCTTCGTTATCATGAAGCCCCCGGGTGGGCAAACTCCTGGGGATATTTCTTTAGAAATGCAGGGGGGGCTTCTGGCCCCCTCCCACTGCCCCGGGCTTATAATGTATATGTGGGAGGGCCACATGCCCCCCTCCCCGGGGACCGCCACCCCCTGGGCTGGTACTTTAAAAAAGAAAAGGGGGTTCCTTTGGCCACTCCAGTAGCCACCACCCCCTGCGCTACACTGAATTTTGAGCGGGGGGCAGGGGTCCCCCCCATAGCCCAGGGACCCCCACCCCCTCTGGGCACATCTTTAAAAAAAAAATAGGGTCCCCCACCGGGGCAAACATAAAAAATTGAATGGAGGTAAATTTCGGACCCCATTAGCCCCACAGACCACCAATCCCTGGGGCTAATGGCAAATTGGAGGGGGACTGTGTGGCCCCCCTCTTGGAGCCTCTGATGGCCCTGGGGACCACAACCCCCCAAGCCGGCTCCTGTTAGGTCCCGGAGTGTCCACCACGAGACATAGATGTTTCCTGTGGCTTTGCTGCTGCCCTGCAACTACAACCAAGCCACAGCAAACACTCTATTGTTTGACAGTGGAACCTGTAAAGCAGGTCCCCCTGTCAAACTGCAGAGCTTTCATCTCTGTCCCCTGAACGCAAAGCAGCTCCGTGCTTGCTGAAGCAGTGGCCCTGCAGGGGAAGCATTAAGGCTTCCCCGGCAGTGCCAGGTAGCCTATAAGGGCATTGTATTAGAATTAAAATCATGAAAATGACTATAAGTAAAAAAAACATAGACATTCACAGAATAAAACAAAGGTTACAGGGATGTTATAGTTAGGAAACAGATTTTTTTTTTAACATAGAAATTCACTGAAAAAAACAAAGGTTAGAGGGATATTAAAGATGGACTCACATTTCAAGCATACAAAACCATAGAAATTCAGCAGTTTTAGTTAGGGATACCTCAAGTAACTATAACTTGTGCCCTAAGGTAAATATAACTTGTGCCCTAGCCATGTACTGCTAATTACCCCACGTTAGACCTGGCATCCTTGGTATGGTATCCCCTAACATTTTGCAACTACTTCCCAGGTTTTTGCTGTGTGCTGGTCTCTGTTTTTACTTTTCTGTAACTCTGGGCACTTTACCATTGCTGACCAGTGCTACAGTGCGAGTGCTCCTTATGTGAAATTGATTGTATTGGCTTTTCTATGATTGGCATATTTGATTTACTAGTAAGTCCCTAGTAAAGTGCACTAGAGGTGTCCATGGCCTGTAGATCAAATGCCACTCGTGGGCTTGCAGCACTGGTTGTGCCACCCACATAAGCAGCCCTGTAAACATGGCCCAGACCTGCCACTACATTGTCTGTGTGTGAAGTTTTAACTTGCCAATTAGACTTGGCAAGTGTACCAACTTGCCAAGCCTAAACCTTCCCTTTTTATACATGTAAGGCACCCTTAAGGTAGGCCCTTGGTAGCCCCAAGGGCAGGGTGCAGAGTATTTTAAAGGTGGGACATGTACTGATGTGTTTTACATGTTCTAACAGTGAAATACTGCCAAATTATTTTTTTCACTGCTGTAAGGCCTATCTCTCTCATAGGTTAACATGGGGCTGCCTTTAAATATTTGTAAAGTTCAGATTCCTTTGAGATTAGATAGAAACATGAAGTTTGGTGTCTCTGGACTCACAATGTAAAAGTACATATTTGAGTGAAGTTGGTTTTTAGATTGTTAGTTTAAAAATGCCACTTTTAATGTAGACATTTTCTTGCTTAAATAATTCTGTGACTCTGCCTGTTTGTGGATTCTCTGTCTGGGTCAGTTTCACAGTTGGGCTGTTTGTGCATCTCTTCTAGACAGTGACACAAAGGGTGCTGGCGTGTAGCCTACATATCATGATGAGCCATCTGTGCTAGAGTGGAGGGAGGAGTGGTCACTCACACCTGAAATGTCTGTGCCTGCCCTCACACAATGCAGTCTCCAACTTGCTGGTGTGTGTCTGGGGCCTGGCCTGGGCAAGGCAGGATGTTGTGGACAACAGAGACTTTCCTTTGAAGTTTGCCTACTTCAAACGCAGAAAGGTGTATAAGCAATGGACCCAAAACCCCAGACTTTAGATCATTTCTGGAATCAAGAGGGACCTCTGCCAAGGAGAAGAGCTGAAGAGCTGAGGAGAAGTGCTGCCCATGCCTGTAACTGTGCTTTGTTGGGCTATCTTGCAGTTGCTGCTTCTCCCTGTGAAAGGTGACAAAGAATGGTCTTTGTTGTGCATTCCTGCTTGAAGAAGAATCTCCAAGGGCTTGGAGTAGCTCTTGCCTCCGGTTTTGAAGTCTCAGTGATAGCAAAGGCTTCACCATTCAGTCTTAAGCCTGCATGCTTTGGATTCTAGCTTAACAGAGGGTGCCATTCCAGTTCCTGGGCCTCTTGAAGTGATTTTCTTGAGAAAAACTTGTCTATCCACGCTGGACGATGCCTAGTAACTTTGCTAAGGACGCCACTACACGGAAACTGCAACGCCGCCTGCCCCAAAGTCGTGGACCTTGCAGAAGCATGATGACTCCACTGACTCCCCAGGCCTTGCGTCGCCGCATCTGCTGATCCTGCATTACCTCTCTGAGATCGGAGTGTCGTAAGTCTGACGTCCGTGACATCCAATGCCATCTCAGCACCTGTGGCCCTGTGACATCATCATGACCAAATGAGGTCGCCCTGGAACATTGTGACTTCTCAACCAAGGGACCGACACCTTGCAACCAATGCCGCCTCACCTCCACCGCTCTGCAGTAAGGACCCAAAGCTGCTGTGCAACACATCTTCTCCTCTGTCTCCTAGCACTGTAACCGACGCTGCATTGGATCCAGTGACGCCTCACTCCCCGACACAATGCACCAGCCTGTTTTCTACTTATTTTACTAAGGTATTGTACCTGGGGGTCCATACGTCTCCATAAACGGAGCCAGTGGCATCTCATTGTAGGAAACTACTCTGTCACGACACCACTAAACATCAGGTTACAGCATTTGTGCCTCTAGGCACTGTTTTTGTGTTTTTAAGTCCTGGGATCATATTTTTAATGGTGTGTTGTGGATGTTTATTGTATTTGATCTTGTTTATTTCAATAAAATATTTACTATTTTTCTAAACCTGTGTTGTGTCATTTTGTAGTGATTCACTGTATTACTGTGTGTGTTGGTCCAAATACTTGACACATTGTCTCTGAGGTAAGCCTGCCTGCTCGTGCCAAGCTAACAAGGGGATGAGCGGGGGTTTACTGAGTGTGATTCTCCTTTACCCTGACTAGAGTGAGAGTACTTGCTTGGACAGGGGGCAACCTGACAGCCAACCAATGACCCCATTTCTAACACCCCACAAGTCATGGCACCCATGACATCTATGATAACATCCTTGATAATATCAATGTAATATTTGCAGTAAAGAAAAAACTGTGGACGGCACACACACACACACATATATATATATGCTGATAAAACAAAGGTTACAAGGATGTTATAGTTAGGAAATAAAATTTAAAAAAACATAGCAATTCACTTAAAATCCTTAGGTTACAGGGACTTTATAGTTCTTGAGCAGCTATCGCCCCTATCATGCACAGTTTTCTCATCAATAATTTTACTGCAAATGTTACATTGATATTATCTTTTTTTTTTTTATAAAAGATGTAATGAGTGATGCAATATCTGGGATAATTATCAGTGCTTAGTGAGGGCGCGAGTTATAGTTTTTGGTTCTTGTTTTTTTAGGGGAATTTCTATGTTTTTGAAAATTCTATTTTCTACCTATAACGTCCCAGTAACCGTTGATTTTATCAGTAAATTTTCTATGCTTTTTTCAACGTTAATTAGTTTCAACTACTTTACGGTAATCCAAACACTGCTATGCAAGGCCTTCGCCCGTGTGCGGCAGGTGTTGGCCATTGGTCTGGCCTGGGCCATGTACTGTAGCCAACCCCTATAACCACCCAACCCTTTGCATGCATGCCCTTTGAGAGTGTGAAATGGGGGTTGGCCACAGGGCCCGACCTACTGCCAGGCCCTGTGGCAAACCTCCTATATGTTCCCAACCCCATGCCACACACGGCCATTGGCCGTGCCCAGCAGGGGTTTGCCACAGAGCTTACCCCATATTCATCCAACCTCTCGTCACCCATGGCCTTGGCCATGCCCAGCGATGGTTGGCCACAGGGCCTAGTCGCCCCCTATATGCACCCAACCCTGCACTATGAACAACCTTTGGCCGTGCTCTGTGGGGGTTGGCCACAGGCCCTGCAGCCTCCCCCTACAAGCACTCAAATGCCTGTGCCCAGGCTCTGCAGCCAAAACCCCATTAAGCAGCCAACCATGTGCATTAGCCTTCGGACTTAAAAGAAAAGGGGCAAGGTAGAAATACTCTGACCCTCTAGCCTTGGTGCAGGGGTCCCCCTTGAACACCGCCAGGGCAAAATAGAATTTTTGTTGCAAAAACGTGGCAGATTTGCAAATCTGCAGCAAAAATTAAGCAAACAAACAAGTGCAGTCTCCTGGGCTTGCATGCAGAAATTCCCCTGGGTGGGCCAGGTCTTAGGTGCAAGAGGTATTTTTTTTTAAATGAAGTGGGGTGCATGGAGCCCCCCTCCAAGGGCTCTTTATGGCCGAGAGGACCACCACCTCTCCGGGCCTTTATTAGAAAATGGGAGGGGGGCTGCGTGGACCCCCCCTCAATTGGGCCTATTTTTTTTAAAAAGGAGGGGGGCATGCAGAACCCCCACCTGGGCTTTATTATTCCCCGGGAACAAACAAATCCCCAGGGCTAAATACATAATGTTGCAGTGGCCTTCCAGACACCGGGTCCCCAGGGACCTGCACCTCCTCCGGGCCTAATAAATATTTAAACTGGGAGGGGGGGCTATGCTGATTTTGGCCAAAGAGACCCCATCCCCTGGGGCCTAGCCACATTTACCCAGTTTACAATGATGGGGACAGTGGGGGAGCCTTAAGGCCTTTGCGCTCCCAGCCAGCTCCCTTCCTTCTGCAGGAGCCCAAATAGCAAATCTGCTAAATATGCAGCTCCCTGCATGCAACAGCAATCTTTCATTTGCTTCCCTGCCCATATAACAGCAGGCAGGGAAACAGATGAAAACTCCACTCCCAGAGAGCGGGAACAGTTTGACAGCTTCCATTCGCTGGGAGCAGTTTGACAGCTCCCTCTCACTGAGAGCAGAGTTATTGTTTGCTCTCGTTTGGTGGGAACTGTTACAGGTCCCATCAAGTGAAAGCAAACAGCTGTCTCCTGAGGATGGGCACCTCTGAAGATAGCAAGAACCAGCCCTTGGGTGTGGCGGTTCCAGGGGCATTGATGGGTTCAGGAGGGGTGCAGCCCACTCCTTTAAACAGTGTGGCCTTGCCCCAGGGAGGTGGTGGTCCCTGGGGACTTATACGGCCCGAGAGGGGGAGCCCCCTCCCATATTTTTAATATGAATTTGTCCCTGGGAAGATGGTGGTCTGCAGGGATTGGGGTGTATGCACGGCTCCCGCATTAATGTTTATTTACCCCTGGGGAGGTTGTTGTCCACAGGGCATATCAAAGCCCGTTGAGGGGGGTCTTTGAAGCCCTCTTCTTTTATTAAATAAAGCCATGGGGAGGGGATGATCCCGGAGCTCAATGAGCCTAATGGAGGGAGGTCTGTGTGGACCCCTGCCTTTTTTTATTCAAGCCTTGTGGAGGTGGTGGTCCCGGGCTAAAAAACAGCCCTTGGCGGGGACCCCATACAAACCCCTCCACCATTTTCACTCTTACTCTCATGCCCCAGTGACCTGGACCACCTGGGGCTTCTCTATATGCAAGCATGGGAGATGGCACTTGTATTTTATTTATTTTTTTATTGCTGATAATTCATGAATCTGCCACAATGTTGTGGCAACATTTTTTTTTTAAATAGCTTTTAGCCCTGGTGGGGCCCGAGGGACACCAGCACCAAGGCTAGGGGGTCAGGGTATTCCTACCCTGCCTTCTTTGCTGTTTTCACTTTTTTTGGATCTGGGTTGACTCAGAGTCCCAAAATGGCTGCCAAAGCTTCCTGGTTGAAGTGTTGGCAGCCAATCAGATCTCTGCATGAGATCAGGAGGATTCACAGAGTGTTCACACCTTCAGATATATTTTTTTTTAATAACTCAAAAATTACTGAATGGATTTACATCAAATAACAAAAAGGGCACTCTCTGGACCAAGAACTAGCTTCCTGCTAAATTTGGTGTAATTCTGTCCAGTAGTTCAGGCTGTAGCTGTGTCTACAATCCTGATGGGAAATTGCATGGGAAAAATGGGTTTTGGGACCTGATGTTTTTTCTCAGCCCCTGCTTCACGAATCACCATGAACCATTCAAAACAGCAGCTGATGTGAGTGGTAAACTAGTTTTTGAATATTTTGTGAAGATTCGTCAAATTACACCAAATTTATTGGCAACACAAAAAACTATTTTCCTATGGAAACTACTTCCTAACTATAACCACCTACTGGTGACCGCCACTGGGTAATATATATATATATATTTATATTTACACAAGTGATTGTTTGAGTGTGAAAAATGGAGCCAGCCACACACGTCCTCCTCACTAGTTGCCTGCAGCAGGTCCCTCGTCCACAGGACCTAAGGAAGGCCACCCCATGCCCACTGGGGAAGCCTATAGTAAGTGTGGTCCTCCTGCAACACTCCAACAGTACCCTCAAATCCGGCAGGTTGACAATGGCATGGCCTCCTCCTGCACCAAAATTACTGACATAAGGCAGATCATAGAACATGCTCCAGCTGTCAGAGCCATATGTGCCTGTACCCCACCCTTCTTGGTCCTCCTCACTACCGGACCCCAGGCTATGCCTCCTCCACTAGCACACTGCCCAATATGAAGGCCCAATTCGAGTTGCACCATCTCCTCCAATGTGACCCAGTGCAGCAGTGGTCCCATGGCCAAAGGTCTTGTTTCGGCTCCAAGCTGCCTGAAAGGAATTACCACCATTCACAATATGGGCACAGTCACTGGGCACCCCATACTGTCTGCCACAGCAGTCCAGCACCAACATGTTGGTGGATGTCCCCAGGTCGGTCTCCACAAGATGGAGAAGGACAATGTATGGGCCTGGGTTGAAGCTCCCAAAAGCATGTCTGCTGCATCCGCCAAATTGGCCAGGCCCCTATGCCACTTCACTTTATGCTATTCCATTCTATGCCTCTCCACTCTACGTCACTCTACTCTGTGCCACTCCGCTCTGCCACACTACTCTGTACATCATTCCATTATATGTTATTCCACTGTACGCCACTCCACTCTACTTTATGCCTCTCTCTTGTCAAGCACCCCACTGTATGCTATTCTACTGTATGCCACTCCACTATACATCACTACACTTAGTAGCACTCTACTAAATGCACTCCACTCTATGACACTATTCACTATGTTATCCCACTGTACGTAACTACACTCTACCCCACTCCACTCTGTGTTATTCCATTCTATGCCACTCCACTGTACAGCACTCCACTATATGCTATTGAACTGTGTGCGATGCCACTCTATCCCATTCCACTGTCTGCTACTCCATTGTATGCCACTCTGCTCTCCCCAGTCCCACTCCATGTTACTCCATTATTTTCTGTTCAACAACACTAATCTCAAAAACAGTCTACAGCCCTCCACTGAACCACACTATACTCCACTGTATAGTGCTACACTGTACAATTATGTACTCCTCTCAATGCCACTGTAAAACACTCTACTTTACTCTGTAGCACTTTATGCCACTGTACTCCACTCTATAATATTCTGCACAGCTCCCTCCATGCAACTTCACCCCAGTTCATATACTCTTCTCTATGAGACACTACTCCACTGTACTCCACTAATGCACTCTATGACACTCCACTGTATGCTTCTCTGTGCCTCTCAACTTTACAGCAGTCTATCCCACTTCACTCTAACATACTGTACTGCACTCTACTCCACTCCATACCACTCAACTGTAGAACGCTTTAGTCTACTCTGTGATACTCTACTCCACCCTACAACTCTTACTGACACTCTACAACACACCAGTCCAATCCACTGTAACACACACTACTCCACTCTACAACACTTCAGTCCACTGTATACTATGCAAGTCTTCTTTACTTGATTCAACGCTAAGTTACTCTAGCGCACGCTACTCCTCGCTATGCTATGCCACACCACTGGATTCCACTGCACAACACTTCACTCCAATCTAGCATAGACTAGAGGGGCATGGAGTGGAGTAGTGTAGAGTAGAGTGGCATTGAGTGGAATAGCATAGAGTGAAGCAGCACAAAGCGGTATGGCATACAGTAGAATTACATAAGTGGAGTGGTGTACAGAGGAGTGGGGCAGAGTGCAGTGGAGAAAAGTGGAACAGTGTAGGCTTGAATGGCGTTCAGTGGAGTGGCAATGAGTGGAGTGGTGTAGAGTGGAATAGCATATAGTGGAGTGACAAAGAGTGGCATTGAGTGGAGTGGCTATAGATTGGAGTGGCACAGAGGTCAGTGGTTTAGATCTGAGTGGCATAGAGTGCAGTGTGGAACAGTAGAATACAGTACAGTAGATTAGCATAGAGTGGAGCTGCATAGAGTGAGTAACAAAGAGTGGAATAGCATAGAATGCAATGGCAGACACTCATTTGGAAAAGTGTGGATTCGTGTAGAGTAGTGTGATGTAGGGTGGAATAGAGTAGAGTGAAGTGTCATAAAGGGGAATGTGTTGAGTGAAGTAGCATACAGTGGAGTGGTGTAGAATGGAATATCATATAGCAGAGGTATGTCGAAGGGAGTGGCATAAAATGTAGTGGTGCAGAGTGGAGAGGCATAAAGTGTAATGGAGTGGAGTAGCATAGAGTGCAGTGGTGTAGACTTCAGTAGCATAGAGTGGAAAGGCATAGAGTGGAATATGTAGAATGGAGTGGCATACAGTGGTGTAGACTAGAGTGTTGTACAGTGGAATAGTGTAGAGTGGTGTATGTAAACTTGAGTGGTGTAGAGTGGACTGGAGCGAAGTGCAGTGGCTTACAATAGAGTGACGTAGAGTGGAGTAGCACAGAGTGGAATGGCACAGAGTGGAGTGGCATAGATTGGAGTGGCACAGAGTGGAGTTGCATACAGTGGAGTGCTGTAGAGTGGAGTGGTGTACAGTACAGTGGCATACAATGGAGTAAAATAGTGCAGAGTGGAGCACCATACATTGGAGTGCTGTAGACCGGAGTGGCATAAAATTAGTGGCACAGAGTGGCGTGCCAAAGAGAAGAATAGTGTAGACTGAAGTGGGGTAGATTGGAGTGGCATACGGTGGAGCAGTGTAGAATGGAGTCGCATAGAGTGTAGTGGCATGCAGTAGAATATTGTAGAGTAGCGTGGTCTACATCGGAGTAGCATAGAGTGCAGTGTTGTAAAGAGGAGTGGGGTAGAGTGGAATGCCATAGAGTGGAGTGTAACAGAGTAACGTGGCCTAGAGTGGAGTAGCATAGAGTGGAATAACATAGGGTAGACTAGTATAAGGGAAAGTTGCATAGAGTGGAGTGCCATAGAGTGGAGTGGCATATAGTACAGAAGAAGAGAGTGGAGTGGCATATAGTAAACTAGTGCAGAGTGGAGTGCCATACAGTGGACTGCTGTAGAGTGGAGTGGCGTAAAATGGAGTGGCACAGGGTGGGGTGTCATATAGTAGAATAGTGTAGTTCAAAGTGCAGTGGATGGGTGTGGCATAAAGTAGAATGGCATATAATGGAGTGGCATAGAGTAGTGTTGTGTACTTTGGAATAGCATAGGGTGCAGTGGTATATAGAGGAGTGGGGTAGAGTGAAATGCCATAGAGTAGAGTGGAGTACAGTAGCATTTAGTAGAGTGGCATTGATTGGAATAGCATAGAGTGAAGTGGTATAGAGTTGAGTGACATAGAGTGGAGTAGTGTAGAGTCCAGTGGTGTAGAGTAATCAGAGAGTGGAGTGGCATAGAATGGAGTGGCTTAGACTGGTGTGACATATAGTGAAATGGCATACAGTGGAGTGACATAGAGTTGTGTGGGATACAATGGAGTTGCATGTCGTAGAGTGAAATGGGATGTAGTATGATATAGTGGCGTGGGCTGTCCTAGAGAAGAGTGGTATGTTGTACAGTGGAATAGCATAGAGTGGCATACCCGACAGTGGCGTGTGGTATAGTGTCCTAGAGTGGAAGGGCATTAAATGGAGGGGCTTAGAGTAGAGTGGTATGTTGTACAGTGGAATGGTGTGTCATGGAAAGGAGTGGTGTGGAGTGGAGAGGTATAGAGTGGACTAACATAGATTGGAGTGGAGTATGGTGGTGTAGAGTGGTGTAGAGTGGAACAGTGCACAGTGGAATGACATACAGTGGAGTGGTGTAGACTGTAGTGGCATAGAGTCGAGTGGCATGGAGTGTAATGGCGTAGAGAGGAGTAAAGTACAGAAGAGTTGAATAGAGTGTAGTGACATACAGTGTAATATTATAGAGTGGAGTGGTGTAGCCTGGAGTGGCATAGAGTACAATAGCATAGAGTGGAGTGGAATAGGGTGGCATAAAGTGGAGTGGCTTACAGAAGAGTGGCATAGAGTGGAGTGGTGTACAAGCAAAATCTGTAGAGTGTAGGGGCCTAGAGAATAGCAGAGTAGAGTGGTGTAAAATGGAGTATGTAGAGTAGGATGTCATAGTGTGGAGTGGCACAAATTGGAGTGGGATAGAGTAGAGTGGCTTAGAGTGGAATAGCAGTGCGTTGAGTGGCCTAGAGCTGTGTTTCCCAATATTGTGACTTCTGTGGACCCCCAATTTATCATTACTGGAACCCAGGGACCCTCACTGACTCATTATTGGAATCCAGGGACCCCCCACTGAGCCATTACTGGAAGCCATGATCCCAGGCCTAATCACTGTCAATGATTTGAATCATAAAACAATACACAAAAATACAGAAACAAGCATTCCATCCAACATATGCACAAATGATAACACATTTTATTGAATTTGCAAACAATATTAAATAAAAAAATAAAAAATTTAATGGGAAGGTTGGAACTTTTCTAAATTCAATTGAAGCCACACATTGTCCATACTATAGTCAGTCTGATGCATCTGCACTGTTATCAAAAATCAATCTGAGGATACTAATTTAATTTTTAGTCTCCAATTTCAAATTCCTAAGACATATATAGTAAGTTTTAAAATATTCAGTTGTACATTGAGTCACTTCATTTATATACATTTTATTAATCTATTAACATTAGTTAATTTTCTAAGCAGTCACAGACCCCTGAGGTGGCTTTGCAGACCTGCAGGGGTCCCCCGACTACAGGTTGGGAACCACTGGCCTACAGTAGAGAGACATAGAAAAGAACAGCATAGAGTAGGGTGGATTGGAGTGGAGAAGTGTACAGTGGAGTGATGTAAGTGGAGTGGTGTACAGTGCAGTGGCATAGAGTATAATGGCATACAGTGGAATAGCTTAGAGAGGAATGTGGTACACTGAAGTGCTGTAAAATGGATTGCCGTAGAATTGAGGTGCATATAGTGGAGTGGCATAAAGCAGAATAGCGTAGACTGGACTGGGGTAAAGTGGACTAGGATACAGGGGACTGGCACAGAGTGTAGTGGTGTAGAGTGTAGTGGTGTACATTAGAGTGGCATAGAGTGAAGTAGTGTACAGTGAAATAGCCTAGAGCAGAGTGAAATAGAAAGGAGTGGTGTAGAGTGAAATACCACAGAGTGGAGTGCCATAGAGTTAAATTTTGTAGAGTGGAATACCATAGAGTGGACTGGTGTAGAGTGGAGTGGTGTAGATTACAGTGGTGTAGAGTGGAGTGGCATAAATTAGAACTGCATAGAGTGGAGTGCTGTAAACTGGAGGGACATATAGTGGAATAGCATACAGTGGAGTGGTGTAGAGTGGTGTGTTGTGTGGTAGAATGGAGTAGAATGGAGTGGCATGTCATAAAGTGGAGTGGCATGGAGTGTGATACAGTGGAGTGGACTGTCTTAGAGTGGAGTAGCATGTTGCACAGTGGGGTGGTTTAGAGTAGAGTGGCGTGTCATACAGTAGCATGTGGTACAGTCTCTTAGAGTGGAAGTGCTTAGAGTGGAGTGGTATAGCGTGAACCAGGATGTTGTAGAGTGGAGTGGCATAAAATGAGTGGCATGTCATAGAACTGAGTGGTGTATGGTAGAGTACAACAACATGTCGTACAGAGGAGCAGCATGCACTGTCATTTAGATGAGTGGCATGTCACTGGATGGAGTGGTGTGTGGTAAAGTAGAGTGGCATGTCTAACAGTGTAGCAGCATATCATAACATTGAGTGACACAGAGGGGGTCATTACAACACTGGCGGTAAAAGCCGCTTACCGCTGTGCAGAAGACCGCCAAAACGCCGCCACGGAATTCCACCACAGCTATTATGACCCACATCTCGGAATCTGCCGAAATTCAGACACCCACACAAGTCCACCACACCTAAGGTCAGTGTTAAACTGGCGAAAAGAATTCCTCCACCGTCACGCCAACAGAAACACGCCCATGCTATCACGACCCACGAATCCACGCGGCGGTCTTTCAAACGCGGTATTCCATTGGCGGTACACACCGCTGCGCTCAAAATACACACACATCTCCAAAACACCGCCACATTGGACAATTCGAAATACACACACCTGATACACATACACACACCACTCCCACCCACCCTATTCAATATAAAATACACACCCACATCACCCACAAACCCCTACGACCACAATTCACGAACGAAGGTCAGAGAGACAGAGAGCACAGCAATTGAGAACCCCACCACACAGAGGCACACAACACCATCACCCATACAACATTCCACGCACAAAACACCACACACCACTTCACATCACCACACACATCAACACCTTCACCACCCCACACATCACCCACACCACCCCATGTCACGCCAAAGACACCCCCGGTTTTCCGAGGAGGAGCTCAGGGTCATGGTGGAGGAAATCCTACGGGTAGAGCCACAGCTATTTGGCTCACAGGTGCAGCACACCTCCATAGCCAGGAAGATGGAGCTATGGCGCAGAATCGTGGACAGGGTCAACGCTGTGGGACAGCATCCAAGAAATCGGGAGGACATCAGGAAGAGGTGGAACGACCTACGGGGGAAGGTGCGTTCAGTGGTCTCTAGGCACAACATCGCGGTACAGCGGACTGGCGGCGGACCCCCACCTCCTCTCCCACAACTAACAACATGGGAGGAGCAGGTCTTGACCATCATGCATCCAGAGGACCTCGGAGGAGTCGGTGGAGGAATGGACACTGGTAAGTCAAATCTTAACTATCATATCCCCCACCCTACCTGCATGCTATCACACACCCACACCCTCACCCCCTCCCCTATCACTCCAACTCCTCACTAATGTACTAATAACACAAACCACCCATCCCAACCCCAAGCCCTGCATGACACAACTAAGCATGGTCACCCCTCACAAAGCATGCTCATTGCACATACCCATAACACCCCATAACCATCATCACACAAACTCACACACAGGAATGCTTGCACTGGTGTACACGCACACCCACCCATTGCACACCATTACACACACACATGCAATAATCATGCTCTTATATCCCTGCAGGACCACTAAGGAACGTCACCACACAGGAGGGTCCAGACATCTCCACTCCACCCACAGAAGAGGCCCACAGTGACGACAGCAGCTCTGCCCTACTGGATCCTGATGACCAGCCTGGACCATCGTGGGCCTCGAGACACTGACCTTCCACCCTCTGGTAACACCAGCACAGCACCCACCCAGCTAGCCCATACCTCCGTACCCAGGACACGTCAATCAGCTGTGTGTCCACCGCTACAGGGAACCCAGGATAACTCACCACCCCAACAGCAACAGGGACCTGGGGGCAGTGGTAGTGGGCACACGGTCCAGGGGACGGAGGCACAGGAACACAGGGGAACTGGGAGGGCTGCTGTGCGACAGGGACGGACAGGCCAATGGAACCCACTCTCCACGAGGCCCTCTCCTCCATCATGGGAGCATACCACCACACCCAGGAGACGATAGTGACGGCCCTGGCCAAGTTTCAGGAGACCCAGCGCCTGCAGGAGGAGCAGTATTTGGGGTTCAGGGAGGAGCTCAGGACCATCAGCTCCGCCCTTTGCACCATCGTAGGGGTGCTGAAGGACATACAGCAGACCATGAGGGACACGGTGGCACTCCAAGGGGCCCCTGACACTAGCCTGGACGATGAACTGCCCACCACCTCTGCCGGCGCTAGTGGACAGGACGCCCAGCCACAGGACCACCACACCAGCACCCAACCCCCTGCAGATGGACAACCACCACGCAAGCGGTCCCTGAGATCCAGGAACAGGACAGAGCAAGATGGAGAGACCCCCACCAGGAACTGAGACCACTCTGATTGTCCTCCCACTGTCCCACTTTGTTACCCTGTCCAGACTTAAACTGCCCCAGCTCCACTTCCTATGCCCATATGGGCAGTGCACCTGTGTGACCAATAGACTGGACTCTGCCATGGACATTCCTCCACAGTCCCCCATCACCATTTTCCAACCCCCCTCCATTTTTGAGCACTTAAATAAACACCCTTGAACCACAGAACAATCTGGAGTCAGTCTGTGATTTGGTAAATTTGTATTATCAATGACAGTGTCAAAATGCGTACTCATTTGTAAAGCCAACATACCTATGTCACACATCACAAGTCCTTGAAGGATGCAAGCAGATGACACACGTTGGTAACCACACCTGTGAAACCGTAATGGAAAGGTACAACTCAGTGACCAAATACTGCTATTAAATGACAGACAAGATAGAGGTAGAAGTGTGAAAGTGAATGTAATGATAAAAAAAAATGTTCTCACCTGTGTGTCATTGGAAATATTGCTGTATGACTAACTCCCTGTTGTCTATGTCTTCTTCCTCAGCTTCCTCCTCATCACAGGCTCCACAGGCTCCAGAGCTGCCACAACACCGCCATCTGGTCCATCCTCCTGCAGAAAAGGCACCTGGCGTCGCAAAGCAAGATTGTGAAGCATTGAGCAGGCGATGATGATCTGGCACACCTTCTTCGGTGAGTAGAATAGGGAACCACCTGTCATATGGAGGCCCCTGAACCTGGCCTTCAGGAGGCCGAAGGTGCGTTCGATCACCCTCCTAGTCCGCCCATGGGCCTCATTGTAGCGTTCCTCTGCCCTGGTCCTGGGATTCCTCACTGGGGTCAATAGCCATGACAGGTTGGGGTAACCAGAGTCCCCTAATAGCCACACACGGTGCCTCTGGAGTTGACCCACCACATACGGGATACTGCTATTCCGCAGGATGTAGGCGTCATGCACAGAGCCAGGGAACATAGCATTTACCTGGGAGATGTACTGGTCTGCCAAACATACCATCTGTACATTCCTAGAATGATAACTCTTCCGGTTCCTGCACACCTGTTCACTCCTGCGGTGGGGGGACCAGAGCTACATGGGTGCCATCAATAGCACCTATGATGTTGGGGATATGTCCAAGGGCATAGAAGTCACCTTTAACTGTAGCCAAATCCTCCACCTGAGGGAAACCAATGTAGCTCCTTACGTGTTTCAGCAGGGCAGACAACACTCTGGACAACACGTTGGATAACCTAGGCTGGGACATCCCTGATGCCATGGCCACTGTTGTCTGAAAAGAGCCACTTGCAAGGAAATGGAGCACTGACAGCACCTGCACGTCAGGGGGGATTCCAGTGGGATGGCAGATTGGTGACATCAGGTCTGGCTCCAACTGGGTACATAGTTCCTGGATAGTGGCACGGTCAAACCTGTAGGTGATGATTCAATGTCGCTCCTCCATTGTCAACAGGTCCACCAGTGGTCGGTACACCGGAGGAGTCCGCCATCTTCTCAAATGTCCCAGCTGACGGTGCCTAGGAAGGACAACAGCGACCACAGAGTCAACAAATTTCCAGGTATGTACCCACAGATACACAGAACACGACACCAAACACAAAACTCTTCCTGTATGTGTGTTGAGTGTAGGCCTAGGTATGTGTGATGCAGTAGTAAATGAAGCCATGTGGGCCCGTGAAATGGCGGCTGCCTGACCTCTAAACTGGGACAATGGGATGTGAGGTATCTGCGCTGGCATTGTACGCCGTCGCGGTAGGCGGTCGTAGACCGCGGCGCAATGCTGCATTGGTTAACATTGGACCCTATGGGTCCCAGGAGCCAATGGTGAGGTGCGGCGGCGGTGATGATACGCACCGCCACGTACGTCACCGCCGCAGACTTGACCGCCATTTTCTATCTGTTAAATCACTCGATACCTGATCTTCGACAGGAGAGGACCTAAACTGCAAGTGCTGCTGTGACCTCGGTCTGGAAGAGACAATGGCTGCTGCGTCTGGGGAAACGACCCCTGCCTCCACTGCTCAGGAGTTGGAGAAGCTAGTCGACGGGGTCCTCCCCCAGTACACAGGGAGCAGGTTGTATGGGCTATGCCTGTGTGGAGATGGCTGGTTGTAAGAAGGAAGGGGGCAGAGTTCAGGGAACATGAAGGACTGTGAATGCATGTGCCACATGGCAAGGGTAGGGATGGGGGCCACTCACATCAACGGTGCAGTTGGTGATGACTTTTCTTCTTCCCCTGTGCCTGTCATGTAGGTCAGCGCCCACCAGAAGAAGGACATTTGGCATGCCATCGCTAAGGACGTCCGGACCCTGGGGGTCCACCAGAGACGGGGCACCCACAGCCGGAAAAGATGGGAGGACATTCGCCGCTGGAGCAAGAAGATGGCGGAGGCTCAGCTGGGAATGGCCTCCCAACGTGGGAGGGGTGCCCGTCGCACCATGACCCCCCTGATGTTCCGGATCCTGGCGGTGGCCTACCCGGAGTTGGATGGGCGCTTGAGGGCATCACAGCAGACACAAGAAGGTGAGTACACTCTCATTCTGGGGATTTTGCGCGCAGTGGAGGTCTCTGGGTGGGTGAGGAGGGCTGTGGGTTTCCCTAGGCCAGGGCGAGTTACGTAGGCTAGGCCCCTCCGGAATGCAGGCCATGTGGCACTGCACCCCACCTCAGTAGAGTGCCAGGTACAGGTATACATGCCCCTGTGGCATCCATGTGTGCAGATGTCCACCATAGCCATGTAGGCCAGATCCCAGGAATTGCATCTGTAGAGGCCAAGAGCACAGCGTAGTGCAGGGGGCTGCTGTGTCTGTATTGTCTTCCAACTGTAGCGGTATGCCATGCACGCAACCTGTATTTCTTCTGTCGTCCCCCCCCCCTTTTTCTGCTCTCCCTGTTCTTTTGTGCATCAGCATCATCAGGCGGAGGTACAGTTGCACCGGAGCACGAGGGAGCTGCATCCCACATGGCCATGGAGGGCCACACCACGGACTCAGAATACACCAGTGGGACGAAGGCCGAGGGGTGCTTCACGTCGGTCACCGGATCACCAAACAGCGACACGGACTCGTCTGCCGATCGGAGCTCCCTTGTGGTGGCGGCACCATCTGTGCCGCCCTCTTCTATAGGTACAGCCGCCACCTCCCCTATCAGCACCGCCCTCCCAGCAGCCCCTCAGCGTTCGCCCCGTGCCCGCTCACCCAGGAGGGTGGACATCACCTTCGCCCCAGGCACCTCAGCCCCTGCCCCAGTCACCCCTGCTGCCCTCAGTGAGGATGCCATTGACCTCCTCAGGTCACTCACTGTTGGGCAGTCTACCATTGTGAATGCCATCCAGGGTGTAGAAAGGGAGTTGCAACACAGTAATGCATTCCTGGAGGGCATTCATTCTGGTCAGGCTGCCCTTCATCGAACCCTGCAATCTCTGGCATCAGCACTGATGGCAGCCATTGTCCCTGTGTCTAGCCTCCCCCCTCCAACTTCCTCCACCCAGACCCAATCCCCTGTACCCCAGCCTATCCCAAGCACACCATCAGACAAGCATGCATATACCTCAACACACACAAGTAGCTCAGGCAAACATAAGCACCACACAACCCACAGGCACTCACGCAAGCATCACCCACATACAGACACAGCAACATCCACTGCCTCCATTGTGTCCCCCTCCTCGTCGTCTCCCTCCTCCCTCCCAGTGTCGTCTACACTCTCACCTGCATGCACTACATCTACAGGCACTAGGACTCGCACCAGAACACCCAGAACCACACCCCGCTCACCTGCACTCACCACCCCCACTACCATTTACACGTCCCCTGTGTCCACTCCCAGTGTGTCTGTGATGCCCCCTCCCAAAGTACACAAACGCGGGCACACACACACCCAACATCCATCCACCTCACGACAGCCTCCAGTACCTGCACCTGCACCCAAATCAGCGAAAGTGACACCTCCTACAACCACCTCCTCTTCCTCCACTCCCAGACCCCCTCCAGCTACCCATCCCAGTCTTCGTCAGCAACTCTTCCTCAGCAACGTTGACCTCTTTGCCCCCACCCCCACCCCTCCAATTGATAGGCCCCGTAGTAGCACCTCAGCCAAAAAAACTCCTGTACCAGTGGTGCGTGTTAAAGGTGTGTGGAGTGCACCGGCCACCAGGGCAGCCAGTGTGACACAGAGCCAAAGCACTGCCAGTCCACCCCCTGTTAAGCACCTCAAGTTGGAAAGTGGCCGACGGGACAGGGTGAAGACTCCTGGCGGCAAAACTGCTCACAAGGGTCCCAGGGGGATTGCAGAGTCAGCTGTGACTCCTCCAAAGGTGGTGAAGGGCCAGAAGAAGTCTGCACAGTCTGGTAAGAGCAGCACGGCGGAGAAGGGCGCCATCCTCCCCGGCAGCCGGGACGCCACCGCCAGCACCGTCGTCACTGGTCAGGAGACCACCGCCGGAGTCAGTGCCCAGGAGGGCAGCAGTATCGTCACTGGTCAGGAGACCACCGCCGAAGTCAGTGCCCAGGAGGGCAGCAGTATCGTCACTGGTAAGGAGATCACCGCCAGAGTCAGTGCCCAAGAGGGCAGCAGTATCGTCAGAAGGGCAGCAGTATCGTCACTGGTCAGGAGACCACCACCAGAGTCAGTCCCCAGGAGGGCCCTGGCAACCACAGCCCCGCTGGGCAATGAGGGACCATCATGCCACACACCAATGCACAGGTCAGAGACTGCCATGGCAAGCACCGCTCAACAGGTCAGAGACCGCCATGGCAAAGCACCGCTGAACAAGGAAAACACCGCTATGGTGAAGACCGCTGAACAGGGCAAAGCACAGCTAAACAGGTCAGAGACCACCATGGCAAAGCATCGCTGGACAGGGAAAACACCGCCATGGTGAAGACCACTGAACAGGGAAAAGCACCGCTGAACAGGGCAAAGCACCGCTGAACAGGTCAGAGACCGCCATGGCAAAGCACCGCTGGACAGGGAAAACACTGCCATGGTGAAGACCGCTGAACAGGGCAAAGCACTGCTGAACAGGTCAGAGACCGCCATGGCAAAGCATCACTGGATAGGGAAAACACTGCCACATCAAGCATCGTTATCCCATGTGCAGCTGGGACAGTGACAGAACAGGAACCGTCACAGGGAGCCTGATGCAGTCTGGGCACCATTGCCCCTCCAGAACCAGTGGAGACATGCATCCACTCCATCTGTCCTTAAAAGGATGCAGCACTCTGGGCACCATTCCCCCTCCAGAACCAGTGGAGACTGTTATCCACTCCATCTGTCCTTAACAGGATGCAGCACTCTGGGCAACAGTCCCCCTCCAGAACCAGTGGAGACTGTTATCCACTTGAGAGACTGTGGCTTTGCACTCCCCAGGATGGTACAGTGGGCAACCCACCCACTGTAGAGACTTGAGAGACTGTGGCTTTGCACTCCCCAGGATGGAACAGTGGGCAACCCACCCACTTTAGAGACTCGAAAGACTGTGGCTTTGCACTCCCCAGGATGGAACAGTGGGCAAGCCACCCACTGTAGAGACTTGAGAGACTGTGGCTTTGCACTCCCCAGGATGGAACAGTGGGCAAGCCACCCACTGTAGAGACTTGAGAGACTATGGCTTTGCACTCCCCAGGATACATCAATGGGCATGGAGCCCCGTCGTGGATCTGGCGTGGTCCTGTAATCCGGCTGAGGTGCCCCCCCTTCCCATCCCCCTGAGGTGCCTGTTGTATTTCTATCTGATGCCCCTGCAGTGTATTCTCCGTTTGTGGACAGGTATCTAGTGTGGGCCTCGCCCATGCATATTTTGGCCCAGTGGTGCACGGACATTGATATGTGCATACCTGCACTACTTCTCGTAATGTATATAATTTTGAATGTGTATATATATCTGTATATATTTGGTAACTGTATTTTGATACATTACAATGTTTGAACTGATTTCCTTTTGTCTTTGCATTCTTCCGGGGGGGTTGTGGGTTGTTACTGTGCTGTTTGGAAATGCATTGGTGTCTGTGTTGTAGTGGGTGAGGGTCGGGTTGGGGGTAGGGGTGTTGCGTGTGTGTCCCCCTGTGTGATGCTATTAATTGTGTTTGACCAATGACTTTGTGTTTCACCACTGCGCATATTAGTTGCTCAATGTTCACCAGTAGCACATTATGGGGGTTATTCCAACTTTGGAGGAGGTGTTAATCCGTCCCAAAAGTGACGGAAAAGTGACAGATTTACCACCAGCCGTATTACGAGTCCATTATATCCTATGGAACTCGTTATACGGCTGGTGGTATATCCGTCACTTTACCGTCACTTTTGGGACGGATTAACACTCCTCCAAAGTTGGAATAACCCCCTGTATGTTTTGTTCAGCTTAGCCGCCTATTGGCTTTGACATGGCATTAGCCATTACATTCTGTATTCTGCCTATTGGCTTTGACATGCTGTATTCAGTTTAGCTGCCTATTGGCTTTGACATGATATTAGACATTACATTTTGTATTCAGCTCAGCTGCCTATTGGCTTTAACATGACATTAGACATTACATTTGATATTTAGGTTAGCTGCCTATTGCCTTTAACGTGGAGTTAGACATTGCAGTTGAGAATCCAAGCTGTATTTTTCCAAGCTATGTTTTTCCACAAGATGAACCAAGCTGTTTTCTTCACACCAGACTAGACCTGATAAGAGAGAGCACATTTGGTGTTTTCCTTTCTACTCAGGCTTGGGAAGAGGAGAAGTCTAGGAGATCTGGCCAGTCTCCAAAGGCTTGCGTAGTTTTCCCGAGTCTGAGAGGAGGGGGCATGCTTTTGTAAGGTTGACTTGGGGCTTCAGAGATTTAGATTCTAATCTTCTTGACTTCAGGCTGGAACTAGGCGCCAATTGCCAGTCTCCCGTTTGGGTAGATAATCTCTTTCTCGCAGTTGACCGGAGTCATCAACTTGCAGACCCCAGAAAGATGAAGCTGAGTTAGGCCATGCCGCCTTGCTCAAACGGTGATGCATTTTGATTTATATGCTTTGCATTGAATATATAATATGCTGTGTACATCGCAACTGAGAAGTACTGTGATATATTTCGTTTTCATTGCTGCGACTACTTTTACTCATTTGAACGTGTGCTTGAAGTCTATTAATTCGTCTCTCAAGAACTTGTGGGTGGGGAAGAATTAACAACAATAAAGGTCTTCTTTGAACTCAGAAGTGCATTCCAGAGAGGTTCTGTAAGCTCTGATATGAGATAAGTAGGAAGGCAGAACACCCTGACTTTTGCCTCTCCCCTCCCCTATGTCGCAGGTGTAGTACTCACCGTTTTCTTCGGCGCCGCTGTTGCTGGTGTTCGTAGATGAGCAGGAAGACAAGGGCAGGGAGTATTTGGAGTTCCGGCTCCATGGTGTCCTCCTTCCTCGTGGAGTGTGTTAAGGTGAGCATTTTCCCATTGAAAAAGCTGTGTCCGCCGTGTTTTTATCCACGGTGAATCCACCCCGCAAAAGGTGGTGGATTGGCGGGTTGTGATACTGTGGGCGGTACATTGGCTTCCGCCTGTCTGTTGGCGGTGACCGCCGTGCTGCTTGTCTGTACCGCTGTGCCGGTCGGAGTGTTAAAGTGGCTGTCTATGTTGGCGGTTTCCGCCACGGTCATGATTCCCTTTTTTTGTCCGCCGGCCTGTTTGCGGTATTACCGCACCTTTAACACCGTCCGCCGGGGTTGTAATGACCCCCAGAGTGTCATAGAGTGAACTAGATTGTTGTAGAGTGAAGTGGGGTGTTGCAGGATGAAGTGACATGTTCTAGAGCAGTGTGGCATGCCGTATGGTGGAGTGGATTGGTGTGTCCGGTTGGAGAGTATTGGTTAATGAGACTTAGGTTGAAAGTGGCAGAAGAGACGTAGATAAAATGTGTCAGAAATGTAGAATATGTGGTCTAGCTGGTCTTTTTTGGTAATAGATCTAAATTGTATGAGTAGTTATGAAGCTATAGGCCATGAATCTCAAAGGTAAACATTAATTTTTGTGTAAGCTTATAACTGTTTGGTATTTACAAAGGTATTTTACGAGTAGTATCTTTAAGACTGCGGAGTCTTTGCACTTAAAAAGATAGGACAGTCCTATTTTTTTTATGTACAAAGGTTTCTCAGTTTTAAAGATACTACCATTAAAATGACTTTGGCAGTAGCAAACAATGGTAAACTTACAGAAAAATGCATCTTTACCATTGTGAATTAGGCACCAAAACGTTAGTGATATAATTTGCCATGGTATCACACAGTACTTTTTCTTCATACTAAAGTCTAAGCTGATGACAAAGCAGTAAAGGATTGGCTGATGACTGCCCTTACAAAAGTAAAAGGCAGCCATATTCTTTAGACCACACTTTGGCTGTGTTTTGGCTTTTAAGTTTAAATATAGTGTCCTACAGATTTATACGTGTATAGGAAAGGAGAGTCAGTTTATAGATAGGTGTGTAAGAATAATTAGAAGTTGACTTTATATATTTAAAATCCACCCTTAGTCTGCTTCTGTGTTTTAATGGTAAATATACTGTAGTACAATATCTATATATGTTTTTTTAATTAATTTATTTTAAAACTTTTTTAAGTACACTTTAGTACACTCAGGGGCATATTTATAGGTCCCTAGCGCCACCTTGCACCACATTAATGTCATTTATTTTGATGTTAATGTGGCCCAACGGGGCCAAAATCCCCGCGCTGTATTTACAGAGTGTCGCTACATGATGCCTGCTCCAGGCATACTGTATGCAAAGAGGTTATTCCCCCATTAGGGGAGCTGGAAAAATGGCATAAGGAGATCTATGAGATTTAATAACGCCATTTGTTACGGCACCTTTAACGCCTACTCAAGAGCAGGCGCTACAAGAGGCCTTCCATTCTTTATAATGGGGCCTTATGTACTCTACAGGAGTAGCGTCAATATTTTGGCGCTACTCCT
The DNA here is from genome assembly GCF_031143425.1 of Pleurodeles waltl. NCBI lineage: Eukaryota > Metazoa > Chordata > Amphibia > Caudata > Salamandridae > Pleurodeles > Pleurodeles waltl. Next base: position 1,538,280,380 of record NC_090440.1, on the reverse strand, counting down.
GCGGAGTACATCAATAGCGCCATGAAGGATGACGTTATTGCCCCCTACCCTGCGCCATGGTGTCCTGTACTTTAAATACGGCGTGCACATGGTGGCAGTACGGGATGCTAAGGGGCGCCGGGAAAGTGGCCCTGCACTCAGTGCAGCGCCACTTACCAAAAATCTGCCCACATGTTTCCCCTTGAAAACCAGAACACAGAATAAGTGTGGTCTAAACAGTATATTGCCCTTCAAAAATTAAAAGTGCATTGTACTACACTATATTTCCACTTAAAACTCAGAACACAAAGCAAGAGTACAATTAAAAAGAGATATACAATTTGTAAAAAATGTAAAACAAAACACTGTACTACAGTGTCTTTCCACATAAATATAATTTGGTAGTGCTTTTTTCTACATTTTTTACATATTTAATTTTGTTTACATTTTTGTAATTATCACCACAATTTGTAGGTAGTACTGCTGTACTGTGTGAACTATGTTTTAAAAAATAAGCATGTTAAAAATTGAAAAAAAACAATAAAGAACTCTATGGGCCTGATTTAGATCTTGATGATATTACCGCCAATTTGCCACTGCGGCGGACCCGAATATGCTATCAAGTAGATGCGGTTTGGATGAATTGTGGCTAAGCCGCTGATCACCAGGAAGGAATGCTCCTAGCTGCCAGACTGGCGAGGTCCCACCAACCATATTTAGATGTTACAGTCCTGCAGGCGGTGAACAGGCTGCAGTTGCTGACGGAAGGAGACCATCACAAAACCTAGAAGACATTGTGCAATGACAGAGGCTATGGAAGAGAGATAAATCACACACACTGTATCTTAGCCATGTGTGTCCCCCTTCACTACACAACACACTAAATGCACACTATTATCCAGTGCCATTCCCGCACAACACAACACATACATGCCATAAACACATGTTGCCATACATCCATGACACAATATACCCACACTATTGACACTACACCCACACACAACACAATCATGACAACCAACACAATTACACACTCATCTACACAAACGCATCCACACAAAAGCAAAACTACACACATCACAACAATGCCCACCACCAACAGCACTCACCTGAATGTTACACACATAAACACAACTCGAAACCAAACATACAAAACAACATCAGACTCATCAAACTCATATGCAAGTGGCACACAATCTGACACAACCACATTATCCACTCCAGCTCATTCTACCCCAACCATCCAATCCAGTTGCATACACACATATACGTACTAACTCACAAACACAACTGGAGGCAAAACATCACAGGTACAGGTCCTCTTGCCATATGCACACATGGACATAGTTGACAAGTGTAAATGTTCTGTCATTGTGGTGTCAGCATTAATTTGGCAATAAATACTGAAACCAAAATGACATATTTGTATGTGTGCAATATATGCCTTGTACCAGTGTATCCTCATCCATGTCTAGCACAATTGTCTTTCTGACATACACATGTCAAAGTAATTTAAAAAAATTACCGTGACATGCATAGAGCTGCAGTGGTCCTAAACTCATGTGCAGTGACCACACAACATAAAATGGGGATTCCCTACCTAAGAGTCCAACGACAGGGGGGTTGTTTATTCTCCATGGTCTAGTGGCAGCCGTGATGGAAGGACTTGTCCAGTTGTGTCCAGCTGAGAACAGACTTGGAATTGGGAAAAAGGGTAGGGGAGTTATTTACAAGCGCCTCCAGTGTGTCACTTTTTGTGACGCACTGGCGATGCCTTGTAGAGGCCCATATCTATAAGGCCACGCAAAGCCACTTTGCATGACTTTTGATGGTCTTGCAGATATGGTGTAAGGGAATGCATTACAAGTCACTGCACTGTCTTACAATGCAACTGGAAGGTGTACCATGGGTGTTGCGGCGGGTGTTCCCACGCAACACTGATTTTGAGGCATTCCCAGACTTACAAGACTTTGTAAACATGGGAATGCATCAAAATCTTACGCCTCCCCAGGGAAAGTGAAACGAGGAGAAATATATTTATTTCTTCTAGATATTTCCTTTTCCTATGTGTACTGCATTCTGCAGCACACTTAGAAAGAGGAAAAAGCCTCCATTGATTCTTTTTGTGCAGGAAGGTGTCCCGTCCTGGACAGAAACAATCTTGTCTGCGACACAGGCATTCTTGCACCATGGTGCAAAGGTGCCTGCGTCAGCACTAGGAAGCAAATAGTGTGCGCCAGCACAGTGGGAGAGGACAGAAGTGTGCCGTATCTTGTAGATGCAGCACATTTCTGCCCTTTCCCTGTGACACTGGGCAGCACAGCAAGGTGACTTGCTGCTTTCCCCTGAGCCACGGGGATAATAAATAAGACCTGAGGTTTTTACCTCATTCCCCCCAGTCCCCCAACTCAGGTGTGAATGTAGCACCACCATGGTTGGTGGAAAATCCCATTCAAATCTGCTCAGTGGAAAGGGTGGCTGAAGTCTCTCCTTCATCCGCTTTCTCCTATGGCACCGTCAGTGTGGTTGGGACTCAGGCGACTTATCCGCTATGGTCCCGCCAACATCTAAATTGGGTGAGTGGACCGCCTAGTAGTCAGCCGGGTTTTCCATCAAAAAATCGAAGGCTGATTTAGACAGGATCCAAATAAGGCCCTAAATTTGTAAAGTATAGTGTAGAACAATGTATTTTTTTTTTTTTCATTTTTTATAAGAAATTTTTTAAGGACTGCAGTACTTCATGGGAAGTACCGCAGTACTCTGTAAATGTTCTTTAAAATAAATAGAAAAATACTAATAATTTTCCCTAGCTATATGTAGGGAAAAATATAAAAGCTACTACTTATCTACATAATGGGCTCTACCCCAGAAAACAGCCAAAATGTCGTATAAACAAGACACCTACCTTTAACTTTTGTAAAGACAGTCATTAGTCAATCACATACTGCCTTGTCATTAGCAAGTACCACGGTATACTGCAAAATTACAGTGGTATACTGCGGACCAACATATCAATAAGTGGTAGGGCCTTATAAGTACAAAACTACTTAACAGATTTTCCTGAAATAGCAAAAGGATCCCTTCAAGACCACAATCTATATTCCTGAAAACTTTGATGAAAATATGTTCAGCCTTTTTGGCGCTATGTCCTGTAAAATGTCTATGGAAAATACATTAGTGCAAAAACGCATTTTGGAAACCCCATTTCTAACTAATCACCATGAAACTTAACACCATCTGCCCATGTAGAAGAAAGTAATGGGTCTGCATAGTTTAGTGGAGATTCATCAAACAGGCACAGAGTTATTAATGAGCAAAAATCTGTGAAATTCCTATCTCTGGGAATTTTGACTATAACTACAGAGTGGCTATATATACATATTATTTGCATTAAGAAAACAAAACAAAGATTAAAGGTATGTTATACTTTTGTGAAACCATCAGTTAAAACATACCATTTTAAATTAACAAAACTACTGATATTCACCAGTTAAAGTTATCTCAAGTAATTATACCTTGTGCCCTAAAGTAACTATAACTCATGCCCCTACCATGCACATTCTTGTCATTTACACCAAATTACAAAAAGCACATATTCTGGGCCAAAATCTTGCTTTCTTCTAAAATTAGTGTAATTACATTCAGCCATTTGGGATGTAGCTGTGTCTAATTTTTTAATGGAAAAATTAATAGGGAAAACATGTTTTGGAACCCTCCTTTTTTCTCAGCCTTCGCTTGCCAGATCATCACAAAACTTTCCAGAAATAAGCTGAGGTGGAAGAACATTTTTTGAGAAACATTTTGTGAATGCCACCAAAGTCATAAGTGATCTTAAAAATAACTCTCCAGTGGCAAATGCTTTATCAATGGCCTAAAACCCACTTGTACCTTCTGGATTCATTATATTGGTAACTATCATTAGGTCCATCTTGGGGAAAAAGTGATGTTATGAAGACGAATGACCCAACATTCCTATATGATTATACCTTAAACTATACTGATAGCATGGAAAAGACTTAAATAATTACCTTTGCGGAACGACTATAGTCTATAGCTAATGTGTAAAACAAACTGGTTTAATACGGAGGAATGAAATTGAATTTGGGGAAATAGTTTCAAATCCTGCCACTAAGGTAACAAAGAGTATATGTAAATATCTTTTAAGAATAAAATACAATTTTGAAACACTGGCCCGGAAAGGTGTGTTCTTACTGTGGTACACGGGATAAGGACGTCTGATCTCTGGTCTTTTAAAAATAGACTAAAATTAATTTTAAAATGTGTTAAAATAATTCTAAGGTTAATACTGTAAAAATGTAATAAAGGCAAAAATGTTCCCGAAGAGCTGCAAAATTAATTGAAGACCTCGTAGTCAGAGTTGCATTAAAATCTTCACCAACCACTCAAAAGTCAAAAAGAATGATAATTAAAAATCGGTTTAACTCTTCCCAGATGCACTGTATATGACATATTATAGAACATTAAACTTGACATCAAAAAAGTAAATAATAATATCAAGATGTATCAAATATAATGATATTTGGTTATTTTGCCATTGTCAAAAATGCCTGCAACAAGCCGCACGAGGCTTGATGGGTAGTGAAATAATACCAGGTATTTTAACATGGGGCTGTTCAGCGCTCCTTTAAAGATAAAGAAGTGTCTGAGAACCTGGTGAAGGGCTTCCATCCAAAGGTGCAGATTTACCAGAAAGTGGTGCATTGATCCTGATGCACCACTTTTCTTGGGTTCCCCTCCCACCACCTAACGACACCATGGTTGCACCGTATTTATATAACGACACACCATGGGGGTCATTAGCACAATAGCATCATAATCTGTGATGCTATTATGGCACTTTGCTGGCACTTTGCTGGCACTTTGCTGCATTAGAGTCAAACATTTTGAAACTAGTGCGCCAAAGCACAGGGAGGCCCATAGGAAACTATGGGTGCATCATTTTACCGCCTGCCTTGGGCAGGCATTAAAAATGATGGAAAAATGGGAGGTGAAATTTCAATGCACCATTTTTTTGGACCTCCATGCGTCGGAACGCCGCCATTGTATACATTATGCCTGACACAGGCATAATGTGGTGCAAGAGACTGCAAAGTGGAGCAATGCTTGCATTGCGCCACTTTGTGAATCTGGTGTGGGAAAAAGAGTACCTTAGCATAAAAAATAATTCACTAGGATGATGCAAGGTCCGCAATGGGCTTGTAAATATGCCCTTAACACTCTTGTGGTGGAACAGAAATGTCCCCTGGCTCATTACAGCAAGCACCTCTCACAACATGCCTCTGCAAGTTTGTTTTTCTTTTTTTCGCCTCATTGCATATGGTAATCATGTATGTTCATTCAGGATCTTCAGTTAATTGGCTTGAGGCTTTACTAGGGCTCTGTAATCTCCCAAAGATTTTTGACACAGTAAGGCCCATATTTATACTTTTTTTGCGCCACATTTGTGTAATTTTATGACGCAAAAGCAGCGCTAACTTACAAAATACTATGCAAAAAAAGTATGAATATGGGCCTAAGTGCCCCCTCCTTGAGGAGGGGAAACATATATTCCTTTTGAAGTGCAAGGACAGCCCATTCCCTTTTCCCACTTCATTCTTCTCCAGAGTTGTGCTGCAGATAGTGTTGTGTAGTAGCCTGGGGAGGGAGGAAGCCTACTCTTTGTGTGTCATTTAGTAACATTTCCTGCTTTGGAACACCAACTCAGTGGCGTAGCGTGGGTTGTCAGCACCCGGGGCAAGGCAAGTAATTTGCGCCCCCTAACCCGTGGATTTTAGCACTCGCAAGTGCGAGCGCGCCCCCCCCAGATGTTGCGCCCGGTTCGGCCGGCCCCCCCTGCACCCCCCACGCTACGCCACTGCACCAACTCAAAGCTCTCCCTACCAAATATTTAGATCAAAAGATACAGATAGGTGGGTGGGGTGCCTTTGTGAAGGTGGGTGGGGTGCCTTGTGTAAGTCCTAGGTTTTTCGTTGTGCTCCGCTCCCGTCCTTCTCCATTTCTGCTCCTGTTTGTGCTTCTGTCTTCCTCCTTTGCCTCTCCTGTTGTGCTTCTGTTTTTCTCCTTTGCCTCTCCTATTGTGCTTCTCCAGTTATCCTCTGTCTCTCCTGGTGTGCTCCTCCAGTTATCCTCTGTCTCTCCTGTTGTGCTTCTCCAGTTATCCTCTGTCTCTCCTGTTGTGCTTTTCTAGTGATCCGTTTTTCTCTCCTGTTGTGCTTCTCCAGTTATCCTCTGTCTCTCCTGCTATGCTTTTCTAGTGATCCTTTGTCTCTCCTGCTGCGCTCCTGCCTTTCTCCTTTTTCGCTCCTGTTGTGCTTCTCCACTCCTCCATTCTCTCTCTTGTGGTGCTTCTCTACTACTCCTTTGTCTCTCCCGTTGTGCTTCTTCATTTCCCCTCTGTCGCTCCTGTTGGGCTTCTGTCTTTCTCCACTTTCTCGCCTGTCGCACTTTCTCATTTTTCCCTCCCGTTCCGCTTTCCAGCCGCTCTCCCGCCTCCCGCCTTCCCACCTTCCCGCCGCTGCCTCCCGTGCGGCCCCGCCCCCATGCTTCCATTCGCTACCCTCCCTCCCGCCTCCCGCCTCCCAGCTGACCCCTCCTCCCCCCTTCCCTCTTATGGCGGCCGCTGCGTGGCCGTGCCAAAGGCAAGCCCGTCTGCGCCTGGACCGCGCCCAGCGCCAGAACCCCTGGCCCCCAGCGGCTCACAAAACCCCCAGCTTACATACAACGCCGCCTCCCTCAATGCACTCAACCCCGGTCGAACAACCACCTGCTACCAAGCCAGCCCCAAATGCACTCATGGACCCTTCGCCTGTCAAGCCTGCAAGTATACCTTCCACCGCGCCTGCAATCCTTCCACCGGCCCACGCTCCAACAACCACCTCAAGTGCATCCTCCTCAACACACGCTCCGTCCACAAGCACGCCATCGAATTATGGGACCTCCTGGACACAACAGCACCTGACGTCACCTTCATCACAGAAACCTGGATGAACGCCTCCTCGGCTCCCGACATCGCCTTAGCCATCCCAGATGGCTGCAAGATCGCCAGGAAAGACCGTGCCAACCAAATCGTTGGAGGAATCGCCATCATCTACAAGAGCTCCATCAACGTCACTACCTCCACCGAAGACACCCTCCTCATCGCTGAACACATGCACTTCCAGATCCACACCGACCCCAGGACCACCCTCAGAGGCACTCTTGTCTACACGCCCCCTGGCCCACGCGCCCTATTCAGTGAATCGATCACTGACCTCATCACCCCGCACGCCCTAGCCTCGCCTGACTACATCCTCCTCGGGGACCTGAACTTCCACCTGGAGAAGAACAACGACACCAACACTGCCACCTTGCTCGACAACCTCACCAACCTCGGACTCAAGCAACTGGTGAACACCCACACCCACACCGCTGGCCACACGCTCGACCCCATCTTCCTGCCAGCAACCACGTATCCTTCAGCCACTCCTCTGAGATACACTGGACCGACCACAGATGTGTCCACTTCACCTTCAAACGCGAGACCCACCACCTTCGCACACAACTAATCACCCGCAGACCCTGGAACAAAATCTCCACAGAACAGATACTCTCCACTCTTAACCATAACCAACCAGCCATCACCACCGACGCCAACAACACAGCCCTCAGCCTCACACAGTGGATCACCAACTGCGCCGACAACCTCGCCCCCCACAGAAGCCACCCAAGAGAGAGCAACATCAGGAAACCACCATGGTTCATGGACGCCCTCAAAGAATCCAAGAAAACCTGCCGTACCCTCGAAAAAACCTGGCGCAAAGAACACACTGCAGAAAACATGTCAGCCCTCAAGATCGCCACCTGTGAACACCACCAGCTGATCCGCTCCACCAAAAGGGCATCTTTCAAAGAGAGACTGGACAAGAACACACACAACAGCAAAGAACTCTTCAACATCGTCAAAGAGCTCTCCAATCCCAACGCCAGCTCCAACACCATCATGCCCTCACAAGAACTCTGCAACTCCCTCTGTACTTTCTTCCATCGAAAGATCACCGACCTACACGACAGCTTTGGACCCCAGATCCCGCCGACCACCCCTGAACCAACAGCCTCAACCATCACCCTCAACGCCTGGACCCCCATCAGCTCCGAAGAGACTAGAACCACCATGAACACCATCCACTCCGGCTCCCCATCGGACCCTTGCCCCCATCACATCTTCAACAAAGCCGACGCCATCATCGCCCCCTACCTCCAGAGCATCATCAACAGTTTGTTCGCATCTGCCACCTTCCCTGAGAGCTGGAAACACGCGGAAGTCAACGCTCTCCTGAAAAAACCTACAGCGGACCCCAACGACCTGAAGAACTTCTGCCCCATCTCGCTCCTCCCCTTCCCGGCCAAGGTCATCGAGAAGGCCGTCAACAAGCAACTGACCAACTTCCTCGAAGATAACAACCTGCTCGACCCCTCCCAATCTGGCTTTCGGGCCAACCACAGCACAGAAACCGCCCTCATCTCAGTCACCGACGACATCAGAACCCTGATGGACAACGGAGAAACAACCGCCCTCATCCTCCTAGACCTCTCGGCTGCCTTCGACACCATCTGCCACCGCACCCTAATAACCCGCCTCCGCACCACTGGTATCCAAGGACAGGCCCTGGACTGGATCATCTCGTTCCTCTCAGACCGAACCCAAAGAGTCTACCTCCCGCCCTTCCGCTCAGAACCCACCAAGATCATCTGCGGCGTCCCACAAGGCTCCTCGCTCAGACCCACCCTCTTCAATATCTACATGAGCCCCCTCGCCAACATCGCTCACAAACACAACATCAACATCATCTCCTACGCCGACGACACCCAGCTAATACTCTCCCTCACCAAGGACCCTGCTACCGCCAAAGCCAACCTGCAGGATGGAATGAAAGACGTCGCAGAATGGATGAAGCTCAGCCGCCTGAAGCTGAACTGAGATAAGACGGAGGTCCTCATCCTGGGAAACTCCCCGTCCGCCTGGGACGACTCTTGGTGGCCCACGGCCCTGGGCACCGCACCAACCCCTTCAGACCACGCAGGCAATCTCGGATTCATCCTGGGCCCCCTCCTCACCATGACCAAGCAAGTCAACGCCGTCTCGTCTTCTTGCTTCCACACCCTTCGCATGCTCCGAAAGATCTTCCGTTGGATCCCCGCCAATACCAGAAAAACTGTTACCCACGCCCTCGTCACAAGCCGTCTGGACTACGGAAACACCCTATATGCAGGAACCACCACAAAACTACAGAAACGTCTTCAGCGCATACAAAACGCCTCCGCACGCCTCATCCTCGACGTACCACGCCACAGCCACATATCCGCCCACCTGAAACACCTGCACTGGCTCCCCGTCAACAAAAGGATCACCTTCAGGCTCCTCACCCACGCACACAAAGCCCTCCACAAAAAGGCCCCCGAATACCTCAACAGTCGCCTCGCCTTCTACACGCCCACCCGTCAACTTCGCTCAACCAGCCTCGCTCTCGCCGCCGCCCCTCGCATTCGCAGAACCACCACTGGAGGTAAATCCTTCTCCTACCTGGCAGCCAAGACATGGAACTCCCTTCCAGTTCACCTCAGGACTACCCAGGACCACCTCGCCTTCAGGAAGCGCCTCAAGACCTGGCTCTTCGAGCAGCAGTAACCCCCCTCCCCTAGCGCCTTGAGACCCTCACGAGTGAGTAGCGCGCTCTATAAATGCCTTGATTGATTGATTGATTGATTGAAACCCATTCCCTAGAAATTAGACCTTATCATACACAGAAAGGGACTCTGGAATAGACAATGATAAATACATGGACACCTGAAGATAAATACAGAGTAGAAACCTCAAGTAGGTTTCCCAGAGTTCCCTAACCTGGTTGGTGTCCAGGATTATGTGGCTCTATGAACTAGAGAAAGTTTTCTGAGGTCCATGGCTGGTGCTCATGAGAATCAGCAACCCTGCTAAGCTAGGAACAAACCCCAAAGTCTGGCAATTTTTTAGAAGAGCTCCTTAAAAGGTTCTATAATAAAGAAGCTTATTTGCTGACCAAAAGGTTGGTATTGGAGATATCCCTACAGAATATCACTAACTAAAAACAGAATTCACAGTCCAGTGACCTAAAAAAGAGGGGGTGCACAGGACGGGCAAGAAATCTGCAATATACAGCACTATGTGAGGCCCTGGGGAGGATCAGCCTACAGAGAGCTGTATTAAGCCTGATCGTTGTCCTGCTCTACAATGTGACTCCTAAATGCCCACATTGTAACCGCTGTGCCCCTCTGTGCCCTCTTTGCAGCCTGAAGTTGTGTTGATGTCGAGACAGATGTAGGAGAGCTCCAACCTTACAAACTGCACTTTTAATGCTAAAGCACTGACAGAATTCACCAACTGAACTCTTATTGCAAGTGCACATAAGTCTCCCAGCTCTTGCACAAGAAAGGAAAAAGAACTTCGGCAGATAAACTTTTACCCATGTACCAGTGGTCCATGTATCCACATCCGTGGGCACTCTGCTGCAACTTTAGCTGCCCCTCCTCTCCTCCCAAACACACTGCTGCCATTATGTCTTTGGAATCCTTGAGCAGCCTCCTGCTGCTCTGTGAGAAGGCCCTGTTTTAGTTGGTGGACTTTTCGGACTTTAAGGAAGGTCCACAGAAGCTTTCAGAGTCCGACATCTTGTAATGAAGGCCCCACTAGCCCTGTTTCCACCGTGCTTCACAATATATCTGAACTCACACTGATCTTACAATTCTGAAATGGTTAATTGACAAAAAGGGAAATAATCCATCATAGTGTTGGGCGACAAGGGGCGTGTACAATGTGAGCATAAAAGCTGAATAAAGCAGTTACGGAAGGCAACTTTATGTTTTAATACACAAGGCTCCAATGGGAATCATGTGACATCACCAAACCAAACAGTTAAACAGGTGCAGAAACTAAATCGTAGGAGAATAAACACCTTACACGGCAGCTAAGCAAAGATAATATTGATAAAGTCCACACTATCGGCAACCATTCTGTACACTGACATCCCCAAAATGTAGGAGCATCTGGGTGTGCATGTGCGCGGAGCGGCCAGAGCCTTGGAAAACAACAAATAACTGCCCATGTCTGTGAATGACTAGAGCATAAGTAAAAGCTGGAGAAAAAACAACTTTGTAAGATGCACTGGGGTAGCTGTTAGTACAGGGAGCATTTACCACATACCTTTTGAGTCCCCTAAAGTTTTTACTGCATGAACATACCTTAGCATCGATGACCATTTATCAATTCTTTTGTGTGCTTCCTGATGTTGCTCAACATGTCTGACTCGGTATAGAGATGACAGCACTTTTTCTTATTTGCGTAACATAACCACCTGGACCTCAAATTCATAACTGTTACAATTCCTTTGTTGAGCACCAAGTTTCTATCCAACATCACCACCATTAGTAAGCTTTGGGCAGGTCTTCCTAGCTGGCTTGTGGGTCTGTGAAGTAGTATAAGGGTCTCATTTCTGGGTTGAATACTAAGACAATCCCAGGAGATCAGAGGTAAACAATCTTACTCAAGTAACCCTGTTTACACTGCATCCTCCCCCCAACCGGTTCACACCTCTTGTGTTAAAGTATACATACAGGGGCATATTTATACTCTGTTTGCGCCGAATTTGCGTCGTTTTTTTCGACGCAAATTCGACGCAAAACTAACTCCATATTTATACTTTGGCGTTAGACGCGTCTAGCGCCAAAGTTCATGGAGTTAGCGTAATTTTTTTGTGTGAACACCTTCCTTGCGTTAATGATATGCAAGGTAGGCGTTCCCGTCTTAAAAAATGACTCCGATGCATATGCGTCGTATTTATACTCCCGGGCAAAAATGACGCCCGGGAGTGGGCGGGTCTAAAAAACCCGCATTAGCGCCGGATTTTAGCGCCTGGGTCAGGGCAGGCGTTAAGGGACCTTTGGGCTCAGAATGAGCCCAAAGGTGCCCTCCCCTGCCCCCAGGGACACCCCCTGCCACCCTTGCCCACCCCAGGAGGACACCCAAGGATGGAGGGACCCACCCCAGGGACATTAAGGTAAGTTCAGGTAAGTATTTTTTTTAATTTTTTTTTGTGGCATGGGGGGCCTGATTTGTGCCCCCCTACATGCCACTATGCCCAATGACCATGCCCAGGGGACAGCAGTCCCCTGGGCATGGCCATTGGGCAAGGGGGCATGACTCCTGTCTTTGCTAAGACAGGAGTCATTTCAATGGGGGTTGGGCATCGTAAAAAAATGGCGCAAATCGGGTTGAGGCGATTTTTTTGCCTCAGCCTGACTTGCAGCATTTGTGGACGCCCATACGCCATTTTCCCCCTACGCCGGCGCTGCCTGGTGTACGTCGGTTTTTTTAACGCACACCAGACAGCGCCGGCGGCTAACGCCGGCTAACGTCATTGAATAAATACGGCGCCCGCATGGCGCTTCAGAATGGCATTAGCCGGCGCTAATTTTTTTGGCGCAAATCTGCGTTAGCGCAGTTTTGCGTCAAAAAGTATAAATATGGCCCACAGATTCTAAGAAGGCAATATGATCCTTTTCTGTGTAATTTGTTTGCATATACTTTGAACTGCATGGTTAATAGGTGTGCATTGGCACAAAGTCACTTTGACTCGCTGCTGTTGTGGAAATGGAGGACCCTGCAATTTTGACACCCCAATAACTCACCTCAACAGAATGTCCATAATTTTTTGAATATAAGAAGGTGTTAAATCTCAATTTCATGAGGCAATGTGATCGGGAGATAAGGAGATAAACATTCAATGCCATGAGGTCTCTCTACAAATAGGGCATTACAGAGAAATGCAAAATCAAGAATTAGTCTAAGTCACAAGTGTGCAGGAAAATCAAGAGAGAAAAAGACAACATCACTCGCAGAATCAAAGTCTTAAGGGAAGTCTTCTGTCTCAGCTTCAAAATCAAGGGTTTTTATACATTATTTTCATAAATGAAATTACTAAAACTGCAGAATTGCTGTAATGTTAGCGAATGTATTATTTCTTAGCAAATCAGACCTAAGCACTATCCCACTACATGAATAATTATTTTGCACATACTATGCTAATGCTAGCTGGGGATGGTGGAACTAACTACATACATGAACAACAGCAAACTATAATGAATGAATAAGGTACAGGAAACTAACAGAATAACCCTGAAATGCAGTTACAGTGTCTAGCTGAGCAGGCAAAGTTCATCAGAAATCAGAAACAGTGACAATGGAAATAAAGTGACATGAACTCTGCTCGAATGTGTGCTGCAGAAAAAATAAACAGTGAGATGCACATCGGAAGAACTTGAGTGATAAGGGTGCCATCCTTTTTCAACAATATGGCTGGTAGGCCAAACTTGAGACCTACTTAACTAAGTCCAGGAAAGCGCATTTCTGCACAACGTAGGAAACTTGTTTTAAATGCAACAGTACTATATCAGTGTATACATGTGTAATCAAGTGTGAAATTACATTCTGCTGATTGTTAATGATGCACAGAAATACAAAAGCACAAACATCCTTCCCTCTGCCTGCTGTGAGTTATGTGCAGGCCTGGGTTGAGCAGAATGTCGATAGTCCCTCCTGAAGGTCACAAGAGTGGGTTAATTTTGTAATATGCTAGGATTTTCTTAAAGACCATGTTGGTGTTCAAGAAGTATTATTGGTTTACTTGGCTGACATGTCTTGATGCAGACCTTCTAAATCTCAGGAGAGTGGCTGGCCCAAAGATCTGTTGGGAAGATTTTACTGCAGAAGCTGGTGAAACAGTGCTCGTGAGGTATTTGTCTGTGAGTAGAAAGCTCAGGCATGTGATCTTCACTCTAGCTGGGTGTTGCTGGTGGCTTCCCAGAGTAGGTGGCACAATGTCCTCTCTATAATCCTGTACAGAAGAGAAGGTCTTTTCGAGGAGGCTTGGGTGATATTAAGAAAGTCCAGGGTGCAAGGCATTGCCATGATGATCAAATCTTGCACTGTTTATGGGGGTCACACACTTCCCAATAGAGGAACGGGTTAGTATTTGGAATGATGCACCTAAACTGACTCATCTTGGAGAAGGCTATGCTTAGTGTGCTTATCCTTCACCATCCGAGGGTCATTATTAAAGGGCACATCCAGATCATTGCTCCTTTCATGCATGCCATTCTAGTTGAAGAACGGGGCAGTGGACAGTGTGTGTTTGAAGTGAGTAAACATCAAAATCTACCACAAGGAGTTGAATTTTCCATCTTTAAGTTTGTCTGCTCCTTCCCATCCATCACTCAAGGGTTTTTACCTTATTCGGCACATAGCAGAGCAGATCCTGACGGCCACAGACTTTGAAGTAGGTTTGCGTTTCAGGGTCAGAAAGAAGGACTGTGCTCCCTAAAGAGTGATTTAGGTTGAAAAAGTCATAACTAGTAGTGCGAGATCTGAACAATTCTTCAGATTAAACAAGCAGCCATTCAAGGCTCAATCCTCTTCTCTATGTTATTTGTAGACACTACCCTTTGAGTGTCGTGTCACTGAGAAGCCTCAGTCAGGTGTCCTCAGCAAACAGGAAGTGTCCTGACACTACTTGTGTTCTCACTGCTCTATGCGCCCTCTGATATACGAGAGGGCTGCTAACAAGATAACCAGGGAACTACTATTTTCAGCTAAGATGTGATCCATGCCTTAGTAAAGGCTGTGCAAGATCCCCTCTATCAAGCCAGGGAGCCCGGTAGTTTGTGCTGCACACCTCAAGTTGTGGGCTTGAGATGAATGTCTCATCATTCGTCCTTAAATTTACAAGGAACTGATGTGCAGCTTGAAATCCCGCGAGCGCCATTCTAAGGCTAGGCTGTCTGCAAGCTATCTATGCTCCAGCAATGCCGCTCAGGCAAAACATCCATTCTGCCTAACCAAGATTTATATAGTTATTTTCTTTTAATTACCCAGAATCCCACAGGTCAGCACTCTCGCCTTCATTAGCTCTCAGGGTGTCCTCTTTGTAGTTTTTCTCCGTCTCAGCACAGATTTACAAAGATTTGCCTAGCAAATTATAGACGCTCTGCCGCTGATAATTGGATGATGCACAGATCTTATAAGTCTGTTTGTCATCCTTGCGGCACACTGGGGATTATTGTGAATGTAAAGCACAGGGAGGTGGCAGAGGACACAGCCATTCACTGACTGCTGCGCGTTCTCCGCGCCGCGTACCGACTGAGCGTGAAGGATGATGAATCTAGCTAGGGAGAAGACACGAGCACGTACCTTCCCGCTGGAGTCAACAGGCCTGGCTGGGCCCAGCAAAGGGAGCTCTTAAGAACTCCCCAGAGGACAAAACCTCCCAAAGGCGTGCCATGGGACCAACTCTGTCATCGTCCTGCTGCCCTTAAAGACGCAATCACCTAAAGGAATTTTCTCTTTGACCCCCGCCGCCTCCTTGGACATCATTCACTCTCCGTTGTTCGAAATCCAGTCTCTAATCATTTGTGTAATTTGTATTTATTTTATTTGCACCGCGCAAGAAACGCCGGAAGAAACAGCTTCTCTGGGACAACAAACAACACAGTAGCTACGAGAGATAATGCATCGTACAATAGACAAATAACATTTTACATGACGCACGGAGCAGGTGTTTTCGAAGAACCAGAGGCAAGTCAATAATGCAGAAAGATATTTACGCGATCTGCATTTCCTGGTTGTCTTGGAGCTGATTAACACTGTGATGTTATGCAACGAGATGGGCAGCTGACTCCAGAGAGCTTTTCCTGTTGCTCCCGGATATATTCCTGCAAAGAGTTTCTGCCCTACGTAGCAGTGGCTAGTTTGGGGCCTACGGAAGAGAAGGAGGTCTCCTTGAAATCTAGGACCGTGTTAGACTTTTGTTTTTGCTCTCGCAGACGAAGAATGATGTTGTGCCCTATTCCAAAAAAAACGGCGCTATCTCCAGGGCAACCATAACTCGGAAAAAGCTACGAGTTTATGTATGTACTGCAGGAAGCACAGCTCAGACCAGAGAGACGATTGCAGCTCTGTGCTTACGAGCTTTGTCGCCTGCAGCTCTTTTTCTAATCTGGAGATTTTTTTAATCGGTGTATGAGCTGTGGCAGTGCAATTTCGGAAAAACAAGGCCATAGACCTGTTCCGCATCTGCCCAGCGCTAAAACAGGATCATGGGCCATATGTACGAACACATTTTCCCATTGACACAGAATGGGAAAAACCCTTTGCTACATCTGGCCCCATGATATTACCATCATGTAACGCTCAGCTGAAGTTGAGAAAATAAGCATCTAAGTAAGCATTGGCAGAGCCAAGAGGTCTTGCCCATGAGATCCGTTGACTTTCGCAATTAATTTAGTCATGCCATACAACCAGTGCTTTAAATGGAAATATAGAAGTGCAGGTACTTTCTATTTAGAGTACCTGTTTGCTCTTGAGAAATGCCGATACTCATCCATTAAAATGTATTGCAAAAGCGTGAAGAAGTACAGGTACTCTTCCCTTCAAATTAAAAAAAGTGCAGGTACTCAGCACCGGACAGTACCTACCCATTTAAAGCACTGCATACAACATTTACGAAAAAGTAGTGTAAAAAAGGCATCAAGGGCCAGATGTATCAAGCCTTTTTCCATTCGCAAACGGTGCGAAAGCCCGTTTGCGAATGCAAAAAGGCCTTTCAGAATGTATGAAAGGCATTCTGAACGCAATTTAAAGGAATCGCTAAAATTGCGATTCCTTTAAATTGCGAGCCCGTTTAGAGAATCGCAATTTGCGATTCTCTAAATAAGAAATCGCAAATAAGGAATCCTTATTTGGGATTTCTTAAGCACATGTATGAAGCAATTCCTTAATGCGAATTGGGCATTAAGGAATCGCAATTACCACCAAGTTGAACTTGATGGTAACCATGTGCAAATTTAAAAAATGCATTAAAAACGCATTTTTAAAATTGACATTTAAGGCACACATGCCCTTTTGGCATGTGTGCACCTTACATGTCTTCCAAAATTGTTTTGGGGTGCAGCAGAGGGGGACTTAGGCCCCAAGCACCCTGGAGTTTGCATTTCCTAAATTGCGAATTCCAGTTAGGAATTCGCAATTTGGGAAATGCAAAAAATTCGCAAATATGGGCCGAAAGGCCCAAGGTGCGAATGGGGGCTGTATCGCAATTTGCGATTCGGTAATAGCATTTGCGATTTTCAAGAAATCTCTATTACCGAATCGCAAATATGATACATAGCATTTTGAGACTCAGAAATAGCGATTTCTTAAAAATCTCTATTTCCGAATCGCAAAAGACTTTTGTGATACATCTGGCCCAAAATGCTGTAGCTGCGCCATTTTGTATGTGAACGCCATTACGGATGCACATGACTACAAAATAAGGCAAACTTTTTTTTTCTTTTTATTTCCCAATCTGAGGTAGATCAGTAAATAAAAGTTGAATGAAAAAAAATCAGGGGAGTGCTTGGGGTGGGTAGCGAGTGGGGGACAAAGCAACACGGAGGAAGGGTGGGAGAAATGGATGTGGGTGGGGAGAGAAGGACAAGCGAGAGACAATAGGGCAGCAAACGGACAATAGAAAATGGAGACTTGATGCAAACAGACAACGAAGGGTTGATGGGAGTAGATAGGGAAGCACACAGATAATGGACTGGGGAAGCACACATACATCGAATGGGTATGAGGATGCACACAGATAACGGAGGGCAGGTGGGGATGGGGAAGTACATGGACGGTGGCTGGGCATGGATGGGTAAGCAAAGAGGCTATGGGGAAGCAAATCAAATGGACAGTGGATGGTGGGTGAGCAGGGATGTGGAATCAAATGGACAACGGAAGGGGCTGGGGAAGCAAGAATGGCTACGGAATGTGGGCAGATGGGAAGGAAGAAAAAACAACTGATTCAGGGAGGTTGAGGGGAGCAATAGACAGGCGAAAAAGAGGATCATGCAGCACTCTTATAGAGTGCATAAACAAAAAGAAAAAAGTAGCACCTAAAAAGGGAGCAGTAGAAGGGTACAAGTAATGGGTCCATACTCCAGAGGAGGGACAAACACAAGTGGAGGAGGGAAAGCCCATGGAAGCAGACAATTAAGAAGCAAGCAAATGAGAGGGACAACAAAACCAACCAATGGCAAACAATGTTGAGGGTTTAACCCCACTGTAAGCTAATTATATGTCTCAAAACAGACAGCCTATGTCTTCCCTAGGTGAGTCCTAAAAAGGAAAAAAATGTATTCCAGTTCCATCTGGTGAAGCAAGAGTGGGGTTGTGGGGGCTGAAGTTCAAAAGTAATGAATGAAAAGAATGTATAAAGCATGCCTCTACCAAAGAAAAGTGTGTCCTGGTGCTAATCTTGGTTTTATGGGCACAGCAGCTTTTTGAGGGAGAGGTGGTAATATTCACCAATCAGAATGCTTTCCAAGAGAGCTATAATTGCTGATAAACACGTGTTTCGAGAGTTGTGAACCTTGTGTTATAATAATACTCCACCAACAAATCAGATTCTGAGTGCCATAACTTTTGCCTGTTGCTTTGTGCTTTTCCTTTTCATCATGGTGTCTCACCCCGGAGCTGTCAACGGACATAGCTTGGCAAGTACACTCAGCAGACATTCACATTACCTAATAACACTTTTAACTAAGCCCTTACTGGTTGTCTAAAAACTATCTACTCCCAATGTGCATGTTGTATGAATGTATGTTGCTTTTATGTAGCAAAACTCTGTATGTAAGACAGTGGAGCACATTAGAGGGTCTAAAGCAAAGACAGAGTCAAATTGTGATTTGAGGGGCACCTGTTTTTAAGAGTGAAATTGAACCGTCATTACATCATAATGTTATAATAGAATTAATACATTTTCTAGAAGGCAATATCAGCATGGTTATTTTCCTATACTCTCATTCTGTATCTTTGCTAGCGGCACAAGACATGGAACCTAAGTAGTGCATAATTATCTCAGAACTTTGCCCTCTAAAACATTCAGTGTAAAATTCGGTGCTGAAGGTCACTACACCAAAGATATCTGTAATTTTCCATAAGCAAACTAAAAAGCTGCAGTTTTGCACCTAGGAACTCAGGCTATGGTAATAAAAATGGGAACAAAGCATCCACTCTAATGTGTTTTATGATGATATTCAGAGACACTGGAATTAAGCGATTATGCGGTCACAGCTTTTTCTACACAATTATAGATTTGCCACATTTGCCAGATAATTACCATCTGCTGGATTAAAAAAAAAACTTTTGTTTCTATCTCAAATGTTTCATAAATTACAAAAAATGTAGCAACACATGTTGCTGTGCAGTGGAAAGACCTTTGCAAACCTTGACTGGTCACGTTTCTGGCGCGCTTTGCTTTTTTGAGTATTAAACTGGAACTAATGAGGTGCAAACAATGCCTGGAAGCGATCCACAAGTGTAAAATTGACAAAATAATGAAGAAATACTATCACAAAATGTATCACATTACACCACATAATTGACCTTTTCTTGCTTCATAATTTATTCAATTCTGACGCATAATTTGGCCCACCCCTGCCACAGTGGCCCTGGTTATTGTAACCCGGGTCAATGAGTGTACAGATTTTGCACATTTTAATGGCAAAACTGTCATTTTGCGCCCTCGGCATTCTATATCAGAGCTCAGAATAATGTTATGACAGCCATTTCGTGTCCTTGGGGATTCTCTATGAGACCTCAGAATAATGTTATGACCATAGGTGACGTCATTTGGTTTAAATCTCACTTTGTCAGTCTGAGACCGAAATCCTTCAGGCGCATTCAGCAATCACAGAGAAGTTATGTCCTGTTTGTCATGCATTCGTTTAATATAGATATGCTGTAAGTGAGAAATTTTGAATTTAGAAAGCATCTCGAATTTCATAGATATTAGGCCTGGGCGAAGCTCATGGAGTTCCACTCAAAGGAATTTTGCTGAGTTGATGTAAAACTCAGTAGAATTCCATAAGCCACGGAGTGGCACCCTCTCCTGAATGCGCCTGATCTCGTAAGTGCTAAGCAGGGTCAGGCCTGGTTAGGTAGGCCCGTTACTGCTTAGCGCTTCCAAGATTGGGGGCATTTAGAAGAGGGCCATAGCCAGTGAAAACTGCCATTCCAGGCCTCTTGTGCACCGGCCTGCTCTGTGTGCAGTCAGTGCACACGGGGCGCGCCGGTGAACAAGAGGCCTGAAACTTTCAGGCCTATTGCACACCGGCCTGCCCTGTGTGCACTGCACACGGGCTAGGCTGGTTCATAAAAGGCCTGGGCAGGCCGGGGCACAAGAGGCCTGAAACAGTAACTTCCTCTGCCTGCGGTCCTGCTAGGGCTGTAGGCAGCAAAAGCTGCCATTTCAGGCTTTTTGTGCACCAGTGTGCACAAACAAACAAAAAACAAAAAAATGAGGACTCACCTGGGTCTTCATAGCCAGTGGCCTGAAGCTCTGCCTCCCTCTGCCCCCTGCTTCCAGACCCGGCCCAGAATTATCTGGAGCTGCTGGCGCCAGCTCCATCGCTGTCGGGGATGAGACTGCGCACTGCAGTCCACTTATGAGCCATACAGTGCAAGTGCAGGCAGTCTGCGATTGCACTGTGTGGCCCATAACTGGGCTGCAGTTACGCACATGGTGAGCTCTGCTCCACTGGCAGGGCTAGTGGAGTATTTGGGCGAACTCTGCACTCCAAGGAGAGTGCGGAGTGCCAAAAACTGTTAGCTCCACCTGTGGAGCAGAGCTCGCTGCCCACTCCTAATAGATATGCGTTTGTGAGGAGAGGGAGCCTGGCCATGTGGGAACACATTTTCCTATCTTCCTCTGTATTCGTGTGGGAAACTGGGAGCTGACATGGACTGAGTGGCCCTTCTGCCACTCTCTCAGTTTGGTAATTTGCTAATGGGCTGTAGGCTATGGACTGCAGAGTAAGTTGGACTTCCATAACAACACCATGCCCACTTGTCTAGACTTTTGTTATGGCTTCCTGCAGTGTGTGGTTTGGTTGGATCATGGCCCGGTAATGGGAGCTCAGGGTGGAAACATTAAGTGGATGTTGTGTGAAGGGTTGGAATTGGGGGTTAGTTGGGTCAGCTTGTGAATAGGCAATGCCCAAGGGAAATGCCTTTAAAAGGGCACTCGAGTTGAAAATAAAGTAAAGTGACTGAAAGGAAACCTCCAAAAGATGAATCAAGACCTGCAAACATTGCCAAAACCTGAACAAACTAAGTGGTGGTCATAGAAGGTATGAAAAAAGTATGCAAAGCATGTGTGCATGAAAGTGCATGTATTATGTACAGGCCAGGCACGTTAATTTGTATCAATGGAAGATGCACAAAGAAGTGGATCAGAAGCACACCTCAGATAGAAGAAGCATACTTCCTGTAACAGTATGTTTGCTGTACCTTGTCACAACCAGTATGAGTGAGGTGTTTGCAAACAGAGACAGACTACATTGACACGTGCATTTTGTATGCAGGGCTAACACTGTTGCTTGAAAGCATACGCAGTCTACATGTGCTGCTTGTAAGCACAGGCAGTCTATGTGTGCTGCTTGTAAGGACAGGAAGTCTACATCTGTAGTTTGGAAGCAGGGATAAATAACACTGCTGTTTGCTTACAAGCACAAGCAGTCTACATATGCTGTTTGTAAGCAGGGGAATTCTAAATGTGCTGAATGTAAATAGAGATAGACGGCACCTGCTGTTTGTATACAAGGTTTACATTATGTGAGCAAGGAAAAAACTGTATAAGCTAGTGGTTCTTTTATAAAGTAGAGGAAAGATGCACGAGAAAATATTAGGAAACGTGAGGTTGATGCTTTTTAACACTGAAGTGGTGAAAAAAGGTGAAAACTCAGAGAGCGAGGGAAAAGCAAGCACTTTCATGTAGTGCTTTTACCAAAACAAAGAGTTCCCAAAAGGCACACATTTTTTAATGATAAATAAAATGTGCCAATCAGACGGATGGTAAACAGGATGTGCTCCATGGCAGGGCCAAACAGGAGATGGACATGCTAAAACAAATACAACCATCACATAGAAAGCAAGAAAAAATGACAAAACAGAAAGCCTATGGAAAGCAATGAGCAGAGTGCTTTCCTGGTCAGCTAGAAACATAGCCATGATAAGTCTGTCACAACCAGACAGCTGTGCTGTCTGGCAGCCTTCAACCTATAGAGCTTAGTCTTATTTGTTTCCAGAAAATCCCATGCTTTTCTTCCCTCAAAGAAACAAACTCAACAACCTTGCATATGCCAGAGGCCACATTATGTAAAGTGACTCAAGAGCACAAGGAGCCTATCGGCCTGCTTTCTGCTTCCCCAGGGCACTTTGCTATCAGAGAAGATGCTGCAGAGGCTTGCATTGTCCCTTCTGTAATACAGATAACACCTGAGCACATGTAGCTCTGGTGCTATCCTTAAGGGGTATTCTATCATCTGCATGAAGAATGGACCCATGCAATTGAAGGAAACAATTGACTTTACCTCAGCAGCCACACTGTATTATGGGCACAGGGACCGGTGAAAATTGGCCTTCAGGAGGCACACTGACAGTGCCCCATAAACATGTGGTGCAGAGTCAGGGCACCTCATTAGGGCCCCATCAAGAGGGGGGGAAATGAGGTTCCATGGACCACCAGACACCCATCTTCAGGAAGATGTTGTATCACACTGTACCCGCTTGCCGTGGGATTGTGTTCCCCTTGAAAGTGCAGGAAGGGTGTCACATGAACTGTGAAAGCAAACCAGCTTCCATCAGCCGGTCCTCATTTCCTAATGCCATACTTCCAGAGCAGACATGAGTTCCCCACTGCTTGGGGGCACCAGATTATTAGTAATAGGACTCATTCTACCTGTTGGCATCTGGCACATAAAAGTGCAGCATGGCGCAAGCAGGACGCCCTTACAATAATATGGTCCCTGGTATTTCTTGGAGCAGCTTATCTTTGGACCAGAGATTTATAGAGGGTCTATAAAATTGGAGTTTATTGTTAATAAAGCCTGATGGGAGCTATAAACTGTTAAAGCTCTGAGCTCAACTCTGGCCTGTTCTGGAAGCCAGTGCGTCCTGCCTGCCAGTGTTAGACCTACATTATTTTATTTATGGTTTATAAAAACGGCCTTCTGACGAACAGTCTGAACTCATCAGGGAGTAAAGCCAAGATGAGTTCCTTTGGCGTCAACAGCAGTGTCATTCAGTGGCCTTCAGAGACCTGTTTGTGTAACTCAATCCAGCTGACAATCCTTAAGTGTACAATTTGAAACACACTTACCACAGTTCTCTGCTGGCGCTCCTAGCAGAGATTTCAGGACGCACCCATAATTCAGAGCCTGCACTGCAGTTATCCATGCTGCATCTCTTCTGTGTGCGAGGGAGACCTCTAGTGGTGCTAATAAGCTGAGACCATTCTGTACTACATAGGCCCTTGCTGTCCCTGCTGCCCCTGAGGCAGTGTGCAGTGCTGCTATCCATGCTGCACCCATTTAGTGTATCTGTGGA
The DNA here is from genome assembly GCF_031143425.1 of Pleurodeles waltl. Classification (NCBI taxonomy): domain Eukaryota; kingdom Metazoa; phylum Chordata; class Amphibia; order Caudata; family Salamandridae; genus Pleurodeles; species Pleurodeles waltl. The sequence goes on along the minus strand of NC_090440.1, from coordinate 1,538,256,901 downwards.
GTCTGCACCGCTTTTCCACTTGCTATGCCATTATGCATGTGAGGGAAGCTTGCACTGCTGCTGCTACCCAGACTGCACCTATTCTTTTGGTATGGGTGGTGCTTACTCTGTTGTTCGTGTTGCATCCACTGGGCGAGAGAGTCTTGCACTACTGATGCAAATGCAGTGCCTCTACTGTGTGAGGAAAGTTGCACTGTAGCTGCCCATTCGGCACTGCTTTCTGTCTTTGAGGGACGTGTGCGCTGTCGGTACCTGTGCTTGCAGATCCTAATGTTAGGGAAGCTTGTGCTGCTTCTGCTTTTGACTGTGCAGTTTCCATTGCTGCTGTTCTAGCTGGACACATTCTGAACAATGAAAGCTTCCCTCGCTCTGCTGATTCTGGGTGAGGAAATCTTGTCTTGCTGCTGCACATGGTGCACACATTCTGTGTGAGGGATGTTTGCCCTGTTGCTGACTATTCTGTGTGTGATGAAGCTTAAAATCCTGCTTCCCATGTTAACCCTGATATCTATGTTTTCCACCTTCTGTCTGTGAGTACGGCGTGCACGGCTGTGACTTTTAATGCACCTATTCTCTGTTAGTCAGCGAAACTTGCAGTTCGTCGTCCTTGTTATATCTGTCCTATGTCTGTATGGTTGTGGTGTGTGCTGTGCATGCAAGCTTGCTTGTGCGCTTTATTTTTGTCTATCATGTATACAACATAGCAGTCAGTACCTTCTCCCTTGGGTGAACAACTAGACTCTCTTATATAACTTAAAACTTCTCACTACGGCCAATATTTATATTTTTGTATCGCCGCATTTGCGCCGCTTTTTGACGCAAATGCGGTGCAAACTTACAAAATACAATTGTATTTTGTAAGTTTGCACCGCTTTTGGGTCAAAAAATGACGCAAATGCAGCGCTAAAAAAGTACAAATATGGGCCTTAGAGTGGAGACCGGTTTGGTCAAGATCACACAGTGTCCCAAGTATCGGACACCAAATTATTTTTATTAGACCCCCCAATTTGACCATTTAATATTTCAAAGATAAAGATCGAGTTTGTTCCAGCAAATCACTGCCTTGCCTTGACAAGTATTTGCCGATGGAAAACTTGAAACAGTACCTTGTCAAAATGCACCCTTAATCATTCAGATCAAATAGAGGTGCTTATAATTGCGGAACATTTTTCTTTACGTTTGACCTAGCGTTGAACCCGACGTAATCTACTTCAGACTCTTTAAGAGGTCTGCTCTGTCAAGTGATTGGTAACTCTTATCAGAGGACGGATGCGAACCTGCCTAGACAGGGTCGAGACGTCTGTCTTACAGGTCAAGTATACAGGGTTTGTTCAGGCATGCGTGGTTGCCGCATGCATGGTTCTATCATACAACCTTACTGCAGGAGATATGCAATGCAACAACTTCGGCATCTACCACGACAGGTAGTGAGTGACAGTGAATCAATCCATTTGCTTTTCTAGAGCGGCTCTGAATGTGGTTTTGTTAAAAATGTGAATTGTGTGCAGTAACTCGAGTGCTGCAGTATTGTCGGGTGGCCAGTGCATTTGTGTGCATTACTGTTTCACATATCCAAAATCATTACACAACTAGGCATTCTCGGCGCTTGGAGGCTGTAACAAGGTATACCTATAAGGGTGTAAGGGCCTGATTACTCATTACTAATATTCATTACAGAGAGGCCAGGCTTTCTTTGTCCCAGTCTTTTGCTCTACCTGGTCTGAAAAATCGCCTTCAATGCATGCTAGAATGGATCTTGGCAGGAAATATAATGGGGTGAACTTGCCTTTGTGGAAACTAGGATGGGCAGAACCAACTAACACTACAAAAAGAAGACAATCGGGCAATACTTTAATGGGGCATAATATTGAGAAGACTTGGAATCAGAGTAATGAAAATGACCACTAAGTAATCGGCCATTAAAGGTAACTGTGGTCCTTATTGGATATTCAGAAATAACAGACACAGGCCACCATCCAGACCCTGGCCCACCGGGTGAGCGGGTGTATTCATCTCCAAACCTTCGGTGGAAGCTGCCAAAATGAGAGATTTTAGTGACCCAATCTGCACGGTGGATGGACTTTCAGTACTGTTCAATGCTGTGTGGGCTGTTAAAATGGCCTAGATGACATTTGTATTTGGCAAAATAACTAAGTGGTGGTCTGTTGCTCCAAAGCCAAAGACAAGTGCTCCTGATGGGCAAGGAGATTTCCCCCCGGGCACCTAAGGAATATTGAAACATTTTTCTTCCCAGAAAATCCATGGCTCACATGGCAGTACCAGGAAAGAATAACAGTGACTGTCACCCCACTTGTCCTCTGTATGACAAATCTTGTTTTGTAAAGGAAACATATCAACTTTTAGGGCATTTTTGTTGTGGTCAAAGCTTGCAAATGTGCATTCTCTGTGCTATATTGTCTGGAAAAACATTTTTGAATAGTGATGGGTCAATGTATCTTATGCAGGGCCACTGGCATTATGCGAGTGAGCTGCTACAGCGTTTTTCACATAATTATTAATTTGTTGCATTTGCCACACAATCCATTATCTGCCGCATAGTCTGCAGATTTCAACAACAAAAAATCAGTTTTGAGCTCGAACAGTTGAAAAGGTGCTAAAATGCTGCGACATGCATTGCAGCACAGTGGAGGTCCCTTTGCAAAGGTCGATTCTTTACATTTTTGTTGCTATATTGCTATATTGGAGTGTTAAGCTGGTACTAATGAGGTGCAACAATACCCAAACAATGTTAACAAGTTTGAAAGTTATGCCACATAATTTGCCTGCTCTTGCCGCATAATTTGCTCAACCTTGCCACATAATTGACCCCTCCCCTGCCCCACAATTCCAGTGGCCCTGATCTTATGTGACACACATTGCTATGTGAAGCAGATGAATTAACCCACAACGCACAAAAACCCAGTGGTTTAGTGGAGAGCAGGTAGCTCGGTCAAGATTTTATGCGGCAGGGAGTGCTGTGCCGACGAAATCCGGTGGTTGCTTCATCTCTAAACTGGAGGGGTAATTGGCGAGTTTGGTGGGAACATACTATTTTAAGGTTGTGGTCCTGTTCTGCCGAACTCTAAACGACAGTTGCAGAACTTTTATAAAACACAAGTTTTAGATGACTGCACATTTTTTAAAAATCTTCTCGAAAAAGGGCAAATATATTTTAAACATCACAGCACAACATAAGCAAGTGAGTATTAATGTTTGCAGTCTGTTCACTAACCAGATCCCCTTTGTTTCCAGCACCTAATTGCTCCCCCCTCCATCCCCCCCCTGCGAAAGAGCATTTACACCGTGCATAGCAACAGAGCCACCAGTCTGAAAAACACCGTTCTAAAGATCGAAGGTAGGGGCCAAGGCAGATAGGACTTATTTAGGATAACTTTATTTTGGGAGGAGCCTAGGGTCGACTTCAGTCCTCACTGCTGGAGGTGGGATGTTACAGGGTAGAGGCCTAAACACTAAAGCTACACATCCTTAAAGTCTTCATCTTACACCAAGGGACTTCTAGCAAAGCTGGATAAGCAGAGCGCATGCCTCTATTGAGGTATTCAGTACAGAGAATAGTTTAAACGAAATAACATTAAAAAATTGGACATGAAGTATATTGGCTAAGAACAGACATCAGCACATCCCGGAAATCTCATTTCCTAATTGTACTGCTCAAATTCATCTAATTGAGAGCTACATTATTCATTTACTTATTATCATTGGAATTCTCTATATGACAAATCTTGTTCTGTAAAGGAAAGATATAAACTTTGAAGTCATTTTTGTTGCGGTCAGAGCTTGCAAATGTTCATTCTGTTTGATACTTCGTCTGGGTAAACATTCTTAAATAGTGACAGGTGTAAACGCATCTTATTTGACGCACTCACATTGATTCGTGACTCAGATGGATTAACCCACTGAGCTAATGCACCAAAAAAGTCTGCTGAGATCAGTGAGGAATATCAATTTGCACCGAGCTCGGCCACAGTGACATAAAAATGTCCAACGATACAGCGTCTCCAAATGTTTCTCACATATTGTTAGTTTTCTTAGTTGAATTTCTAATAAGCACAAACTTTGAGTCAGATGTTTATCGCCATAGGTTCAAATTATAATCATTTCAAACAATGATTGGAATAGAAATTTCCCTTTCTGTAAAAAATAAATAAAAGAAATTAGGGAACATTTTTTTCTCTTAATTTGATTCCTTCCTGTAACTTGGGCGAAAATTCCGACTATCCTTGTGACTTAATTCTCAACTAAGGCTAGTCATAGCCATGGAACTGTCTCACTCTGGTGGACAGGTTCTAGTCAGAATCAGATTCAGCTGCTAAAATGCCTCCCAGGGCCGAATACGAGCTCGGAGAAGCTGTGCCTGTCACAGGGTGAATCATTGGAAACCATTTTACTGAATAACAGCGCACCAATGAATCAAAAAGCTATTATTATGAAGCTGTAAATAGCTATTATGAGCATTATTATCATAAAATTATGGCAATGCACCAATTCAGGGCATCTCATCTTGTATGTGAGCTCGGTGTCTTTTCCACACTCACCCAGCCAGACAGTGATGTTCACAAAGAAATACATTAGCCTGCCACAGGCTGTAATTTGTCCATCAATCCAGACCCTTGGTGCGATTTTCTCCTCCAAACTCCGGGTGTAGGGAGTTACTTGCTGATCGAATTTCTGTAGCTGTTGTGACATGGTGGCTGAATGTGGCACCCACAGGATGGACAAATCACCAAGTGTGCTGTGACAGTCACGTAATCTCTACGTTCTCCGTTCATCCGAATGCTCATCGTCTGCTGAAATTCTCTGCCCATCACAACCTGACGTATAAATCAAGAAAATATCTGAATGAGAAATAACAAAGAACGAGAGCTTGTTGTGTGATAGATCTGCATTGCAATGCGTTGAAGAAACAATAGATTGCCTTAAAAAGAAAATAGAAAGAGGTTGAGTGACCTTAAAAACCAGCCCACGGACTCATATGCTTGTGGTATGTCAGGCACCTTGCAATGGCTTGAGACCTCGCGGGCTTCCATATTACTGCTCTGTGTATGAGAGTTTCTCAAGGTTTGATCAGGACCATACCCACCACTACTCCCAGGCCAACATTCCCTTCCTCCTAAGAACCTCCCTTCTCACTGCCACTGGAGACTATTGAAGAATAGTGAGGATATTGAAGAAGAACCCTTCACTCTACAGGGAGATATATGGGATGGACATTGGGCGGTGTTTTTGAAGATGAGGTTTTGCACTTTGCAAATTATAAACTCTGGTCCCTGGCAAAAGCAGAAACCCTGGTTCTGGGCCCCTGAACCTGCTGTGCACACCCTTCGTTCATGGGCTCAGAGTGCAACTTCTGGTCATGCATTGCGCTTTGCTGGACATGCCATGCACTCACTATATTTTGAAAAATGGTGCAAGAACAAAGGTTTATTTGTGTTTTCATACCCTGATGCCATGTGTCAAAGTCCTGCGGAATTTTGAGCTACATTACCTCACTGAGGGTGCTGTTACAAACACGTTGCTTTTACGGTATTTATGTCATTTATTCCTTCCGTTACCTCAGTTTGCAGCCATGCCACTATGCAAGCACTTGTGATGTGGGGTGCTACAGGAAAAGTGGTGGCATAGCGGGGTTATTTCAGTGTATTAAGTAGTGCTGGATTTCATAAGAAACGATCCAGTTACTTACCGGTTATCCTCATCACCGCAATTAGTCCTCGTTAGTAATTACATTAGGAACCCAACATCCTACAAAAAGAAAAGTACATTAACACGCTGTTTTAGTTTTTAAAGAGCTAATAAAACCCTTTGCATCTGTTTCTATTTCCAGTACACGTCGTATAAATAGTCCCTTCCCCAAACCTTCCTTCTATTATGTATGTCAACCTGTACATACCATGGGATATGGGAGGGAGGAAGGGCAAGAGGTAGGGAAGAGGACGAAGACATGGCGGACTTCTAACCAAGGTAATGAAGATTACCAGTAGGTAACTGGTTCATTACCAGCTCATGGAGTCCTCCACTCCTCTGTCTTAATAAACGAGGATATCTCAAGTCAATAACTTGCACCAATAGATTAGATGCAATTTTTTTTTTCTTCTATTCAACAATTACTTAATTGCTGGAGATATAATAGTATAACCAAAAACTATCATGCATAGATTCAGAAACATGTATGGGGACGTTTTTAATGAAGGTGTGATGGGATGACCAAATGGCTGCCTCGCACATTTCCAAAAAGGGAACATCCCAGCCTCTGACAAAAAGGTCGATACTGCCCTTGTCGAGGGACTTTGGACAATACCAGGAAGCGATTCACCCACTGAGTTATATGTCTGAGAAATTGCTTGGCTAATCACCTACTAAATGTAGTTGTGGATATCTTTTTACCTATACATTTTTACCTTTAGCCACAAAGACATGAGAAACGAAGGGAGAAGTTGACGTTCTTATCTTAAGCATTAGATTATCAATAACTGTGTCTGTGATCAATGAATAATCAGAACTATTGTACTATTCTACAAAGTCTTTTTTAAAGAAATAAATATAGCATGGCTTAATGGTCAAAGTGTGCCAGCCTATGGAGAAAGTAGAACTGCGCCATTCCTTTAAAATTATGGTTCAGTTATTCTCTCCTCAAGTGAGTCAAGGAAGTGCAGCAAGTTTTTGTTGTGCTGAATCGTGCCACTTCTTTGCAAATATGCCCCTTAGTGACCTGTTTCAGAAAAAGTAGCAAATCTGTAACCATTGCAGTACTCTTTCAATAGATGCACATTTATTACGTTTTATACTTCACAAACATTAGCAGTAATAGGCTTGGAAAGTTCCATCAGTCTGAGGTTTCCAGGCATACCACTGGCTTTCAAACTCCCAAAATGCAATGAGACAAATGCTCGCAATAGTTTAACCACTAGCAATGGCTTCTGGCAGCCCTCCAAACCCTTGTTTTTCATCCAGTGCACCACTCTAGACAGAGAGCTTGATTTAGGATTTAGCAGAAGGAGTAAAGATAGACAGGGTGCTAGAAGACTTTACTGCCTTTATTCTGCCCGTCAAATTAAGAGCTACCAGTGCAGCAAAGCCCTCTATACATTGGCAGGAACCACCACCATGGTGGTTCCTGTCTGTGTGGGGAAAGTATAATGGAAGGCTCCATCAAACATGACTGGTGGCCATCAAACATTTCCAGAGGTTTTTATTTTTCTAAAACAAGCTCCTAAAGTGGGAGTTTTTTTTTTAACACTAATTAAAAAAATTATGACTGCCATGCCAGTTTTCTCCCATGGTGTGGGGTAAAGGACAAAAAAAGCCACCTGAACACCCACTCTAAATAAGGTAGAAAATTGGATGGCTTACCTCTGATAACACCTACTCCATCGGCCGGGTGAAGAAAGTTTTAAACTGACAAAGTAAACTTTACTCCATCAGTGTAAAATGTGCTGTCTGACCAACTCAAAATTGGGCTGACGGATCTTAAGTTTAGTGGGCAGGATACTCAATAGCCTTTGTACAAGAATCCCTTTCTGGCAAACTCTAAATGAGCCCCAGAAGCCCACCAAATGAATATCAGTACTGACCCTTGTCCTCATGTCCATCCCAAACCTTGGTCACCTCACATATTCAACTTGTGGCACACTGTTTTTTAGGTGGGAAGTCTGAAGTTCACACCTGCCCTGAATCTCACTACCTTCACTCTATAGTTTTGACAATTAAGAATGCTACATTTTGTTTCATTAAATGATTATTTTTAATTGAAGGATGTGGCAAAGCTTCCATTAACTTTTGGAATAGAGGGTTCTTCTATTGGAATAGGTTTTACAAGGAGGGCACCATGCAGCCCATGCCAATGAATATCTGTGAAATATGAAAGACTTGGCACCCCCTCATCCATTTGGAGGGGGCACCATTTTGCGTCACACCATTGGTTAACTTTAAGATGGAAGTGACCAAACCAAAAAACAAATGGACAGTGGAGCCAGAACTGAAGCAAGAGTCTTGCTTTCTTTTAAGAGCCTGTGCATGAACCCAGCCTGGAAAATGCTCGGGATGTTAATCATGCCACAAATATCATCTACAAAATTGATAAAGTCTTTACAAAATTCCAACAAAGCGTATTTCTTTAACATGTGGGTGCTTTTCTCCTACTTACATCTAATTATATCACTGCATTGAGAGCCATTTTTGCACCTGAATTTGGAAAGGTTTCTCCCCCCTCCCACCCTGGCAACATTACCATTATTAAACTAAGAGGCAAGTCACGTGTACCCCATACATGACCTTGATTCTTTTGATGCATGAAGCAACATTGTAATGAGACACAAGAGGTATTTGTACACCACACATCCTGACCTACTATTAGAAGGTGCAGTTAGTCATAAACGAGGAAAAAGGGGACTCAGTGAAATAAAATATTTATGTAGGTCTATGTAATTTGGTCAAGCAGAAGCAAGGATTGGTCCCAGGTTTTCTAGTTTCTTAGTGTGCAAGTGAACCTCTAAATAGGGTATCTCTTCCTCCCTTCTTTTTTTACATTAAAGGTCACTGCTTTGGTTTTATTCTTTTTGCATGAGGGTAGAGTGCTGATGGGAGAGAGGAGCCACATCAAGGCTCTGCTTATTTTGGGCTTGAGGACCCAAGAGGGCATTGAACTGAGCTGGAGCCAGGCACTCTTACTATCCTTCTGTTTTGAGAACGGAACATGCTGAAGCAATTTTAAAACACAAAATAGCCATTGAAAATTAGTGCATGCTCAAATGGTCCTGTGGTGCCCCGGCTATCCACAACAAGAGGTGGGTGGAAATCACAGAGTTTCACTACGAATTCGAGGGAGTCACATTAAAACTCTGTGAGATTCCGCAGAGTTCCGCAGATGGGCAGACATCGGCACATTAAGCTGCTTATGCACATTTTTAGCACTGGGAGCTCGTTCCGCACTGAAAAATCAGCGTGGATGGCACCTCATAGTTTGCCGGAGGGTGCTGCTGCTTGAGTTGCTTTTACTGCCTCTCAAGTATATTTTCTACATCAGTGGTAGCTTTATCACTGTAAACGGTCGCAACCACCTGCAACCGTTTGCAGTAAGAAAATCTAGCTGGGTGCCCCTCTAGCACCTGAAAATAATGCTTGGGACGCCAATTCTTGCTCACACCCTCCATGAGAAAAAACTATACCACATGGCGGTTGACAGAATTTGGTCAGAACTACAACTCTCCCGGCGGAGTGGAATGTATCACCCACTCTTATTCACAACTCCTTGTTAATTTAAAAATAGGTAATGAGTCAGTGGGCTTGGGGTAAAAAAGAGAGCTGCAGTGCACGATGGTGGAGCCAAAGCAGGGGCGTTATTGCCGAGCCACAAGCAGCTGTCAGTCTTTTCTACATTTTACATTTCATTTTAGGGGCCTTCACAGAGCAACTTTATTCAATTGTTACTCTGCACAAGCTAGTGAATAATTGGTACATGTTCCTATCACTTTTTTTTTGTTGTAAAAAACGGTTGTAGGTTTCAGGCTAGTTAACTGTCATTTTACAATAGTTACCTGTGAATTTCAGTTCACATGGGATCAGGTGCGAGAACGTCTTCGGGTCCTTTGTGTGAAAAACAATAAAACAGTTAAGCAGTGCCACCTCTTAACAGTCGTGAAGGGGAGAGGTGTTTGTAAAGTGTCACCTTAGGACAAGTCTTTATCCACTGCTGGTCTAAGATCAAAACAACTTCGGTATCAGGAAGCCCAGTACATATTATCTCACTATAAGGTGTAAATTGTTAGTAATTGTATTCTCCATAACATGCTATTGCCATATTTACTGCCTTTCAATACGACCATGCATTTGAATTAGAAATTGTTTTTGGGTCGGAAACCTAACTTCGCAATTTTCTTGTCAAAAGACCATCTTCTGTTTTGTGGAATACAGGGGGCAGCTAATAAGGGACTACCAATTACACAAGAACAGGACTAGAGGTTCCTAGCTTGTGCAGAATGGTTCTCTGGTTGGAGATGAAGTCCACATTAGATGTCTTCCTTAGATTAGGCGAGCAGAGCATTGCTGCAAGGGATAGTGAGCAGAAGATATTCATTGGTATAAGAGTGTTGCCAATGAGGAAGACTAAGTGAGTCTCCAGCTGGGTGGGATGTAGGGACTTGTAATCCCTTAGCCCAAGGAGTGGACATTCCCACAATGTAATTAGTGGACTGGAGGAAGGGAGCTTGCCAGAAGTTTGTTATCCACACCTGTCTTACATTTTTGTTCCAACCACATATGTGGGTGTTTCTGACTCTTGTCTCTTATTCCTTTGCCTATCGTCACTGCATTCCGAAATATAGGGCATGGGAGGTCCAAAACACGCAACAGGGTTGACTAAATTATGCACCAAAGAAAGGCAAATTATGCTGCTTGGTGCTGTAGGGTGTAATTTGTTGTAGTCAGCTTCTAGATTGTTCATGTTTTTTTGTTTATACTTACATGTGTAGCTGAGTGGCTAGCCAAAGTGGTTACATGATAACTGTGTTATGTGTGCATTTATCTGAAAGTATTAGGGAGTGCTGCAGAATCCTGATGTCTTGTGCACAGGCTGATCAGTACTGACTCGTGTGTTTTTTTATGAGCTCTGTTAGGCATGTTCTTTTGTATGGCCTTGTGGGTAAAGGCTGTTTGGGCTTGGTAAAAGCTGTTTAATCGGAGTATCTTTACAGTGTTGAACGGGAAAAAGATGCTCTGTCTTATGTGATGTGTTAGAGGGTTACACGTGCTCTAGCCACGCCCACACAAACACATTACACCCAACATTGTTGCATGTATAAACTAGTTTTTGGTTGAGCGCAGTCTGTCTAATGTGTTTTGTAGGATGATTTCATTAGAATTTCATGGTGGCCATTTTAGGGATATCTGGATGTGTTAAATGGTGTTTTCTAAGTGTAATGTTTGGCAATCCTGTGGGGCTTTGCAAATGAAAAACCTGTTAATAGCTTAGGTAGACGGAGAATAAGGCAGTGACTAAAACGATGAGACCGGAAACAATGCTAAAGAGGTTGTGAGGAAAGTGATATATAATAGTATCAGTCATCATGTACCAAGTCTCTAACCCCAGTGCTTTCAGAATACCAATTGCTTTTGCTTCTGAGAGGATGGTGTTTCCATGGTGCATTAGTCAAGTGATCTGGTATCATTGCGCCATTACAAATGAAGCATTCATGTTGCCTTTTGTCAGGTGTGAGGGTTGTATGACAGAACTAAGGATGGCAGAACCATGCATGGGTTAACAACACAGTTGGAACCACGACCACGTCTTTACCACTCATGCCTTTACCATGCATGCCTTTACAACGAATTTCATTGTAAAAGCATGCAAAGGTATATGTGATAACGCCATGCGTGGTTATGTTATAAAACCCCACCAACCCCCTCGCCCCGCAGTAAACCCTAAAACCTACCCTGTCCTAAAAACGACCCCACCTTGTCCTACAAACTACCCTGCCCCCACCCTAAACCCTAAAATCTACCCTGCCGTGTCCTAAAAACTACCATGACCCCACCCTAAACCCTAAAAGCTACCTGGCACTGTCCTAAAACCTACCCCGCCCTGTCCTGAAAACTACTCTGACCCCCCAAACCCTAAAACCTACTCTGTCCTAAAAATGACCCCACCCTGTCCTAAAAACGACCCCGGCCCTAAGCCCTAAAATCTACCCTTTCCTAAAAACTACCCCAACCTGTCCTAAAAACTACCCTGACCCCGTCCAGAACCCTAAAAGGTACCTTGCCGTGTCCTAAAACCTACCCAACCCTGTCCCAAAAACTACCACGACCCCCGCCCTAAACCCTACCTTTACCCAAAAACTACTGCACCCTGTCCTAAAAACTGCCCCAAACTCTTGTCTTAATCCCTAAGGCCTACCCTGTCCTAAAAATGACCCCACTGTGTCCTAATAACTACCCAACCCCCCACACAAAGCCCTAAAACCTACCCTGTCCTAAAACTACCCACCCCTGTCCTACATCCTACGACCTACCCTGTCCTAAAAACTACCCCACCCTGTCCTAAACCCTGACCCCTCATGCCTCCAAACCCTAAAACCTACCTTGTCCTAAAAACTACTCCACCATGTCCTAAAAACTACCCCAACCCTCACTTCAGCCTTAAACCCTAAAACCTACCCTGCCCTAAAAACTACACTTACCCCTGTGTCACCTTAAACCCTAAAGCCTACCCCACCCTGTCCTTAAAACTACTCCACCCTGTCCTAAAAACTACCCCAACCCTCACTCCAGCCTTAAACCCTAAAACCTACCCTGCCCTAAAATCTACCCTGACCCCTGACCCCTGTGTCACCTTAAACCCTAAAGCCTACCCCACCCTGTCCTTAAAACGACTTCACCCTGTCTTAAAAACTACCACGATCCCCTGCCTGTGAACCCTAAAACCTACCCTGCTCTGTCCTAAAAACTACCCTGACCCCGCCCCCACCTCTAACCCTATAATCTACTCTGTCCTAAAAATTATGGCTCCCTGTTCTAAAAGCTCACCCACCCCTGAAGCCTAAGACCTACCCTGTCCTTAAAACTACCCGACCCTGTCCTAAAAACTACCCATACCCCGCCCCAAACCCTAAAATCTACCCTATCCTAAAAACTACCCTACCATGTCCTAAAAACTACCCCAACGCACCACCCCTACCTTAAACCCTAAATTCTATCCTGTCCTGTCCTAAAAACTACCCTGTCTCCTGCACCTGCCCTAAACCCTAAAACCTACCCCACCCTACCTGAAAAACGACTCAATCCTGTCCTAAAAACTACTCTGAGCCCCTCACCCTGAACCCTAAAACCTACTGCACCCTGTCCTAAAAACTACCAGACCCCGTCCTCACCCTGAATCTATAAAACTTACCCTGTCCTAAAAACTACCCCACCCTGTCCTAAAAATTACCGCAAACCCCTGCCCTAAACCCTGAAACCTTTCCTGTCCTAAAAACTACCCCACCCTGTCCTAAAAACTACCCCGAGCCCCCACCCTAAACCCTAATGCCTACCCTGCCATGACCTAAAAATTACCCCAACCCCCCAGCCCCTAACCCTAAAACCTACCCTGTCCTAAAAATGACCTCGTCCTAAACTCTAAAACCTACCCTGTCCTAAAAGCTACCCTGTTCCCCACTCCCACCCTAAACCCTAAAACCTACCTGTCTCTGACCTAAAAACTACCCTGACCCTCTGCCCTGCCCTAAACCCTAAAACCTACCCCACCATGTCCTAAAAACTATCCCGCACTGTTCCAAAAACGATTCCAACCCCCTCCCCTGAACCCTAAAACTTACCCCACCCTGCCATAAAATCTACCCCAAACCCCGCCCCAGCCCTGAACCCCTAAAGCTAGCCAACCCTTTCCTAAAAACTACCCCGGCCCTCTGCTCCCACCCTGAACTCTTAAACCTACCCCACCCGGTCCTTAAAAATCCCCCCATTAACCCAGCCCCACTTACCTGGCCGCCGCGTCCCTCTCTCGGCTCTTCCTGCTGTGAGCCTGAACCACACATATGCATTGTGCCTTAACCCCGCATTTACGTGGTTCAGGCACAAGCATGGTTCAGGCAAGTGTGGTAACGCTTGCGTGGCTACACTACACTTTGCTCCGGCCATGTAAAAAAGGCCATTTTCCTTTGAATATGGTAGGATAATAAAAGTCATGATTGGCTGAAAGTGTAAAATATGAGCCCACCTGGCAGTTTTGGAGTATTCTGGATTTTTCTCATTTTAAGGTGGGTGTCGAAAACGCCCCATCTTCCAAAAAAATAACATAATAAGACCTGCAGTTCTTTCTTTTGAGCAACAACACTTAGCAATTTGGGAAATAGAGTTCTCCTCTCTAGTTATACGCATGTGTTTCTAAATCCCATTATGCAAAGCAATGGTTATTCGTGACTAGGACTCCTATACTGACACCATTGTGACATCCCATGATTATAGGTACAATCTCTCCATAGGGACCATGACTCCCATAATAGCATCATTAAGTCAACCGAAAGAGTCCCTTCACTAAGAATGCTCATTTTTTCACTTCACAGTCTCTCAGCGGATGCTTTCCTCATCAGGCCATTTTATAACAGACCTATCGTTGTTATATTACTTTTATTCATTCAGAATATACAGGGGTTCCATTTGTAGCTTCAACACTCTCCAACACAAACTCGTAGTAGAATCACTCTTTTAGAGTAGTGACACCTATCAGCAGTGGCATAATCATCCCCATTTACTTGGATGCAATCTGTTTACCATGACATTTAACATGGTGCACACATGCAGCAAAGTAATCACAAATTTGCGGGTATACATGCATTGGTGTCATCGCGTGAATATGCTTTTGTTGCAGTGACATCTGCAAACGCCTTCAGGGCCGAATTGACAAAGGTAAAGTCTAACTTTACTACTTTTCAGTAGTCACAAAGGTAAAGTTAGCCCAAAAGTCTAACTTAGCCCGAAAGTCTAACTTTACTACTTTTTGTTATTTACAAAGGAAAAGTTACACCAATAGTCTAACTTTACTAATAGCAAAGTTAGACTTTTGGTGTAACATTACCTTGTGAATACCGAAAAATAATAAAGTTAGACTTTTGATTAAGTTAGACTTCCAGCAGGAAAGGAGGTCGGATTGCAGGACAAACCTGCAGAATGTGTCTCCTTGCAACTACTACTACATCATGGCAGTGAGGATCAGGGGAGGGCCCCGAACCCCATGGGCACATTTGCAGTGAGACACCCCTTTCTTAATTGGATGGGCCTAGGTCATGGAGAGGACCAGTGTACAATGGCCTGACTGTGTTGCAATGGTGCAGGGCCACATGTTGGTGGGGTGAGTGTGAGGCCCTGGGCAGCTGCCCAAAATTACCATTTCCAGCACCAACACTGACAAGCCTTTGTTGACATGAGTACTCGAATAACGGGATGGGGAACATCGAGCAGACTTCACCTCTATGTATATTTACACGTATCCTAAATTACTCAATGAAATTGTGTGACACTACTAGGACCACAGGATGTCCTGACCTCCATGGGTCTCTAAGCATTCATAATAAAGGTAAGGAATGTGCAGTACAACTGAGACACAGGGTGCGAGTATTTTTTACCACAAAGTAATGTGCCTTTGCTGTGCTCACCTTCACCACCATCCACAAATTTGCAGTGTTCACATTGTTTCTCTAACACATCACCTTCAGCTAATCACTGTGTCACTCTCAAACCAAAAGAACACGGATGCCTGGGAGAAATGACAACTCCCATAGGTTCATGTATTGTTTATGTCTGTGTGTCTTATTCTTTATTTTTGAGGAACCCAGAGCAAAAAGACAAATTTCCAAAACAGAGAGTACCATGTGCATTAGGCATGAACTGTGTGAGTGTAATTATGTATGAGATTTGAGTGTTAACAATAAGGATCATGACATGTAGAAAGACTTGCAGTAGGGCCCCTGGGAGGCTGAAACATGTCAATCATCGGGACAGAGGAATAATACCTATGTCCAGTAACCCACTACAATTGCTTTTATTATTTCTAAGAGGAAACAAGAATACATCATCAGTACTGGTATCCTTTGTAGGGGATTTTTAACCATACAGATCCCTCACCTGAGTTTTCATTTAGCACTCTCTACTTCCAACTAAGGGCCTCTTTACGAGTTCGGCAGATGGGATAACCCGTTACGACTTTCCAGCTGGGCTGACGGGCAGAAACCAAGGTTTCCACCTGTCAGCCCAGTGGGAAAGTGGCTGCAGCATTATCACCGGCCCGTAATCAAGCTGGCAGCAATGCTGGTGCCGCAGGGTGCACCAGCACCCTTGCAATGCTCTCTACCTGCACAGCAGACAGTGAGCATTGGGAGGGGGCTGGGCAGGGGGACCTCTGCACTGCCCATGCCAAGTGCATGGGCAGTGCATGGACCCCACTGTAGTACCCTGCACCTGTTCTCTGCCAGCCTTTTTATGGTGGTGATACCACCATGAAAAGGCTGGTGGAGAACCAGGTTGTAATCAGCGGGCGGTGCTCTACCTGGCTGATTCCAACTTCTGCCACAGTCAGCCCGTTGGGATCACTTAGGGTGGGGGGTGAGCTTTGTCAATATTTTTTATGGCACTCCATCCAAACTCACTTTTCCAATTACTAGCATTGTTATCAGGAACATTTCTTCAGATAATAGAAGTTACCAAGGTAGCTTTTTGTGTTGTTTGTCATGAGCTAAGGCTGCCTGCAGGTGTTCACACAGTATATTTTGCAGCAAGTTCTGTTTGAGACAGTGCCATATTTGTTTTAAAGGGGTCAAATATCGTTTTAACCTGTAATTTATTTTAAACATTTTTATTAGCAATTATTGTAATTAAGTCTTAAAAAGTATTGTCTATTTTATTGGTATTCATGTAAGAAATGCTATCATTAATTGAGGGATTTAAGTTGCCTCCTCCTGTAATAATAGCAATCCTTAACAGGGTGAACCTTTAAAGTCACTAAATTACCCTTAGCTCAATCCCCTGGTAGCTATGACGCAGGGTAGACTGGCTCAACTTAGAGGCAATGTTGAAAGTATTGTGTAGTAATAAAACAGAAAAAAAGTCAAGATGCAAAACAATAAAACTCCCAAAATAAATGAAACAATAGAGTACAATTAGTTAACAAAATAACACCAAAATGACAAAAATCCAATGAGGGAAATCAAAGATATGACTTTTTTAAAGTTTTAAGCAAAAATATTGCCAAGAAGCACAACGTGCCAGAGATAGTCAGTGGCTGTGTTGGAACAAGACCTAGGCACAATTTGAAGCTAAGATGGAGCGCAGGTCGGATACACTAATTACGTTCATCCCAGACAGAGATTTTACGTTCTGACTTCAGTCTTTTAAGTCCCAATCCACCAAATGACTGCACTTCCAAAGCCCCTGAGGACCTCACAAGAGGCACTTAGAGACTCACAGGGTAGCAGGCAGAGGCCACAGCAGGGTCCAGTCAAAGTCCAGCTGCCACTGGTCAGCAGGAAAAGGAAAGGCCTCCTGTAGCTTTTTGCATCCCTCTAAATTTAGCAGGAGGTCAGCCGTATTCTCTTGGAGTCCATGTCTTTCTCTGGGTACGAGTGATCAGGTCCAGTCCTCCAGGGCTCTTTTCAGTTTACTGACAGCAGGTTCAGTCCTCTTTTGATGTTCCTCCTGTCCAGTTTCAGAAGGTGCCACATTTATGTCTGGCACAAGCTAGTAAGTGGGAATTACACCTGAGAATGTCCTAAAAAATGGGATAAATGTTTCCAGACCTAACCCTATCCCCTTTGGGCATTTTCAAGATGGGCAAAGCCTTTAGACATTCTACAGCTGGGCTCGGGGGATGTTTGTGTGTGTGTGTGTGTGTATGTGTGTGTGTGGTGCACAGTGGTAATTCTAGCATCCTCCCACATAAAACACTAAAAGCCATCTCTGTACCCCTAGCAAACTGAGAGAAGGAAGTCTAGTAAAATTAAAGCCAAGCTTTGAGCAATCAGATAGTGGATGCAGACCAAATGTTTTGGCATTCTGTTTCCCTTCTTTTCATGTTATATGTAAAACCCAAGCAGACTGTCAAACAGGATGTGACATTCAAGCAGGATCTGACACTCTAATGTCAAAGGAGATGCCCACAGCCCCACTCCGGTGGGCACTCTAAATCAGTTCCAAGGTAGCTTTTTCTCCCCCACTGGGGTTGTTACTTGACTGTCTAGAAGGGCAAAAGGAGAGGTAGGCCCAGGTGTCAGCAACACCTGCCTGTGCCAGGGGATGCCCTTTTGAAGTGCACCAAGGTTTGGGGATAGACCCGGGGCTAAAGGAGGATATGGGGAACACAACTCCTACCCACACTCAAAGCCCATTGTCCCTGTCCTGGGATCAGTTCACACCTCACCAAAGCAGAGGCATCAAGTTGCCAGGTGACAGTTGAATACTTACATAAAAGCCCCTAAAAGTGTTAGGTAGGCTAAAGGTAACTTTTCTACAGTACCTTTTCTATAGTAGACAAAATTCAACATTACTATTAAATTGGATTTTGTTTCACTATTAAAAAAAGTCCTGGAAAATGTTCTCGAGCTCTTTCATAGGCAGAGATAACATTTATTAAATTTAATATTGTATCACAATGATTTTCTATGGGACAGCAAACCCTCGTACTGTGAAAAGAGCTTTGAAGTGCTAGTCACTGCAAGGACGTGTTTTACATTAAACTTTACATAACCTATTTTAAATACTACAAACCCTGCCTTAATGGGCAATAAGGCTTACTTAGGGGGTTACATATAATTATTTAAAAGGAGGGTTTTAGGCCCGTAGAAAGGGTTATTTTGATAGACTGAATTTGTAGTTTAAACCTGTTTATCCAGGCTACTGGCAGGCCTGAAGTCATGTTTGCATTGTCACTGCAGTGGGTGGCACAATGAGTGCTGCAGCTCACTGGTGACATTTAACTTACTACCCATGGGCAACCTTGTGGGTACCATATACAAAGGACTTAAAGGTAAGTTTAATATGCCAATCAGGGATATCTCAATCTTATCATATTGAAACGACGGATCCAAGCACTTTACCACCAGTTAGCAGAGCTAAAGTGCACAGAGATCCATAAAGAAAAAGGCAAAACAATTCAGAGTTACCATGCAGAAAGGGAACATTTCAAGCAACTTTCTATTGTTATTAGTGTAAGCGGTTTAAGGTCTTGCAAGTAATTCTGCCTCTTTCTGGTGTAATTCCTTAGGAAAATGAGCTGTAGGGAGCTAAGTAACATGCAAATTACAAAATGAAGACTGCACTTTTTGCGTAATAGCCAATTACTCTGATTGAGTGCTTCATTAGTAATAAAATAAGTGCTGGTTGTCAACCTTTTTGTCTGATTCATGATTCATGAGGTGAAGCAAGAAGAGTGCCTTTATTTCCTATGTGCCTCCCAACTCTACAATAGGCATGTATTCTGTCCAGAAGGCAGAACCACAGTCAGTCCTTTATGTTCATTATGGTTAATTGAAATAGAAGAAGGGCTGCCAATGCAACAATTGGTAAAGGATAACTTTACTGGCTTTCTTATTTCTGTTGACCATTGTGGAATAAAGGGACTTCTCAACAGTCTGCTGCTATTCAGAGAATTAAGGCCAGGTGAGGAACTGTGTTGAAGATGAAAAAGAAATAAGTGCCTGTGGTGTTAACTGGTAACACAAATGATACTAGCTTGATTTCATGACTGTGATTTTCTTCTGGCTCATTTGTATTTACTAACACATTGCATGCAACTACTTATAAACATATACATGTAATGGGGAAAAACTATAAATCCCAAAATACGTTGTGATGTTGACTAACGAACATTGGAGAAAACCAGTAGAGGTGACTTGCATTTTGATTACACACAGGCAAAATTTAAATTATGCTGCCATAATTTACATTTTTTGGGGGATTTAAAGTTACAGTTGTCATGGGAAATTCCTGAAATGATGCCAATAAACCACATTGTGTACCTACACACCATTTACAGTAGTTACAGCGAATGCTAGAACTTGAGTGGCAGTTGCTTTCAACATTTGTGTTTTTCATGCTATTTTTTACAGCAAAATGTATCCTCGTATAAAAAATTGGCATAAGAAGGTATTTTTAATGCTGAAATATAGCGCTAAATGACAGTTTTGTATTTCACATTTCTATACATGATTTTGTGTAATTTTCCTGAAATTTCGTATAAATACACAAAAGCAAATTAAGCAAATTTCACACACCTCTAATTTTGAGACTTGACTAAAGTATTTTAAAAATCCTACTGCAGTGAAAAAAAACAACAACGAGTTATTGCTTTCTGCTTACAAAAAGTTTAATGTGTGGTGAATCAATGTACTTTTGAGATGTAAAAAAAAGTGCTGCTTGTACTGCAATATAGGTACTCCAAAGAAGATGAAATGATTCACCATACAGCCAATAGTATCAGGTGGAAGAGAAATGGTCTTCTGAGCGAAGCAACAGCCCAACCTTTATATATTTCAAAGTACTAAGAACAATAATAGATCACACAGGCAGCAACAGTGTCAAACCTGACCTAATCAGCCCTGGGTTTAAGGTACCTTCAAGACATGGAGCCAGTTGACAACTAGCTACACTCTGTTCATGCTGTAGCTCTTGTATAGCACCAACAGACCAAAGACTTAATGTGCTCGAGTGAGAGTTCTCTTACGATTTTCTATCAACTGTCATGTTAGAGACTTTCAGCCAGTCCTGGTTTTGAGCCAACACTTGGAGCTTCACTAATCATGTTATAATCATCAAGCCTACAGTTTCCAGCATTCTTCTCACTGCTCGTTGGAGAACGACTGGCTCAACATCCTTCTCAAGCTATGGCTACACCACCAAGTGATCCTGATATATTGACATAAAAAGGTTGAAAGCTTATTATGGTTTTCTGAAGTAATCAATACTATGGTTTTAAGAGCACCAGTCCACATTGAAAATCACATAGCCAACCCTTGTCTTTTCTTCAATAAGCCAGTGCATTCTGGGATGTGTAGTTTGGCCTCAGTTTAAACCATCGAAATAACAGCTAGTAAAAAATGTTTTTAAAGGAGAACTCAGGGCGGATGCTTGGGGGAATATTTATACCCCATTTGCACCGAATTTGAGTCATTATTTTTACGCAAATTTGGTGCAAAAACTAACTCCATATTTATATTTTGACATTAGACATGTCTAACATCAAAACATTGGAGTTTTTACCATTTTTTAGATGCGTGAACCTACCTTGCGTCAATGAGATGCAAGGTAGGCGTTCCCATCTAAGAAATGGTGATAACCCCATAGCCCCATATTTATCTCCCGATGCTAAAATGATGCACGGGTGGGAGGAGGGGCTAAATAATGGTGTAAAGCTTACTTTGCACCACTATTTAACACCTGGGTCAGACCAGACTTTAAGGGACCTGTGGACCCATTTCCATGGTTAAATACCATGAAATGGGTCCACAGGTGCCCTCCTCAAGCCCCAGGAACACCCCCACCTACACCAGAGGGACACCGGAGGATGGGGGATCCCATCCCAGGTAAGTAGGGTAAGTATAGGTAAGTATTATTTTTTTTGTTCTTTAATTAAAGTGCCATAGGGGGCCCAACTAGGGGCCCCCTGCATGGCACAGGGTGTGAGGCCATGCCCAGGGGACACTGGTCCCCTGTGCTGGCCATTAGGGCGGTGGGCATGACTCTTGTCTTTTTCAAGACAATAGTCATGTGGTATGGATGGTTTTGCATAAGAAAATGACGCTAGGCTGGTTAGAGTCATCTTTTTTTACTCTAACCAGCCTAATGTCATTTTTTGGTGCACAACCCCCTTCTCCCATACCGCCAGCCCCACCCGGCTAATGTAATTTTTATTTATGCTAGCCCACCCTTTGCACCGGCTTGCACCATTCCATAAATATGGAGCCCGGCTGGTGCTCAGGAATGGCGCAAGCCAGTGCTAAAAATTTTGGTGCAAAACTGCGTTAGTGCAGTTTTGCACTAACAAGTATAAATATACCCCTTAGTTTTCGACATAAGTTGAGCAGGCTGAATAGAATGTGCTAGGGATATCTGATGTCACAAAGAGACTGGTAAAAAGCTCAGAAATGACTATTGTTTCTTAAGTTGATGTTAGTGATATGAGATTTAATATCACTGCAGTCATTAAATGCTTCTGCTTAGGATTTTGCAACCAAATAACAATTTGGCAACCCTGTAGGTGACTACAGTGACCACCTAGCTCAAAGTCACTATGGACACTGTCAACATTCCTGCTCTTTTCACACACAAATTGCTGTTTTCAGGTGTGTTACTGCAATCAGTTCAATGAAAACCTAAGGAGACCACAACACCTAGACCTTTCCCAAGCCCACAATAGACTAGTGGCCAGGTATATTAAACATTTTCGCAAAAATGCATTTTGCTATGTATCAAGTCCAATTTACGATTCAGTAACTTGCAAATTGTTTTTGGGACTACATATCGATTCGGTATTAGGATGGGGCGAGTCAAGGCCGTCCCTTCCTAATACCGAATTGCAGTGGTATATATGATTGTTTTCTGACCGTGAATGCGGTCGTAAAACAATCGCAGTTACCACCAATTTCAAATTTGTGAATGCATGCAAAAAAAAATTTAAGAGCAGGCAGCGGTCTACGGACCACTGCCTGCTCTTAAAAAATGAAAAGAAAACACTTCATTTTTCAACACATCCCGTTTTCCTTTAAGGAAAACAGGCTGCATTTTAAAAAAAAGATTGCTTTATTAAAAAGCAATCACAGACATGGTAGCCTGCTGAGCCCAGCAGGCCACCATCCCTGTGATTGTAGCCATTTGAAATGGCTCACAATTTGCGACCTGCCTCATGAATATTAATGAGATAGGTTCATTTGCGAGCCCTTGCGAATCGCAGCATGAAACTCATGGAGTTTCATACATTCCAGTGGCGATTACTTAATTGCGATTAGCTAAAAATGGCAATTAGGTAATCGCTATTGTGAAGAATGATACATCTGGCCCTAGTTTCTTTGAATTCCAGGACTTTTAGTCCTGATTTTATTCTGGGTTAACTAAGACTGCAAGTCTCAGAATTCTAATAAAAACGCTAGTGGCCTATTTAATCATGCAAGCACCTGGGAAACCTGGCAGCTCCGCAACGACCTGGAAGGACGCGGTCACTCTTACAAAGGTGAGAACCCTTTCTTACAACAGGGTCTCGCTCGGTAGGTAAAACCTCCTCTACAGAGATCTGTCTGTCGCCTGCACGACACAGGTTCGATTCCTTGAGGGCTTGGTAGAGCCTTTTAGCCTTTTTATGTTGGTTTAGTGAGTAACACTGCGACCAGTAGGAGCATCTATTATTAATAAATAAATCCGGTGTGGCCGAGCGCATTATACATTATTTTGAGCATTAGCATTGTATCAGCGTTCCGCTTTAGAGGCATAAACTCTCACCTCCTCTGCACACCCCTGACAAGGCATAGTACAGTCCCTGCATCAGGACATTCCTTCCTGCTTTACTAATACAGGTGCCTCAAACATTAATTGCAAATACAGATCAATACGTCAGAAGTGGGCAGCTCCCTGACAGTTGAGCTGACAGGTGCTTTGATCAGATCAATACCCCAGGCCAAGGCGAGGTACACACAGTGCTTAGTTTGTAAAAAAAAAAAAAAAAAACGGTCCAGGGCCGTTAGGACGCCACTACACCACCCACTGTCAGTGCTGCCAGCCACAGTTCCAACACAACTACGAACCATCACACTGCCACAAGTGTGACAAGGTAGACTGTTCGAGGACTCCCAGGCTATAAGAATGGCTTGGCAGCAGATAGTAGTTCTTTTGAATGCCTAATGAAATATTAAACAAGTATTGTTCTGCTTATCCTTAAATTCCACCCACAACAGTGCTACAATTTGGCAGCTATCGTAAGTGCAGGTTGTGACAATTAAGTGCTGGTGCCGGGCGCCAGAAACCACCAAACAGCTCGAATTCAGCACTAGGCGCACGGCTTCAGGATATGAGTGGAATCTGCCCCATCACAGTCATAAAGTGAAGCAAGGGCCTAAGGACAAATGTTTGTTCATCCCGCAGCACTATTGTTTATATGGTGTTCTGGCTAAATTGACTCATGATTTAGGAGAAGTTCTAAAAAGGGGCTTGAGGAAATATCCAGAACTTCCTTATTCGACAAGAGCCATTGCTCTGGATCAACATTAACATTCTTGTGTCGTTCGAAATGAGATGAGTCTGGTGGAAGCAAGGGGCATACAGCAGGCACGTATATGCAAAGTAGTACAGTAAGAATAGTGGGACTCTGAAGTACTACTGTCCAGTCTAAAAAATGCCCACGGGAAATGACTCGAGGAGATATTCGGTGCTGGGGGTTTCCCATTAGAAGTAAAAAGTCCGAGCAGAATTGCTGCTAGTGTGGCAGGGATGCTCACTTGCATGTACAATGTACCAGGGAGGCTGCTAAAATACTGCAGCACTGCTCCGAATTCCAAGATGCCTACTCAAGCTTGCCGGAGATGCACAGTGTGTCACAGAAGATTCTCAAAATATGGGCTGATAGTAGTAGTCTAGTGGGCCAGGGATGCACAATGTACAAATAATGCTGCTAAAGTATGCAGGGGATGTCTAATATCTACATAAAACGGACTTCATTAAAAAATATAAATAAAGAAGAGATAACAAAAAAAACAGTATTTCTAAAATCTCTAAGAAACAGCAGTTTTGTTCAGGAATGCATATTTGAAGGAAGCCCACTATATATTATAGTACACAAAACACAGCTGTATCAGCACCAAAGTAGAAATATAACAGTCCCAATCACAAACATTTGGAGTGTAAGAATCATGCTACAATCTTATCTTCTGATGTGAATAAAAACACTTTATTGAACTTGGAGCAGGACTACGCTTTGAGACAGAGATGTTATGGGCCTGATTACCAGTTTTGCGGTCGGACCGCCAGACCACCAAACTGGCGGCCGCCAAAAGACCGTCATGTTTGTGGTCATACAGACTGCCGTATTCTGAGTTACACAGGCAGGGACAACAAAAGTCAGCCAAAAACACAATACTGCCAGTTCCGTGGATGGCGTGAAATAGGCAGTCTGACCACCAGCACTGACAGCCCGTTGACCAACCAGCGACCATATTACAAGTCAAAAGTTGCAGTGACGGTTCAGCCATGTCAGTCAACAAATGGTGGTCTGAACCAATGCGGTTCGCGGTCACCACAGTAATACAGAACACCACATTGGATAGATTTGCAAATAACACATCTGACACACATTGCCGCACTTGACACACCTACAAGGTACAATATAAAACACACCCCTTCACACACCACTTTCCTTTGCATCTACTATGCCAAACACTGTAGCTGGAGAGCACAATAAAAAAAATATAGAATTAGAATAAACACCCCTGCAATTTCTCTCACTTTCACATACCACACCCTTCACACTTTTTTTTTACCAGGACCATCCATTTGCAGTTCCCAAATTCACAAACTCACTGTCACCTGTTAATATCAATCCTTTCCCCTAGCACCACTATGTCACCACAGAAAACTTTCTGCTTCACTGACAATGAGAATCATGGTGGATGAAATCGTAAGAGTAGAGCCACATTTATGTGGAGCACAAGTCCAGCACACTACTATCACCAGGAAAATGGATATGTGGCAAAGGATAGTGAACAGAGTGAATACTATAGGCCCCACCCCACGCCCCACGCACAAGGGACTACATTGGGAAGAGGTAGAATTACGTCAGGGGGAGGTATGTTCCATGGCATCCAGGCAACAGCTGCATGTCCAGAAGACTGGCGGTGGTCCCCCACCACTCCCTTACAACTCACATCCTGGGAGAAGAAGGTCTTGGCCATCCTGCATCCTGAGGGTTTATCAGAAACACCTGGGGGAGTGGAGTCTGGTAAGTCACAACACAAAAATATCACACACAAATGTATTGTCAAGCATGCTCACTGCTCATCTTTGATCACTTAACTGTCACCTCACTCACTAGCCCAGTGTCCACCTGTCCACAGACCATTGTGTGGCATCTCACGTGTGAACTAGACTCACCTAGGGGAACAATAGCTGTGTACATTGTGTAGTACAGGGATTAACACCACTACAATTCCCAGAAGGCACTGTTCTACAATTACAAAAACCAGACCAGTGTATCATACTTAAATTTACCTTCTTAGGCAAATCCCTAGTGAAATGTATCCACCTGAGAGGATGACATTTGTATAGTGTGCGTAGTACAGGCACTGACAGGACTGATAAGGCCAGGAGGCACTCCTACTGTGGCTCCACTCAGCCACCACAGTGTCCTATGATCAAATGACCCTTGTCCCTGAACTCACCATTGAAGTGTACTCACCTGAGAGGTTGTTCCATGTATAGTGAGTGGGTAGTACAAGCACTGACAGGACTGCTAAGGCCAGGAATCACTGCAACTGTCACAACAAACACCAGAACAATGTCTCCTTCCCTGAAGCTCAAAGCTCATATGTTGTGTAATCACTGTGAAGCAGTGAGAGTAACAGGACTGCAACTCACAGCAGGCACTGCTCCCCCAAATCAAGACTCCAAATATCTGTGTTCTTCCCCAAAATACTCCTTTATACCAAATCATCACTGAAGTCTACTCACCTAGGAGGGAAGCATCAGTATAGTGTGTAATACTGAGTGTTACATTACTGCAACTCACAGTAGGCTCCCTTATTGTCATTCCAATAACCAGTCTAGTGTACACTTGCCAAAATGCCTTTCTTTGGGAATTCACACATGAAGTTGGCCTATAACAACTACATGAAGTACAGGGGGTGACATGACTGCTAAGACCACGAGACTCTGTCTCACAAAATCCAAACTAAAGCCCAGTGTGCGCCTGTCCCAATATCCTTGTTTGTGAACTTGCAATGGAAATGTACACACAGAGGAGGATAACTTATGTATACTGTGTAGTATTTGGAGTCATATTACTATAAATTCCAGGCGGACCAGACCCCGTAACTCCATTCACCAGGTCAGGAAACATATGCCACAATTAATTTGTCTGTGACCTCACAAATGAATTGTACTCACCTGGGAAGGACCAAGAGACAGATCATGGTACACTTTCTGATGTGGCTAAACTCCTATATCCATCTTGAGCATCTAAGCCAGGATGAAATTATTGTGGGCAGGAAGGACAGCTCAACCTGTGTGCACCCAAAAAAAACATGAACCAAAGGCCCCAAGATACATTACCTGAATGGCATTGGCAGCAGACACATTCACAATGCACTGACCATATGATGCCTACAATCACATATACAACAATGTCCAGGGTCTGCCTGTATAACAGTCACCTAGGAGTTAAAAGGATCAAAGCCACATCCTGCCCAGCCACTGTTTTGCCTGCACTTCTTGCAAAATGCAAGTCTATGACCATCCTCCCAAGTGTAAGTGAACTCATACATTCTGCAGCTGGTTGACTGAAATTAATTGGTATATCTCAGAAATGTCAGGTCTATACAACTGATAGAATGTGTACCTGTGACATAAGGAAAACCTGCCAATTCAATGCATACACGGCCTTGGCTAAATGTCACCGTAAACTATTGGAGGCAGATGCCACAATACAATCAGTGACAGTGTATCTCTCACACCAGCAGGTCGAGCTGCCACTGTGAACACCGGGACTGCTGAAGAGACTGCAACCTGTCCCCATGGATGAAGCCCTCAGTGGCAACAACACTCCTGGACATCTGGATGTTGAAGACGGTTCTGTCCCATCAGGGAACCTTGTCAGACAACACCAGTGAGCCTCACAGTGACTACACCAACTCCTTCCAGCCCAGTTGCATCTACATCTCTGCAGTCATTTGCCCCCAACCTGTGTTTAGAGGACCGTGACTAATATCTTGTGCCCTCCCAGTCCAGGATCTTGAGTCACAGCAGCACACCTCTGACAATGATGGTCCTAGAACCAGTTGTAGGGGACAAGCTGTGCCAAGGACAAAGGCACGTGGGGATACGGTGCATCGGAGAGATGTTGTGAGCCAGCAGCATGAGGCCACTGGGATGGTTATGGCCAGGGCACTATCAGCCAAATCTGAGAGCTTATCAACAATTCCAAGGCGTGATGGGCCAGGTACTTATCGAATTCAGGGAAATCAAGCAGCTGCAGAGGTACTTCCATCGAGAGTCATTGGGAAAGTGGGAGGGCACAAACACCAGCCTGGCCCCCCTATCAGGGATGTTCAGGGAGATTAGCAGTTCCCTGACCAGGGACCGTGAGCAACACCACAGCCCTTCCTTTGATCAAGCAACACCAGTCCCTCCTACATCGGTGGCACCCACTGGAAGGGAGGACCTGTCAAGTTAAGCACCCGCCTCAGACACCCCTGCCTCTGTAGCTGCAGAACCCCCAACAAGCTGGGACATCCACCCAAGACTCTGGGAAGCACAGATGGCAAGACACCAACCACTGCCAGCAAGTGGCCTCTTCCTGATTTCACTCCTTTGTGTGCCAATTATTCAATCTGTTGACTGTTCTCCAACCATTTTCCATCTTTCATGGTAGTGAGACACTGGACTTTGGACTCCAAATGTTGTGGGATCAACTAATATGAGTTCATCCACCATAACTGATCCCCTCACTTTAAACTTCTATAGCATTAGTTTTTGATATCCTGTACCAATGTGAAGAAACTCACCAAACAGTGAAACATTGCCTGCTTCCTGCTGTTCCACATGTTGAAATGTTGAGATGTAAGCCTTTGTGATGCACATGTGGAAGACACAAGATGGTAATGATAGGAGAGATGTGGCCACGGTAGTGTCATGCTGAGGATTATAAGCAACACACTGCTACAAGTGTCTGGTCACACTAAACATTTTATTGCACTGTACAGCACATAGGCTGTCAAAATGTCTGGACTGTCATAGTCAAGTATGTCTGAACCATATTGAATCAGGCTAGATATGCCAAAGTACTGTCGCCCAGACCACAGAAGAAAGGGCTTTGTCAGAGATCTCCCAAACAAACCACTGGGATGGTATGGTAGCTCTTTCTGTAGCGGTACTCCTTTTCATTGCCATGTGGTGGGACCAAGGCAATATGTGTACCATCAATGGCTCCCACTATATGTGGGATGAGTGCCACTCCATAGAAGTCAGCCTTCACATGGGTCAAATCCTCACATTTAGGAAAGTGAATATAGCAGTCCAGGTGTTTCAACATTGCTGAGAGTACATTCTTCAAAACCAGACTGAACTTAGGCTGGGACACCCAAGAAGAAAGGGCCACTGTATTTTAAAAGGACCCTGTGGCCAGGAAGTGCAAACTGCCATATCTTGTGCAGGGGTGGTATGCTGTTTGGATGGCGAATGGCAGGCATCAGATCTGGCTCCAACTGACAGCATAGGTCCACCATTGTTAGCCTATTCAGATGGTAGATCTAGATGATGTGGTGTTCTTCCATGGTCTCAAGGTTTGGCAGTGGATGATAGACAGAAGGTTGTCTGATCCTTTCCATCTCTGAATACCTAGGTATGACAAGACATAAGTATTGCCATTATTCAATGTGTCCCTTGCAACATACAGGTTGCATGTCAATGTAAAAATGTGATAAGGCATGTATTGAGAGTTTGACATGATACACAGTACCCATCACAACTGATAATCACACAGTAGTCACATACCAGAGGAGCTAGATAAGCTGGTGTCTGAGGTCCTACCCATGTATGAATGGCTCTATGGTGCACCAGAGGAGCACATAAGTGTCTCATGCACAGTTTTCTCTACACTTCACAATATAGTCCCCCCCACAGGCTAGAGTGTGACCATGTGTGGCAGAATGTGTACTCAAAGCCTGTAGGTGCAGTCAGTGTGCATCAATGGGGAAGTCAATGTGCATGTATTTGTGTTCAGTGCCAGGTGTCAATTTCTGATACATTGTGGTGTTTGTGTGTATTGAGTGTACCCTGATATACCTTGTGTTGGAGGCACATAACTAGGTGAGGTGACTTAACAGCCATGCCCAGACATTTCTTACCTCATGGATATTATCAATGTGAGGACATTGTGAGCAGTGTATGCATGTACTTGAATGACAGCACCAGTGTATGCATGTTGTACATGTCAGTTGTGTGTAATGTGAGCCTAGTGTATGGTGCCACAGACATGTCAAACCACATCTTCCCTTTCTAAATTGTTGTTTGGAAGGTATATCCTGGCCTACTCTGCCCCTCAGGTTGGCACAGAAATACCACATGCTAATTGGCTGTTGGCTACATGATGTACTGTCTGTCAACACCAGAGCAGTACGCGCTCTACTGGCGATAAAAATGCAAAAACCCAGCACTCTCAAAACAACGTAATTTATGCATTGTGCTGATATGTTGTGATTTAACCTTTTGCATTGCAGAGTTCAATCCTGAAAACTTATTTTTAATATGCTTACAAATACTGTTCCTTTGCAATGTATTGCTGCAGGTTTTCAGAGTGTGTTAGGGTGTGGCCCCTTTCCAGGGCCTTCCAGAGACTTTGCCTGCAACATGCCTGGGCGTGGTTCTGGGCTCTATAAAAGAGAGCCAGCCCAACTCCCAGTGCTCACTATTCAGAGGTCCCGGTGCAGAGCAGCAGCTTCTTCCTGAGCTCCTGTCCCGGCGGCCTATTTGGATCTTCCAGTCTTCTGCCCTTCATCCTTCATTGGTGATCATTGTTCCAGGCGGCAAGACGGTGGTTGGACTGTCCCGACACCGTTATTGAGAATTTTCATATTCTTGGTTTAATTTTTAAATGAGTAACAGATTACTTGCACACTACCATTTCTTGACATTTATATGGTAGTTTACAAATAGGCAAGACGCGCAATTTATTTCATAAAGGTTTGACTTTGTTATTCATTGCGTGCTACCATTTCTTGACATTGGCATGGTGGCTTAAGAATCGGCAAGACGCGCGATTCGTTTTATAGTGTTGAAACATTGTTGTCCATTGCGTGCTACTATTTCTTGACATTTACATGATGTTTTACGAATTGGCAAAAGAAGCGCGATTTGTTTCATCGTACTTTGATCTTGTTATTTATTGTGAGCTGTTATTTCTTGACATTTACATCGTGTTTTACGAATCGGCAAGACGCGCGATTCGATTAATGATGATTTGACTTTGATATTCATTGCGTGCTACCATTTCTTGGTATTTTACATGGTGACACTCAAATCGGCAAGACGCACAATTCTCTCCTCGAGTTTAATTCATGTTGTTTATTGTATGCCACCATTCTAAGATATTTATTATGTAATATTCGAGTTGACAAGTTATGTGATTTGTTTCCTGAATCCATATTGTGTTATTCATGGTGCACAATCCTTTTATGGTGTTTACTATATATATATATATATATATATATATATATATACATATATATATATATATGCAAAATGCAAACTGTGTTGTTCAATGATGACCCATGATATGCCACTCAGTTCTCTGGTCACATTGCAGAAAATGTACAATGCATGCTTATGTTATTTGGTAGGTAATCTGTGTACTGTGGACACATATGTCAAAAAGTGTGTTTTGTGTTGATGATGAGACACACAGAACCCCATCCCCTGAAGTGGCATGAGTCTGCATCTGTATTTGCACATGTCCACACATGGACATGCTAGACTCTTTCTGTGCCCACCATGCCAATCCCTTCATGGTTATTCATGCGGGATGTTAGACTGTATACCCTGGCAGTAACCTGTAGGGACTGCATGCGTAGGGTAATTCTCACAGATTATGAGTGCTTTGATACATTAATAGCTGAGGAGTTTACCCTCGAGAAGCCACATAGGGGTGATTTGTCTCATAGTGTTTCTGATCTCTGTCAGATTGCTAGGTCATGTCCCACAAGATGTTGTTGACCTCCCTAGTTAGTGCAGGGCCTGAGCTGGGTGGTGGGTAGATCTGCATATTGGGAAGTGTTTGTAGTCATCTCCCTGTATTCCATGACTGTTAATTGCCACACTTGGGCAGTATGGGCAACACAGGATGTTCTCATGTTGGTATATGGACATGTATGTGACTCAGCCATTTTGGATGGGACTTGTTGACATAATTTCTTGTCTTGCTTTTCATCAATGCAGGTCAATGCCCATCAGAAGAAAGGGATTTGGTGAGCCATTGTACAGAAGACGAAGATCCTCGGGGTCCAAATCCGGCCGAGTGGCCATCGTCACAAGAGGTAAGAGGACCTGAGATGCTGGACCCAGAAGATCGCAGAGGCCCAGCTGGGGCTGTCCTCCCAACGTAGGTGGGATGCTCATCAGACCATGACCCACCCTAATAGCCCGCAATCTGGCGGTGGCCTCCCCTGAGCTGGATTGGCATTTGAAGGCAGCACAGCAGCCACAAGGTGGTTAGCACACTGAAAACACATTCCTGACCCTTTGCCAGGTGATTGAGTGAGGTACTGACTGTTCCGCCTGACAATGAGGGATGAGCAATGTGTCACATAGTAGTTGGGAGATTGTGTTGACATGTTATGTGTATTAACCTGGTGTTCCTTGCCTTTTGAACCTGGGACCTAGGACAAAACTGGGGGGAATCCTTAGACCCGTTGCTCAGCAGTGACCACAAATGGCTGTGTACAGTGATCATTCATTTACTGATTGTTCTTCTAGTGGGTGCATTTCTAGAAAACAGATCACTGTTCCTATATGTTACAGAGCAAAGGGAAGTAGGTTGTGGATCTCTGTACTCTGCCATGTGTCTGGGTATATGCGTATGTAGACATCTGCCACCCAGGAGCTAGTTATCTTCTAGGTATGATGGGTGCTGGTGCCTCTCTGCAGTCTGTGATGTTTAGGTGTCCATCATACATATGACATGGCTTACATAGCTATTTGTTTGCAGCTGTAGCAAACTACTTTCCCTTGGTAAGTGGGGAATGTCTTTTGACATGAATGATGTGTCATCACTGTTGCCAACATTCCTTGTGCCTACATGTCAGCATGTGTCCCTTTCTCTTTAGGAATCATTTATATGCTGCTGTCCCATGCACGTCCTACCTATGTTGATGGGGTGGTGTCTGTGTTCCCTCACATATATGTGCATGGGAAACTGTTAGTGGTATAGTAATTCTACAATGGGCATCCATTCCATGTGGTGCCACAGACAGTAGTGTGTCACCATTGTTCATTGCTTGATATATACCTTTGTGTATCATAGTATGTCATTTGGCATGTAGAATTGCAGTAGCTGTGAGGGAAATGTAAGCCCAGATTGTGGAACCACTTTGTGCTTATCTATGCACTTGATGTGGGATCATGTGGAAAAGTGCACTGCACATTTGTAATGGTTGAGGATTGTGCCCTGACTGTTGGCATGCACCATGGAGTGAGTTGCAGTGATGTTCACATCACATGTGTTTTGGTACAGGCATTCATCCACAGACATACACCAGGATTGGGAGGATGTCCAGGGTGTGGTTAGTGATGTTGGTGCTCATTGGGCAACATGTTGAAGGCCTTCTAATATTCTTTTAAAGTTCTGTCTCTCTCCAACATACAAAGGACTGATGTCTACTACAGAAACACTCAGAGGATGTCATTGTAAAGGGTGTTAGACATTAGTGGTGACTATTCATGGTTTTGCTAAATCATTGTTTTGTTCATTCTGGGAATATCTCTCCCTGACATATTGAACCAGACATCAACAGTGTTTCTTTCAATGTCACATGTGGGGCCTATGTAAGTTACATTGATACTACCTCCTTGAATCTGTTGTGATAGGTGTTACTTGGTGGAGTGTACATATTTGGAATGTTTCCTGTGTGACATGGTTATTTCCACATCATATACTCCAGGATATAGAACTTTTGGGATCTACATAGTAGGATTTCAGGGCCTCACATCAAATTCTTGGTCCATTATGTATGTGCCAAATAGATGTGTGCATGACCTTGTGTGGGATATATGGGTCTGGAATTCACAATGAGATGCAGTTGTTTGGCATTAGTTAACTGGGGTCTGCTGCATGTGGGTCTGCTTTGAGGATGAAGAGGACTCCTCATTGTTGTATGGTTAGTGTGGTTCCAAGACTTCACCTATGCAATTGTAGTTGCCTGTGGTCCTGATTTTACTGTACGTCACTGGAGTAAATCCAGATGGCATTCATGCATTTGTCATGGCACATGCATGCAACAGTTAGATGAGTAATTATGCTACGGCCTACTCGACATAATGGTATTGTTAGTCAATCTGAGTTTTGGTTCAGGTGTTATCATGGAGATGTGATGATCTTATTCCTCTTTGACCTTGCAGCATCAGCACAGGCAGGTGGATGAAATGAGGCCGAGCCGATTGGGGAGGCATGCCACCATGGGACCTCGGGCAAGAGACAACTGACACAGAGGGACCCAGTGGCCCAGAGGATGAGGGGAGTGCCACAAGGGATAATGATCTGCATCATCATCATCCTCGGATTTCTCCTCCAGTGGCCACTCCCTAGTGGTGACGGACCCATCAAGGCATCCTCCACCACCATTTTTGTCTGCCACCCCCAGTTCTATCACCGCCCTCCCTGTTGCTCCCCACCCAGTTGGCTGTGCCCGCTCATCCAAATGGGTGGGCGTCTCCTTCACTGCAGGCAGGTCTGTCCCAGCCCCTGTTACCCCTGCTGCTCTCAAGGAGGAGGCTATTGACCTCCTGAGAACTATCTCTGTGGGTCAGTCTGCCATTGTGTATGCCATTCAGGGACTGGCGACCCAACTGCAACAAACAGACGCCCTCCTGGAAGCCATTCATGGTGCAATGGCTGACCTGCAGAGATCTTTTCAGGCTCTGACCTCCACACTGATGGCAGCCAGTCACCTCTCAACATCTGTCTAACCTCCACCTCCCTCTTCCCATTCCAAATCCCCCATCCCCTACCTACCCAAAGCACACAAACAGATCCACAGACATACACCTCAGCAGACAAACGAAGCACATACAAACACAAGCACCACAAGACACACCAGCACGCACACAAACAACATCCACCTACATACACAACAACAGTCACAAGTTACCCTGACACCCCTCCACCCCAGCATCACACAAACAGCATCAAGCATACTACAGACATCACCACAACAGTCACTTACACAGCCACCACACCCATCCTACCCTCAAACACCACTCCAGCAGACCCAAAGACATCCACCACAAGCACCACACCTGCAGACACCATAACTACAGACACACATACATCCACCACATCCACCATTTCTGCAGTCACCACCCCAACAGGCACCCACCCTACACTAGGGCATCCACCCCCCTAAGCCCAAGACACATAAATGCCCTCACTCAGCCACCCAACAGATACCCACCACGCATAAGCATACCTCCCATAAGCACACACCCACGACGTCCACACCTACACATCAGATGAACACTCCCTCAACCTGCAAATCCCAACACCTTTCTGATGACCGTCCCCATCTGCCCAAAATACTGTTACCCTGTGAGCTTGACCTTACCCCTGTTCCCCACTCTGTACCACACCCAGAAGGAACCAACCCAGCTCCAAGGCCGTCCCTTCCACCTAAAGGCCTCACCTGCAAGCACCCATACCCCTCCACTCCCAAGACAAAACCAACCCCTCCCAAGAAGAATCCCACCCCCCATACCCACCCAAATAATCTTTGAGGTGCCTGCCTGCCCCCATAATGCCCCTTCCTGTGGAGATTCCATGGCAGTTGGGAGTCGAGGTTAGGCACAACACTGTCCTATATTTGTACTATTTTCGACTGGACAATGGCATTTGGACTTCAATGTTTCAAAGTTAATAAATCCAATTGGCAATGTACAACCTTGTAGTGAGTCGAGCCGCAACAAAGGCTGCGCAGTCCTGTTTATTCTTCCTCGTGACCGTGGTGGTCTGTTGTACCTGGTGGTGCCAGGGGACTGCTGATGGTCTTCTGTTGATATGACTGCCATACTCATAATACTGCAGTCCAACCACCATACTGAAGGAGGTCGGACCGCCGCAAACCGCCAAACTCATAATGAGGCCCTATATTTCCAAATACACCTTATGTTTTTAACTTGCTTTTGACAACACTAAGAAGTGCATAACATCAGTGAGTTTGCAATCAGGCTTCTCTAAGGTGCTTAACAGGCCACTGCCCAAATGCTTAACAAGCCACTACCCATATTGCATCACCTTGCAAAATTAATGGGAGAATAATTACTATGATGGACAAACCTTCTGGAATATCACAAAACAAGTGAAGATTGGATCATGAGCTTGAGGTGACCACAGGACTCTTCTTATAATCTTTTGATTTTTGAGAGCCCCAATGAAGTTCCAGGAAAAAAGCAAAAAGTGTGGGCTGGGTTAGCATACATTTTAACAGCTATGGGGCATATTTATGAGCCCCGTGCGCTGCTGGAGCTTCACTGTTTTTGGTGCTCCGGCAGTGTAAGCATCTTAACAATATCTACTAGGACATGCAAAGCCACATTTGATGCCTTTGCATGGCCTCATAGATATAGAATAAGACAAAGCAGCGCAAGTCGCTCCGTTGCCTTACTCTGCACCAGAGAGGTGTTCCATGGGCGCTACAGTGGGTTTTCCCACACAACACCCATGGATTTTGACGCTGCCCCAGATGTACTTAATCACGTAAACCTGGGGCAGTGCCAAAACCTTACGACTCCCCTAGAGCAGGCGTAATGAGGAGAAATATTTTAATTTCTGCTCATATTTTCCTCTTTCCATGTGTACTGCATTCTGCAGCACACATAGGGGGTCATTCTGACCCCGGCGGTCCTTGACCGCCGGGGCCAGGGTCGGCGGGAGCACCGCCAACAGGCTGGCGGTGCCCCGCAGGGCATTCTGACCGCGGCGGTTTGGCCGCGGTCAGAACAGGAAAACCGGCGGTCTCCCGCCGGTTTTCCGCTGCCCTGCTGAATCCTCCATGGCGGCGCAGCTTGCTGCGCCGCCATGGGGATTCAGACACCCCATACCGCCATCCTGTTCCTGGCGGTTCGCCCGCCAGGAACAGGATGGCGGTATGGGGTGTCGTGGGGCCCCTGGGGGCCCCTGCAGTGCCCATGCCAATGGCATGGGCACTGCAGGGGCCCCCGTAAGAGGGCCCCACAAAGTATTTCAGTGTCTGCTCAGCAGACACTGAAATACGGGACGGGTGCAACTGCACCCGTCGCACCTTCCCACTCCGCCGGCTCCATTCGGAGCCGGCTTCCTCGTGGGAAGGGGGTTTCCCGCTGGGCTGGCGGTCGCCCGCCAGCCCAGCGGGAAACACAGAATAACCGCAGCGGTCTCCTGACCGCGGTGCGGTATTCTGGAGGGGAGTTAGAATGACCCCCATAGACTGGGGACAACATCTCTCTTGATTGTTTTTGTGCAGGAGGGGGCCCCTTCCTGCACAAAAACAATCCTGCATGCAACACAGACACCCTTGTACCATGGTGCAATGGTGTCTGCATTGGCTCTAGGCAGGCACTTGTGTGCCATCACAGGAGAAAAGGACTGGAAGGTACTGTATTACATAAATAATGGGATTGCTGCTCTTTCAAATTTGCACAGGGTAGCGAAGCAAGATGACTTGCAGAGCTGCCCTAGGCCAATTCCCCATAAATAAGGGCCTATATAGGTCTTCAAAAAAGGGTTTTATGTACATCAGAAGAGACGATTCTAGCATGATTGTGCAATTGGAACAGTTTTTTAATTTTATTTTTATGCTAATTGAGTTATGTTCTGTGTCATCTAATGCGTAGAGTGCTACTTTCATGTATTTGATTCAAATTATAATTTGGGTCATTGGTTGGCTGGGCTCTGGATGGATATGCACATCACACAATACACCAGACCTGTTATGCCATGCGCAATACTCGCAGACTCAAACAGTGTCAACACACAAAGCAACACAGCACTGCAACAAACATGTCATCACTAACACAACACGCCACCATGACAACAACATTTTAGGTCTATACACATACTCATCGCACAAAACAAACCCTATCCCTGGTGGATGAAAGCACTGAACACAACCTCACAGACTGCTCAGACAATACCGGAAGCAACAAGCAGCACTCACACACATATACTGACACACAACCAATGTCAGCCAGGAACAATTCTAACCTAGAAAAGGAAATGCAGGATAAAGATGAAACCAAAACAACAACTACTAGTTGTTGTTTTTTATGTAACTAATAAATATTGAAACAGGTCTGTGCAAGACCATAGGCCAGTCCATTGTCCATGAGAAACAGCACCAAAGGCACTACAAGATGATGCCCCTAATTGACTTCTGATTGCCAGTAACCGTCATAGGTAGGGGCATCAAGGGGGCAGGCAGGCACCTCAGGGATTTGTGGGGGAGTGGCGGGGGTGGGCTTGGGCATGGGAAGAGGATTTTGGCTTAGGCTTGGCAGGGGGGTTTAGGCCTTGGCTTGCGAGGGGGATTGACCTTTTTGGGAGGGATTGACTTCTTTTTTGTGGGGAAGGGGCATGAGAGATGGTGGGGGGTAGGGGAGGCCTTGGAGGTGGAAGGTATAGCCTTTGGGAGGGAAACAGTCCTTTTAGGGGTGTCACAGGGGAGGAGTAGGGAAAACATCAAACTCAGAAAGGAAAAACCTTTTAGACACAAGGGGATAGTCATCATAAGGGAGTTGGTTGTAGAGGGATAGGAAGTGGTTGTTTGACATTTAGGTGTGGATGTCTTGGGTTTGTGTTTGTGTGAGTTATGCTTGTGGATGGTAGGTGTCTGTTGGGCAGGTGCTTATGTGTCTTGGGACGAAGGGGTGGAGGTGCTGGGGGATGCTGCGGTGGGAGGGTGGCTATCTGTTGGGGTGGTGACTGCAGGTATGGTAGATGTGCTGCATGTAGGCGTGTCAGTGGTTGGGGTGACTGTGGGTGTGGTAACTGCGGTGGATGTCTGAGGGTCTGGTGGGGTGCTGTCTGTGGGTTGAATAGGTGTAGTGGCTGGATCTGTGAATGTTGGTGTGGTGTCTTCAGTTGTGTCAGGTGTTGTGTCTGTGATGCTGGGGGTGGTGAGGATGTCAGGGCAGGTTGTGACTGTTGTTGTGTTTGCAGGTGGATGTTGTCTCTGTACGTACCAGTGGTGTGTCTTGTGGTGCTTATGTTTGTCTGTGCTGCCCTTGGATGTTGAGGTGGATACATGCCTGTCAGTTTGTGTGCTTTGGCTGGGTCAGGGAAGGGGGTAATCGGATTGGGAATAGGAAGGTGGAGGGGGGACGGTAGACAAGGTGTGACTGTCTGCCATCAGTGTGGAGGCCAGAGCCTAAAAAGATTTTTGTAGGCCAGCAAGTGCACTGTGAATGTCACCCAGAAACACATTGCTCTGTTTTATTTGAGTTGATAGTCCCTGAATAGTATTCAGGGTGATCGACTGAACCACAGAGATCGACCTCAGGAGGTCGATAGCCTCCCCACTGAGGGCAGCAGGGCTAACAGGGGCTGGGAAAGAGGTGCCTGCGGCAAAAGAGCCTTCTTGGGTGAACTGAGTCGGGAGCTACATGGAGGGTGGTGATAGACTGGGGGGGTGACGGACAGAGATGGTACTGAGCTGGTCCCAGATAGGTCCACCATCACTAGGGATTGGCCACTGGAGGATGATTCCGAAGAAGATGTACTTGGGCTGGTCTCCCCCGTCGCACTTCCCTCACCCTCTGGGCCACTGAGTCCCTCGTGTCAGTGGTGTCATGACTGAAGGTCCCGTGGCCAGTAGCTTCCCCACTTAGCTGTGCCCCATCTCCTTTGCCTGCCGGTGCTGATGCTGAAAAACAGAAAGTCAGGTATGGCCAGCACAGTCATAAGTTAACACTTCCACCATGCAGTAAACAGAAGTCTCATTACATCCTGTTCATCAATACCCCCAGGTAGAAGCAGTTAAGTGTCAACATCATGTCACAGTGAAATATGATGAAGGATCTTCAATATAGCAACACAAAAGGATGATGGACGGAGTGCTGAACGAATGCAAACAGTCACCCCCAGTCACAGATCTGGGTTTAATCCATCATTCCTTTGCTCAGCATGCCACCCCAGTTTGGACCCAGCAATATGCAAATCAGTCTTGACCCTGTTCCTCATGGGAACAGCCCAGCTCGAACTGTCAGGCCAGGTCCTCCCTGGGCCGGAAACAAGCATCCTGGGACCGGTTTCAGGGTATCACCCTTCATCAGGCAGGCTAGCTTGAATCTAGGTTCTTCTATATAAACATTGTTATGCACCAGCTAAGCAACCTAACTGCCACCTACAGTACCAAGAATCAAGTTGACCAATCACACTGACCATGCTATGACAAGAGTAACTTTGCCACATGATACAGGTTCCCTATCCACAACAACATAGTCAGGCACCAAACAAGCAATAGTTTAGGAATGTCAATTTACTTACCACTAATAAAAAAAACACGGACTCAACACATACAGATATTTTACTCTGATGTAAAATCCAAGGCTATGACAAACGTTGTAAGGCAAAGGCAAGGCAGCCTTGTGTAGATAAGCCATAACTTCTTCATTTCACATAGTTACAACAATACACTATTCACATATAGAAACCTGTAACAACTCAAATTCCCATCCATCTCAATTTTCACTGAAGGAGTCAGAACACATGGTACACACACATCCACCAATACCGATGTATCAAGGATAAAGATTACAATGTGGACCAAGTCATCCAGGTCATTGGTGTTCTGTAAACAAACATTATCAGTCAAGTAAGGGCCAAGTAAGCTCAAACCTATGTTCCACAGACAGCCACAAGATATCAAATAAATTGTACCTTACATATGGACTACTACACTGTGCAGAAATATGAAAATCAGAACTACCTAATCATGCAACTAGTCCATCAATAGGCCACTGACTGGGTGGAAACATCACTACACACACATCAGACATGGCAAGCCTTTCATCAGTTTGTGTAGGATTCTCAGAGCCATAGCACATGTGTTGTTAACATGACAGGTACACCTACCATGGTGCAAGCCACAAGCCTATAAACACTTACAGTGCAACTCACATGTGTATGTGAACTTTCAAACCTGTAACAGATAGGTGTCATTGCCAACATTATGTACCCAAGCAGCCAGGAGTCAGTTGGCACATCTTTCATAGCAACAGCAAGTAGACATAACGATTTCCTCTGTTTAATCATTACTGAACCTTTCAATTAATACATGATATTGACACATATCTGTCAAGGTTCTAAATGTGAATAGGCTATCATTGCCTATGAATCATGCATAGTACACTCCCTAGGACAAAGCAGTGTGGCCACTTTCTACTAACAGAACATTAGCAAGGTGATAAAATTTCCAGCCTGTGATACCAATGTATGTGTACCCATTGAACTGTTGCAACACTTCAATGGTATCCAACATGCATGTTGTCTACTCTGATGAGACTCCACATATGTATATGTACATCCCTCACTTACCAAAGGGGATAGCCTTGTAACAGTTGTGAAGGAGTTAACCTTGTATGTCATGTGACATGCCAGGTGGACATCACAGCCTCACGTGCTGCTGTCATTTATCAGAAAGCATTTGAAAACTAGAGATGGCTAGAATATGTATGACTCTATTTTGCACATAGACAGGAATCTTGAGACATTGCAGAGGACAGAAATCAAGAATCTACACAACTTACCGCCATGATATTGGGAGGATTGACCTGTTGGTGGGTATGTATATTCACCACTGTAAGAAATGCAGTATAATGGCATACATGTCACACAGTCATATGTGCACCATAAAATGCTATTGTAATGAGGGGACTAAAAATTTGAGTAACATGCCTCCAAATACATTGGTATATGTACACCTGAGTCCTACAGATGGTTATGGTACATTCATGTGTACACAGGAGATCCCTGACACTTTGCATTTACCACATTGTCAGAGCTAACATACTGTTCCCTAACTCAAACACCTGGAAAGGGACAAATATAATTTAGGCCTGTACTTACCCCCTGGTGGCTGCTGTGCTGCCTTTAAAGACCCATCAAACTCAGGGCAGGCCACCACCGAAATGCAGGCCATTAGGGGTGTCATGGTCCGACTGGAACCCCGTCCTCATTGGAAGTATATCCCCAGCTGGGCCTCTGCTGTCTTCTGAGTCCAGCATCTCAGGTTCTCCCACCTCTTCTGACAGTGGGTGCTCCACCGGCTGTGGACCACCACGGTCCACACTTTCTTGGCGATGGCACGCTAGATCCTCTCTTCTGATGGGTGTTGACCAGCATGGATGACATAGAAAAAATAACGAATATCATGTCCAAATGATCAATACCAAATCAGACAGGGTAATTAACTAGTTAGTACAACTAGCCAAACACTGACTGTCTTGAACATCTCCTCCACTGATTGATTAGAATATGCAGTCAGGCCAGATGTAAAGTGGACACAGGTAGGTGTCATGCATCTCCAGCACCAGCTTTCATGTTATCACATATGACCAGACAGCAAACACATATGTAAATATGGTATTTCAGGAGGACTCTGGTATACCAACTCCAGTAACCTTGTGCAACAGTCACATGGTGGGCCAGTGAACATACATCAAACACTTTCCACAATGTCTCAGGACACAAAATCTGTCATCAAACACATGTACATGAGCAGGAACTACTCCCATTCTTTCTCAACCTTGGGACCCTACAGACTTTGAGGACACAATCTGAAACATTGGCCATCAGCCGTTGTTTAGTAAAATCAAATTGTAGTTGAGCTAATGAAATATTGTTGCACTTACCTGCTCCCCTGGTGCACCATAGAGCTGGTCATACAAGGGTAGGACCTCCTCCACCACCTTATCCAGCTCCTCGGGTGAGAAGGCAGGGGCCCTATCACCCGTAGGATGTGGCATGATTGCTCTCAGAGGTGGTACACAGCAGCTC
Organism: Pleurodeles waltl; assembly: GCF_031143425.1. Taxonomy (NCBI): domain Eukaryota; kingdom Metazoa; phylum Chordata; class Amphibia; order Caudata; family Salamandridae; genus Pleurodeles; species Pleurodeles waltl. The sequence goes on along the minus strand of NC_090440.1, from coordinate 1,538,214,411 downwards.
AAGTCGTGGAAGTCTTGCTGGCAGCAGTATTAGGAGTCAAGTGAGAGTTCAAGTATTAAATGTTGGCCACGTCCACCACGTAAAAGACCGTCACCACCTGTGGTCATTACCATTGGCCCTAAACTGCCAATGGTAGCTATGTGTTCCAATGGCAATATCCACTGTGGTAGTTACCACCATGAAGACTTCCGCTGGCAGACGTTGGTCATTTCCCGAAGTTCCAGTACAGTAGGTCAGGCAACTGCCATTTTAAGGACCTTAGATAGTCAGGAAAGTTAAAATTAAGATGCGCCTTGGGGTCAGAAACATACCTACGCCATAATTTGCAGTGCTGGCTATGAGAATCCATGTTACTGGAATCTGATTTAAATACATGTTGTGATATTCATGGAATGTGAGTTATGTTTCATTAGTGGCACAGTCTGCACCCTCATTGCAATTGGATAGATGGTATTTGTGTCTATAATATGTGAAACATGGTAAGAATGTCATTATCACTGAGACTTTAATTGACATGCGTATCAATTTCCAAGACACATATGAGGTAAGGGGAAGACATTGCAGCAATAAGCCAAATATTTCCCTAGGTATGTCCTGTGTACCATGTTTTTACTATTTCATATGGCATGTCCAAGCATCATGTGTGGCATATGTATTTTCACTCTTACAATGGACACAATGACTGATAAAGACACCCTATTCCCCTTCATCTAGTTACCCTTGAATGAGAAGGGTCAGACAACCTCCAGTGTACCATCCACTAGCAGAGCTGCAGATCATGGAGGATCGACATGTCATCCAGATCTACCCCCTGGATAGGCAGACAATCATTGATCTCTGTTGTCAGTTGGAGCCAGATCTGATGCCTGCAATTCGTCATCCCAATTGCATTCCACCCATTGTACAAGTCATGTCAGTGCTGCACTTCTTGGCACGGGCTTCTTTCAAAATAGCGTGGCCCTAATATGCAGGGATCTCACAGCCTATGTTCCGTTTAGTCTTGAAGGATGTCCTCTCAGCCCTGCTGAAACACCTGGACAGATACATCAAATTTCCGAAGCTTGAGGATTTGGCACATTGGAAGGCAGATTTTTATGCGTTCGCACACATGTGGTGAAAGCCATTGATGGTACCCATGTAGCCTGGGTCCCTCCAAGTAACAATGAACAGGTGTATTGCAACAGGAAGAACTTCCACTCCATAAATGTCCAAGTAGTCTGTTTGGAGGGCTTCTACATTTCCTAAGTATGTGCAAAGTACCTGGGTTCTGTTCATCATGCAGCATAGCAATAGCTCCCAGATGATGACACAACAGTACACAGAGAGGGCCTGGCTGCTTGGTAAGTCATATAGGTGATAAGAGTCAGTATCTATCGTCTGCTGCCAAATGTAAGGATGTCCAATATTTTTGTTTACACACATGTAACAAACAGTTCTTTACAGGGGTTTCTAGCTACCCTAGCCATCCCTGGTTGCTGACAGTTGTGAGGTACCTAACCACACCAGAGGAAGTTTGCTTTAGTGAGGCCCTCGGAAGGACAAGGCATGTCACAAAGTGGACTTTCAGGCTCCTAAAGGCTAGATTTTGTTGCATTGATAAGTCAGGTGGAGCCCTCCTCTATTCACCTGCCAAAGTCTGTCAAATCATTGTAGCCTGCTGCATGCTCCATAACCTCACTCTGAGATGTCAGATCCCATACATACCAGATGAGGGGGAGCCAGCAGTTCCAGCATGAGAGAATGCAGAATTGCCAAGTGAGTACTTAAGCTGACTGTACGTAAGTGTTGTTCAGTAAAATGATTGACTCAGTGGGTATTTGAGGGGTTTAGAGATGTTTGTGAAGGATCTTTGTATGACCATCAGACAGCTGTAGCAGTACATAGCTCAGTTGTGCATGCACAATTGTACATGGAGTTTTTACTATTGTGATGATCTCATTTGTTAATATTTGTCACAGAGTAACTAATGTATTTTGAACATGTCTTTGTCTTCATGGGTCTTCATTACCATTACCTGCCTTTTACTTTTGTATTACATTTTTACTTTGCAGATTTCTTCACCAGGTCATCCTCATGTTGTCAACTCTGAATTGTGTCACAGTCAGGTGGGATTTGCAGGTTTGACATGTGAAGTGAACATGGATAGATCCAGGTATTGTATGGCATCATATTGGTGGTGTCTGAGCTCCATACCCAGACTGTCAGGACAGTGGGATGGTAGTGTACTGTTCCGCACAATAGACCTGTGTGCCATGTTTTCTGGGTCCAATGGTGTCATATGTGTGGTCTTATGTCCCTGACACGTTATCCTGTGTGCTCCATCACCTCAATCTTCTCATTGGCTTGATAACGATATTATTTAACTTGTATGTAGCTGTCACTGTGTTTCCTCATTGCAGGCCACTGTGTATGTGTGTCAAGACTGACATTAGTGAGTAGCATGCCTATAGATACTTAACCATGGTAAGTGGAAGGGTCAATGACTGGGGACTGTTATACTGACCTCTCTCAGTAATATGGACTATGGTAATTTGGAATGTATGGTATGGATACTTGATAAGGCTTTAGCTGATGAAACACTGAACAAATCTGTTTGCTTGTTTGGATAGACAAACACTGGCATGTTCCTAACTTCAGTGGTCTGTGGGGTTCTTATTATTCATACCTATGCTGAACCATTACATTGTGAAGCTAAACTGCACTGTATAATATTTGGAATGTTGTCAACCTATGCGCTGGAAAGTGCACTAAACAGGAAAAGGAGTGTGTCCATTTGTACAATCGTACATATGTCAGACCAAGATTCAACAGTACATGTGAGATGGGACATAACAGATTTTGAACATATGTGAATATCATGTGTATGCAACATTTTTCACAGCAAAGAAATGACTCTCAACCATGATATGTGGTTTAGTTGTGTTCATTTACAAGTGCACAGGAAAGGTTAAGGAATGGGATCAAATCATATAGTGCAAATAGTGAAAGGTTCAGTTGTGGTGGATGTAATCTTCAGGGTAGCTGCTACAACATTTGGAGTCTCAAGTTCAGTGTCCTTGTGCCTTTGGAAAATGGAGAGTGGTTGGAAAACAGTCAACAGGGTGTATCTGTTCACACACAAGGGGAACCAATGAGTAGAGGATCACTTCCTGGTGGTGGTTGAGGTCTTGGCATCTACTCCTCCTGGATGTTTAGGTGGACATCCACATTTGCAGGGGGTTCTTCAGCTACAGAGGCAGGGGTCCTAAGGCATGTCTTTTGCCTTGCAGATCCCCCATTCCGTGATGTAACATGGCCAATGGAAGGGGCCTGCTGTAGTGGATATAGCCTACTCGGGGTGGTATTGATGTCTCTCAGCACCCTGTTAGGGAGGCCATGTTGGCATTGTGGGTCTCCAACTTTTGTACAACTTCCTGGTGGTTGTCCCTCTGCAGCTGCTTGATCTCCCCCATCATGGCAAGTACGTGGGCCCATCACACCTTGGGATTGTTGGTAGGCTCCCGAGACTTGGGAGATGGTGTCCTGGCCAGTTGTATCCCTAGTAGCCTCAATCCACTGGCCCACACCTTCCCTCCCACACACCCTACCCCCACATGCCCGTGCCCTTGGCACGATTTGCCCACTCCCACTGGTGCCAAGTCCTTCATTGTCTGGGTTCTCTAGTAGTGACTCCGGTACCTGACGGTATTAAATGTCCTTGGGACACAGGTTTGGGGGCAAATGATTGCCTGGGATGTCGAAGCAACAGTGCTGGGAGGAGTGGTTGTGGGCAGGGTGAAGCTGACAGGTGTAGACTGACCAGGTATCCCAGATGGGCCACAGTTGTCCTCATTGTCCTCACATCAGGGGTATTGTCCTCTCTGAGGGCTTTATCCAGGGGAGAGGTGGCTGTCTTGGGTGTCCTCTCCATGGTCACAATGGATAGGTGACCTGTGGAAGAAGTGGAACAGACTGTTACAGATTTTAATGCAATATTTTGTATCAAACTTTGATAGGTAGGTATGCCTTGAATCAGGCACAGAAAGGCATCCCCTGATATAACAGTGACACCTGCTTTCAAATCTGGGGTACAGCTATATGAGATACATGGTATTTCTATGTCATACTCCTTGCTGCAGGATATCAGACTAGCTCAGCAGTTGGAGGTCTGCTGATAGACCCATATTTTGTCTGCTGTGTAGCTTGATATTATTCATGTTACCTCCCAGTTAGCAGTACTTTAGTATTGAGTCACCAGACAGCTGCAAAATGTAGTTGTAAAATGACCTGTCCATCAACTTAGGTGTGATCATTCCACCTGGCCATGTATAACTGGTTATACCTAGTACAGCACACTGCAGATATGTGTGTTCCCCCCAGGTGAGTATCTGTCAATGGGTGATGGGAGGTGGAAGGGACATTTTAGCAGAGGACACAGCAGTACCTGTGTCTTGGTGGTATTGTACTGGCAGATGCCCTTAGCGTTGCTGTAATTGCCCTAGACTGTGAAACTGTGGATCATTAAGGTGGGTTGAGTCAACTGTGTAGTTGACATGCAAGGTTATTTTCATTATGGTACACGGTTCTGGTGTTGTTAATGGTAGAACAGTGGCTGCTGGGAGTTGTAGTGCTGTCAGTCCCTGTACTTCCCATGCCTTACACTGACACTGTGCCCCTGGGTGAGTTTAGATGACATGTGGTGTGGCAGAGAGGGGTATTTGGACAGTTGGTACAGGAGTGGTGAGGGTGTTGGCTGTTAAGACAGAAAAAGGTGATCAGTGAGCATGTAAGACAGAACTTTAGGGTGACATTTCCAGTGCTGTGACTTACCCACCTCCACTTCCTCAGGTATTCCTCTTAAGCTATCAGGATGCAGGATGTCCAAGGCCTTTTACTCCCATGATGTGAATATTGGGGGAGTAGGTGGGGGCCCACAGCCAGTTTTGCAGACCACCAGCTAGTGCCTGGCGGCCATAGAACATACCTTCCTCCTGAGCTCATTCCATCTCTTCCTGATGTCCTCCCTTTTGCGTGGATAGCTGCACACAGAATTCACCCTTTCGACCATGTTTTGCCATATCTCCATTTTCCTGACAATCAAGGTTTGTTGAACTTTGGCTCCAAATAGGTGTCACATTACTCTGATGATTTCCTCCACTATGACCCTCAACTCTTTGTCTGTGAAGTGTGTATGTTTTTGTGGGACCTGGTAGTGTTGGGTGACGGGTGATGTGTGATATGTGGCGATGATTAGTGTGATATGTATAATGTGCAGGCATGGGATGAGTGGTATTTGGAGTTGCGGGGGTGCCTGTCTATGGTTGTTAAATTCGGTGTGTGGCCTCGGTCTAGCTGTGTGTGGCGTTTTTGATGCAAAGGATTGTGGGGTGTGAAGGGATGTGTTTTATAGTGCAGTTTGTTGGTGGGTTGGGTGTGTAGATGTGTGTCAGGTGTGTGGAATTCAAACTATCCAATGTCATTTAGTGTATTACTTTGTAGATCGCTGACTGCCCCAGTCGCACTGCCATTGGTTTTCCACAATGGGAGTACCGCTATCATGATTTGTGGGTCATAATTGGTTCAGAGAATTTTTGACGGGCTGGCAGTGCTGGTGGTGAAACCGCCTCTTTTCCGCCCTCCAGAGTCCTGACAATGTCGGAACTTTGGCAGGGTTTCGACAGTCCTGCCTGTGTGACACGTAATATGGCAGTCTTTATGACCACCAACAGGGTGGTCTTTTTGCGGCAGCCACCACTGCGGTCTTACCGTCAGAACGCCAAACTCGTAATGAGGCCCTTATTCATGTGTAAAAATCAATGTATGAATTGAAGTAAAAAAAATGTGAGCTTAATGCCAAACAAATAAATATCTGAATTTTAAACGTTAATTCTGAAAACATCATAAAAACACTTGGTACATTCACATTCAATTAATACGCTCCTTGCTACTCACCAAACCAAAGAAAAATATCAGTTATCATTTCAATGGGTGATAATGAAAATGTAATACAAAATTATTTTTATCCTGTACCCCCACTTATTGTGTATCAGCATGGAATTATCTTTTAGACGTACTTAATTTTTTTTTTAACTAAAATTACATTTTACATACATTAATAGTAAAAACATTTAGCACCAACACCAAATTATTAAATAAAACAAAGTAAGTAATATCTCCAACATTAGAAAAGATACATGAATAATAAAATAATCAAGGAAATATTATGAACAATTAATTTATTTAAAAAAAACTCTAATTCCTATAAATCCCACCCAGCTATCGTACACCAAGAAGATGCTGTTCAAATATTCATTACTAAAAAATATAAACCTTTAAATATACTGTAAAATAAAAAAATCATTAGTAGAACAAATGCAGTATAAAACAATCTGCATAAGGAAACATAGATTACGTAACACAACAACCTAAAATATAAATTACCCAAAAAGAATAGTCCAGCAATTACAAAGTAAAAAAATAATAATAATAATAATAATCGATTACATAATTAATAAACAACTACAAATGATGTAGCATTAATATAAAAATGTTAGTTTTTAAAAATACTTCTCACCTCCTACTGCTTTTGCTTTTACAATAAAATATTTTTAAAAAATAAAGATTTAAATATACATACAAATAACCTAAATAAATAACCTTAATACATCTAAATATATGAAGAATGTAAATAGATATTAGTCATTAGAAATTGAATTTGCAATGCAAAATTACTTAACAATAAAATAAATCAAATATGATTTAAATTACTTCCCACCCCATTCCCCTACAACCAACGACCTGCTACTACATTCTAAATGAACTTAATTAAAAAAATGTTTACAAACTACTGTACAAAAATAGTAATTATGTTAACAATAGTAACACCTAAAATTAATATTTGAATTAACATGTATTAAATTAAACACAAAAATGGTTTTTTTACAACAATATATAAGTAAATGATATAAAAATAAAATTATATTATTTAAAACAATATTGCATACCAAAAAAACTATAAAATCAACTTACTCATTGAAATTCAATTTATGATTTCATTTAAAGGAGTTTTTGAATGAGTCTCCTAAAGCACATTATGATCAATTTGTTTTTGAGCCATTCTAAACCCTTCAAAAAATGTTAATTCCAATCACAGGATGAAGAGGTATTGTAGGCTGATCCAAAAAGTGAAGACTCTGGAAAATGGCATGATAAGGCATCAGCTAATAAATTACGTGAGTCAGGAATAAAGGTCATTACAAAATTGTTTTGGACTACTTGCCAAGCCTCTAAATCCCCTTTTCTTCCATACAAGTCACCCCTAAGGCAGGCCTAGGTAACTCAAAGGGCAGGGTGCTATGTAAGTAAACAGCAGGACAGGTAGTTATAAGTTTTACATTTCCTGGTAGTGAAAAACTCCTAAAGACGTCTTTCACTACTTTGAAGCTTGCTCCTCTCATAGGCCAGCATTATTATTCCCTTATATGCTTTTACGTGGTAATTTCTGATCTGAGAGTAACAGACTTGTCATATTTGGTATGGTTGAAATGGTAGTAAGAAATCCTACTTACTGATGAAGTTGGATTCTACATTACTATTTCAGAAATGCCACTTTTACCAAGTAGGCTTTTTCCTGCACTTACTGCCATCTGTGCCTTACAGCCTCTCTCCAATCCACGTCTGGTTTGTGCTGGTTACAGCTCACCTTGTGCATTCCACCAGACAGCCATAGACACAGGACACTCAGCTGCATCTGCATTCATCTGCATACAAATGGGTTTCCCTGGGCAGGAAGGGCGGGGGGCTCTCTCTTACACTTCAAAGGCCAGAGGCCTAATGGAGTTTTATGAGAAGGCAGATAGAGAGGTTAAATTCCTCAGTAAGCATGCGCAGACTCAGAAGTATGTAGAAGGAGATAGATCTGGGCACACACTTACCATGTTGCTAAAGCCTTGCTGGTCTGCTAATTATATTTACAATGTGGACCCCCCATCCCCCCCTGGCTGGGCAACCTCAGCACTCCCCCAAGGAGATAATGCAAACATTTGTTGCCTTTTACCAAGGTTTATACACTTCTTGAGTAAAGGCTACCTTGCTCGATGTGAACCCCGAAGCATTTCAGGAAAGTATGCTTCCTCTGATGATGTGGGAATCAATCTTCATCACACTCCTGAAACCAGACAAACCCCCACACATTGGCCTCTGTCCCTGATAAATGTAGACAGCAAGATCCTGGCCAAACTTTTGATGACCAGTCTACTGCCACTGATGCCTCCTCTGACTCGCCCAGATCAGTCTAATTTTCTACCGTGCCTCTGCATGGTGGACAACCTTCAGTCCCTCTTTGCTGTTGCACACCAGCTAGATCCCAAACTGCTGGTCATAGCGACGTTTTGGGACGCCGCTAAGGTGTTTGATACTGTTGAAATTATCATTTCTTCTTATGGTGCTCACTAGAATGGGTCTGGGGAAGTTCTTTGTGACATGGGTGACATGGGTGCAACTGCTCTACACAGCCCCGTCAGGTTGCGCCTCATTGGCGGAATGTTGGTGACATTTGTGACTGAACGGGGAATGCGACAGGGATGTCCACTGTTGCCCCTCCTCTTTGCTCTAGCCATCAAACATATGGCTTGCACGCTGGAGGAGTATTATCACAAACGGGGAATAAATATTGGATTCCAGTGTACACTTCTCTCCATGTATTCTGATGATGCGATGTTGATCGTCAGGGACCCAGCTGTTAATATAGATTCAATTATACAAGAAATAATCATGTATGGTCAGTGGTCTGGCCTACAAATAAACTGTTTGAAAGCAATAATATTCCCCTTACCACCTGGTGCTGCCAAACCCGACACCACATATCAACTACAGTGGCAATCGGACCCAGTTCGATAATTTGGTATCTGTTATCACACATATCCCACTATTAAAGCAGCAAATCATTGGACATACGTGGAAACACTACATTTGCGCATTGACATATGGATAGCTTTTCTTCTATCATTGGCAGGTTGAATAGCTTTAATAAAAATTATCATTCTCCCTAAATTACTGTACCTCTATCAGAATATTCCAGTACCCTTGAACAAAGTTTTTTTTTCCAACTCATGATCAGGTTGGTGTGGGGGGGGGAGGCAGCCTCGCATCGGTTGGCATACACTAGAACCTCCCTATGACAAGGGGGGATTTGCAGCCCCCATATTTGAAGTCTACTACTTAGTGGCCCACATACAATACATTCACCACTGGTTCCACAATAGCCACCAGGCACCCCATGTAGTTATTCAAAAGGGATTGATGAGCTCCACCCCACTAAATGCAGTTCCGTTTGCTTCACTCCTCAGCCCCATCTAGGAAATTCACACTAATTGATGCACTGTCTAGGCATGGAATAGACTAGACACCTTATACAAAATTCCCTTAACATATTCCAATTCCGTCCCCATTGAGCACTACCATTGGCTACGATTGGAGACTGCTCCTGTGGCTTTGCAATCCTTACAAAGAAAACACTTTTTTCTGCTGGGTGAACTATTTAATGCTAGCAAATTAATGACTTACCGGGACTACATGTGTGACTCCCCGACTACTATGCACAACATACTCACAGATGCCAAACTAAGGAATGAGACCAAACAACTGTTTCCCTCATTTCCAGAAGAACCTTTAGAATGGACTATTCTCACCCTTCTTCTAACCTATTCGCAACCCACTAACCTTATATCTTGGTTATACACAGCTACAATAGACCACTGGACTACTACCCATCATGGGATGTGGCAGATGTGGAAAGGTGATTTGGGCCCCCACATTACAGACGAGCAATGGTGAATTTGTTGCCAGCAAACTAAAGAGCTATCTTCTAATGGCAGATACAGACTGATCCATTATAAATATGTGAACAGAATGTATGTCACCCCGATGGACCCTTCTCGATACTATCTGAAAGTTGACACCAAATGTACCCAATGCGGTGCACCAGAGGCCACTTTCATGCACTTAGTGTGGACATGTCCTGCGATAGCCACATACTGGTTGAAGATTGCAGGGGCCATATCCAAGGAAACTGACCATGCCTCCCGGCTCACCCCTATAGGGCTGCTGTTAGGATATGTCAAGGAAAGTCTAAAAGCCTATCGGAAACTTTTTGCCTTGGCCTCTCTGTTGGGCAAAAGGCATGTGGCATTGAGGTGGGAAGGTGGCCTGTGCCAAAGTTTGATGACTGGCTAGAGGATCTGACCCTGTGTGAGGAATGGTCTGGAATATATGCGGAGACGCTAGGGCCGACGGCCGCCCATATGACTTTTGGGGCCAGTTCTGATCTTATCTGACTCAACTGGCCCTGTATTTGAATCAATCGACAATAAATGGGGAGACAAATAGTGATAAGATTGCTTGATAGTGGTGTCTGGCAATGAATCATATATACTTGTGATGAGCTCAGCTTTCTTTTCTACAGTAATGCACTTCAGTGCTGGAGAGAGAAATACAATGTGATCTTTGCAATTCTGATGGTGCTTATGTCGGATATGCTATGAGGACTCTATATTGGTCGCTAACTCTGTTGTTGTTCAATAATGGTACAACACAGTGTTACACTGGATTGCTCAACTTTCTGTTGTTATTGTAAAAGGTTGAAAATGACTAAATCAAATTTAAAAAATGAAAAAAAGGCCAGTGGCCTGCCCTCACACAAAGAACTAATACCTCCCTTAGGGCTCCTGGCAGACAGGGCTGGGTTGAAAGAGGGACTTGTGCACTTTCAAAACACTCTTTGTCGTTTCCTCCACTTCAAAGGCACTTTGGGTGTATATATGCTGGGTCTGTGACCCCACCGAATCAGACACTTCTAGACCTACAACTGGACTCTGTCAGATGGAATGTCTGGCTGCCCAAAGGACCAATCTGTACTGCTTTGCTGGAAGGACTGCTGGCCTGCTTGCTGCCCTGCTGCTTGCTGACCTCTGACGTTGCTGGAAAGACTCTCTGCTGTCCAAGTGCTGTCCAAAGGCTTGGATTGCACTTGCCTCCCATTCTGAGGTTCAGGGGTATCAAAGACTTCACCAAAAAGAAGAAAATCCAGCGCGCCGGAAAATCAATGCAACACCTGAAAAATTCAATGCAACGCCTGCTCCATTGAAGCAGCACTTGCTCTGTGGCTGAAAAATCAGTGCATCACCTGCTGGATCAATGCAGCGCCTGTTGCCTCTTCTCTATGCATTCTGGGTTTTCCATGCATCATCCCTAGGCATCAAAATATCCCGGCATTGCAGTGAGGAACCAATGTTGCGCTCATGGAAACTGACGCATCACCTTGCAGCGTGGAAAGAAACGACACATCGCTTTTGCCGCACCAGAAAATTGATGCAGTGCTTTACTTTTCCACAAATCTCCTCTTCTGGGGCCCCCTGCATCAGTATTTTTGATGCATCCCAGGTACTGTGTGTTAAAAGGATACATTGACTGATTCTTAGAGATTGAGACTCATTGAAACCTTTTGAAAGTGATATATTGACTTGTGCATATTGGATTTTTGTCATTTTGGTCTTATTTTATTCAGATAAATATCTATTTTCCTATACTGGTGTGGAGTACTTTTGTGGTGTTTTCACTGTGTTATTGTATAAGTTATTGCACAAATACTTTACACAACACCTTCTACGTTAAGGCTGCCTGCTCTGTGCCAAGCTACCAGAGAGAGAGAGCACAGGATGATTTAGATTGTTTTATGACTTACCCTGACTAGGATTGCGATTCCTTCTTGGACAGGGTTCACACCTCTGCAAAACTAGAGACCCGATTTCTAACAAGGTCTCTCTAGTTTTCTTATTGGTTGTTTCAGGAAATGGCAACTCCTCCAAGTAACCTCAGTGCCAACGTGAACTTGAATACACTTGTGAAAAGTGTCATGTATCTCCTTAAAAGGGTACCAGTTATGAAGAACAAGCCAAGGGAATCAATTCAACTTGTAGCGGTGTTGATGTCTCTTGACTGTAGTTGAAAGGCAAGACTAAGGTTTATAACAACCATCCTGAGTCAGGGTTGAGAAATCCCAGCAATATTCTTTCTGAAGACCAAGTCCACAAGAAAGGGCAAGTAACAATGCAAAAAATAATTAAAATGGGTGGCACAAACAATCAGTTGTATTGTTATGCATTTTTCTCAAGCCCAAGCCTGCTTCAATATGCTTAAAACAGGAAAATATATAACAGCAAAAGAGGTATAGTCCAGCTTGATTTGGGATCTTCAGACAGCAGGGTTTAGATATAAGCTTAGCTCCACCTACTCAAACAGGGAAATTGTGTTCCAAATAATGTCTTGTGAAGCAAGAATAATCCAGTTTCTGCACTCCTTATCATCCATATCTCTAATAGTCTGTCTCCTACATTCATCTCCCAACACAGACCATGAAGTGGCCGCTGACACAGTGTTGAGACCATGGTAGAATTAAGAGAAACCTCCTCCCATGTGCCTCAGAGAAGTTCTGTTTTCAACTTCCACAAAAACCAAGCCAAAAGATCTTGCCTCTGTCGCTGAGTTCTATTCTGAATGCTATTCTAAGCTTAATCACATTCTCATATAATGCTTTTGCAAGTCGTTGAAGCTGCTATCCAGTATTTTTGCAAAAGAGCGACTGGGTTACCATGTCTCACCAACTCACCTCATTGATATGTTGAGAACACATATCAAGTCTGTTCAAAGAATTGCAGGCTCTCAAGTTATTAGGGGATAGTAAGGGAATGTGCTAACCTTTAGCATATTAGAAGTTAACAGCAAAGCAATGTAGTCCACGTTATGCATGCAATAAAATTGCATACAGATGAGTACTACCCAATTCTGAATAGAAATCCAACAATATTGGTAATATTTATTTTCGAGTATGCTTTAAGTGTTAGTAATACCCTCCCTCATTCAGCAGAGCCTCCGCGACCTCCACTGAGCACCAACTTGGAACCGGATAGCTTTTTGCTGGATATCTGCTTCCTGGGTCCTTATATGCAGCACGTTTGTTTAGCTTGTGCCTCTGAATGTCAGTTTTTAAGTGGCAGGGCACAAAGTGCATAATTTACAACAAGTGGGAGCGAGTGATTCGGCATAGACGCTCTGCTGGTTTGTACTCAGGTCCATGCTAATGTTTTGGTAGTGTCCAGGCAGTAAGGCTCAGCCGTGATGAGGATTCATCGCAAACAGGTAGACCCTTAGGCAGAAAACTCAAAGATCTATGTATACTAAAGCTTCATCTGGTAGGCCAGCATCTGAAATAAGAGTCACAGCAGCCATGTCAACACAGGGAGTCAGATCCCTGAGCAGACCACACGAAGCGGCAGAGCTCACACCCGTATTTGTGATGGAGAGAACACCTCTTCTGTGTGACACAAGGGCAGGTCAGCAGATGGTTTACCTCCACGAATGAAATAGAGGCAGTGACAAAAATGGGCAAATCCTGGGCTGGAAACATCAATAGCGAAAGTAAACTTTTCCAGATTTTCTTCAATTTTTGTGACATTTCCTCCACCTGAAAATACTTATTTTCCTTGAAGTTTTACACAGCCTTAAAAAAATGTTACAATTGACCTGACCACAATTTGTGCATTACTTTTCCCATATCACACAAAATTCAAGGTTTGCACTATTAGCATCAAAATTATATCAAGATCACATATCGCACTAATCACATGCCACAAATGTTGTCCTTACACTTTGAGGCATTCACCCTTCTATTGTCCTTAGCAATGCATTAACTGAACCACCCACTTTATTATTGCCACACTGATTAAGTACTGCCACACTGATTAAGTACTTTGTCGGCTCCTTCAATTATTCCATGTACTTAGCAATGTTAATGTTATGTTAAAGGTTTCTATAGAGCTCACATTCACGCCAGCGGTATTTTTTGCACTAAGAGATGCACTTAATGGATTACAATCAGGTTACTGAAAGCAGTCATACACTTGCTGAAACAAGTGGCTGAAAGAATCTTTGAAAGACGTAGATCACAAATTCTTCAATGGCAAGTTAAAAACAAGGCTTTAAGGAAAATGCGAGATACTTCCTTCAAGGCTAAAGGAAGGATGTTTCACAGTTTCAGAGCCACAACAGAAATAGCACAATCTTACAATCTGGCTCATTACTCTAGGGACTTGGAGTCTATGTTCTGTTTTTATCATTTTTTTCATGCAGCACAACGCATCAAACCACGTTGCTATGCTGCATTAAAAGGAAAGGGCAGGGATGTGTCGTATTTAACATTATACAGTGCATCCGTGTCCTTTCCCAGCTCTGGTGCACTATTTGCTGCCTAGCGCCAAAGCAGGCACCCTTGCGTCATGGTGCAAAGGTGCCTGCGCTGTAGGCAGGATTGTTTTTGTGGTGGAAGGGACACCTTCCTGCGCAAAAACAATCTTGTGAGGCATTTTCCTTTTTCTATGTGTGCTGCAGAATGCAGCACACGTAGAAAGAGGAAAAACCAAGGAGAAAAAAAGATATTTCTCCTCGTAACTTCTTACCTCCGGAGGCATAGAATGTTAACGCATTCCCAGGCCTTCCACTAATGGCAAATCTAGGAATATTCCAATATCTATGAGTGGATGCATGGGAACACACATGCTCCACCCACGGAATGCCTCTGTGGGTCAGAGTAACGCAAGGCAGTAATTTGTGCTACCTTGCCTTACTCTAGATTTATGAAGCCATGCAGGGCCATGCAAGATAGCCTTTGTGGCATGATAAATCTCACTTATGGTTTGCATCGCCCTTGTGTCTCCTTGCGTGGCACAAGGATTAAGCAAAACTTTGGGAAATCTAGCTTTATATTGTTTAGCTGCATGCAAATGTTTGGATTTCAATAGCTTTGAATGCATAGCTGAATGGACATCTGGAGCTGTATTATGTAAGGTGACCATGGGGTTGCTGGGAGAATGGTATTTCAGAAGAGGCCACAGAGTCTTGCGCATTCTCTAATACAGACTGCGTCTATGCTAAATATGCCCCGGCATTATCTCAAAGGGGCGTCTCGAACACATGACGGAATTATTTGTCTTTGACCTGTGCCATTCCACAGATTCAGGCCCAGTGACAAAGATGCCATCAGGAAGTGCACAAAAGGAGGTGATACACAGTCAGTACATTGCCAAGGGTACCCCTTAAAAGAAGGGAAGTTGGTTCCGTTTCAGGTGGGTGCAATCAGTCACTGCTCCTGCATTCAGTGTGGCTTAACCCCAATTTGAACTGAAGGCCATGTTGGCACCTGCAATGTGAAAAGCAGACCACCAGCTTCAAACAACTGGTTTGTGTTGAACTTGTGTTATATGTGGCATGTGATCAGAGGTGGCTGCTGCAAATCTAAAGGGGGGTTAGAAGACAGCGACGGAGGGGGAAAATAAAAATAAAGAAACAACAACTTTCCTAACTGCTGTCTCCGTCTCCTGTTGCGTTGCTCCTCTTCCCTCGATGTAGTGTCCCAGCATTCTCTGGGAAACCAGCACAGGCTCCCCAGCAATCCTAGCACTGTTTTCATGCTAAACATAGCATGAAAGCAGCGTCTGGATTGGTCTGAGTTGCAGTGACTTCCGCTCAGACACAGCCCTGGGGTCTGTGCAGTTTCTCCAGCCCGCCTGTTAAACACAGCCGGGCTGGAGAAACCTAAGTGGGCATATGTATTTGGCCAGCCTCAGACGGCCAAACACTCTATACTCCTCCCACCTCCCGTGGCCCAGCCCCACCCCTCCCTGTAGTGCTGGCTGAGCCAGCAGATGAAAAAGAAAACAATAGTGCAACTATTGTTATATTTTTCATCTCCTGACTCCTGGCCGGGGGGGGGGGGGGGCACGTTGAAGGAGCCGCCACTGCATGTGACACATGCCAAGAATTCCAATAGATGGAACACCGCCTGATAATGACAGTTGCCTAGAGTCTGGCGCGGGAGCTCCTTGTACTGTGTCCTGTAGCAATAAACTTGTCATTAATTATCACCTCAAGTGTGACAGTTCGTTCATTTCAGCAGTCTGCCTTTCAACAATGTTTTGTCCACAGTGCAGGTGAATTTGCTAATAAATTGCACACTATCCCAGTCTGTGCCCTGCGCATATACTTGAGTGCGCTGTGGCACAGAGTGTGAGAATGCATCAAATCGCTTCTCCCTTTTGGAGTGCCTTATTTTCCATTCGAATTGACTACCTGTTAATGCAAACTGACACTGACAAATATATAGATTGCTGTAAACTATGACTCTCGCATGCTAAAAATCACTGCAACAATGTGAAATAATTCTCCCTTACTCTTAATTCAAATGGTCCTGAATTAATCAGAAAAATGACTCAAGACCACACAATATAAATGAAATATTTTACTCTCTGACATTAGAATGCATGCTCCTTGCAGGGGAATAGCTAGCTGTTGCGTCACAGGTGCAGTGGCACTGGGGCTAGGGGATTGAGGAGAACACTGCACCCCCATTATGGCTGTCTTGTACTACCTAACCAGCTGGCTGGAGTCCTAATATTTGTGATTGCATTCGGGCCCATGGCACCTTTCCTGCGTTTCATGCCCCATGGTATAGCGTCTGAACTGTGTTGCTACATTTGACTGACTGTGAGCATGGAGACAAATCAGACTGTTGAAGTGGTATTAATGTGACTGATAGTGCCACAGTTTTTTCGACTGGGACTCTTCGCAGAAAGTTACTAAATAACATTTTAATTACCCTTTGATATACTCTTTTGCCCCTGCCATTTCTCATGTATTCTTTAAAATATGCAGATGTGCAGGCCCATCGCAGATGCTTGACAATTAACTTCATTTTGCAAGTGCTCCTTATATTAAGAGCACATCTTGTATTGCTTCCTCAATGTGCCGAAACGGAAGCCACCTGAATTAAACACATTTCTTTGCTTCAGCATGGGCTTGGCCCTAAACTTTTATTAGAAGTATACTGCAAACAAGTAAGCTGAAAAGAGCCCTAAGCAAATAAAAGGCTATTAACTCTATGATTGCAAATGGCGACCCACAGCATCCAGAGGTAAAAATGCAAGGATAATGATAGTTTTTATTTCAATTAACCTCGAATTAGCTCTGCCTTGATCATTCGACTTCTCTGACTTTCCTTGATATGTACACTTACCAGCAGAGTCGTTTTAAAGCATGAGAAAATTGGGCAATTGCTCAGTACCTCCACCTTCCAAGGGCTTCACTGGTAAGGTGAGCGAGACAGTTACAATTACTTCCTCAATGTCATTGCTCGAAAAACAACATAATCTGTTTCGAATTTTACATCCTAGCATGTTTAGCAGACACGGAGGGCTAAACTTACTATGGGTTTGAACCGAGGCAAATTCACACATAGTCACGCAACACAGCGTAAAATCTAACAAGGGTTTTACGTTTCAGCGCAAAAGACATGTTTTGCTTGAAAGGTACCATTTGCTCAGTGAGAAAAGCGCTTTGCGCTGCCGTGCACACACAGCGCCAAGGAAGTGTTACTTGGGTAGGCTAGGGTGAACAGGCACACGCACTTATAGTTTTTGAGATAAAGCCCAATCTACTAAAATAACTAAGGTGGGATTTGCTTCAAAAAGTAACGCCTCCTTAAAGGAGGGGCTTACATGGAGAACTGTTTTAATTTCCTCAAACACTCCACACATTGAACGTGTGCTGCATTTTGTGGACCATACACAATGTGTGGAATGTTTATGTGTCTGGGCATAGCACTTTTGTAGTAGGAGAGTATACTTCAAGTACAAATTCCATGCTGCTCTAATCCCCTCTCTTATTCTGTCTACCTCTACCGCTCTGTGCACCTTCATCTTCCTTCCTAGCTCTCTTCACCTCACTTGTCTACCTCCTATATACTCAATAAACCTTACCTGACTTCATCTCCCCCTCTCTCTCTAGTAACCTTGCCTCTCTCTATATCATTCTTTGCCCACATCTGTATATATGACTCTCAATCACTCTCTCTCTCCTTCAACTCACTCTCTACCTCATCTCTCGCTCTGTACCTCACTGCATCTTTTCCATCTGACTCCCCGGTATCTCTCCTCCATCCACTTCACTTCTCACACAACTCATACCTTTATATCATCTCTCTCTCTTTTTACTTCCCTCTCTCGTCACCCCTTTCTCCTCCTCATCACTACCTCTCTGCTCTCTCTCATTTCTCTCTCTACCTCACCGTCCACTCACTAACACACCTCTCTGTACCACTGCTTTCTCTCACTACCTAATCTCTTAATTTACCTACATCTTTCTCTTTCCACCTCTCTTTCATAGCCTCTGACTGACTCTCTCACTCTGTTTACCTAGCTCAGCTCTCTCTGTCTCACCTTCGCCTCCTCACCTCTTTCTCAATATAACCAGCAGTTAATATTAATATGACAAGCAGCGCATGGAGTGGGCTTAAGAGCCAGTGGAGAGGGATTGTAAGAGGTACTTAAACACAGTATTTTTGTAAAAGAACCATGTTTCAAGTAGTTAAAAACAGATACAAGAGTGTATACCTGTGTGTGTTTTTGTCGAATGTGTATTTAAAAATCCCTGGTGAAACCTGTCAGACACCTAATCATACCTGACTGTAAACTCATTTACCCAACTATTTATTAAACAATGGGGCAGAGTTATGATTCATGCACCCCTTATCACCCCCCCTAACAGCACCATATGTGCACCGTATTTGAGATAAGATGCAAAATGGCAGTAGTTAGGGAACTAGCATCATAATGTTTGGCGCTTTGCAAGATTAGCGTCAAAAATGTTTACGCTAATACAGCAAGAGCACCCAGAGGACCACTGAAAGCAATGGGAGCCTCCTTTTAACATCTGGTCTCAGCAGGCGTTAAAAATGCTGATAAAAATGATGCAAAACATTCTCTTAGACTTCTTTGCGCCATATTTTTGGCCAATCTAACGGGGTTATGCCCCCCTTGCATACATTATGCCAGGTGCAGGCATAATGTGGCACAAGGGGTTACAAAGTGGTGCAATACAAGTTTTGCACCACTCTGTAAATATGTTGCGGCGTTGTTGGCCACCTAATGCCACATTAGCGTAAACAAATGCTGCTAATGTGTTGTTAGGATGGGGCTAGGCCTCTTAACTCTGGGCCAATATATTATTGGAGGGTGCAATACACCAAACACACCCCCTGAAGCCACGCCCCTGAATATGCCTCACTTGTCTATATCGACCTCTCTCTTTGTCATTCTTTGTGCATACATCTATATCTATCATTCTCACCTCCCACTCATTAAGTCACCTCTCTGCACCACATTGCTCTCTCTCTCACTACCTAATCTTTCAATTTACCTCCCTGTTAGCTCACTATCTCATTTTTCCATTTCATCTTGCTCTTGTGCTACCTCTATTCTCTTTCCTTCGCCTCTCTAAATATTTTAATCATATTTCTCTACCTCCACCCCTTTTCTCTGTCATCAACAACACTGACTTTCTCTCTCTAACACGTAGGTCTCTCTCTGGACATCCTTATCCATTTTAACTCACCCCTCCACCTGAACAATCTCTTTCAGCCTTTTTCTTTAGAGATCTCTCCACCACACCCTCATCCTATTGTTTTATACCACATCACATTTTCTATTTCATATGTCTCTCAACTTTATTTTCACCCTACATCACAGGCCTCTTTTTAAACATCACCCCTCCTCACTTCTCACTTTACCTGATCCATTTTTCTATATCTTTTTTCAGTGTCCTCTCTACCTTGCATCTGTTTCCTCAAATCTTTCTGTTTACACCCACATCTACCTTTATCTGTCATAAATTCACTAATTTTGCTGCATTGTCTCTCTCTACCTCACATTTTGGAGTTGCCTCTCTCAATAGTTCATTCTCTCTATCTCTGTCTCCCTCTGCAACACTCTAAAACCTCACCAACATCTCTAACTCCCTTTTTCTACCTACATCTTTCTCTTTCCACCTCTCTTTCTTAATCTCTGACTGACTTTCACGCTCTATTTACCGAGCTCTGTTCTCTCTATCTCACCTTCGACTCCTCACCCCTCTGTCAATGTACCTAATATACACAGGGACATAGCTTGATCAGTAAGACAGGGGGTGTGCGTTTCAGATTTTCCAACAATATCGCTAGTGTATCATGTTAATAATAATATGAGAAGCAGAACATGAGGGCGGATTGAGAGCCAGTGGAAAGGGAAAGGAGTGTGGATTGTAAGGACTACTTAAACACAGTGTTTTGTAAAATAATCACGTTTTGAGTACTTCAAGACAGAGGCAAGAGTGTATGTGTGTGTTTTTGTCTGTGTGTGTTTTTGAAAATCCCAGGTGAAACCTGACAGACACGTAATCATACCAGACTAAAAGCTCCTGTACCCAACTATTTATTAAACAATATATTCATTAGGGGGGTGTAACATCCCAACACACACACCCTGAAGCCTGCCACACCACTGAATATACCTCACTTGTCTATATCAACATCTCTCTTTATTATTCTTTGTGCATATATCTATATCTATCACTCTCAATCTCCTCTCACTACCTCAGTTCTCTCTACTTCATCCCTCTCTCTGTACCTCATTGTTCCTTTTGCATCTGACATCCCTGCATCTATCATCCATCACCTTCACTTCTCACACAACCTCATCTCTCTCTTTGGCTCATCTTTCTAGCTCTCTCTCCATGTCTCTCCTATCATACCACTCTCTGCCCCCTTATGTTGCCTTAGGTTGTCTCTACCTTACAACCCTTTCTCTACTTCACCACTCCACTTTTTCTCTCTATATCGTATCTGCCTCACTACCTCATGTTTCTACCCCACCACTCTCTCTTACACTGCCCAATCTCTTAATTTACCTCCTCATTAGTTCCTTACCCCACCTCTCCATCTTTCATTTTCCTTTGTTCACCTCTGTTCCTTTTCCTGAACCTGTCTAAAAATGTACTCCTTTCTGGCTACCTCAATTACTCTACCTCTACCCCCTTTTCTCTATCATAAAATCCTCCCTCTCTTTCTCCCACACACATATCTCTGTCTGGACCGCTTTCTCGATTTCAACTCGCTCCCTACAACTTCACTTCCTCTTTCATTATAGATCTCTCTACGTTAAAATCTCTTCCTATCACCTCTCTATCCCTATTTACATATGTCTCTCAACTTTCTCTTAGCGCTATACACATTTCTCTTTCTGCCCTTCAATCCTCTCTCTCTGCCATTGATAGAGCTTAAAATTTAGTGCTGCCCCTCATGTCACAAAAGTCATCAGGATGTGACAAGCTCAAGTTTATGGAAGTAGAAGAGTGGAAAAACTCACTTACAAAGCTGCACTGACATGCATTTTAAATGTGCAATTGCTTTTATTTCAGGGTTCGACTTAGAGGCCTTTTAAATTTAATCACATATTAGAGGGATAAAACTGATGTTAAAGTGTAGTTTAGACCCTACACTAATAGTGAATATAGAAATGATATTGAATTTTTGTGATTAATTAAAGATTTATGAGTTTAAAATTATATGCAAGTGGGAGACACGCACATCTTAGTTATATTTAATGAAATGCAGTAACATAGCTTTCTCATTTGAAATGACATGTATTACTCATATTAATTCAATATTAATGATGAATTTATAAGTTTATAAGTTTGCATATAATGTGAGTTTACTAAAACATATTCATTAAACACATTTTATATTTTTCTTGTGTCAGCATACGTTTGGCCTGCAGAGCTTGCATTTTGCAGACACATAAAAGTGTTGATTTTTTTTTTTTTCATAACTTGGAGTCTTCTTTCAGATTTCGTTTCCATGAGAAGCAAAGATCTTTGTAATAGACCCCATTGTTTAAACAAGGAGAGATGTATTATTTTGCTGTTGAGAAAAGCACATTTCAGGAACATGGACTGAGATCGTATACTTGTGTTTCAAACCTGCTTGGAGTGTCAGAATGGAGATGTTCCCATGACAGACCTGTGGAGAAACTGGACTGCTTCAAATTGGAGTTGTTCAATTATTCCTCATTGAAAGATGTCTATCAAGTGACATTAACTGTTATCTTTGGCAAATAGAGTTTGAAATATTGATGAATTTTGAACTTTGGTAATAGCAGTCCTGGTCAGTCTTGAGATATTTCCTGGGCAGACCTATGCAGACCTAGACCCTTGCAGATGCCTTGATGGACTTGATGTTTTTCTGCCAAAGATTCCCTCAATGTTGTATCCTTTGGAGAGGTATCTTCCTCTCTGCCATTTACCCTTAACTTTGAAATGCTCTTTTTAGATTAAAAAATATGTTATTTGCCTCTTTAGAAGACTCGTGACTGTGCTTCAGATATGCTAACAATTTCTTATTTTACCTATCTTTAGCCAAACTTAGCTAGTGACCTGAAGTCTAAGATTATCTCTTTCTAAATTATTTTTGTCCTTTTTGCACTTTTTGTCCGCATGTGTTACTCCCCACACTTGTATTCCCCGGATCTGTTTAGCTGTAGGGTTGCCGACATGAAGCGAGAGTTGGAAATAATCCTTGTACTTCTCCTTGCCATATTTCTCCAGGACCATGACTGTCGACGAAGACGGCGATGATAAGGACCACAGCCTAGTACACATGGAAGCAAAGGGCACAGTTACACAATCACCTACCCCACCCACACCGCAACGCACTCCCAAACCCTCCCACCATCCCAAGCCATACATACCATAACAAGATGTACTTACCAGACGAAAGCCAACAAATACCTGCATCAATGCACACACCTGTGCACACCACACCCCCACAGTGAAACGCTGCACAACGACTCAATATAGCACCAACAGCTCGGCTGGGAACTCAAATTTCATAAGAAGAAATATTATAAAATGTCCAAACAAGGCCATAGGCCAGTCCATAAACAAGTCCCGTAAGGGCAAATATAGGCTACACTTGACTCCTATGATGGCAAAGGAAACTCCATTGAGAAGGGTCATCTATGGGGCAGTCAGGCACCTCAGGGTACAGGTGCAAGGTGTGGCGGAGTGGTGAGTCAGGTCCTGAAGGTGGGGTCTTGGGCTGAGGTTTAGGAGGTGGAGGTGGAGAGGGTTTGGGCTTAATTTTGGAAGAAGGCGGGGTGGGTCTGCACTGGGGAGGTGGGAGAGGGGCCTGGGGCAACACAGGCCTTCTTCCTCTCTGGGGAAGGGGCACAGGAATGGGAAGGGCGGACGGGGGAGGACTTTGACGAGGAAGGAGTGGACTGGGCTAGGTCATGGGAACATTTGGGGACAAGACAGGGTGGGCCAGTGGGTTCAAACAGGTCAACACGGGAGAGGAAAAGCTTCGTAGGTACAGTTGGAGGTGATTTGCAGCCAGGTCTGGGAGTGGAGGTTGAGGGAGTGGTGGTACGTGGTGTAGGTGTGCCAGACATGGATGCAGGTGCGTGTTTAGTCCACTTATGTATGGTGGATGTGTGTGGTGTGGATGAGTGTGAGCGTTTGACTGTTTTTGGAGGAGGGGAGGTGGACACAGTGGGAGAAGACAGGCTGCCAGTGTATATAGATGTCATGTGGGTGTCTACAGGTCTGGTGAGTGTGCTGAAAGTGTATGTGAATATAGTCGTGGTGAGTGCTGGTGTGGTGTCTGGGGTGCATGACTGGATGTCAGCTTTTGTGGTGACTGCAAGAATGGGAGCAGCAGCAGTGACTGAGGGTGCTGTGCATATGGGTGTGAATGGTGAGGTGGCACACAGGGAGGCGGGGGAGGCTGACATAGTGGGGGAGGTGGATGTTGTTGTGTGTGCTTTAGTATGTTGGGTGAGTGCCTTCCTGTTGTGGGAAGTGTGGTGCTTGTGTTTCTCAGTGTGCTTCTTGTGTTTTGATGCTTGGGATTGGTAAAGGGAGTGGGGTGCTGGAAGGGGTAGAGGTGGTGGGAGGGTGGACAGAATGACCAGGGACACTGGCTGCAGTCAAAGAGGAGGCCAGAGCCTGAAAAGATACTTGTAGGCCAGTCACAGCACCGTGAATGCCTTCCAAGTATGCATTGCAGTGCTGCATCTGGGGTGCTAGCCCCTGGATGGCATTCATGATGGTTGTCTGCCCTACAGAGATGATTCTCAGGAGGTCAATAGCCTCCTCCGTGAGGGTAGCAGGGCTGACTGGGGCAGGGGATGAAGTGCCTGGGGTGAGGGAGACGCCCAACCTCCTGGGTGAGCGGGCACAGGCAACTCAGTGGGGAGCAACTGGGAGGGCATGGATGGTATGGGGGTGGCGGGAGATGACAAAGAATGGGTGGGCCCAGCAGGGTCCACCACCACATGGGAGCTGCCATCGGAGGAGGTATCAGAGTCACTACCTTCTGTGATAGTTGCCTCCCCCGTGGTACTCCCCTCGCCCTCCATACCACTGGTCCCCTTGGCGTCAGTGGATTCTGCCTCCTGGGAACCATGGGTTGCAGGATCCCAACTCGCCGGTGCCACAGCTCCATTGCCAGATGATGCTAATGAGCACAGGGGCACAAGAGCACAGGGGTGCGGAAAGAAAACAAGAAAGAAGTGCATACACTCCCTCCCAGTTCAGGCACAAACCCTCAGCAGACACAACACATGTTATGAATGGGCCCCTGTCTGGTAGACATGACCCCACAGTACACTACATTCCCAACCTGACCCACTACTCTTTGTGAAGTGAACCAATGAGAGACGATGCCAAGCTGACACATCTGCAAGTTCATGAGTCTGCATTGAATTCTATGGGCCAATCAGGGGACCCTTACAGGCCTACTGACACTGCCAAAACTAGCTATAACACTATCCCACAGACGTGGAGGGGGGCAGGACTGCAGGGACACACCTGTCTATGTTCCTGGCACTACTATGCATGTACTCCTTTGCATCTAAACACACTCATCATAGTGGCATCACAATAGTGTTGGTACTCACCCCCTTGTGTCTGCTGTGCTGCCTTCAAGAGCCCATCCAAATCCAGATAGGCCACCACCAGAATGCAAGCCATTAGGGAGTCAGGGTCAGACAGGCACCCCTCCCTCGTTGTGAGGCTTTTCCCAGCTAGGCCTTTGCGGTCTTCCTGGCCCAGAGCACCAAGTCCTTCCACCTCTTCCTACAGTGGGTGATCTACTGGTTGTAGACCCCCAGGATCCGCACTTCCATGGTGTTGGCTTGCCACAGTCCCTTCTTCTGATGGGCACTGACCTGCATGGGACACACAGAGTAAAGAAACAGACGTCAGTGTGGGTGCCCCATACTCAAATGCCATGCCCGTTCAAACTGGCATGGCCAGTGGAGACATACATATGGATGAATTTCAGGCCAAAAACTGCCAGACACACTATTGGTGAGCAGACACACACAGAGAACACAAATGCATACAGGCATCCAACACATTTATATACATCTAAGGAGGACAAATAGCAACTCACCAGCTCCTCTGGTCGCCCATACAACTTGGCATACAGGGGTGGGACCCCGTCCACCAGCTTCTTCAGCTCCTCTGCGGTGAAGGCTGGGGCCCGTTCCACTGTGACACGTGCCATCTGAGGGACCAGAGTTAGGACACAGGAGCACACGCAGTGGAGTTCTTGCCTTCTCGTAGAGCAGGAGTCAAGTGTCAAGGGTCTGTCAAAACAGCAGTTTATACCGCAGCGGTGTGCACCGTCACCGCCGGCAGGGATCATGATTGGCCCAGGTTCCCCATAGACAACCATGTTATCCAATAATCAGGTTCACGGCGGTGAACACCGCCTACCGCCATGAAGGGTTACACCAGCGGAATTAATTCACTTCCACACAACACTACCTGGATAGCAGGAGGCTGCCATTTTGCATCCACCGCGTCTCCATAGCCTGACCGGGGGCCTCATCCATGGCCACATTCCCTCTCCCCTTCGTCGAGTACTGGCATGAGTACTGGTCCCCCACATGTAATTATGGTGGGAAGTGTGTCTACACTGTGATGCCATTATGATTGAGTCACCTCACCAGACGTCAGCTTGACAGGATTACCTGATTCTTTGTGTTTGTGTGCGTGACATATGTGTTGCATTGAAAACATGATTTGTGTCACCATGTGATGCAAGTGTATGTCCAAACTCAAGATGTGTTCCTTCCTCACGCATAGGTACAGACCCATGTGGCGAGGGAGAGCCCCATCTGTTTACAGACCCCTGGTAGATCTGGCCACCATGGAGGAACGTCACATCATCATAGCTTACTGACTAAATCGAGCTACAATCCTTGACCTTTGTGCAGAAATGGATCCTGTTCTGAAGCCAGCTAATAGGAATCACCATGCCATACCTACAACTCTTCAGGTACTCTCTGTGCTTCATTTCCTGGCCACAGGCTCATTCTAAGTGACAGTGGGCATGGCTGCAGGGGTATCTCAACCAATGTCCAGCCACATTCTGTCCAATTTCCTGAATGCATTCGTTCAACACTTGCAAAGTTATGTCTAGTTTCCCCAAAGCGCTGATCTCACTGCCATCAGATCAGGATTCTATGCATTTGCAAATATCACGCATGTGACAGGTGTCATTGATGGTACCCACATAGCCCTCATACCCCCCAGAGGAAATGAACAGGTGCTTCAGAACTGTAAAAACTATCATTCCATGAATGTCCAATTGGTGTGTACTTCTGATCAGTACATTTCACATGTCAATGCAAGGTTCCCAGGATCAGTCCATGATTCATTTGACCTGAGAACCAGGAGAGTGCCACACATGATGGGACAGCTACAGGGGGACAGAGCTTGGCTCATAGGTGAGTGTGTGTGACACTGGATCAGTTACATAGCTGACAGCCAGGCTGTATGCAAGCAAATTGTGTGTGTTTCAACCCTTTTTTGCCCAGTTTTGCAGGGGATTCTGGCTACCCCAACATGCAATGGCTCCTGACACCTGTGAGGAATCCCAGGACAGATGCAGAAAAGAATTATAATGAGGCACATAGTCGTACTAGGAGGGTGATTGAGCGGACAATAGGACTCCTGAAAACAAGATTTTGTTGCCTCCATCTCTTCGGAGGATCCCTGTGCTATGTCCCTGACAAGGTGTGTAAGATAGTGGTGGCCTGCTGCATGCTGCACAACCTGGCTGTTAGGAAAGCTATCCCACTTCTGGAAGAGGAGGATGCTGTCCAACCAGCCCTGCCACCTTAGAGAAGGGATGAGAGTGATGGTGAAGAAGAGGGGAAAGACATCACCTCCAGGACCCAGATAATCTGGCTATACTTCCAGTGACTCTCAGACATATTTCCTATGATGCTGATGGCTTCACTCCATTGTTTCAGGCTGACTCATGTAGTAAGTACTGTGGTATCCTTTACCAGTGATAAGGCCAAATCATGACTGAAGAGGCAGATGCCAGTTAACAAAAGTGTACGGTGTGACATACATCAGACACTACAGTCTGTTAGTCCCACTCCTGCAATAAAAGCAGCATTTTGATGGTAACTGGCTAATGCCTTCACATTCACAATTGATAGCTCATATGGATTAAGGACATATATTTTGAGTGTACAGGTGTATTTATTCCAAGTCAAAACATCCTTTGAGTGTTGGGGCAGTAGAAGGGAGTGGGCACATGGTGAAGAACATACTCAGGTACATATGCTCAGCTGTTGGTAGCACAGAGGTAACGTCCATGGGGCCATTGGAAGATGGTGAGATCGTAGTGGCATGTCAACGAGGTAGCTCAGTGGCTTACAAGGGAGACAGTTCAGGGCAGAGTCACTTCCTGGTGCTGGGCTTGGTATTGGCTGGTGTTTTAGTTGGATGTCTGGTTTTGAGGGCACATTTGCGAGGGTGAAGCTGGGGTGCAGGGGTAAGGGTGCTGGTGTCCTGTGAGTCCTCTGGCAGTGCCACCAGTCCAGTAGCTGCTGCAGATGTAGATGGCAGGGCAGTGTCCTGGCCAGTGTAAGGGGCCTGCAGGTAGGTGGAGGACTCAGGCTGGATGTTGGTCTTGTGCTGCAGCACCCTTGCAATGGAGGCCGTGGTGGCACTGAGCTGTTTCCATTGCTCCATGGCCTCCTGGTAGTGTGCTACCTGCAGCCTCTGTTTCTTCTCCAACGTGGCCAGGATCTGGCCCATCCTGTACTGGGAATGGTGGTATGCTCCCAGGATCTATGAAATCACCTCCTGGGCAGCATTATCCCTTCTGGGCCACCCCGCTGGGCCACTGATGCCCCCCCACTGGCCCTAGCCCCCTATGCTTGTGTGCCCTGCCCAGGTCTGACAGTCCCACATGCAGTTGGCCCTTCATCATCCTGCCTGGTGGTGGGTGTAGACTCTGGCCTCTGTACATGTTGGCAGCCAGTTCGTGGCCTGGTGACACTGGTGTGGGGTCGTTTGGCCACAGCTGATGGTGGTTGCTGAGGGGGTAGGGGTGACAGTGGTGTCCTGGGTGAGGCTTCTGGAGGGTGACTGTCCAGGGCTGTGGGATGGGGCACAGATTTCCTCTGTGTCCAGACATCCCTCTGCATTCTCCTGAGAGGGGCCTTTGTCTTCAGGTGTAGGACTGGGACTCCTTGACATCTCCGTCCTAGTGGCATGGGTTGTGGTGCCTGTGTGTGAGAGAATGGAGATGTGGTTGTCCTGCACTTTCTTGTCAATTGTACTACTGGTCAGCAGTAATTGGTGATTTAATTCCCATGTAGTGGCATGCAAGGTCCCTTTGTGTACATTTTGATGCATTTATTGAGGGGGATAGTGGTGCATTGTGGGTGTTGTAGTGCTACTGGGATTGCATGCATGGGTTGGTAACTGTGCACAGGGGGCTGGATGGTGATTTGTATGGGGGATTGTGGGCATGCAGGTGACTTGGATGTGAGTGTGTGGGTGTTGTGGACTGGGTAGGGTGAGGGATGGGGTGATACATGCATTACAGGTGTGGTGACAGTTAAGGTATTGTAGTTGACTTACCCAAGTCAAGTCCTCCAGTGAGTCCAGTGAGGCCCTCCAGGTGCAGGATAGCCAAGATCTTCTCCTCCCAGTCAGTGTATTTGGGGGGAGGGGTGAGGGACCACCACCAGTCCTCTGGCGATGTTGTGCGTGGATGCCATGGAACGCACCTTCCCAAGCAGGTAGTTCCATCTCTTCCTGATGTCATCCCTTGTGCGTGGATGGTTTCCCACAGCGTTGACTTTGTTTACTATCCTCTGCCATAGCTCCATCTTCCTGGCCACAGGTGTCTGCTGCACCTGTGCCCCAAATAGGTGTGGCTCGACCCTGAGTATTTCGTCTACCATGGTCCTTTGCTCCCTGTCTGTGAAGCGGGGATGCTTAGGCGGTGCCATGGTAAGGGTTGTGGGTGGTGTGTTGTAGGTGTATTGGTGAGGGTGCTGTTGTGGTTGGGTGTGTGGCTTGTGATGGTGGTTGTGCAATATATGAGTTTTGGTGGTGTTTTTGTGTGTGTGACTTGTATGATGATTAGTTCAGTGTATGCTTGTTGTGGTGTCAATATATGTTGTGCTATTGGTGTTGCAAAGGATTGTGGGGTGTGTATGTGTGTTTTTTAAAGTGTTGTGGATGTGTGTCAGGTGTGTGCTTTTCGAACTTGCCAATGCGTGCATTTGTTGTTGGCAGGTCCCATTGCTGGCCGTGGCGGTCCGTACCGCCAATGGTCGTTCGACATTCACTGTCCGTCGATCTGATTTGTGCATCATTATTTGGTGGGTGGGGGTTTGTCTGTATGGCAGTGGCGGGTTGAGGTGAACTGGCTTTCCGCCATCGTTGGCCCTGGCAGGAGGTGGAGGTTGCAAGATTTTTGGAGGTTCGTCTTTTTGGCATCATTATACGGCGGTATGCAGTTCATCGCCACTGGTGGTCTTTTGTTCACCATCATCATGGCAGGTGGCGGTGATTGCCGCCAAGTTAATAATGAGGGCCTATGTCTGAAGAGACACTAAAGAGAGACAGGGCAGTGAATGTGCCCAGACTGAAAATAGAACTAAATGAATTAATTCTGGGAGCATCACAGAAGATGAATTGTGATTTATGTGTAAGGATATTACACAACGTGCTGGACAGGCTTATGAAAAGTTAGCAGAATTGGCTAAGAGATATGAAGTGGACTTTTAAAAAACTAAACCTTTAAGAGAAGTTACAGATTAGAGTTGAGTACCAAAGCATTATTACCATGAGATCAACCAGAATGAGAATGCACATTAAAGAATCAATTACATACATTCAAACCTGTGGAGCATTATATAAGTGAGAAGGCAGATGGGCAAAGAAAAGAGATCAGGCGAAAGCTAAGCAGAATTTGTCTCCAGCAGAAGCAAATCAAGATGAAGACAATGTAAAAATTATGCCTATGAGAAAGATAGCAGGTGGAGGTTATGTGCATGTACCCTGGAGTAGGAGTGATATATTGTCATTCACTAATGATTACCCAAGGTTGAGAGAGAAGCCAGTGGAGTGGTACAAGCAGACAGAGAGGTTTGTGAAACTTTAGAATGCCTATGGGAAGATATGAATACTTTGTTTGACATTGTGCTTCCAGCTGGTTTGTTGACTCAGTGCAAAAGAAGTGTTGACTGGCCAGATCGTGAACCTTCAAGAAATCCAGCAATAGGTGTGCCATCTCAAGAGGTGATAAAAAAGTAGGACAAGGTCATTGAATTCCTGAACAAAAAAGTGTTTCCAAAAGATATTGATTGGCAGGAAATTGACAGGACATCAAAGGAAACCAAAGAATCTATTCATGCTTACTGTAAGCTTTCAAACAGCACAGCGGTACAGGGAACATAGAGCCGAAAGATATGGTTCATTTTGTGTTTATGTTTTTTGCAGGGTTTGAAGTCAGATATTAGTGAAATGATTCAGCAGAACTTGATTTGTTGGCGGAACAAACCCATTGAGGAGATCCTGTGGTACACAAGGTACTGCAGCAATTAAATTGAATTCAAGCAGAAAAAGTTGAAGAAGAAATTAATGGTGATGCAATTGAAGGCTGCCCAGAAAGGAAGTCAGAGCCCACAGATGATGGTGGAATGCAAGGTGTGCAACAGCAGGTTAGCAAGGTGGTTTAGCCTAGAGGTATAGGACGTGTTGTTCATGTAGATCAGAGTGTAAATTTGATAGTTATTCAGTAATTGAAGAAGACAATTCCTTGTCATGCTTGCAGAAATTCTGGTCATCAGCGACAGGAATGTCCCTATAATAACATAAATAATTTGGTACAGAAAGGTGAAGTTGCTCAGACCCAAGGTAATATTCAGGTTCAAATTCAGAGAGTTCAAGACCCCAAATTCTGAATGTACATATGTCCCCAGGACAACAGATGCAGGTACCATGAGCCCCAAAAGTTTCTCAGCAAAACATGAATCACATGGCAAATGCAAACATGAATCAGATAGCATTATAATTCACCCTTACTTGATTTGAGTGATGAAGAATTATTTGAAACATTTCACAGTGATTTTCACATTGATAGATCCGATTATGAGGATTGCATATTAGCTGCATTCTTAGAGATAGATTAGTGTGATTCCTTAGTAAATGACAACATTATGGGACACAATGGGCCTGATTACAACTTTGGAGGACGGTGTTAAACCGTCCCAAAAGTGGCGGATATACCACCTACCGTATTACGAGTCCATTATATCCTATGGAACTCGTAATACGGTAGGTGGTATATCCGTCACTTTTGGGACGGTTTAACACCGTCCTCCAAAGTTGTAATCAGGCCCAATGTGTCATTCTTGACTCCACTGTCAGAACCGCAGAAGTGCCAAACTTGCCCCTATGAGGAAGGAGTATTCAGGCTCTAGGAGTAGCAAATAATCAGGTGACAAATTCTGTTACAGAACATGTCCCAGCAAAAATAGATTAATTTGAAGAGATACACCAATTTTTGGTTTGTGATTCAAGTCTAGGAACTCTTTTAGGATGCGAGTTGTTGTGTAAGCTAACTGTTCCATTTACTGCAGACCTAAAGGTATAGAAATACAAACAAATGAAGATGAAGATGTCCTCTGTAAAATTATAGAACAGTACCCATTTGTCTAGCTGTATCCAGTAATTACATATAATGATTTGCCCAAAGAGTTGCAGGACCCAGTTTTCCTGTAGTTTGGAATTTTCAGGAAAAGATATAGGACTCATAAAAGGAGTTAAGCCAGCTAAACTAACAGTGAAGCCAAACATAGCATCCGAGGATACTACTTTACAATATGATACCTGAATCAATTGCAGGAATAACCCCTTTGATTGAAAGCTTGATTGAGCAAGATGTCCTGAAGGAAGCCTTTACAGTCGCTCTATTTTAGGAGGGTGGAAGCCCAATTGAAAATACCACATAGTTCAGGATCTGAGAAAAGTAGCAAGATTGTTGTTCCATGTTGTTCAGTATTACCAAATCCAGCAGTGATTTGTATTTCAGTTCCCATGTGAAGCAGAGTAGTTTACGGTCACTGATTTGTGTCAGGCATGCTTTTCCATTCCCCTGTATACAGACAGTCAGTTTATTTTTGCATTTAAATTCAGCAGTTGTATTGTAACATGGTGTCGTACTCTACAAGGGTACATAGTCGCCATCAATTTTTAATCAGATTTGGAAGAATACTTTGGAACCCTTAAAATGCCCTACCTTTCAGTTCTAGTGCAAAACATTGACTACCTGTTGGTTGTGACAAATACCAGAGAAGCATGCAGAAGAGATACCATAGTCCTCTTGAAACTTTTAGGAGAAAATGGGTGCAAACGTCCCTGAGCAAAATTGCTGTACTGTAAAAAGGAAGTCCAATATTTAGGCCACCACATAGAAAAGGGTGCAAGGAAGTTGTCCAGTACGAAAGTCCTCCTTTTTGCCCTGGTCACCCCCAAACCTTTTGGACAGGTACTGGTGGTCTTGGCTGTGCCCTGGGTACTGCTGACCAGTCCTAGGGCCAATGCTCTGTGTAAAGTGAAAATGCAAATTAGGCTAATTATATTTGGCAGCATCAACCTACCTATAAGTCCCTAGTATATGGTAGGGCATGTAGGTTTAGGGACCCCAGCATCGGTAGTGCACCCATAGATGCTCTGCTGAGGTGCCCAGTGTCATTTTAAAGGCAGGCCTGCCTTGCTGACTGCTCTTAAATTAAACTTATCTCCAAATTCCACCTTGGAATTAAAAGTACTTCCAAAATGCGATCAAAATGTTAATCTACCTTATATTTACATATAGGTCACCCTCTAAGGTGCCCCCAGGGTTGGGTGCAGTTTAACTATAAACAGGGACCTTACGAAAGATGTTTTAAAAATCAATGGTTGAGGAAAAATAGCCAAATTAATTTTCCCTCATTGTAGTGAATAGGCTCTACAGGCTAAAATGGGGAGACTTTATTTTAAATTAATAAAGTCCCAAAAGGAGCAACATATTTCAAGCATCAAACCGATTGTTATAATCCAACAACTTACCATTGTTAAATTTAAAACTATTTCAGGGAAAGAGTTTTAGAACTCCACCTGAAAGTTGCCAACTTCAGCTCTGCAGTGCTCTTCTCTGATTGGCCAGCCTCTGGCAGCCTTGCCAGGCTGCCTTGATAAGGTGTGAAGTGGCCTGGGCTGAAGACAAAAGAAGTGCCTGGGGAGGAGATCTGCCTCAGCAAATGATGAAACAGGATGGGGGGGGAGAGTAGCCAAACTGGTCTTCAAAGGAGAGAAGGAAATTTTGAAGCAGCTATACACCACCCCCATTTCCTGCAAAGCCAGACAACCAGGTGCCCCCTTGATTAGATTAGGGTTAGAAGAGGGCAGGAAAAGGATGTGTTAAGGAATTTTAGTTACAGCAGTGGGTAGACTCAGCCAGACCTAACCTCCAAAATTCAGATTTTGCCATTTTGGATTTTTAAAGAATGTTGCTCCCTGGGATTGATTTTTGCCACACTTCCCAGGAAGTGGTCATCCAATAGGGTGGTGGCTTGCCTGTGAATGGACAGTTGCCCCTGCAAGGATAAATATTGCAGAGCTGCACCCACACCTCAGATCCCTACCAGGAACAAGACAAGAAGAAGAAGGACTGTCCTGCTGGAGCTCTGTCCTGCACCTGGAAACTGCACTCTGAAGGACTGCACCAGATGCACAATTGGGCTTCACCACAAAAAGGACTTTGCCTGGCTTCAACTGGGTCAAGAAGGGACTCCCTGTTTGCTACAAGTAGAAAATAGCTAGCCAGAGTCCCCTGCACCTGCATCAAATCCTGAAGAAACTGACCAGCTGACCACTGTCCAGTGGTCATTTTTGAGTTTGAGCCAGGTGCATTCTGGGAGTTGGAGTCCTAACCCTCAAGGAGCAACTCAGAGCTTCTGGAACCGTGGGATGAGCTGTGGACTCTTAAATGACCTCCAAATACCTTCTGGAAGAAGATCCAGAAGTTTGGAGAAGATTGGAGAACTTTTAGAAAAAAGCTCCATAAATGGACCGACTCAACGTCGTGAGTCAATCCGGCTTACTTCGATCGCGACTTGGCCTGATTTGTAGGTTCATCCTGCTGAAAAGCTCCAGAGCCCCAGACTTCCAGGATTTCACCGGGGGCTCCTGGAAAGGCAATCTGACGCCATCGACTCGAAATCGGCTTGCTGTGGAGGGTCGTCCGACGTTGGCGAAAAAGCTAAAAAAAAGGGACGAAGTCCGAATGTAAAAAGTTAACCCGGACTTCCCGCACAGCGTATCTGAGGAGGGCACCAGGGACGTTAGATCCAATTTCAACTTCAGCCCAGACGAGGATTTCCATCCCAAAAAATTGGTTACGTCTGAAGGTAGAATTCTTCACCAAGGTCTCCTGCGACACAGATCCGAAGAGGGCTCCAGGGAGGTCGGATCCAATCTGCAACTTTGTCCCAGTGAGAAAAATCTTCAAGAAAAAGACTGAGTCCGAAGGTAAACTTTTGACCAAGGCCTCCCACTTGCAGTAGCTGAGCAGGGCACCATCGTGGTCAGCCTCAAACTTTGACTTTGACGGTCAAGGTGTGACAAGATATCCTGAGTGCGCTTTTAGTTTCTATGCACTAAAAACATTAATTCTTTGAAAATTCATATCTCCGGTTCCCCGTATCTGATTTTATTTGCTTTTGGTGTCAAATTAAAGATAAAATATTTCCTATTTTTATAAATAGTTTTTGGGATTAATTAAACTGTTTTCTGTGTTTTATTTTATTACTATTTTGTGATATTTGAATGCTACACACTTGGGCCCTCATTACAACCTCGGGGGTCTTTCCTAAAGACCACTGAGGCTGCGGGCGCTAGAATACCGCCATTGGTGGCCTAGCGAAAATGTCACATCAACATTGCTGCTGGCTCGTAAAAGAGCTAGCAGCAATGCTGATGTGCAGCGGGTGCAGTAACACCCATCTTAAATTTCCCTGCTCGAAATTCGGGCAGTGAAATGCGCAATGTGGCTATGCCTGGGGGCCCCTGCACTGCCCATGCCAAGTGCATGGGCAAAGCAGGGGCCCCAGGGCACCTCAAGTCCCCTTACTGCCAGCCTTTCCATGGCGTGGCGGTGTCTACCGCCATGGACAGGCTGGCAGTAAGGGGAGTCAAAATCCCCAGGTCAAGTCTGCTTGCAACGCTGCCCTGGCAGATTACGACCGCCGGGACCGCCATGGCGGTATACCGCCACAGTCCAAATAAGGTGACTAGTACCACCAGCCTGTTGGTGGTACTAACGCCACTATAGCCCTGGCAGTCACTGAACGCCAAGGTTATAATGAGGGCCTTTGTCTCCTAAGTTAAGCTTTGTTGATTATTGCCAAGCTACCAAGGGTTGAGCTGGGGTTAATTTATTGAGACCTAACTGGACTTAGTGGGGGTTAGTAACCTATTACTAAGTGTAGGTACTCACATGTCCTTACCAATAATCCACTTTCCAACATGTCCCAAGAAAGAATTTTAGCAATCATGCAGATGAATCCCCTAGTTACCCAGAGAAAAGTCAGAGTGTTTCTGGGAATGGTTGGCTACTGCCGCCAGTGGATTCCAAATCTTTCCCTTTTTTCAAACCCTTGCAGAGGCTGACACACGGGTAACATTTAATGACAAATGCATGTAAGCTTTCACCAATCTGGTAGCTTGTGCCGAGCCCCAGCTCTGGGAATGCCCAATTCCAATAAATGTTATTCTTTGTTTTGCTGAGAGGAATTGATGTGCTCTCTGTTTTGACACAGTTACATGAAAATGCTAACAAGCCTGTGGCATATTTTTCAACCACTCTTGACCCTGTAGCTGCAGAGTTGCCTGGTTGTCTAAGAGCCGTGGCAGCCTTGAGCATCAACATCAAACAATGTGAAGGCATTGTTATGGGCCATCCACTGAACGTTTTTTTTCCCCATTCAGTGGAGATTTTGTTAACCCACACCAAGACTGACCCATGCACATTTGACCAGTTATGAACAAGTTATATTCTTCAAATGTCAATATAAAATGATGCAATGTATTGAATTTAGACACTCTTTTGCCAAATCCAGTTGAAAATGATGGTGACCGTGAAGATGAGGTTGAGCCTGACTGTCTCAATGTAACTGAATTGTGCACCAAATCTAGAATTGATATTCAAGATGTCCCTTGGATAAAAATGACTATGTTCTGTTGAGTTCTTGATGGTAGCCTGAGAGCAGGTTATGCAGTTTGCACCATATCAGAACAAGTAGCCAAATTGATTGCTCTTACTAGAGCATGCTCTGTTTCTGAACAGCTTAAAGTGACCATTTTCACTAATAACCAGTATGGGTTGAACAGTTGTGGTCCCAGAGGGGTTTCATGACCTCTTCTGGATATCCCATCTGAAATGGTGACCGAGGTTCTCAATTGTTCAAAACAATACAGTTACCTATGAAAAGTGCAGTTTTAAAATGTGCAGCTCACTAAAAGTCAAATGATTATGTGTCCGTGGGCAATACCAATGCAGACGAAGTAGCAAGGTATTGTGCCCTGCATTGCACTTCCTTTAATGAGGAATAGAGCTATGGAAATGACAATGAGACCAGTCAAAATGTCTTTATGATGGCCATTGATACTTGAGAAGAAGTTAAACAATTGCAGGAGGAAGTGACAGTGGAAGAAAAGCTGGGTTGGCTGGGTTGGCTTTAAGCAGGATGTGTCCGGAGGAATGAGGATGAGGTTTTGGTGTCGTGTGATGGTAAGGCAGTGTTGCCAAATAGCTTGTTATTACAGATGGCAAGATATTACAATGGACAGGCACACATAGGTAGATATGTGATGATCAGAACATTCAGACCAACATGGTGCAACCCCAGATTTAGATTGGTTGCTGATGCAGTCTGTCACAGATGTGTAACATGTCAGCAGATGAATGTACAGACACGTACAGTTGTCACACTGAGTCACATATTCAGATAAGGAGGACCATTCAACAGAAGGAGTCTTCTGAAAAAGCAAATAAAATAATTTCTACATTTAAAAAGGGCATTACAATGGTAAGGCTGAATGGCAGTGAAGAATATACTTCTTCAAGTGGTACAGCATTCAGGGAATGTTTTGTCAGCAGAACATCAGGTCCATCAAGGCATCTGCAAGTGTCTGAGTCTGCTTAGTCTGCTAAGGAAACATCTCAAGACTGACCAGGACTGCTACTACCCAAAATTCAAAATCCATCAATATTTAAAAATTCACAAAACAATTTTATTCGCCAAAGATAACAGTTCATGTAATGTTGACTAGACATCCTCCATTGAGGAATAATTGAATGACTCCAATTTGAAGCAGGCCAGTTTCTTCCCAGGTCTGTCATGGGAACATCTCCCTTCTGTGTGACTTCAAGTATGTTTGAAACACATGTATGCGATCTCAGCCCATGTTCCTGAAATGTGCCTTTCTCAAGGGCTAAATAAAACATGTGTTTAATCAAAGTGGTCCATTACAAAGGTCTTTGCTTCTCATGGAAATGAAATCTGAAGAAGACTTCATGTTATGAATACAATAATAATTCAACACTTTTAAGTGCCCGCAGAATGAAAGCTCTACAGGCCTAACATGCTAACACAAAAAAAATATAAAATGTGTTTAATTAATATGTTTTAGTAAACACACATTATATGCAAACTTATAAATTCACCATTAACAATATTTAATTAACACCAGTAATACATTTAATTTCAAACAAGAAAGTTGTGTTACTGCATTTCATTAAATAAAACAAAGATGTGTCTTTCTACCATTTGCACATATTTTTAAACTCATAAATCTTTCATTAATCACAGACATTCAAAAAAGGTTTCTATAGTAGTCAAGTGTCTAAATTACAATTTAACATCAGTTTTATCCCTCTGACACATGATTACATTAAAAAAGCACCTAAGACAAACTGTAATACAAGCAATTGCACATTTAAAATGCATATCAGTGCAGCTTTCTACAATACGTTTTCCACTCTTCTACTTCCATAAACTTGAGCTTGTCACATCCTGATGACTTTTGTGACATGAGGAACAGCACTAAATTGTAATGCTGTCACTCCCTCCTTTGATGGCAAAATATACCATAGCAAAAAAGGCCAAATTCTTATTTCAATGAGACAATTCAGAATTTTGATGACTGCTGGTGCATTTCATCCTGTTGATGTTGCAGTAATAAATGCTTCTCCTAGTCTCTTTCTATCTCTTTTTTCTTCTGCCTACTCTTGGCTCTTCTCTCTCTCCATTTCTGGTATAGTAAAATCCAAGTGACACTATGATACACAAAGCCACAATCAACAAATGTCTCACAATGGTTCGTACTATTCCCTTTCCCGTGTTCCCAGACCATTTACCAATGACTTAGAAACCACTTCCAATAGCTTCCCACACACCTGCTCTTGTCAACTTATTCATAATCTCTTTTCAAGTCAGTCATGTCTGACATGTACTTTCCTATTTCTTTACTATTATTAGGTACGTTGTGGAACAATGTTGCGCATGTAACTTTTTACATACTCCGCCCTCCTTTGCAAGCAAAATGTCTTATGCAGTGAGGTTTTACACAACTATTGATCTCATAGCAACCATATTCATGTCCATTAACAACATAGCTTCTGCAGTGTCAGTAGATAGTTTGTCTACTATTGTTGATAATTTCCTAATCTTGAGACCATTCATGATTACTCCCACTGGTGGAATTATCGCACAAAAAATATATCCCACTGTCTCTGAGTCACTTGCTCCTCTTTTAACTTTGGAGTATGATGTCTCATTCCAGAGTGGATCATTAATGTTGTCCATATGATACATTTTTTAAAAGAATACTCCCAGGTAACATGTTCTATACCAGCGTTTTGGCAGCTTGTAATAGGCCTTTTCCCACATATAAAATAAACACCTGATATGGTGGGATCCTGTCCATATAACATAAAGGTCTATGTGCCTTTAAATGCAAAATGAGTGTCTGTTTTTGACTTTGGTCTATGTACGCATATTTCCCCTACATGTTGCCAATCTAATGCTAAGAATCCTTGACTATTCTTCACTACGGCATATATGGGGACCCTTTCCCAATCTAATATACAACTCCCTTTTCTGATTTGGCTTTCATTGCCCTTCTTCTTTCCTTCACTTTTTCAATGAACTCTTTTTCTACTGGGTTAACTATGCAAGTCAAATAATTCTTGTGAGCATATAATGTCAGGGCAGGTTCAAAGAATCCTCCAAAAGTGTCAATGTTTTTGCTTTAGCAATGCTACTTGTGTGGTTCATAATAGGCAAGAAATAAAATACAAAGTCATAATTGGAATAGAAGTATTGATAATTCTCCTGCTCATGCAATAGTGTTAGAGATAGACTACAAAAATTCCATGTTAGTTGCAAGCTGTGATAAGTGATTCCTTCCTGCACTGATGAAGGGATTCATGTGCATGCATAGCTATCACAGACCTCCATAGCTTTAATGTATTCATATAACAACCTGTAGTACATATTTGATGCCAAATCTCCCTTAGGACTATTAGTATGTAAAAGTCTCCCATCTTCATACAGGGAATTTGGGTCTGTGAATCCTTCTTCAAAATTTAGGGCAATTGTGACAGAGGTTTTCTCAATCCCATTCTCAACAGGCAAACTCAATCCTACAATCATCAAAATAATCATAATCCCTCATACTACTGCTAAACCTACACACACACATACTTATATTTAATCCTTTTACTTCAATCAGATTTCATAGCTTGTCTAAATTCAGACCACATTATGCTTCTTATTAAAAATAAAAAATAAAGACAAAAAATGCAAAGCAGCTTTTAAGTATTTCACTGCCTTTTTCAGGCTTTTCTTTGCTTGAGCAAAGCAAAATCAAAAACTTTCTTCAAAAACGAAAATAACAATTGTTGCAATTGTTCACCAAATTCCTTGATCTTCCAAAAAGTTAATCAACAGTTACTCTTATTTACAAAAAAATCAAACGTTCCTACTAATTGTTCAAATGTCTCCAATAACAAACCATCTGATAATCACTCATAATCGCCTCCAGCAAATAGTGTCTTTGCTCATTAAGTGGCAATGATATTTCAAAGTTCAGTTCCAATGCAATTTCAGTTTTCAAAATGTTCAGCTGAAGTCGAATTGTTAACAAAGAAGGCAACAAACTCCTTCTCCTAGTTATGAGTTGTCAAATAAGTCCATTTAGGAGCCGATTATCTCTGACATGTCACTCTTTTTCTCATTGACCTCTTTTTTTACATGACCTTCAGTTTCACTGTCACTTTGATTTGATTCTTCAAATACTTCAGCTATGGTAAGAG
This sequence comes from Pleurodeles waltl, assembly GCF_031143425.1. Classification (NCBI taxonomy): domain Eukaryota; kingdom Metazoa; phylum Chordata; class Amphibia; order Caudata; family Salamandridae; genus Pleurodeles; species Pleurodeles waltl. The sequence goes on along the minus strand of NC_090440.1, from coordinate 1,538,173,766 downwards.
ACACTTGTATGACTGGCTCTAGTCTTTTCTTGACCACCGATCGCCAGGTACAACTCTTTTCTCTGGGACAACTGGGGTTTCAACGTGATCTGAACTAGCAGGAGTCACCTGACCCTGTCTTGACCTTTCTGTACCTTCAACTTCTGTTGACTCACTCAGAATTTCACCAGACCGTGCATTCTCTGCATTACTTGCTTGTTCAGCTCCCGCAGCTTGGTAACCTGAACCCTTTCTCTCACTGTAACTAAACCTATGGGAACAGGTGCTGTTTCATCAAGAGAAGATGGAACTTTGCGTGTGTGGCTTGCATGAATACAGTTAGGAAGGCAAGCACACTTCACAGCTGCCGTTGTCACTAGAACAACCTGATATGGCCCTTTCCAGCGTGGTTCCAATTGCATCTTTCTTACATGATTTTTCACCAACACCCATGTGCCAGGACTGAGGTTGTGACAAAGCTTTTGCTGCAGTTGTGCAGTTGCTTCTCCAACCTGGTAGGAAAAAGAACCAAACACATCAGCTATTCCTTTGCATTAATCCAGTACAAAGTCATCTGTAATGTTCACAAGGGCATTTGAGGGCACTGATGGCAATCTCATAGTGCACCATGATGATCTCATGCGATAACAAGCGTGTCTTCCTGTCAGGTGTGCCGCGCATGCTCATCAGGAGAAAAGGCAATGCATCTGGTCATTTCAGTGTTGGACATGCACATACTTTGTCCAGTCGAGACTTCGGTGCTCCGTTAATCTGCTCTACCAGTCCTGAAGCTTCCGGTCTGTAATTGCAATGCAGTCTTTCCTCAACTTGTAATGCTGCACACAATAATTTAAAAATATAATTGCTGAAATTAATTCCTTGGTCTGATTTCAGAGAAGTCAGAAAACCCAACCCAGGTATCAACTCCCTCAAGAACAGTTTTGGAACTGTTGATGAATTTTGTGGATGGTTTATCACTCTACTTACTGTGTTGAAAGGCCCATCGACCTCAGTGAGCATTTGATTTCTGTAAAGGATGAAAAATGCTTCCTTACCTTGCACCTCTTTGTTTTTCATGAAGTCTGTCTACCTATCGCTGCCTTTACCTCTCTCTAATTTATCTCTGTTTCTACATCACCCTTCCTATACCTGACCCCTTGGAATAATGTACTTCTCCACCTCTACACATTTCTATCTCCCTCTACCACACTCTCTAAAACCCCTCAAATATCTCTACCTCTATTTGTTTACCTTAATCTTCCTATTTTTAACTCTCTTTCTTTCCTTCTGGGTACCTCGCCTTTCTCTATTCACTTTTCTGCTCTCCCTACCTCACACATATCTGCAACATCTCTATTGCTACCCAATTCTCTCTCTGTTTCTTGTCTTTCACCATACTTTTCTCTTTATGCCTTTGTCTATCTTTCAAACCCTACCCCGTCCTATTTCTTACTCAGCAAGGTCACAGGTAACTGTCTAGACAGAGAAGTGCACACATATCGAGAGGAGAAGGAAAAAGGAAAGGGAAGAGAAAGTGGAAGAAACATACTACAGTAGATGTTAACCAACAGAATGGTAAAAATTCTTAGAGCAGAAATTTGATTCTCACTCTTGCAGCAAGAATGCCAGAGATGAAGGGGATACATTTCTGTTTACAAATATTGGGCTAAAGCTACATTTTAAAGTGCTATGTTCATGTCATTAATGGTCTAGTATTAAACATCTACCAACTTATGCTTACCATGTTTTCCTTCAATATGAGTGAAATTATTCTATTGTAGTACACTTCAAATGATTTATGCTTTCATGGCCAACACATAACATAAGAATTTATGATTTGTCACCCCACACATCTCTGTGAAAATCAATCATGTTACTGACAGCTACTATTCTCAATCAATCAACACAAGTTTTATTCGGTCATAAATAACCATCAAAGCATAAAACCGCAACAATCCAAAAATTACATTTGTTAGTATTAGAGAAGCCCCACAACTCAGCACCATAGGCCGCAGCACTCTGCGCTTTTGCCAGATAGATCTTAATAGCCGGAGAGACAGCTTTTGTGGCAGTGCTTTTATAAAAGCGCAGAATGGTGCCTGACCTATGCTAAATAAGTGATACACTTTTACTGATCTGATCCTCCCAACGTAAGTTGTTTGAAATTCTTACTCCCAAGTAATCTATTGAGCAAACCTTACATAAGAGGACCCCGTCTAGAGTAATGGTACATATCCTAACTGGTGCTGAACTAGGTACCATCAGTTTGGTTTTACTAGCATTGAGTTCCAGGCCATAGTCTACACCGAAAGCATTGAACCTGTTGACAAGAATCTGAAGACCCATAGGGGTTTTAGAGAAGAAGAAGGAGTCATCTGCAAAAAGTAATATGGGAATTTTCTGCGCGTTAAGGGAGGGGGCGTCATTTTGACAGAAGGACACAGCATGCACCACCTTATTTACAAATAAAGTAAATAGAGATGGTGCAAGAACACATCCTTGACGAATCCCCTGCTGAATGGCTATATGGTCAGTTAATTCTCCCAGACTACCCCATCTCACATGAGCATATGTGTTCTCATGCAACCGTTATAGTAACTAAATGATGTTGGCAGGGGTACCTATTCTGCGCAGAACATCCCATAGCTTTTCTCTGGGGACCATGTCGAAGGCAGACTGAAGATCCAGAAAAACAACATATAAATTTTGCTTCGCCAGGACTACATATTTCCAATATAGGAGGGTCAGCTTAAAAACCTGGTCCACCGTGCTGGTTTTCAAGCGAAAGCCCGCCTGACGTGGGGATAGCACCTGATGGTCTTGTGCCCAGTCCAATAGCCTATCCAAGAGCTGTTTGGTAAAGATTTTCTGAAGGTTGTCATAAGGCTAATTGGTCTGTAGTTGGCAGGGAAGCTCAAGTCGCCCTTTTTGTAAATGGGGATTATTTCTGCCCCTTTCCAGGTGTTAGGAATTGGGCCTCCTGCAGCTATGGTATTTGAGATCATATTTATGTACCAGGACCAAATTACTGGTTCAGATTTAAAAAGATCCCCCGGTATCTTGTCAAGGCCTGGTGCTTTGGCAGATTTTACAGAGTTAATAGCAGCTGTGCTATCCGCCAGTGTAAAAACAACAAAATCACCATAACTAGAAATGTCCTTTCTTTGATCATCGGCCAGATAGCATGTTTTAGCCAGCTGCAGGGGGGGTGATTCCTGCATCACAAAAGTACTAGGTGAGGCATAAAGTTTAGAAAAATATTCAACCCGACCTTCGAGTTTGATATGGGTACAGATTATGCCTTTTCCCCCCTATGTCTATTAGCTACTATTCTATGTATGTATCATCATTAAAGGCATACAAAGCATTTATGCTTTAAACAAATCTGTTAGTGACCGTTGAGCTTTAACTTTAAAACATTCCAACTCAACCAGAAGAAAAAGTAGATATCTTTGATCAGTAAATACAACTGTGTGCAGGGTGGTAACGACAAATCGCCAGAAAACGTTACTTCACAGTGAAATTGTTGCTAATGTAATAGGTCAAACTCCAGACTCCTGTCAAGTATTTAATGCCATGCATTGGGCCACAGCTATAAGCAAGTGCTTTGGCCATGCAGATATTCAAGCAACAAGACACTCGGTGAAGCATTGCTCTCATAGGCTCGCTTTATCTAACACATCATCTAACAGAAATGTCTCTACAAAATAGAGGTACAGGCAATTTCTAATGTCAAGAAGTATATAGGGGATGGTGTCCTTTGAAGCTTGCCTGCGTGATATTCTGTGTTTTGGGCCGGGAACAAAATTCAGACAAAATCACAATCTGCATAATTTCTCTCACAGAGAATCCACCTGCTTCGCAGTAAATGACCTCTGTCATGTTTTCGTGAGACCCATGAAAACACAGCCAGGGGTGTTTATACATAGGTATATTCCAGGCAGAAAAGCTGCCAACAAACATGTCATAACAACATAGCTAATCAGTCCGCGGATGTAGTCACAATACTGCCAGTCACATTCTGCTTTCCAAGATTTCTCGCGGATAGAGACTTTGTAACGGTACATTTCCAGCCAATGTAATCATTGCCAACTTATCTTTGGCTCTGGGCTGCAGAGCTGTTGCTCAGTTGTGTGAAAAACCACTGGAATCTTCTTCAGCAAAAATCATGAAATTCCGGGTATAAACTTGAATAACGTATAATTAGTTCAATTCTTTATTAATTGAAGGAGTCAAAAACACAAATTCACTCTATGATAAATTTTTTCTACTTTCCAACACCCCGTCACATATTGCATAAGAAGAGACGAAACACATACTGTGGCGTTGATTTCACTTATGTTGTCTAAAACACATCCTGCAGGTTTTTTTGTGGTGCCATCTTCAAGGTAAAATGATAGATCTGATCAGAGGATTGCTTGCCACAAAACATATTATTTCACAATTTGTATTGCACAAATGATTTATTAATGTTATTTAATTCTAAATACTAATTCTGTCACTAATCATAAAAGTGTGTCTATATTCCAGTTGGAACTATATTCATTAAACCTTGTTATCACACTAACATTAACACCCAAAGAGGCATAGTTAAGAGCCTCTAGCTCCATCGAAGCGTCACCTTTAGTGACGCTCCAGCGGTGCTATGCACTGCACCGTATTTACAAGGTGGCGTTAAGCCGTACACGCAGCACTTTGCGTGGAAGGTGCGTGCAATGGGTGTTGCTGTGGGTGTGCCACAGCAACACCCATTGCAATTTGACGCTGCCCTAGATGTACAAATTTTCATAAACCTGAGGCAGTGACAAAATCTAACACCACCCCAGGGGTGGCGTTGGCATGGCGCAACAAGGAGAAATGCTTTAATTTCTCCTTGTTTTTTTCTCTTTCTATTTGAAAGAGCAAATCGCGTTTTAAGATTGTTTTTGTGCGGGAAGGTGTTCCTTCCTGCACAAAAACAATCTCCCCCTCAACGCAGCAATCCTTGCACTAAGGTGCAAGGGTTGCTGCATTGGCGCACGGCAGGATATTTAGCGCTGGCACTGGAGAAAAAACAGGGGTGCACCGTATTCTAGTAAACACGGCGCATTCCTGCGTTTTGTAAATGCCGATGGACGACGCTGCCAATTATCTGTCTGGCAAACTTTAAATCAGGCTCTTAATCTCGCCGTGCCTAAAAAAAACACACAAAAATTTGTGACCTTGTTTAATGTAACTGGTGCTTATGCAAAGAGTTCCAATACCTTGGGATTGAGTTTGCGCTGTATAAAACTCCTTTACTTTAAGAAATGGATAAAAACATGTATTTTAATATTTAAGATTTCAACATCTTTTACAGTTGGTCTTCCTCTTTTTTGTGCAGTATGATATTTAAAAATGTTATGAACCCAAAACAGTGCCAAGAACCTCTATGTACACATGCTCCCTAAGGTAAATTCATCACCAAGCATAAACTTTCAAGGTTTAAATATTTTCTTTTGGTTTTATTTTTCTGTTCCTAAGATGAAGAAAGACCAATATGACTGAACGAATTATGGCATCTTCCAAATTAATAATATTGTTCGCTAGTATATATAATTGAACAAAGCTTGACACCTCTACAAAGATGTTATTTTATATGGATTTATTGGCTGATGGTTAAAAATAGTGTGAAGTTAATTGAGGAGCGCCTTCTCTCCAGCCTTTGAAACTTGGATCTCGCCTCGTAACCGAACTATGGGCCAGATTTAAGAGAAAATGACATGTGAGTCGCTGTGCCAATCAATGTTAATTTAACTTGCTCAAGTGATATTATTAAAGAGTAATTTAAAATTAAAAGGGTCCCTAGAGACTCTCTCACAGAGACTCTCTCACATACATTCATTACCGGTAACTATTCTACAAAAGACCTCCGGCAAAGAGCCCTCTAGCTGGGCTTAACAAGTATTCCAGTGCCGGCCTGATGAGGAGAACAGCCCCATGATGAAGCATGTCACCTATGGGTGAGTGTAGGCCATTGTTCCTATGATTAGATGTGTTAGGGGACCTCTTTGGAGTCCTGCCCTATTGGTAGTACTGAGTCCTCTTTCTTGGAACAACACGCCTCGAGTGAGCTATAGTTAGACATAGGAAGACCGACGTGCTGGTCCATATAATTCTCCCTACACGGATAAACCTATCTTGTCTTCAATAAGGTATTGAGCCCTGCACAGCCTACTAGTAGGTGCACACTTACACAATGGTGGTTTCATGTAAATTGAGCCTGCCACAGCTTACCAGAATGTGCACACTTGCACAATGGTGGTTTCATATATACTGAGCCTGGCACAGCTTACCAGCATGTGCACACTTGCAGAATGGTGGTTTTATATACACTGAGCTGGACACAGCTTACCAACATGTGAATACTTGCACAAGGGTGTTTTCATATGATATGCTGAGCCTGTCACAGCAGGCCTGTGTGGGCACACTTGCACCTTTTGGGTGTACTTAAACTTGTGTCTAGCCTGCCCTGCCCTGCAGACTTGTGGGTGTGCCAGGGCACATGTGCCCAGGGTGTGAAGAATGCCCACTTCCAATAAGAGCTGCTCAGCCCATAGGTGTACATGGGGCAAAGTTTACAAATAATCCTAACTGCAGTAGTGGATTGCAGTGGAGCAGCCTCATGAGGTTCACTATTACTGAAGTCACAATTACAAACCCAAAACCAAAGGTGGTTTTGTCAATAATACCCTAGAAATGCCACTGCTGGAAAATGGGAATTTCTACATTCTAAAACTCTTTTTGTGTGTTGTAGTGCCAGGAAAAACCTCACGGCAGCCTTGCACAATTTAAGAGGTTTATTTAACAACTAGTAAAGGTGTAAACATAATCACCCCGGCGTCAGCACAGCGCAGCGTAGGGTCGCCTGTTGCTCCCTGCTTCAACAGCCGTCCAGGAATGCCAATGTTCGGTTCTCTCATTGCGCAAACCCGTGCGGCAGAGAACTGAACCTCGGAGAAGGAGCCTCGAGCCTTTACGCTCCACTGCGAGAGCGCACACGCCTTGGAGTGGAAGATATTACATTTAATCTTCTTTTTTTTTTTTTACCAGAAACATTAAACATTTTGCTTTACAACACAAAACTGGTAACTGAAAACACATGGTTTGCATGGACATTTTGTCTTTTTCTTACCAAACCACAACTATAAAAAAAAAATTCTCATTAACGGTACCCCAGAGGTTCTAAGACTTTTCCTAATAGGCAAAAGATTTGACTTCGTGGCAACCACCTCGTCGGGACTGTGCACACTGGAAGACTTCTTTGCTTTAGTGTTCTGTTCTACTCCAATCAGCGTGTCACCAGGTGGCACGACATTATCAGCTGCTGAGACTTTCACAACTTTTCCCATGTTCCACCAAAAACATCCATCCACACGAACAGCATTACCACACACTTTATCAACCCTTAACGGATCAGAGAACTTAGAGTCACCCTTCTTGACAAAACTAGGCACTTTGACCCGCACCCAATCACCAATTGTGAATTGAATTTTTTTAACACATTTGTTCCTGTCATAAAATGTATTTTGTTTAGCCTGAGCTTTCCCCATATTAAAACGAACCTTAAGGCCAATGTCATCCTTGCATGTAGTATGTTTCACAAATTTGGATAACCACGTTTGTCTAAATAGAGTGGGAGGTTTCCTCCCTCTAAGTGCTTCAAAAGGAGGAATACCCATGCTTGAGTGGGGAGTTGTTCTGTAGAACCAGAGCATACTTTTTACAGCCACATCAACAACACACCCATTAGCAAAAGCCCATTGCACACATTCACCAACCACATGGTTAAAACGCTCAACCAAACCATTAGTTTGTGGTTGGTATAGAGTACTCTTTAAGTGTTTGATAGCACATTCATTCAGAAAGCTTTCAACTTCAGTTGACACAAACTGCACACCATTATCAGAGACCAGCTCCTTGGGAAAACCTTCCTCAAGAAAAATATCTTTTAGGAAAGACACCACCAATTTTGAACTAGCATCACCTGCAAACTTCAAATGAGGCCACTTAGAAAAGTAATCAACTACTACGTAAGCATATCGCAAATTCAGGTCAATAGTAAAAAATTGGTATTGATCTAATAGGGCCTTTCAATTCACTTCCAACGAAGGGCTGAAAGGCCCTATTAGATCAATACCAATTTTTTCCTATTGACCTGAAGGACACTCAATGGGTCTTAGCGGAGGTGTTGAAGTCTTCAGTGTTTTATCACTGGTCGAACAGATATGACAACATTTGACCAAAGTTTATATGTCTTTGTCCATCTGCGGCCACCAATAGTATTCTCTCACCATTTTCTTGGTAAGTATGGAGCCCAACTGAATCTCATGAGCTTTTTCCAAAATAACAGATCTGATACCTTCGGGAGGCACAATTATGTCATTCCTCAAAAGAGCTCCATCTTTAATAGATAGTTTATTTGACACCTTGAAATAAGGTTGAGCAGACAATTCCACACTTTTCTCATGAGGCCAACCATCCTCAATGTACTTTACAACTTTAGTGAGTAAGTGATCATTTGTAGATGCTTTCTTCCAAATCTACTTCAGAAAAGGACCCGATACGTTCCAATTCAATTTTCACCCTGAATGTCACCCTTTTCACCAAAATCTTCAGCAACTGGATTCCTAGAACAAGAATCTGCCCCCACATTTTCCCCCCAGAAATGTGCACAGCAGAAAAATCAAATTGCAATAACCTGGCTGCAAACCTTGCGATTCTAAGTGTGCTACTCTTGACATTATTACCATTTAAAATAGTAACCAATGGTTTATGGTCTGTTTGGAGTAAAAAATGTCTTCCCCACAGATAAGCCTTGAATTTCTCAATTGCCCATCAACAAACTAACAATTATTTTTCTATTACAGAATAGTGTACTTCATTTGGTCTTATAACCCTTGACGCAAAGCCAATAGTATACTCCTGTTTCCCATTGATCTGTGTCAAGACAGCCCCAACACCAAATTTGCTTGCATCAATGGTCAAAAAACACTTTTGATTATGATCATAAGATCGCAGGACACTTACACTTCCCAACTTTTGTTTGACAGCATTGAAAGCTTCCGTTCACTCAGCATCCCACACAAAGTCTGCTTTTGTTTTCAGTAAATTCAAAATAGGTCTCGCTAACGTAGCAAGATTTTCAATAAACCTGGAATAGAACTCACTCAGTCCTAAAAATTATTTGACCCCCACATTGTGCTGAGGTGCAGGTACCTCTACAATCACTTCCACAAGACCAGGTTTGGGAAACACACCTTCTGCTGACATGAAATGCCCCAAATACTCTACAGACATTTGTAAAAACATACACTTTTCTCTCTTCAATACAACACCCACACTATCAAACACTTTCAACACCTGTCTCAAAATCTCATCATGTTCAGGACGATCACATGCATGAATTAACACGTCATCTTGAAAAACACATACTTTTTTATGCTCTTAAGTAGAGTAGACATTTTTCTTTGAAATACTGACGCTGCCGATGCCAGCCCAAACGGCATTCGGCAATATTGTAAAGTACCCCACGGAGAAACAAAAGGAGTGAAATTACGAGAATCTGGTGTCAATTCTACCTAGTGGTAAGCAGCAGCCAAATCGAGTTTCATGAACAGTTTTGCTCCAGTTATGAAAGGAAGCATCTCACTAATCTTCGGCAGATGGTGAGAGTCCACCAAAATCTCCCTGTTGAGGGCCCTCAAGTCAATGCATACTCTCAGCTCACCATTTTTTTCTTAGCTACGACCAACAGCGACAGCCATAAAGAAGAATCAACATGTTCAATGATCCCCTTCAATCGTAAACTCTCCAATTCTCTTTCTAACTCATCTCTGACACTAAATTGTAAACTTCTCAATCTATGCTTTATAGGAATGGCATTGTCTTTGACTTTATGTTTAAATCCTTTTACCTTGCCAAGCTCTCCGGAAAACCTTTGGGGAACTCATTAAACACATTTTCCACATCAGAGGAATCCCTTATAACCATTACCTGGTCTCCTGTACCTAGACGCAATACCATACCAAACAACCCATGGTGAAACCAACCTAAAATGTTCAAACTTTTGACTGCCACGTAGACCTTTCCAAAAATCTGTCGCCCCTTAAAAACTAGGGCCTCCTCAAAGAAACCAACTAAGTCAATTCTCCTCCCTTCATACGATACTGGTGACCTGTCTGGTGGGTCCAACTTCCGTGTACCCCAATTTTGTTCAAATAACTCTTGGGTAATCATCGTGATCCTGGCACCTGAATCAGCCAACAATCTTAAGTGTTTATCTCCTACTTGAACCAAAATGTACAGGTCAACACAGTGATCAGGATTACCACTTGTTATGTCATGTTCACCCACCGCCAGGATCATTTCCTGTATCTCAATCCATCCATTCTGTCATCACTCTCATCAGCGACAGCATTGACATTGGTGTTAATACTTTTGACACTTTGACAAACGTTTGCAAAATTACCAGATGTGCCACAAGATCTACACTGTACATTTTTCGCTGGACAACTCTATCCCTCCTTTCAGATATGGTGGATAACCACACCGGAAACATATGTTAGTTTGTTTGAAAAAGTTTTTTGAATGGCACCAACTCCTTTGCTAGACGAAGACTTGTTCACTTTACGTCTGTCGTCTGATCTCTGAACCACATTAATCTGATCCACCTGTGAATGTTCCAACTCTAGCTCACTTAATCCCTGTTTCAATACTTTTGGCAACCCTGATAGACTCCGATAAAGATGGATCTACCATGGACAATAACTTTTGTTTGATGGATTTATCCGAACAGTGGCAAATGAACTGATCACGTATCAACTGATCAGCAAAAGCTTCAAAGCAACACTCTGAAAAAAGTTTCCTTAAGGCAGATATGTAAGTATTGACGTCTTCTCCGCTCCTCTCTTCTCTCCTAAAAAACGTATGCCTACCTACAACCAAACTTGGCCGGGCATCAAACCTGGTGACTAATTTCTTTAGGGCTTCTTCATATTCGTCAAGTTCTTCGTCATCCTCCAATTGAATATCAGGTAAATGTGTAAACACAGATCTTCCTTCGAAACCTAAGGAATGCAACAACAAGCATTTTTTCCTTTCAGGTCTAAACCTTGATGCACCTATAGCACCAAAACAGGTTTCAAAGGCATCATACCACTGTTTTCATTGTATAGATGGCTCCCCAGGTGTTTCCAAAAATGAGGGTGGGGGTTAACAGACTGCATGACAGCTTTAATGGGTGGAAAAAAATATAATGTATTTTAGAACTGAGCCACAAGTATATTACAATATGACAATAGTCACTTTCTTAAAGAAATCTATTGAAGCATCAAATAGGCTTCCTGTTTAAAGATGGCCACTACTTTTCCTTAAAAATTCAGTCTTCTCTGGCCACACCTCTGACAAGTTTCAGATAGGAAAAAAAACCCAGAAATTACACTTCCGTTGTGCCTCACCGTTATTCAGTTGGTCCAGAGACTCCTCAACCAGCAGCAGCGTGTGGGTGCTTCAAAAGGTGAGCGTCTGGGGTGATAACTAATCAGCTCATCGCCAAAATATGTAGTGCCTGGAAAAACCTCACGGCTGCCTTGCACAATTTAAGAGGTTTATTTAACAACTAGTAAAGGTGTAAACATAATCACCCCGGCATCAGCGCAGCACAGCATAGGGTCACCTGTTGCTCCCTGCCTCAAGCACCGACCAAAAATGCCAATGTTCGGTTCTCTCGTCACGCAAAACCGCGCGGCAGAGAACCAAACCTCGGAGAAAGAGCCTTGAGGCTTTACGCTCCACTGCATGTGTGTACACGCCTTGGAGTGGAAAATATTACATGTGTCTTTTTAATTCAGCTTCATTCCGCTGGCTGCTGGGGAAAAGCACATCTGTGCATTCCTTAGAGATAGCTCTAAAACTTGGACAACTCAAATGACAGACTTCTGCCATTTGAAGGCCTGGCTGGATAAATTGGAGGGTGAGGTTTTGACACTTGGCTCTCGGAGCCAGATAATGACCCCACTAAATATTAAGATGTGCATTCCACGGCACCATGGCATCCCATTCTAAAATTTAGTGGAGACATCTATGGCTCAAAGGGGAACCCTTTAAACCACCACCAAGTTCAAAGACACATACAGTTACACTTGCAGGGCCTTTTGACCGGTGCAATTGAACTGTGTGGTGCACACTGCCAGAGGAATCTGTTGTTCCCATGAGTATTGACTGCCTTTGTTGGCTTGCTCCCTGTGCTTTGTGTTGATCTCAGGGGCATCAAAGACCTCCTGTAAGGGGCCTACACATTCAGCCTGTGTCTTGTGTAAAGCAGTTCCCTCCTACATGCCAGCATCATCTGCTGGACTCCACCTGGTAGCAGTGATTCATGTGCAGGACTAAGTCCTGTGTCTGGAGACCGGATTTGCCTGGTGCGGAGCCTTTAAAGTGCTGCCTGAATTCAAGGAGGGTGGCCCTTCATATAAGCATATGGTTGGTAGTGAGTGGACTCACCAGTTGCGGGACCCTGAGTGGCCTGCTTTGGTCAAGAGAGTTGCATTTCTCTTGTGTGACCTCTAACTGTATGCTCATTGTGTGCGGTGCCTGTTTCACTAGTTGTGACCCTCGGAGGTGGGGGCATACCCGAAGCTGTGCCGCATTCTACCTCATGTTGTACCGCTGAACTTGCATCTGTATGTGTGCAACCGGATTCTCTGATGTGGCTCAAGTCATTGCGCACCAGACGTATTTCTTCATTTCAGGAGGTACGGGATTGGAGCTCTTTGTGTGGTTGTTTGGAATTGTCTGGCTCGACTCAGTCATCTCCACCAGACTAGAGCCTCATTCCAGAGAGGTACTGCATTGGAAACCTTTTTGTGTGCAAGTGGAATTGTCTGGTGCGACTCAAGTCATCACACCCTAGACATTGTGCCTCCTTCCAGGGAGGTACGGCATTGGTGTCTATTTGGGTATTAGAGTGACTGGCTTTGCTGGACTTCTCTGTGACAAGCGTATGGCCCCAGAGACCCTCCGCCTCTGCTTTGCAGACCTCTGAGTGAAATTCCTGATTGGTGGCCAAACCTTCATGTGTTAACTGTTGCCTGATCAGCGGTTATCTCTTTCTTCCCCCCAAGTTGTCAACAGGATCCTGAAAAGTGTGCCTCCAGCTGTGAGCAGCCTAGTATCCAGGAAATGGTTGCTTTTATTTCCAGCTCATAGGGGGCAGGGCAGTAGGAACTGGTTGGATGGTGGAAGAAGGTTCGAGCCCAAGGAGTCTGTGAACACAGTGACACTAACCGGCTGGATATCTGCACCACATTAGGGTACTAGGATCGAGTGTGTGGGAGTGCATGTTATACTAGTTGCCTGATTACCATGGCACCTTGTAGCAGGGCAGAGTGAATGTGTGGGAGGAGAGATTGCGGGTGATTAGTTATATTGTACAGCAGTATTTCCGCACACGTTATTTCTTCACCAGAGGCCTTTTACGGTTGACCTTCAGTTTTTCCTGTGCAGGCCAGGCCATGGAGCTATTTAACAGTTCTGCATTTCACTGTATGTGCATATTGCTGCTAATGTTGTGAATAGGGTTGCACCCTACCACTGTTTGCTATTGAAATGGGGTTATCGCTAGAGTCGGTCTCGTGCTAACAATGTTTGACACCACATCAGGAAGTTGGGAGGGAAAGTATTATTTTTCCCACATGTACATACTGTTTATGGGGTGTAACACAGTTGGAGATATAGTACTATCAGTAATATTTCTAACTGTGATTTATGCACCGATTGACATGATGTTCATGCTGTGTTAATTAATATGTGAGTTGAATACAAAGTTTATTTACATACACCTTGTGTAAAGTATATTTTGTGATGCTCAATGTATTTGTTGTGTGGCAGTGCTGTGCCAAAGCTTTAGACCTGTCCCTGTGATACGCCTGACAGTTCTGTGCCAAGCTACCAAAGGGTGAGTGCAGGTTATACAGTGAGTGTAATCACCCACCCTGAATGGGAGTGGTAGGTTCTGTCTGGCTAGGACCTAGCCTCAGTCAACCAGAATGTGCTGCCTCCAACACAGATTAAGAGGGCATATTTGCAAGCCCCTTGCACCACTGTTGCATTCCTTTTTGGGATGCTCCACTCATACAGAGTGCAGACCCATATCTATGATGCCACACAAAGCCACTTTCCATGTCTTTTCATGGCCTTGCAGCTATAGTGTAAGGTAACACATCACAAGTCGCTGAGTTGCCTTACACTGTGTCACTGAGGCGTTCCATAGGCATTGCAGTGGGTGTTCCCATGCAACACCCATGGGTTTTGACACATTCCCAGATTTACAAGAATGTGTAAACCTGGGAATACATCAAAACTGTATGCCTCCCCAGGGCAGACACAATGAGCAGAAATATTTTTATTTCTCCTCATTGTTTCCTCTTTCTATGTGTGCTGTATTCTGCAGTGTCCCTTCTTGTACAAAAAACAATCCTGCTAACAATGCAGACACCCTTGCACCATGGTGCAAAGGTGACTGCATAGGCACTAGGTAGCTAATAGTGCATCAGTGCAGGCGGGAAGGACAGAAATACACTGTGGGGGTCATTCCAACCCTGGCGGTCGGTGTTAAAGCGGCGGCCAACCCGCCAACAGGCAGGCGGTAAAAAAAATGGAATTCTGACCCTGGCGGGAACCGCCAACACAGCCCGCCACTTTAACACTCCGACCGCCACGGCGGGACAAACAAACAGCGCGGCGGTCACCGCCAACAGACAGGCGGCAGACAATGTACCGCCCACACTATCATGACCCACCAATCCGCCACCTTTTCCAGTGCGGGAGCCCCGCCGATAAAAACACGGCGGAAACAGACTACGAACGGGAAAACGCTCACCTCTATACACTCCACGAAGAATCTGGACAGCATGGAACCCGAATTAAACATCCTACCAGCTATTGTCTACCTGCTCCTCTACCAGGAGCACGAACGCCGGCGCAGACGACAACGGTGAGTACTGCACCTAGGACACAGGGGAGGGGGGAGGAGAAAAGGTTACGGGCACACACATACGCGACACAACCCCCCCCCCCACCCCACCCCCAAATCCCTACACACCAATGCAGAGCAACAAGTCAGAGTGACACCCCCCAAACCCCCCGGAATAATGCAGAGACAAAATAAATTGATCATTAAAATTGAAGTATATTATAGCATATTTGAAGTTAAGTGAAATATGAAATATCTAAATAAAATATATTACAACATGAACAATATATACATAGCCCAAAAGTCCGGCACATATTGGCTACATTCCATTGTTCGTGGGCCAATGTGCATAAACACATGGGCAAAGCCCACACACGAGACCCGATTCCATTGGAGAGAACACTGCTGGGGCATCAGATAATAAAACTACAGGCACCTCAGGGGGAAGGGAAGGGGGGGCACCTCAGCCACATGAGTCCACGAGGCCAGATCCACGAGGGGCCTCCATGCCCACTGTACCATCCTGGGGAGTGCAAAGCCACAGTCTCTCAAGTCTCTACAGTGGGTGGGTTGACCACTGTCACATCCTGGGAAGTGCAAAGCCACAGTCCATCAGGTGGATTACAGACTCCACTGGTTATGGAGGAGGAATGTTGGCCAGAGTGCTTCGTGAAGCCCTGCCCGACACAGATCCGGCCCTGCCAATGGGCCAGCAGTGCTTGAGATGAAGGGCCCAGCGGAGCGGTGCTTGACAGGAAGGGCCCAGCGGAGCGGTGCTTGACAGGAAGGGCCCAGCGGAGCGGTGCTTAACAGGAAGGGCCCAGCGGAGCGGTGCTTGACAAGAAGGGCCCAGCGGAGCAGTTCAGAGACGGCGGTGCCCAGCGGAGCGGTGCTTGAGATGAAGGGCCCAGCGGAGCGGTGCTTGACAGGAAGGGCCCAGCGGAGCGGTGCTTGACAGGAAGGGCCCAGTGGAACGGTGCTTGAGATGAAGGGCCATGTTCAGCGGTGCTTGTCACGGCGGGGGCCTGTTCAGCTGTGCTTGTCACGGCGGGGCCCTGTTCAGCGGTGCTTGTCACGGCGGGCCTGTTCAGCGGTGCTTGTCACGGCGGGGCCCTGTTCAGCGGTGCTTGTCTTTGCGGGGCCCTGTTCAGCAGTGCTTGTCTTGTGTTCCTAGGGAACCAGATCATGTCAATAATTCCCGCTCAGTCGCCATCCGACCTTTCGCTAGCGGGGCCCTCCTGTGCTGGAGTCCTGGGCCCGTGGGTGTCCTCCGTCACACCCGAAATGGGGCTGGTGGGGCCCTCCTGGGCAGCTCGCCTGCTGCCGGACTTGTCCGCCCTGCTGCCCTTGCCCTCCTTCGCCGAATCTCTGGGGCCCTTGCCTCCCTTTGTGGATGTGCCAGGTGACGGTGCAAGGGTAGTGTCCTTGGGGGCAGCCGTCTCAGGCCTGTCGCGCCGGCCCTTCCCTTTTTTGGTTCTTTTCCCAGGGGGTGGGCTGGCTGTCCCCTTGCTGCTGGCCGATGTTCCGGCCCTAGGAGCTGGTGGACTCCAATAGCCCTGAACTATGGTCCTAGTAGGTGCAGGGCTTGTGGTGGCTGAGGTGCTGTTTGGACTCTTACGAGATGGAGGGGGTGGGTCAGGTGATGCAAAGAGGTTAATTTTGGAGAGGAAAAACTTTTTAGGAGCAATGGGAATGGTAGGTGGGGTGGGTATGGGAGTGGAGGAAGAGGATGTGGTTGTAGGAGAGTCAAGTGTGCTGTCTTTGGGTGCAGGTGCTTGTGACGGAGGCTGTCGTGAGGTGGATGGCTGTTGGGTGGGTGGCTGCCTGCGTTTGTGTGGTTTGGAAGAGGGGGTGACAGACACACTGGGAGAGGACACAGGGGACGTGTAAATGGTAGTGGGGGTGGTGACTGCACGTGTGCGGAGTGTTCTGGTGGGTGTGCTGGTGATGGACGTAGTGGCTGAAGATGTTGTGCATGCAAGTGTGAGTGGAGACGTCACAGGGAGGGAGGAGGGAGACGAGGAGGAGGGGGACACAGAGGAGGCAGTGGCTGTTGGCATGTCTGCATGTGGATGTTGCTTGTGTGAATGCTTGTGTGATCTGTGGTGCTTATGTCTGGATGAGCTGCCCTTGGGTGTTGATGTGTGTGCAGGCTGGTCTGTAGGTGTGTCTGGGATAGGCAGAGGAACAGGGGAGTGGGACTGGGTGGAGGGAGTTGGAGGAGGGAGGCTGGAGACAGGGACAATGGCTGCCGTCAGTGCTGAGGCCAGAGCGTTGAACGATCGCTGATGGGCAGCCTGACCCGAATGAATGCCCTCCAGGTATGCATTGCTCCGATGCACCTCCCTTTCCACCCCCTGGATGGCATTCAAAAGGGTAGACTGCACAACAATGAGCGTCTGGAGGAGGTCAATGATCTCCACACTGAGGGCAGCAAGGGTAACTGGGGCAGGGCCTGAGGTGCCTGGGGCGAAGGAGATGCCCGGCTTCCTGGCCGAGCGGGCACGGGGCGAACGCTGAGGGGCTGCTGGGAGGGCGGAGCTGGTGCGCTGGGTGGCGGCTGTACCTGTTGTTGCGGTGGGCACGGATGTTGCCGCCACCACAAGGGAGCTCCCTTCCGAGGACGTGTCGGTGTCGCTGACGTCTCCACGGGTCCCCGTTGTGGAGCTCCCCTCGCCCTCCGTCTCACTGGTGAACTCGGAGTCGGTTGCAGGGCCCTCCGGGGCCATCTGAGATGCAGCTCCCTCGTGCGCCGATGCCACTTCTCCTCCGCCTGATGATGCTAATGCACACATGAACAGGAAAACCAAAAAAAGGGGGGGGGGAGAAGAAAGAAAGACATGTTGAGTGCATGCATTGGCGGCACTGTTGGCGGAGAGGACAGACACAGAAGCCCCCTGCACTACGCCGCGCACTCGGGGTACACTACTCAATTATTGTGACTTGGCCTACAAGTCTATGGAGGACAACTGCACACATTGGTGAGCCCGGGCCATGGATAGCTGTACTTAGCACCCTACAGAGGTGGGGGGCGGGGGCAGAGGGCCATGCCTAACGAAGGGGCCTAGCCTACAGAAACCGCCCTGGCCTAGAGATAGCCACAGCCCTCCTCCCCCACCCAGACACCTCCACTGTGCGCTAATATAGCAGAATGTGCTGAGACTCACCCCCTTGTGTCTGCTGTGATGTCCTCACGCGCCCATCCAAATCGGGGTAGGATCCGGGACATCAGGGGGGTCAATTGCTGTGTGGCACCCCTCCTAGGTTGGGAGGCCATCCCCAGCAGAGCCTCGGCGGTCTTTCTGCTCCCGCGGCGGATGTCCTCCCACCTCTTGCGGCAGTGGGTGCCCTGTCTGTTGTGGACCCCCAGGGCCCGGACGTCCTTGGCGATGGCACGCCAAATGTCGATCTTCTGATGGGCGCTGACCTATGTGACATGTACAGGGTGGGAAAAGAAATATCATCACTTTTCTGCATCGTCGATGTGAGTGGCCCCCCTCCCCAACCTTGCCATGTGGCACATGCTCTCATCTGTCGTGCGTTGCATTCCTCATTCGCTCCCCTCCCCACCATCTTACATCCACCCCACTCAACACAGGCATAGCCCATACAACGTGCTCCCTGTGTACTTACCTGTTGGTCTGGAGGACCGTAGAGTAGCGCATACTGGGGGAGGACCCCATCAACAAGTTTCTCCAATTCCTCAGATGTGAAGGCAGGGGCCCTTTCCCCAGTCGCAGCAGCCATTGTCTCTTCCAGACCGAGGTCACAGCAGCACTTGCAGTATAGGTCCTCTCCTGTGGATGATCAGGTCTGGTGTGATTAAGCAGATAGAAAATGGCGGTCACGCCTGCGGCGGTGCGTACCGCGACCGCCGGCGCACATCGTCATTGGCTCATGAGACCCATAGGGTTCAATGTTAACCAATGCTGCTTTGCGCCGCGGTCTTCGACCGCCTACCGCCACGGTGTGCCACGCCAGCGCATTGACCTCACATCCCATTGTCACACTTCACAGGTCAGGCAGCCGCCATTTCAAGGGCCCACATGGCTTAATTTCTACAGCGTCACACCGGCCTAGGCCTTGCATTGCCGATCATACAAGCCATTCAATGCATAGCGAATCGTGTACTGTGCAAGCTGTGGTTACGTACCTGTGGGTTGCTTGACTCTGTGCTCCATGTTGTCCTTCCTAGGCACCGTCCGCTGGGACTTGCGAGGAGATGGAGGAATCCTCCCGTGTACAGACCGCTGGTGGACCTGTCGACAATGGAAGAAAGACATGTCATACTGACATACAGACTTGACCGAGCCACTATACAGGAACTGTGTGCCCAGCTGGAGCCAGACCTGATGTCCCCCATTCGCCAACCCACAGGGATTCCCCCTCTGGTGCAGGTTCTGTCAGTACTCCATTTTTTGGATCATTCCAAACAACAGTGGCCATATCATCAGGGATGTCTCAGCCTATGTTTTCTAAGGTTTTGGCCAGAGTGTTGTCTGCCCTGATGAAATACATGCGGAGCTACATTGTTTTCCCTGAGGTGGGCGATTTGGCTACAGTGAAGGGTGATTTCTATGCCGTTGGACATATCCCCAACATCATTGGTGCCATTGATGGGACTCATGTGGCTTTGGTTCCCCCCAGTGAAAGTGAGCAGGTGTATAGGAACAGAAAAAGTTATCATTCGATGAATGTCCAGGTGGTCTGTTTGGCTGACCAGTACATCTCCCATGTAAATGCCAAGTTCCCTGGGTCAGTGCATGACGCGTACATCATGCGAAATAGCAGCATCCCTTATGTGATGGAACAGTTACAGAGACACCGTGTGTGGCTAATAGGTGACTCTGGTTACCCCAACCTGTCGTGGCTACTTACCCCAGTGAGGAATCCCAGGACAAGGGCAGAGGAACGCTACAATGAGGCCCATGGACGAACTAGGAGGATTATAGAAAGAACCTTCAGCCTCCTGAAGGCCAGGTTTAGGTGCCTGCATATGACAGGTGGATCCCTAATGTACTCACCAAAGAAGGTGTGCCATATCATCGTGGCCTGCTGTATGCTTCACAACCTGGCTTTGCGACGCCAGGTGCCTTTCCTGCAGGAGGATGGTCCAGATGGTGGTGTTGTAGCAGCTGTGGAGCCTGTGGAGAGTGAAGAGGAGGAAGACGACGGGGACGACACAGACAACAGGGACACAGTAATACAACAGTATTTTCAGTAGAACACAGGTACGAATCAACCCCGCCATTTTACATTTACTTAAAGTCTCCTGCCTCTCTACTGTCTGAGTTCCCCCCCAGTTCCTGTTAACTGAGTTGTGACTTTCCCTTCCGTTTTCAGAGCTGTGGGCCCCACTGCGTGACCTCTGCTTTGTATGCCCATGGACTACAGCTGTGTGACAGTGGTATGTTGTCATCACAATGTAACTGAACATTTCTGCACCGTTATGTCTAATACATTTGTTCAAAATACAAGCAGACTCCAGATTTTTTAAGTGCAATAAGTGATTTTATTAAAGTGCTACATTTAGGAACATGATTGTAAAACGGTGATGGGTGATGGTGGAGTAATGTCCATGGCAGAGTCCAGTTTTCAGTCTCACAGGTGCATTGTTCATATGCCTGTGGAAGGATGGAGCAGGGGCAGTTCAAGGTTGGACAGGGTGACAATGTGGGACAGTGGGATGACATCAGGGGGTATCATTTGCTGGCGGGGGTCTTGGCATCCTACTCTGCCTTCTTGTGAGATCTCAGGGACCGCTTGCGGGGTGGTTCTTCTTCTGCAGGAGGTGGGGTTCTGGAGGCCTGTCTTTGTGTGGGGGCCTCCTGTCCACTAGCGCCGGCGGAGGTGGTAGGCTGTTCCTGGTCCAGGCTAGTGACAGGGGCCCTTTGTGGTGCAACATGGTCCCGCAATGTGGTGACTATCTGGTTAAGGGCCACGACGATGGTCCCCATTGCGGAACTAATGTTCCTCAGTTCCTCTCTGAACCCCATGTACTGTTCCTCCTGCAGTACCTGGATCTCCTGGAACCTGGCCAGTACCGTAGCCATCGTCTCCTGGGAGCGGTGGTATGCTCCCATGATGGAGGAGAGGGCCTCTTGGAGAGTCGGTTCCCTGGGCCTGTCCTCCCCATGTCGCACAGCAGCCCTCCCAGTTCCCCTGTTTCCCTGGGCCTCTGTCCCCTGGACGGTGTGCCCACTACCACTGCCCCCAGGTCCCTGTTTTGTTGGGGTGGTGGGTCAACCTGGGTGCCCTGTAGTGGTGGACACACCGCTGATTGACCTGTCCTGGAGACAGAGGCATGGGCCCGCTGGGTGGGAGCTGTGCTGGTGTTCCCAGAGGGGGTTAGGTCTGGTGTAGCCTGTGGCTGTCTGTGGGGAACCGACTGTCCCGAGGTCCCCGATGGGCCGGGCTGGTCATCTGGGTCCAGGGAGACAGAGCTGCTGTCATCACTGGGGGCCTCTTCTGGGGGTGGGATGGACATGTCTGGATCCTCCGTGGCGGTGTGGTGGCGTTCGGGTCCTGCAGGGGTATAAGAGTATGGTTATTGCTTCTGTGTATGGCATTTCGTGTAATGAGTGGGTGGCCGTGTACCCCAGTGCTGGCATTCCCTTGTGGGGGCTTTTGGCGACGGTGGCTTGTGGGGGTGATGGGTGTGTGCAGTGGGCATGCTTTGGTGATGGGTGTTCATGCTTTGGGGACGCATGCAGGGCTAGGTTTTGGGATGGGTGGGTTGTGATGGTGAGCCATTTGCAAGGAGTTGGTGTGATGGGGGTGGGGGTGAGGGTGGGGGTATGATTTGGCATGCAGGTGGGGTGGGGGGAATGAAGTAGTGGAGATTTGACTTACCAGAGTCCATTCCTCTGCCTACTCCTGCGAGGCCCTCAGGATGCAGGATGTGCAAGACTTCCTCCTCCCATGCTGTGAATTCTGGGGGAGTAGGCGGGGGTACGCCGCCAGTCCGCTGTACCCCGATGTTGTGCCTTGATACCATGGAACGCACCTTCCCCCGTAGGTCGTTCCACCGCTTCCTGATGTCGTCCCGATTGCGTGGATGCTGTCCCACAGCATTGACCCTGTCCCCTATTCTGCTCCATAGCTCCATCTTCCTGGCAATGGTGGTGTGCTGCACCTGTGCCCTGAAGAGCTGGGTCTCTACACAAACTATTTCCTCCACCATGACCCTGAGTTCTGCGTCAGAGAACCTGGGGTGTCTTTGGGGTGCCATGGGGTGGTGTGGATGAGGTGAGGGGTGGTGTATGTGTTGTAGAGTGTGGTGAGTATGGTGGTGTATGGTGTTTTGTGCGTGGAAATTGTGTGGGTGATGTTGTGATTTGCCTCTGTGTGATGGTCTACTCTATGCTGTGCTGTCTCTCTCTGTCCTTCAGTCGCAATTGTGGTCGTAAGGGTTTGTGGGTGATGTGGGTGTGTGTTTTATATTTAATTGGGTGTGTGGGAGTGGTGTGTGTATGTGTCTCAGGTGTGTGTATTTTGAATTGTCCAATATGGTAGTGTTTTGTAAAGGTGTGTGTATTTTGACCGCGGCGGTGTGTACCGCCAATGGAATACCGCGGTTGAAAGACCGCTGCGGGGATTTGTGGGTCGGAATGGCATGGGCGTATTTCTGTTGGCGTGACGGTGGAGGTTTGGTCATCGCCAGTTTTGCGCTGGCCGTTGGTGTGGCGGACTTTTGTTGATGTCGGGTTTTTGGCGGTTTGCCAGTTGCGGGTCAGAAGGACCGTGGCGGTTTACCGCGATTGCAGCGGTGTTATGGCGGTCTTCTGACCGGCGGTAAGCGCCTTTTACCGCCGAGGTCAGGATGACCCCCTGTATCTTGTAAATACGGTGAATTTCTGCCCTTTTGAATTGGCATGGGGCAGCTCAGCAGAAAGACTTGCAGCACTGCCCTATGTCAATTCCTTGAAAATAGGCCCTAAGTTATAATGAGATTGTTGATCAAGTTCATTATTAAATTGTTTAGAACCTGAAAAGACTGAGCTGAGAATATAAACTGTTAGAAAAAAACAAAATGATCTTGATCTGTTGCCTAATACTTTGTACAGAAAGTTTTATATAAAGATCCAACAGTGCACGAGAAAGTGGTCGACCCCTGTGTGGTCCTTCCTTCAACCTACTGATTATTTATAGATTCAGCATATGCAGGGGTTGTGTGTGATTGGGAGCCTGGCCGAGCGGAGGTGTCTGACAGATTTGTGAAAGTTCATGTAGTTGTTGAGGTACTTGGAGCCAACATAGTGGAAGGAACTGTATGTGTGCTTGTAGAGCTGGCAGAGTACTTGTTTCTGAATTTGGAGCCAGTGTAGCACTTTGAGGTGCTGGGTGTTGTGAGTGCTGGATGGGAGGTTGAGGGTGAGCCTGTCCATTGAGTTTTTTATAGTCTGGTGTCTTCTATTCACTTGAGCATTGGTTGTAGCTTAGAGTGCACTGTCATAGTCAATTGCTATTGATCAGTGTTTAAATAATGGCTCTATAATTGTTAGTAGAGAGCCAGTAGAAGATCTTTTTGAGCATCTTGAGTGTGTGCAAACAGGAAATGGTGACGGCTTTCACTTGGCCAGTCATGGTGAGTTGGTTGTTGATTACTAATCAGAGTTCTTTGCGTGGGATGCGGGGAGGGGTGTATGTCCGGGTTTGGCAGGACACTAGGTGGAGTCCCAGAGTGAGGTGTTTTTGTTGAAGATCACTACTTACTTCTTGTCTGTATCGAGCTTAAAGCAGTTTGCTTTTATCCATCTGGTGACTCTGGCCGTGCGTGTGGAGTAATTGGTTTGAGATATTGTCATTTTGTCAGAAAGGGAGAGTATGAGCTGAGTGTTGTCAGCATAGGATGTGGTGTTGATTCCATGGGCGCAGATGATGCTGGTGAATGGGATCATGTAGGAGTTGAATAGAGTAGGAGTGAGTGATGATTTTTGTGGAACTCCACATATGAGGTTGGTGGCATTCAAGGTAAAGGGAGTCAGGTGGGACTACTGGTGTACCCTGTCAGGAAGGAGTAATTCCAGCCTTAGGTGGTAGCTTTGTGAGGTCCTTGGGTAGACAAGAAGTGGGAGATGGTGTGGAAGGCTGCAGAAAGAGCCAGTAGGATGAAAGTTGAAGTATCACCACTTTCGATGATCAATGAGCATCCAAGGTGGCAATGAAGTGGATCTATGTACAGTAGGTGGGCCTGAATCTGGATTAAACGGTGTTGAGAAAGTGGTTGTTAGTAATTTGAATGGCTAGGTGTTTGTTTATCCTCTTTTCTATGACTTTTTCCAGGCAGGGTAGCAGGGAGATAGGGCCGTAGGTGGCTCGCTTCTTTGGGTCTGCTGAGGGTTTCTTGAGGCAAGTGGAGTACTCTGGCATGTTTCCAATGTCCAGGTAGGTGGATATGATGATTGAGTCATTCATGTTGAGGTTGAGGAGTACACAGATGGAATCCAGCCCTTTGATGAAGAAGTGGTGAGGGCAGGGGTCCAGAGGTGCTGAAGAATGTACGGACTGCATGATCATTGCAGTTTCTTGTGTAGTGATGGTTGGCCAAGTGGTCAGGTTGGACCGCTCGGTGTAGGTAGAGATGGGCAGTAGGGCTGCTAAGGTGGAAGGTTCCATTTGGGGTTCAAGGTTTTTGTAAATGCTGGTCATTTTGTGACTGAAGAACAGGAACAGCTGAGTGTAGAGGTCCTGAGATGGGATTACGCTGGTGGTT
The DNA here is from genome assembly GCF_031143425.1 of Pleurodeles waltl. Taxonomy (NCBI): domain Eukaryota; kingdom Metazoa; phylum Chordata; class Amphibia; order Caudata; family Salamandridae; genus Pleurodeles; species Pleurodeles waltl. The sequence continues at coordinate 1,538,149,080 of NC_090440.1, read as the reverse complement.
TTGCTAATGGAGAAGTGAAGTCTTTCCTTGTGACAAGGATTTGCTTGACACAGTTGGTGCTGCTTTCAATGTGGCTGGTGATAGTGGAGCATTTGATGGCTCTGATATGCTGATGGTAGTGCCTGAGGGTGGGTTTGCAGGTACTCCTGTCAGCGTGGTTCGGATTTGTCCTCATCTGATTTCATTTTGCTTGCAGCGCTGTTTGATGAGACTGAGCTCCATTGTGTACCAGTTTGCTTGCAGCCAGGACTCTGTTGCTTAGTTGTATATGGATTTCTGGAGGTTGTTTTTGTGTTGAGGCCGGTGGTGGAAGATTTGGTGATAGTCTTTCTGAGGTGGTTTCTGAGGTAGTGTGGAATGGGTATGCTGAAGTTGATGATGGTGTGGTCAGACCAGGTGATCCGTGTGGGCTTCTTTACTGTGATGTTGCTGAAACTGATAGAGATGGAGTCCTGTAGGTGTCTGGTGGCATGTGCTTGGCCTACAACTCATGGATGAGTCTAAGAGTGGGCAGTCCTTGAGGAGGTTGGTTTGCGCTATAATCGGCGAGGCTGTCTAGTTGATACTTATTGTTGTTGAGGAGTATGAAGCCTCTGGAGTTGAGAATTACTGGGGTGATGAAGTCCACAATGGTGCTAGCAAAGCTTGCAGTGATGCAGAGTTTGAAGTTCAAGTGTTCCTTGTTGCTGACAATGCTTCCTGAGGTGTTGTACTATTTAATGGAAGATGACAGGGATTCCACCTAGGGCTTGTTTGACCTGTTCGGTCTTGTGATCTTGTATTCAGGGATGGATTGCCATGGAGATGACATGGGTGTACATGAGAGTCTTACAGATTTCAGTCAGGAAGGACAGGTCCGGTGAGCAGCCGGATTTTGGTGAATATTCAGGCAGACACCGTGTGAAGCATGTTTCTTTTTTTAATGAAGTTCTGCATAAGGATTAGAGACTTGAGGGAGATTGTGGATTACCTGGGTAAATTATGAAAGGGCATATTTGCCTCCCATGAGGACACCCAGCTATTTCTTTTCTGCTCAAGGTGGGGGAGAGGGCTTCAGGAGTAGATTCCAATCATCATAATAATATGATTATGTGTAATGTAGGGATAAATTATGCAGCAAAAACTGCAATACCTCTATAAATATCCACTATAAGTTTTAGTCACAGACTCACAGAAATCTTCTGACTTCACTATTGCTCACTTTCTTATCAACTATTTATTCAAGAAAGGTAAACAAAATTCAAATATTGTAATTCCAAACAATGCCCCTTGATAGCTGCACGTTGAAGAAAACAGTGTTTTAATGCAAAGTTCCTTAAAAATACACGTGTCATAATAAATCCATGATACGTCACGCGTACTACATTCCTATATTGCCCTCTCAGTGATCCGGTGATATATAAAATACTCAGCCTTAAACTTTGCAGTTTATCATGTCACCATAACCCCTCAATAGTAATACTGGACCATATTACACGTATGCCCATTAATTAGAGAGAGGTTGTGTGTGTTTGTGTGTGTGTGTGTGTGTGAGACAGGAAAAACTACATTGGAGGAAAAAATGCAAATCAGACTGCATAGTTTGCATGGAATGTGGAAATCTGTCATGCTGCGAGTGTATTTCCTCTCTACTACCTTCTGTTGGCTGAGGGGAGTTAACGAACTGCGATCATTTATTTCTTTAACACATTTATAATTTGCTGAAGCCTTCACTGTCACACCTACGCGCTCATGGGAGCACAAAACAACAAGGAGGGGTATCACATAAGCACAGTACATGTAAACAGCAACAAATTAACAGACAAGGGAAGCCATATATATAAAAATAATCTTTATCTACTCATTTTGCCTGATGCAAAGACTCAGTTTGTCTAGGGAATGGAGGCACTCTGGGATGCTGCAGTGCGTCACTCAAACCAACCTCAGGAATGTAGGGGTGAAGACAGAGATCCAACAACATTGTACATTCAGGTGCAAAATTATGTGAGAACCTCAACACATTATGGGCCATATGTACAAACAGATTTTCCCATAGACACAGAATAGGCAAAACTGCTTGCTACATCTGGCCCTATATTCCTCATCTAGTCTGCAGCGGTAATTACATGTGGCCCTCTATTATATTTCAGCTAGTAATCTCAATGGGGCCCATAAAATGGGTGACTACCGCCATTAGGATTACAAGACTCACAGGGACACCCCGGATCCGGTGTTTTTTCCCTGACATTATGACTGCCGAAAGCAAGAGAAGTTGTAATATGGGGCAAAATATGCAGCAATAAAAGCAGAAACTGACTTCCACACAGAATTTTAAAAAATGCAATGGGATAACTATATCCTCCATTTCCAGAGTTACAAACGTGTGCAGTATTGTAATTCCAGGGCATCAAGCTACCCTCTTACTCATGTCTGTTGTACTACTCACATTAACATAGATTACTTTGTCTTGATGTAAAACTCACATCTGTAAAATAACTTATTGACAGTTCGTTGCAGGATGCAGTATTTTGTTAGAAGGACTACGGATGCAAATTAGGAAACGCGGTCCCATATTTAAGAAAAATGATGCCCAGCTGCGCTAGCGCAGTTGTGCGTCAAAACATTTACTGTGAGCTAATGCCATTCCCTAACGCCATCTGTGTACCATAGTTATAAAATGGCGTACGATGGCGCTTAAAAATGGTTAAACCACTGCAACATGTCATAAGTAAAAATGATGCTAATGCTGCAAAAATGGCATTAGAAGTTTTTGCTGCACTTTTTTACGCAAAATGGATTAGCGCCATATTTAACAGCATTAGCGTAAAAAATATGCGCAAGCAAGAAAAAAAAATTGGGATGACAAGATAGAGAATGCAGACCAGGCGGGACCCCAGAGAGATCCAATCAAACAAGTACCAGCCTGGAGGGTCCAGCAAAGTCCCAGAATGAGAACAGGAAGCAGAAGTGTCGCTTTAGTGAGGAGAATGACATCTTGGTCAGAAAGGTAATGGAGCATCAACAACAGCTCTTCATCACCTCCAAATTGCCAATAGATAGGAGAGAGGCTATGTGGCAGGCAATAGCAAATAAGGTCAACAGTGTGGCAGAGGTGAAGAGGACTGTCACTGTTTGTAAGAAGAGCTGGCACAATTCAAAGCACAGAGCTAAGGAGAAACTTGCCAAAAACTGAAAGGCAGCACTACAGACTGGAGGTTGAAGTCTTGCACCCCAGGAGGACCTGGATGAGCTGGAGGAGATGGTGGCAGTGGTCATCCCGGAGGAGCTGGTCACTGGAATCACAGGACAGCACAGACTACCAAGAACTACCACAAATTCAGGGTAAGTTGCAGGGGGGACTATCTGGAATCTCACAAATGGCAGAAGGGGGGGGGCACATAGGACACACTGAATGCATGCAATAGGGTCGCATTGGGCCACAACAACTCCCAACGCATATTGTTGTTGCCCCAGAACCAAGCCATGTTCACCAGAGACTGAGATTATAGTCAGCACCACCCCAGCGGTGGTGTCAGGATGACACAACAAGGCAAACTACTTCCCATCCTCCTCGTGTCATTGCCCTTCTCATGTGGGCTGCATCCTGCAACACACATATAAATGCCACCTTGCCAAAATAGATTGTTTATGTGTGGGGCCTGCTAAAGGCAGATGACAACTTACACAACACAGTAACACAATAATTGTAAGCAATGAACCTTCCTGTGCATTGCTGCACTAGTGTCATCATTCACAGTACCAATGCAGTAAAGCACCAAAAGGGTGATACCACTCATTAAACTACTGTGTGAATGTCCACCATGGTGAATAGGAAGGTAAATTATGTGCTACCATGGTGTCAGTGGCTGGGGCAAGGGGTCTGCAAGGAATTTGGTGGTGTGGGATCAATGCACAAATATATTGAGAGGTTGCCCCATGTGTGATGCACAATGCAACACATAATTAACAACTACAACCGAGGGTCTGTCACTTTTCACTGAGCATTGAGTAGCAAGTAAATTATGAGCCATGTCAACAGCCACTATAGTCAAAGATTGACATTTCACTGTCTCATTGTAGAGGATGATGCCTTACCTCCTGCCAACCTGCCTATCCTGGATTTTACAGATTACATTGATGACCAGGTGCCGACTATCAATGAAGAGACTCTCCAGCATGTCCTAGGTTCCCTCCAGACACCACCTCCAGTTGTAGGGAGTACACACAGCTTTGCAGGATCTTCACATGAACCACCCAACTACCACCACACATCACCAACCAGTCCTGCTACAGTCCTGGACTACGAGGACCCAGACAGCACCTTTCAGAGGACAGTGGTAGGAATCCACGGGAGCTGGGCAAGCAGGAGTGGGTGGGGATGGAGACCATGTCAGGCAGCCTAGAGGGAGTGCAGAGGTGCCTCAGTCCAAATAAGGACAACTCAGCTGCTGTCAGACGCACACACTCCCCGAAACGCGTACTCCAAAAGTCTCTGGCTGACATATCTGCTGTCATGAGACAGAGGCTTCAACAACTGCCCTCCCAAAGTGGCAGCAGCATGATAGATAACAGGCTGGGGGCTATACAGAATACCCTGGAGTCCACACAGTGGGAAGTGGCCTCCCTCAGGGAAAACATGGCTGCCCACCACTGGAATGTTGCAGTGGTGTTGCGAAATCAGCAGTTCCTCCTTGCTGCAGTGATGCCTATGTGTTCCCACAAATGGCAGCTGCCTGGACCTTTGATTCCACATCTCTATCCCCTGATATGTGTGTGGCCCTCTCAATTTCAACAACAGCACCATTCATGGCACAGGAAGCACCATACACATCAGAGGATGAAGATGTGGAAGGAGGAACATTCACAAGGAAAACCACCTGGTAGCACCAGTCTGTGCCACATGGACAGTATCTCCTTGGTTCTGTGCGTAGATCATGCTAGTGTTGTGACAGCTGGCAATGTGCCTTCTTCACTCAACCACTGTTGACTTATCTGCTATAGACTGTCATGATCTCAATTCCTACCTATGGTCAATTTACATACCTTCTCACTAATGCACACTTCTCCTGCCCATGTCTCACTACATGTCCCTCACCCTTGGGCTCTGAATGTACAACAAATATCTCAGGATCTCTCATGGGGTCTGTGAACTGGACATTGTAATCCACTGGACAATACACTTGCACATGCAAATAAATCTCCATAATCACATGAATTGTGTCAAAATTTACTGTGATCCATCAACTCATCTAAATGTATGCATTGTGTGAAGCTACGTCAATGAGAACAGAACCTAATTACAAGTGTGACTTACTGTCAGACACAAAGCCACACACTAGGACTTTAACATGAAAAAGATGACAGATGGTGTGTGCCACAACAAACTTACAGAGCCTTAAAAGCATGTATTGAACAGATATCCATGCAAGTTGACATATGGCATGTATTGGTCAGAACCAAGTGTCTGGAATTGTCCCTGATGAGAGCACCAGTCCAACTAATATGTGTGGAACAGAAGAGGCAAATTTGCTCAGTAGCGGGCAGCTGTCAGTGTGCCTGGATACGTATCCCAAATAAGTTTAAGTAATATGGGCCACACATTACAAGATTTATTCTGACAGACCTCTGCGATGACAGTTGAAGTTCCATATTTACCTGTCAAATATTCTATATGCATATACAATGAGAATGTCAGGAACTGAGGATGACACATTTTTTGAGTAGTTAATGTCATATTGCAGCCAATGTGACAGCTCCTTGGTCATAGGGGCTACATATAGTCATACTTGTAAATCAATACAGAATGCATACCCTAAGGCATTCCTCTACCTAAGCCAGTGCACACATGAGCACAACTAAACACTCAATCAATATAGAGACCTAATTGTCTAAAACTGACAGGCTTTATTGAAACAATAAAACAACACCTTATTAAAACCTAACGTAGACACTATCCTACACTAAATAAAGGATACTAACTTATCTAATCTTACCCCTACAGCTATCTATTCTAATCTAAACTTACCTTAAACGTTTAAAGCCACACACTAAACATTGTCCCTCCAGCCCCATTCAGAGACAACATACGAGTAGGACAACATAAACTAAGGCTACATACATACTAACTTAACCTATATCCTAAACAAATATATGTTTTTTGCATTTTTTTAATGGATTTTCTTGCGTTTTTTATCTTTTCATAAACACAGAACCCCGTACATAATCTCCCACGCAAACCCCTCAAAACAAAAAACAGTACTAAAACCCAACTATACTTACTCTATCCTACCGCTAAACTGATCTATTCAACTACTTATCACTACCCACCTAAAACCCACTAAAACTGATAACAATATACAACAGGAAAAGGTAAGGAACTGGGAGGCTGTCCAGCAACATGATTAGAGCTTCTTCAGCTTTTTTTTACAAAACTTCAGCAACTTTTAATTCCTAGCATTGTACTTCTCGAGCTGGTTCAACCTTGCCATTATAGCTGTCATGTCCCTTCTCATGTCCACCTCAAAGTTTGAGGATGTGGCTCCTGCAGGTCGTTGTGGCTGTGACTCAGTAGGCATAGGTGCTGATGATTTTGAGGGGGTTGGAGCAGCTGAGACCCCCCTGACCACAGATGTTCTGCTTGATGTGCCCGAGAAGCCTATGGAATGCCAATGCATCATTCATGTGTCCTTGGGTTAACACCTGCTCAGAGCAGGCGTTCCAAGGGGGGACACCATTGCTGACACTGAGCCGCTATGTACAGTTCAGGATTAGTGCCCATATAGTTTGTCCTAAGCCTGAACAGTATATCTATATTGTCTACAGATTTTCTACCTATTGCTCCCTACCTTGTGGTATGGTGTGCAAAATGTCTTGCAAGGGCAACCTAAGGGACACAGGAAGAGTGGCATTGCACTGTGTGCAGCTGCAGCATTCCTTCTTATTTAACTACCTGTGCACATGCGTGTCTAACATCTTCTAAGTACCAGGTATGCACTCAGCATCCACATTATGTACAGACGTGATGTGATCAAGCTCACTCACAAGTATCAGGATGGGTAGATCATGTTGGTAAATCAGCACACACCTAGTTGGCTACAATCCGTAGACATGTCCCACATCCATCTGGAGCAGAGTTGTATTCTCATTGTGTACTCAACTGACTGTTGCCCATCACAATAAGGCTCCTTGCACGGCCACTGCCTCACTTAATTTCTGAAGATTAGTGAGGAACCGGTAGTGCAACTGTCTCCTACATAAGCCCACTAGAGACCTCAACACATGTACATCATCTGTACTGTTTCATGAGTAACTTAAAGCAACATGTGGCACAGAGTGCTGTAAAAAGTGCTGTGACAAATATGTTGGCAACAGGCATGCTGATTAGATAAAGAGCACCTCTAACACATATTTAGACTGACATCAACATGTATGTGGGCATGCTTTCCTTTTCCTAACACCCACAATTCCATAGCAGCACAGGTTGGCACTTGTGCAACAATCAACTTAATCTACATCCTCAATATTGAATCAGACATGGGGGGTCATTCTGACTCCCGCCGGGCGCGGTCACTGCGCGCCCGGCGGGAGCCGCCAAAATACCGTACCGCGGTCGGAAGACCGCGGTGGGTATTTTGAGGTTTCCCCTGGGCTGGCCAGGGGAAACCGTCCTTCCCACGATGAAGCCGGCTCGTAATCGAGCCGGCGGAGTAGGAAGGTGCGACGGGTGCTACTGCACCCGTCGCATATTTCACTGTCTGCTAAGCAGACAGTGAAATACAAGCGGGGCCCTCTTACAGGGGCCCCTGCAGTGCCCATGCCATTGGCATGGGCACTGCAGGGGCCCCCAGGGGCCCCGCGACACCCCCTACCGCCATCCTGTTCCTGGCGGCCGAACCGCCAGGAACAGGATGGCGGTAGGGGGTGTCAGAATCCCCTCGGCGGCGCAGCAAGCTGCGCCGCCTTGGAGGATTCCAACGGGCAGTGGTAAACCGGCGGGAGACCGCCGGTTTACCCTTTCTGACCGCGGCTGAACCGCCGCGGTCAGAATGCCCTCGGGAGCACTGCCAGCCTGTTGGCGGTGCTCCCGTGGTCGGTGGCCCTGGCGGCCACCGGCCGCCAGGGTCAGAATGACCCCCATGATGTCTAAATCCTAACTTAGAAGATGTTATCTCATTGCTCACACATGCCATTTCAACATTGTATAGCACACATCATACCCTCTCACACAAAACCCTGAAATGACACATGGCTGCATCAGGGCCTTCAAACTGGTGTTGTGTAGCCATTTTAGTTATAGCTCCATGCACGTTATTTTAACAGACTAGGCCGCTCAGCACTTTAACCTAGATATAATTTATTCAGCTTCGTCTTATTATTGTTACAATACCCATTTTTACGGTCTTGTTTTATTTCCATCTATCTAACTGTTTTTGCCCAGGCCGGCACTCTGTTCTCAAACAAGACATTCTTGATTACTCTGTGCTTTTTCCAAGTCTACAGCATGGTACATTGCCGGTGAATGTGGTAGAAGTTTAGTCTCCAACATTCTTAGAAAATACACATCTTTACATAGGGACACTTTCTCAAAATATCAGCTGTGTTATTATAAAAACACTTCCTTGTCCCTTACACATTAGAGGGAGATTCCAGCCAGGGAACCACGACTGTATGCTGACTGCCGAATGCTTCGCTACAGATGCTAAAGCAGACCGCAGGCCTTTGCTCAGGTATGGGGTTGATGTCTTTCCAGGGGAACCTGAAGGGCAGACTTAGAGTTTAACATGCTATGCTCTATCCCAGCCTAGGAAGGGGTTAGTCTATTGAAAATAGTGACAATATGATAGCGTTGTTTTTATGCTTCACTCTTCTCGTCACAATTTTAATATTGTCATGTTGTGTCGTCCTGGTTATTGCAGCTCACGCCTTGCTATCTAAGATGCAGTCATTTTATTAAACTTATTATTGAAACATATACTGCTTCTATTTCTGATTTATATATGAGACTGAATTGTAAGTGAGAGAACCGGATGCGACCTGAGTGACCACGACTTCCCTGAGAAGCCAAGTATGTCATGCGGTCGGCTGCCCAATCATCACTATCCTATGGTGGGGATGAGGCACTGCTAGTTAGCCGGAGCAGAACCCGGATTAAAGCGATAGGCATCACCTGCAGTGGGCAAGACTTAGGCCCTCATTACAACCCTGGCGGTTGGTGATAAAGCGGCGGTAATACCGCCAACAGGCCGGCGGTAAAAAAAATGGAATCACGACCATGGCGGAAACCGCCAACACAGACAGCCACTTTAACATTCCGACCGCTACGGCGGTAGCAACAAACACCGCTGTGGTAACCGCCAACAGACGGTCCGAAGACTACACTATTGCAAGGCACCAATCTGCCAGCTTTCCGGGGAGGTACCAACGCCATCAAAAGCACAGCGGAAACAGTACTTGGAACGGAAACCACTCACCTCTCGACACCCAACGAGGAACCAGGACGCCATGGAGCCCGAGTTACAGGTGTTACCAATGTTGGTTTACCTCCTCTTCTACCAGGAACATCAAAGACGGCAGCGATGACCATGGTGAGTACTGCACCTAGCACACAGGGGAGGGGGAGGAAAAACAGAGTGACACACACACGCAACACCCCCACCCCCAACAACACACATAAACACATGCAGCAACATTACATTTACTCCCCGTAATCCCCTGGAAGAACGCAAGGACCAAATGAAATGATTGTAATGAGTGTAATCATCGAAAATCCAGATAGGCCAACATAAATTTAAAAGATCAGCATATACAAATATTTACAGCAAGTACACAAGTCAGGATACTGTTCCATTACATGTCCATGGACCAGTGGTCCCAAAAAGCATGGGCGAAGCCCACACATGACACCTGCCTCAAAACAGAGAGAACGCTGCTGGGGCCTCAGGTTGAAAAAAAACAGGTGCCTCAGGGGGAAGGGGAGGGGGCACCTCAGCCGGATGATGGGACGGCGCCACTGCTCCACGAGGGGGCTCCATGCCCACTGCTTGGTCCTGGGGAGTGCAAAGCCACAGTCTCTCAAGTCTCTCAAGTGGGTGCACTACCCACTGCTTGGTCCTGGGGGGTAGAAAGCCACAGTCTATCAAGTCTCTCAAGTGGGTGCACTGCCCACTGCTTGGTCCTGGGGAATGCAAAGCCACAGTCTCTCAAGTCTCTCAAGTGGGTGGTTTGCCCACTGCTTTATACTGGGGAGTGCAAAGCCACAGTCTCTCAAGACTCTGAAGTGGGTGGTTTGCCCACGCATTGGTCCTGGGGAGTGCAAAGCCACAGTCTCCCAAGTGGGTGGTTTGCCCACTGCTTTATCCTGGGGAGTGCAAAGCCACAGTCTCTCAAATCTCTCAAGTGGGTGGTTTGCCCACGCATTGGTCCTGGGGAGTGCAAAGCCACTGTCTCTCAAGTATCTCAAGTGGGTGGTTTGCCCACGCATTGGTCCTGGGGAGTGCAAAGCCACAGTCTCGCAAGTCTCTCAAGTGGGTGATTTGCCCACTGATTGGTCCTAGGGAGTGCAAGGCCACAGTCTCTCAAGTGGATGCAGTTCTCCACTGGTTCTGGAGGGGGCCTGGTGCCCAGAGTGCTTCATCCTGCCAAGGATTGCGGTAGTGGATGCTGTTCTCCACTGGTTATGGAGGGGGCTTTGTGCCCAGAGTGCTTCATCCCGCCAAGGACTGGGGCAGTGGATGCTGTACTCCACTGGTTCTGGAGGTGGCCTGGTGCCCAGAGTGCTCCATCCTGCCAAGGGTTGGGGTAGTGGATGCTGTTCTCCACTGGTTCTTGAGGGGGCTTCGTGCCCAGAGTGTTTCATCCTGCCAGGGACCGGGATAGTGGATGCTGATCTCCACTGGTTCTGGAGGAGGCATGGTGCCCAGAGTGCTTCATCCTGCCAACGACTGGGGTAGTGGATGCTGTTCTCCACTGGTTCTAGAAGGGGCTTTGTGCCCAGAGTGCTGCACCTGGGGTGTGACAGTTCCTCACCTGGGTGTCTGAGCCACAAGATTTTCTGGGAACAGGTAGCATGATACTCCATGGCGGCAGAGACACACTCCTCCCTGCGGCGCCTTAGCCTGCCAACTGCTGTTACTGCCAGTGCTGGTTGTGGTGCCTCAAGTAGTGTGTGCAGGGTCCAGGACATCTCCTGCAGCCTCGGACGACTGCCCACTGGGGATGATGCTGATGTCAGCTGTGGTCGCACTGGCTGGGCACATCGCGGGGCAGGTGGCGGTGGCTGCGGCGGAGATGCTGCTGGTGGTGCTGGTGTCAGCACCTGTGGAAGGAGACAGCAGGACGTCTCCTGCAGCCTCGGATGGCTGCCCACTGGGGATGATGCTGGGGACTGTAGCAGAGGCGGCAGACATGCAGGTGGCGGTGCAGGTGGCGGTGGCCACGGCCGTACAGGTTGCTGTTCTGTCTTGCAGAACGGGTGACACCAGTCCCTCACCCGGAGGCTCCGTGCCCTGAGCTGACTTCCCTTTGGCCTTGTGTTCCTTCCCCACCTTGGAAGTCGCTGCTGGGACCTTGGCACTGTCCTCTTTTGTCTTGGAGGAGGCCTTGCTGGGTTGTTGGTGCAGCTTTTCCATATGGCATGTGGGCCCCTTCTTCACCTTGGCACGTGGCAGAATAGGGTGATCCTTGGCCTCACTAGGTGGCACACTGGCAGCCCTGATGGGTCCCACCCGCGATGTTACTGGACTTGCAGGGACCAAAGTGCTTGAGGATTTTGTGGCTGTGGTGCTGGGCTGGGATCTGGACATCCTGGCCCTAGGGGAAGGACGGGGGGAAGTGTAGGGAAGAGGTCAATGATAGCCAGGAAAAGTTTCTTTGACACACTGGATGGGAAGATGGTGGGGGTTTGGGAGTGGAGGAAGGGGTAGTGGTTGTAGTAGGTGTACGTCTGCTGAGTTTGGGTGAGGGTGCATGGGCTGGAGGCTGTTGTGAGGTGGATGGCTGTTGAGTGGGTGTGTGCCTGCGTTTGTGTACTTTGGGAGGAGGGTTCACAGACACAGTGGGAGAGGACACAGGGGACGTGTGCATGGTAGTGGGGGTGGAGATTGCACGTGAGCGGTGTGTGGTGATGGGCGTAGTGGCTGAGGATGTAGTGCATGCAGGTGTGAGGGGAGACAAGACTGGGAGGGAGGTGGAGGACGTGGAGGAGGGGGACACAGTGGAGGCAGTGGATGTTGGTGTGTCTGCATGGGTATGGTGCTTGTGTGAGTGCATGTGGGATGTGTGGTGCTTTTGTTTGCCTGAGCCACTTTTGTGTGTTGATGAGTGTGCATGCTGGTCTGATGGTGTGCTTGGGATAGGCTGAGGTACAGGGGATTGCGTCTGGGTAGTGGAAGTTGGAGGGGGGGGCTGGACACAGGGACAATGGCTGCCATCAGTGCTGAGGCCAGAGCCTGAAATGCTCTCTGTTGGGCTACCATGCCCTAATGAATGTCCTCCAGGTATGCATTTGTTTGCTGCAAATGCCTCTCAACACCCTGGATGGCATTCAAAATGGTTGACTGCTCAACAGTGAGGGATCCCAGGAGGTCAATAGCCTCCTCACTGAGGGCAGCGGAGATGACTTGGGCAGGGCCTGAGGTGCCTGGGGCGAAGGAGATGCCCACCCTCCTGGGTGAGCGAGCACATGAAACATGCTGAGAGGCTGCTGGGAGGGTGTTGCTGGTAGGGGGGGTGGAGGCTGTACCTGTTGTTGCAGTGGGCACAGAGGTGCCCGCCACCGCAAGGGAGCTCCCATCAGAGGAGGAAGTCACTGTCGCTGGTGTCTCCTCCTGTCCCCGTTGTGGAGCTCCCCTCGTCCTACGTCCCACTGGTCCCTTCAAACTCCGTACATTCACCCTCCTGGGCCATGTGGGTTGCAGCTCCCTCAGCTCGGGGCCAATGCTCCTCCGCCAGATGATGCTAATGCACACATGGACAGGGTTACAAAACAAAAAGGGGTGGAAAGACAGATGCGACACATGGTCAATGCCAGCAACAATACCACTGTTGGCGGACACAACATACAGGGAGCAGCCCTATGCACTAGGCCATGCACTAACTGTATTTGGGAAAATCACCTGCCCATGGGGGACTGTGCCTAAGCCCATTTGATGCACACCTGGAACCCACAGGAGCCTGACTAGGTGTAGATGGCCACTACCACTTTTGGGGTTGGAGTGCCACAGAGCCTGCCTAACAATGGACCTACCCTAGCAAGTTTGCCCTGGCCTAGGGGAACCCACAGCCCACTTCCCCCACCCAGACACCTCATGCAGCACGCAGTCAGCTGAATGTGACTGTACTCACCCCCTTGTGGCTGCTGTGATGCCCTCAAGCGCCCATCCAACTCAGGATATGCCACCACCAGCATCCGGTACATCAGGGGGTTCATGGTGCGACAGGCACCCCTTCAATGTTGGGAGGCCATCCCTATCTGGGCCTCCGCCGTCTTCTTGGTCCAGCGGCACAGGTCCTCCCATCTTTTGTGGCAGTGGGTACTCCGTCTATGGTAGACCCCCAGGGTCCGCACTTCCTTGGCAATGGCACGCCAAATACCCTTCTTCTGGTAGGCACTGACCTAGAGGAAAAGTGAAGTAAGAATGGATTTTGCTCCCCAGTCCTGTTCTTCTTACTCATTGGCCACAACTTCCCACCCTGGCCCAGAAACACATACACTTACCATGCTCACATGCTAGCCTCAGCCCACCCCCCCTGTATCCTCCATCCACCCCACTCCATACATTTATGTCCCATTCATCATGCTCACAGTGTACTCACCTGTTTGTCTGGAGGACCGTAGAGTAGCGTGTACTTGGGGAGGACCCCAGCCACCAGGTTGTCCAACTCCTCCGCAGTGAAGGCAGGGGCCCTTTCCCCAGACACAGTAGCCATTGTCGCTTCCAGACTCAGGTCACAGCAGCACTTGCAGTGTAGGTCCTCTCCTGTTGAAGGTCATGTATCAAGTGAGTGAACAGATAGAAAATGGCGGTTACGTCCGCGGCGGTGCGTACTGTCACCGTCGGTGTACATCGTCATTGGATCCCTGGAAACCATAGGGCCCAATGATAACCAATGCTGAATTGCGCCGCGGACATCGTCCGCCTACCTGTAGGAAAGTACCATCTTGCCTGGCATGTTACCCCCATTTTTCACTGTATATATGTTGTTTTAGTTGTATGTGTCACTGGGACCCTGCCAGCCAGGGCCCCAGTGCTCATAAGTGTGCCTGAATGTGTTACCTGTGTTATGACTAACTGTCTCACTGAGGCTCTGCTAATCAGAACCTCAGTGGTTATGCTCTCTCATTTCTTTCAAATTGTCACTAACAGGCTAGTGACCAATTTTACCAATTTACTTTGGCTTACTGGAACACCCTTATAATTCCCTAGTATAGGGTACTGAGGTACCCAGGGTATTGGGGTTCCAGGAGATCCCTATGGGCTGCAGCATTTCTTTTGCCACCCATAGGGAGCTCTGACAATTCTTACACAGGCCTGCCACTGCAGCCTGAGTGAAATAACGTCCACGTTATTTCACAGCCATTTTACACTGCACTTAAGTAACTTATAAGTCACCTATATGTCTAACCTTTACCTGGTAAAGGTTGGGTGCGAAGTTACTTAGTGTGTGGGCACCCTGGCACTAGCCAAGGTGTCCCCACATTGTTCAGGGCCAATTCCCCGGACTTTGTGAGTGCGGGGACACCATTACACGCGTGCACTACATATATCAAATCAAATCAAATCATTAACATTTATAAAGCGCGCTACTCACCCGTGCGGGTCTCAAGGCGCTAGGGGAAAGAGGGGGTTACTGCTGCTCGAAAAGCCAGGTCTTTAGGAGTCTCCGGAAAGCGGAGTGGTCCTGGGTGGTCCTGAGGCTGGTGGGGAGGGAGTTCCAGGTCCTGGCCGCAAGGAAGGCGAAAGATCTCCCACCCGCCGTGGAGCGGCGGATGCGAGGGACGGAAGCGAGTGCGAGGCCAGAGGAACGGAGGAGGCGGGTGGGGACGTAGAAGCTGAGGCGTCGGTTGAGATATTCCAGTCCCTTGTTGTGGATGGCTTTGTGTGCGTGGGTGAGAAGTCGAAAGGTGATCCTTTTGCTGACTGGGAGCCAATGCAGGTGTCTCAGGTGTGCGGAGATGTGGCTGTTGCGGGGTACGTCGAGGATGAGGCGGGCCGAGCCGTTTTGAATGCGTTGCAGGCGATTTTGGAGTTTGGCTGTGGTTCCAGCGTAGAGGGTGTTGCCGTAGTCCAGGCAGCTCGTGACGAGGGCGTGGGTCACGGTTTTTCTAGTGTCGGCGGGGATCCAGCGGAAGATCTTGCGGAGCATGCGGAGGGTGAGGAAGCAGGCGGAGGACACGGCATTGACTTGCTTGGTCATGGTGAGAAGAGGGTCCAAGATGAAGCCGAGGTTGCGGGCGTGGTCTGCGGGGGCCGGTGCGGTGCCGAGGGCCGTGGGCCACCAGGAGTCGTCCCAGGCAGACGGGGTGTTGCCGAGGATGAGGACTTCCGTTTTTTCAGAGTTCAGCTTTAGGCGGCTGAGCCTCATCCAATCTGCGACGTCCTTCATACCCTCTTGTAGGTTGGTCTTGGCGTTGGTGGGGTCCTTAGTGAGGGAGAGTATAAGTTGGGTGTCGCCGGCGTAGGAGGTGATGATGATGTCGTGCTTGCGTACGATGTTGGTGAGGGGGCTCATGTAGACATTGAAGAGTGTCGGGCTGAGTGATGAGCCTTGGGGTACGCCGCAGATGATCTCGGTGGGTACTGAGCGAAATGGAGGGAGGTAAACTCTTCGGGAACGGTTTGAGAGGAAGGAGGCTATCCAATTCAGGGCCTGGCCTTGGATCCCGGTGGAGCGGAGGCGGGTGATTAGGGTGCGGTGACAGACGGTGTCGAAGGCAGCCGAAAGGTCGAGGAGAATGAGGGCGACTGTTTCACCGTTGTCCATCAGGGTTCTGATGTCGTCTATGTAGCTTCACAATGGTAACTCCGAATATGGCCATGTAACATGTCTATGATCATGGAATTGCCCCCTCTATGCCATCCTGGCATAGTCGGCACAATCCCATGATCCCAGTGGTCTGTAGCACAGACCCTGGTACTGCCAAACTGCCTTTCCCGGGGTTTCACTGCAGCTGCTGCTGCTGCCAGCCCCTCAGACAGGCTTCTGCCCTCCTGGGGACCAGCCAGGCCTGGCCCAGGATGGCAGAACAAAGGACTTCCTCTGAGAGAGGGTGTTACACCCTCTCCCTTTGGAAAATAGTGTGAAGGCAGGGGAGGAGTAGCCTCCCCCAGCCTAAGGAAATGCTTTCATGGGCACACATGGTGCCCATTTCTGCATAAGCCAGTCTACACCGGTTCAGGGACCCCTTAGCCCTGCTCTGGCGTGAAACTGGACAAAGGAAAGGGGAGTGACCACTCCCCTGACCTGTACCTCCCCTGGGAGGTGCCCAGAGCTCCTCCAGTGTGCTCCAGACCTCTGCCATCTTGGAAACAGAGGTGCTGCTGGCACACTGGACTGCTCTGAGTGGCCAGTGCCATCAGGTGACGTCAGAGACTCCTCCTGATAGGCTCCTTCAGGTGTTGCTAGCCAAACCCTCTTTTCTGGCTATTTAGGGTCTCTGCTTTGGGGATTTCCTTAGATAACGAATGCAAGAGCTCATCCGAGTTCCTCTGCATCTCTCTCTTCACCTTCTGCCAAGGAATCGACTGCTGACCATGCTGGAAGCCTGCAAAACTGCAACAAAGTAGCGAAGACGACTACTGCAACTCTGTAACGCTGATCCTGCCGCCTTCTCAACTGTTTTCCTGGTGGTGCATGCTGTGGAGGTAGTCTGCCTCCTCTCTGCACTAGAAGCTCCGAAGAAATTTCCCGTGGGTCGACGGAATCGTCCCCCTGCAACAGCAGGCACCAAAGAACTGCATCACCGGTACCCTGGGTCTCCTCTCAGCACGACGAGCGAGGTCCCTTGAATCCAGCAACTCTGTCCAAGTAACTCCCACAGTCTAGTGACTCTTCAGTCCAAGTTTGGTGGAGGTAAGTCCTTGCCTCCCCACGCCAGACTGCATTGCTGGGAACCGCGACTTTTGCAGCTACTCCGGCCTCCGTGCACTTCCTTTGAGCACAGTCCAGCCTGGGTCCACGGCACTCTAACCTGCATTGCACGACCTCCTAAGTTTTTCTCCGGCGACGTGGGACTCCTTTGTGCGACTTCGGGTGAGCACCGTTTCACGCATCCTTGTAGTGCCTGTTTCTGGCACTTCTACGGGTGCTGCCTCCTGCTGAGAGGGCTCCTTGTCTTGCTCGACGCCCCCTCTGTCCCCAGACGCAATTGGCGACATCCTGGTCTCTCCTGGGCCACAGCAGCACCCAAAAACCCTAACCGCATGATTTGCAGCTAGCAAGGCTTGTTGGTGGTCTTTCTTCAGGAAAACATTTCTGCACGACTCTCCATGGCATGGGGGATCCGTCCTCCAAAGGGGAAGTTCCTAGCCCTTGTCGTTCCTGCAGAATCTCCAGCTTCTACTGTCCAGTAGCAGCTTCTTTGCACCCACAGCTGGCATTTCCTGGGCATCTGCCCATCTCCGACTTGCTTGTGACTTTTGGACTTGGTCCCCTTGTTCCACAGGTACCCTCGACTGGAAATCCATCGTTGTTGCATTGCTGATTTGTGTCTTTCCTGCAGAATTCCCCTATCACGACTTCTATGTCCTTTGGGGAACTTTAGTGCACTTTGCACTCATTTTTCAGGGTCTTGGGGTGGGCTATTTTTCTAACCCTTACTATTTTCTAATAGTCCCAGCGACCCTCTACAAGGTCACATAGGTTTGGGGTCCATTCGTGGTTCGCATTCCACTTTTGGAGTATATGGTTTGTGTTCCCCCTATCCCTATGTGTCTCCATTGCATCCTATTGTAACTATACATTGTTTGCACTGTTTTCTAATACTATTACTGCATATTTTGGTATTGTGTACATATATCTTGTGTATATTTGCTATCCTCATACTGAGGGTACACTCTGAGATACTTTGGCATATTGTCATAAAAATAAAGTACCTTTATTTTTAGTATATCTGTGTATTGTGTTTTCTTATGACATTGTGCATATGACACTAGTGGTATGTAGGAGCTTCACTTGTCTCCTAGTTCAGCCTAAGCTGCTCTGCTAAGCTACCATTATCTATCAGCCTATGCTGCTAGACACCCTATACACTAATAAGGGATAACTGGGCCTGGTGCAAGGTGTAAGTACCCCTTGGTACTCACTACAAGCCAATCCAGCCTCCTACATTGGTTGTGCAGCGGTGGGATAAGTGCTTTGAGACTACTTACCACTTTTGTCATTGTACTTTTCATAAGAGAAAAATATACAAAACAAGTTCAGTGTATGTACACCTAACCAAAAGGTTTTGCATTTCTTTTCTCACCTCTTTTCTAAAGTGCTGAAAAGTACCTCTAAACTTTCTAAAAAGTTCTTAAAAGTTTAAAAAGTTTTTTTTTCTGTCTTTCTAAAAGTTCTGAAAACTTTTTTCTCTTTTTCTATCACTTAAACTCTCTCTAAAAATGTCTGGCACAGGCCAAACTGTTGATCTGTCCAAACTTGCTTATGATCACCTTAGCTGGAAAGGAGCAAGGAGTCTCTGCATAGAGAGAGGTTTGAGTGTAGGGAAGAATCCTTCTTTGGAATTATTGCTTAACATGCTTAGAGAACAAGATAAGGCCAGAAGGGCCCCATGTGTTGAAAAAGTAGCCAATGGTTCCCAATCTGATCCAGGGACTCCCCTAGGAAAAGATTCAGGAAAGAAACTTCCTAGCCTGACCATTACTAGACAGTCTAGCATAGTTGGTACTGATGTAGAGCCACACCATACAGATAGTGTTGTCTCACATCATAGCAAGAGCATTCATTCTCACCACAGTAGAAGTGATGTTTCTGTTAACCAAGCTGTTAGGGTGCCTTCTGTAAGGGATAGGTCTCCTTCTGTCCATTCTCATCATACTTCTGTTTCCAGACATGTCCCTCCCACCCACCCTGATGACAGATTGTTAGAAAGGGAGCTCAATAGATTGAGAGTGGAACAAACCAGACTGAAGCTCAAGAAGCAACAGCTGGATTTGGATAGACAGTCTTTAGAAGTAGAGAAGGAAAGACAGAAACTGGGTTTAGAAACCCATGGTGGCAGCAGCAGTATTCCCAATAGTCATCCTGTAAAAGAGCATGATTCTAGGAATCTGCACAAGATAGTTCCCCCTTATAAGGAGGGGGATGACATTAACAAGTGGTTTGCTGCACTTGAGAGGGCCTGTGTTGTACAGGATGTCCCTCAAAGGCAGTGGGCTGCTATCCTATGGCTATCATTTAGTGGAAAAGGTAGGGATAGGCTCCTTACTGTGAAAGAAAGTGATGCTAATAATTTTACAGTTCTTAAGAATGCACTCCTGGATGGTTATGGCTTAACCACTGAACAGTACAGGATAAAGTTCAGAGAGACCAAAAAGGAGTCTTCACAAGACTGGGTTGATTTTGTTGACCATTCAGTGAAGGCCTTGGAGGGGTGGTTACATGGCAGTAAAGTTACTGATTATGAAAGCCTGTATAACTTGATCCTGAGAGAGCATATTCTTAATAATTGTGTGTCTGATTTGTTGCACCAGTACTTGGTGGACTCTGATCTGACCTCTCCCCAAGAATTGGGAAAGAAGGCAGACAAATGGGTCAGAACAAGGGTGAACAGAAAAGTTCATACAGGGGGTGACAAAGATGGCAATAAGAAGAAGGATGGTAAGTCTTCTGACAAGGGTGGGGACAAATCTAAAAATGAGTCTTCATCAGGCACACAAAAACACTCTGGTGGGGGGGGTGGGTCCAAATCCTCTTCAAATCAAAATAAAGAAAAGAAACAATGGTGCTATTTATGTAAAATAAAAGGCCATTGGACAACAGATCCCAGTTGTCCAAAGAAAAGCACCAAGCCTCCTACCACTATAACCCCTACTGCTACACCTAGTGTCCCTACTAATAGCAGTGGTGGTGGGAGCAAACCTACTAATAGCCAATCCAAGGGAGTAGCTGGGCTCACTATTGGTAACTTAGTTGGGGTTGGTCTTGTTAGGGAGACCACAGAGTCTGTGTTAGTCTCTGAGGGGGCTATTGATTTAGCCACCTTAGTTGCTTGTCCCCTTAATATGGATAAGTACAAGCAGCTACCCCTAATAAATAGTATTGAGGTTCAGGCCTACAGGGACACAGGTGCCAGTGTCACAATGGTGATAGAGAAACTGGTCCACCCTGAACAACACCTACTTGGTCACCAGTACCAAGTAACCGATGCTCACAACAACACACTTAGCCACCCCATGGCTGTTGTAAATCTCAACTGGGGGGGTTACTGGCCCAAAGAAAGTTGTGGTTGCCTCAGATTTACCTGTAGAATGTCTATTAGGAAATGATTTACAGACATCAGCTTGGGCAGAAGTGGAGTTGGAGGCTCATGCAGCAATGCTGGGCATTCCAGGGCATATTTTTGCTTTGACCAGGGCTCAGGCCAAAAAGCAAAAAGGACAGGGTGACTTGGATCCTGGAACAATGGACCAAGTGCTCCCTAAAGCTAGGGCTAGTAGAAGTAAAGCACTACCTACTATCCCTCCCTCTACAGTGGATTCTACTTCTGAGGAAGAAGAATTTCCACCCTGTGCAGAACCTACACCAGAGGAGCTGGAAGCAGACACTGCTGAGCTTTTGGGTGAAGGGGGGCCTGCCAGGGAGGAGCTGAGTGTGGCACAGCAAACCTGTCCCACACTAGAGGGTCTAAGACAGCAAGCTGTCAAACAAGCAAATGGGGATGTCAGTGACTCTCACAGAGTTTACTGGGAGGACAACCTCTTGTACACTGAAGCAAGGGATCCAAAACCTGGAGCTGCCAGGAGATTGGTGATTCCTCAGGAGTACAGAAAGTTCCTCCTAAATCTTGCTCACGACATTCCCCTTGCTGGACATTTGGGGCAAATGAAAACTTGGGACAGGCTTGTTCCCTTGTTTCATTGGCCTAGAATGTCTGAGGACACAAAAGATTTTTGTAAGTCCTGTGAAACCTGTCAAGCCAGTGGCAAGACAGGTGGCACTCCAAAGGCACCCCTTATTCCACTGCCTGTGGTTGGAGTTCCCTTTGAAAGGGTAGGGGTTGACATAGTTGGCCCCCTTGACCCTCCTACTGCTTCAGGCAATAGGTTTATCTTGGTGGTAGTGGACCATGCCACCAGATATCCTGAAGCAATTCCTCTAAGGACCACTACAGCTCCTGCAGTGGCAAAGGCCCTCCTGGGAATATTTTCCAGGGTGGGCTTCCCAAAAGAGGTAGTTTCAGACAGAAGAAGCAATTTCATGTCTGCTTACTTGAAGGCCATGTGGAAGGAGTGTGGGGTGACATACAAATTCACCACACCCTATCATCCACAAACAAATGGACTGGTGGAGAGATTTAACAAAACTCTCAATGGCATGATTATGGGACTCCCTGAAAAACTCAGCAGGAGATGGGATATCCTTTTACCATGCCTCCTTTTTGCCTACAGGGAGGTACCACAGAAAGGAGTGGGCTTCAGCCCCTTTGAACTCCTCTTTGGACACCCTGTAAGGGGTCCACTAACACTTGTCAAGGAGGGTTGGGAACAACCTTTAAAAGCTCCAAAGCAAGATATAGTGGATTATGTACTTGGCCTCAGATCAAGGATGGCTGAATACATGAAAAAGGCCAGTAAAAACCTTCAGGCCAGCCAAGAGCTCCAGAAGCAATGGCATGACCAGAAGGCTGTTTTGGTTCAGTACCAACCAGGGCAGAAAGTGTGGGTCTTGGAGCCTGTGGCCCCAAGAGCACTCCAAGACAAATGGAGTGGACCCCACATCATTGTTGAAAAGAAGGGAGAAGTCAACTACTTGGTTGACTTGGGCACGGCCAGGAGTCCCCTTAGGGTGCTCCATGTCAATCGCCTGAAACCCTACTATGACAGGGCTGACCTCACCCTGCTCATGGCAACTGATGAGGGACAGGAAGAAGACAGTGATCCTCTACCTGATCTTTTCTCTTCCACAGAACAAGATGCTCTGGTGGAAGGTGTTGTACTGGCAGATTGTCTTACTGCTGAGCAGAAAGACCACTGCATAAATCTCCTGGGGCAGTTTTCTGAACTCTTCTCTGCTGTGCCAGGTACCACTTCTTGGTGTGAGCACACTATAGATACTGGAGACAGCTTGCCTGTCAAAAGTAAGATCTATAGGCAGCCTGACCATGTCAGAGACTGCATAAAGCACGAGGTGCAGAAAATGTTAGAACTAGGAGTGGTTGAGCACTCTGAAAGTCCATGGGCTTCTCCTGTGGTACTTGTACCAAAACCTCATTCCAAGGATGGAAAGAAGGAAATGCGGTTTTGTGTAGACTACAGAGGTCTCAACCAGGTAACCAAAACTGATGCTCACACTACACCCAGGGCAGATGAGCTCATAGATACACTGGCATCTGCCAAGTATCTAAGCACTTTTGATTTGACTGCAGGGTATTGACAGATCAAATTATCAGAAGATGCTAAAGCTAAAACTGCATTTTCAACCATTGGAGGCCATTACCAGTTCACAGTAATGCCTTTTGGTTTGAAAAATGCACCTGCCACTTTTCAAAGGTTGGTGAACACAGTCCTGCAAGGGCTGGAAGCTTTCAGTGCAGCATATTTGGACGATATAGCTGTCTTTAGCTCCAGCTGGGATGATCACCTGGTCCACCTATGGAAAGTTTTAGAGGCCCTGCAAAAGGCAGGCCTCACTATCAAGGCTTCAAAGTGCCAGATAGGGCAGGGGAAGGTGGTTTATCTGGGACACCTTGTTGGTGGGGAACAGATTGCACCACTTCAGGGGAAAATCCAAACTATTATAGATTGGGTTCCCCCTACTACTCAGACTCAGGTGAGAGCCTTCCTAGGCCTCACTGGGTATTACAGGAGGTTCATTAAGAGCTATGGCTCCATTGCAGCCCCTCTTAATGACCTCACATCCAAGAAAATGCCTAAAAAGGTATTATGGACAGCAAACTGTCAGAAAGCTTTTGAGGAGCTGAAGCAGGCCATGTGCTCTGCACCTGTCCTGAAAAGCCCTTGTTACTCTAAAAAATGTTATGTCCAAACTGATGCATCTGAATTAGGAGTAGGGGCAGTCCTATCACAACTTAATTCTGAGGGCCAGGATCAACCTGTTGCTTTTATTAGTAGAAGGTTGACTCCTAGAGAAAAGCGTTGGTCTGCCATTGAGATGGAGGCCTTTGCTGTGGTCTGGGCACTGAAGAAGTTGAGGCCATACCTGTTTGGCACTCACTTCATTGTTCAGACAGACCACAAACCTCTACTTTGGCTAAAACAAATGAAAGGTGAAAATCCTAAATTGTTGAGGTGGTCCATATCCCTACAGGGAATGGACTATACAGTGGAACATAGACCTGGGAGTAGCCACTCCAATGCAGATGGACTCTCCAGATATTTCCACTTAGACAATGAAGACTCATCAGGTCATGGCTAGTCTTATTGTCCTTCGTTTGGGGGGGGGTTGTGTAGGAAAGTACCATCTTGCCTGGCATGTTACCCCCATTTTTCACTGTATATATGTTGTTTTAGTTGTATGTGTCACTGGGACCCTGCCAGCCAGGGCCCCAGTGCTCATAAGTGTGCCTGAATGTGCTACCTGTGTTATGACTAACTGTCTCACTGAGGCTCTGCTAATCAGAACCTCAGTGGTTATGCTCTCTCATTTCTTTCAAATTGTCACTAACAGGCTAGTGACCAATTTTACCAATTTACATTGGCTTACTGGAACACCCTTCTAATTCCCTAGTATAGGTTACTGAGGTACCCAGGGTATTCGGGTTCCAGGAGATCCCTATGGGCTGCAGCATTTCTTTTGCCACCCATAGGGAGCTCTGACAATTCTTACACAGGCCTGCCACTGCAGCCTGAGTGAAATAACGTCCACGTTATTTCACAGCCATTTTACACTGCACTTAAGTAACTTATAAGTCACCTATATGTCTAACCTTTACCTGGTAAAGGTTGGGTGCTAAGTTACTTAGTGTATGGGCACCCTGGCACTAGCCAAGGTGCCCCCACATTGTTCAGGGCCAATTCCCCGGACTTTGTGAGTGCGGGGACACCATTACACGTGTGCACTACATATAGGTCACTACCTATATGTAGCTTCACAATGGTAACTCCGAATATGGCCATGTAACATGTCTATGATCATGGAATTGCCCCCTCTATGCCATCCTGGCATAGTCGGCACAATCCCATGATCCCAGTGGTCTGTAGCACAGACCCTGGTACTGCCAAACTGCCTTTCCCGGGGTTTCACTGCAGCTGCTGCTGCTGCCAGCCCCTCAGACAGGCTTCTGCCCTCCTGGGGTCCAGCCAGGCCTGGCCCAGGATGGCAGAACAAAGGACTTCCTCTGAGAGAGGGTGTTACACCCTCTTCCTTTGGAAAATGGTGTGAAGGCAGGGGAGGAGTAGCCTCCCCCAGCCTCTGGAAATGCTTTCATGGGCACACATGGTGCCCATTTCTGCATAAGCCAGTCTACACCGGTTCAGGGACCCCTTAGCCCTGCTCTGGCGCGAAACTGGACAAAGGAAAGGGGAGTGACCACTCCCCTGACCTGTACCTCCCCTGGGAGGTGCCCAGAGATCCTCCAGTGTGCTCCAGACCTCTGCCATCTTGGAAACAGAGGTGCTGCTGACACACTGGACTGCTCTGAGTGGCCAGTGCCATCAGGTCACGTCAGAGACTCCTCCTGATAGGCTCCTTCAGGTGTTGCTAGCCTATCTTCTCTCCTAAGTAGCCAAACCCTCTTTTCTGGCTATTTAGGGTCTCTGCTTTGGGGATTTCCTTAGATAACGAATGCAAGAGCTCATCCGAGTTCCTCTGCATCTCTCTCTTCACCTTCTGCCAAGGAATCAACTGCTGACCGCGCTGGAAGCCTGCAAAACTGCAACAAAGTAGCGAAGACGACTACTGCAACTCTGTAACGCTGATCCTGCCGCCTTCTCAACTGTTTTCCTGGTGGTGCATGCTGTGGGGGTAGTCTGCCTCCTCTCTGCACTAGAAGCTCCGAAGAAATCTCCTGTGGGTCGACGGAATCGTCCCCCTGCAACCGCAGGCACCAAAGAACTGCATCACCAGTACCCTGGGTCTCCTCTCAGCATGACGAGCGAGGTCCCTTGAATCCAGCAACTCTGTCCAAGTGACTCGCACAGTCCAGTGACACTTCAGTCCAAGTTTGGTGGAGGTAAGTCCTTGCCTCCTCACGCCAGACTGCATTGCTGGGAACCGCGACTTTTGCAGCTACTCCGGCCTCCGTGCACTTCCAGCGGAAATCCTTTGTTCACAGTCCAGCCTGGGTCCACGGCACTCTAACCTGCATTGCACGACCTCCTAAGTTTTTCTCCGGCGACGTGGGACTCCTTTGTGCGACTTCGGGTGAGCACTGTTTCACACATCCTTGTAGTGCCTGTTTCTGACACTTTTGCGGGTGCTGCCTGCTGCTGAGAGGGCTCCTTGTCTTGCTCGATGCCCCCTCTGTCCCCAGACGCAATTGGCGACATCCTGGTCCCTCCTGGGCCACAGCAGCACCCAAAAACCTTAACCGCATGATTTGCAGCTAGCAAGGCTTGTTGGCAGTCTTTCTTCAGGAAAACACTTCTGCACAACTCTCCACGGCGTGGGGGATCCGTCCTCCAAAGGGGAAGTTCCTAGCCCTTGTCGTTCCTGCAAAATCTCCAGCTTCTACTGTCCAGGAGCAGCTTCTTTGCACCCACAGCTGGCATTTCCTGGGCATCTGCCCATCTCCGACTTGCTTGTGACTTTTGGACTTGGTCCCCTTGTTCCACAGGTACCCTCGACTGGAAATCCATTGTTGTTGCATTGCTGATTTGTGTCTTTCCTGCAGAATTCCCCTATCACGACTTCTATGTCCTTTGGGGAACTTTAGTGCACTTTGCACTCACTTTTCAGGGTCTTGGGGTGGGCTATTTTTCTAACCCTTACTATTTTCTAATAGGCCCAGCGACCCTCTACAAGGTCACATAGGTTTGGGGTCCATTTGTGGTTCGCATTCCACTTTTGGAGTATATGGTTTGTGTTGCCCCTATCCCTATGTGTCTCCATTGCATCCTATTGTAACTATACATTGTTTGCACTGTTTTATAATACTATTACTGCATATTTTGGTATTGTGTACATATATCTTGTGTATATTTGCTATCCTCATAAGGAGGGTACACTCTGAGATACTTTGGCATATTGTCATAAAAATAAAGTACCTTTATTTTTAGTATATCTGTGTATTGTGTTTTCTTATGACATTGTGCATATGACACTAGTGGTACTGTAGGAGCTTCACTCGTCTCCTAGTTCAGCCTAAGCTGCTCTGCTAAGCTACCATTATCTATCAGCCTATGCTGCTAGACACCATATACACTAATAAGGGATAACTGGGCCTGGTGCAACGTGTAAGTACCCCTTGGTACTCACTACAAGCCAGTCCAGCCTCCTACACTACCGCAACGCTGCACAACGCCAGCGCAGTTACCTCATTTCCCCTTGTCCCTCCTTACAGGTCAAGCAGCTGCCATTTCAGGGGGCCACATGGCAGGGCAACGAACTGCGTCACAGCACTTTTGGGCAGGAATACGGACAGACAGGGCCACACACCGATTACATCACAATTGTTCAAAACACCCTTGTGCAAGCTTTGTGGTGTATGACCCTTTGCTCACCCTTCTCCTCCATAGGGCAAATCCGCTGGGGCAGATGATGAGATGGCATCATCCTCCGGTATACAGACCCCTGGTGGACCTGTCGACAATGGAAGATAGACATATCATTATCACCTACAGACTTTATCATGCCACAATCCATGAACTGTGTGCCCAATTGGAGCCAGACCTGATGTCAGCTATCCGCCATCCCACAGGAATCCCCCCCTCTAGTGCAGGTCCTGTCAGTACTCCATTTCCTGGCCAGTGGGTCCTTTCAAACAACAGTGGCCCTGGCATCAGGGATGTCACAGCCAATGTTCTTTAACGTGTTGTCCAGAGTGTTGTCTGCCGTGCTGAAACACATGCGCAGCTACATCGTTTTCCCTCAGGTGGAGGATTTGCCCACAGTGAAAGGTGACTTCTATGCCCCTGGGACATATCCCCAACATCATTGGTGCCATTGATGGTGCACATGTGGCATTTGTCCCACCCAGCAGGAATGAACAGGTGTACATAAACCGCAAAAGCTACCATTCCATGAATGTGCATATTGTGTGTTTCGCAGACCAGTACATCTCCCATGTGAATGCCAAGTATCCTGGCTCAGTGCATGACGCTTACATTTTGAGAAATAGCAGCATCCCTTATGTGATGGGGCAACTCCAGAGGCACCGTGTGTGGCTAATAGGTGAGCCCAAGGTCCCAACACAGTTTGAATAGGTGTCTGGGTATGGGAGAGTCCCTAAGGGTTGGTGTGTGTCTAACAGTTGTCCCTCGATATTTGCAGGTGACTCTGGTTACCCCAACCAGTCATGGCTACTGACCCCAGTGAGGAATCCCAGGACAAGGGCAGAGGAATGCTACAATGAGGCACATGGGTGAACTAGGAGGATAATAGAGTGGACTTTCGGCCTCCTGAAGGCCAGGTTCCGGTGCCTCCATCTGACAGGAGGCTCCCTATACTACTCACCGAAGAAGGTGTGCCAGATAATCGTGGCATTCTGTATGTTGCACAAACTGGCTTTGTGACGGCAGGTGCCTTTTCTGCTGGAGGATGGGCCTGATGTTGTTCTTGTGGCTGCTGTGGAGCCTGTGGACAGTGAGGAAGAAGAGGCAGAAGAAGAAGATATAGACAACTGAAACAACATCATCATGCAATACTTCCAGTGAGACTGGCACTGCTCCTCTCATATCATATTACTGTAGGACATTGCATGATTCTGCCTTTTTACCTCTGTGTATGGACCCTGACTGTTCACTTTGGCTTTCCATTTCACAGATCTGGGTACCACTTACTGTCTTCTGCTATGTTTACTGCTGCCCAACAACTTTTGAACATTGGTATGTGAAAATGAACATTGACATTGCTATTTGTCAAAGAGGTTGTAATAACACACTTGTGAAAGTACAGACTGACTCCAGATCGTTTTGTGATTCAAGGGTGTTTATTTAAGTGCTATTCAGTGGAGGGGTATGTGCAGTGGGCTGTGGTGATGGTGGAGGAATGTCCATGGTGGGGTCCAGTCTATTGGTATCACAGGTGCATTGTCCAAGGGGGCATAGGAGGTGGAGTAATGGCAGTTTAAAGTTGTCAGGGTGACATAGTGGGACAGAAGGGTGACAATCAGGAGAGTCTTATTTCCTGGCGGGGGTCTTGGCAATGTTCTCTGTCTTGTGCCTGGATCACAGGGACCATTTGCAGGGTGGTTCTCCTTCTGCAGGGGGTGGGGTGCTGGTGGCCTGTTGGTCCTGTGGTGGGACCTCCTGTCTACTAGTGCCGGCGGATTTGGAGGGCTGTTCATTGTTCAGGCTAGCGTCAGGGGGCCGTTGGTGTGCCACTGTCTCCCTCATGGAGTTGGCCATGTCTGCCAGCATCCCTGCAATGGTGACCAGGGTGGTGTTAATGGACTTTAAGTCCTCCCTGATCCCCATGTACTGTTCCTCCTGCAGCCAGTGGGTCCCCTGCAACTTGGCCAGTACCATGCCCATGGTCTCCTCGGAATGATGGTATGCTCCCATGATGTTGGAGAGGGCCTCGTGGAGAGTGGGTTCCCTGGGCCTGTCCTCCCCCGGTCGCACAGCAGTCCTCCCAGCTTCCCTGTTATCCTGTGCCTCTGTCCCCTGAACCGTGTGCCCACTGCCACTGACCCAGGTCCCTGATTGTCTCGGGTTAGGGGGGTTGCCTGGGGTCCCTGTAGTGGTGGACACACTGCTGATTGACGTGTCCTGGGGACAGAGGGATGGGCCCGCTGGGTGGGTGCTGTGCTGGTGTTTCCTCAGGGGGGAGGTTCAGTGGTGGTTTGGGACTGTGGCAGGGGAACCGACTGTCCTGAGGTCCCTGATGGGCCGGGCTGGTCATCTTAATCCAGGTGTGCAGAGCTGCTGTCATCACTGTGGGCCTCTTCTGTGGGGAGACTGGATATGGCTGACACCTCCTGTCCGGTGACGTTGGGTAGGGGTCCTGTTAGGGTGTAAATGCATAGTGTGTGCCATCTTGTGCATGGGTGAGTTACCCTCTACCCCTGTGCTTGCATTATTGGCTTGGCCCTTGTGTGATTGGTGATTTTGTGGCCTTGGTGAGTCTCTCTACTGGACATGCTTTGGTGATGGGTGTCCATGCATTGGTGTTACATGCAGTTCTTGTTATTGGGATGTGTGGGTTGTGATAGTGGGGTATCTGTGGGGTGTTGGGGTGATGGGTGTGAGGGTAGGGGTAGAAGTTTGTGATGGCATGCAGGTAGGGTGGGGGGATAAAGTAGTAAAGATTTGACTTACCAGAGTCCAGTCCTCCTGCTACTCCTGCGAGGCCCTCAGGATGCATGATCGCCAAGACTTACTCCTCCCATGTTGTTAGTTGTGGGGGAGAAGGTGGGGGTCCACCGCCAGTCCTCTGTACAGCTACCTGGTGTCTGGATACTACGGAACGCACCTTCCACCGTAGGTCGTTCCACCTCTTCCTGATGTCATCCCGTGTTCTGGGGTGCTGTCCCACTGCGTTTACCCTGTCGACAATTCTCCGCCATAACTCCATCTTCCTTGCAATGGACGTCTGCTGCACCTGTGATCCGAATAGCTGTGGCTCTACCTGGATGATTTCCTCCACCATGACCCTGAGCTCCTCCTCAGAAAACCGGGGGTGTCTTTGAGGTGCCATAATGTGGTGTGGGTGATTTGTGAGGTGATGTTTGTTGTGCTGTGTGATGTGTTGTGTTGGTGTGTGTTCTTTGAGGCGCGTGGATGTTATATGAGTGACGGTGTCTTGTGCCAGTGGATGCTGGTGTTGTGTTTGCTATTCTCTCTCTCTGTGCTTCTTCCAAAAATGTCATTGTAAGGGGTTGTGGGTAATGTGGGTGTGGGTTTTATAGTGGTGTGAGTGTGTGGTGTGTGTATGTGTATTAGGTGTGTGTATTTTGATTTCACCAATGTGGGTGTGTTTTATAAATGTGTGTGTAGTTTGAGCGCGGCGGTGTGTACCACCAATGGCCACGTTGATTCGTGGGTCATGATAGTGTGGGCATATTCTTGTTGGTGTGACGGTGTGGGTTTTGCTATCGCTAGTTTTTCACTGACCTTTGGTTTGGCGGACTTGTGTGGGTGTCTGTATTGTGGCGGATTACGAGATGTGGGTCGTAATCCCTGTAGCTGATTTCCGCCGCAGCCACGGTATCTTGACGGCCATTAGCATGGCGGTAAGCGGGATTAACCGCCAGGGTTGTAATGAGGGCCTTAGACTGCCACACCGCAGGCGATTCTGCCGCTCAAAATCCAGTAGTCTCATTATAATAATGAGAGCCTACGCGATATGGCGCCACCAACGTTTGATCAGGCTCTAATTTTCAGGACTACCGGAGTATCTTTGTCTCATTATATATAATGACACCTCAGTATCGTGTACGGAGACGTCTGTATTACTGAGAATTTCCACCCCAGCTACGTAGGCTATCCTATTAGTGACTGGGTTTGTTCAAGCTTGAACTTTAAAAGGGAATCCCCATTTGGTGTGCCTTCTCTGAACTTACAGTTTGTCTATAATGGCAAATCCACAGCAGGTACAGATAGCAGTTAACATGAGACAACCTCTAACTACACATTTATTAGCAAATGAATTAACGCCCCAGTGGGGTCCAGTCACATTTGTGGTGGATGCCCATGCAGCTAATAGAACAGAACTTTTTTATTCTTGGGTCACATTTCCAGCAGTTGATGGGAACACAAATGCATTTCATCATTATACACTTGCAAATGCGCCTGGACAATACAGAGCGTATGCATACTTAGAAATACCTTTATCTTATCAAGAACATAATAATTGGCTTACTGGCGCCCTACCCCACACGATATTACCAGTAAGGTCAGGTCCACTAAGTAATGATGGTCCTACCTGGCCTTTATTGGCCACTTATACACCACATCCTGAAGTGGCTGAGGTTCGTCGTTTACATACTGAAATAACGGATATATATATATATAGATGATTAGTACAATTCATAATGCAAACATTAAATACAAACCCAGCACGTTCTGCTCCAGCACATCCCCATGCAGCGACGCCAGGTATAAATCCTGCGACCGTACATTCGATCATGGGTAAAGTACCCGCCAAATGGGAGGAAACTCCGTTTTGGTTAGCACAAAAAATGAATGCACTGGAGGCAGTATTTCCCCATACGGGACCTCAGGATCAACATAGAATATTAACGATTTGCTTGCCTTTTGGGATGGTCCCTACAGTAGATAACTCTAATACCTGGGGCACGGTATTTGCCGCGCTCTATACAACCGCGCACGGTTCACCGACACTTGCCAATTTACCGGAGGTGTTGAAACAAATTCAAGATGAGTATGGGGCTGCCCCGGCCCTAGATTTGGGGATGCAATTGATGGGCAATTTTGCCACACTTTCCTCAATCATTTTAAGTAACCCTAAAGGGGCAGCAGTCGCACTTGCAGTGCGCATGCGGCTCCGTGACGTTCCGTAACAGGATCAGGACCGTGAGCTGCCTAAAATAATCGCAGAGTCTTATTCTAGCATAGGTCGAGACAGTTTAGGGGCCAGACCGTCTAAACCGCAATTTCAGGGTAAATCAACTAAAGATTTCCCCAAGCAAGCTCTTGAGGGTAATAAGAAACGCTGGAATAAAAAACAACAAGCTCCCAAAAAAGAGAGGGGAGAATCTCCGCGTACGGAGACGCCACAGAACAGATATAATAACAGAAATAGAGATAATATAAAAACGCCTGATAGATATCAATCTACTGATACACACCAATCTCGTTCCTTTCAGGACTCATCGGAAAAACGAAATGAGAGAGGTGGGTGATCAGAGCAAAGGACAGAGTACGTGAAACTGAGACAGGAATCACAGCGCTATTCGGATGTTTCTGTTAAAAAGGAAGAGAATGGTGTGTCCACACTGTGGTGTGTTGTATTGTTCAGGGTTCATGATGCTATGCTACACGTGTAACATATGGTACCCCATGCATCTATGATACAGGAGATGGTGTACTCAGGTGTCAATGAAGGTTGATATGTGACGTGTGTGTAGAAAGACATGTGTAGTGTAATATACGTAATGAATGCCAAAGCAGTGTGTTAATGGGTTATGAAACCTCACAAACCTATTTTCAGGCATGGATATATGTTGGCCATAGTTTCATGGCTGTGTAGTCATATCAGTGCCCCCTATGTTTCCCCATATAGGAACATATTTGAAGGTCATTCAAATCCATGTATAATCATGTGATACAAATACATTTTCCTTAGTGGAAAGTAGACTTTTATGCATACTTCAATACACAATACAAGGCCTGTACCATTGAAGTGGTACATGTGTGCTGAGTATTCAGACATATGCGTGCAAGGTGTACATATCTTCTTCTCCTGGCTATGTGATAGTTTCCCTCCCATTTCCAGGCTTTGCTAGATTACATGACTTCCACATACACGACTGTACGCAGCCCTTGTGTAGTGTTCAAGTGACCTCCCCATGTTGTATCTCTAAGTGTATGAGAGAGTCTCTCAGCTGTTGTTCCACATCCTTTGGTGCACATGTGTATGCAGTCACATCTGCATTCCACAACCTATGTCACTTTCACCATGAGTGTATCTTACTAGTGAATAAAGTCATCTCAGCTATGAATATTTTGTTTGCCACATGCAACATTTCTGTCTCCTTCTTCACCCATACAATTTAGGATGGGTCTGTGACATGTTGGACATTGCTAGACTTACATGTACACCCCAAACTGGATTGGCATGTGGGAGACCCAGACATTTTAGGGTATTGGGCTCAGTAGGTCACTTTCTCTTGGTCAGGCATGAGAGTGTCAACAAGAGGTGTTTTTTCATATGTGGTGTGTGATTTTATCATAAAGACTATACTGGGTTACCTTGCAGACACATATCAACCATTGTAGGTAATTGCTAACCCTGTCCTATGTAGGCCACACAATGGTACATCAGTCTTCACATGTATTTCCAGATTAGCTGCAGGCATATGTCAAGACTACACAATTGTGTGACATGTGTAAGAATGAACATTGGAAGTGCTACAGACTCTACCTACATTCCACCCACACATTCATGTGGTGGTGCATTCTCCCATTTTATTGATCATTCCTGGCTATGGGGCATATGTGTGGAGAGTGGATCAGTACCAATTCCTGCTCCACTTGTCTTGCAATCCTTAGTGCACTCCAATAGCGCTCACTGTACGTAACACCATTGATATACGGTGCAGGGTTAGAGTAAAACTTTTGTCCCTTACCTTGACCAGTCAATGATGGTCTATTGATAGCAATCGTGTTCCCCCTTGTAACACCTGCTCAGTGCAGTTGTTACAGCTACCCGCCTGAGCTATGACACAGTTTAGTTTCCTTTTTTTAAGTACACCATTTTGATACAGCCACTATCGTATGTACACCCCCTTGCATACATCTTGCCTGGCATAGCCATGATGTGGTGCAAGGGGTCTGAATTGGTGCTATGCCTACATTACACCACTTTGTATATCTGGTGTGTGGATATAAACCTTTGAGAGCCACATAAGCGTGAGTTAGGTGATGGTGATGTGCGGCATGGAGGCGCTAGACTCTCTTACTTCACAACCTATGTTCCAACATTCTTTATAACTGTGGTGGGTTTTTCCTGCTCTCTGAGGTATGAGCAACTTTCAAATGATATATGTAGCAGAGAATGAGTACACCATGGACAATCTGGTGCAAAGTGATTTAATGGTGATATTTACAGTGTCATTTGTATTGTACAGTGTCTAGGTGTAGATGTTCAGTACAATTTGTTGTCTCCTGCGATCTCCTGCAGCAGTGTTTTTTTGTTCGTCCTCAGAATGTGCTGCACCATTGTTATCCTGCTCCTCATTGGGAACATCTACCAGTTCACCCCAGGGGACATTAGTCCGAATATATATGTCATGCAAGATTGCACATACAAGGATCATCATGCATACCAGGGGTGATGCATATAACATGCTTCCTCCTGTCTGGGTCAGGCACTTGAACCTTGACTTCAGGATCCCAAATGTCCTCTCCTCCATATTTCTGTCCTTCTGTGCCCTTCATTGTATACCCGCTCTTCCTCTGTTTTCTGGTTGCTGAAAGGAGTCATCACTCATGGCTGGATGTCATAACCTTGGTCAGCTGCAAATTAATGTGAGAACATGTGTTTGTCATGCATATTTCTGGTGTCATAAGTACCATGGCAGATGTTAATTTTAGGTAGAGTGGTGGCTCGGACTTGCACTTGATATTGTGTGTGTTCCTGTTTCGTTGAATGGTTGCATTGGTGTGTGGTGATGGACATTACTATCAAGGGTTGTGGCTCAGGAACCTGTTAATTGACAAATTACATCTGGACTGACAGTTGAACCATGCAAATGATGTGTTGTGTTGTCCATATTTGAGGCTGTGTCCTAATGTTAGTGGAAAATACCACCTCATTGCACTACAATGGCATCATTTGCATTGACACTATTTTAGCCCTACAAAGCCAATCTCAGGCCTCCATGTTATCATGTGGCACTACGCATGCAGTGCCACATTTTGTGACAGATTATGCCTGTGCCAGCATATGTACAAGTGTTAGAGTCACACAATATGAGGACTAGCAAAATTGGTGCAGAGGATTCTCCAAGGTTCCTAAACAGGATTTATCACAGACACTTTCAACACCTGCACTGAGCAGGCGTTAGGAGGAGCCACACCATAGTTGTTAATGGGTCCCTATGTACTGTGCATCAAATAGTCAAGTATGTTCTCAATACTCCTACAGTGTCCAACTGTGGCATCCATTATCTTGACACTGTTGCACCTACCATGCACCATGGTGCACCAATTACTGTATACAGGGCCCACATGGTGGCAGTAGGGTGTGGCAAAAGGGCACAATTACAGTGGCGCTGCTACTGATGCTGCGCCACTTTCCTGACATGTGGCGCTCAGTCCCTTCAATTTAGACCTGCAGATGAGTAATGTTCTGAAAATGTGAACCTATGTTGTGTGTTGTGGGCCATGACACAGGTGTTGTGTCCTGTGTTTAGCATGTGATTCCCACCCCTTTTCCCTTGTAAAAGCTCCCTTGTATACAGTTTTGTTGTTGGCAATTTCTGGCTGCCATACATATCTGCATGTGGATCATGGGCACAGTGTGGCACCGTTATATGGTCTGTTTAGTGATGTATGCATACATTTTATGATACCTTTGTGAGAAGAGAGGTAATGATATGTTTTTCTGTAATGCCCTGCATCGCATGACCAGTCCTGCTAAGTCCCATGTCTCCTCATTCGCATGCATCTCTGGTCTCTCGCAGTACATTGTCAGTAGTCTAGCTCCCACAATGCCATGTTGGTGCCCTGTGGGAAGCTCCTCGTCAGGTCGGCACCGCAATGCCTGACGGACCACTATATACTGGTTTTAATCATGTCAGAGGTATCATCATTAGAATAAAAATTTCCAATTGATACCTCTAGTCATTTTTAAATTTTCCCTTATACCGATCCTACACTATTTTTTGACCGGCTGCACATCCTTCTTAAAAGATCTCTGGCAAAGAGCCCCCGTGTGGGCCCCGTCAGGCATTGCAGTGCCGACCTGACGAGGAGCTTGGCCCTATGATGAAGCATGTCACCGGAAGGTGAGTGAGGGCTCTTGCTTCGAAAACTTTGGTTTCCATTTATTGATTGAACCACCCTTTTGAAAGAAACCTCCTTGCATTTTTGGAACCGTGTGTAACTATATTTGATTTATCTAAATTGACTTGCCAGGCCTGGAACTCCACTTTTATTACATAAGTCATCCCTAAGTTAGGCCCTAGATAGCCCTACGGGCAAGGTGCTGTGTATATCAAAGGTAGGACATATGTCTTTATGTACTACATGCCCTAGTAGTGGCAAACAGCCCATGTAGTTTGTTACTACTGTGAGCGCTGATCCTCTCATAGAATTGCATTGGAAATGCCTTAACATATGTCTAAGCGGTTTTATCTTATCTATGAGGGGTGGCGTAGGCATGTTTGGTATAGTTGTAATGGTAGTGAGAAATGCTGCTTACTGGTGTAGGTGGATTATTTTATTACCATTTTAGAAATGCCACTTTTAGAAAGTGAGAATTTCTCTGTGCTTATGACTGGTGTTTTGAAGCTTCAGTCCAATCCACATCTGGGGTAGAGTGACAGCTGGGCTGTGTGCATATTTCTTAGACAGCCTGTACACAGGGTGGAGGTGTCACAAGAGTTAATCGGCATACTGAAAGATCTTCCTGGGCTGGGAGAGGTAAAGGCGGGGCACACTTGCATTTGTAAAGACGGTGCCGTGGCCTCACACAAAGGGCTCGTTTACCCCCCACTGATGTCTGGGCGAGTGCTTGAGGAGAAAGGGGGCATTTCTGGAACCGGTTAGTGCTGGTTGGAACCCCCTCTCCTCCTTTTTGAAGGTCTCCCAAAATGAGTATAAGTACAGGGGCTGTCCCCCACAATAGGAGAGTACTTTTTGACCCGGGACCGAATGTCTGACAGAGGACTGCTGCACCACACAAGGAACTCAACTGGACTGTTCTATTGTTGTTTCCCTGCTGCCAGATGCTTCCTGACTGTTGTGCCCCCATGGCAGTAGGAACCACCACTGGAACGACGGGCTCTGTTGTGTGCTGGTCTGCTGCATAACTGCCCTGCTTTGGGCTCAAGTGTTCTCCAAAGGGTGCTGTTTTGCTACCCCTTGTCCGTCCAAACCTTCGTCTTTAATGCTTGGAGAGTGCTATATATATTTTTTAACTTGTTCCACCTCACCAAAGAGATAGAGCGAAGTGAGTGTTACCAGATGCTCCTCCGGCTCTTTGTGATGAGCGAAGTGCTTTTTGCCACCCATTAGAACTCCCTCAAGATGGGCCCCATCACTGCGGCCCTTCCCCTCAAGCCAATCTGTTGCAGGGCACCGGTGGAACTGATGCTGTCTCCCCCAGCCCAACAGGCTTTAGCCCAGAACCAGGGCCAGGATGGCAAAACTGGACCTTCACCGCCATGACCCAGGAGAACAAGACTGAGCGTGGACTTCAGCTGAGAACTGGCACTGGGACCTCGCGGTCTGCATGGGTCGCTCCTGCCTATGGGAGGAGTAGAACCACTGCCTGAGATGGGGCCACTGCACCACAGCTAGTGGGCAGCCATCCTGGTGAAAAGAGAACCAGCTGACCTGGTAGTATTTCTTGGCCATGATCTGGGAGCCCCACACAGGTTTGCAAAGCGTTGAAGCCAGGTACCTCAAAATTGAGGAGGGCAGCAGCCACCGCAAGGACGTGGGTGGCTACCTTGTGTTTGTCCCTCTGCATGAGGGGAGGTGAAATTTTCAGGAACTGTTGTACCGACAGCATATTCGCAGGCAGCTAACTTCACCCATGTCCTGGCTGGTGCATACCTGTATGGGGAGACTTGCTCATAATGCGCGGAGTAGCCTGGTGAGGTTGACCTCCTTCTTTCCCCTGCATTCACAGTATAACTTGCAGGATGGGATGAGGATCCCCAACTGAGGTCCCGTTCCTGCAGAGCCAGTTTATACCACCATTATAGTATTAGGAGAGATGAAGCTCATGTGTGGGGTGTGGTGGGTTCTCTTACTCACCATGTAGCTTCAAGATGAAACACAGATGTGCTGCAGCCTTTGCATAGAAGTTGCTGTTGGTGATGAACAGATGTTCTATGGGTCACTTCTGTGTTCTTTTACCCTTCAAGGTTGTAGTATAATTCATGACCTAACGTTACATGGTATGTCATTCTTGCCTTATTGGGTGACATGCATATTTCTAGGATCTGTCTGATATGTAGCAGTGTGGTAATGTTTTTATGCGTGCAGTCTGGAAATGTTCCCTTTACTTGCATTCATCATGATGTCTTGGCATTTCTGATAATGTGTTTATTGTGACATGTGCATATTTGGTGATATTGACAACCTGACTGCTACTTATATTGTAGAATCCCAGCAACCTATGTGTTTACCTGACTACTGCTTACTCTTGTGGAGCACTAGTAACCTATGTGATGTTCTGACAACTGCTTGGTAGCTGGGTATTACTGATACATGTTGTGTTTGGTATAATTATGTTTTATGCAATACAGTTTATTTTTATATA
The DNA here is from genome assembly GCF_031143425.1 of Pleurodeles waltl. Classification (NCBI taxonomy): domain Eukaryota; kingdom Metazoa; phylum Chordata; class Amphibia; order Caudata; family Salamandridae; genus Pleurodeles; species Pleurodeles waltl. The sequence goes on along the minus strand of NC_090440.1, from coordinate 1,538,110,644 downwards.
ACTTGTTGTAGTGTTTCCTTTGTAGTTTATTTATTGTGTCACCTGTGTTGAGTATGTTGTGCAAATGCTTTACACATTGCCTCTTTGATTAGCCTGGCTACTCGTGCTAAGCTACGAAGGGGGTGAGCAGGGCTTATCTTGGGTGTGTAGCGCTCTTGCCCTGACAAAAGTGGTGGAACCTGCTTGGCTGAGGTGCCTACCCTACCCAACCAGGAACCCCACATCTCTTGTTTCTGGTAACCATCTTAGAATGGGGAACCTCATTGTTTTAATTCTAGTGAAGAATTTCAAAACCAAATGCCACTCCCGTATCAATATTAAGACACCATCTAAGTTATCCATTTCAAGTTAAGGTAAGTTAGATGCATGACACAATTAACGTGCTACGTGCACGAGAAAATAATTGGAGATATATTTTGAAAGTCTTACAAATGATTCAGAGATTGCCCGTGCATGCATGGGGTCATCAATGAATGAGTTTTATAAGACTTTAATAACAAAAAGTGCAGTATTCCACTGCATCGTGTTGCATAATTAATGCATATCTGTTTTAAAGTATTTCATAAAGATGTCTCCAACTTAGTTTAAATTAGTTTAACTTAGTTTAAATGCTGAAGACAACATTAACTTCTCCTCTCCGCCCATGGGCGTACTAACTACAACAGAACGTGTGGCTTTCAGGTTGGAAGAACCATCTCACACCCACTATTGTTCCAAGAGCTCCCAGGCTGTACATTTTGATAATTAATCACTTAGAGCAACCTGAAGGGGATCGACCCTCAACTTTGGGGGACTAGAGAGAGTCAGCTGTTTTTTCACTTTCGGGAAATGTTTCCTTGCAGTGAGCGTACTCGTGCAATAAATAAACTTTTGTTATGCTTGTTTATTACTAAAACACAAGGTACTTTTTCTTTACTTTATTTTCCAATGCTTTTCTATTTAGGACATGAATACAAGCGTCCTTAGGAGCACAGCATAGAGATCTCAATCGCTTGTGATAGCGCGTCCAGTCCTTATAAATTACTTATATTTGGACACGCCGGAGGTCGGTGAACCTTTTGACCGAGTTGAGTTCTCCACATCCAAATAGTTGGATCCCTCCAATTAATAGTTAATAATACTTATAATCAACAATCCATACTCGATTAGTAATCAATCAACAATTCCAGAATCTTTAGTAATCAGTAATTTGACACACCATGACCTTTCAGTCATGAATAACCACACCTGTTTATTAAAAGTTAATGAGTTTATTTCCCTATATTAACAAAGCTAATACAATATATGTAAGTCTCAAAATGAAATGATATACGTATACGAACATTACTAGCTGTCCATAGCGACGGAAGAAACGCAATCTACGCAGGATTTGGATTATAATGCACTCGGCTATAGCAATACAAATCACTAACAAGAGTAACTGAATTTGACTAATTTCATACATCGGTCAGCATAACAAGATCTCAATTCAGCACGGTGCATCAAATGAATACCTCAATTAACCTCTGATTAGCATTGGCATGTGGGGCTTCATGCAAAACGAATTTAGTGAACACAAATTTAGAAAACTTCTAGCTTGGGCTCTGTCAAAATAAGCAGTTGGTACCTAAGAAGGAAAATACAATGCATAATACATTTATCCTTTCATAATTACCAATTACAATCAGCATTCAAGGTAAGTCTTCGTCCTTCAGGTACCGGTTCTATCAGCATGGGGCAGATTTCAAAGGGGCAAAGTTAACGCAAGTTTCCTTGCGGCAGCAAGGAAAATGGGGCAAAAGTTATCACATGGGCAAGACGGGGTAAAGTTAAAGTCTCTAGGGTGAGAATTCCTAAAGTCTCTCTCTGTGACAGAGAAGAGGCATCAAAGTGTCATTCAAAATGGCGTCTTGAATCTGGCTTAAAAATGGCATCAAAGAAAATGGCTGACTTCTCTTTGTCCGGCGGGTTTAAGTAAGAAACGTTCCAAATTCTTCAGGGTCTTCCATTGGAGGGTCCATAGGGTGGCTTCTTTTTGACCAATGAATAATGTTTTTCTCTTAGCACTCATTTTTGCATAAGGTGTCCTTGGAGCTTTGGAACACAAGTTGCAACAAAGTTTGCCAATTATTTCGGTATCAGTGTCTTTATTGTCTGTACCTGCAGAAACTGACCTTGCTTCAAAGGGGATGAAACTTGCCTAGCAAGAAACCTTGAGATAAGTGTATTAGTCATTTCTACTGGAAAAATACAGCCTTAAAGTCAAAAATGCGTTTTTGTTAATACAAGCGAAAACCATGCAGTTAAATTTGAGACCAGGCAACTAGGCCAAAGCCTCTGCTAAATTTAAGCTAAGCATAGAACAGTTTCAACAAGAAAATCATAGAATACATTTGCAATTATGACGGATTACTACATTGTCACTTCTTCATGATTAATCAAGCTCGTTTATAATAATGGCGAACTACCTCGTGGGTACATTTTCCCACACACATTATTTTTTATTTTGCTAAAATCACATTGCTTTATACAATTTTGTTACATGACATATAAGCGTTTGTTAGCCTTTCTTTTCTGCGTCATCAATCCCTCCTCTGATGACTAATTATGTCATCACATTAAATCCTCCATCACAAATTTTATTTCATTAAAATTCTGTTTTCGTAATTTGGCATTTCAGTCATCTCCCTCTTCCTTTTAGTTCCCTTTGATTTTTCCCCGTATATTTCTACTATTTTATTTTGTTCTTTCTCCTCTCTTCTCCTCTTGCTTCTTGATTTCAATATTTTAATAGCTTTCCATATTCCCCAAATACCTATTAAGCAAATTAATATTATTAATATCCCTTTTACTATTTTCATTAATATTCCATTCCAAATGTTGCTGAGCCAATTTCCCACGGAAGCAAATCCTTTTCCAACCTTTTCCCATACTCCTGGTTCTTTCAATTCTTTCAAATCTGCACTATCGTTAGTCAAATTTTCAAGCATATTTCTAATTTGTCCACTGTTGTCTGGTATATAAGAACAACAGTGACGTGCACTAAGCATTTTGAAAACGCCGCCATTCTTTGCTAAAAGAATGTCTAAAGCAAGCCGATTTTGAAGAGTCATAGCTCTTTCTGCAGCAAGTTCAGCATCAATCAGGATCATGGCTCCTGAAAATGTTGTCAGCATGTTATCCACAATAGTAGACAACTTTTGTATTTTGATTGAATTCAATATAACTCCTACTGAAGGAATCATTGCTCCAAATATATCTCCTACCACACCAGAAGCTGTCTCCCTTTTCTGAATACGATGTAATTCAGACAGTTTTGGAAATTTCTTTAAGTCGTCCACTTGAAAAATCAGTGGAAATACTATTCCCAAATAACATATCCCATACCATCCTTTTGGAAGACGATAATAGGCATTGAGTCTACAAATATAGTATACTACTGGAGTAGCTGGATCTAGGCCATTTAACATGAACGTCCATTTAGCCTGAAACAAAAACACGTGTTTACATTCACTCGTTCCTACAAAGATTGTGTCATAGTATGATTTAGGTCTATATATACAAAGCTTCCCTATATGTATTGCGTGTAAAGCGAGTTTCGCTTGTGTCTTTATTGCGGCAAATGCATAGTTATCTACAGATGTCCTTTTGTGTAATTCTTTTTCTAATTTTTCTTTTACCATTTTCCTTCTATCTTCAGTGTGATCTAAAAAGCTTTTCTCTATGGGTGAAAGCAAGCATGTAAGGTTTTCCTTATGAGCGTGAACTGTGGAAAAAGGTGATAATGGTTCAAAGAAACCCCTAACTAATTTTAAATAATAATCTCTTGCTACTTTACTCAGGTACTCAATTATGGGACATATGAAAATACGACATCATGATTAGAATAGAAGTATTGAATATATTCCTGGCCGTAAAATCTGGTTAGTAACAAGCTGCATGTTATTCCATACGTAAGGGGCATGCTATGATATGTCACCCCTTCTATTACTGAGGTAGGTTTTTGTGTGCATACATAACAATCTTTCGCATCCATTGTCTCAAAATACTCATTCATCAAGCGATAGAAAACGTTAGACGAAAGTTCTTTCTTGTCGTGTAAATATTTTTCGATCGAGTTTCTTCAAAGGAGTTAATTCAGTAGTAGTTTTAAAAGTAGAAGCATCATTCGTGTCTCTTTCATTCCCTCCATGCATTCCAAGAATTATTGGCATAATTATTAGTACACATGCAGTTATTAGACCTATACACATATATTTACAACATTTCATTTTATGTCCTTGTGTGGTATTGTCTGTCATGATCTATATAGAATCAGAAAGCTGAAAGCACTTTATCAAATCAGATTTGCAGATATATATAAAGGTTGAACGAAGTCAAAGTACACACGGTTTTCTTTAGCAGCTTAGTCTCTTATCGGTTTAGCAGCTTTGTCTCAAATCTGTTTCAAAGTCAATCAGGTTATCAATGTCTTATTCGGTAATGTTCATGAAATTTCACTTTTCAAGTACCAAAGTGTCGTTCTGCTTCTTCGTTTTCAAGACTAAGAGATAGAAATTCGTCTGACCAATAGTTCGCGGCTGTGTATGCCCATTCTGGACCAGAATATCTTCTGCTCGGTATTCTTTTCCTTTTCAATTTTGCATCTCCTTTCGATTCTTTTTCGCTTACGTCTTGTTCTTTGGCTATGTCCTTTTCTTCATTCGGTGTTGTTATTACGATAGACACTTCTTTTCTTTTCTCCTTCAACTTTGGCCCTTCATTTTCTTTTAATATTTCTTTAGTCTTTGATTTTACTGGCGATATGCTTTGTCTTCGTTTCGCGCTATTTTCACCTGATGGACCTGCAACCGGTTCTGGAAGAATTTGAACAATTTCGCTCTGCTCTGTCTTGTCTCCTTCCGCTAGGAGGTCAATCATGTTTTCTCCCTCCTTTTCTGTATCGTCTGTTTCTGGGAAAGCCCTCCTCTTATTAGGCTCTCCTGCTTCTTCACCTGAGGTAGGATCTTTGTCACCTCCAGGATCTTTGTCACTTCGTGAGGCTTCTTCTCTGTTGTCCTAAAAAGGATCGACTGCGTCTTCCTCAGAGAATATTTCTTCTGTCTCGATTTCTTCTCGTTCGCTTTCAGGCTCTCTTCGTTCTGTCTCAGTGTCTGGTACGTTCATGTCAGTTGTTGGTAATTTCAGCGCTTCAATTTCCTCTTCTGTGGGACACGTCACCCTTTTCGTGTGACTGGCGTGAATCCAGTTGGGAACTCCGGCACATTTCACAGCAGTGGTAGTTGTCAGAATCACTTGAAAAGGTCCTTTTCAAAGGGGTTCCAGACACGACTTCCTCACGTGCTTCTTTATCACGACCCAGTCACCTGCTTTCAGGGTATGTCCTGGTCCTTGGATCGGTGGCAAGGTGGTTGCCTCCACCTGGTGAGAAAAAGAGCGGACCACATCAGCCAGACCTTTGCAGTAGTCCAATACCATGTCATCTGTAATATTTACAAGAGCATTTGCAGGAACTGCTGGAAGTCTCATGGCTCTGCCCATGAGGATCTCATGCGGTGATAGTCCAGTTTTTCTATCAGGTGTGTTTCTCATTGACATTAACACCAAGGGCAATGCGTCAGGCCATTTCAAGTTTGTGGATGCGCATATTTTTGCCATCCTTGATTTCAGCGTGCCATTAATTTGCTCCACTAGTCCTGATGCTTCAGGGCGGTAGCTACAATGCAATTTTTGTTCAATGTTCAGTGCTGCACACAGTAATTTGATTACTTCGTTATTGAAGTGACTTCCCCTATCTGATTCTAAAGAGATCGGGAATCCGAAACGTGGTATTAGTTCTCTCAAGAGTAGTTTCGCAACTGTAAGGCTGTCATTTCTGCGTGTAGGGTATGCTTCAATCCAGTGACTAAAAATGCACACAATCACCAACACATATTTCAAGCCTGCATGCATAGGCATCTCAATGAAATCCATTTGCATCCTGCTAAATGGCCCACCTGCTCTTCCAATGTGGCTCAAATTTACTACTGTTCCCTTCCCTGCGTTCATTTGTTGGCAAATGACGCAACGATGGCAAACTGCTTCAGCAACTTGGCGGAGTTTGGGATTAAACCAATCAATTTTGAATAATCTAATCATGGCATCCCTTTCAAGGTGGGCTTGTCCATGATACAACCTGGCTAATTGCATCAAAAGACTGTCTGGCAAAACCAATCTTCCTTCACTTGAAACCCATAAATCATCTGGTTTCTTTACGCATTGTAATTTGCTCCATGAGAGTTTCTCATCCTTGCTAACATTATTTTGCAGGAACTTTAATTCTTCTATTGTGTCTACGACTTTTAGAGCAAAGGCTTCACTTGGTTCAAGCTCTGGCTCATTTATCAAGTTCCATTCGTCTCTGAGCAATATACGGTTCAATGCGCAAAACCTTGGGACTTGATCTGCATATCCATTTCCCAAAGAAACGAAATCTTGTGATTTCGAGTGTGCACTGCATTTTACCACTGCTACTTCTCCTGGTAACTGGATGGCATGTAACAATTCTCTTATTCTTTCACCATTTTTCACTGGTGATCCTGAAGAGGTCATAAAGCCTCTTTGTGACCACAATTGTCCAAAATCATGCACTATTCCAAATCCGTACTGACTGTCAGTGTAAATGGTGACTTTCATTAATGCGGAGAGTTGGCAAGCTCTAGTAAGGGCTACTAGTTCCGCTACTTGTGCAGAGTAAACTCCCTGAAGCCAAGATGCTTCCAGAACACCAGTTATCATACATACAGCATATCCTGCTTTCAATATTCCTAGTGCATCTCTTAAACATGAACCATCAACAAAAATAATTTGATCATTTTCTTCCAGTCGAGTGTCTTTGATATCAGGTCTTGGTTTAGTACAAAATTCAGTCACCTGAAGACAGTCGTGCTCGATGTTTTCGGCGTTTTCAATTTCGACATTTTCACTGGGAAACAAAGTTGCTGGATTCAACGTAGTGCACCTTTTCAGCTGCACATCGGGTGATCCTAAAATTATTGTCTCGTACCTTGTAAGCCTAGCACCAGTCATGTGCTGTGTTCGGGAACGTGTCAAAAGTATTTCGACTGAGTGAGGGACCATAACTGTTAAAGGATGTCCCATCACTATTCCTTCACTCTGATTTAGGCTTATACCAACTGCTGCTACAGCATGCAAGCATTCTGGTAAGGCTGCTGCGACTGGATCTAAAGTAGCTGAAAAATATGCTACTGGTCTGTTTACGCCACCATGGGCTTGGGTCAAGACAGACACGGAACATGCATCACGTTCATGACAAAACAATGTGAAAGGCTTTGTGTAATCAGGCCTACCTAAAGTTGGAGCCCTGCACATGCATTCCTTTAATTCAGTGAAGGCATCCATTTCATCTCTTTTCAACACTATTTCATCCGGCGCATCTTTCTGGGTCAGTTTCAGTAAAGGTTTGGCTAGAGTCGAGAAATTGGGAATCCAGTGGCGACAGTAGCTCACCATTCCCAAAAACTTTCTCACCTCTTTTCTCGTTTTGGGTGGACTCATTTGAAGTACACTTGTTATTCTCTCTTTCATTATTCTCCTCTACCCTTTCTCTATTTGGTGACCCAAATATTTCACATTCTTCTGGCAGAATTGCAATTTTGTGTCCATTCCTTCCCAAATGGTTCAGTAGGGCAATAGTGTCAGCTGTACAGTCATTTTCTGTTTTGGATGCGATCAGTAAATCGTCAATGTACTGAACTAATGTTGATTCAAAAGGTAGTTCCAATGATTCCAAATTTTTCTTTAGAATCTGATTGAAAATTGATGGTGACTCCGAAAACCCTTGAGCAATTCGACACCAACTGTAGACTCTGTCCAGGAATTTAAAACAAAAGAGAAATTGGCTGTCCTCATGAAGAGGCACAGAAAAGAATGCTTGTGACAAGTCGATGACTGAGAACCACTCTGCATCACAGGGAATTTGAAACATTATTACAGCTGGATTTGGTCCTACGGGACAACATTTGACTATTATGTCATTTATTTTTCTCAAATCTTGAACAATTCGGACCTTTCCACTTGGTTTTATTAGTCCCATAATTGGTGAATTACATGGACTACTTAGTACTTCTTTCAGTACTCCCTGTTTCACAAATTCGTCAATGAGTTGTGCAACTTTCATAAGAGTGTCTTGTGACATATGGTATTGTGGAGTCTGGGGAAAATTTACATTGGGTTTTACAGTCACTTTCACTGGTTCTGCTCCTTTGACCAACCCTACTTCTTTCCCTGTCATATCCCACACTCCCTTTTCAATTGTTTCTTGTAACTCAGCTGGAATATCTGCTTCAGTGAGCATAGGATAAAGAGTAATCAGGGGATACTCTTCATCGACAGTTTCCATTTCGGCTTCTTCTAAACTGTCCTCCTCTTCCTCATCACTGTTTGTCTGAATTTTAATTCCATTATGTGAGCACATAATTGAGCATCCCAATTTGCACAATAAATCTCTCCCTAATAGGGATATCGGACTTGAGTCGCACACCACAAATTTATGTAACCCTTGAAAGTTACCAATTTTTACTTGCACTGGATCTGTAATTGGGTTTGTCAGATACCTATTTGCTACTCCCACTACTTGAACTGTTCTCCCTGAAAGTGGCAAATTTGGTACTTCTATGCTTCTGACTGTAGAGCGTGTAGCTCCCGTGTCAACCAAGAATGAAACGCTGTGACCCATAACTCTTCCTTCCACATATGGTCCCTTTTGATCAACTTCCAAAGATGCTGCAAGCATACAATTTCCCTCCTCATCTGAACTTTCACTCACCCATTCATTGTTTATTCCATTCTCACTGTGTAATGGGAATTGGTGTACCGGGTTATTTTGATTCATTCCTTGACCTGGAACCTGTTGAGGAAGCATTACTTGTTGCTGATTCATTGGTGCTAAGGGTATTTGCATTTGCTGATTAGGTTCCATAGGAAACTGCAGTTGCATTGGCTGCGATTGTACCATTTGTACACGGGGCATTTGCACCTGCTGTGGTTGTATGGGTTGTAGACCCTGCATCGGATTCACATTATTTTGGAAATTTGGATTTGGACCTTTCAATTTCGGTCCTCTCATATTCTGGAATGTATTGACATCATTGTTTTGCTGACCTATACCTTCCTGTACCATCATTGGGCACTCCCATTTCCAATGCCCGACGATTCCGCACGTGTGACATGGCATCACCTTCTTCATTGCCTGTATACCATTTGGAATCACAACAGTATTTAAATCAGGACCTTTATTCACAAAACCTCGGCCTCTGACTCTCATCTGTTGCTGAAACATAGCATTTCCCTGCTGTTGCTGCTGCGACAACTGTTGTTGGAAACCTTGCAAACCTTGCAAACCTGTCTGAGCTGCTCTAATCTGCATCACCATCACTTTTTCTTTCAACCTTTTCTGTTTTGTCTCAATCTCATCACTGCAGTATTTTGCATAGTTCAACACTTCATCAATCGAATTTGACTGCCAACAAATCAAATGCATTTTAATCATCTGGCTGATTTCGGGTCTCAATCCTTCCACAAATCTGAACACAAAATAGAGTATGTCCTTTGCCTCAATCGATTCCGTGCCACTGTAATTTTTAAATGCTTTCAACAATCTCTCATAGTACGCATGTATCGACTCCTTAACCTCTTGTGCTGTTCTGTCAATTCTCTGCCGATCTACATTTTTCGACGCAACTTTTGTTTTTAAATGCTCAATCACCTTATGGTATAAACTCATTACCGTAGGCGATGGTGCACCTGTGTCCCTATCTCTTTCTGGTTTACTTGTTGGCCAACCTACATCCCTTTTACAGTCTTCCCACAAATCTGCCGGAACTACAATTTCGAATAAAGTATTCAGGTCTTTCCAAAGAAATTTTGCGAGTTACACAAATCTGTCTGTTTGTTGATACCACTCGATCAGTTTCTCTCTTTACTTAGGGTAATCATCCGTAAAGGATTGAATATCGCACCTGTGCCATGGTACATGGACAAGTTTTCCTCCTGCTGTTTCTCTCATTGGTAACATGGTTATCAGATCATCACTCTGTTGTGCTTTGTCATTCAGATCTGGGGTACTTTCTTTCTTTTTATCCTTTTTCTTAACCCACCTGCTCTCCCACTTGTCTAAACATCTCCAAACCTGCGCGCTTTGCAGTATCTCTTTAAGGTGTGTTTTCATTCCTGCAGACCTCATGTGTTCAAAATCTTTTATTTCAAAGTCTAACCTGTAACTTCTGCTCAAGTGCTTGGTTTTATTTATGTCTATATTGTATCTGTCTGCAATTTCTTTTAACCTCCTATGTATGCTGCTTACTTCTCTTGTAATTCTAGGGCAAATGTATCTAAGCTCTTCTTCTGTGTATGATTCTAACCTGTTCAGACCCATCGTTCCCTCTACTCGTTCATCTGCTTCCATGCCCAATCTTATTTTGTTCAAATATTCTTCTCCTTTCCCGCTAGGTGTTCTCTGTGGGGAGTTCAGGCTGTTCAACCATTGTGTTAACTGTTGTGCGTTTAGTCCCATTAGTGTAGCATTCACGTCTACTGCTACTGATGGTTTCTGTAACATTTCTGTTCTTGAAGTTAGCGGTACTATTAGTGGTGGGCTTGACCTTACCACATTTGAGGGAGCACAAATTGGAATTGGACTAAATTCCAACAAAGACCCAGATCTATTTGGCAGTGTCCCTACCGGAGTCGTTTCTTGAGTATTTTCTATGTATCTCCTTCCTGTCTCATTTTGTGTCATTACCCCTTGATCGCATACACTTGGCTTTGCCTGTATATACAACGGTACTGGCGGACCTACAGTGATAGGCAGAGATATTGCGTCCGGATTCTGTCTGTTCCCCAAATTCTGTGGCATGTTAATTCCCACATTATGGTTCGTCATTGCTGGCATGTCTAACTGGTTTTCTGCTGTTTGAATGTATTTTGGCGCTTCTTGCATCTGTTTTTGAGGCATCAAAATTTGTGTTGATTCGGTTTGAATCAATGTCGGTCTTTGGTAGTTCTGTCCTCCCTGCACCATTAAGTTAGAAGTCATTTACAAATTATGCTCATCATAACAGCGCCTTTTAACCTGTGGTATTTCTGGTGTAAAAGGCATATCGGGACTACTTTGCCTCTGCAATATACTCAAATTCGGGGCTCCAGTATCCTGTATTGGTTCTGGAGGGGCAGTACTAGTGCTTGGGCCACTCTCGTTTTCTACATATAGTGGTGGACGGTCATTTAGCAGTTGCAGAATGAACTCCTCATCGTCTGATTCGTCTGACCTTTTCGAGTTTCTATTGTTTTCTCTATCTCTGGACTGACTCTTGTTTGTTTTATGGGTGGCTTTCTTTCCTTCCATCTCTGCTTCGTCAGTAATTGCTGGAAACAATTTAATTCCCTGCAACACGTCTGATCTCCAAACCTTTTGAGTACTATCCCATCTAGCATCCGCTAGTGTCTTTTCTACTTTTCTCACTCTTGTCTCAAATTTCTTTTGTAGTTGCCTTGTAGCCACTTGTTCCAAAATTGCTAATGCTTCAAACTGTGCTGGTCTTGGAGGTTCTTTCATGTCATATAGCGCAAATCTTAGATTCTCCAAGATTTTTAAGTTAAATGTCCCATGGATGGGAAATGCTACACTTCCATGCTTTTCTGTTAATTTGCACCATTGTTTTAACCAAAGACATGGTGCAACACCCTTTTCCTCAATAACGATGTAAGCTGGTGTACCCTCAGGCGGTGTTTCTTCTCCTCCATTTGCTTTAATATATACATCTGCCCTCAAGGCACTCTTAAGTGCTTTGAAAAATTTCATCTTTCCCTCTTTTATTTTCTTAAAATGTAATCAATAAGCGACTTTAATTCCCGGAATACTCTTCGCTTGCCTTTCCCCACCAATTGGGCTTCACGGACTGCGTCCAATCCGTGCGCGACCCTTCTCACCAACCAACCGATCCCAGCGCGGCTCCTAGTGACGTCACACTCACACACTGCGGCTGACAAAGTCTCGCGGCTTGTCCTCCTTCATTCAGCTTCACCCAAAACTAATTTCTGCAATATCGCGACCACTAACCAAAAAGAAGAAAACAAATCTGTCGGTTTACTACAGGAAGGGTAATACAATCGCTTCAGAAACCTTAGGGATTTTTCACTAGCCTCGGCAGTTATTCCATCTTTCTCGGTTTCCCACTTTCGCAAGTAAAATTTGACCCGCAAACTTTACTCTCAACTGATCAATGAACTATTCCAGGGCGCCTTAGAATTCGTCAAATCTCAAAGTCGAACATTTTCTTTCATTCCTCAATATTCATACTGACTCGTTGACCACGCCCGATCAACCTATTAAACCAAACAGATTACAACATCAATCAAGTGTCTCATACACTTTTCAACACACTCCGGAGTCTCAACATCAACAACCACGTGGACAATTGTTTTCTGCACAAAGCGCTACACACATATGAAGTTCGACGACTTCCCTGCCCTCACACTTTGGAGTATCACTCCTCTAAAATTTCGATTGGAGTTCATAACCCCCTAAAAATCCTCATAAACTTCACAACTTATCTGCAGCATAAGCTATGCAAGCGCAAAACCCTAACTTCACTCACACCGTCACTAGAAACGCCGAAAACATCCTCACACCTCCATTTCCTCCATTCGCAAGCTCTGAGATTCCGGGAAAGTCATTGGGGATTTAGGGCATCATCATCTCTCCAACTTGTTTTATTAAAGAAAATTCTAACTCGAATCCGTCTATTGTTTGGATGGGGTCCCAAAGGGCCAAACCATCAATCTCTGCTACCATCTACTGATAGCGCGTCCAGTCCTTATAAATTACTTATATTTGGACACGCCGGAGGTCGGTGAACCTTTTGACCGAGTTGAGTTCTCCACATCCAAATAGTCGGATCCCTCCAATTAATAGTTAATAATCCTTATAATCAACAATCCATACTCGATTAGTAATCAATCAACAATTTCAGAATCAATAGTAATCAGTAATTTGACACACCATGACCTTTCAGTCATGAATAACCACACCTGTTTATTAAAAGTTAATGAGTTTATTTCCCTATATTAACAAAGCTAATACAATATATGTAAGTCTCAAAATCAAATGATGTACGTATACGAACATTACTAGCTGTCCATAGCGATGGAAGAAATGCAATCTACGCAGGATTTGGATTATAATGCACTCGGCTATAGCAATACAAATCACTAACAAAAGTAACTGAATTTGACTAATTTCATACATCGGTCAGCATAACAAGATCTCAATTCAGCACGGTGCATCAAATGAATACCTCAACTAACCTCTGATTAGCATTGGCATGTGGGGCTTCATGCAAAACGAATTTAGTCAACACAAATTTAGAAAACTTCTAGCTTGGGCTCTGTCAAAATAAGCAGTTGGTACCTAAGAAGGAAAATACAATGCATAATACATTTATCCTTTCATAATTACCAATTACAATCAGCATTCAAGGTAAGTCTTCGTCCTTCAGGTACCGGTTCGATCAGCATGGGGCAGATTTCAAAGGGGCAAAGTTAACGCAAGTTTCCTTGCAGCAGCAAGGAAAATGGGGCAAAAGTTATCACATGGGCAAGACGGGGTAAAGTTAAAGTTAAAGTCTCTAGGGGGAGAATTCTTAAAGTCTCTCTCTGTGACAGAGAAGAGGCATCAAAGTGTCATTCAAAATGGCGTCTCGAATCTGGCTTCAAAATGGCATCAAAGAAAATGGCTGACTTCTCTTTGTCCGGCGGGTTTAAGTAAGAAACGTTCCAAATTCTTCAGGGTCTTCCATTGGAGGGTCCATAGGGTGGCTTCTTTTTGACCAATGAATAATGTTTTTCTCTTAGCACTCATTTTTGCATAAGGTGTCCTTGGAGCTTTGGAACACAAGTTGCAACAAAGTTTGCCAATTATTTCTGTATCAGTGTCTTTATTGTCTGCACCTGCAGAAACTGACCTTGCTTCAAAGGGGATGAAACTTGCCTAGCACGAAACCTTGAGATAAGTGTATTAGTCATTTCTACTGGAAAAATACTGCCTTAAAGTCAAAAATGTGTTTTTGTTAATACAAGCGAAAACCACGCAGTTAAATTTGAGACCAGGCAACTAGGCCAAAGCCTCTGCTAAATTTAAGCTAAGCATATAACAGTTTCAACAAGAAAATCATAAAATACATTTGCAATTATGACGGATTACTACATTGTCACTTCTTCATGATTAATCAAGCTCGTTTATAATAATGGCGAACTACCTCGTGGGCACATTTTCCCACACATTATTTTTTATTTTGCTAAAATCACATTGCTTTATACAATTTTGTTACATGATATATAAGTGTTTGTTAGCCTTTCTTTTCTGCGTCATCACTTGTCCCTGAAGCACCAAAGTACTTATATTTTTTATTATTCACCTACGCTTTCCTTGGATTTGAATAGCTTGTTTTAGCGCGTCAAAAGTGAAGCAATGGCACCAGTTTGAAAAAAAGGACCAGCAATTCTCTCACCTTGCAAAAATATCTATCTATCTATCTATCTATCTATCTATCTATCTATCTATCTATCTATCTATCTATCTATCTTATATACGCAACCCATTTCACCTGTCTCTACAAACCTATATATCTTTGCAACCTTAATTATGTATGCAACTCTCTCCGGCTATCTTTGTAACCCTCGTTATCTATTTATTGATCTATGCAACCCTATCAATCTTTGACATCCTCCCTATGTTTGCTCTCTATCTATCTATCTATCTATCTATCTATCTATCTATCTATCTATCTATCTATCTATCTATCTATCTATCTATCTATCTATCTATCTATCTGTCTATCTATCTATCTATCTATCTATCTATCTATCTATCTATCTATCTATCTATCTATCTTTCTTTGCAACCATCTCTATTTGCCATGAAGATTTATGGTAACATTACAAAAAAGCATTGACAAACGCAAAGTTTGGTAGCCAATGTCAAAGCTATTGGCCTTGCCAATGCTTGTTTTCCTTGGTAGTTTGTTTAGTCAATCAAGTTATCAATATTTGGTAGCACTACTTTAAAATAGAGCCTTTCGGGAGTAGGAGTTACTGCACAACCTGTCTGAGGTGTAACAGTATTTTTAAAGCAATAGAATGTTTTATTAACAAAAAGACCGATGAAGAATATGTACACTCGCATTAGGTGGTAAGATTAGACAATAATAAACAAATGTAAAAATAAATATGATTGGCCTTGTAGTTCAGAAAAATTTACAATTAAATTTAAAAATTGCATTTAACTTCAATCTGTCACCTTCAAAATCTGAGTGGAGAATTTCCAGATAAATTGGTGCTTGAAGGGAAAATTCGAAATTGTAGACAGTTATTAATAATTGAGATTACTTTTAATAGGACCCTTTTGTGGGACTTACACAATGGACAGATTAAAACTACACTTCTCAGTTTCCATTTATGTTGCACCTGCAGGCAATTTGCGAGTCAGTCGCAATCTGCGACACCGGACCACACCCATCGCGCAAATGGC
The DNA here is from genome assembly GCF_031143425.1 of Pleurodeles waltl. Taxonomy (NCBI): domain Eukaryota; kingdom Metazoa; phylum Chordata; class Amphibia; order Caudata; family Salamandridae; genus Pleurodeles; species Pleurodeles waltl. The sequence goes on along the minus strand of NC_090440.1, from coordinate 1,538,095,079 downwards.
GACCTCGCTAAAAACGGAGGTCGCAAATTGCGGTGCGACTCGCAATTTGGTATGGTGAGTCTTTATGGCATTTGTTTTTCTGAGTCAGAAATATTGATTCACATGGAGTCGCTATTTCCGATTCGCAATTTTTTACCTACCTACATCTAGCCCTAAGTCTCTTATCTCTTTACTATTGTTAGGAATATAAGAACAGCAATGCCTAGAGTTAATCATTTTACAGACTCCACAATTTTTTGCTAAATGAATGTCTAAAGCAAGAGGATTTTGAAGATTCATAGCTCTATCCGCAGCCAATTCAGTATATATCAGGAGTATAGCTCCTGAAAAATTTGTCAGCATGTTAACCACAATAGTAGACAACTTTCAAATCTTAATTGAATTTAGGATGACTCCCACTGAAGGAATCACTACACCAAATATATCTCCCACTATTGCAGAAGAGATTTCCCTCCATCTGGTAAATCTTTGGGAAAACTATCCCCAAGTAACATGTCCCATACCATCCTCTTGGAAGATGCTAATAAGCATTAAATCCACAAATATAGTGGATCCCCGGAATCGTAGGGTCCTGCCCATTCAACATAAATTTCCATTTACTCTGAAACAAAAACACATGCCTACATTCACTCGTACCCACAAATAAAGTGTCAGTGCGTGATTTAGGCCTATATATACAAAGCTTACCTACGTGTGGTGTGTCTAAAGCTAATTTTCATTGTGTTTGATTTGCAGTGTAAGCATAATCATTTTGCTAAGTCTGCTTCTCTAATCCTTTTTCTAATCTTTCCTTAAGTACCTTTCTCCTGTCATCAGTGTGATCTAAGAAGCTCTTCTCTAAAGGTGCAAACAAGCATGTAAGGTTATTCTTATGAGCATAAGCGGTCCCAAACGTTAGTGTAGGTTCAAAGAATCTTTAACTAATTCTATGTTATTATCCTTATCTACTCTACTCAAATACCTAAAACACAAAGTCGTGATTGGAATAAAAATATTGGATTTACTCTTGATTATAGAATCTTATCAGTAACAGACTACAACTTATCCCATATGATAGGGAGAGAATATGGTAAGTGACTCCTTCCTTGACTGATGAAGGAATCTACGTACACACAAGAAAGTCCTTTGCATCCATCTCCTCAACATACTCACTCATTAAGCGATAGAAAACATTAGAAGAAAGTTCTCCCTGAACATTAGTAAAGTCATGCAAATACTTCTCATCTTACTTTTGGCTCCTTTTGCATCAAGAACAGACATACCCACAATCAGCACTTAGGAAAGGAAGTTGCCTAATAATTATGCACACCTGATATAGGGTGTTGATGTCATTAGACCACACCCCTTCTCATTACAGAGATGCACATCACCTAATATGCTTAATTGGTAGTAGGCTTTCGAGCCTATACAGCTTGGAGTAAGACAACATGCATAAAGAGGATGATGTGGTCAAAATACTAATTTGCCTAATAATTCTGCACTCCCTGTATACAAAATACAACCACATTGGACAATTCAAAATACACACACCTGATACACATACACACACCACACCCACACACCGAATCCAATATAAAACACACACCCACATTACCCACACCCCAACAGGACCCCTACCCAACGTCACCGGACATGAGGTGCCAGACATATCCAGTCCCCCCACAGAAGAGGCCACAGTGATGACAGCAGCTCTGCACGCCTGGATCAAGATGACCATCCCGGCCCATCAGGGACCTCGGGACAGTCGGTTCCCCTGCCACTGGCACAAGCCACCACAGAGCCTCCCCCCTCAGGAAACACCACCATAGCACCCACCCAGCGGGCCCATCCCTCTGTCCCCAGGACACGTCAATCAGCAGTGTGTCCACCACTACAGGGAACCCAGGCAACCCCACTAACACAGGACGATCAGCGACCTGGGGGCAGTGGCAGTGGGCACACAGTTCAGGGGACAGAGGCACAGGATAACAGGGAAACTGGGAGGACTGCTGTGCGACAGGGAGAGGAAAGGCCCAGGGAACCCACTCTCCACTAGGCACTCTCCAGCATCATGGGAGCTTACCATCATTCCCAGGAGACCATGGCAACGGTACTGGCCAACTTTCAGGAGAACCAGGAGGAACACTACCTTGGAATCAGGGAGGACTTGAAGTCCATTAACACCTCCCTGGTCACAATTGCAGGGGTGCTGGCAGACCTTCTCAACACCAGGAGGGACACAGTGGCACAACAAGGGGCCCCTGACACTAGCCTGGACGATGAACAGCCCTCCACCTCCGCCGGCGCTAGTGGATAGGAGGCACCGCCACAGGAACAACAGGACACCAGCACCCCACCCCCTGCAGATGGAGAATCACCCCGCAAACGGTCCCTGAGATCCAGGAACAAAACAGAGAACATTGCCAAGACCCCTGCCAGGAAATTAGACCCCCCTGAATGTCACACTTCTGTCCCACTATGTCACCCTGTCCATCCTTAAACTACCATTGCTCCACTTCCTATGCCTCTTTGGACAATTCACCTGTGAAACAAATAGACTGGACTCTGCCATGGACATTCCTCCACCATCACCCCAGCCCATTTTACAAACCCCTCCACTTATTAGCACAGGAATAAACACACTTCAATCACAAAACAATCTGGAGTCGCTCTGTGCTTTCACAAAAGTGTAATTGCAATATCTATGGAATATAGCAATGTCAATTTGCTTGTTCACATACCAACATAACACAGCTGTAGGCCAGCAGTAAACATAGCAGAGGGCACAAAGTGGGACCCAGATCTGTGAAATGGAAAATCAAAGTGACAAGTCAGGGTCCACACACTAAGTGAAAATGACAGACTTATGCTAGCTCAAACAATAGTATGAGATGTGGGAAGCAGTTCCATCTTCTTACCCCTGTCTCACTGGAAGTATTGCATGATAATGTTGTTTCGGTTGTCGATATCCTCTTCTTCTGCCTCCTCTTCTTCACTGTCCACAGGCTCCACAGCTGCCACAAGACCACCATCTGGCCCATCCTCCTGCAGAAAAGGCACCTCCCGCCTCAAAGCCAGGTTGTGCAGCCACGATTATCTGGCACACCTTCTTCGGTGAGTAGTATAGGGAGCCACCTGTCAGATGGAGGCACCGGAATCTGGCCTTCAGGAGGCCGAAGGTGCGTTCGATCACCATCCTAGTTCGCCCATGTGCCTCATTGTAGCGTTTCTCTGCCCTTGTCCTGGGATTCCTCACTGGGGTCAGTAGCCATGACAGGTTGGGGTAACCAGAGTCACCTGCAAATGTCGAGGGACAACTGTTAGACACACGCTAACCCTTAGGGACAGCCCCATACCAAGACACCTATGTCAACTGTATTGGGACCTTGGGCTCACCTATTAGCCACAAAGGGTGCCTCTGGAGTTGCCCCATCACATAAGGGATGCTGCTATTCCTCAAACTGTAAGCGTCATGCACAAAGCCAGGACACTTGGCATTCACATGTGAGATGTACTGGTCTGCCAAACACACCATCTGCACATTCATTGAATGGTAGCTCTTCCGGTTTCTATACACCTGTTCATTCCTGCGGGGGGTACAAATGCCACATGTGTACCATCAATGGCACTAATGATGTTGGGGATATGTCCCAGGGCATAGAAGTCACCTTCACTGTGGGCAAATCCTCCACCTGAGGGAACACAATGTAGCTGCACGTGTGTTTCAGCAGGGCAGACAACACTCTGGACAACACGTTAGAGAACATTGGCTGGGACACCCATGGTGCCATGGCCACTGTTGTTTGAAAAGACCCACTGGCCATGAAATGGAGTACAGACAGGACCTGCACTAGAGGGGGGATTCCTGTGGGATGGCAGATAGATGAAATCAGGTCTGACTCCAACTGGGCACACAGTTCCTGGACTGTTGCATGATCAAGTCTGTATGTGACTAGGATGTGTCTCTCTTCCATTGTCCACAGGTCCACCAGGGGTCTGTACACCGGAGGATGCCGCCATCTCATCACCTGCCCCAGCGGACGTGCTCTATGGAGGAGAACAGCGAGCAGAGAGTCATCCAACACTGAGGTATCACAATGTGTTATTTGCAGAAACGTTATTAATCCGCAATGTGCCGGTATCTTTCTATATTCCTGGCCTAGATAGGTGTGGCACAGTTAACATCCATCCCATGTGGCCTCCTGAAATGGCGGCTGCCTGACCTGTATTGTGGGACAAGGGGATATGAGGTAACTGCGCTGGCGTTGTACACCATCGCGATGGGCGGTCGAAGGCCTTGGCGCAGTTCTGCATTGGTTAACATTGGGCCCTATGGGTCGCAGGAGCCAATGACGATGTACGCCGGCGGTGACGGTACACACCGCCGCGGACGTGACCGCCATTTTCTGTCTGTTCACTCACTTGATACCTGACCTTCAACAGGAGAGGACCTACACTGCAAGTGCTGCTGTGACCTGTGTCTGGAAGCGACAATGGCTCATGTGTCTGGGAAACGGACCCCTGCCTTCACTTCGGAGGAGCTGGAGAAACTAGTGGATGGGGTCCTCCCCCAGTACACGCAACTGTACAGTCCTCCAGACAAACAGGTGAGTATGAGTACACTGTGAGCATGCTGCATGGGCAATGTCTGTTTTGGGTGGTGTGGATGGAAGATACATGGGGGGGCTGAGGCCTGCATGTGCGGATGGGGAGTGTATGTGAGTCAGGGCATGGGTGGGAACTGGGGGGCAATGAGTATGACGGTCCGGACGGGTAAGTAATTTCCTTTCCCCCGTACCATTTTTCTAGGTCAGCGTCCACCAGAAGAAGGGCATTTGGCATGCCATCGCCAAGGACGTCCGGACCCTGGGGGTGTAACACAGACGGAGCACCAACTACCGTAAAAGATTGGAGGACCTGTGCCGCTGGAGCAAGAAGATGGCGGAGGCCCAGCTGGGGATGGCCTCCCAACGTGGGAGAGGTGCCCGTCGCACCATGACCCCCCTTATGTTCCGGATCCTGGCGGTGGCCTCTCCGGAGTTGGATGGGGACTTGAGGGCATCACAGCAGCCAGAAGGGGGTGAGTACACTCTCATTCAGCAGACTCAGAGCGCATTACGAGGTGTCTGGGTGGGGGAGGTGGGCAGTGGGTTCCCCTAGGCCAGGGCGAACTTGGTAGGCAAGGTCCCATGTGAGGCAGGCCATGTGGCACCCCAAACCCACCAGTGGTAAGAGCCATCTACACCTAGTCAGGCTCCTGTGACTTCCAGGTGTGCAGCAATTGGGCTTAGGCCTCGTACCCCACGTCAGGTGACATTTTTAGGAACTGTAAGTGCATGGCATAGTGCAGAGGGCTGCTCCCTGTGTGTTGTGTCCGCCAACGGTAATGGTGTTGCATGCACTGAACATGTTTTTCTTCTGTATTTCCCCCCCCCTTTTTGTGGTCTCCCTGTTCTTGTGTGCAATAGCATCATCAGGCGGAGGAGCATTGGCACCGGATCAGGAGGGAGCTGCAATCCACTTGGCCCTGGAGGGTGAAGCAACAGAGTCTGAAGCCACCAGTGGAACGGAGGGCGTGGGGATCTCCACGGCGGGGAAAGGAGCAGACACCAGTGACAGCGACTCCTCCTCTGATGGGAGCTCCCTTGCGGTGGTGGGCACCTCTGTGCATCAGGTACAGCCGCCACCCCCCCTACCAGCACCGCCCTCCCAGCAGCCCCTCAGCATGTGTCACGTGCACGCTCACCCAGGAGGGTGGGCATCTCCTTCGCCCCAGGCACCTCAGGCCCTGCCCCAGTCAGCCCTGCTGCCCTCAGTGAGGATGCTATTGACCTCCTGAGATCCCTCACTGTTGGGCAATCTACCATTGTGATTGCCGTCCAGGGCGTAGAGAGGCATTTGCAACAAACAAATGCATACCTGGAGGGCATTCATTCTGGGCAGGCAGCCCAACAGAGAGCATTTCAGGCTCTGGCCTCAGCACTGATGGCAGCCATTGTCCCTGTGTCCAGCCTCCCCCCTCCAACTTCCTCCACCCAGACCCAATCCCCTGTACCTCAGCCTATCCCAAGCACACCATCAGACCAGCATGCACACTCATCAACACACAAGAGTGGACACGGCAAACATAAGCACCACACATCCCACAGGCACTCACACAAGCACCAGACCCATGCAGACACAGCAAGAGCCACTGCCTCCACTGTGTCCTCCTCCTCCCTCCCTGTCTCATCTCCACTCACACCTGCATGCACTACATCTTCAGCCACTACCTCCATCACCAGTACGCCCATCACCACACGCCGCTCACGTGCATTCACCACCCCTACTACCATTCACACATCCCCTGTGTCCTCTCACAGTGTGTCAGTGAGCCCTCCTCCCAAAGTACACAAACGCAGACACACACCCACCCAACAGCCATCCACCTCACAACAGCCTCCGGCCCATGCACCTTCACCCAAATTCAGCAGACGTACACCTCCTACAACCACTACCTCTACCTCCACTCCCAAACACCCTCCATCTTCCCGTCCCAGTGTGTCTAAAAAATTCTTCCTGGCTAACATTGACCTCTTCCCTACACCTCCCCCCCGTTCTTCCCCTAGGGCCAGGCTTTCCAGGTCCCAGCCCAGCACCTCAGCCACCACATCCCCAGGCACAGTGGTACCAGCAACTGCGGGGTCATCGAGTGCGCCACCCATCAGGGCTGCCAGTGTGCAACGTAGCGAAGACAAGGACATTCCGCCACCTGCCAAGGTGAAAAAGGTGCCCCCATCCCAGAGGGAGAAGCCGAAACTACCAGCCACCAAGGGCTCAGCAAAAACTAAAGGGGATAGTCGCAAGACAACTGTAGCACCATCAAAGCTGGGGAAGGCCCAAGAGCAGAAGAGCAGGTCAGGAGAGGGCATGGTGGCACCGACTGAGGGACCAGTGTCACACTTTCTGTCCATGACCATGCCAACCTGGATGGCGGCAAACACCGCTAGCTGCCCCGCCACCACAACCGCCACCTGCACCGCCACCTGCACTGCCACCTGCACCGCCCCCGGCATGTCTACAGCCTCAACGACAGTCCCCAGCCTCTTCCCCATTGGGCAGCTGCCCGAGGCTGCAGGAGATGTCCTGCTGTGTCCCTCAGCAGGTGCTGACCCATGCACCGCCACCAGCACCGCCGCAAGCACCACCGCCACAGACACTGCCGCAAGCACCGCCACCTGTACTGCCCCCGGCACGTCTACAGCCTCAGCGACAGTCCCCAGCCTCTTCCCCAGTGGGCAGCCGTCCGAGGCTGCAGGAGACGTCCTGCTGTGTCCCTCAGCAGGTGCTTACTCATGCACCGCCGCCAGCACCACTGCCACAGACACCGCTGCAAGCACCCCCGCCACAGACACCGCCACAGATACCGCCACAAGCACCGCCACCGGCCCCGCGGCGTCCTCGGACACAGGCACCAGCGCTGACATGGCTACCATCCCCAGTGGACAGTCGTCCGAGGCTGGAGGAGAGTGCCTGGACCCTGGGCAGCTTCCATGAGGCATGACATCCATCACTGTTTGCACCTGCAGGTGGAAGGCGCAGCAACAGCAGTGTGGGGTATGTCGCTGCCTCCATGGCGTATCATGCTACCTGAACCTCGCCAATCTCATGGCATGCACACCCAGGTGAGGGAATTGTACCGGCCACACTGCACGTGGAGCACTCTGGGCACCACGCCCCCTCCAGAACCAGTGGAATATCACATCCACTACCTCAGTCCTTGGCAGGATGAAGCACTCTGGGCACCAGGCCCCCTCCAGAACCAGTGGAGGATCACATCCACTACCTCAGTTCTTGGCAGGATGAAGCACTCTGGGCACCAGGCCCCCTCCAGAACCAGTGGAGTATCACATCCACTACCTCAGTCCTTGGCAGGATGAAGCACTCTGGGCACCATGGTTGCATCCACTACCTCAGTCTTTGGCAGGATGAAGCACTCTGGGCTCCAAGCCCCCACCAGAACCATTGGAGACTGTTATCCACTTGAGAGACTGTGGCTTTGCACTCCCCAGGATAAAGCAGTGGGCAAACCACCCCCTGGAGAGACTTGAGAGACTGTGGCTTTGCACTCCCCAGGAGCAAGCAGTGGGCAAACCACCCACTGGAGAGACTTGAGAGACTGTGGCTTTGCACTCCCCAGGATACAGCAATGGGCATGGAGCCCCCTCGTGCAGCAGTGGTGTCATGCATTCATCAGGCTGAGGGGCCCCTCCCTCTACCTCCTCCTGAGGTGCCTGTGTATTTTCGATCTGATGCCCCAGCAGTGCTTTCTCAGTGGTCCACGGTCAATGATTAGTACACTATCCGGACTTATGTAGTTGGTGTACATATTTGTATATACTGAATTTGGAGTTTTGGCTAATGGACTTTTCATGATTACAATCGTTACAATCATTTCCTTTTCTCCTTGCGTTCTTCCAAGGGGTAGGGGGTGTATATGTAATGTTGCTGCATGTATTTGTGTGTATGTTGTTGTGGGTGAGGATGGGGGTGTTGCATGTGTGTGTCACACTCTTTCCTCCACCCTCCCCTGTGTTGTAGGTGCAGTACTCACTGTGGTCGCCGCCGCCGCCGTTCATACTCCTGGTAGAAGAGGAGGTAAACCAACATGGGTAACACCTGAAGTTCGGGCTCCATGGTGTCCTGGTTCCTCATTGGGTGTCGAGAGGTGAGTGTTTTCCCTTCTGTGTACTGTTTCCGCCGTGCTTTTGATAGCGTTGGTTCCGCCCCGGAAAAGATGGCGGATAGGCCTCTTGTAATACAGTGAGCGGTACTTTGTCTTCCCCCTGTCTGTTGGCGGTGTCTGCCACGCTGTTTGTTTCTACCTCCGTGGTGGTCGGAGTGTTAAAGTAGCTGTCTACGTTGGTGGTTTCTGCCACCGTCGTAATCCCATTTTTTTTCCGCCGGCCTGTTTGCGGTATTACCGCCGCTTTAACACCGACCCCCAGGGTTGTAATGAAGGCCTTAGTTTTACACAACAAGTCCCTTCCCAGTAGGGATACTGGACTCGAGTCACAAACCATGAACTTATGCAGTCCCTGGAAGTTGCCAATCTCAACTTGCACTGGATCTGTAATTGGGTTTGTCAAATACTGATTCGCTACCCCTACAACCTGAACTGATCGACCTGAAAGGGGCAAATTTGGAACGTCTGCACTTCTCACTGTATATACCAAAAATGAGACTTTGTGACCCATCACCTTCCCTCTCACATAGGGTCCTCTCTGGTCCACTTCTATGGAAGCTGCAAGCACACATGTCTCCTCATCCAGTCTATCATTCACCCAGTCACCAATTAATTCATTCTCACTGTGTAATGGGAATTTGTGTTCTGCATTACTACTTCCATCTTGTCTTTGACATGTAACCTGTTGAGTAAGCATCATCTGTTGCTTCTCCATTGGGGCTTGAGGTATCTGCATTTGCTGTCTAGGTACCATGGTGACCTGCTGCTGCATGGGCTGCAATGTGACACTTGTTCAAAGGGCATTTGCACCTGTTGCATTGGCTAACAATTCTGCATTTGATTTGCATTATTCTGGAAATTTGGATTAGGACCCCTCATTTTCGGTTGCCTCATAGTCTGAAATGCATTGATGTCATTATTTTGCTGAACAACACCCTCCTGCACCATCATTGGACACTCCCACTTCCAGTGTCCCATGGCTCCACAAATGTGACACAGCAATAGCTTCTTCATTCCATGCACATCACACTACACCACTAAGGTGTTCAAATCCGGACCATGAATCATATTGTCTCTGTGACCTCTACCTCCCATTTGAGACTGGAACATGACATTTCCCTGCTGCTGTGGCATCTGTTGTACAAAAGTCCCCTGTACTCTGGTTTGAGCTGCCTTAATCTGCATTACCATTGCCTTCTATTTCAACTTTTTCTGCTTCAACTCAGTCTCATCACTACAATATTTTGTATACTGCAACACCTCATCAATCAGCTTTGCTTGCCAGCAAATCAAATGACTCTTAATCCTCCACAAACCTAAACACAAAACGCAACATGTCTTTTGGCTCAATTGCTTCCTTGCCACTGTACTCCTTGAACTCCTTCAACAATCTCTCATAGTATGCATGTATCGATTCCTTCACTTCCTGCACTGTCCTGTCAATTCTCTGCCAGTCAATTTTTTTGGTTGAAATCCTCACCTTCAGGAACTCAATCACCTTATAGTAATGTTTCATTACCTCAGGTGATGGTGCACCCGTATTCTTATTCCTCTCTGGCTCACTTGTCGGCCAGTCTACGGCTCTTTTACACTCGACCCACAACTCTGCTGGAACCACTATCTCCAGTAATTTATTCAAATCTTCCCACAAACATTTAGAGAGCTTCGCAAATCTGTCTATCTGCTGACACCACTCTATTGGCTTTTCCCTCAACTTTGGATAATCGTTTGTAAATGACAGAATATCACTCCTATGCCAAGGAACATGAATAAACTGTCCCCCTGGAATCTCTCTGACTGGTAAAATCTTTACTGGATCCTTGCCCTGCTGTACATTGTCAGTCACCCCTATAGAGTCTCATTTTCTTTTATCCTTCTTCTTTGCTCATCTGCCTTCAAACTTTTCTAATGTTCCCCAAACCTGAGCACTCTGCAGTAATTCTTTAAGGTGTGCCTTCATTCCGGCTGACCTAATTTGTTCAAAATCCTTTGCCTCAAAATCCAATCTGTAGCTTCTAATTTCTATGTCATTTTTCTCTGCCACGTCTGCTTATCTCTGATGTACCTTGCTCACTTCTCTTGTAATTCTCAGGCATAAGTATCTCAACTCTGCATCTGTGTATGACTCTAATCTATGCACCCCCATTGTTCCCTCTACCAGTTCATTTGCTTCCATGCTTAGTCTGACACAATTAATCTACCCTTCACCCTTGGAAGCATTCTGTGGGGTATTCAGCTTGTCCAACCATTCGGTCAGCTGCTGAGCTGTCAGTCCTTGTAACAAAATGTTACTTGCGCTCACCAGTGGCGCCTGCTGTACTACTGCACTTGATGCCTGTGGTGTCAATAATTGCAGGCTCTGACCTGCACTAGGTCCATTTACTGCATCTGGAAGTGCAATGAGTGGACTGAGATCTAACAATGATCTTGACCCATCAAAAGTCTGTTCCATAGAAGAGACTACCTGCACTTGTTCAATTGGTCCCCTCCTCACTAGACACTGGGACATCTCCCTTTGCCCACTCACGTCTGGTTTCTTCTGCGCAAATAATGGTACTGCTGGACAACAGTTATTGGCAGCGATATTGCATCTGGGATTGCTCTAGCCCCCGTACATTGTGGGAGAGTAACTCCAATGCTCTGATTGATTCATAATCGGTGTTAAGTCTGACTGTGTCCCTGTCATTGGCGTAAACCTTGTAGCTGTGCATGGGTCAACAAAATCGGAGTCAGCTCAGTCTGAACCAACAGTGGTCTTGGAACCACTTGCTCCGTAGGTACCACTAACTTCGAAGTCGTCTCTAAGACAGGCACATCTGGATTGATTCTCTATATGGGTGGCAATGCATCTGTGCCTGATCTACTGGAAGAGTCAACACATTAGGTCCTTGCACCACACCCTGTGTCTGGCTAGTATTATCCCATACCGGACTCACTGTCCCCATTGCCTGTGCCGGGGTTGTTGGGTCAGCACTAGTACTTGGACCATCATCATGCACCGCATACGGTGGTGGTCTGTCTCTCAGTATATGTGTAACAAGGTCCTCAGTATCAGATTCCTCCTACACTATGGTAGGCTTTCTTGCTTCCTTACTTGCAGACGAATCCTTATTTGACTTTCTGGTCGATTTATTTCCTTCTGTCTCATCTTCATGCGTAATCGCTGGAAATAACTTAACATCCTGCGATGTCACTGCTCTCCATTTCTTCTGCTCCCAATCCCATCTTGCCTTTGCTAATGACTTCACTACCTTTCTCATTCTCCTGTCAAATTTCATTTACTGTTGTTGTCTTGCTAGCATTTCCCACACTGCTAATGCCTCAAACTGTGCTGGTCTCAGAAGGGGCTTCGATTCACATAACTCCATCCGCAAGTGCTCTAAAATTCTCAAATTGAATGTCCCATTCTCATGAAACACTAAGCTTCCACTTTTCTCTGTCAACTTGCACCACTGCTTCAACCAAAGACATGGTGTGACACCTCGCTCCTCCATTACAATGTAAGCCGGAGTATTCTCTGGCGGTGTAGGCTCTCCTACGCACGCTTTAAGGTAAGTATCTCACTTTAGGGCACTCTTAACACCTTGAAATCTTTTCTACTTTTGTGTATTCAAATTCAGATCAGGAAATGACTTTTATTACCAAAATGCCTTTTACCCACGTTCTCAACCTATTGCCTCTCACGGACGGCTGCCAATCCGTGCGCGACCCTTCTCTCTAACCGACCTATCCCAGTGCGGCTTCAGTGACGTCACACTCACACACACTGCGGCCGACAAAGTCTTGCGGCTCGTCCTCCTAAACTCCAATTCACACAAAACTAATGCAAATGAATGCCACCACTAACCAAAATCCAATAACCAAAAACAAATCTGCTGGTTTACTACAGGAAGGTAACACAATCGCTTCAGAAACCTGACGGATTTTCACTGACGGCCCTTTCACTCATGCAGCTATTCCTCTTTCTTGGTTTCCCTGATTCGCAAGCAAAATTCAACCCACAAAATTTACTCTCAACTGATCAATGGGTCTGTCCTGGTGCACATAGGACTTGCCAAATCTAAGTCTAAATTTTTCTCTCACTCACTTAACGTACTCACCGACTCATTGACCACTCCCGATCAACCTACTAAACCAAACAGATTACAACATATAACCAAGTGTCTCATACACTTTTCAATATACTCCGGAGTCTTAGACCATGCAGGATCCGTACATCAACAACCACGTGGACAATATTTGAGCACAAAGCGCCAAACACATATGAAATTCGACAACTTCCCTACTCTCATACTGCAGAGTATGCACACTCCTAGTATAACCTCATCTGGAGTATGCAGACTCCCTAATTTCCCTCACATATGTCACAATTTCCCTGTGATTTGCATAAGCTGTGCAAGCGCAACCTATCTCTCTCACTCTATCACTGAAACGCCGGGAACATACCCAACACTACTAGCAGGATCCAGGATCTGGTAAAGTCATTTCTGGGTTTAAGGGAACACCATTCTCTCTACAAATGCCATTTTGAAAAACAAAATCCAAAATTCAATAATAAATTCTCGAACAAATCAATCTTCAAACTATTACCATAACTAGGAAGACCTGTCCATCAGTCTCTTAGCACAACTGTCAATACCTGTCACTCTGTATCGAACTCCCATGGCAAGCCCCTACAGAAACAAACCATCATCTGCTACCATAACTGTTGGCGCGTCGGTCCTTAATAAGTAAACTTACAAGGGGACACGTATAGGTCAATGAATCTTTGAATTCGAATAGGGGGTTCGTACATAGTTTCAACACAGAATCAGAAATCAATACACAATAGTCAATAACCATTAGTCAATTCAACAATCAATGGAGTCAGTAATTTTTACTCACCATGACTTTTCAGTCATGAATAACCACACCTTTAGGTATAAGTTTAGTAAGTTTATTCCCCATTCGTTAACAATACTAAGTCATTAATTTTTAATCATCAACTCTTAATCAAAGCAGTTCTGATAACACTTGTTAATCAGTAAGTCGCAGAAGATGTGACCTAATCCAAGCCTGATTCAAAAGACATTTTAATGCATCAACATAAGACATTAATAAAACCCAATTCAGTAAAACTATGACATCCGTTAAGTTCAGCAAGATAGTCCGTCAAACCATTTGTCCCTATAATTTGTCAGTCGTCATGTAAGTATCCTCAACTAACTCCAATTAGAATCAGCATGTGGGGCTTCCTGCAAAACAATTTAGAACACAAATTTGGAAAACATCTACCTAAAGAAAGTACTAAGTCAGCTCAGTTGGTACCTAGAAAGAAAAAGCATGAAAATGCAATTCAGTCATTGTCACATCTATCTATCCACGGTATGGGTCAGCAAGCAGAACCAGTCTTCAACCTCAGATCGTCAGTCGATCAGCAATGCCTCAGGCTCTCAGTCAGAGAGTATGAGCCCAATGACAGAATCTCAAATTTCTTATTTTTCCCCCAAATATCGCCTCACAAAATAAGGATAAGTCTGACGTTTTTTCCTTCTGTCACGTTGTTATGTCAAAGTTCCCCAATCCATCCCCCAATTTCCACTTGGTCAATTGATTGTATGTTATTACCCTACCCAATAATTTCCCTTTACCAAATCTATGAATTCTAATATTTCACAGTTCACATGTTGTTGATTGGTCAGCTTTATGTTGTTCTCATCATCCGGCTCGTCAGGTATCAATTTTGTTGCTTCTTCGTCTCCAGTCAGTGCCTTCATTGTTCACATCCTAGGAAAGAACCCTTTGCACACTTTAAACACATATAGTTACATTATGAGAGACCTCATCTCCTGACCGTCGGCTCTCATAGAAAGCCTCTGCTAAGAATTTTATTAAAACATAAGCATTTCACAGTTAGTTCACTCTGTCAGCATTTTGTATTGAACACTAAGAAATACAGCTTCTGCATGAGGCCTGGCAAAAGGCGGCCAAGACACACGCTAAGTTAAGGCCTACAATTAATAAGCAAGAGCACAATTCATATCCTTTAATATGCCATATTACTACATTAATCTAATACATTTTCAATATATCATATGGATTAATCAAAATTTCGTACATTTTGGTGGCCAACCTCTCAGGTCACAATTCAAACATGCACATTATTTTTCTACGTTATTCTTTTTTCTACATAAGACATTATTCTAAATACATAAACATTCTTTAAAATTTTCTGATTAAGACATCTGCGTTAGCACCGCAATGGAGCATGGGTCAGATACAGGGGCCTGACTTAGCCTGCTGCAGCAGTACCCTGCTTGTGTCGATGTCAAGGGAGATGAGGGGAGCAGGGGAAACAATGCATTGTTGTAGATCCTTAGGATGTGGGTGATGCATCAGTTCTAAGCTGTGCAATGTTGGAGATGTGTTGGAATAGAGGCGATGCGTGGTAGTGTCCTCGATCCTTCAAGCACTGTCAGCGTTGATGGAGATGCGCTGGTTCCAAGCGGTGCAATGGTGTTGATGCATTGAATTTGACTGGAGTAGCACTTTATTCCCACTCCCAAGGGCCCTGAATTTGATTGGCACCACTTGGCAGGACAAGACTCACAGTTGGCAGAGAATGCTGCAGCAAGTAAGATGGAAGTCTTTTATGCCCTTGAGACTTCAATCAGGAGGCAAGCCAGCAGACCCTCGGAGTCACTTTGGTTCTGGGATGAAGAGATACAGGTCTAGTCTTTCTCACTCCCAAGCATGGAGGGCAGCAGGTCAGCACAGCAGAGCTGGAATCCAGCAGAGTAGCAGTCCAGCAGAGTGGCAGTTCTTTCAGCACTGCTGCCCTTCTTCCTGGCAGAGTATCCACAGGTCCAGGAGTATATGTGACGTTGCGAGGACCTGCGGCGCCCCAATTGCAGACTGCAGTCAGATCGGCGGTCCGAGTCCTGGACGGACCTTTCTGCTGCGGGCCACGTTTTGAGCCGTGTTTCGGCCCGCTGCCTGTTCTTCGGTCAACAGCGCGACCGGTACATCTTTCTTTGGGCGCTGCTTCACGCTGTGTCTGCTTTTTGCCATTATTGTCTCTTTTACCTATTATTTCTGCCTTTTTTCACTTTTCTTGTTTTCTCTTTCTTTATGGTTTTTCTCTTAGCCATCTTTTTCTTTTCCCAGGAGTCTGTGTTTTCTTCCCTGCATGCTTTGCTTCCTCTTTTACACCATGACTATTTTTCCATTCACTTAAATGTTGCTTTTCCCAATTCAAGATGGTGTCTTCAGAACTTCCTGCGTGTCACTTCCTATTTGCCAGTATATAAGCACAGTTGGTCTTCTGTTCATTGCATTCTAAACACTTCCATTCTGGTGGTGCTCCTCGCTCCTGTATCCAGTGATTTTTGGACTTCTCCCGTTTTTCCTTGTCTGCAGCTTTTGCTCTTTCCAGTTCATATTACACTTCTCTTTTTTCTTACCTCTTTTTCAGGAGTTCCTTGCTGCTGAGATTTTTCCCAGGATTGGGTTTTTTCCTCTGGGACTCCTTCTGGAGGTCACTGTCTGCCTGGTGTTACATCAGCAGCACGGTGGCTACTGGAAAGGGTCGCCCTTACTTTAGTCAGTCCAGAACCAGCAAGAGACCAGGTGGTGCCTCGAGACTGACAGACAATCGCGGTAAGAAGCATTCAGATCGTGACAGATTGCAATGCCAAAAGATTCTGTGTTGCCCTGGAACCATGGATGTCCCACCTGATGATGTTGTGGAAACTGCACAGTCTATGCTTCATACTTTACAACAACAGACACAGGAATTACAACAACTGCGTAACGAGAACACAGCTCTGAGGCAAGCATTGGTGTCACGGTCCAGTGATGTACTTGCTATTTCTGTCCCCACGCCTCGTTATTCTGGAGATCCAAACAAGTTAAAGGAATTTCTGGACTCCTTAACGGTACACTTTGCGTTTCGACCCTTTCAGTTAACCCAGGATAAGACCAAGGTTGGTTACCTGATAAGCTCCTAGTCTGGCGCAGCCCTAGCTTGGGCAACCCCTTTGGTAGCTGCCAATGATCCGATAATATCCAATTATTCAGACTTACTGCAAGCCTTAAAACAGATGTTTGAATGACCTGGATTGTAAGCTGCTGCAGAAGAGGCATTATGTGAGATACAACAAGAGAATCAGGATGTTCTGACTTACATAAACCGATTTAAACAACTTGCGGCTGAAACCATGTGGGCTGAACGCACCTTTGTGACACTTTTTCGTCGAGGGTTACGAGACGAAATAAAAGATGAACTGGTGCATTCTACTCCAGTAGAATCATTAAAGGCACTGATGGACCTGGCCCTTAGTATTGAGTACCGTTTATGGGAAAATAGATTAGAAAAACAAAGATCCAGGGCTATTCGCCCTTCTACTCGTCGTCCTGAAGAAAACCGAGCAGATTACTCCTCTACGGAGGAGGAAGAACCCATGCAAATAGACGTTGCCCGTGGTCCATGATCAGAAGCAGAATGAAAGAACCGATGACATAAAGGCTTATGTCTTTATTGTGGCAGTGCAGGTCATTTAATTCGAGAAAACAACTCTGCTCTTTTTATTGTCTCAGAGATTCTTCAGTGCCCGAACCAGGAAGAACAAGTCTTTGCGTTATTGGATTGTGCAGCCAGTGGTGTGTTTTTAGATGAGAAATGGGCTAAAGAAAAAGGAATACCTCATGTTCCTCAATAAATCCCAGAGCACGTCCAAACTGTAGATGGTTCTCCTCTAACTTCTGGACCATTGGTTGATACCATGCCCAATCTTTACATGCAATTCGCAAGACACAAGGAACATGTGGCCTTCGACCTGATATCTTCCCTGAATCACACTATGATTTTGGGTATTCCTTGGCTGGCAAGACACAATCCATATAGAAACTGGGAGACACAGATTATATAACTTTCCTCTCACTTTTGTCAGTTGCATTGTTATTCTACTGACTCCTATTGGTCACCAAAAGGGTCCATGTTTTCCTCCAACGAAGCAAGCAGTACTATTAATGTGATTCAAGGAGTACCAAGATGCTATCAGGGGTACTCTGACGTATTCCAGAAACCTCAAAGACCCATTTTGCCTCCTCATAGGGACTATGACTGCTCTATTCCTTTGATACCTGGGGAAGTGGTCCCATTTGGAAGAATGTATTCCTTATCAGAACATGAAAAGAAGGTACTCAAGGAATACATAGAGGAAAACCTACAAAGTCGATTGATTGCTCCCTCTCCATCACCTGCTGGGGCTCCTCTTGTCTTTGTACCTAAGAAGACGAAAGATCTCCGCCCTTGTATAGACTTTCGAGAGTTAAATAAGATTACCATCAAGGAGAGGTATCCCTTACCCCTTATTAAGGTTGTTCTGGAAACAGTCCAAGGAGCTACAATATTCACTAAGCTAGACCTAAGGGGTGCCTATCATCTCTTACGAATTAAGGAAGGTGAGGAATGGAAGACTTCCTTTCGTACCCTGTTGGGCCACTTTGAATATTGTGTCATGCCTTTTGGTCTTACCAACGCAACTTCCATATACCAAAGATTTATGGATTCAGTTTTCTCTGATCTTTTGAACCAGAGTGTCATAGTCTTTTTCGATGACATTTGGATATATTCTCGTAGTCCCGAACAACACACTATACATGTTCTTCAAGTTTTGGAAAGACTCCGACAAAATAATTTGTACTGTAAACCAGTGAAGGGTGAGTTTAAGAAGACCGAAGTTCAATATCTAGGGTTTCGTATCAATTCAGTTAGAATCGCCATGGATCTAGAAAAGGTACAAGCCATATTAAACTGGCCTTCTCCTACTTCTGTCAAAGAAACACAGTGCTTCTTAGGGTTGTCCAATTTCTATAGCCAATTTATAAAGGACTTTGCCCAACAAAAAGGATGTATAACCCAGACCATCAAAAAAGAAGGTCTAAAGAAGGGTTTCATTTGGACAGAAGAAGTGGAAAGGGCTTTTCAGACTCTAAAGAGTGCCTTTACCCAAGCCCCGATACTCCGTCATCCTGACAGTACTAAGAAATTTAGGCCCTCATTACAACCCTGGCGGTCAGTGTTAAAGCGGCGGTAATACTGCCAACAGGCCGGCGGAAAAAAAATTGAATCACGACCATGGTGGAAACCGCTAACACAGACAGCCACTTTAACACTCAGACCGCCACGGCGGTAGAAACAAACACTGTGGCGGTAACCGCCAACAGACAGGCGGAAGACAAAGTACCGCCCACTGTATTTCAACACACCTATCCGCCACCTTTTCCGGGGCGGAACCAATGCTATCAAAAGCACGGCGGAAACAGTACACAGAAGGGAAAACACTCACCTCTCGACACACAACGAGGAACCAGGACACCATGGAGCGTGAACTACAGGTGTTACCAATGCTGCTCTTCCTCCTTCTGTATCAGGAGCAGGACAGACGCCGTCAGTGACCACAGTGAGTACTGCACCTACAACACAGGGGAGGGGGGACGGAAAAGAGAGTGAAACACACACGCAACACGCAATACCCCCACACCCACCCTCACCCACAACACCATACACACAAATACATGCAGCAACATTACATATACACCTCCCCACCCCCTGGAAGAACGCAAGGACAAAAGGAAATGATTGTAACAATTGTAATCATAAATAATCAGATAGTGAAAGTTCAAAAATCAGTATATACAAATATGTACATCAACTACACAAGTCCGGATAGTGTACCAATCATTGTCCGTGGACCACTGGGCCCAAAATGCATGGGCGAAGCCCACACTAGATACCTGACTGGAAACGGAGAGAACACTGCTGGGGCATCAGATTGAAAATATACCGGCACCTCAGGGGGAGGGGGAGGGGGAGAGGGGGCACCTCAGCCAGATTAACGCACAACGCCACTGCTGCACGAGGGGGCTCCATGCCCTTTGCTGTATCCTGGGGAGTGCAAAGCCACAGTCTCTCAAGTCTCTCCAGTGGGTGGTTTGCCCACAGCTTTATCCTGGGGAGTGCAAAGCCACAGTTTCTCAAGTCTCTCCAGTGGGTGGTTTGCCCACTGCTTTATCCTGGGGAGTGCAAAGCCACAGTCTCTCAAGTCTCTCCAGTGGGTGGTTTGCCCACTGCTTGGTCCTGGGGAATGCAAAGCCACAGTCTCTCAAGTGGATGTCATTTTCCACTGGTTCTGGAGGGGGCCTGGTGCCCAGAGTGATTCATCCTGCCAAGGCTGAGGTAGTGGATGTATCTCTCCACTGGTTCTGGAGGGGGCATGGTGCCCAGAGTGCTTCATCCTGCCTAGGACTGAGGTAGTGGATGTATCTCTCCACTGGTTCTGGAGGGGGCATGGTGCCCAGAGTGCTTCATCCTGCCAAAGACTGAGGTAGTGGATGTATCACTCCACTGGTCTGGAGGGGGCCTAGTGCCCAGAGTGCTTCATCCTGCCAAGGACTGAGGTAGTGGATGTATGTCTCCACTGGTTCTGGAGGGGGCATGGTGCCCAGAGTGCTTCATCCTGCCAAGGACTGAGGTAGTGGATGTGTCTCTCCACTGGTTCTGGAGGGGGCCTGGTGCCCAGAGTGCTTCATCCTGCCAAGGACTGAGGTAGTGGATGTATCTCTCCAATGGTTCTGGAAGGGGCATGGTGCCCAGAGTGCACCACGTGCAGTGTGGCCGGTACAATTCCCTCACCTGGGTGTGTGTGCCACGAGATTGCCGACGTACAGGTAGCATGATATGCCATGGAGGCAGCGACATACTCCACACTGATGCGGCTTTGCCTTCCACCTGCAGGTGCAAACAGTGATGGACGTCATGCCTCATGGAAGCTGCCCAGGGTCCAGGAACTCTCCTCCAGCCTCGGACGACTGACCACTGGGGATGGTAGCCATGTCAGCGGTGGTGCCACTGTCCGAGCACGTCACGGGGCCAGTGGCAGTGCTTGCGGCAGTATCTGTGGCGGCCGTGCTGGCGGTGGTGCATGGGTCAGCACCTGCTGAGGGACACAGCAGGACGTCTCCTGCAGCCTCGGACGGCTGCCAACTGGGGAAGAGGCTGGGGACTGTCGTTGAAGCTGTAGACGTACCGGTGGCTGTGCAGGTGGTGGTGCAGGTGGCGGTGTTCGCCGGCGTACAGGTTGGTGTGGTCGTGGACAGAAGGTGTGACACTGGCCCCTCAGTCGGTGCCACCGTGCCCTCTCCTGACATGCTCTTCTGCTTTTGTCCCTTCCCCACCTTTGATGGTGCCTCAGTTGTCTTGCCACTATCCCCTTTTGTTTTTGCTGAGCCCTTGGTGGCTGGTAGTTTCGGCTTCTCCCTCTGGGATGTGGGCACCTTTTTCACCTTGGGAGGTGGCGGAATGTCCTTTCCCTTGCTACATGGCACACTGGCAGCACTGATGGGTGGCGCACTCGATGACGCCGCAGTTGCTGGCACCACTGTGCCTGGGGATTTTTTGGCTGAGGTGCTGGGCTGGGACCTGGAAAGCTTGGCCCTAGGGGAAGGACGGGGGGAGGTGAAGGGAAGAGATCAAGGGTTGCCAGGAAAAGTTATTTAGACACTCTGGGACGGGAAGATGGAGGGGGTTTGGGAGTGGAGGAAAAGGTAGTGGTTGTAGGAGATGTACGTCTGCTGGATTTGGGTGAAGGTGCATGGGCCGGAGGCTGTTGTGAGGTGGATGGCTGTTGGGTGGGTGTGTGCCTGCGTTTGTGTACTTTGGGAGGAGGGCGCACAGACACACTGGGAGAGGACACAGGGGATGTGTGAATGGTAGTGGGGGTGGTGATTGCACGTGAGCGGTGTATGGTGATGGACGTGCTGGTGATGGAGGTAGTGGCTGAGGATGTTTTGCATGCATGTGTGAGTGGAGATGAGACAGGGAGAGAGAAGGACGACCAGGAGAAGGGGGACACAATGGAGGCAGTGGATGTTGCTGTGTCTGCATATGGATGGTGCTTGTGTGAGTGCCTGTGGGATGTGTGGTGCTTATGTTTGCCATGTCCACTCTTGTGTGTTGATGTGTGTGCATGCTGGTCTGATGGTGTGCTTGGGATAGGCTGAGGTGCAGGGGATTGGGTCTGGGTGGAGGAAGTTGGAGGGGGGAGGCTGGACACAGGGACATTGGCTGCCATCAGTACTGAGGCCAGAGCCTGAAATGCTCTCTGTTGGGCCGCCTGCCCAGAATGAATGCCCTCCAGGTATGCATTTGTTTGTTGCAAATGCCTCTCAACACCCTGGATGGCTTTCAAAATGGTAGATTGCCCAACAGTGAGGGATCTCAGGAGGTCAATAGCCTCCTAACTGAGGGCAGCAGGGCTGACTGGGGCATGGCCTGAGGTGCCTGGAGTGAAGGAGATGCCCACTCTCCTGGGTAAGCGGGCACGGGACACACGCTGAGGGGCTGCTGGGAGGGTGGTGCTGGTAGGACGGGTGGAGGCTGTACTTGTTGATGCGGTGGGCACAGAGGTGCCCGCCACCGCAAGGGAGCTCCCATCAGAGGAGGAGTCGTTGTCACTGGTGTCTGCTCCTGTTCCCGCCGTGGAGCTCCCCTCGCCCTCCATCCCACTGGTGGCTTCAGACTCCGTTGCTTCACCCTCCAGGGCCAAGTGGGTTGCAGCTCCCTCCTGCTCCGATGGCAATGCTCCTCCGCCTGATGATGCTATTGCACACAAGAACAGGGAGACCACAAAAAGAGGGGGAAAGACAGAAGAAAAACATGTTCAGTGCATACAACACCACCACCGTTGGCGGACACAACACACAGGGAGCAGCCCTCAGCACTACACCATGCACTAACAGTTCCTAGAAAATTCACATGACCATGGGGTACGAGGCCTAAGCCCAATTGCTGCACACCTGGAAGTCACAGGAGCCTGACTAGGTGTAGATGGCTATTACCACTAGTGGGGTTGGGCTGCCACAGAGCCTGCCTCACAAGGCACCTTGCCTACCAAGTTCGCCCTGGCCTAGGGGAACCCACTGCCCACCTCCCTCACCCTAACACCACGTAATGCGCGCAGAATCAGCTGAATGAGAGAGTACTCACCCCTTTGTAGCTGCTGTGATGCCCTCAAGCACCCATCCAACTCCGGATAGGCCACCGCCAGGATCCGGGACATCAGGGGGTCATGGTGCGACGGGCACCCCTTCCACGTTGGGAGGCCATCCCCAGCTGGGCCTCCGCCGTGCAGGTCCTCCCATCTTTTACGGCAGTGGGTGCTCCGTCTGTGGTAGACCCCGAGGGTCCGGACGTCCTTGGCAATTGCACGCCAAATACCCTTCTTCTGGTGGGTGCTGACCTAGAGGAATGGTACAGGGGGAAAGGAAATTACTCACCCCTCCGGACCATCATACTCATTGCCCACCAGTTCCCATCCATGCCCTGACGCACATACACTCACCATCTGCACATGCAGGCCTCAGCCCCCCATGTATCTTCCATCCACACCACTCAAAGCAGGCATTGCCCATGCAGCATGCTCACAGTGTACTCACCTGTTTGTCTGGAGGACCGTACAGTTGCGTGTACTGGGGGAGGACCCCATCCACTAGTTTCTCCAACTCCTCCGAAGTGAAGGCAGGGGCCCTTTCCCCAGACACTGTAGCCATTGTCGCTTCCAGACACAGGTCACACCAGCTCTTGCAGTGTACATCCTCTCCTGTTGAAGGTCAAGTATCAAGTGAGTGAACAGACAGAAAATGGCGGTCACGTCCGCGGCGGTGCCATTGTCATTGGCACCTGGGACCCATAGGGCCCAATGTTAACCAATGCAGAATTGCACCATGGTCTTCGACCGCCCACTGCGACGGTGTACAATGCCAGCGCAGTTACCTCATATCCCTTGTCCCACCTTACATGTCAGGCAGCCGCCATTTCAGGGGGCCACATGGGATGGATAAAAACTTCGTCACACCTATCTAGGCCGGGAATACAGACAGATACTGGCACATTGTGGATTATTAACATTTCTCCAAATAACACATTGTGATACCTCAGTGTTGGATGACTCTCTGCTCGCTGTTCTCCTCCATAAGGGGACGTCACCTTGGGCAGGTGATGAGATGGCGGCATCCTCCGGTGTACAGACCCCTGGTGGCCCTGTCGACAATGTAAGAGAGACACATCATAATCACATACAGACTTGATTGTGCAACAATGCAGGAGCTGTGTGCCCAGTTGGAGCCAGACCTGATGTCAGCTATCGGCCATCCCACAGGGATACCCCCTCTAGTGCAGGTCCTGTCTGTACTCCATTTCCTGGCCAGTGGGTCTTTTCAAACAAAAGTGGCCATGGCATCAGGGATGTCCCAGCCAATGTTCTCTAATGTGTTGTCCAGAGTGTTGTCTGCCCTGCTGAAACACATGTGCAGCTACATCATTTTCCCTCAAGTGGAGGATTTGCCCACAATGAAAGGTGACTTCTATGCCCTGGGACATATCCCCAACATCATTGGTGCCACTGATGGTACACATGTGGCATTTTCCCCCCCGCAGGAATGAACAGGTGTACAGAAACTGGAAAAGTTACCATTCGATGAATGTGCAGATGGTGTGTTTGGCAGACCAGTACATCTCCCATGTGAATGCCAGGTATCCTGGCTCAGTGCATGACGCTTACATTTTGAGAAATAGCAGCATCCCTTATGTGATGGGGCAACTCCAGAGGCACCGTGTGTGGCTAATAGGTGAGCCTAAAGTCCCCACACAGTTCCATTTGGTGTCTGGGTATGGGAGATTCCCTAATGTTTGGAGAATGTCTAACAGCTGTCCCTCAATATTTGCAGGTGACTCTGGTTACCCCAACCTGTCATGGCTACTGACCCCAGTGAGGAATCCCAGGACAAGGGCAGAGGAATGCTACAAAGAGGCACATGGGCGAACTAGGAGGATAATAGAACGCAACTTTGGCCTCCTGAAGGCCAGATTCCGGTGCCTCCATCTGACAGGTGGTTCCCTATACTACTCACCGGAGAAGGTGTGCCAGATATTCGTGGCCTGCTGTATGCTGCACAACATGGCTTTGCGACGCCAGGTGCCTTTTCTGCAGGAGGATGGGCCAGATGGTGATCTTGTGGCAGCTGTGGAGCCTGTGGACTGTGAAGAAGAGGAGGAAGAAGAGGATATTGACAACTGAAACAACATCATCATGCAATACTTCCAGTGAGACACAGGTAAGAAGATGTCACTGCTTCCCACATCTCATCCTATTGTTGGAGCTGGCATAAGTCTGTAATTTTCACTCAGTGTATGGACCCTGACTTGCCACTTTGATTTTCCATTTCACAGATCTGGGTCCTACTTTGTGCCCTCTGCTATGTTTACTCCTGGCCTACAGCTGTGTTACATTGGTATGTGAACAAGTAAATTGACATTGCTATATTCCACAGATATTGCAATTACACATTTGTGAATGCACAGACTGACTCCAGATTGTTTTGTGATTGAAGTGTGTTTCTTCCTGTGCAAATAAGTGGAGGGGGTTGTAAAATGGGCTCGGGTGATGGTGGAGGTATGTCTATGGCAGAGTCCAGTCTATTTGTTTCACAGGTGCATTGTCCAAAGGGGCATAGGAAGTGGAGCAATGGCAGTTTAAGGATGGACAGGGTGACATAGTGTGACAGAAGGGTGACATTCAGGGGGGTCTTATTTCCTTGTGGGGGTCTTGGCAATGTTCTCTGTCTTGTTCTTGGATCTCAGGGACCGTTTGTGGGGTGGGTCTCCATCTGCAGGGGGTGGGGTGCTGGTGGCCTTTTGTTCCTGTGGCGGTGCCTCCTGTCCACTAGCGCCGGTGGAAGGCTGTTCATCGTCCAGGCTAGTGTCAGGGGCCCGTTGGTGTGCCACTGTATCCCTCATGGTGTTGACAAGGTCTTCCAGCACCCCTGCAATGGTGACCAGGGGGGTGTTGATGGACTTCAAGTCCTCCCTGACCCCCAGGTAGTGTTCCTCCTGCAGCCGCTGGGTCTCCTGAAACTTGGCCAGTACCATGCCCATGGTCTCCTGGGAATGGTGGTAAGCTCCCATGATGTTGGAGAGTACCTCGTGGAGAGTGGGTTCCCTGGGCCTTTCCTCCCTCTGTCACACAGCAGTCCTCCCAGCTTCCCTGTTATCCTGTGCCTCTGTCCCCTGAACTGTGGGCCCACTGCCACTGCTTCCAGGTCTCTGATCGTCCTGTGTTATTGGGGTTGCAAGCGTTCCCTGTAGTGGTGGACACATTGCTGATTGACGTGTCCTGGGGACAGAGAGATGGGCCCGCTGGGTCGGTGCTGTGCTGGTGTTTCCTGAGGGGGAGGTTCTCTGGTGGTTTGTGACTGTGTCAGGGCAACCGACTATCCCGAGGTCCCTGATGAGCCGGGCTGATCATTTTGATCCAGGTGTGCAGAGCTGCTATCATCACTGTGGGTCTCTTCTGTGGGGGGACTGGATATGTCTTGCACCTCCTGTCCGGTGACATTGGGGAGGGGTCCTGTTGGGGTGTCAATGCATAGTTATTGTGTCTGGGTGTGCCATCTTGTGCAATGAGTGAGTGACCCTGTACTCCTGGGCTTGCATTATTGGCTTAGTCCTTGTGTGATTGGTGATTTTGGGGCGTGAGTGAGTCTCTGTACTGGACATGCTTTGGTGATGGGTGTCCATGCATTGGTGTTACATGCAGGGCTTGGTTTTGGGATGTTTGGGTTGTGTTAGTGGGGTATCTGTGGGTTGCTGGAGTGATGGGTGTGAGGGTAAGTGTGGCGGTATGTGATGGCATGCAGGTGGGGTGTGGGGCATAAAGTAGTAAAGATATGTCTTACCAGAGTCCAGTCCTCCTGCTACTCCTGCGAGGCCCTCAGGATGCATAATCAGGACCTGCTCACCTTCAGAAGACACCTCAAGACCTGGCTCTTCGAGCAGTAGCAGCACCCCCCCCCACACCCCCCAGCGCCTTGAAACCCTCACGGGTATGTAGTGCGCTTTATAAATAGATTGATTGATTGATTGATTGATAATTGCCAAGACTTGCTCCTCCCATGTTGTTAGTTGTGGGGGAGGAGGTGGGGGTCCACCGCCAGTCCTCTGTACAGCAATCTGGTGTCTGGATACCACGGAACACACCTTCCCCGTAGGTCTTTCCACCTCTTCCTGATGTCATCCCGTGTTCTTGGATGCTGTCCCACTGCGTTAACCCTGTCGACAATTCTGCGCCGTATCTCCATCTTCCTTGCAATGGATGTCTGCTGCACCTGTGATCTAAATAGCTGTGGCTCTACCCGGACAATTTCCTCCACCATGACCCTTAGCTCCTCCTCTGAGAACCTGGGGTGTTTTTGTGGTGCCATGGGTGTAGTGTGAGTGGTGTGTGTGAGGGTGTGTGGGGTGATGTGTTGGGGTGTGTGCTGTGAGGTGCGTGGATGTTGTGTAAGTGATGGTGTTGTGTGTCTGTGGATGCTGGTGTTGTTTAAGGTAGTGTCTCTCTCTAGCCTTCTTTCAAAATTTTGGTAGTAAGGGTTTGTGGGTGATGTGGGTGTGTGCTTTATATTGGATGGGTGTGTGGGTGTGGTGTGTGTATGTGTATCAGGTGTGTGTATTTCGATTTGTCCAATGTGGCTGTGTTTATAAGTGTGTGTGTATTTTGAGCGCGGCAGTGTGTAACCGCCAATGGATTACTGCGGTTGAATGACCGCTGCGTTGATTTGTGGGTCGTGATAGTGTGGGCGTATTCCTGTTGGCGTAAAGGTGTCAGTTTTGGGATCGCCAGTTTATCACTGACCTTTGGTGTGGCGGACTTGTGTGGGTGTCTGTATTGTGGCGGATTCCGAGCTGTGGGTCGTAATACCTGTAGCGGAATTCCGCAGCCGCATCGGTATGTTGGCGGTCTTCTCCACGGCGGAAAGCAGAATTTACCGCCAGGGTTGTAATGAGGGCCTTATTGCCAGTTGTCATGGAAGTATCCTCAGCTAACTCCAATTATGGACGGACGCTTCAGATCGAGCCATTGGAGCCGTGTTACTTCAAAAACAAGACGATGATAACCTTGAACATCCAACTTTTACCTATCCCACGTGTTATCCAACACAGAACAAAACTATTCTGTGCTGGAAAGAGAATTACTGGCATTAAAGGCTGCCTGCAAGGAATGGAGGCATTTCCTAATGGGTTCTCAGGAGACTTTTGAAGTACGAACTGATCATCGCAAATCTACATTGCATCCGCAGTTTTCAATGCCGGAATAGTCCTCAAGCCAGGTGGGCTTTCTTTTTTAGTCAATACGATTTCATTTTTACTTACATTCCCGGATCAGAAAATATTGAGGCAGATGCTTTATCCTGCCAATATCCAGAGAGCAATAGTTCTGTTTCTCCACACATCATTGAGCCATGTCGCATTGTGGGACTAGTTCAATCTTTTATTGACCAGGTGAAGACCGAGTATCAGAAGTTATCCATGGAAGAATGGAACACTTTAAGTCCCCACTTACAAAAGCATCAGGAATATTACTTTCATAAAAACACCATATTTTTGCCTACCGAGAAGGTCCAGAAAGAAGCTTTGCAAATGTGTCATGACCCTCCTATTGCTGGACATCTCTGAATTAAGAACACACAGAAACTACTCCTTTACTCTTTTTGGTGGCCACATTAAAGTCAGATGCCGAAACATGTGTAGGATCTTGCACAACGTGTACTCAAACTAAAACACCTCGGACTAAGCCAGCAGGTCTATTGATGCCCTTACCAGTACCATCCATTCCATGGCATATGGTAACCACAGATTTTATATGTTCTTTGCCATCTTCTGCAGGCTATCAGGTCATAATGGTTACAGTGGACTCCTTTAATAAAATGGCTCATTTTTCAGCCCTCAAGAAATTACCCACCGCTAAAGAAATAAGTCACGTTTTTATACAAAATATCTTTCGATTACATGGTCTTCCTCAAGTAATTATTTCTGATCGGGATCCTCAATATGTATCCCGTTTTTGGAGAGAGTTTTGTAAATTTTTACAAATTGATGTGGCCCTATCTTCCGGTTTCCATCCGCAGACCAATGGTCAAACAGAACGCCTTAACCAAGTACTCCAACAATATTTGCGCTGTTTTTGTAATGCGACTCAGAATAATTGGTCTTCTTACATAACGTTGGCTGAGTTATCTTACAACAATACAGTCCAAAGTGCAACTAAGTATACACCTTTCTTTTGCACTTATGGTTTTCACCCTACTGCTTTTCCTAATGTCACTCCTAAGGACTCCCCTGTTCCTGCAGTTACCTCATTTGTTCGTCATCTCCATCAGGTCCAGAACCAGATACAGGCCAATCTTTTGGCCACAAAACGATATATGAAGAAGGTAGCTGATGGTCGGTGTAATGCTGCTCCATCTTTTCAGCCTAGGGACAAGGCCTGTCTTTCATCTAAATTTCTGCCTTTTGCTTATCCCATCATCAAGTTCAAACCTCATTACTATGGGCCTTTTTCGAATTTTGCATTGGATTAATCCAGTCTCTGTTGGACTTCGCCTGCCATTGACTTGGAAAGGGCATCCTGTCTTTCTCGTATCCCAACTCAAGCCTTTTGTTCCAGATCCCTACCAGAGAACTGCCCATGGTACTCCTCCTCTTTTGGTTGATGGTCATCCTGAGTATGAAGTACAGGAGATATACGATTCATGCATTTTTTGAACTCACCTCTAGTTTTTGATTCGCTGGAAGGGCTATCCCATTAGTGACTGTTCGTGGGAGGATGCCTCCTCTGTCCATGCTCCCCGCTTGGTCCATACCTTTTTTCAGCATTTTACAGACAATCATAGGGCTTTGTGGAGGGGACCTACTGGGACACCGCGAGGGCCTATGGCGCCCCACTTGCGGCCCGTGGTCAGATTGGCGGTCCGAGTCCTGGACGCGTTTTGGGCCGCTGCCTATCTTTTGGTCCACAGCGTGACGGTACATCTTTTTTTGGGTGCTGCTTCGCGCTGCAACCGCTTTTTGCCCTTATAATCTCTCTTAACTATTATTTCTGACTTTTTTTCTTGTTTTCTCTTTCTTTATGGTTTTCTCTTATCTATCTTTTTTTACTTCCCAGGAGTCTGTTTCCTTCCCTGCATGCTTTGCTTCCTCTTTTACACCATGACTATTTTTCCATTAACTTAAATGTGGCTTTTCCCAATTTAAAATGGTGTCTTTCGACCTTCCTGCGTGTCACTTCCTGTTTGCCAGTATATAAGCATAGTCGGTCTTCTGTTCCTTTCGTTTCAAACACTTCCGTTCTGGTGGTGCTTCTCGCTCCTGTATCCGGTGATTATTTGGACTTTTCCCGTTTTTTCTTGTCTGCAGTTTTTGCTTTTTCCAGTTCATATTACGTTTCTCTTTTTCCTTACCTCTTTTTCAGGAGTTCCTTGCTTCTACGGTTTTTCCCAGGATTGGGTTTTTTCCTCTGGGACTCCTTCTGGAGGTCACTGTCTGCCTGGTGTTACTCTATCAGCAGCACTGTGGCTACTGGAAAGGGTCGCCCTTACCTTGGTCAGTCCAGAACCAGCAAGAGACCAGGTGGTGTCTCGAGATTGTCAGACAATTGCGGTAAGAAGCATTCAGATCAAGACAGTATACTGAGTTAGTGAAGTCTGAGGTCCAGTACTTATAATCAGTTTTGACTTTGAAGTGGAGACTCCAAGAGATGCCTTTGAAGTGCACAGTGTCCCTGCCCTTCCTGCCCTTCCTGCCCTAGCTCCAGACTCACTACCAGGGTCGGGGGGAGTATGCAGCCCTTTGTGTGGGGACATGGCATAGCCTATTCAGGTGTACGTGTCAGCTTCTCCCTCCCATCCTGTCCAGGATGACCCATCAGGATGGGGGTGGCCCATCAGTCACACTTAAGCTCTCTTTGTGTGTGGCTATCTAGATGGAGTGCACAAAGCCCAGCTGTCATCCTCCCCAGATGAGTACTGAGAGACATGCAAAAGGCACCACGTGGCTAAAGTAAGAAAATGGCAACTTTATAAAAGTAGCATTTTCAGAATTACAATTTAAAATCTGACTTCACTATAAATTGTGATTTTAAGTTGTGATTCCAGAGACACCAAACTTGGGGGTCCTATTCCTTCCCAATTGGCAATTACACTTATAAAATATAATAAGGTAATCCCATTGTTATTCTATGGGTGCGATAGGTCTTGCAGTAGTGAAAAATTGATTTAGGAGTTTTTCACTACAAGGACATGTGAACCTTAAAAGTACATGTCATACCTTTCGAATATATTGCACCCTGCCCTCAGGCTGTCCAGTGCCTATCTTAGGGGTGACTTAAATCCATTAAAAAGGAAGGGTTGAGCCTGGCAAGAGGTTTGCAATTGTACACACAGGCTCTGCAGTGGCAGGCTTGAGACATGTTGAAGGGCTACTTAAGTGGATGGCACAATCAGTGCTGCAGGCCCTCTACTAGCATTTAATTTGCAGGCCCTGGGCACAGGTAATGCACTTTACTAGGGATTTATAAGTAAATTGAATATGCCAATTGTGGATAAGCTAATCGTATCATATTTTAAGCAGAGAGTGCATGCACTTTAGCACTAGTTAGCAGTGGTAAAGTGCCCAGAGGCTTAAAGCCAGCAAAAATGAGGTTAGTAAAACAGGAGGTCTGAAGGCAAAAACTCAGGGGAACCACGCTAAGGAAGCCAGGTCTGAGAGATTGGATAAGGGAAAATGTGGTAAAAAGGAGGTATTTGAGGAATATTCAATTTACTGTGATACATTTATTTTTAGATTGTTTTTTAATTTAGCATTTTTATTCTCTATTTAAGTCCTGACTTTAAAAAATGTCATAGCTCAATTCATGATCAAGGTCCTATACTACTTGGATGAATGTAACATTATTATAATGGTGAAGTTGGCCAGAAGGACTATTTTCTTAACTAAAAAAATGTAAATGTGTACTCTTGTAAACTGCTGTGCCTATGCTCACGGATTGTAATTTTCTTCTTTGCGTGCATAGGAGTTTTTAACACCTCTGCCCTCAATAATAATCACAAAGTGATGCACCTCTAATAGGTGCAATGATGGATTGTAAAGCATTTCACCAAGGCACCTATTCTAATGAATAATGAAGAGGCAGACTGAGGTTTTTATTAGGTTTCAGTTTCACAGTTTATGGAAGGGCATACTTGAATGCAGGGCAGTTTCTGGCTTTACTTGTCTAGTTGAGGCTCCTTTATTTGATGTTGTGGCTTCTTCCACTACTCATGGGGTTGAGTGTGACAATGTCTCTAATATGAATTGGGCTCTCATAAATACAGTTTTTTAATAGTTTGCCTTTATAGTTCTGTACAACAATATTTGAATGCTCTGTCAGCTTCTTTTGAACCAAATACTATTATACTTCACAGGTCAGTAGAGTGGTCACTTTCTCTCTCTATTTCGGAGATCCTTGGATTTGAGTTGATAGGGATTGTTTTGGAAATGGCACTTTTTGCAAGGTCATCCCTAAACCTTTTGACTACTTCCTCCTATTTTTTCTGACCTGTTTTTGTTGGCTTTCGGACTCTATTCACTTTACCACTGTCAACCAGTGCTGAAGTGCACATGCTCTCTGTGTAAATTGTATTGTTGATTGGTTTATCCATGATTGGCATATTTGATTTACTAATAAGTCCCTAGTAGAGTGCACTAGAGGTGCCCAAGGCCTGTAAATCAAAAGCTACTAGTGGGCCTGCAGCAGTGGTTCTGCCACCCACATAGGTAGCCCTGTAAACATGGCTCAGACCTGCCACTGCAGTGTCTGTGTGTGCAGTTAACCTGTCAACTTGACTTGGCAGGTGTACCCACTTGCTAGGCCTAAACCTTCCCTTTTTATACATGTAAAGCACTCCTAATGTAGGCCCTTAGTAGCCCCATGGGCAGGGTGCAGTGTAGGGTAAAGGTGGGACATGTACTGGTGTGTTTTACATGTCTTAACAGTGAAATACTGCTAAATTCTGTTTTCACTGTTGCAATGCCTATCTCTCTCATAGGTTCAGATGGGGGCTGCCTTCAAATATTATTAAAGTGCAGATTCCCTTTGGGAGCAGATAGAAATGTGGCCTTTGAGGTCTCTGAACTCACAATTTAAAAATACATCTTTTAGTGAAGTTGGTTTTTAGATTTTTAGTTTGAAAATGCCACTTTTAGAAAGTAGACATTTTCTTGCTTAAACCATTCTGTGACTCTGCCTGTTTGTGGATTCCCTATCTAGGTCAGTTTGACAGTTGGGGTGTTTGTGAATCCCCACTAGACAGTGAGCCAAAGGGAGCTGAGGTATAGCCTGCATATCCTTATGAGCAATCTGTGCTAGAGTGGAGGGAGTAGTGGTCACTTACACCTGAATGGGCTGTGTCTGTTCTCTCACAATGCAATCTCCAACCCCCTGGTGTGTGTCTGGGGCATGGCCTGGGTAAGGTAGGATCTTGTAAACAAGAAAGACTTCCCTTTGAAGTTTACCAACTTCAAAGGCAGCAAGGGCTATAAGTAGTAGACCCAAAACCCCATACTTTAGATTTCTTCAAGATCACTTCTGGAACCAAGAGTAACCTCTGCCAAGGAGAAGAGCTGAAGAGCCGAGGAGAAGTGCTGCCCCTGCCTGTGACTGTGCTTTGTTGAGCCATCCTGCAGTTGCTACTTCTGACTGTGAAAGGGGACAAAGACTTTGTGGTATATTCCTGCTTGAGAAGAATCTCCAAGGGCTTGGACTGAGCTTGCCCCCTGTTCTGAAGTCTCAGGGCCATCAAAGACTTCCTCTGCCAGCACCTGGACTCTTTGCTGAGACTCCTGTCCTGCCCAGTGGTGCCTAATCCAGTCCTGGGCCCTGGAAAGGAGAAGCTCGTTGGAGATCAAGAAAATCTAAGAAAACTGACTTCGGACGACTCCAGACCGACGCCGCTGCCGAATCTCGTGACACTGCCTGCAACTGAAGCCGTGGTCCTCGCTGGAGTGGGGTGACCTCGCAGGCCCGATGCCTCTGCAGCCTCGCTGAAGTCTGTGACTCCGTGGAAGTTGGGAATTCTGGTAAGGCAAATAGAATTCTAAGAATAGACAGGGAATTCTGGCAACTGACTGAGAATTTTGAGAATGCACATAAAATTCTACAAATAGATTGGAAATCCTTCTCAGCCGGAAGTAATGTTAATGAAGGCTCACATCTGTTTTGAAAGTATTTCCAGTAGAATGGACACATTTTTGCATCCACACTGTCAACAGTCTACTTCATAGAAAGAGGCCCTCCATATTAATGTGGCATAACATGGTTTTGCCATAAATCTACAGACTGGCATTGAGGAGCAATCTCCTAAAGGTAAAATTCAACTTTTTGGATATTTAGAGGCTTGACTAGAAGGCAGCAGTACCAGTATCCCTTAAGAAGAACAAACAAAGTTATTGTCCATCATCTGCCTAGTTCAAAAAGCATAGGAAGGATACAAGAGTAAACCATTTCTTACTTGAACATTTCTTCCTGATTCCTAAAATCGATGAGGTTACACCAGTTAGAATTCCTAAAACTCAAAAGAAAATTGCAACCATTCTGGATAAAAGGAAACCCATAGGGGTATTTCGTCCCTGAGTTATCCTGTTGCTGGGAAGGGAGTTTGGAGTCAGACAACCTCTCAAAGAATCTCATCTGCACGTGAAAATTCAGAGCCCTGTTTGAATTCCGAAATAAGCACATACACAAAAACAAAGCAATATGGATTATTTGCTATTCTTCTACAAATAATGTGTGCCATAAATACCTGTAATTCGTGAACCAAATGAATAAAAGTGTGAACCCAAAATACACCCCACACATATTTCATCACACATCTCTAAAAAAATCAGTCTATTCCGTTCCTGGATTTTAACTAGATGGCCTGTGATTTAGATTATTTTAGAAAATCTAACTTAATTACTGTCCGCATAATTTGGTAGATTCACACCTGAAATTAGAGACTCGACTTCTAGCACCCCTTTAACATCTGATTTTCCGGCCCCAACGGCAATACCTTTAATACTCTTTCTTTACAAGGTAATCTATGGATGGAGGCAGGGTCTGATGATGCTCAACTCTCATTTCTTTTACACTGCACAGTAAACAATGGTGTCATTCAGATTTCAGGTAGAAGCTATTGTATGCTCTAGTTGTTGTGATACGAAACCCTACAAGGAACTTGAGGAACTAGCTTCACAGCTACCATGAAAGCAAGCTTGCTCGTATAGCGAAAAAGTCCCTTCTCTGGCTTATTGATGTTGGCAACAGAAAATATGTGACAACTGAACACACATAATAGATATTGTCTGAACCTGAGAGGCTGGCACTAATATTTCTTCTAGGCCTTAAACTAATGTCATGAACTTCAATACAATCTATGAACAAACAATATCCATACTAACATAAAGCAAGGCCTGTTTTGGGGGCAGCATTAGGGTAACATTTAATAAAACCATGCCACACATAACTCCATTCAACTGTGTCGACAAAAACCTGGTTAAACCATGATCATTAATGGCTGCCCACGTGTAATGGCTGGACAATGGATTTTCCTGTGAATAAGGGAACAGATAATGTATACGGCCGCTTCAGAGGATTTCTTGGTGCAGCTATACAATTGGGATGCCTTTCTCCACATCCACATGGAATGTTGTCATTTGCCGCTATAGTCTAGTAATTCCAATTTGTCTCTCTTGTTTGGAGGAATCAGCCTACGGGCACAAATTGAGGGGTTTGCACCTCTGGTGGATGCTCTTCATGCAGTCTGGTTAAAAGAACAATCATAACAACTTGATGACCAGTGCCTATCTCTATTGGGTTTTTGCAGGTTCTATATAAATCAAAAGTGAGAAACAAAAAAACTAGAGAACCCAAAAGCAAGTAAATAGAAAAAAGAAGTTAAGTTTATGTTTTTAAAAAAATGTACAAGAAAATCGAATGGATGAAGCGATAGAGTAATGGGAAGGAATGGCTTTGGGGTAAAATTAGGACTAGGTTTAGGGCATCTATAGAATTTGGATTGGTTCATGAACTAGGGTTAGGGCTTTGATTAGGATATTCCCAAAGATTAAGGATAGGTTTAGATTTAAAGTGTAAATTAGGCCTAAAGATAATGTTAAGTTAAGGCTGAGGTTAGGGTTAGAAATTAGAATTAAACTAGGGAAAGACTGAGTGATAGGGATAGTTTACATTTAAGAGAAAACACCTAAATTAGGATTAGGATAATGGAATATTGAAAGGCTATGATTACAGCAGGGATACGACTGGCTTTACGTGGTGTGAAAAATATGTGTGTGTGGGAGTCTGTTAAAACGGCAGGGCCTAATAATTGTAACTATGAATTCTTTCAAAGAGTTGTGGCCTATATCAATAAGGTGTGGTTTAAAACGTAAATTCAAATTTTGCTCTATCCATACCATACGTCCGGAGTTCTATCGTGGTCAGCTACTGACCATAGAAATGAGAAACTCTCACTCCTTCAACCTGAACTCCTCCAGAGCGCTAATTATAAACAGCCACCCAAGACCTCTACTCACACAGACACTCAGAGGTGACTCAGTTCACAGTACATACCATAAAAGAGTAATATGCTGCATGAAAAAAATACAGAAGCACAACACCTTGGAAAAAGCAAACACTTTTAGGGAATGAAAGATTAAGTAAACATGACATGTCAACAGTAACTACATCAATGACATGAATTACCTAAATGGTTTTTACAGTCATTGCTCATACACAGTGTCTTTGTATGTAAAGTTAAGGACATGAATATAGGGCCCAATAGGAACGAATTTCAATGTCAATTTTTAGTTATAGTGAGGTTTAAGAGCCTGAAGGCTCACTCCACTTAGAGCCCTGAGGGTAGGCACTGAATTAACGTGAGCCTTAAGACATGAGGTCCCCTTCCGTTAAGATGCAATTCAACATTGAGTACCTGAATAAACACCTGCCACTGGTTCTGGTAGGGTGCTGTGGCACAAATAGAAAAGCTCCTGACATTGGTTCACTTGGGGTGCTCGGCACAGTGGGCGGAATTTGGTATTGACTCTCATAGGGTACCATGGCACACTGTGCAGAATATGGCTTTGACTTGAGAGAGAGAGCGTAGTTTATATAATCTATATTAACATGGATTGTTTATGAAATTAATGTATGATGATGTTGCGTAGAAAGTATAATAATAGCGATTTTATTTAAACGTGCACCTGAAATTGTGACCACGATGAGTGGCCACCAATGTATACGTGAACTAGTAATGACGATTAAAATGTTTATGTTATATTCAATTAAGCTTATATTAACATTCGCATTAATGAATCTGTATTGAAAATCCTCATAGCCTTTAAGTTAGCGTGAGCTGCAGCTTAGCTGCCTGGCTCTCATTTTAAATGCATTTTTTGTTTTTCAGTGTGCTGACTCACAAGGGGCCATGAACCCGCAAATGTTCTTTTCTTCAAACTTGGAAGATGAATGTAACCATGTTAATTCCATTCCCAGGCGCTTCCTCTATGCCCGTGGATTAAAAGTTATAAAAGAATTGAAACAAATGTAGATTAATGTAATGTACAAGGTAACTTAACCGAGAACGACAAGAAAACTGCTGACCAAAAGATGTACAAAGAATTACAAGGAAATGAAGTAACCCCGGATGTGCCACCTCTGAAGACGCCAATGATGAAGACCAATCAAAAACCTGTAAAATAATATGGGGTGAAAATTGGGATTACCTAATGAAAATTTGATAGGTTGAAGATAGTGGGGTATAGTAAATGTCCAATAGAATTTTAGGGGAATGTATTACGAAAAAGGGATAAAAACCCATGTCACAGAAAGGTCGAGGGAATTAAGTAGGGAATACTATTGATTTTATCCAGAAACTCTGTCACTCTGTTTGGTGACTTGAGACTTATTAAAAACCATCCTCACCCATAGACTGCCCTTTTCACTTGTCCTCCTTATGAGGGAAGTGTCCCTTTCGCCTATTAGTTGAGTCCTGATTGATGGCGATTTGACTGATGTCCTGAAGACGAAGACTGAACCTGTGCGCTGACCTAATCCTTGGAGGGTAATTATGACAAAGTATTTGTGATTTGTCTGTTTGCTTTTTCTTTCTAGGTACCAACTGCTTGCTTTTGACAGAGACCATAGCTAGATGTTTTCCAAATTGGTGTTCTAAATTGTTTTGCATGAAGCCCAACATGCTAATGCTAATTAGTGGTTAGGACAGGTGTTTATCAAACTGACGCAAATAGACAAACGACCGAGACTATGCTTTGTTGAACTGATGCAATATCAATACTCTGCCAATTTTGATATATGTTCACCCTGTGTTATATTCTAATGTTTGTGATTCTTGCCTTATTGAAATCTTATCAAAGTTGTCATATAGTGACTATGCTGTTGTGTTTCTTGGCTTTGAGGTTAACGCACTTAGGGGGTCATTCTGACCTTGGCGGTCCATGACCGCCATGGTGGAGTGCGGCGGAAGCACCGCCAACAGGCTGGCGGTGCTTCCTTGGCGATTCTGACCGCGGCGGTAAAGCCGCGGTCAGAAAAGGGGAGCCGGCGGTTTCCCGCCAGTTTCCCGCTGGCCCAGGGAACCCGCCATGGCGGCGCTGCTTGCAGCACCGCCATGGGGATTCCAACCCCCTTACCGCCAGCCTGTTTCTGGCGGTGTCCACCGCCAGAACCAGGATGGCGGGAACGGGTGCCGTGGGGGCCCCTGCACTGCCCATGCCACTGGCATGGGCAGTGCAGGGGCCCCCTAACAGGGCCCCACAAAGGTTTTCACTGTCTGCTTAGCAGACAATGAAAATCGCGACGGGTGCCACTGCACCCGTCACACCCCTTCAACTCCGCCGGCTCCATTCCGAGCCGGCTTCATTGTTGAAGGGGCTTTCCCGCCGGGCCGGCCGGCGGTCTTCTGGCGGTCGCCCGCCGGCCAAGCGGGAAAGCCGGAATGACCGCCGCGGTCTTTTGACCGCGGTGCGGTCTTTCGGTGGGAACCGCTTGGCGGGCGGCGACCGCCGACCGCCGCAGTCAGAATGACCGCCTTAGTCTTAGATTGTAATTAATAGGGAATAAAATTCACAAAATTCTACTAAACAGGTGTGGTTATTCATGGCTGAAAGATCATGGTAACGTCGTTTGAATTGATTAATGACTTTGACTAAGGTGAAATGTATTATGGTAATAAATATTGATGATGTTATTGATGTATTGATTGATATATTGATCAGCTGTCTCGTCCTACGGTGTCTCTCAACTGGGTCGAAAGATTGATTGGCCTAAAACGAGTCCTGATGTGAAATAAATTATCATAAAGGGACGCGTTAACAGTTCTGGTAGCAGAGCGACGGTTTTGGCCCTTTGGGGCCCTAGGACGGAGAATCATTGTTTAAATTGTTTTTCTGTGATAATGCAAATTGGAAGTATGATGTGTTTCTAAATTCACCATGACTTTCCCAGGATCTCGGAGCCTGCTTAAGTGAGTTGGGAATGTTCTCGGCGTCATAGCGTGTGGGGTATAGGGTTTTGCGCTTGCTCAGCTTATGCCTTTTTGCAGGTGACCTGTGAAGTTTGTGTGTATTTAGGCCAAGTAAATGTTGTTTTAGTAGGAGTGGGCGTACTCCACAGTATGAGAGTAGGGAAGTCGGCGTACTTCATATGAGTGTGGCGCTTTGTGCTCAAAATTATCCACGTGGTTGGTTGTTTTGTACGGACCCGTCGTGTTCTAAGACTCCGGAGTATATTGACAAGTGTAGGAGACACTTGGGTTTATGTTGTAATCTGTGCGGTTTAATAGGTCAATCGGGCGTGGTTGACAAGTCGAGTTTGAGTCAAAATGTATGTGTGAAACCTTCGATGGAGATTTGGCAAGTTCTAAGGTGCACTAGGACGAACCATAGACAAGTCAAGAGTAGGATTTGTGGGTCGAATTCTGCTTGCGTATGAGGGAATTGAGAAGGATAGAGTAGCGGCTGAGGCTTCAAGTGAAATCTCTGTAAAATTCTGAAGTGAATGCGTTACCCTTCCTGTAGTAAACCAGCAGATTTGTTGTTGTTGTTAAAGGTGCTCGCAATAATTGGCATTAGTTTTGTGTGAATTCAGTGAGGGGCGGACGAGCCGCAAGACTTTGTCAGCTGCAGTGTGTGAGTGTGACGTCAGTGGTGCCGCGCTGAGATAGGTCAGTTGTCGAGAGGGGTCGTGCACGGATTGGCTGCCGTCCTTGAGAGGCAATAGGTTGAGAAAGGTGGGTGAAGAGTGTCCTGGGAACTAAAGTCACTTCTGATTAAATACAAATAAGAGAAAACGTAAAGATGAATTTTTTCAAGGCTTTTAAGAGTGCTCTGAAAGGAGATGCAAACATTATGGCGACTGATGGGGAGCCTACACCGCCTGAGTGTACTCCAGCTTATATAGTTATGGAGGAAAAGGGTGTTGCGCTTTGTCTATGGATGAAACAGTGGCGCAAATTGACAGAAAAGGAGGTATGTTTAGCGTTCCCGGAACATGGGACGTTCAATCCGAAGGTGCTAGAGAATTTAAGGTGGATGTTAAGTACACAAAAACCACCTCCGAGGCCAGCTCAGTATGAGGCTTTGGCGATCTGGGATTTAATGGCTGCTAAAAATAGACAAGAAAGATTCCAAAGAAGACTAAAATGGGCAGAAAAGTCTTATGCAGAAGCTAGATGGGATAATGAGAACAAAATGTGGAGACGGGGAATTGTTGACGGATTGAAACTGTTCCCAGCAATTGCACAGGGAGAAGAGATGCAGGGAAAGAAAGCCTCCTGTAAAACAGACAAAGATTCTAGCAAGCCTAAGGAAAATAAGAGACCTTGGGAAGAGGAAGACGATTCAGACGATGAAGAGTTCATGGACCGATTATTACATGATCGCCCACCACCCTATGCAGTGAGCGACAGTGTTCCGAGTACTAGCATGGGTCCTGGGAACCAGACACAGGAGAAGGGAGTTACTGATATGGTACAGACTAGTGATACGGCTTTGATACAGAATGGTGTCAGTGTACCCACTGTGCCAGACATGCAAATACAGTTACAACCTCCACCGCAGATACAGAGAATCTATCCAGACGTCCCAGTACTCGAGACTACTACAAATCTGATAGTGCCGCCAGACCCGATATATACAAAACCGAGGTTAGTGCAGATTGAGTCAACTCCGAAATTGTTGTCCCAGCCACAGCCACAGCCACAGCTGATACCAGGGTACAACCCTGTAGCTGGTCCTCCATTAGTGCCTGTCCCAGGTACTTTGGAACAGACCTATGGAGTTACGGCTCCACGGAGTTTGGGACCAGGTCAGACACCCGCTGCAATATCGTTACCAATTACTGTTGGTCCACCAGTGCCATTATATGCACAGGGTAAATCTGGCATATGTGATCAGGGAGTAATGACCCAAGATGCAATAAGAGGAGGGTCCATAGGAACTCCTCAGTTAATGGCCCCAGGAGAACAAGCAGTCGAAAAGCCGAGGTCTTTAATAGACCGTAGCCCAGTGGAAGTACCGTTGGAGACAATGCGTCAGGCAGGGTTAGGTCTGCTAACCCCACAGACGATGAGTACTAATGTTTCACAATCACCAATGATGCATGCAGGGAACATTTCACTGCAAGGTTTTACAGTACAGCAGTTGAATGAGTGGTTAGAGAAGACCTATGCTTCACCAAAGGCTACAGTAACAGCGGTAGAACCGGAAAGGTCAGAAAAAGATGATTACCTGAATTTCGTAAGACTGGGAGTGGAAGCTGCTGAACTAGTGGACGGAACAATGGGGGTAAACCATTTAGAGTCATACACAGAAGCAGAGCTGAGGTATCTGTGCCCTAAGATTACTAAAGTGGTAGGCAAGGTGCATCAGAGGCTGGCGACTTTAGCAGATAAGTACAACATTGACATTGAAAACACTAAATATCTGAAAAGAAGTTACAGATTAGACTTCGACTCAAAAGACTTTGAGCACATGAGGTCTGCTGGAATGAAAGCGCATTTAAAAGAAATATTGCAGAGTGCACAAATCTGGGGTGCGTTAGAAAGATGGGAAGGCAGATGGGCAAAGAAAAGAGATAAGGAAAAAGGCGACAGTCCAGGGTCGAGTCAGGCTAAAGCTTCACCCGATACAGAATCGGTAAAAATACTACCCATGAGAGAAACAGCTGGTGGTGTTTTAGTTCATGTGCTATGGTCCAGAGGAGACATCCTATCTTTTACTAACGATTATCCTAGGTTGAGGGAGAAACTGATCGAGTGGTACCAGCAAACGGACAGGTTCGTGAAACTTGCGAAGTGTCTTTGGGAAGACTTGAATACTTTGTTTGAGATCATTGTTCCGCCTGATTTGTGGCTTGAGTGTAAGAGAGGGGTAGATTGGCCGATGAAAGAACCGGCAAGGGATAAGGTGACCGGAGCACCTTCTGAAGAGGTGATGAAGTACTATCATAAAGTGATTGAGTTTTTGAAGCAAAAGGTGTCGCCGAAAGTGACTGATTGGCAGAAAATCGACCGGACCTCACAGGAGGTTAAGGAATCTATACATGCTTATTATGAGAGGTTGTTAAAGGCATTTAAACATTACAGTAGCACTGAGACTATTGAGCAGAAAGACATGAACCATCTTGTGTTCAGATTTGTTGAAGGGCTGAGACCAGAGGTCAGCCAGATGATTAAGACGAAATTGAGCTGAAGCAGAAAAAGCTGAAGGAGAAAGTGATGGTGATGCAGATAAGGGCTGCATAGGCAGGAATACCGGGGAATGGAGTTCAACAGATGATACAGCAACAGCCACAAGTGAATGGTGTGTTTCAGGCACAGCCGAGGGGTCGAGGTTGAGGTTTTGTGAACCACGGTCCAGACTTAAATACTGTTGTGGTTCAAAATGACGTGCAGGGGATCGATAGGATGTCACCATGTCACGCCTGCAGGGGCGTGGGGCACTGGAAGTGGGAATGCCCGAATGTGGTGCAGGATGGTGTCGTTCAACAAAGCACTAATGTGGGTACATTGCAAAATGTAAGAGGTCCAAAACTGAGAAATCCAAATCCGAACTTCCAAAATAACATGGTACAGATGCAGGGGTTACAGCCCGTGCAGCAAATGCAAATGCTGCATGTTCAACCAGCGCAGACGCAGCGAGTACAACAGCAGGTTCCCATGGTACCTACACAGCAAATGCAATTACCTATGGCTCCGATGGGACAGCAGCAGGTGATGCTTCCTCAGCAGGTCACAGGTCAGGTAATGAGTCAAAATAGTACAGTACAGCAATTCCCATTACGTGGTGAAGATGGAATGAATGAGGAGTGGTCAGATGACAG
This sequence comes from Pleurodeles waltl, assembly GCF_031143425.1. Lineage (NCBI taxonomy): Eukaryota > Metazoa > Chordata > Amphibia > Caudata > Salamandridae > Pleurodeles > Pleurodeles waltl. The sequence goes on along the minus strand of NC_090440.1, from coordinate 1,538,052,083 downwards.
CTCAGATAGCGAAGAATGCAGGCTTGCAGCGTCCCTAGAAGTAGATCAGAGGGGACCCTATGTAGAAGGAAAGGTAATGGGTCACAAAGTTTCATTCCTGGTTGATACAGGGGCTACACGCTCTACTGTCAGAAGTGCAGAGGTTCCGAAAGTGGCACTTTCGGGGCGTACCATAAGGGTGGTCGGAGTAGCAAACCAATACCTGACAAACCCGATTACGGACCCAGTACAAGTTGAGATTAGTAACTTCCAGGGACTGCATAAATTTGTAGTCTGTGATTCAAGTCCGGTATCCCTACTGGGAAGAGACTTACTGTGCAAGACAAAATGTTCGATTACCTGTTCCAATGATGGAATCGAGGTGCAGACAAACAGTGATGATGAAGGGGATGATGGTCAGTTCTCAGAGCTAGAGACAGGAACTACAAATGAAGATTACCCTTTGATTACATTGTTCCCGATGCTTACAGTTGTTAATCTACCTGCCGATTTACAGGGAACTGTGACAGAGAAAGTGTGGGACTTGACAGGAAAAGAAGTGGGATTAATAAAAGGTGTAGAACCAGTTAAAGTACAGGTGAAGCCAAATGCAGTGTTTCCCCAGGTGCCGCAATATCATATGGCACAAGACGTTCTTATCGAAGTGTCACAAATAATTGCAGACTTTGTGAAACAGGGAGTTCTGAAGGAGTTGTTGAGCAGCCCATGTAATTCACCGATAATGGGTCTGAAAAAGCCCTGTGGGAAAGTTCGAATTGTGCAAGATTTGAGGAAAATAAACGAGATTGTGGTCAAATGTTGCCCCATAGTACCCAATCCAGCAGTGATCATGTTTCAGGTTCCGTGTGATGCTGAATGGTTCACCGTTGTAGACCTGTCACAAGCTTTCTTTTTGATACCTCTTCACGAGGACAGCCAGTTTTTGTTCAGTTTCAAATTCCTGGATAAGGTGTACAGTTGGTGCAGAATTACTCAAGGTTTTGTGAATCACCGTCCATCTTCAATCAGATACTGAAAAAGGACTTAGAATCCTTGGTACTGCCTTTTAATTCGACTCTAGTGCAGTACATCACTGACTTACTGATTGCATCCAAGACAAAGGATAACTGTAAGTATGACACAATTGCCTTACTGAATCATTTGGGTAAGAATGGACATAAAGTGTCACCCAAAAAGCTGCAGTACTGCCAGAAAGAAGTGAAATACTTAGGACACTTAATTGAAAGAGGGTCTAGGAGAATATCAAAAGAAAGAATAACAGCCATTTTGCAAATGAACCCCCCGACGACAAAGAGAGATGTCAAAATGTTTTTGGGAATGGTGGGTTACTGTCGCCAGTGGAAACCCAACTTCTTGATTATCTCGAAGCCTTTAATAAGACTGACGGGTAAAGAGATCAAGGATGAGCGGTATACCATAGCTTTGTCCAAGGAAGAGCTTGAGTCATTCATGGAATTGAGAGAGTGCATGTGCAGGGCACTAGCTTTAGGTATGCCTGATTACACAAAGCCTTTTCTACTGTTTTGTCATGAACGTGATGCTTGTTCTTTGTCTGTCTTGACACAGGTCCATGGAAGTGCGAATTGCCCTGTCGCATATTTTTCAGGTACCTTGGACCCCGTCGCAGCAGCCTTACTTGGTTGTTTGCGCGCAGTTGCAGCAGTTGGTCAGAGCCTTACGCAATGTGAAGGCATTGTGATGGGATATCCCCTAACAGTAATGGTTCCGCATTCAGTTGAAATTTTGTTGACTCGAACTAAAACTCAGCACATGACAAATGCCCGACTTACCAAATATGAGACAATTATATTGGGGTCACCTAATGTTTCACTGAAACAATGTACTGTGTTGAACCCAGCAACTCTACTTCTTGCTGAGAAAACTGAAGTCAGTAATGAGGAGGAAGTGGAGCATGACTGTCTTGAGGTGACGGAATTATGTACCAAGCCCCGACCTGATATTTAAGATACACAGTTAAAAGAAAATGACTGTATTATGTTTGTTGATGGATCCTGTTTGAGAGACTCAGTCGGAACACTGAGAGCTGGTTCCGCTGTATGTACCATAGCTGGTATCATCGAAGCTTCCTGGCTCGAGAGAGTGTATTCCGCACAAGTGGCAGAGTTAGTTGCCCTTACCAAGGCATGCCACGCAGCTACAAATCTGAGAGTCACCATCTATACTGACAGCAGATACGGATTTGGAATTGTACATGATTTTGACCAATTGTGGTAGCAGAGAGGTTTCATGACCTCTTCTGGTTCTCCTGTGAAAATGGTGAACAAATTAAGGACTTGTTACATGATATTCAGTTACCTCTTGAAATTGCCGTGGTAAAATGCAATGCTCACATTAAGTCACAAGACTTTGGCGGTCATTCCAACCCTGGCGGTCTTGGACCGCCAGGGTGGACGGACACGGAAGCACCGCCAACAGGCTGGCGGTGCTTCAATGCCCATTCTGACCGCGGCAGTAAAGCCGCGGTCAGAAAAGGGGATCTGGCGGTTTCCCGCCGGAATACCCCTGGCTGGGCTGAATCTCCATGGATTCCGATCCCCTTCCTGCCATCCTGTTTCTGGCGGTTTTTACCGCCAGGAACAGGATGGCGGGAACGGGTGTCGTGGGGCCCCTGGGGGCCCCTGCACTGCCCATGCCACTGACATGGGCAGTGCAGGGGCCCCCTAACAGGGCCCCATAAAGATTTTCACTGTCTGCATTGCAGACAGTGAAAATCGCGACGGGTGCAACTGCACCCGTCGCACCCCTGCAACTCCGCCGGCTCCATTAGGAGCCGGCTTCATTGTTGCAGGGCCTTTCCCGCTGGGCCGGCGGGCGCTCTTATGGCGGTCGCCCGCCGGCCCAGCAGGAAAGCCAGAATGGCCTCCACGGTCTTTTGACCGCGGAGCGGCCAAATGGCGGTGACCGCCAGGCTGGAGGCTACCGCCGCCCGCCGCGGTCAGAATGACCGCCTTTGTGCCCATGGGAAATGGTTATGCAGATCAAGTCGCAAGGTTTTGCGCATTGAACTGTATATCGTTTAAGGATCAGTGGGAATTGTTATCGCAAACTGAAAATGACACATGCTTGAACCTTGCATTAAGGGTGGTAGATACCCTAGATGGACTAAAGACACTACAGAGTCGTGCTAGCAAAGAAGAAAAACGCTCCTGGCAAAGAATGCAATGTACACAAAGGGCTGACGATTTATGGGTCTCAGAGGAGGGGAAATTAGTCTTGCTGAACAGCCTTCTGTCACAATTTGCAAGGCTTTATCATGGACAGGCTCACCTTGGGAGGGATGCAATGATCAGGTCATTCAAAATCGATTGGTTTAACCCAAAGTTCAGACATGCTGCAGAGGTTACTTGTCACAGGTGCATCATCTGTCAACAGATGAATGCTGGGAAAGGGACAGTGTTAACTCTGAGCCACATTGGGAGAGCTGGTGGTCCATTTAGCAAAATGCAAATGGATTTCATTGAAATACCTGTTTGTGTAGGATTGAAGTACGTGGTGGTAATTGTGTGTGTTTTCAGTCATTGGATTGAAGCCTAGCCCACATGTAGAAATGACAGTCTCACAGTTGCAAAGCTGCTGCTTAGGGAATTAATACCCAGGTTCGGGTTTCCGTTCTCTATAGAGTCAGATAGGGGCAGACACTTCGAAATGAGGTGATTAAACTCTTGTGTGCCGCATTAGACATCGAACAGAAGCTGCATTGTAGCTACCGCCCTGAAGCATTAGAACTAGTAGAGCAAATTAATGGTACTCTGAAATCGAGAATGGCAAAGATGTGTGCAGCTACCAATATGAAATGGCCAGATGCATTACCCTTAGTGCTGATGTCAATGAGGAACACCCCTGATAAGAAGACAGGATTATCACCCCATGAAATCCTCATGGGCAGAGCTATGAGGTTACCAGCAGTGCCTGCAAATGCTCTAGTGAATATCACAGATGATATGGTGTTGGACTACTGCAAAGGTTTGGCTGATGTGATTCGCTCTTTCTCTCACCAGGTAGAAGCTAACACATTGCCACCGATTGGAGATCCAGGTCACACCCTACAGGCCGGTGACTGGGTGGTTGTCAAGAAGCACGTGAGAAAGTCATGTATGGAACCACGCTGGAAGGGGCCGTATCAAGTAATCTTGACAACAACTACTGCTGTGAAATGTGCAGGAGTTCCAAATTGGATACATGCCAGTCATACAAAGAAGGTAACGTGTCCAACTGACGAGGAACTTGAAATTTCCGGCACAACAGTCCCAGAAAGGGAAGTCTCAGGGTCAGAAAACGGCCAAGAGGGAACTGAGACTGTAGGAGAGCCTACTGAAAACAGCCTTGTCCCTCAAACAGTAAACGAGTTCGAGAGAGGTGACAGAGTGCCTATCTCAGTAGAGGCGGCAGGAGAACTAAGTCAAGGAGAGGTTCTCCCAGAAGTAGACGGATACGGGTTAGAACTTGAACCCGTTACAGAGGAAGAAGAAGAAGGGGAAATAATAGAAAGAGATCAAAATGTACCAGCATCCCCTGAGCTAGTTGCAGGTCCATCAAGCGAAAACACCATATTACAAGAGGAGGGTGCTGTTCAGCGTCCTGAAAAGACAAATCGGAAGAAGACGCATAAGGGAGATAACTGGCCAGAGAAACCGGTTGCAAGGGTAAGAAGTATACCGAAAGCTAAAAACTGAAGAAAAGAGACTTATGAATTACCGGATGCGACACTGATAACCTGATTTGACTTTTGAAAACCTGATTATGTCAACCTGCTAACCTGATTTGACAAAAGGGTGTCCTGGAGTGAATTAAAACACTGTAAATACACGCAAAAAGAGAGAAAGAAAAAAAAATTATATCGGCCTCAAGTTGATTGTTATTCTACTATCTGATTCTGTACAGACATGGCTTATAATAGAAGTAGTAACAAGAAGAGTAAGGTGTGTTGTTGGTTAAGCCTTATAATAGGTATTGTGTGTGCAGTAATAATTGTAGGAGTGATTGTGGGAATGCCGTGGTTGGATAAGAAAGTGACTAACAATGCTTCAAAACCTGAGACTACAACATTAACACCGTGGGAAAAGTTTGAGCAGGATGCAAGACACTTGCATGAGGGGACTAATTCAAAGGGGGAGCTCTCTACTAATGTCTTCTATCGCTTGCTGAATGAGTATGTTGAAACCATGGATGCGAAAGACTGTTATGTGTGTACAAAGATTCTTTCATCAGTGCAAGAAGGGGTCACCTATCATAGCCTTCCATTAACTTACGGGATTAGCTGTAGCTTGCTACTAACCAGATTCTATAATCAAGAGCATGTGCAATACTTTTATTCGAATTTGGATGTTGTGTTTTCTTTTGTGCCTGTGATTGAGTTCCTGAACAAGCTAGCTAAGGAGCATGATATAAAAATAGTTAGAGGTTTCTTTGAGCCAATGCTTACATTTGGAACTGCTTATGCACATCGCAACAATCTAACTTGCTTATTATCACCTGTAGAGAAAGCTTCTTAGATCATACTGATGATAGACGCAAAGCATTAAAAGAAAGATTAGAAAAGGGGCTAGAAAAACGCGCATATGCAAATGATTATGCTTACACCACAATCAAGACGCAAGGCAAACTAGCTATAGATGCATTACATGTAGGTAGGCTTTGTATATATATGCCAAAATCTGAGCAGGACAATTTGTTTGTGGGAACGAGTGAATGCAGACATGTGTTTTTGTTTCAGAGTAAATGGACATTTATGTTGAATGGACAGGATCCAGCGATCCCTGGGATCTATTACATCTGTGGGCTTAATGCTTATTACCGTCTCCCTAAGGGATGGTATGGGACATGTTATTTGGGAATAGTTTTCCCAAAGATTTACCAGATTGATGACTTAAAGCAAATACCTAAAATATCTGAATTACAACATGCTAGACAAAAACGAGAGACAGCGGCTGCTGTCATTGGTGATATATTTGGAGCCATAATCCCTTCAGTAGGGGTTATCTTGAATTCAATGAAGATTCAAAAGTTGTCCACTATTGTGGATAACATGTTGACAAATTTTACAGGAGCTATACTCCTGATGGATACTGAACTTGCTGCAGAAAGAGCTATGACTCTTCAAAATCGGCTTGCTTTAGACATTCTTTTAGCAAAGAGTGGAGGGGTCTGCAAGATGCTCAACGAGCGTCATTGTTGCTCGTTCATTCCGGATAATAGTAAAAAGATTAGAGGTATGCTTACTGTAGGAGGCTGGCCTGGCTTGTAGTGGGTACCAAGGGGTACTTACACTCTGTGCCAGGTCCAGTTATCCCTTATTAGTGTAGAAGAGGTGTTTCTAGCAGCTTAGGCTGATAGAAGGTAGCTATAGCAGAGCAGCTTAGGCTGAACTAGGAGACATGCAAAGCTCCTACTATACCACTGGTGTCATATGCACAATATCATAAGAAAACACAATACACAGATATACTAAAAATAAAGGTACTTTATTTTTATGACAATATGGCAAAAGTATCTCAGTGAGTACCCTCAGTATGGGGATGCCAAATATACACAAGATATATGTACGCAATACCAAACATATGCAGTAATAGCAAAAGGAAGTAATGCAAGCAATGTAAAGTTACAGTAGATTGCAATAGGAGCACATAGGTATAGGGGCAACACAAACCATATACTCCAAAAGTGGAATGCGAATCACGAATGGACCCCAAACCTATGTGAGCTTGTAGAGGGTCGCTGGGACTGTAAGAAAACAGGGAGGGTTAGAAAAATAGCCCACCCCAAGACCCTGAAAAGTAGGTGTAAAGTGCACCTATATTCCCCAGAGAGCACAGAAGTCGTGATAGGGGAATTCTGCAAGGAAGACCAACACCAGCAATGCAACCAAAGTGGATTTCTGGACGAGAGTACCTGTGGAACAAAGGGGACCAAGTCCAAGAGTCGCAACAAAGTTGAGAGTGGGCAGATGCCCACGAAATGCCAACTGAGGATGCAAAGGAGCTGCCACTGGATGGTAGAAGCTATGGATTCTGCAAGAACGAAGAGGGCTAGAAACTTCCCCTTTGGAGGATGACTGTCCCACGTCGTGTAGAAGCTTGCAGAGGTGTTCCCATGCAGAAAGACCGCAAACAAGCCTTGCTAGCTGCAAGGGTCGCGGTTAGGGTTTTTGGATGCTGCTGTGGCCCAGGAGGGACCAGGATGTCGCCACTTGGATGAGGCGACAGAGGGGGTGCCCAGCAAGTCAAGGAGCCCTCACAGAAGCAGGCAGCACCCGCAGAAGTACCGGAAGAGGCACTTGGAAGAGGAGTGAACCGGAGCTCACCCGAAGACACAAAAGGGAGTCCCACGATGCCGGAGGACAACTCAGGAGGTTGTGCACTGCAGGTTAGAGTGTCGGGGACCAAGGCTTGGCTGTGCATGAAGGAAATCCTGGAAGAGTGCACAGGAGCCGGAGCAGCTGCAAATCACTCGGTACCCAGCAATGCAGTCTAGCGTGGGGAGGCAAGGACTTACCTCCACCAAACTTGGACTGAAGAGCCACTGGACTATCGGAGTCACTTGGACAGAGTTGCTGAGTTCCAGGGACCATGCTCGTCATGCTGAGAGGGGACCCAGAGGACCGGTGATGCAGTCTTTTGTTACCTGCGGTTGCAGGGGGAAGATTCCGTCGACCCACAGGAGATTTCTTCATAGCTACTAGTGCAGAGAGGAGGCAGGCTACCCCCAGAGCATGCACCACCAGGAAACAGTCGAGAAGGCGGCAGGATCAGCGATACAAGGTTGCAGTAGTCGTCTTTGCTACTTTGTTGCGGTTTTGCAGGCGTCCTGAGCAGTCAGCGGTCGATCCTTTGGCAGAAGGTGAAGAGAGAGATGCAGAGGAACTCTGATGAGCTCTTGCATACGTTATCTAAAGAATTCCCCAAAGCAGAGCCCCTAAATAGCCAGAAAAGGAGGTTTGGCTACCTAGGAAGGAGGATAGGCTAGCAACACAGGTAAGAGCCTATCAGGAGGAGTCTCTGACGTCACCTGCTGGCACTGGCCACTCAGAGCAGTCCAGTGTGCCAGCAGCACCTCTATTTCCAAGATGGCAGAGGTCTGGAGCACACTGGAGGAGCTCTGGGCACCTCCCCTGGGAGGTGCAGGTCAGGGGAGTGGTCACTCTCCTTTCCTTTGTCCAGTTTCGCGCCAGAGCAGGGCTGGGGGATCCCTGAACCAGTGTAGACTGGCTTATGCAGAGATGGGCACCATCTGTGCCCATCAAAGCATTTCCAGCGGCTGGGGGAGGCTACTCCTCCCCAGCCCTGACACCTTTTTCCAAAGGGAGAGGGTGTAACACCCTCTCTCTGAGGAAGTCCTTTGATCTGCCTTCCTGGGCCAAGCCTGGCTGGAACCCAGGAGGGCAGAAACCTGTCTGAGGGATTGGCAGCTGCAGCAGCTGCAGTGAAACCCCGGGAAAGGCAGTTTGGCAGTACCCGGGTCTGTGCTAGAGACTCGGGGGATCATGGAATTGTCTCGCCAATGCCAGGATGGCATTGGGGTGACAATTCCATGATCTTAGACATGTTACATGGCCATGTTCGTAGTTACCATTGTGACGCTGTACATAGGTAGTGACCTATGTACAGTGCACGCGAGTAATGGTGTCCCCGCCCACAAAGTCCGGGGAATTTGCCCTGAACAATGTGGGGGCACCTTGGCTAGTGCCAGGGTGCCCACACACTAAGGGGGTCATTCCGACCCTGGCGGTCCATGACCGCCAGGGCCGGGGACCGCGGAAGCACTGCCAACAGGCTGGCGGTGCTTCCTGGGCCATTCTGACCGCGGCGGTAAAGCCGCGGTCAGAAAAGGGCAACCGGCGGTTTCCCGCCGGTTTACCCCTGGCCCAGGGAATCCTCCATGGCGGCGCTGCTTGCAGCGCCGCCATGGGGATTCCGACCCCCTTCCCGCCATCCTGTTCCTGGCGGTTTTTACCGCCAGGAACAGGATGGCGGGAACGGGTGTCGTGGGGCCCCTGGGGGCCCCTGCACTGCCCATGCCACAGGCATGGGCAGTGCAGGGGCCCCCTAACAGGGCCCCTTAAAGATTTTCAGTGTCTGCTTTGCAGTGGCGACGGGTGCCACTGCACCCGTCGCACCCCTACAACTCCGCCGGCTCCATTCGGAGCCGGCTTCATTGTTGAGGGGGGTTTCCCGCTGGGCCGGCGGGCGGCCTTCTGGCGGTCGCCCGCCGGCCCAGCGGGAAAGCCAGAATGGCCGCCGCGGTCTTTTGACCGCGGTGCTGTCATTCGGCGGTTCCCTCCAGGCGGGCGGCTCCCGCCGCCCGCCGGGGTCAGAATGACCCCCTAAGTAACTTAGCACCCAACCTTTACCAGGTAAAGGTTATACATATAGGTGACTTATAAGTTACTTAAGTGCAGTGGTAAATGGCTGTGAAATAACGTGGACGTTATTTCACTCAGGCTGCAGTGGCAGGCCTGTGTAAGAATTGTCAGAGCTCCCTATGGGTGGCAAAAGAAATGCTGCAGCCCATAGGGATCTCCTGGAACCCCAATACCCTGGGTACCTCAGTACCATATACTAGGGAATTATAAGGGTGTTCCAGTATGCCAATGTGAATTGGTGAAATTGGTCACTAGCCTGTTAGTGACAATTTAGAAAGCAGAGAGAGCATAACCACTGAGGTTCTGGTTAGCAGAGCCTCAGTGAGACAGTTGTCATCACACAGAGAACACATACAGGGCACACTTATGAGCACTGGGGCCCTGGCTGGCAGGGTCCCAGTGACACATACACTAAAATAGTGTTCCCCAACCCCCGGGCCGCGGACCGGTGCCGGTCTGTGGATCAATCGGCACCGGGCCGCCCGAGGAACTTCAACTTCATTTCACTGTGGCGGGCGGCCGAGGCGCAGAGCATTGCGCCCTCCCAAGTGGGCCACGGAAAAATATCCAACATTTACCGGTCCGCGGCGATAAAAAGGTTGGACAACACTGCACTAAAACAACATATATGCAGTGAAATATGGGGGTAACATGCCAGGCAAGATGGTACTTTCCTACACAACCCCCCCCCCCCAAACGAAGGACAATAAGACTAGCCATGACCTGATGAGTCTTCATTGTCTAAGTGGAAATATCTGGAGAGTCCATCTGCATTGGAGTGGGTACTCCCAGGTCTATGTTCCACTCTATAGTCCATTCCCTGTAGAGATATGGACCACCTCAACAATTTAGGGTTTTCACCTTTCATTTGTTTTAGCCAAAGTAGAGGTTTGTGGTCTGTCTGAACAATGAAGTGAGTGCCAAACAGGTATGGCCTCAACTTCTTCAGTGCCCAGACCACAGCAAAGGCCTCCCTCTCTATGGCAGACCAACGCTTTTCTCTGGGGTTGAACCTCCTGCTGATAAAAGCAACAGGTTGATCCTGGCCCTCAGAATTGAGTTGTGATAAGACTGCCCCTACCCCTAATTCAGATGCATCAGTTTGAACAATGAATTTCTTGGAGTAACATGGGCTTTTTAGGACAGGTGCAGTGCACATGGCCTGTTTCAGCTCCTCAAAAGCTTGTTGACAGCTAGCTGTCCACAATACCTTTTTAGGCATTTTCTTAGAGGTGAGGTCATTAAGAGGGGCTGCTATGGAGCCATAGTTCTTTATGAACCTCCTGTAATACCCAGTGAGGCCTAAGAAGGCTCTCACCTGGGTCTGAGTTGTAGGGGGAACCCAATCTATAATAGTTTGGATTTTCCCCTGAAGTGGTGCAATCTGGTCTCCACCTACCAGGTGTCCCAGATAAGCAACTTTCCCCTGCCCTATCTGGCACTTTGAAGCCTTGATAGTGAGGCCTGCCTTTTGCAGGGCCTCCAAAACTTTCCACAGGTGGACCAGGTGATCATCCCAGGTGGAGCTAAAGACAGCTATATCATCTAGATATGCTGCACTAAAAGCCTCAAACCCTTGCAGGACTGTATTCACCAACCTCTGAAAAGTGGCAGGTGCATTTTTCAAACCAAAGGGCATTACTGTGAATTGGTAGTGCCCTCCAATAGTCGAAAATACAGTTTTTGCTTTAGCATCCTTTGATAACTTGATCTGCCAATACCCTGCAGTCAAATCAAAGGTGCTTAGATACTTGGCAGATGCCAGTGTATCTATGAGCTCATCTGCCCTGGGTATAGGGTGAGCATCAGTTTTTGTTACCTGGTTGAGACCTCTGTAATCTACACAAAACCTCATTTCTCTTTTCCCATCTTTAGAGTGAGGCTTTGGTACAAGCACCACAGGAGCGGCCCATGGGCTTTCAGAATGTTCAACCACTCCCAGTTCAAGCATTTTCTGAACCTCTTGTTTTATGCAGTACCTGACATGGTCAGGCTGCCTATAGATCTTACTTTTGACAGGCATGCTGTCTCCAGTATGTATAGTGTGCTCACACCAAGAAGTGGTGCCTAGCACAGTAGAAAAGAGTTCAGAAAACTGACCTAGGAGATTTATGCAGTGGTCTTTCTGCTCAGCAGTAAGACAGTGTGCTAAAACAGCACCTTCCACTAGAGCATTTTGTTCTGTGGAAGAGAAGAGATCAGGGAGAGGGTCACTCTCTTCCTCCTGTCCTTCATCTGTTGCCATGAGCAGGGTGAGATTAGCCCTGTCATAGTAGGGTTTTAGGCGATTGACATGGAGCACCCTAAGGGGACTCCTGGCCGTGCCCAAGTCAACCAAGTAGGTGACTTCTCCCTTCTTTTCAACAATGATGTGGGGTCCACTCCATTTGTCTTGGAGTGCTCTTGGGGCCACAGGCTCCAAGACCCACACCCTCTGTCCTGGTTGGTACTGAATCAGAACAGCCTTCTGGTCATGCCATTGCTTTTGGAGCTCTTGGCTGGCCTGAAGGTTTTTACTGGCCTTTTTCATGTACTCAACCATTCTGGATCTTAGGCCGAGTACATAGTCCACTATGTCTTGCTTAGGAGCTTTTAAAGGTTGTTCCCAACCCTCCTTTACAAGTGTTAGAGGACATCTTACAGGGTGTCCAAATAGGAGTTCAAAGGGGCTGAAGCCCATTCCTTTCTGGGGTACCTCCCTGTAAGCAAAAAGGAGGCAAGGTAACATGACATCCCATTTCCTCCTGAGTTTTTCAGGGAGTCCCATTATCATTCCTTTGAGAGTTTTATTAAACCTCTCTACCAGTCCATTTGTTTGTGGATGATAAGGTGTGGTGAATTTGTATGTTACACCACATTCCTTCCACATGGCCTTCAAGTATGCAGACATAAAGTTGCTACCCCTGTCTGATCCCACCTCTTTTGGGAAGCCCACCCTGGAAAAGATTCCCAGGAGGGCTTTTGCCACTGCAGGAGCTGTAGTGGTCCTTAGAGGAATTGTTTCAGGATATCTTGTGGCATGGTCCACTACCACCAAGATAAACCTATTGCCTGAAGCAGTAGGAGGGTCAAGGGGGCCAACTATGTCAACCCCTACCCTTTCAAAGGGAACCCCAACCACAGGCAGTGGAATAAGGGGAGCCTTTGGGGTGCCACCAGTCTTGCCACTGGCTTGACAGGTGACACAGGACTTACAAAAATCTTATGTGTCCTCTGACATTCTAGGCCAATGAAACAGGGGGACAAGCCTTTCCCATGTTTTAATTTGCCCTAAATGTCCAGCCAAGGGAATGTCGTGGGCTAGAGTTAGGAGGAACTCTCTGTATTGCAGGGGAATGACCAGTCTCCTGGCTGCTCCAGGTTTAGGGTCCCTTGCCTCTGTATACAAGAGGTTGTCCTCCCAGTAAACTCTATGTGAGTCACTGACATCCCCATTTTGCTGTTTCACAGCTTGCTGTCTTAGACCCTCTAATGTGGGACAGGTTTGCTGTGCCACATTCAGCTCCTCCCTGGCAGCCCCCCTCCACCCAAAAGCTCAGCAGTGTCTGCTTCCAGCTCCTCTGGTGAAGGTTCTGCACAGGGGGGAAATTCTTCTTCCTCAGAAGTTGAATCATCTTTAGAGGGAGGGATAGTAGGTAGAGATTTACCTTTACTAACCCTAGCTTTGGGGAGCACTTGGTCCATTGTTCCAGGATCCAAGTCACCCTGTCCTTTTTGCTTTTTGGCCTGAGCCCTTGTCAAAGCAAAAATATGCCCAGGAATGCCCAGCATTGCTGCATGAGCCTCCAACTCCACTTCTGCCCAAGCTGATGTCTCTAAATCGTTCCCTAGTACACAGTCTACAGGTAAATCTGAGGCAACCACAACTTTCTTTGGACCAGTAACCCCCCCCCAGTTGAGATTTACAACAGCCATGGGGTGGCTAAGAGTGTTGTTATGAGCATCAGTCACTTGGTACTGGTGACCAAGTAGGTGTTTTTCAGGGTGTACCAGTTTCTCTATTACCATGGTAACACTGGCACCTGTGTCCCTTTAGGCCTGAACCTCAACACCATTTATTAGGGGAAGTTGCTCGTACTTATCCATATTAAGGGGACAAGCAACCAAGGTGGCCAAATCAATGGCACCTTCAGAGACTAGCACAGCCTCTGTGGTCTCCCTAACAAGACCAACCCCAACTAAATTACCAAAAGTGAGCCCAGCTACTCCCTTTGATTGGCTATTAGTAGGTTTGCTCCCACCACCACTGCTATTACTAGGGGCACTAGGTGTAGCAGTAGGGGTTGTGGTAGTGGGAGGCTTGGTGCTTTTCTTTGGACAACTGGCATCAGTTGTCCAATGGCCTTTTACTTTACATAAACAGCACCATGGTTTCTTTACTTGATTAGAAGAGGATTTGGACCCACCACCCCCACCAGAGTGTTTTTGTGGGCCTGATGAAGACTCATTTTTAGATTTGTCCCCACCCTTGTCTGAAGACTTACCATCCTTCTTCTTGCCATCCTTGTCACCCCCTGTATGAACTTTTCTGTTCACTCTTGTTCTGACCCATTTGTCTGCCTTCTTTCCCAATTCTTGGGGAGAGGTCAGATCTGAGTCCACTAGATATTGGTGTAACAAATCAGACACATAGTTATTCAGATTATGCTCTCTCAGGATCAGATTATACAGGCTTTCATAGTCAGAAACTTTACTGCCATGTAACCACCCCTCCAAGGCCTTCACTGAATAGTGAACAAAGTCTACCCAGTCTTGTGAGGACTCTTTTCTGGTTTCTCTGAACTTAATCCTGTATTGTTCAGTGGTTAAGCCAAATCCATCCAAGAGTGCATTCTTCAAAACTGTAAAATTATTGGCATCACTTTCCTTCACAGTAAGGAGCCTATCCCTACCTTTTCCACTGAAAGATAGCCATAGGATAGCAGCCCACTGCCTTTGAGGGACCCCCTGTACAACACAGGCCCTCTCAAGTGCAGCAAACTACTTGTTAATGTCATCCCCCTCCTTGTAAGGGGGAACTATCTTGTGCAGATTCCTAAAATCATGCTCTTTCACAGGATTACTATCTGGAATACTGCTGCTGCCACCATGGGGTCCAAATCCCAACCTCTGTCTTTCTTTTTCTAAGTCTAAAGATTCCCTGTCTAGAGCCAGCTCTTGCTGTTTAAGCTTTAGCCTGGACTCTTCCACTCTCAATCTATTGAGCTCCCTTTCTAACATTCTGTCATCAGGGTGGGTGGGTTGGGCATGCTTTGACACAGAAGAATGATGTGAATGAACAGAGGGTGAATTGTCCCTAACAGTTGGCACTCTAACAACCTGGCCTGCAGGAATGACATCCCTACTGTGATGTGAACTCACATTAGTACCAGTTATGCTAGGTGGTCTGCTAAGGGTCAGGTTGGGAAGGATACCATCTAACATTCTTACTGGGGGTGCCCCAGAATCAGAGTGTGAACCATCTCCTAACTTCTCAACTGATGTGCCAGCTAAGGCCTTATCATTTTCAAAGAGCATGTTATTTAACAATTCTCTAGAGGGATTCTTCCGTACCCCTAAACCTCTATCAATGCAGAGACTCCTCAAACCTTTCCAGCTAAGGTGGTCATAAGCTGTGCTGACCAGATCAAGAGTAGGACCTGTGCCAGACATGATAGAAAAGGTTTAGGGACAGATAAAAGAAAGAAAAAAGTTTCTGGACTTTTTAAGGAAACAGAAAAAAACTTTTTCAACTTTTTAGAAACTTTTTGAAAGTTTAGAGGTACTTTTCAGCCCTTAGCAATTAGAGTAAGAGAAGAAAAGCAAAACTTTTTGGTTAGGTGTACATACACTGAACTTGTTTTGTATATTTTTCTCTTATGAAAAGTACAAAATAACAAAGTGGTAAGTAGTTGCAAGTACTTATCCCACCGCTGCACAACCAATGTAGGAGGCTGGCCTGGCTTGTAGTGGGTACCAAGGGGTACTTACACTCTGTGCCAGGTCCAGTTAACCCTTATTAGTGTAGAAGAGGTGTTTCTAGCAGCTTAGGCTGATAGAAGGTAGCTATAGCAGAGCAGCTTAGGCTGAACTAGGAGACATGCAAAGCTCCTACTATACCACTGGTGTCATATGCACAATATCATAAGAAAACACAATACACAGATATACTAAAAATAAAGGTACTTTATTTTTATGACAATATGCCAAAAGTATCTCAGTGAGTACCCTCAGTATGAGGATGCCAAATATACACAAGATATATGTACACAATACCAAATATATGCAGTAATAGCAAATAGCAAAAGGAAGTAATGCAAGCAATGTAAAGTTACAGTAGATTGCAATAGGTATAGGGGCAACACAAACCATTTACTCCAAAAGTGGAATGCGAATCACGAATGGACCCCAAACCTATGTGAGCTTGTAGAGGGTCGCTGGGACTGTAAGAAAACAGTGAGGGTTAGAAAAATAGCCCACCCCAAGACCCTGAAAAGTAGGTGTAAAGTGCACCTATATTCCCCAGAGAGCACAGAAGTCGTGATAGGGGAATTCTGCAAGGAAGACCAACACCAGCAATGCAACCAAAGTGGATTTCTGGACGAGAGTACCTGTGGAACAAGGGGACCAAGTCCAAGAGTCGCGACAAAGTCGAGAGTGGGCAGATGCCCACGAAATGCCAACTGAGGGTGCAAAGGAGCTGCCACTGGATGGTAGAAGCTGTGGATTCTGCAAGAACGAAGAGGGCTAGAAACTTCCCCTTTGGAGGATGGATGTCCCACGTTGTGTAGAAGCTTGCAGAGGTGTTCCCACGCAGAAAGACCGCAAACAAGCCTTGCTAGCTGCAATGGTCGTGGTTAGGGTTTTTGGATGCTGTTGTGGCCCAGGAGGGACCAGGATGTCGCCACTTGGATGAGGAGACAGAGGGGGCACCCAGCAAGTCAAGGAGCCCTCTCAGAAGCAGGCAGCACCCGCAGAAGTACCGGAACAGGCACTTGGAAGAGGAGTGAGCCGGAGCTCACCCGAAGACACAAAAGGGAGTCCCACAACGCAGGTCAACTCAGGAGGTTGTGCACTGCAGGTTAGAGTGTCGGGGACCCAGGCTTGGCTGTGCACGAAGGAAATCCTGGAAGAGTGCACAGGAGGCGGAGCAGATGCAAATCACGCGGTACCCAGCAATGCAGTCTAGCGTGGGAAGGCAAGTACTTACCTCCACCAAACTTGGACTGAAGAGTCACTGGACTGTGGGAGTCACTTGGACAGAGTTGCTGAGTTCCAGGGACCACGCTCGTCGTGCTGAGAGGGGACCCAGAGGACCAGTGATGCAGTCTTTTGTTGCCTGCGGTTGCAGGGGGAAGATTCCGTCGACCCACAGGAGATTCCTTCAGAGCTCCTAGTGCAGAGAGGAGGCAGGCTACCCCCAGAGCATGCACCACCAGGAAACAGTCGAGAAGGCGGCAGGATCAGCGATACAAGGTTGCAGTAGTCGTCTTTGCTACTTTGTTGCAGTTTTGCAGGCGTCCTGAGCAGTCAGCAGTCGATCCTTTGGCAGGAGGTGAAGAGAGAGATGCAGAGGAACTCTGATGAGCTCTTGCATTCGTTATCTAAAAAATTCCCTAAAGCAGAGACCTTAAATAGCCAGAAAAGGAGGTTTGGCTACCTAGGAAGGAGGATAGGCTAGCAACACAGGTAAGAGCCTATCAGGAGGAGTCTCTGACGTCACCTGCTGGCACTGGCCACTCAGAGCAGTCCAGTGTGCCAGCAGCACCTCTGTTTCCAAGATGGCAGAGGTCTGGAGCACACTGGAGGAGCTCTGGGCACCTCCCCTGGGAGGTGCAGGTCAGGGGAGTGGTCACTCCCCTTTCCTTTGTCCAGTTTCGCGCCAGAGCAGGGCTGGGGGATCCCTGAACCAGTGTAGACTGGCTTATGCAGAGATGGGCACCATCTGTGCCCATCAAAGCATTTCCAGCGGCTGGGGGAGGATACTCCTCCCCAGCCCTGACACCTTTTTCCAAAGGGAGAGGGTGTAACACTCTCTCTCTGAGGAAGTCCTTTGTTCTGCCTTCCTGGGCCAAGCCTGGCTGGACACCAGGAGGGCAGAAACCTGTCTGAGTGGTTGGCAGCAGAAGCAGCTGCAGTGAAACCCCGGGAAAGGCAGTTTGGCAGTACCCGGGTCTGTGCTAGAGACTCACGGGGTGACAATTCCATGATCTTAGACATGTTACATGGCCATGTTCGGACTTACCATTGTGACACTGTACATAGGTAGTGACCTATGTACAGTGCACGTGTGTAATGGTGTCCCCGCACTCACAAAGTCCGGGGAATTTGCCCTGAATGATGTGGGGGCACCTTGGCTAGTGCCAGGGTGCCCACACACTAAGTAACTTAGCACCCAACCTTTACCAGGTAAAGGTTAGACATATAGGTGGCTTATAAGTTACTTAAGTGCAGTGGTAAATGGCTGTGAAATAACGTGGACGTTATTTCACTCAGGCTGCAGTGGCAGGCCTGTGTAAGAATTGTCAGAGCTCCCTATGGGTGGCAAAAGAAATGCTGCAGCCCATAGGGATCTCCTGGAACCCCAATACCCTGGGTACCTCAGTACCATATACTAGGGAATTATAAGGGTGTTCCAGTATGCCAATGTGAATTGGTGAAATTGGCCACTAGCCTGTTAGTGACAATTTAGAAAGCAGAGAGAGCATAACCACTGAGGTTCTGGTTAGCAGAGCCTCAGTGAGACAGTTAGTCATCACACAGAGAACACATACAGGGCACACTTATGAGCGCTGGGGCCCTGGCTGGTAGGGTCCCAGTGACACATACACTAAAACAACATATATACAGTGAAATATGGGGGTAACATGCCAGGCAAGATGGTACTTTCCTACACTTACTAACCTGACTAGAGATAGCGCAGATTTGAAGGATTTGAAGGAACTTGGAGTGTGGGAGAAATTTGGAAAAGGAATTGCCAGAGTGGGAAGTTGGTTTACCAATATTTGGAACGGGGTACTTGCAAAATACTAGGGGGTCTATTAATTGTTCTGGCCTGTCTATTAGGATTATGGGGAGCATGCTAAATTAATGATAAAATTAAAAGAAATTGGACAAAAAGAACAAGGAGGAATGAAGAAAGCGAAAGGGAGAAAATGTTCAACGAAATTTGGTAAAATTCACACAAGGGACAAGATGTTGAAATGCGTATTATGCGTAAAGTGAAAAGTTAAAGTGAAAGGTCTAAAGGGAAAGGTTTGTGTGATGACGAACGTCATCAGAGGAGGGACTGAGAGAGCGTAGCTTATATCATCTATATTAACATGGACTGTTTATGAAATTAATGTATGATGATGTTGCGTAGAAACTATAATAATTGCGATTTTACTTAAACGTGCACCTGAAATTGTGACCACGATGAGTGGCCACCAATGTATACGTGAACTAGTAATGACGATTAAAATGTTTAAGTTATATTCAATTAAGCTTATATTAACATTCGCATGAATGAATCTGTATTGAAAATCCTCATAGGCTTTAAGTTAGCGTGAGCTGCAGCTTACCTGCCTGACTCTCATATTAAATGCATTTTTTGTTTTTCAGTGTGCTGACTCACAAGGGGCCATGACCCCGCAAATGTAACCATGTTAATTCCATTCCCAGGCGCCTCCTCTATGCCCGTGGATTAAAAGTTATAAAAGAATTGAAACAAATGTAGATTAATGTAATGTACAAGGTCATTTAACCGAGAACGACAAGAAAACTGCTGACCAAAAGATGTACAAAGAATTACAAGGAAATGAAGTGACCCCGGATGTGCCACCTCTGAAGACGCCAATGATGAAGACCAATCAAAAACCTGTAAAATAATATGGGGTAAAAATTGGAATTACCTAATGAAAATTTGATAGGTTGAAGATAGTGGGGTATAGTAAATGTCCAATAGAATTTTAGGGGAATGTATTACGAAAAAGGGATAAAAACCCATGTCACAGAAAGGTCGAGGGAATAAGGTAGGGAATGCTATTGATTTTATCCAGAAACTCTGTCACTCTGTTTGGTGACTTGAGACTTATTAAAAACCATCCTCACCCATAGACTGCCCTTTTCACTTATCCTCCTTATGAGGGAAGTGTCCCTTTTGCCTATTAGTTGAGTCCTGATTGATGGCGATTTGACTGATGTCCTGAAGACGAAGACTGAACCTGTGCGCTGACCTAATCCTTGGAGGGTAATTATGACAGAGCATTTGTGATTTGTCTGTTTGCTTTTCCTTTCTAGGTACCAACTGCTTGCTTTTGACAGAGACCATAGCTAGATGTTTTCCAAATTGGTGTTCTAAATTGTTTTGCATGAAGCCCAACATGATAATGCTAATTAGTGGTTAGGACAGGTGTTCATCAAACTGACGCAAATAGAAAAAACGACTGAGACTATGCTTTGTTGAACTGATGCAATATCAATATCCTGCTAATTTTGATATATCTTTCTTGGCTTTGAGGTTAACGCACTTTGGGGGTCATTCCGACCCTGGCGGCCGGCGGTATGTTGGCGGTAACACCGCCAACAGGCTGGCGGTGTTCCGCCAGCAATTCTGACCGTGGCGGAAAAGCCACGGTCAGACCGCCGGCCCCTCCACTTTCCCGCCAGGCTTCCGCCTGGCGGGCATAATCCCCAGGGCAGCGGTGCAAGCACCGCTGCCCTGGAGATTATGAGTCCCCGACCGCCAGCCTGTCCGTGGCGGTAAACACCGCCATTGAAAGGCTGGCGGTAAGGGGACTGGGGGTGCCCCTGGGGTGGCATGGGCAGTGCAGGGGCCCCTAGGCATAGCCCCATCGCACATTTCACTGCCCGAATTTCGGGCAGTGAAATGCGCGACGGGTGCTACTGCACCCGCTGCACATCAACATTGCCGCCGGCTCTATTACGAGCAATATTGATGTGCCATTTCCGCTGGGCCAGCGGAAATGTCGGAATAGGGAGGCATGAATACCGCCGGCAATGGCGGTATTCTGTCTCCCGCGGCCTCGGCGGTCTGGAGAAATGACCGCCGAGGTCGGAATGACCACCTTAGTCTTAGATTGTAATTAATAGGGAATAAAATTCACAAAATTCTACTAAACAGGTGTGGTTATTCATGGCTGAAAGGTCATGGTAGCTTCGTTTGAATTGATTAATGACTTTGACTAAGGTGAAATGTATTATGGTAATAAATATTGATGACGTTATTGATGTATTGATTGATATATTGATCAGCTATCTCGTCCTACGGTGTCTCTCAACTGGGTCGAAAGATTCATTGGCCTAAAACAAGTCCTGATGTGAAATAAATTATCATAAAGGGACACGTTAACAGACTCACACTCCGAGTGTCTTCTGATGCAGGCTGCAGTCTGGTGATGTAGCACACTGAGCAGAACCTGGTTCTTATTTTCAGCGGCTTCTGTGGCACACAGCAGGCACATCAGTCCCGTGAATCTAATGTGCTGCTGTCGAACACACAAACAGCCCCAGCCTCCGACTCCCATAGGATGCTGTAGCCCACAGGGGTCCACCTCTGCTTATGACTCCCACAGGGTGCTATAGCTCACACAAGCCAGCCCCTACCTGTGACCCCCCACAGTGTACTGTAGCACACGTGGGACAGTCCCTGGCTTTGACTCTCATGTACTAGAAAGCTCTGGGCTCTAACTTCTACTTCTATTGGTGTCACCAGGGGGGGCAACTCTTGCCATTTACTCCCACAGTCAGCAGTGGCACACAGGACTATCAACTGACTCTGACTGGCTGGGGGGGCCCGGCTTTCTACGTGTGTGTGGTAAACTCAAATAAATAAATAGGAGATTTATGCACAGGCTAACTATTGACCATCTCTACCTCTACCCACCAAACTCTGCCTCCACATTCGGATTTTTTTTTGTGGCAATGTTAATAGTTTACCCCCGATTCAAAGTGTATTAAAATAGAAGGCTGACTCATATTCGTTCACCAACCACATTTACACGCAGATTTTACACTATATTAGCAGGTGGCGCCTTAATGGTCCACATATCAGTGGGGTTTCTGTGGGCAGAGATGCGCACATTGTTTTTGGTCAAACCCTTCCCACCAATGGCCTTTCCTCTCCCTCCCCATGTTTATGGCATCAGTACCTCAGTATTTTATGATATTTTATTTCTAGTGCCTCCAGACTCCTATGCAGACACAGCCTTTAGAGCAGGGTAGTCTCCAACCAGGAGCACCCATAATACAGGCCCAAAAAGGTGTGAACCTTCCACACCTGAGTACAAACAGCCACACAAATAGAGATCAGGAAAAGAGACAAAAGGCTGGCCACTGACCTGCAGGGCTCTTCTCACTCTGAGTAACAGAGACTGTGCCAGCGCGCCTGGTCCTTAGTACTTAAACGTACAAGGGGACGCGTATACGTTGAGGAGCCTTTTGATGCGCCTGGAGTATCCTAGCTATGATATAACCAATGTGCATCAAAATCAATACACGAACCAGTAACCAATAACTCAAATCATTAGTCAATAATCATGAAAAACACAACTCAATTATACGTTTTATCAGTTTTATTTCCCTATTAGTTTCAATACTAAGTCATGAGGTTAATTCAAACTTTATTCAATCCACTCAAGATGAATTCATTAGTGACCACCAATAACATAATCTAATCAGAACTTGAGACGTTCTAATGCCTTAGCATAAACTAATAACAATGAAAATGTTAACATGAGTAGCAGAGTTCAGCAAATCAGTCCATCAATAATTTTTCACTGTATATGTTAACGTCTCAGAATCAGAACCCTATCAACCACAGATTAGCATTAGCATGTGGGACTTCATGCGAAAACAGTTTAGAACATGAATTTGGAAAAACATCTAACTAGGAGAAAAACTATAAAACAGCGCAGTTGGTACGTAGAAAGAAAAGGCACAACAAGTCAATCAATCACATTGTCATAGTTACCTATCCACGGTATGGATCAACAACAAAGTCAGTCTTCGTCTTCAGGTCATCAATCGATCAGCAACGCATCAGGCTCTTAGGAGCATGAGCCCAATGACAGAGTCTTGTATCAATTTCAGCAAAAGGTCTTTCCTGATCATCCGCCTCTAACATCTCCCCATCAGATTTCTCCCTTTGTCATGACATTATATTAACGTTGCCCAGAGTATCCCCAAATCCTAATTGGTCAATTAGTCACCAAATGTGATGCTATCTAATACATTCAGTTCTTCAAATCTATGAATTCTAATATTACTCCGTTCTCAGGGTGTCGATTGGTTCATGGTACGATGTCCTCATCATCTGGCTCATCGGGTATCGAAAATGTTGCATCTTCTTCTGAAGTCAGTGTCTCGATTGTTCGAGTCCTGGAAAAGTACATCTCATCTGCTTTACACAGACCTTGATACAATTTTGATTCCCTCATCTCCTGTCCGCCGGTTCATTGCAGAAAATTCTAGCTAAGCAGATTTTATTAACATGAGTAGTTCAGGGTCAGTTCAACATATCAGCTTCTCTACATTGCATGATTATTCAGCTTCTGCCTGAGGCCTGGCAAAACTAGGCCACAACTTTGGCTGTTAGCTCTACAATATAATGCAAAACATACGTTATATTGCTCAATATGACATACTACTACATTATTATTATGCATTTTCAACATTTTACATATTTTTTGTCATTTTAGTATAATTCGTGAATTTGGTAACCACTCTCTGTGGGCACATTTTCAAATGTGCACATTATTTTTCTACATTAATTTTCTCCACAGTTTATGTTTAATATTCAAAATGCATGAACACTCATTAATAATTTTTAATTAACATATCTCCTGTATTCTGTATCTATCATGAGTATTGCCCCTGTAAAGTTTGTCAGCATGTTATCCACAATAGTAGACAACTTTTGTATCTTGATTGAATTCAGGATGACTCCTAGTGAAGGAATCACCGCACCAAATATCTCCCACAACTGCAGAAGAGGTTTCCCTCCTCTGTCGCTTATGATGTAATTCGGTCAATTTCGGAAACTTCTTTAAGTCATATATCTGATAAATCTTTGGGAAAACTATCCCAAAGTAACATGTCCCATACCATCCCCTTGGAAGACGATAATAATCATTAAGTCCACAATTATAATAGATACCAGGAATCACAGGGTCCTGCCCATTCAACATAAAAGTCAATTTACTCTGAAACAAAAACACATGCCTACATTCACTCATTCCTACAATTAAAGTGTCTGTGGGTGATTTTGGCCTATATATACAGAGCTTCCCTATGTGTAGTGCATCTAATGCTAATTCCCCTTGCTTTTTAATTGCAGTATAAGCATAATAATTTTTATAGGTCCTTTTCTCCAAGCCTTTTTCTAATCTTTCTTTTAATGCCTTTCTCCTGTCATCAGTATGCCCTATGAAGCTCTTTTAGAAAGGTGTAAGCAAGCATGTAAGATTATTTTTATGTGCATAAGCAGTTCCAAATGTTAGTGTAGGCTCAAAGAATCCTCTAACTAATACTATATCATGATCCTTAGCTATTCTACTCAGATATCTAATAACAGGAGCAAACAAAAACACCACATCATAATTCGAGTAAAAATACTGTAAAACCCTTGATTATAGAACCTTGTTAGTAGCAAACTACTGCTTATTCCGTAGGTTAGCGGTAAGCTATGGTACGTAACTCCTTCTTCTTCTGATGAAGGAATTTGCGTACACACAAGACAATCCTTTGCATCCATTGTTCCAACATACTCACTCAACAAGCGGTAGAAAACGTTAGAAGAAAGCTCTCCTTGAGCATTAGTATATTCATGCAAATACTTTTCATCTAACTTAAACCTCTCTAAAGCTGATATTGTAGTAGTTTCAGGAACAGAAGTACGATTGGCTCCTTTCGTATCAAGAACAGACATTCCTACAATCACTACTATAAACAAAATCCCACACATAACCGTCAAGCTAATGCTCATATATTTACAGCGCCTAGTGTTCCTAACTTCATTATTTAACTCAGCCATGATCTGTAAAGAATCAGAAAGCAGAAGAAACTCCTATATAAGGTGCAGTAGAAATCAAAAATAAGGAAAGAATTATTCTCTCACAGTTCAGTTTCACATCCAGGAACACTTCTCCTTCTCAAAATTGAGAAGCAGCTTGTCACATCCGGGTTTATGTCAAAGTACTGACTCAAAACCTCTCTATCAAAACAAAAGGACATAAACTTGTGCTGCCATTCATTAGTAGTTGCATGTGCCCATTCAGGACTTGCATAACGTCGACTTGCTATTCTTTTTCTTTTCAACTTTCGATCACCACTTATTTCTCCTTCACTCAATTCTTCTTTTCTCGCAGTATCTACCTCTTCCTCCATTGTTTCATTTATGACCAATTCCTTTCTTTTCCCTACTTGTGACTCAGGCCAACTATCTCCTTTTCCCGATCCTTCTGTCAATATTCTTCGCAGGATTGGACTCTTCTCCTCTTTCTCTGTGGTGTTTTCTCTTGATGGACCTGCAATGGGCTCAGGAGGAATCGGATCACCTTGACTTTGATCCATCTCAACTCTTTTCCCCCCTGCACTGTTCTGCCTGAAAGAGGTACATTTGGAACTTCTGCACTTCTTACTGTAGAGAGCGTAGCTCCTGTGTCCACTACAAATGAGACCCTATGACCCATCACCGTTCCTTTCACAAAAGGCCCTCTCTGATCTACCTCTAGAAATGCTGCAAGCATGCATAGCTCCTCATCCGAACTCTCACACATCCATTTGTAATTTATTTCATTCTCACTATGTAATGGGAATTGGTGTCACTACTTCTGTCTTGTCTCTGACCTGTGACCTGCTTAGTAAGCATCATCTGT
Source organism: Pleurodeles waltl (assembly GCF_031143425.1). Lineage (NCBI taxonomy): Eukaryota > Metazoa > Chordata > Amphibia > Caudata > Salamandridae > Pleurodeles > Pleurodeles waltl. The sequence goes on along the minus strand of NC_090440.1, from coordinate 1,538,026,847 downwards.
TGCTGTTCCATCGGGGCTTGAGGTATCTGCATTTGCTGTCTAGGTACTATAGGAACCTGCTGCTGCATTGGTTGCAACTGTGTCATTTGTGCAAGTGGCATTTGCATCTGCTCATGGGTTGAAAATTCTGCACTTGATTCATGTTATTCTGAAAATTCAGATTAAGTCTGCTCATTCTAGGGACTTTTACAGTTGAAATGTATTGACATCAACACTTTGCTGAACAACATCATCCTGCACCATCATCGGCACTCCCGCTTCCAGTGTCCCACGTTTCCGCAAAGATGACACAGTAGCATCTTTTTCATCCCTTGCACATCATTCTGAACCACTACTGTATTCAAATCCAGTCCACGATTCATATTGATTCCACGACCTCTACCTCTCACTTGGGGTTGGAACATGACAGTTCCCTGCTACTGCAGTATCTATTGTACTAAAGCTCCCTGCACTCCATTTTGAGCTGCCTTAATCTGCATCACCATCTCCTTCTCCTTCAGCTTTTTCTGCTTCAACTCAATCTCATCACGACCGTATTTCGCATACTGCAATACCTCATCAATTGGTTTCGCTTGCCAACAAATCAAATGACTCTTCATCATCTGACCTATTTCAGGTCTCAATCCGTCCACGAACCTGAACACAAAGTGTAGCATGTCTTTTGGCTCAATCGCTAGCTTGCCACTGTACTCCTTGAACGCCTTCAGCAACCTCTCATAGTATGCATGTATCGACTCTTTTACCTACCTCCTGCACTGTCCTGTCAATTCTCTGCAGTCAATATTTTTAGGCGAGATTCTCGTTTTCAGGAACTCAATCACCTTATAATAATGTTTCATCACTTCAGATGATGGTGCACCTGTAATTCTATCCCTTTCTGGTTCACTCATCGGCCAATCCACTGCTCTCTTGCACTTCACCCACAAATCAGCTGGAACCACTATCTCCAACGGAGTGTTCAAGTCTTCCTACAGACATTTTGAAAGCTTCACAAATCTATCTGTCTGCTGGTACCACTCAACCGGTTTCTCTCTCAGTTTTGGATAATCATTTGTGAATGAAAGAGTACCACTCCTGTGCCAGGGAACATGAACAAACTGCCCTCCTGGAATTTCCCTCATTGGTAAAATTTTTACTGGATCCTTTTCTTTCTGAACACTTTCAGACCCCTCTTGTGAATCTTGTTTCCATGTATCCTTCTTCTTTGCACATCTGCCTTCCCACTTCTCTAATGCTCCACAAATCTGAGCACTCTGCAATAATTCTTTGAGCTGCACTTTCATCCAAGCTGACCTCATGTATTCAAAATCCTTTGCCTCAAAATCTAGTCTGTAGCTTTGTTTCAAGTGCTTTGTTTTCTCAATTTCTATGTCATGTTTGTCTGCCAGATCCCCCGATATCTGATGTATTTTGCTCACTTCTCTCATAATTCTCAGACTAACCTATACACTCCCATTAACCCTTTAACTAGTTTGGTTATTTTGGTAGCCAGCCTTACACGATTAATCTGCTCTTCACCCTTGGATGTATTTCTAGGGGAATTCAGACTGTCTAACAACTAATTTAACTGCTGTGCGGTTAATCCTTGTAACTAAATATTACTCGCATTCGGCAATGGCACATGTTGTACCACTGCACCTGGAGTTTGCGGTGTCAAAAGCTTCAAGCTCTGACTTACGCTCGGGCATTTATGGCATCTGGAAGTGCAACAAGTGGACTAAGATCCATTAATGGCCTAGATCCATCAAAGGTCTTACCCATAGATGAAACCACCTGCACATGTTCTCTCATCCCCCTCCTCTTGAGGCTTTGTGACATTTCACCCTGTTCTCCTGCAATCGGCTTCTTTTGTGCACACAGTGGTACAGCTGGACTAACATTAATCAGCAGCGATATCGCATCTGGTGCCACTCTGACACCCGCATTTTGTGGAAGGACATGATACAATTTTGATTCCCTCATTCTCTGTCCGTCGGTTCATTGCAGAAAATTCTAGCTAAGCATATTTTATTAACACGAGTAGTTCAAGGTCAGTTCTCTACATTGCATGATTATTCAACTTCTGCCTGACGCCTGGCAAAACTAGAACACAACTTCAGCTAAGTTAGCTCTACAATATAAAGCAAACCTTAAGTTATATAGCTCAATATGACATACTACTACATTATTATTACGCATTTTCAAGATTTCACATATTTTTAGTCATTTTAGTATAATTCGTGAATTTTGGTAGCCACTCTCCGTGGGCACATTTTCAAATGTGCACATTATTTTTCTACATTAATTTTCTCTACAGTTTATGTTTAATATTCAAAATGCATAAACACTCATTAATCATTTTTAATTAACATATTTGCGTCAGCAACTACAACCTACCTCCCACCATGTACTTAGTGTCTCTGTTACAGGAAGACTTATCAGAAGCCACTTTCTGCAAAAGGTCCTAATCAGATTTCTATAGAAGCCCTATGTCCACTGTCCCCTCTTCAGTGTCTAGTCTCCTCCTTCCTGCTTCAGAAACGTAAGCAATGCACTTTCACAGTCCGAAAAAACAATCTAGCCCCCTTCTCATGCACATGGATAGGCCAGGGCTTCTAAAATGTAACCCAGTCATACACAAATACACACCACATAGACTTGGATGCTAACAGTAGGTACGTTTCTAGGAAAGTGAAGCCACCCACACAACACCTATTGTTCTGTTGAGTTGTCTAATTCAAATTAATTGGGTAAATGTGACTTTAAACATGTATCAGAGCCTCCTTGGTGTGTGGAATGGCCCCACATAGTGGATACTTTATATATGAGAAATTCCCTTGAGGTATTAGAAATTGTTCAATAAGTATTGTCTCAATGTGTCCACAAATTTCTTATCAATCCGTTCAATTATCAGTCAGATGAAAACATAAAAATCTGTCATTGGCTGTAACTGACTTAGTTCACATCCATTTGTTTACAGCAAGTTTATTTGTCTAGAACAATGACTAATTTCCAGAATCCCAAAATATGCATAATTATTTTCATTTGTCAATTCTTCAGTGAGAGCAGTTTTCCCAAAATATGCACTGCAGTTATTGCCTAAATGTTTTCCCCCATAGAGCCATACATAGCCTTGAGGCTTGCTAAGGGTTTCATGTGATATAGAAGACATTTGTTTAAATTTAATGAAGTGTCTAAGACTTGTAGAACAACTATTATGTCAAACAGCTCTCAATTGCAGAAAGTTAAGTTTTTTCTGTTTCCCTGCATACAAAAATGGGAGCAGGGAACAGATGAAAATATTACCCTTCGCTAGCAGGGTCTGCTATTTGAAGCAGCAAGGCCCGCTCCTGCAGGGCGTGGGGAGCTGACTAGGGCTACAGGGTCTTCAGGCTCACCCTGCGGTCCTTTCCTGTCTCTCTCTCTCTCTTCCATCCCATAATGGGATGGTAGAGAGAGAAGGAGAGAGGGAGAGAGAAAGAGAGAGATTGGCAGTGCAATGGTCTCTCCATGCAATGACTTCACATAGACAGATTAACAAGATGTTTGGAACGAATGTTATAGTTACGTTTGGATGCACAGCAGAACAGAGTCATTTTTGGCCTAACGGTCAAGGTCTTGTGCTGTCACTCAGTAGGCTGAAGGTTCAAATCCAAGTATCACTTGGGAGTGTGTTTATTATTTACTAGTGTTTTGACTGTTAAACCTTCCTAGCGATGGAACATTCACGTTTCTTTCCAATCACATGCAAGGGTTGACTGTCATAGGTATGTCTAGAAGCATCACAGAAAATAGTCACCGATGGCTTAAAGGTTAACATCACAGACCCTCACAATGAAAATTGAGGGGTCTACCACAGGTGTGTTTTTGGTCATTTTCCTTCTTTAATTTCTTTTAAACATTAAAAGTTTAAGGTTCATACTGAAAGGTGATCCTACTCTTTTTTATTCACAAATACATTTTTCTTTTCAATTTGTCCAGAAAGTTTACATTGTAAGTGAATCATTCATCAAAGCCTAAAAAACTCCCTATTTCTCTCCCTCTTCGTCTCTTTTTTCCCCTCTCTCTCTCTCTCTCTCTCTCTCTCTTTCTCTCTCACACACACACTCTCTTTCTCTCTCTCTCTCTTAATTTCTCTCTTTCAATCTCTTTCTTCCACTCACACGCCCACTCGTACCATTTGCGCACACCCACTCACGATCCCACTCAGATACTCACACACACCCACTCACAGACCCATTCACAAACTCACTCAGACCCTCACACACCCAAAGGCCATGCTCAGCTTGGGGTTGGGTGGTTATGGGGGTTGGCCGCAGGGTCTGGCCACAGGCCTTGCCCTGAAGCCAACCCCTTCCGCGCACAGCCAAAAGTCATGCACAGCATGAGTTTGGGTAGTTATAGGGGGTTGACTGCAATGTCTGGCTACATGCCATGGTTTGTGGCCAACCCCTAGTGTGCATGGCTCTCGGCCATGCACTGTGGTGGTTGGATTAACATATAGTAATAAAAATGATTTTATGTTAGAAAACTATCTGACTTCTGTTGGTTTGGATATGAAGGTTGAGAGCCTGACTCTCTGTGTTCTTCCTGTGAGGAAGGAGTGAATCCATTGCAAGGCTTTTCCACAGATTCCTACGCCACAGAGTCTGGTGCATAATGTGCTGTGGGGAACGTGTCGAAGGCTGCTGAGAGGTCAAGGAGTATGAGTGCTGCTGTGTGGCTGCAGTCGAGGAGTGTGCAGATGTCATCAGTGGCTGCAAGAAGAGCTGTCTCATGCTGTGGTTGCTGCAGAAGCCAGACTGAGTGATATCCAGAGAGTTGTTGCCCTCAAGGAATTGCAGCAGCTGTGAATTCATGGCTTTTTTCCAGGACTTTGGCTGGGTACGGTAGCAGCAGGATAGGCCAGATATTTTTCAGCTCTTATGGGTTGGCTGTGGATTTCTTCAGGAGGGGACAGACTTTGGCATGTTTTCAATCTTCGGGGAAGGTGGCTGTTTTGATGGAGCAGTTCAGCATCTTACAGAGGTCGGGGGCGATAGATGCACTGACTGTTGTAGATGTGGTGAGGACAGGGGTCAGTGGGAGCTCCAGAGTGAATGCTGTTCATGATGATTTCAGTCTCTTCTGTGGTGAGAGTGGACCAGCTGTGGACAGTTTGGGTGGATTCTGGGAGGATGGGTCATAGGTTCTGATGCTGGGCGGGTTCTGCAAGAGAAAGCTGTCATAGATGTCCTTAGTGTTGCAGTGGAAGAAAATGGCCAATTTGTTGCATAGGTCTTGCAACAGGAGGATTTCAGTGGCTTCAGTGAATTTGTTGATTACCTTGAAGAGTTCTCTCACGTTGTGCAGGAAGGTGTTGATGCGTTCATGGAGTGTGGCTTTTTTTGCATTCTTGAGGCTTTGGTCATGGGTGGCAGTGGTGGCTTTGAAGGAGGCGAGGTCTTGACTGGTTTTGCTGTTTCTCCATTTCTTCTCTAGGTGCCTCCAGGTGCGTTTGGATTCTTGGAGTTCAGTGGTGAACCAGCTGGCTTTTTTCGGATGCGCTTTCCCAAAGTTGATCAGAGGGGGGCTAAGGAGTTGGCGCATTTAGTGGTCCAGGAGTTGAGGTTGCGTGCTGCAGTGCTAGCATCGTTGGTGGGGGGCGAGGGTGATTTGGCAAAGGTTGTGGTGAGTTGCTCATCAGTGATTATGTTTCATTTCTTGTGGGGGGCCCTGGGGATGTGGAGGCGGCTGTTGGGTGCGGTGATGGCGAAGTGTAGGCAGTGAAGGTCACTCCAGTCCAGGGAGGAGATATTCTTGATGGTGATCTGGTTGCTTGAGGTGAAAATGGGATCTAGTCTGTGTCCTGCAGCGTGCATGGGTGCTGTGAGCAGTTGTCTGAGGCTGACGGTGGTGAGATTGTTGGGTAGGGAAGTGGTGTTTCATTCATTGAGGTCCTCAAGGTGGAAATTGAAGTAACCCAGGAGAAGGTAGTCGGTGGATGCCACGGCATGGGGGGTATTGATGTCTACAATGGTGTTGAAGAAGACTGGGTGGGGGCCTGGCGGTCTGTAGACCAGGGTGCCGCAGAGGGAGGAGTTGTGAGTGGTGGGAATCCGGAAGTGTAGGTGTTCCATTCAGGTGCAGTGTTCCTCCATGTTGACCGTGATGCGGAGTGAGGACTTGTGTACAGTGGTCAGTCCTCTGCACAGATGGGAGGGCCAGTCTCTCCTTAGGATGTTGTAGCCATCCGGAATTGCGATGGCGATGTCTGATCCGTAGGTAGGGTTGGTCCAGGGCTCTGTCAGGAATGCAATGTATGGACGGGTGGAGTCAATCAGGTCCCAAAGTTTGGTGATATGCTTATAGAGGGCGCGTATATTCAGAAGGAGGCAGTTGATGAGGTTGTGGCGGGCGTCGGTGGTTTCAGGTTTGAGCTGTTCTGGTTGTTTGTTGTGGCTGAAACTGAGGCTGCAGTTCTGCCAGGAAAAAGGTCCCTGGGTGTCCTTAGGAGATGTGGTGCATCAGGCACTGAGATGTCCGGTGTTAAGGTGGAGGAGTGTCTTGGCACTGTAATGGAGGTTGGCCCAGGACTGGCTTGTCGGAGATTCAAGGTTCCTGGCACTGGGCGCGGTACAGGCATGGACAAGTTCTGAACAAGTATCTATAGTACTGATGCAGCCCTAGAACTGAAGGGTCCGGGGGCTTGGCGCAATTATTGTCAGTGTGAAGAGAAAACTGGGAATGGAATTGTGGTGAGCCAATCAATTTTCTACAGTGGGAGCATTGTTGGCATAAAATTGGAATTGAAACTCATGAATAATGAACTAGGTGGGAGTGCTCTTAAGATGGGTGCAGCATTTTCCTTAGATGAATAATGGATAGGAGTATTGGTCCTAATCCCAGCTGGCACCAGCAGAAGCTAGTGCGCACCGCTTCCTGGACCAAATTGTTTTTATATATTTATATATTTATATATATATATATATATATATATATATATATATATATATATATATGAAACATTGGCAAGCAAATTATTATATATATATATATGTGTATATATATATATATATATATATATATATATATATATATACATATTTGCCTGCCAATGTTTCATTGATATTTTAATTGGCACTGTAGAAAGTTGTCATGAGTGCGGTAATATCTGGGGCAATTTAGCAGTTGGCTGTACGGCCTGGCCTGCAGCCAAACCCCTACAATCGCCCAAACCTCACCACCGCACCACTCACAGCTTTCGGCCATGCACAGTGGCCACAGTTCGGCCATGCACAGTGGCCACCTATGCCTGCATGCATAAGTCTCTGAGTGGGTCTGTGAGTGTGTGTATGAGTACCTGAGTGGATATGTGTGACTGAATGCATGACTCTGAGTAGGTCTGTGAGTGGATGCATGAGTGTCTGAGTGGGTCTGTGAGTTTTTTGTGTGAGGGTCTGAGTGGGTCGGTTAGTGAGTATGTGAGTCTCTGAGTAGGCCTGTGGGTGGGTGCATGAGTGTCTGAGTGTGTCTGTGAGTGGGTGTGTGAGGGTCTCTGTGGGTGTGTTATTAGCTGTGTGAGTGACTTGGCCACAAAGGAACCTTGCATGTCCTTTTATCCAACAAGAGTCCACAGTTTTGTACAAAATATCTACTCAAGTGAAGTTATTTCTGTCTGCTTGATTAAATGTCTAGTACGTATTCTACAGTACAGTTGCGTATTGGACCACAAGGGAATGTCACCAGTAACCATGTATGCATTTGGAATTGTGATTATGACTGTTGCATCTTTCTCCCAAAATCTGTGAGAAAATGAATCCTCCTATAGAGAGTCCAACGAGACTTCAAAGATGTACATCTCCACCAAACCAGGGTCCTTCCTCTTATCTACATGATGTAAGAGCTTCTTTGTTTTGTAAAGATGTCCTCAGATCTTTTCCAATCAATAACATGCCACCAAAATCATTTGCAAACGTACTGCAGGGGCCTTTATTAAGCTGTCCATCATGCTGGCAAAAAGCGGAAAGGCCTTATTAATATATCCATGATCCGTCAAGTGGGCGAGTAATAGGGGGACCCTAAAACATATTTTCCCCATGCTAATTCTCATCGGATTTTTGACACGACTACAGAATGAACTGCTCGACAGAATTACACCAGATTTGGCTGAAAGCTAGCTCTCGGTCTAGAAAGCGTAATTTTTGTAATTTGGTGTAAATCTGTTCAGTAGTTTTGGAGTAATTAGTTCTAAAAAAATATAAATATATAGGGATGCAGATCCTCTGTGGATCCAACTGTCCCTGTGTTGATATCAGATTGGCTGCCATCTTGGGACTTGGCTTTAGCTGAGTCCCACATAAAAAGTAAAAAAGAAAAGGGACCAGGATAGGGTCACCCTGAGCCCCTAGCCTTGGTTGGTGGAGGGGTCTCTCACAGACCCTGCCAGAGCTAAAAAGCATGTTTCCTTTTTAAACTCACAGAAAAATATGCCGATCAGGATTCCCAGATTTTATTTTTTTTAAATTAACATTTGTCCAAGGATGGGCCAGGTCCTGGGGGCATTGGGGAATTGAGAAAGGAGGGGGACAGATGGGGGCCCCCTCCCTGGGCTTATCTCAGTCCTAGGGACTGCAGTCTCCTTAGGGTAATTAGACAAAAATGTGTAGGGCCGCATGCCCCCATGTCCAGGGGACCTCCACCTCCCTGGGGCAAATTCTTTATTTTATATGGAGGAAGCCCACCTCACAGGGTTGAAATAAGATAATGAAGGGGTTCTGTTGCAGACCCCAACCCCAGGGACCACCACCTCCCTGGGGCAAAGTTTAAGGTTGGAGAGGGGCCGTGCACACCCTTTTGGAGCGAGTATTGGCCTTGGGGACAGCCACCCCTCGAGGCAGGTTCCTAGTATGTCCCAGGGCGCCCACCCCCTGGACATAGCTGTTTGCTCTGACTTGGCGGGAGCTTTGACAGCTCCTGCCACTTCAGCAAACACTCCAGTTCCAGCAAACAAGAGATGTCAAACAGCTCTTGCATGCTGGGAGCGGAGGTTTCCCCAGTTTCTGCCTACAGGCATGCGGGCAGGAAAACAGAGAAAACTATTGCTGTCACAGACAGAAAGCTGCATGTTCAGCAGCTCCCTGTCTGTGACAACAATGTCGGCTCCCGCAGGAGGTGGGGAGATGGCTGGGACTGCGGAGCCTTTGTCCCGTAGCACACTGGATGCCCTGGAGGGCACCCAGGAGAGATGGTTCGGCCCCGGGGATGGAGTCCCTGGAACCAAGATTGCCTACTTCATTGGGTAAATGCCCAGTGTGTATTCTATACTACAGCTGCCTAATGGACCACAAGGAAATGGCTCCAGTGACCTTTTGTGCACTTGGCAATGTGATTGTTCCTCATGCGTCTTTCTACAGAATTCTGTGATAACATTAATCCTCCCATAGAGAGGCCAACAAGACTACAAAGATGCCCCAGTGCCCGTCCCCCAGTGTGTTTCCCACTGGTTTTGATGGCGGGGAATATGAGTACATTTCCACAGAACAAAGAAGCACTTACTTAATATAGATGAGAGGAAGAACTCTGGTTTTGTGGAGATTTACATCTTTGTTGGCCTCTCTATGGGAAGATTCATTTTATCACAGAATTCTAGAGAAACAGGCAACAGGAACAATCATGTTGCTAAAACACACACAAGGTCACTGGTGACATTACCTTCTGTTCCATTACACAGCTGATGTGTAGAATACATACTGGACATTCACCCAAGGAGGCAGAAAGAACTCCACTTGGGTAGATATTTTGTGCACAGCTGTGGACTCTTGTTGGATAAAAGGGAAGGTGAGGTTCGTTTGTGGCAGAGTCATTCACACAGCTACTGACACACCCACACAGACACTCACACACCCACTCACAAACGCACTCAGCGACTCAAACACCCACTCATTGACCCACTCAGTCACTCATGCTCCCACTCACAGGCCCACTTACAGACTCTCGCACCCACTCACAGACTCATTCAGACACCATGCACCCACTCACAGATGCACTTAGACCCTCATGCACCTACTCACAGACCCACTCAGGCATTCTAGCACCCCCTTAGAGACTCACTCAGACACTGTCACACCCACTTACAGACCCCCTCACACCATCACACATCCACTCACAGAACCACTCAGACCAACACACACACACTTTCACACCCAGGCAGACACTTTCTTACATCCAGAGACAGCCTTTCACACCTATTCTCACATCAATAGAGACAAACCCTTCTCCTTATGCAGCACAGATTGGGAGTTTATAGAGGGTTGGTCGCATGAAATAGAATTTTCAAAACCATAGAAATGCACTTAAAAAAACAAAGGTGACAGGGACGTTATAGTTAGGCTCTGAATTTACTCAGCCAAAACCATAGAAATTCAGCAGGACGAAGCAGGGGCATGCGCACAAATATCAGAGGGCATGGCGAAGGAGGGTAGGGGCTGCAAGCTAAGCACAGAGGCTAAGCAGGAGGGCAATGATGGGGCATACAATCAGGCAATGAAGGGCAGGACGAGTGGGCTGGAATATCAAACTAAATGGAGGGCAGTAGCTGCACATTGGGCCATTCAGGGCAGGAGGGGGCTGGAGTGAGGACTTGGACGACAGAGGGTAGGAACAAGGTGGATGGGGCAGCAAGGTACCTGTTCAGTGCAAGCGGGAAGGGTAGTGGCAGAACAAGAGCCACACAGGGCTGTAATAAGGGAGTAGGGGCATGGACTTGAAGAATGGATTGCAAGGAGGAGGGGGGCAGGAGCAGCAAGCTTCTGTGGACAAGCACAATGCCAGACCAAGACTGCATCCAATCCCACTCCACTGTGCTTCGCAATGGACATCTTACTTAATGTTAAAAAAGAAATTCACTGAAAAAAATACAAAGGCTACAGGGACGTTATAGTTAGGTTCAGGTTTTACACGCACAAAACTATAGAAATTCAGCTTTTATAGTTAGAGGTATTTCAAGTAACTACATCTCGCGCCATATAGTAATGATAACTCGTGCCCTTGCCATGCACTACTTATAACCCCAGATATGACATCACTCATTACAACTTCTGTAACATCATTGAAAGTATAAATGAAAGACTAGCAGTCAAATTATTGAAGAAAAAACTGTGCATGGCAGGGGTGCGAGTTATAGTTACCTTAGGGTGAATGAGTTACATGAAATAACTCTAACTGCTGATTTTCTATGGTTTTGTATGAGTAACTCACATTCGTACAAGCATTACCGTTGGTTTGCGCATTTGCAAATTCTCCAAGATCACCACAAAAACTTTGCGACAGATCCATGGCCCTAGATACACAAATTTATTTTGCCCTTTAATATCTCAAAACTACTGAATGGATTTACACCAAATAAAAACCAGAAGCTTTCTGCCACATTTGTAGTAATTCGTCCAGAGGTTCAGGCTGTAGATGTGGGAAATGTTGTTTTTTTTAACTTTAACCCCGCCTTTTTCTCAGCCCTGCTTGACGGATCACCAGAAAACTTTCCATGCCCAACAAGAATCACCTGCACACTATATATATATATGTATATATATGTATATATATATATATTTTTTTTTTTAGGGGATTCCTGTTTGTTTGTTTATGATCTCACTAATGTATTAAAAGTTAAGGTATTTTTGGCACAACGACAGAGTGCGGTTTTCTCTTGCTAAAACAGAAAGAGAATCTTGTTTTTTGAAAATATGGTTGTCCTGCCTCAAACCAGCACCACCGGAGAATTAAGTGCGCCGTAACACGCAGATCAGGACATCTTTTCTTTCATACCATATATATATGATTATGGGTTGATGAATCTTCACCACATTTTCCAAAAGAAGTACCCTAATTTGTCTTGTTCTGCATGGAATGTTTCGGGGTGATCCGTCAAGCTCGGGCCAAGAAAAAGGAGGGTCAAAAATTTGGCAGAAAGCTAGATCTTGGTCCAGAAAGATCTCTTTTCGTGATTTGGTGTAAATCTGTTCAGTATAACTATAACTACAGCTACTGATTTTCTCTGGTTTTGTGTGATAAAGCTTAAACCTGGCTAAAACATCCATGTATCCTTTAGTGTTTTTAATGAACCAAATTACACCAAATTTTGCAGGAAGCAAGATCTTGGTGCACAGATCATGCTTTTTGTTATTTGGTGTAAATCAGTTCAGTAATTTTTGAGTTATTAAGGGAGAAAGACATGTGTATAACTGGGCGGAGCCTAAGCACAGATCTTATAGTGAGATCTGATTGGCTGTCAGCACTTCAACCAGGAAGTGCTGGCAGCCATCCTGGGGCCAATTTACATGAGACCACCCCTTTTAAATGCATTGTAGTGAATGGCAGGTTTCCAGGGTCACAAAAAAGAGGACTTATAAGGGGTGATAACAGATTTTTGATACAATATAAATCATTTGTTGATGGTACCATGGTAATTTTGGGAATTGTAGTCTGTTCTACAGCGATTTTATCCTGTGAAAAAACCTTTGGCTTGGATTTCATAAATCATGTTTGAGAGAAAACTATTTTTTCATGATTTTCCCATAGAGGTTATGAAAGATGCTCCAGAAGATAAAATGAGAGCATACTTTCTGCAAATTCACACAATGTCTGACATTCTCATTAAAACATGTCCTCCCAACGGCAGCAGCCTGTCAGTTGATTTTATGTCAAGACAGGAGGCTAGCATTATACATAAACCTTTTATTTACTCTTTCTGAGCTGCAAACTTAAAAGCTTCCTGAATAGAATTAAACACACATCACAATGAACTTAGAAGTTTGAGGCCCATAAATACTTCTTTTTTTTCTATTTTCTTTCTCTTTTATTTGCCGCTGCTGAGCAGATAAGTCTTGTGGGTTTTGATGATTTTAACTCCTTCCCTGCAAAGGACGTAAGGCTTACGTCCTGTGCTGTGGCGCCAAGGACTTAACCGTTACGTTGTGGGACTGGCTCATGGGGCAGCGCTAGCACTCCCCCCATGAGCCTCCCATCCCTCTCCCATGGGCAGGGATTGACGGGGAATCGCTTCCCCTTCCACCCGACCTCCCCATCCCACCCCAGTGATCATAAAGCAATCGGGCTGCAGAAATGCCCAGTAAACACGAGGGATCTTTGTTTATCTTGGGGAAATTGTCATGAGGGCAGTGACCCTTAAGCAAGGGTCGCTCCCCGGGAGGGGATATTTGGGGGAATTTTAATTAGCCAGTTTCTGCCCCCCCTATTTTAATTAGGATGATCTGCCCCAGGGGGGGGCACAACCGACTAGACACCAGGGATTTTTGTTTTCCATAAACAATAAAGTGAAGCAACCCTTTGAGCAAGAGTCGCTCCCTGGGGGGGGGGGGGGGTTATTTGGCCATTTCTGCGCCCCGTGGGGAAATTCAGTCTATTTTAATTAGGCTGATCTGCTAGACACGAGGGATATATTTTTTTACATAAACAATGAAGGGGAGCGGCCCCTTGAGCAAGGGTCACTTCCCTGGTGGGTGGGGGGGGCAATAATGTATGAGGCAGAAGCCACTAGGCACCAGGGTTTTTTTTTTCTTTTCACGTGGGAAGCCACCTCTTAGGCAAGGGTCACTCCCCTGGGTTGGGGGCAAATTCTATTTAGGCCATTTCTGCCCCCCCTTGGGGGCAGATCGGCCTATTTTTATTGGGCCAGTCTGCCCCAAGGGGGGCAGAAACCACTAGACACCAGGGTTTTTTCATTTACAGCAGCTTCACGCAAGGGGAGTGACCGCTTAGGCAAGGGTCGCCCCCTGGGGGGCAAACTTATTTTAGGCCACTTCTCCCCACCTTGGGGACAGATCTGCCCATTTTACTTAGGCTGATCTTCCCCCAAGGGGGCAGAAACCACTTGGCACCAGGGATTTTTAAATTTTTTTACAGATGGGGAGCGATCCCTTAAGAAAGGGTCACTCCCCTGAGGGGCAAATTTATTTTAGGCCTTTTCTGCCCCCGGGGGGGGGGGGGCAGAAACCAGTTAGGCACCAGGGATTGGTGTATGTGTATCTATGTGGATTTTGTTTGGGGGGCAGCCCCTTGGGCAAGGGTTGCTCCCCATGGGGGCACATTACTGTTGGCAATTACTGCCCACCATTAGGGCAGATCAGCCTATTTCTGTAAGGCCCATCTGCCCTCAAGTGGGGCAGAAAGCCCACCAGAGACCAGGGAAGATTTTTTTTCAAAAAAAGAGGGTGGGAGTATGGCCATACACCCACCCCAAATAAATGGGGACAAAGTTGTTCTCCCCACCGGTGGGCTGGTGGGGCAATTACCGCTGATCCACTCCCTGAGGATGGCAGAACGCCTACTAGATGCCAGGGAATAAAAAAAAAATAGTGATGTTGTGGCTGCCAACCAGTATGGGCATGGTTATGCCCCCACCCCAACTAAAGGGGGTAACAGTCTTTCAGCTCTCCCCCCACACACTAAAAGATCTTATCCCAATGGCAAGCAAGAGGACAATTGATTATTTTTGTTTTTGGTTTTGCATTTGGGCCATGAGAGCTCGTCTAACTCTCAAAATCGTCCCACTTGGAATAGTGAGGGCTGCACTTTTTGGACTTTGGGACGCTGCTATCTAGAAAAATCTACGAGACCTAGACACATCTGAAAACTAAACATCTGGGTGAGTCCAGGGTGGTGCGCCTTACATGCACCACACCATTTTCTCACCCACAATGCCCTGCAAACTTCCAACTTTGCTTGAAATCACACATTTTTCCCACATTGTTGTGATAGAGCCTTCTGGAATCTGCAGGAATCCACAAAATTCCTACCATCCTGTATTGTTGCATCTATACCGCTAAAAATTCTGCCCCACTTGTCAGCCTAAAAATGATTTTTTTCAAGCTGCCCTTTTGGACCCTCTTTGGTTCCCCCTCTATTTTGACATGTGTTTGGCTCTTTCCTGTCACAAGCACTTGGCCCACATACACAAGTGAGGTATCATTTTTATTGGGAGACTGAGGGGAACTTTGGGTGGTAGAAATTTGTGCCGGTATCGTGATCCCACACACAAATAAAATTCGATTTTTTAGCTAAATTTGAGGTTTGCTGAGGATTCTGGGTAAGAAAACAATGGGGAATCCATGCAAGTCACATCTTCCTGGACTCCCTCAGGTGTCTAGTTTTCAGAAGTGTCTTGGTTTGGTAGGTTTCCCTAGATGGCTGCTGAGCCCAGGACCAAAAAACGCAGGTGCCATCCCCCATGTAAAAACAGGTATTTTTGTATTTGGTAATTTTGATGTGTTCATGTAGTGTTTTGGGGCATTTCCTGTCGCGGGTACTAGGCCTTCCCCCACAAGTGTGGCACCATTTTTATCAGGAGATGTGGGGGAATGCTGGGTAGAAGGAACTTTGTGGCTCCCCTCAGAATCCAGAACTTTCTATCACTGAAAAGCGAGGAAAAGTGTTTTTTTGTCAAATTTTGAGGTTTGCTAAGGATTCTGGGTAACAAAACCTGGTGAGAGCGCCACAAGTTACCCCATCCTATGTTTCCCTAGGTGTCTAGTTTTCACAAATGCACAGTTTTGGTTGGTTTCCCTAGGTGCTGGCTGAGCTAGAGGCCAAAATCCACAGCTAGGCACCTTGCAACAAAACAGGTCTGTTGTCTTTGGGAAAATGTGATGTATCTACGTTGTGTTTTGGGGCATTTCCTGTCGCAGGCACTAGGCCTACCCACACAAATTAGGTACCATTTCTATTGGGATACTTGTGGGAATACTGGGTGGAAAGACATTTGTGGCTTATCTCAGATTCCAGAACTTTCTGTCACCAAAATGTGAGGAAAAAGTATTTCTTTTGCCAAATTTGGAGGTTTACAAAGGATTTTGGGCAACAGAACCTTCTGAGAGCCCCACAAGTCACCCCATTCTGAATTTGGGGTGTCTAGTTGTCAAAAATGTACAGATTTGCTAGGTTTCCCTAGATGCTAGCTGAGCTAGAGGCCAAAATCCACAGCTATGCACTTTCCAAAAAACACGTCAGATTTCAATGTAAAAATGTGATGTGTCCATGTTGCATTTCCTGTCACGGGCATTAGGCCTACCCAAGCAAGTGAGGTACCATTTTTATTGGGAGACTTGGGGGAACACAGAATAGAAGAGCAAGTCTTATTGCCCTATGCCTTTCTCTACATTTGTTCCTTCCCAATGTAAGACAGTGTGTAAAAAGATGACTATTTGAGAAACACCCTATAATTCACATGCTAGTATGGGGACCCCAGAATTCAGAGATGTGCAAATAACTACTGCTTCTCAACACCTTATCTTGTGCCCATTTTGGAAATGCAAAGGTTTCCTTGATACCTATTTTTCACTCTTTATATTTCACCATATGAATTGCTGTATACCCGGTATACAATGAAAATCCATAGCAAGGTGCAGCTTCTTTATTGCCTCTGGGTACCTAGGGTTCTTGATGAGCCTACAAGCCCTATATATCCCTGCAACCAGAAGAATCCAGCAGACGTAACAGTATATTGCTTTTGAAAATCTGACATCGCTGGAAAAAGTTAGAGTACAACGTGGCGAAAAATGGCTGTTTTTTTCAACTCAATTTCATTTTTTATTTATTTTAGCTGTTATTTACTGTAGGAAAACCTTGTAGGATCTACACAAATGACCCCTTGAGGAATTCAGAATTTTATCTACTTTTTAGAAAGGTTTAGCTGTCCGGGATCCAGCATTGGTTTTATACCCATTTCCGTCACTAACTGAAAGGAGGCTGAAAGCACAAAAAAAAGTAAAAGTGGGGTATGTCCCAGTAAAATACCAAAATTGTGTTGAAAAATGTAGTTTTCTGATTGAAGTCTGCCTGTTCCTGTAAGCTGGTGATTTTATCAGTGCAAACCTTTTGTTGATGTCATTTTCAGGAAAAAAACCAACATGGTCTTTCTTCTGCAGCCCTTTTTTCCATATATTTGAAAAAAACTAACTTTTTGCCGTATTTTGGCTAATTTCTTGGTCTCCTCCCGGGGAACCCACAAACTCTGGGTACCTCTAGAATCCCTAGGATGTTGGAGAAAAAGGACACACATTTGGGCCCATATTTATACTTTTCGATGCAAGCCAGCGCAGGTTTGCGTCAAAAAGTTTAACACCGGCTACCGCCATTCCAACGCACCAGCCGGGCATCATATTTAAGGAATGACGGTAGCCGGCGCTGCGGCCTGGTTAGCGTCAAAATAAATTACTCTAACTGAGCAGCGGAGGCTTAGGGAAGAATGGGGGTTGTGCGCCAATGAATGGTGCAAGTCAGGTTAGAGTAAAAAAAAAGAATACTCTAACCTGACTAGCGTCATTTTTTGATGCACAAACCCCATGAAAATTACTCCTGTCTTAGCAAAGACAGGAGTCATGCCCCCCCGCCCAATGGCCATGCCCAGAAGACTTCTGTCCCCTGGGCATGGCCATTGGGCACAGTGGCATGTAAGGGGGCCCAAGTTAGGCCCCCCCTATGCCACCTAAAAAAAAATAAGTTACTTACCTCTACTTACTGTAGATGGGTTCCCCCATCCATGGGTGTCTTCCAGGGGTTGGCGATGGTGGCAGGGGGTGTCCCTGGGGGCAGGGAAGGGCACCTGTGGGCTGCTTCCATGGTCAGAGACCATGGAAATTAGCCCACCCGTCACTTAACGCCTGCCCTGACCCAGGCGTTAAAAAACAGCGCAAACCCGGCTGGGCGCCATTTTTTAAGGTCCACCTCCTCTTGTGCGTCAAAATGACGTGGGAGGATAAATAAGGCGCAAATGCCTTAGAGTCATTTTTTGCACTGGAATGCCTACCTTGCATGTCATTAGCGCAAGGTAGGTTTTCACGTACAGAAAATGACTCAAACTCCATAACTTTGGCACTGGACGGGTCTAGCGCCAAAGTATAAATATGGAGTTAAGTTTGCGCCGAATTTGCATAAAAGAAATGACGCAAATCAGGTGCAAACCGAGTATAAACATGGGCCTTGGTGTTGGTAGCTTATGTGGACAAAAATGGATGAGGGCCTAAGCGCGAACTGCCCCAAATGGAAAAAAAAAAGGCCTGGCACCTGAGGTGGGAAAAGGCCTGGCAGCGTAGGGCTTAAATGTTTTACTGATGTTATGTTTTGTAACTGAGGTTTGTTTTTAAACATGCCCCAAATATGGTTAGATGTATTGTCATGTTATAAGTTTTTTGTGGTATTCATATGCATTTTCTTGGGTAGTTATTTATTAAGTTAAATTTTCATTTACGTAGGTAATTCACTGTTAAGGAAGGGCAATAGCATGTTATGTTACTGCAAACGCGTCCCTTTATGATAATTTATTACCCATCAGGACTCGTTTTAGGCCAATGAATCTTTTGACCCAGTTGAGAGACACCTTAGGACGAGATAACTAATCAATATGTCAATCAATGCATCAATAATGTCATCAATATTTATCACAACAATACATTTCACTTTAGTCAAAGTCATTAATCAATTTCAAGGCACCACCATGACCTTGCAGTCATGAATAACCAGACCAGTTTAGGAGATTATTATGAGTTTTAATCCCTATTTGTTACAATTCTAAAAGCAGATGCGTTAATCTCAAAACCAAGAAGCACAATAACATAGTCACAATATGGCAACTCTGATAAGACTTCATTAAGGCAAAAATCACAAACATCAAAACATAACACGGTGTAAACATAGATCAATTTAGCAGAGTGTCAATAACGCGTCAGTTCAACAAAGCATAGTTTCGGATTGTTTGTCTATTTGCGTCAATTTGGTGAACACCTGTCCTAACCGCTAATTAGCATTGGCATGTTGGGCTTCATGCAAAACAATTTAGAACACCAATTTGGAAAACATCTAACTATGGTCCCTGTCAAAACTAAGCAGTTGGTACATAGAAAGGAAAAGCAAACAGACAAATCACAATTGTATTGTCATAGTTACCCTCCAAGGTTTAGGTCAGCACTCAGGCTCAGTCTTCGTCTTCAGGACATCAGTCTAATCACCATCAGTCAAACTTCGGCTCCAGGGCAAAGGGGCACTTCCCTCATAAGGAGGTAAAGTGCAAAATGGGCAATCTAAAGGGCGAGGATGGTTTTGTAAACCAACAAGTCATCAAACAGAGTGACAAAGTTTCTGGATAAAATCAATAGCATTCCCTAACCCACCTAAATGGCTCCCCGTGTCATGGGTTTTTATCCCTTTTTCGTTGAACATTCCCCTAAAATTTTATTGGACATTTGCTATACCCCACTATCTTTACCCAATAAAAAGATGGATTATGTCATTAATCTTTCACCCCATATTATTTTAGAAGCTTCTCATTGGTTCACAGGATTGACGTCTTCGGAGGTAGCACGTCCGGTATGATTTCATCCTTCTGTAATTCTTTGCACATGTTTTGGTCAGTAGCTCCATTGTCTTCTCTGGTTTAAACGACCTTGTACAATACATTAATCTACACTGTTGCATTTTGATTAGCAATTTCTACAAGCAATGGGGATTTCATGGGAACGGATCTACTATGGTTACATTCAGCTTCTAGTTCGAAGAAAATTAGGGGTCATGTCCTTTTGCGAGTCAGCACACTGCAAGATAGGAAAAATACGTTTAATATGAGAGCCAAGCAGCTAAGCTCCGGCTCATGCTAACTTAAGGCCTACAAAGATTTCAGCACAAATTCAATACCGCAATCATTGATAATTAGTATAAAACTTATTCTTCATAGTAAATTATAGCATTAGTCATTCTTATTAGTCCGCGTACACATTGACGGCCAATCCCCGTGGTCACATTTCAGATGCACGTTTAAGCAACAAACTCATTACTTCAGTTTCTATGCGGCATTATCACACATTATTTCATAAACATTTCGGCCCATATTTATACTTTTTGACGCTAAACTGCGCTAACGCAGTTTAGCGTCAAAAAATTTTGCGCCGTCTAACGCCATTCTGAAGCGCCATGCGGGCGCCGTATTTATGGAATGGCGTTAGCCGGCGCAAGCAGACCGGCGCTGCCTGGTTTGCGTGGAAAAAAACCACGTACACCAGACAGCGCCGGCGTAGGGGGAAAATGGCGTATGGGCGTCTTAAAATGGGGCAAGTCAGGTTACGTCGAAAAAATCGTCGTAACTCGACTTGCGCCATTTTTTTTCGACGCCCATCCCCCATCAACATGACTCCTATCATTGTAAAGATAGGAGTCATGCCCCCTTGCCCAATGGCCATGCCCAGGGGACTTATGTCCCCTGGGCATGGTCATTGGGCATAGTGGCATGTAGGGGGGCACAAATAAGGCCCCCCTATGCCACAAAAAAAAATTGAAAAATAACAAAAATTATACTTACCTGAACTTACCTGTACTTCACTGGGATGGGTCCCTCCATCCTTGGGTGTCCTCCTGGGGTGGGCAGGGGTGGCAGGGGGGGTCCCTGGGGGCAGGGGAGGGCACTGTGGGCTCATTTTGAGCCCACTTGTCCCTTAACGCCATCCCTGACCCAGGCGTTAAAAAGCGGCGCAAATGCGCCGTTTTTGGCCACGCCCACTCCCGGGCGTCATTTTTGCCCGGGAGTATAAATACCACGTAAAGGCCTGGGAGTCATTTTTTTAGACGGGAACGCCTCCCTTGCATCTCATTAACGCAAGGAAGGGGTTCACGCTAAAAAATGACGCTCACTCCGGGCACTTTGGCGCCCGAAGCGTCTAACGCCATAGTATAAATATGGCGTTAGTTGGCGTTAGTTTAGCGTCGAATTTGCGTCGAAAAAAACGACGCAAATTCGGCGCAACCAGAGTATAAATACGGCCCTTCATGTCAATATAGATTATATAAGCTACGCTCTCTCGTTGCTGTGGCTTCATTTGTTTACATTCCCACATTTTGTAGAAAAATCAATACCATTGGCCATTTCTTGCAGCGTACGGTGAGCGGAGGCGACTCGGGAACCATCTGATTTCTTTATATTGTCTGGTTGTGAAACGCAGTAGCGCAGACAATTCAGGAAGTTTCTGGCTTCTTTGACATCGGCGTATTTGGACATACTTTCAAAGGCAGTGGCCCTTGTTATGTAGGCATATAGCTTGTTTTTAAAGGCATTTGACTTATTTTAACATTGTGGCCTGTTTCTATGGAAATTAGGATTGCGAGGCCCGTTTCCATGGAAATGTGACGTTTAGAGGAGTTTTTGAGCTGAAAGACGGTTTATTAACCTTTCATAACAAAAAATATGGATTTCTCAGAAATTGAACAAAAGTAAGAAATGAAATAGTGAGGCAGAGATTTTGGTATTTGTTTTCACAGAGAAGGAATACTTATTGTAGTAATGCAAATATAAGTGAACCAAACGTGGAGGAGTCCACTCAGGAGAACTTATTAACAAAAATTAATAAATAAACAGTACAGGAAACAATTAAGCAGGTACTGATTAAAAAAGGAAAGAATAGGAACTTTGATGAAGAATAGTATTTTTCAATTTTTGAGGATGAAGAATTAAATAGAGGTCTGAGAGTAAATGTTTTAGAAAAGAGAAAACACATGGATGAGGTGCCAAGTAAAAAACTGAACACAAAGTGGTTCAATAAGAACGGATGTCACTTGCGGCATGAGTAAAAGTCAGTTTCACACTAAGAAAACTATTGAGTCCTTAGAGGATATGCATACATCTGGAAATAAGACAGATGTGGAAGAATATACTCTTGATCTAGAATATAAGGATGATTTGTAAGATGACAATGAGGTTATTTTGAAAAGTAAGAGTAAAGCTATGGCTACGGTTATAGATCCATTTGGTGAAAAATGATTTAGTCATAAGGACCTCCGTCATCCTAGGGGTAAGGAATGGTGGCCCATGGAACATGTCTCAAATGATATTAAGGAAGGAATATATAGACCCCTACAAAAAGAAGAAAGAAATATAATGCAAGCTGGTTGTGGTTTTCAAACAGCACTGGGTGTGAATAGCACAGGATGAGTGGGTATTACAGACAATGGAAGGGTATCTCCTAGAGATACATTTTGAACATTTCAAGGTAAAGGAAAGAAAAGAATTGGTATTTCAAAAGAAACTGGAGCACATTGTGCAGGAAGAAATAATGCATGTGTTGGAAAAGAATGCATTGATAAAAATAAGGGAGGAGGACATAAAGTTTGTGAGTACTTTGTTTCTAGTGGAGAAAAAAGGACAAAGGCTGGATACCTGTAATCAAATATAGAGATTTGGATCAATTTATAATGTACCATCATTTCAAAATGGAAGGGATGCATTCACTGAGGGACATTGTTCAGGATTTGGATTGGCTAGTGAAGTTGGATTTCAAGGATGCCTAATTCACAATTCCAAAAGCAAGGGAGAGTCAAAGATTTCTACCGTTCAGGTGGAAGGCACAGTTGTTCTTGTTACTTTGTCTCCCATTCAGTTTGTCAGGAGCTTCATGGTGTTTCACAAAAGTCCTAAGATCATTTGTGTGATTTTAGGTTAAAGAGGAATAAGGATAATTCTTTGTTTAGATGATTTGTTGATAATATATCAAAATGCAGATGAGCTGCAGGAACAGCTGTGTATAGTGATACATTTGTTTTTTGGGATTTATAATAAACTCAGACAAATTAATCCTGAGTCTTACAAGAAAGTTAGAATTTCTTGGGTTTGTGGTGGACATGGAGTTAGGTCAATTGCAGTTACCAGAGAAGAAGTTGAGAAGGATAAGAGAGGAAATAAACACAAAGGTAAGCTTACACTTTTGGTCTGAGTTTAGACCAAAAGTGTAAGTTTATGACTACCAGGTTGTCACAAATGTAAGTTACAAGTAGTATCTTTACGTCCGCACTCGGGGCAGATCATCTGCACTCAGGGTGGATCATCCGCATTGGGCCAGATTATCCGTACTTGGGCTGGATCATCCGCACCCGGGCTGCACTCGGGCTGGATGAAGCAAAAAGTCACAAACCTGTCTAAGGGCCTATCATCCCCCACCCAGCTCCATCAGAAACTCCTCAGCCCACACCCAATGCCAGTCTTGCTACACACATAAAAGCAAAGCTGACATAAACAAACCCTTATAGACCTTTCAATATGTCACTGAATGTGTTTGTTGGTTTACCCCTTGCAATGCAACAGGATTATTTGAGGAGAAGGAGGAGGAGAGTAGAGAGGGTCTTCAGACAAAGGATAAACCTTTTTGGGATGTGCAGCCAAGATGTCATCACCAGATTATGGCCCTGATTCTAAGCTTGTAGCCGCCCGCCAAGCAGGAACCGCCAGAAGACCGTACCGCGGTCAAAAGACCGCGGCGGTCATTCTGGGTTTGCCACTGGGCTGGCGGGCGACCGCCGAAAGTCCGCCCGCCAGCCCAGCGGGAAACACCCTTCCCACGAGGAAGCCGGCTCAGAATGGAGCCGGCGGAGTGGGAAGGAGCGACGGGTGCAGTTGCACCCGTCGCAAATTTCAGTGTCTGCAAAGCAGACACTGAAATTCTTTGTGGGGCCCTCTTACGGGGGCCCCTGCAGTGCCCATGCCATTGGCATGGGCACTGCAGGGGCCCCCAGGGGCCCCACGACACCCCATACCGCCACCCTGCTCCTGGCGGGCGAACCGCCAGGAACAGGATGGCGGTATGGGGTGTCAGAATCCCCATGGCGGCGCAGCAAGCTGCGCCGCCATGGCGGGTTCCCATGGGCAGCGGAAAGTCGGCGGTACACCGCCGGCTCTCCGCTTCTGGCCGCGGCTGTACCGCCGCGGTCAGAATGCCCGGCGGAGCACCGCCAGCCTGTTGGCGGTGCTACCGCCAACCTCCGCCATGGCGGTATTTACCGCCAGGGTCAGAATGACCCCCTATGTGTTCTCCTTGGTAACATTTTGGAGATGGTTTGTAAGTGGAAGCAGGTTCTTGACTCTGTGGCCCATGCCATCCCGGCCTATGTTAAGATCCTGGCAGCTGCCAATTTTTATGCTATGAGGTCATTCCACAGGGTCACTGGTGACCATGTGGGCATCTCCTAGGCAACCCAGTCCCGATGCCTGCACGAGGTACTGAGCTGCATCAGTAGGAGAGCCCATCGTCACATACAAATGCCCCATGCACTGGCCAGAAGGCAAAGGGTAGTTAGGGATTTCTACCATATTTCCCGCCTTCCACGTGTGCTGGGTGCCATTGATTGACTCATGTGGTTCTACAGCCACACCGCAATGCACACATCTTCTACAACAGACACCGCTGGCACTCCATCAACGTGCAGGGTGTCTGTGATGCCAGTGCTAGCTTCATTGATGTGCATGCAGTATTCCCAGGCATTACCCATGACTGCTATGTATTCGCCAGGTCACCTCTTCCCCAGCAGATGGCAGCGTGAAAATTTGGCAACATGTGGCTACTAGGTAAGCACCAAGCACCACAAAAGTATGATATGTATCATTGTGCGTGTACATGTGCACAACCATTAGACCACACTGATCCTCACGCCACATTCATGCCCCCAACAGCCACAGTATGTAACATTTCAAACAGCATGTACTGGACAGATGCATGAGGGACATTTACAAATATCACTCCATGTCCTTCCTCAGGTGATGCAGCATATGCACTCTCCTCTCATCTCCTCACACCACACAGACCTGCAACCACTGTACCTCAGCGGAGGTACAATTGGACACACAGACTTACATGAGCCATCATTAAGTGCAGTTTTGAGCTCAGAAGTCAGATGTCTTGGCCGTACAAGGGGGATGCTACTGTACTCCCTTCAAGTTGTGTGCAAGATTATAGTAGCCTGCTGTGTTTTGCACAAAATAGCATAAATCATGACTTGCACATACTTCTGGTCCCTCAGCTAGATCTAAATACAGGCAATTAGACCATTGTACAAAATAGAGGGCTTGGTATACAGGTGCATGACCAGCTGGTTGACACTTTTTTCACCTTAGCAACATGTCATGGCCTTCATGTGGTTTGCAGTCTGTTGTTGATGATGATTGGTAGACTTTTAACACTCTGCCCACTTATGCCATCCTGAGACTACTTTGTGAGCCATATATGATGTCTATATACCACAGCTGTTCCTCAAAAGACTGGCCGTGCAGTACGTCATGTGCACATGACATGGACTAGCATGGACAACATATCTTCAGGGTTCATTGGCTCTGGGGATCAAATGTCTGCATGTGTGAGAACTCCCTGGAAAGTGGCACAAGAGGGCTCTGTTTCAAAAAGGGCCTAGTCCATTGGGGTGAAGGTGCCAAATCAGAGGGTGAGTACCTGTAACCAAAGGTGAATTACTGCAATTAGGTTTTACATTGTAGTCCTCGTACCCCATGTGCAATGTTTGAGGGGCCACTGCTACTAGTGCGTAGGTCGTGGGCATGTCGAGACTGGCCAGGGGGATTAATGGGCTTTTGTCACTGGGGCAAGAGGGTAGGGGGGAGGTCTCACTACTGTGTTTGGGTTCAGAACTGGCAGGGCAATATGTGCCACCAGTTTCAAATCAGCAATCCTGCATCATCCACACACTTGTGCATACCGTTTCTGTGTTAGGGCTTGCCAGTGCTGCTGTGGCTTCCCAGTCTTACCCTGTACATCTGATCCTTGGTTTACTTGGCACTATGTGCCCAGGGATTGACATTGCAACCTGCATCAGGTTTAGTGATAAAGTAGTTTTCTTAGATGTAAGCAAGATAGGTTGTACCATGATGCTATGCAGGAGTCCAAACTGTGCTGGGAAGTGCTGTGGTGCAGAGTGTAGCCACAAAACCTTTCCTTCCTCCCTTAGTATTTCTGCCCTTCCTACACATTTGCATATGTCACACTTGTCTTTCTTTAAAAACATTCTGTCCTGATTTCAGATTCAACACTCCACAAATGGATCCTATGCTCCATGTGCGGAGCATATGATCCGGATGTGGATAATCCACACTCAGGCATAGTATCCGGAGATGGGCCTGAACACCTGAACCCAATGATTTTCAACAGGAAATGACACAGAGGAAACGCAAGGCAGGAAGTCCATGACAGGAAGTTGCAGGCAGCCCATTTCTTGTCATTCTGAGTCATCCTATGCTACAGACAGAATCCTCTGCCATCCTGCTGCTCTGTTAATCCTACCTGCGTCCAACATGGCTGAGGGAGCTGAGTAGATGGCACCCCCCTTCAGTGAAAGGGAATTAGACATTATAGCTGGGGGAGTGCTGGACAATTACCCTCAGCTTTATGGGGGCACAGTGGAGCAGCTGAGCAATGCAGCACACACCAGGATCTGGGCGGACATTGCGCAGCTCTGCAGTGCAGTGGGCATCTACTACCAGTGGGCCGGGACATGCTGCAAGCACTGGGAGGACTGGAAATGTTGGGCCCGTCTGAGGACCAAAGAACTGCTGGGACAGTCCTCCCAGTCCCACGTGCACCAGCCCCGCCTCACGCCACTCTACAGGAGGGTCCTGAGGTCAAGCTGGCTGACCCTCCATGCTCAGCTGGAGGGTTTGGAGCAGCAGAGATCTGGTAAGTGCAGTGCCTGCATATTAGGTCTGGTAGCATGCCATGAGTGGTGACAGAGCTGTACCAACAGGTATCACATGTCACCATGTACACAATCTGGACAATTGCTGCAGAGGCCATAAGGTTAATACCCCAAAGAATCACATTGGAAGCACAGACCAAAGTGCATCCTGGGAGTCATAGTGTCCTGAACACTACAAAGGAAATAGCCATCACTCTTGCATTCATGTGAAGAAATGCAAAGCCAATGCCATGACTGATGAAGCAAGGGCCTTATCTGCTGGGTGCAATGGTAAAGGGATGGTCCAGACACTGTCCAGTGTGAGGTTAAGAGGTTACATTTCTTGTGTGGGCTGCTGTGTCATGCATGTTTTTTCTGTGCCTCTCACGTCTCTTTTCACATAATCTCAGCAATTGCTGCAGCAGTCATAAGGCCAAGGCCCCATGGGATGACATTGGAAGAACTGACCAAAGTGCATCCTGAGACTTGTAGTGTCTTGAACACTAACGGGGAAATATACATCACTCTTGTAGTTATGTGAAGAAATGCAATGCCAACACCATGACTGGTGAAGCAAGGGCCTTATCACTGCTGGTGCAATGGCAAATGGACGGTCCAGACACTGACCAGTGTATGGTTAAGAGGTTACATTTCTTGTGTCTGCTGCTGTGTCAGGCATGTTTTTCTGTGCCTCTCATGTCTCGTTTCACATAATCCCAACAATTGCTGCAGCAGTCATAAGGCCAATGCCCCATGGGATCACATTGGAAGCACTGACCAAACTGATCCTGGGACTTGTAGTTTCCTGAACACTACAGAGGACATCACTCTTGCATTTATGTGAAGAAATACAATGCCAACACCATGACTGGTGAAGCAAGGGCCTTATCACTTTTGGGTGCAATGACAAAGGGACGGTCCAGACAGTGTCCAGTGTGAGGTTAAGAGGTTACATTTCTTGTGTCAACAGCTTTGACATGCATGCCTTTGTTGTGTGTATCATCAGTGTAAAGTATTATTTAATGTATATTGGAGTAATGGCTGACTTTGGAATACTTGTCTCACACAAACTCGTCCCAACATTTCCAAGGTCAAACTAATGCACATTTCTTCACAACAATGGCTTGTATGTCTCATGTAACATATGGGTAGCTGAGACAACTTTGCACACATGCCAACTGGCATTCAGCACCAACAGGCAGTCTTGAACTGCCAAATATGGCACATGTTATGTAGATTGGCTGATAGTTTCAGGGATCCTCAAATACATGTAGACACAGCTCAGCTAAGGTCAGAAGCAAGGGTTGTTTTTTACATGTATACCCATGCAATCATTTATGTGGAATCAGACCATGCCACACAGCAGATTACATGCAATAGCCTGAGACTATCAAGTCTGCATTTGACAGGATGACAATAAACACATGGCTGTGGGGCGGACAGCCCCATCCAGACTGTGTTCTATCTCTACTTGTAGACTGGCTTGTGAAGATGAGTAGGTAGTGAGGACAGGAAAACCTTGACCCAAATAACTTAGATAATTTAGAACTCCTGTCCAATCATTCACACATACTGCGTTTATGGCCTTGTGAAACTGGCGTAGATATTGCAATCTTGCTTAAGGTTAGGCTTTGCCACTACAGAAGGGTATACCACCAACAATTGGTGACAGATGTCAATGTGTGAGTTATGTCTGCACATCTCAGTGATAGTACACATACATTTGGGACCTAAGTCAGCTGGAATTGGTCAGTGATATCAAAGGAGAACAAAATCAGCATTTGCTTCTTGTACTCATGTACCTTGCCGTGATTTTGCCTTGATCTAAACACCAACTACATAGTATTCTTATTTCCATTTTAGTGAACCCGGCTTGCTAGGAAGACCAGGCAGAGGACCGTGGACCGAGAAGAGCTTCCTGGGGATGTCGGCGGGCATGGGCTCTTTCATTGACGGAAGAAGAGGAGAAGGAAGGGCCTGTAATATTCTACAGGCAGGGGGAGTGCACCCACCCGAATGGACTCTAAAGACAATGCCCGGGTGGAGGCTAAAGACACTGTAGTGGGGGCCTTGACTTGGACACCTCTGGCTGGGGGGGAAAGTGTCACCTCTCCTGTGTACAATGAAGATCTGGATCAGCCAGAGATGTCCCCAGAGCGGGACACATCAGCACCTGGGCCTGCCTCTGACCCCTCCCTCCAACATGAAGCCCCCCAGCTCAACGAGGCACCGAACTGCCAACCCTGCCATCAGTCCCCATCCAAGTGCCTGACTCAGTCCCAGGGGGAGCTCACTGGCTCGGCAACCTCTCTCGGCTCCTAAAGCAGCTGATTGATGAACAGCGTAGGGCCCGAGAAGAGCTGACCCGTTCCCTGGATCCAATCAATGTCTCCCTTACTTCCTTGGGTGCAACTGTGATATCAGCCCTGTCTCAGCATCCTTCCCATACCACTGTCCATGTGTCTCCCTGTAGATCCTCCTACTCTGTTCCCCCCCACGCCTCTTACCCCCTGTGTGTTTCAGCTCTATGGGGTGTCAGGTCCTCCAACGGCCAGCCAGAAGGAGGCCACCACAGCAGATGATCTAATTTTTGTCGAAAAAGGGGATGACTGTAATGACATTTGACTGGACAATTGCCTTTAACTGGACTTTTTATTTGCCCCTCATAAGTAGACTGATTTGCCTGACGTTTCCTGACATGTTTTTTTCTTTGGTTCAACCCCCTCCATGTCCCCTGGCCCTACTCTGTGAAGAGTAATATTTGTTTCTCCCTTCCTAATGGACATTGAACATCATCAACTAATTTCCAACTCAGTTGAAATGTGGTATATGTCATTTATTTTTATAGTGCCAAGCAAGAATATGTTACATTGCTCATGGGGGATCTATCTTGTGTCTTCTCAGTTTTAGTGGTGGGCATCTTTGCAATGTGGTGCATTTCCTAGGGTTCTTAGTTGCAGGTGGGTGTGCCTGGGCAGGGGGTGTCTGAGCCTTTACAGTATGTGGGTCTTCCTGGACAGGGAGTATCGGAGCTTGTTCAGTGTGGTGGTCTGCATGGACAGGGCGTGTCTGAGTCTGTACAGTGTGGGGGTCAGCATGGACAGGGGATATCTGAGTCTGTACAGTATGGGGGTCTGACTGAACAGGGGGTGTTGGAGCCTGTACAGTGTAAGGGTCTGCCTGGATAGGGGATGTCAAAGCCTGTACAGGGGGGACATGACTGTGCAGTGGAGGGCATGTGTAAATGGAGTGTTTCCATCCTGGATGTTTGGGGGCCCTGTGCAGGTTGCCTAACCGGGATTTGGGGGTGAGATGGTACAGGTAGATATGTTGGCTACCCTCCATGCATTCAATTTGAAGAATTTTGTATTATTTTGAATACCCCTTCTATTATCTTCATAGGCAATGCATAGTGTCTGGCAGTTTCTTCCCCCTGTATGGCTATGATGACATTCAACTTCTTCTCCATGTCTTGCCAGGATCTATCCATCCTCTCCAATACTTGGGTCATTCTGTGCATCAACTGTGAGAGTCGGCACAAGTCCTGCAGTGAGGCAGACATGTCAGACAGTGTAGCCCCTATGTCACAAGTGTCCTGCCTAACATCTGATTGCTGCTGGGAAATATCTTTATCCCACTCTCCAACATGTATAGCTGCCAGCCTTCTCCAAATAGGACAGTCTCAGATACCACCAGCAGGTCCACCAGAAGGGGGGTTGGTTGAGGTGGGAGGTTATGACAAGAAGATTTGTGCCTAGGAGCTATCTGCTCCTCAGCAGGGCTGGCATATCTCTCAGATGTTAGAGAGAAGGCCTGGGAGACACTGTCAGAGTAGGAGTGTGTAGTGGAACCAACACATCTGACCTGGATGTGAGGGCTGTGAAGATGTGAGCTTTGGGTTGGGGTTTGTGGTGAATGGGCAATCCTTTATAGTGTAGGATGAGGTACCATGCCAACCACAGCAGATGTTGACTCTGTTGGTGAGGTGCATGAGCCAAAAAGAGTGGTCAGGGGATTTGCCTCCGCATCACTTGAAATCAGCCCCTAATCTTCCTCCTCCTCCTCCTGTGCTGTTCTGGCAGCTGACAAGGCACCTTGGAAGAGGAGTGGGGTCTCCCTTTGGATTGCCAGGCTCTCGTCATTGGTAGATGTCCCTCCTCCAGACTCAAGTCTTCTTCCTCACCACCTGTGAGACAGAGGTTGTCTCATCTGCTACTTGCTAATCCACTTCCACTAGGATTTGGTTCTTGTTCAAGGGTAGGGTGTCAATAGGTTACAACTCCATATGGCATATTTACCAGACGGGCGGATTGCAGACCGTTTGACTGCTGCAGCCAGAATGTTTTCTACACCATTGGATGGTATCATCCGTATCACTGAAGTAGTCCTGGCAGCAGCTGTAACGTAACATGCGTATCCATTACTGATGATGGTGAAGATTCCACATGTACATGTCAGAGGTATGGATCAATGATCTACAAGTTATAGGTGGCCCCAATTCAGCCAGGTATCACATTTACAGGCAAACATGTATTTGGAGGTTACTGAAAGCTATAGGACGGAAATAACTAGGGTGTCCTGTACTGGCTACCTCTGGACACACCTACATCTTAGTTGGCATCATGCATCCTATGTATGGTGTATGATGTGGGATCTGCTAATTTGTACCAGAGTCTTCCAGGTCATGCAGAGCTAGTTAATCTTTGCACATCATACTTTGTCAGCATATTGACAAGTACATGATTGATATACATATTTATCAACCAAGGTATGGGTTGGATGATAAATGTTCAATCGCTCCCCACTTCCGCAATGGGATAACATTGCTAATTTTGAACTGTGAGGCCAGTAATTTCTGCTGTGCACTTTTCCTTTGGCCTGTGTTTCCAATGTGTGTGCACAACTTCATGGTCTATTTTACATGACACAGAATACAGTCATGCACAGCACACATCCTGTAGTCCTCTATCCAGAGGTTCCGTCATTTGTGATCATCTTTGCAAACTGAAATAAAAACTTTTTTTTTATTCTTGAACATATTTTTATTGCTCAATGTGAGCAGGTACTACCTTCAAACTTCTAAATTTCAAATCATGATAACAAAACATGGGAGAAAATCAATACAATACAGTGCAGTACTTTGTACTGAGTTTTGTTGTGCTTGTTTTACATAATGATACTAATCTAGTGAATCATAAAGTTCTGCTAAATTAATATCCATTGAATAGGATTAAGTTCTGGATCAGACTGAGGATGAAAAAGTCTCTTCCCATATGGCATGGTATATCCGCTTGGCCCGATTCTTTGTGCATACAGAAATGCTTTAGCTTGGACTGCTCTCATTTTCTTTTCCCAAAGATCATATGTTGGAGCTAGGTGGGTCTTCCATTGTTGTAGGATCAGGGACTTGAAAATCAAAGTTGAAATAAAAAAGTATTGTTTTGCGTATTTGGAGAGCCTGGGATGATTGGATGTACTGAAAAGTGCCCCCAGTGGTTCTGGTGGTAACGCTACCTGTAATATTGAACTAATCCATTGAAAACTTTTGGCCCAAAAAATTTAGTGACAGCAATGCAAAGATAGCAGACATGCAACCAATCCCCGACCTCACAATGGCATCGGAAGCAATTGCTTGGAATTGACGGGTCCATCTTTTTAAGTTGCCCGGGAGTATAGTAAAGCATCCACTTGATGAGAAATAACATTCTCTTAAAATTTGCATCTCGTAAGGCTTTAGAGGAAAGGCTATTATAATGTTCCCACGTCTGGGATCAATCATGCAAGCTGTAGCTGCTGCTATTCTGCTTAGAGCAGGAGGGAGATCTTTAGCTGCCAATTACTCTAGAAGGATACTATACCAGTTACCGACCCCTGTCTGTTTCTGCACCCATATGGCTTGTGTAGTTCTGAAAGCTAGTGACTCAGTGGATATTGACCTAAAAGAAACATTGATCAGATAAGTGAAGAATCTGGAGTGACGAAAAGCTTAAACGTGATGGAATAGCTCGGTTGCTACTTTGGAGCCATGTCCATGACATGACACTATCCCCTATAAAAAAATCTTGTAGCTTTCCCAACCCCAGATTTTCCTAGTCGTTTAGGGTTTTGATAGCAAGAGGAAGCCCAAAAGCAACAGCTTTTCATAGGGGAATAGTTGGATGGATCTGAGTAAAATGATAGTTCAGTTGAAGTTCTACACCTCTGGACCAAAGAAGCTTTGGGATCTTGTATCTAGTGCGTTTCCGAAGCCGTTTGGATTTTGCTAAAGGCTTTTCAATATTCCGAGAATCGGCCGCAAGGTATAGGATTGCATCATCCGCAAAATGTTTTAGGTTGGGGGCACCTGGCATCGGGGATTTTATAGAAATATCCTACCTTAGGGCTGAAGCCAATGGCTCGATAAAAAGAACAAAAAGGACTGGAGACAGGGGGCATCCTGCTGGCTCCCACGCCGCATTGAAACCTTACCGATTGCTTGTGAATTGATTAAAATGTTGGCCTCTGCCCCTCTGTAAAGACTGGGAAAAAAAATTACTATTTTATTAGGAAACTTAAATTTGCAGAGGATTGCTAAAAGGAGCTCCCATTGTCCAAGATCGAAAGCTTTTTCCGCATCTAGCATTATTACAGCTGCTTTAATTTTAAAGTAATAATCAATTGCCTGAAGCAGAAAGTTTGTGTTGGTAGAGATAAATCTTTCCGGTAGAAAACCACACTGATCATGGTGGATAAGCCCCTGAGCTGAAGGCGTAATGCGAGCTGCCCAGATTTTCATAAGGATCTCATAATCATTATAAAGAAGACTAATAGGGTGATAAGAATCAGGTTTTTCAGTAGGTTTGTCTTTCTTAACCCCTTCGCTGTCAGGCCTTTTCCCCCTCCTGTGCCAAGCCTTTTTTTGGCTATTTGGGGCAGTTCGCGCTTAGGCCCTCATAACTTTTTGTTCACATAAGCTACCCACGCCAAATTTGCGTCCTTTTTTTCCAACATCCTAGGGATTCTAGAGGTACCCAGACTTTGTGGGTTCCCCAGAAGGAGGCCAATGAATAAGCCAAAATACAGTGAAAATTTCATTTTATTTTTTTAAATGGGAAAAAGGGGCTGCAGAAGAAGGCTTGTGTTTTTTTCCCGTGAAAATGGCATCAACAAAGGGTTTGCAGTGCTAAAATCACCAGCTTCCCAGCTTTAAGGAACAGGCAGACTTGAATCAGAAAACCCAATTTTTCAACACAATTGTGGCATTTTACTGGGACATACCCCATTTTTAAGATTTTTTGTGCTTTCAGCCTCCTTCCAGTCAGTGACAGAAATGGGTGTGAAACCAATGCTGGATCCCAGAAACCGAAACATTTCTGAAAAGTAGACAAAATTCTGAATTCAGCAAGGGGTAATTTGTGTAGATCCTACAAGGGTTTCCTACAGAAAATAACAACTAAAGAAATAAATATTGAAATTGAGGTGAAAAAATCTGCAATTTTTCTCTACGTTTTACTCTGTAACTTTTTCCTGCAATGTCAGATTTTTTAAAGCAATATACCGTTACGTCTGCTGGACTCTTCTGGTTGCGGGGATATATATGGCTTGCAGGTTCATCAAGAACTCTAGGTACCCAGAGCCAATAAATGACCTGCACCCTGCAGTGGGTTTTCATTCTATACCGGGTATACAGCAATTCATTTGCTGAAATATAAAGAGTAAAAAATAGCTATCAAGAAAACCTTTGTATTTCCAATATGGGCACAAGATAAGGTGTTGAGGAGCAGTGGTTATTTGCACATCTCTGAATTCCGGGGTGTACATACTAGCATGTGAATTACAGGGCATTTCTCAAATAGATGTCTTTTTTACACACTCTCTTATATTTGGACGGAAAAATTGTAGAGAAAGACAAGGGGCAATAACACTTGTTTTGCTATTCTATGTTCCCCCAAGTCTCCCGATAAAAAGGATACCTCACTTGTGTGGGTAGGCCTAGCGCCCGCGACAGGAAATGCCCAAAACACAACGTGGATACATCCCATTTTTTGACAGAAAGCAGAGGTGTTTTTTGCAAAGTGCCTACCTGTAGATTTTGGCCTCTAGCTCAGCCGGCACCTAGGGAAACCTACCAAACCTGTGCATTTTTTTAAACTAGAGACCTTGGGGAATCCAAGACGGGGTGACTTGTGGGGCTCTGACCAGGTTCTGTTACCCAGAATCCTTTGCAAACCTCAAAATTTGGCTAAAAAAACAAATTTTCCTCACATTTCGGTGACAGAAAGTTCTGGAATCTGAGAGGAGTCACAAATTTCCTTCCACCCAGCGTTCCCCCAAGGCTCCCGATAAAAATGATACCTCACTTGTGTGGGTAGGTCTAGCGCCTGCGACAGGAAATGCCCAAAAACACAACGTGGACACATCCCATTTTTTGACAGAAAACAGAGGTGTTTTTTGCAAAGTGCCTACCTGTAGATTTTGGCCCCTAGCTCAGCCGGCACCTAGGGAAACCTACCAAACCTGTGCATTTTTGAAAACTAGAGACCTAGGGGAATCCAAGATGGGTGACTTGTGGGGCTCTGACCAGGTTCTGTTACCCAGAATCCTTTGCAATCCTCTAAATTTGGCTTAAAAAAAACACATTTTCCTCACATTTCAGTGACAGAAAGTTCTGGAATCTGAGAGGAGCCACAAATTTCCTTCCTCCCAGCGTTCCCCCAAGTCTCCAGATAAAAATGGTACCTCACTTGTGTGGGTAGGCCTAGCGCCCACGAAAGGAAATGGCCCAAAACACAATGTGGACACATCCCATTTTTTTACAGAAAACAGAGGTGTTTTTTGAAAAGTGCCTACCTGTAGATTTTGGCCCCTAGCTCAGCCGGCACCTAGGGAAGCCTACCAAACCTGTGCATTTTTGAAAACTAGAGACCTAGGGGAATCCAGGATGGGGTGACTTGTGGGGCTCTGACCAGGTTCTGTTACCCAGAATCCTTTGCAAACCTCAACATTTGGCTAAAAAAACACATTTTCCTCACATTTCGGTGACAAAAAGTTCTGGAATCTGAGAGGAGCCACAAATTTCCTGCCACCCAGCATTCCCCCAAGTCTCCCGAGAAAAATGGTACCTCGCTTGTGTGGGTAGGCCTAGCGGCCACGAAAGGAAGTGGCCCAAAACACAACATGGACACATCACATTTTTAAACATAAAACAGTGCCTACCTGTGGATTTTGGCCTCTAGCTCAGCCGGCATCTCGGGAAACCTAGCAAACCAGCACATTTCTGAAAACTAGACACCTAGGGGAATCCAAGATGGGGTGACTTGTGGGGCTCTGACCAGGTTCTGTTACCCAGAATCCTTTGCAAACCTCAACATTTGGCCAAAAAAACACTTATTACTCTAATTTCAGTGACAGAAAGTTCTGGAATCTGAGAGGAGCCACAAATGTCCTTCCACCCAGCGTTCCCCCAAGTCTCCCGATAAAAATGGTACCTCACTTGTGTGGGTGGGCCTAGCGCCCACGAAAGGAAATGGCCCAAAACACAACGTGGACACATCACATTTTTTCACAGAAAACAGAGGTGTTTTTTGCAAAGTGCCTACCTGTGGATTTTGGCCTCTAGCTCAGCCGGCCCCAGGGGGGGCAGAAATGGCCTAAAATAAATTTGCCCCCCACCCCTCCGGGGAGCGACCCTTGCCTACGAGGTCGCTCCCCTTGCGTGACGGCGCAAGAAAAAAATCTCTGGTGCCTAGTGGTTTCTGCCCCCTTGGGGGCAGATTGACCTAAAATCGGCGATCTGTCCCCAAAGCGGGCAGAAATGGCCTAAATACAATTTGGCCCTCCAGGGGAGCGACCCTTGCCTAAGGGGTCGCTCCCCATCTCTAAAAAAACAAACAAACAAAAAGAAAAGAAAAAAATTAGCCCTGGCGCCTAGAGGTTTCTGCCCCCGGGGGCAGATCGGCCTAATAACAATAGGCCGATCTGCCCCCAGGGGGGGCAGAAATGGCCTAAAATAAATGTGCCCCACCCCCGGGGAGCGACACTTGCCTACGGGGTCACTCCCCTTGCGTGACGGCGCAAAAAAAAAGATCCCTGGTGCCTAGTGGTTTCTGTCCCCCTTGGGGGCAGATTGACCTAAAATCGGCCGATCTGCCCCCAAAGCGGGCAGAAATGGCCTAAATACAATTTGCCCCTCCAGGGGAGAGATCCTTGCCTAAGGGGTCGCTGCCCTTACGTGAAATTCACGGTAAAAAATAAATAAATCTCCCTGGTGTCTAGTGGTTTCTGTCCCCCTTGGGGGCAGATTGGCCTCATAAAAATAGGCCAATCTGCCCCCAAGGGGGGCAGAAATGGCCTAAATATAATTTGCCCCCTATGGGAGCGACCCTTGCCTAAGGGGTCGCTCCCCACCTGTAAAACAAAAAACTAAACAAAAACAAAACAAAACAAAAAAATGTATCCCTGGTGCCTAGAGGTTTCTGCCCCCCCTGGGAGCCGATCGGCCTAATAATAGGCCGATCTGCCCCCAGGGGGGGCAGAAAAGGCCTTAAAAAAAAAAGCCTCCCAAGGGAGCGACCCTTGCCC
This sequence comes from Pleurodeles waltl, assembly GCF_031143425.1. Lineage (NCBI taxonomy): Eukaryota > Metazoa > Chordata > Amphibia > Caudata > Salamandridae > Pleurodeles > Pleurodeles waltl. Next base: position 1,537,989,830 of record NC_090440.1, on the reverse strand, counting down.
AAGGGGTCGCTCCCTCATGACAATTTCCTTTTTTAAATAAAATCCCTGGTGTCTAGTGGGCGTTTTGACAGCCGGATTGCTTTCAATCCGGCTGCCAAAACGCAGAGAGAGACTTCAAAGGGAAGGAAATAACTTTCCTTCCCTTTGAAGCCTCTCTCGGCCTCCCTCACGTGATCGGAAGAGAAATGGAAAGCATTTCTCTTCCGATCGCGCTGGAAGCTCAGGCCCTGTGACAGTGCGCGATCGTGCGCTGACATCACAGGGGGGGTTGAGGGGGTCAGGGGTGGAAGAGGAAGGGCTTCGCCTTCCATCCCTGCCTTGGGGGGGGTGGGGGGGAACCCCACAGAGGGAGCACTAGCGCTCCCTCTGGGCTGTGTGCCCAGGACGTAATGGTTACGTCCTGGGCACAGCAGCACTGTGCCGCAGGACGTAACCATTACGTCCACGGCACAGAAGGGGTTAAGAAAGCTGACAGTAACTGAATGGGTAAATGAACTAGGTACTTTTTCGCCATCGAGTATTGCATTAAAGAGTGTGCCTAAGGTCACCGCAATCTGGTCGGACAGGATTTTATTCAACTCTGCTGAAAAAACATCTTCCCTGGGAGCTTTGCCATTTGGAGAATCATTAATGGCTTCTGCCACCTCTATTGGTGATTGCCTGCAGCAGTGTAGATTGGAACTCTTGGTCGAGACTCGGTAGAGAGACTGATCCAAGATATTAATTAATGAGTTCATCGCTTGTAGCTGACTTTGGAGTGTAAATATTTGTATAATGAATTAGAAACGCCTTCCCTATCTCCTTAGCCTGGTCGCCCATACGACCCTGGGATTCCTAAAAAAAAGATTTGATTAAGGAAGCATTCTGACATTTTTCAATATAATGTGCCAGGAATTTACATACATGCTCATTCTCTTCGTAATATTGCTGAAAGCATTTATGATTAACAATCTCTTGTTCTAAAAAAAGATATTTCAATCGACTTTTAGCCTCATGGAGGCAAGTCCATGACTTTTGGTCGCCAAGTGACTGATGCAGGCACGTAGCATAGTTAAGTCCCTTCTGAAGGCTATGTACTTTCTGCTTCTTGGCTTTCCTAAGAAAGGCATTAAAAGCTATGGCTTCACCTCCAATGTGTGCCTTACATGATTCCCAGATGGTGAAAATAGAGGCAGTTGCTTCATTTCTACTTAGAAACTAGGCAACTGATAATTTGAGTGCGAAAGTCCAGCCTTCATTAGTTAATAAGGATTTATTCAGAGCCCACCTGGATCTTTCTTGCTGCTGAGCAGAGAAAGATAGTTGTACCATTGGAACGGAGTGATCCGAAAAGGGTTGGATATTATATCAGAACCTACTCTATCCCAAAAATTAGATACTGTGAAGAAGTCGATCCTTGATGCTGAGTTAAACCTTTTTGAAAAACAGGTAAAACATTGCTTTTGTGGATGATTCAGCGGCCAAGGATCCTGTGGAACCAGATGACGAACAAGTTTTGTCAAAAATCGGTGTGCTAATGGTTTGTTTTGTGACAGATTTTTGCGAGAGGCATCTAGATTCATATCTTGAATAATTTGAAAGTCACCACCGACTACCAGAAGGCCAGGAGATGTGCTTAAAAGGTCATATACACTTTGCAGAGAGATAGTTTTATCTTCTATGGGACCATAGAAACTTGAAATGTTTATTAATTGCGTTCCTACCTTAACGCTAACAACTAAACAACTATCCATCTTGCTTGAGAATCCCGATGGACCTCAAGGACTTCTCCTTGGAAGTCCTGTGTGAGGAGAACAACCATCCCCCGGATGGCCGCTTTAATGGAAGCGAAAAAGGATTGAGAAATAAAGTTCGGGATACTAGGACAATTGGTCTGCTGTTTGAAATTAGTTTCCTGTAGTAAAATCACCTGAGCCTGAGAGGATCTTAACCAATGGAGTATTGCTCTAAATTTATGTGAGTTATTCAGCCCATTCTCATTGCATGATGCAATTTTAATGGGGCCAGAGAAAACTGTGCTGGTTTGCCTATCACTCATCTGGTAAAAAATAAATGTTTCTTAAAGGCCTGTTGACACTAGACCTGACCTTACAATCTGTATTAGGTGCGTTCATGATGATTTTTATCCTCAGTAAGCCCTTTATTTTCAGCACAATCCTTCTAGACAATAAGTTGCTAGTTTTCTTGTGTTTGGAACTTGCTCTTTTCACCCACCTCAGTGGAAGAGCCCACCCAACAAGTGCTCCCACCCCCTCCCACTCACAAATCCTAGGCCTGCCCGCCATGACCTCATCATCCCAGTTAACCGTGTCCCTCCCAAAAGTGAACATCCCAACCCCCAAAAATGAGTGCATTGATGTGGCACCCCTTGAGTCTGTGTCTGGAAAGAATAGCAGGTATGGACCAGTGAGGAAGAGAAGGGAAAAAGCAAGCGAGAGGAGCAAAGTCATACAATATAAAGTAGTATGTGTAACATCATATATCTTCATGTATCATTCTAGATCATCTGACACTTTTTATTTCCAGTCCTTCCTCCTCCTTTTATGACCATGATATTCCTGGTGAATATCTAGCATGCATCTGACACATATGTTACGCCTTAAGAGCGGCAAGAAAGTCCTTTGTTTGTTGAACGCTTTGAAAAATATGGGCCTGGCCTTTATGAAAAACCTTTAGCTTCGCCAGTTAGACTATGTCAGCAGGGGCCCCAAGTTTTTTAAAGTCATCAATAAGGCTAACAAATTCACGACATCAACATGCTGTAGTTAGAGACATATCAGAAACTACCCTAAAAGAGGAATCACTTTCAACTTTGAACGTTCTTGTTATAATGGCTTGAGAAAAGATCTGTTCCTTTATCCTGTAATCACCAAAATTGACCAGGATAGAACTTAGATATTTGGAGTTCTGAGACCATGTTGCAGGAACTCTATGGGCCCGTGTGATTGTCAAGTCTGGGTAAGCCAAAGTCTTGTCAAGAAGAACATAGTTGTGTATCAAGTCGGTTATGACTTTTGTAACTGAAGACGCAGTTTCAATCTCTTTTGGAATTCCAACAAATCTCAGATTAGAATGTCAAGACCTATTTTCAATATCATCCAATTTGTACTGCAGCGCCTTTAATTCAGTCTGTGTCTGGCTCATTGCAGTTGAGGATCCATGATATGTATCTTCAAGATCTGAGACCCTCTGCTCCACTTGGGAGATCAGAGATGTCAAATGCGATATGTTAGAGTTGAGCTGGAATTATTGATCATTAGTTTTTTTTAGAACTTGTTCATCAGTTAGTTTAAGGTCGCGTAATTCCATTAAGATAAAATTCAACATCGTCTCGACCGTAGGGGTAGACTGTGTAGCTACAGTTGGCTGATGTAGGAGGGTTGGAGGTAGAGCATGATTGTCATCCCTAATGACCAATAAATGTGACACCAGAGGAAGAGGATTAATAATGCCTGGAGTGGCTGAGGCTGTAGGATCCTCTAGGTTATTGAGAGACTGGTCATCTCATGGATTCACCATCAGGAGGGAGCTTTTCTCTCTCTAGGCCACTTTCCTGTTAAACCTAGAAAATAAGGGATAGAAGGGTTTTCCTACAGCCTGAGCCTTCGTGTGCGAGGGAGCAGGACGTGAAGCAGTATCTAAATCTACTGAGGTGGACCCTGCCCCATTGCTGAGAGAAAGGCAAGGAGATCCCTCTCCCATTAGGTCCATGGTAGGCATCGATAAAGGGGGTAAAGAGCCCCGATGCCGATGTGCCAGTCGTTCCTGCTTCTTGATGGTTAGTACAAAGATTTGCCGAAGAAGGCAGCTGGACTTTGGCCCCTCCTGAGAACCCTCCATACCGTCAACATGTTCTTTTTTGGATCCCTATTTTTGTTTTCCTACTAGTAATGGGGTCAAGCCTTGAGTTTTACCTATTCTCGAGAATCTATCCGCTGCACGGGTCTTGGAAGAAGTGTCCCGGGAAATACGTTTGATACTTTCCAGAAAAGAGAGCCGCATCTGTGCTGCACAGACCGCTTCCGCTGCCACCCTGAGTTCTCACACCACCTCAGAAGCTGCTAAGAGCAGGATCCGAGTTGCCCCACACCATGTATGACCTCTATATGACTTCAAATATTATATTCCTTTCCCCCTATCAGGAGCTAATAGTGTAGTACGTTAAGAGACAGTTACCAGTTTTTAATGTCAGCGCAATAATATGGCTGGTGCCCCTTTCCTTGGAATGTTGTCACTTGATGCTTACCTTACTCGCTTGGCCCTTTCAAGATAGGAGCTATGACTGAGATTGCTCCATTCTCAATATTCAGTCTCACATTGATTTTCTTGGAAATTTATCAGCACAGATAATAGGCCCCCTGATATAAGAAGTAGAACCAAGAAGTCATTGGATCGAGAAAAAAAAAACTGTCTCTCTGAAATGCTTCCAATATTAGTTTTTGCCTTTCTGATTATATACTGTACATGCTTCAAGACTTCTTTAAATCTGCATACAATGCAAGTAGTAGGGCGGAGCAAACGTTTGTTCTTTTCCCACCGAACCTTAGACATACCCACGGCCCATTACCTGCTCATCGCCACTGAACTGCCTCCAAGCTATTTTTAGGCTGGTGTGCTGCATGGGTGAGGGGGTCGCTTAGGCAGGTAGGTAAGTTCAGTCTGGTGCCTCTGTTGTTGAAGGAATGAAAACCGTGAATCCCGCCTGCCACTGAGCTCGGCTCCAGCTTTCCGCTTCTTCCTCAACGCGCCACTCCGTCAAGCCACTCTGAGCCTCCTCTGAGCCCCTTTTCATGCTGCTCCCAATCTCCAGGACTCCAAGATACCGACACTCGACTCAGATCGTCTCTGAGTTCGATCACTCCTCCTCATGGCTCTTCCTGCTTTCAGCCTCTCCTCGAGCCACCTTGAGCCCCGGCACCCCTCTTCGCCTCGCTTCGCCTCGCTTCGCTCACCCGCCCATCAGCCTGCCCTCTGACCTGGACACAACCTTAGTCACGGAGCATGATGGGAGTGCCACGTAACCCCGCTGACCCAATTGACATTCAAACATTATCATAGGATCCTACATTGTGGTCAAGTGGAAAAGCTGGTCTGATCCCCACCTTTGCTGTTTTCACGTTGTGCAGTTCTACCACTAGGTGTCTAGGATTCCCCTCCTCTACACCCAACTTGCCAGCCACTGCCACACTCCCAAAATGCAAGCCTGCTAGTATCAGTACACCCCTCACCAACAGCATTACTTTGGCTGTTGTTTCCTGGCATTTTGTCAGCAAGTATCCATGTCATGAACTTTAAAACAGGTTATGACTCCACCTCTCCATGATGGACTTGGGGACAGATTTATGTGCCCCTTAAAGCACCAGAGAGTCACTCTTTGTGGTATTCCTGCTGCATAGCCCAGTAAACATGTCTATGAGGCCCAGCAAGCCACTTTGCATGGTTTGAAATGGCCTCCTGTAGTCTGTCAAGGCTGAACAAATCACTGTGTTGCCCCACTCTCAACTTTAATGACATTCCATGAACAATGGGAACACTTGTGACAGTTTTCCAGAGTGACAGAGCCATGCATTCCTTGGAAGACACAAACACCTTGTGAGGTGAGGCATACTGACTTGTAACATATAGACTTGCAGCACTGACCCAATAAAATCAACCTTAGGGGCCATATTAATCCTTAGGTAGGTACTGTACATATTCATTTTGGGTTGACCTATCATTGGCCAACATGTCCGGATAGTGTGTGGTATACTGTTATTAGCCATATATGAGCATATGGGGATGAGTGACAACAGTGACATTAAACAAACACAACATACTGCTGACATTTATACCACAGTTTAGGAGCATGAGTATTTTGTGAAGTCATTTTATGCATCCTTACCAGTGTCTGACTTCTGCTGAGTGTGTGGTGCCTGACAAGATATTACACCCATAAAAATTGCAGAGGTTACTGCAAGTTGTTCCTTTCTGGATGACGTCACAGGGCTTACAATGATATGGGTGTGTTCAGTTACATACTAGTTGACACGTGATATACAACATTACCTAACTCATTTCACAGGTTTGCCATAGTTTATGTATTCCATGTATTATAACTATGAGTTGACTGGTAACAGTGGAGGAAATAATGCCCTCTCCCTAGCCATATTTGTGTAGCTGTTTGTGTTGACGATATAGGATGTTGTGCTCCACTGCGTTGCCTCCCTTATGGTGCAGGGACCTGTGCGCCAGTGTGTGACTGTTCTCTGGCTGTATGTGGCAACAGAAGGGATAGGTCGGAAGACATGACTAAAATATTTGATTATGTGGAACCTGAGACATAACTACACATTTGCATCTGCATTCCAACAACAGTGGTAAATGAATGAGGAACATTATCTATTGACATTTACCAGTTTTAAGTGAACGAGGTAGCAGTGATGTGTCACTGTTTGGGACTGCATTATTATTATTTTGCAATTGCCATCACAAATGATTCTGGTACTTGTACTGTTACGGACTAGATAAGACACATGAGGGTCTGACTAACCATGCAGATTGCACTTACTTCAGACAACAATCATAGTAACATTTTTTGAGTCTCACAAATTTCAGTCATTTGTTGTCATTGTTAGAATCATTGTATATTACCTGGCACCACATTGCGGTCATCAGTGACAGGCAGCCCATGGAGCAGGTGGGGGTCTAAGGAGGTGAGGATACCCCTCTCAAGTGGGGTGAATCGGGAGCTGGTTTCAGTCTGTACACCTGGGAGAGCTCTGGCCACCTCTTTCATGGTGTAATTCTCTTTCACCCTCCTCTTCTCATCCTGCCACTTCTTCTTGATGTCGTTCAGTCCGGATGTCCTCCCCCCAATTCTGTGACTGCCGTGGCCAACTGCTGCTATAAGGCTGCCTTCTGTGAGGAGCTGCTACTCTAGGGTTAGAGACATACAGGCCCTCATTACAACCCTGGCAGTCGGTGGTAAAGCGGCGGTAAGACCGCCAACAAGCCGGCTGTAAAAGAAATGTAATTATGACCACGGCGGAAAACGCCAACATAGACAGCCACTTTAAAACTCCGACCGCCACTGCAGTACAAACAAACAGCATGGCGGTCACCGCCAACAGACAGGCAGAAGACAATGTACTGCCCACACCATTATGAGAGGCCAATCCGCCACCTTTTCTGGGGCGGATTCAACGCGAACAAAAACATGGCGGAAACTGGACTCGGAAGGGAAAACTCTCACCTCTACACACCCCACGAGGAACCAGGACGCCATGAAGCCGGAACTCCATATTCTACCTGCGATTGTCTTCCTGCTCCTCCACCAGGAGCATGACCGACGGCGGCGACGACCACAGTGAGTCCTGCACCTACGACACAGGGGAGGGGGGAGGGAAAAGAGAGTAACACACACGCAACACGCAACACCCACACCCCTACCCCCACCCTCACACACACCAATACATGCTGAAACATTACATTTACACCCCCAACTCCCCCTGGAAGAACGCAAGGACAAAAGAAAAATGAGGTGAACGATTGTAATCAGGAAAAATCCATTACTCAAAAATATATATACACTATTAACAAATATGTACACCAAGAATTCAAGTCCATGTACTGCACCTACATAGTCCGTGGACCACTGGGCCCAAAATGCATGGGCGAGGTCCACACTCAATACCCAATCCAAATGGAGAGAACACTGCAGGGGCATCAGATCGAAATAAAACAGGCACCTCAGGGGAAAGGGGGGGCACCTCAGCCGGATGAGTGCACGACGCCAGCTCCACGAGGGGGCTCCATGCCCATTAATGTGTCCCGGGGAGTGCACACCCACAGTCTCTCAAGTCTCTCCAGTGGGTGGGTTGCCCACTGCTTTATCCTGGGGAGTGCAAAGCCACAGTCTCTCAAGTCTCTCCAGTGGGTGGTTTGCCCACTGTTTTATCCTGGGGAGTGCAAAGCCATAGTCTCTCAAGTCTCTCCAGTGGGTGGTTTGCCCACTGCTTTATCCTGGGGAGTGCCAAGCCACAGTCTCTCAAGTCTCTCCAGTGGGTGGTTTGCCCACTGCTTTATCCTGGGGAGTGCAATGCCACAGTCTCTCAAGTGGATAACAGTCTCCACTGGTTCTGGAGGGGGCTTTGTGCCCAGAGTGCTTCATCCTGCCAAGGACAGAGGTAGTGGATGTAATTTTACACTGGTTCTGGGGGGGGGTCTTTGTGCCCAGAGTGCTTCATCCTGCCAAGTACTGAGGTAGTGGATTTCATTCTACACTGGTTCTGGAGGGGGCTTTGTGCCCAGAGTGCTTCATCCTGCCAAGGACTGAGTTAGTGGATGTCATTCTCCACTGGTTCTGGAGGGGGCTTTGTGCCCAGAGTGCTTCATCCTGCCAGGGACAGAGGTAGTGGATGTATCTCTCCACTGGTTATGGAGGGGGCTTTGTGCCCAGAGTTCTTCATCCTGGCAAGGACAGGGGTAGTGGATGTCATTCTCCACTGGTTCTGGAGGGGGCTTTGTGCCCAGAGTTCTTCATCCTGCCAAGGACAGAGGTAGTAGATGTCATTCTCCACTGGTTCTGGAGGGGGCTTTGTGCCTAGAGTGCTTCACCCTGCCAAGGATAGAGGTAATGGATGTATCTCTCCACTGGTTCTGGAGGGGGCTTTGTGCCCAGAGTGCTTCATCCTGCCAAGGACAGAGGTAGTGGATCTGACACTCCACTGACGGTGGGGCAACATGGAAGCTGTCCAGGCCCCTGGAACTGACCACCAGCCTCGTACGACTGACCACTGGGGATGGCAGCCATGTCTGCGGTGGTGCCACTGACACAGGATGTGGCTTGGCCACTGGCAGTGCTGGCGGTGGCCTCAGTAGCGGCAGTGCTTGTGGCGCTCATTAGGCAGCGGTGCTGGTGGAGGGCTCACTGAGAGTGCTGCTGGCGGTGGTGTCCTGGGCGGCGGTGCTGGTGGGGAGCTCACTGAGCGTGTGGATGGCGGCGGTGTCCTGGGTGGTGGTGCTAGTGGGGGGCTCACTGAGCGTGCTGCTGGCGGCGATGTCCTGGGCGGCGGTGCTGGTGGGGGGGGTCACTGAGCGTGCTGCTGGCGGCGGTGTCCTGGGTGGCGATGCTGGTGGGGGGCTCAATGAGCGTGCTGCTGGCGGCGATGTCCTGGGCGGGCGAGACTGTGGTGGCGGTGCCGGTGGTGGTCTTGTCCACCGTGCAGGTTGGCGGCGACTTCCCTTTCTTTCTCTGCCCCTTCCCCACCTTGGATGGTGGCGCAGCTGTCTTGCCACTCCCAACTGTTGTCTTGGCTGAGCCCTTGGTGGTGGGTGTTTTGGCCTTTTCCCTCCGGGCTGTGGGCAACTTCTTTTGTTTTGGAGGTGGGGGAATGTCCTTGGCCTCGCTCCTTGGGACACTGGCTGCCCTGCTGATTGACGAACTCCAGAAGCCGGTTACTGCTGACACCACTGTTCCCGGTGATGTGGTGGCTGATGTGCTGGGTTGGGACCTGGAGAGGCAGGCCCTAGGGGACGGAAGGGGTGGGGGAGGTGAAGGGAAGAGGTTAAGGTTTGACAAGAAAAGTTTTTTAGACACACTTTGACGGGTAGATGGAGGGGGTTTGGGAGTGGAGGAAGAGGTAGTGGTTGTAGGAGGTGCTCATTTGCTGACTTTGGATGAAGGTGCATGGGCTGAAGGCTGTCGTGAGGTGGATGGCTGTTGGGTGGGTTTGTGACTGCATTTGTGTAGTTTGGGAGGAGGGCTCACAGACACACTGGGAAGGGACAAAGGAGATGTATGAATGGTAGTGGGGGTGGTGAGTGCACGCGAGCGGCGTGTGGTGATGGGCGTGCTGGTAATGGACGTAGTGGCTGAAGATGTAGTGCATGCAGGTGTGAGTGGAGACATGACAGGGAGGGAGGAGGGAGACGTGGAGGAGGGGGACACAGTGGAGGCATTGGATGTTGGTATGTGTGCATAGGTATGATGCTTGTGTGAGTGCCTGTGGGATGTGTGGTGCTTATGTTAGCCAGAGCTACCCTTGTGTGTTGAGGTGTGTGCATGCTGGTCTGATGGTGTGCTTGGGATAGGCTGAGGTACTGGGAATTGGGTCTGGGTGGATCAAGTTTGAGGGGGGAGGCTGGACACAGGGACAATGGCTGCCATCAGTGCTGACGCCAGAGTCTGAAAAGCTCGCTGTTGGGCTGCCTGACCAGAATGAATGCCCTCCAGGTATGCATTTGTCTGTTGCAACTGCCTCTCTACACCCTGGATGGCATTCAGAATGGTAGACTGCCCAACAGTGAGGGATCTGAGGAGGTCAATGGCCTCCTCACTGAGGGCAGCAGGGCTGACTGGGGCAGGGGCTGAGGTGCCTGGGGCGAAGGAGATGCCCACCCTCCTGGGGGAGCGGCCACGGGGCACACGCTGAGGGGCTGCTGGGAGGGCGATGCTGGTGGGGGGGTGGCGGCTGTACCTGTAGATGCGGTGGGCACAGAGGGGCCCGCCACCGCAAGGGAGCTCCTATCAGAGGAGGAGTCGGGGTCGCTGCTCTCAGGTCCTGTCCCCGCCGTGGAGCTCCCCTCGCCCTCCATCCCACTGGTGAATTCTGAGTCCGTAGCCTCGCCCTTCAGGGCCATGTGGGATGCAGCTCCCTCCTGCTCCGGTGGCACAGCTCCTCCGCCTGATGATGCTAATGCACACAAGAACAGGGAGACCACAAAAAGGGGGGAAAGAAAGTAGAAAAACATGTTCAGTGCATGCAATACCTCTACCGTTGGCGGTCACTACAGACACAGCAGCCCTCTGCACTACGCCATGCACTTAGAGTTCCCTAATTAATCACAGGGACATGGGGTACAAGGCCTATGCCCGATTGCTGCACACATGGAAGTCACAGGAGCCTGACCAGGGGTAGATGGCTCTTAACACTGGTGTGGTGGGGTGCCACATAGCCTGCCTCACGAAGGGACCTTGCCTACAAAACTCGCCCTGGCCTAGGAGAACCCACAGCCCATCTCCCCCACCCAGACACCTCCAATGCACGCTGAATCAGATGGATGTGACGGTACTCACCCCCTTGTGGCTGCTGTGATGCCCTCAAGCGCCCATCCAACTCTGGACACGCCACCTCCAGGATCCAGAACATCAGGGGGTCATGGTGCGAGGGGCACCCCTCCCACGTCGGGAGGCCATCCCCAGCTGGGCCTCTTCCGTCTTCTTGCTCCAGCGGCAAATGTCCTCCCATCTTTTACGGCAGTCGGTGCTCCGTCTGTGGTGGACCCCCAGGGCCCAGACGTCCTTGGCGATGGCACGCCAAATATCCTTCTTCTGGTGGGCACTGACCTACAGGAATAGTACAGTGTAAAAGGAAAAACTATAGCCGTCCGGACTGTCACAGTCATTGGCCCACATTCCCACCCTTGCCCTGACGCACAGCCACTCACCGTCATTTCATGCATGCCTCATTCCCCCCCCCATCTCCCATCCACACCACTCCAAACAGGCATTGCCCATACAGCATGCTCACAGTGTACTCACCTGTTTGTCTGGAGGACCGTAGAGTAGCGTGTACTGGGGAGGACCCCATCCACTAGTTTCTCCAACTCCTCCGATGTGAAGGCAGGGGCCCTTTCCCCAGCCACTTCAGTCATTGTCGCTTCCAGACTGAGGTCACAGCAGCACTTGCAGTGTAGGTCCTCTCCTGTTGAAGATCAGGTATCAAGTGAGTGAACAGAGAGAAAATGGCAGTCATGTCCGCGGCGGTGCGTACCTTCACCGCTGGCGTACATCGTCATTGGCTCCTGGGACCCATAGGGTCCAATGTTAACCAATGCAGGATTGCGCCGCAGTCTTCGACTGCCTACCGCAACGGTGTACAACGCCAGCGCAGTTACCTCATATCCCCTTGTCCCACATTACAGGTCAGGCAGCTGCCATTTCAGGGGGCCACATGGAATTAATTTTAAATGCGTCACACATATCTAGGCCTTGCATACACACTTAGACAGGCACATAGCGGATTGACAAATGTGTGCCATAAAGATGTTTATTTCGTACCTCAGTGTTGGCTGACCCTTTGATCGCTGTAATCATCCATAGGGCACGTACGCTGGGTCAGGTGAGGAGATGGCGGCATCCTCCGGTGTACAGACCGCTGGTGGACCTGTCGACAATGGAAGAGCGAAATGTAATAGTCACCTACAGATTTGATCGTGCCACAATCCATGAACTGTGTGCCCAGTTGGAGCCAGACCTGATGTCAGCTATCCGCCATCCCACAGGAATCCCCCCTCTAGTGCAGGTCATGTCAGTACTCCATTTCCTGGCAAGTGGGTCCTTTCAAACAACAGTGGCCATTGCATCAGGCATGTCCCAGCCAATGTTCTCTAACGTGTTGTCCAGAGTGTTGTCTGCCCTGCTGAAACACATGCGCAGCTACATCTTTTTCCCTCAGGTGGAGGATTTGCCTACAGTGAAAGGTGACTTCTATGCCCTGGGTCACATCCCCAACATCAAAGGTGCCATTGATGGGACACATGTGGCCTTGGTACCCCCCGCAGGAATGAACAGGTGTACAGAAACCGTAAGAGTTACCATTCACTGAATATGCAGATGGTGTGTTTGGCCGACCAGTACATCTCCCATGTGAACGCCAAGTTTCCTGGCTCAGTGCATGACGCTTACATTCTGAGGAATAGCAGCATCCCTTATGTGATGGGGCAACTCCAGAGGCATCGTGTGTGGCTATTAGGTGAGGACAAGGACCCTATACAGTGTGAATAGTTGTCTGGGGTTGTCCCTAAGGGTAGGTGTGTGTCTAACAGTTGTCCCTCCACATTTGCAGGTGACTCTGGCTACCCCAACCTGTCATGGCTACTGACCCCAGTGAGGAATCCCAGGACAAGGGCAGAGGAACGCTACAATGAGGCACATGGGCAAACTAGGAGGGTTATAGAGAGGACCTTCGGCCTCCTAAAGGCCAGGTTCCTGTGCCTCCATATAACAGGTGGTTCCCTATACTACTCACCAAAGAAGGTGTGCCAGATCATCGTGGCCTGCTGTATGCTGCACAACTTGGCTTTGCGATGACAGGTGCCTTTTCTGCAGGAGGATGGTCCTGAAGGAGGTGTTGTGGCAGCTGTGGAGCTTGTGGACAGTGAAGAAGAGTAGGCAGAAGAAGAGGACATAGACAACAGAAACACCGTGATCCATCAATACTTCCAGTGAGACACAGGTAAGAAGACCTCACTGCCTCCTACATCTGATAAAATTGTTCGACCTCACATCTGTCTGTCACTTTCACCCAGTGTATAGACCCTGATTTGTCACTTTCCCTTTCAATTTCACAGATGTGGGTCCCACTGTGTGTCCTCTGCTATGTTACCTCATGGACTAGAGCTGTGTGACATAGGTATGTTGACAATACAATGGACATTGGTATTTTCCTTAGTTATAGCAAATACACATTTGTAAAAGAACAGACTGACTCCACATTGTTTTGTGATTCAAGGGTGTTTATTTAAGTGCAAATTAGTGGAGGGGGTTGGAAAATGGTCAGGGGTGATGGTGGAGGAATGTCCATGGCAGAGTCCAGTCTATTTGTCTCACAGGTGCATTGTCCAAATGGCCACAGGAAGTGGAGCTAGGGCAGTTTGAGGATGGACAGGGTGACAAAGTGGGACAGAGGGTGACAATCAGGGTGGTCTCATTTCTTGGCGGGGGTCTTGGCATTGTTCTCTGTCTTTGTCCTGGATCTCAGGGACCGCTTGAAGGGTGGTTCTCCATCTGCAGGGGGTGGGGTGCTGGTGTCGTGGTCCTGTGGCGGTGCCTCCTGTCTACTAGCGCCGGCGGAGGTGGTGGGCAGTTCATCGTCCAGGCTAGTGTCAGGGGCCCCTTGTTGTGCCACAGTGTCCCTCCTGGTGTTCACGAGGTCCTTCAGCACCCCTACAATGGTGCCCAGGGTGGTATTGATGGATTTGAGTTCCTCCCTGAACCCCAAATACTGTTCCTCCTGCAGCCGCTGGGTCTCCTGAAACTTGGCCAGTACCGTTGCCATCGTCTCCTGGGAATGATGGTAGGCTCCCATGATGTTGGAGAGGGCCTCGTGGAGAGTGGGTACCCTGGGCCAGTCCTCCCCCTGTCGCACAGCAGCCCTCCCAGTTCCCCGGTTTTCCTGGGCCTCTGTCCCCTGAACCGTGTGTCCACTGCCACTTCCCCCAGGTCCCTGCTGTTCTTGGGGTGGTGGGTTAGCCTGGGTTCCCTGTAGTGGTGGACACACTGCTGCTTGACGTGTCCTGGGGACAGAGGTATGGGCCCGCTGGGTTGCTGCTGTGCTGGTGTTTCCTGACAGGGGAGGCTCTGTGGTGGCCTGTGACTGTGTGAGGGGAACCGACTGTCCCGAGGTCCCAAATGGGCCAGGCTGGTCATCTAGATCCAGTTGGACAGAGCTGCTGTCATCACTGTGGGCCTCTTCTGTGGGTGGAGTGGACATGTCTGGAACCTCCTGTCCGGTGACGTTGGGTAGGGGTCCTGTAGGGGTGTAAAGGCATGATTATTGCATCTGTGTGTGCCATGGTGTGCAATGGGTGGGTGACCCTGTACCCCAGTGCTTCCATTCCTATGTAGGACCTTGTGTGATAATTGTTTAGGGGTCTGTGTGGGTATGTGTAGTGGACATGCATTGATGATAGGTGTCCATGCTTTGTTGTTGCATGCAGGGCTTGGTGTTGGTATGTGTGGTTTGTGATAGTGGGACATATGTGAGGAGTTGGAGTGATGGGGGTGAGGGCGAGGGTGGGTGTATGTGATAGCATGCAGGTGGGGTGGGGGATGAAGTAGTTAAAGATTTAACTTACCAGACTCCATTCCTCCAGATACTCCTGCGAGGCCCTCAGGATGCAGTATAGCCAAGACCTGCTCCTCCCATGTTGTTAGTTGTGGGGGAGGAGGTGGGGGTCTGCCACCAGTCCTCTGAACTGCAATGTGGTGTCTTGAGACCACGGAACGCACCTTACCCCATAGGTCGTTCCACCTCTTCCTGATGTCATCCCGTGTTCTTGGGTGCTGTCCCACTGCGTTGACCCTGTCCACGATTCTGTGCCATAGCTCCATCTTCCTAGCAATGGAGGTGTGCTGCACCTGTGATCCAAATAGCTGTGGCTCTACCCGGATGATTTCCTCCACCATGACTCTGGGTTCCTCCTCAGAAAACCTGGGGTGTCTTTGCGGTGCCATGGGATGGTGTGGGTGATGTATGGGGTGATGTTTAGGGGTGTGTGGTGTTTTGTGTGTGGATGTGTATGTGTGATGGTGTTGTGTGCCTCAGTATGCTGGTGTTGTCTTTGCTTTGCTGTCTCTCTGGCCTTCTTCAAATGTTTGGGTAGTAAGGGTTTGTGGGTAATGTGGGTGTGTGTTTTATATTGTATTGGGTGTGTGGGAGTGGTGTGTGTATGTGTATCAGGTGTGTGTATTTGGAATTGTCCAATGTGGTTGTGTTTTGTAAATGTGTGTGTATTTTGAGCGCTGCGGTATGTACCGCCAATGGAATACCGCGGTTGAAAGACCGCCGCGTGCATTCGTGGGTCGTGATAGTGTGGGTGTATTCCTGTAGGCCTGACGGTGGAGGTTTTGTTATCTCCAGTTTATCACTGACCTTTGGTGTGGCGGACTTGTGTGGGTGTCTAGGTTTTGGCGGTTTCTGAGCTGTGGGTCGTAATAGCTGTAGCGGAATTCCGCGGCCGCGCGGTGTGTTGGCGGTCTTCTGCATGGCAGTAAGCGGCATTTACTGCCAATGTTGTAATGAGGGTCACAGTCCCTTGTCGTTCCTCACCATAAAATTCAGGATCACCTCCTCTGTATAGTTTCTTTTCCTCTTAGTGGACAGCAGTGCTTCAGGATATGCATCACATACAGACTCTGTGTGGTCCTGGAGAAACCAGAGCCTTGCCTTTGTGCTGCTGTTATCTGTTTTTTGGATCTGGGTTGCAGGTGGGATTGATAATGTGCAGGTGCATATTTACACTGATTTCGGTTGAGGGTCAGATGATCCTGCTCGAATGTGGATGATCCGCCCGAATGCAGGTGATCCGCCCGAGTGCAGATGGTTCACCTTGAATGCGGATGATCGGCCCGACTGCGGACATAAAGATTCTACTTGTTACTTATTTTGTGAATACCTGGAAGTCATAAATTTTGACTTTTGCCCTGAACTTACACCAAAAGTGTCTTGGGTAAACAATCTTCTATCATCTTCAATTCAAGTGGTCTTTCTGTGACCCCTGCATTACAGAGCTCTTCAACATTTAAAGACTTCTGGGGAAAGGTCTATGGTATGGGGACATGGTGTCTCTGACAGAGGAAGCAAAAGAGGAATTGTTTTGGTGGAAGGACAATTTGGAAGTCTGGAACTGACAAGCTATCTGTGGGATAAGGCTGGATTCCATTATAGAAACAGATGCGAGCACTTTAGGATGGGCTGCTACTTGCTTGAATCAAGAGACAGGTGGATTCCGGAATCTGTTAGAGAAGGATGAGCATATAAAATAGTTAGAAATGCAAGCAACACTGTTTGCACTCCAGTGTTTCAAGAGGGCATTGATATGGAATCCAGTCTAATTAAAAATAGGCAATGTGATGGCTGCCACATATATAAACAGATTAGGAGGAAGCAGGTTCAAGAAAATAGCAGAGTTAGCACAGGAGATATGAGAGTTTTGTTTTGAATACAAGATAGGATTGAGAGCAAAATATTTATCAGGAATTCACAATGGAAAGCGAATTGGTATTCACTCGGCATGAGACATTACACAGCCAGGAAGTTGAGGGAAGGTGTGTTTTTAGAGAATACAGAGGTTTTAGGGACCTTTGTCAGTTGGAGACCGGATCCTGGAGCAATAGCAGTAGATGAGTTTACTCAACTATGGTCAGGGATGAAAGGCTATGCATTTCACCCCTTCTTGATGATTCATTGAGTATTGGTTCAGATCAGGAGACAAATATGTCTGTTGGTTCCACTTACTCCATTTTGAGAAATGCAGGCTTGCTTTCTAACAGTAATGGAAATGGCAGCAGGGGTACCTTATTTGATTCCCCACACAAAGGTATTTTGGTGGCCGCAGACGGCAAAAAACATCCTTCAGTAGAACTGGGTTCAATGAACATTCTAGTATGGAAGATATTAGGTGGTCAGAAAGATTGGCAGGACTTTTGTGAGCGGCTTCAAGTTATTTAATGAATCATGGGCACCAGGAACAAGGAAAAAATACAGAGGGACATGGAAAGTTTGATGACGTTGGTGTGTGGAAAGAGATTTGGATCCTGTGGAAGCCAATGAAGTAGAGGTGGCAACATTTCCGGCAAAGTTATTTGAGAAAGGTTTTCTTATAGAACAGTGAATTGTTATAGATCGGTGGTAGCTGCAGGATATTCATTACAATAAGGTTTATCAATCAGAAGGAGTCTTTTAATTTGTAGAGTAACGAAAGGGATTTGGTTGAAGAGGCTGCCTAGGGCACAATATCAGATGTTGTGCAATGTGGGTTTGTTTTAATGTTATTTGTTTCTTTGCCAAAAAACAGATATTTGGAGGTGAGAGCATTGTCTTGGAAGTTAACAACTTTCTTATGGTTAATTTCTTTTAGGAGGGTTTCAGATGTTAGAGCTTTAGAAGTGTCACATAGTTTTCTTCAACCAGATGGAATGCTTTTCGAGATTGCATGACCATGTCAGATTCTAATTTTTATCTTAGGTTTGATAGTTCACAAAAGTTGTGTTTGGTTAGATGTCTGAAGGAGTATGAGAGAAGGATGTCAGATAAAAGGAGTACAGGAGAGGATCAAATGTCAAGTTCCTATGTGAAACCCTTTAAAACAGTTACCAATGCAACAATCGCAAAATGGGTGAAAACTGTAATGAAAGAAGCAGGCTTAGATTTATCTAAATTTACAGCGCATTCTGTAAGGGGTGCGATTGGGAGTAAGGTCTGGATGATGGAGCTCATGTGGAAGACATTTTGAAAGCTGCGGATTGCTCAGACGTAGACATTTAGGATTTTCAAAGCAGTAGAGCATGTTTCAAGATGTGTTTTAACGGACTTTAAACATGCATAATGCCAGCCTACTGTTTTGACATAAAATTGCCATTCTTGTAGGTTCACCAAATAAAGAATTGACAATTTATTAATGACAAGGAGGCTAGCATTATACCACCCACCTTTCCCTTTTTAGGTGAAGCTGTGGGAGGATGTAAAACTATGTTAGAGCATTCTAAAAATGGAATTAATTAGTGAAGGATAGTTTTATTGAAAAGTGAATCACGTAAGGATGTTGATATATGTTATAGTTGTTTATTTTGCAGATAAATGTGGATAATGATCTGGTGTTCAAGAAGGCCAAGGAGGAGAATGAATGGAGAGGACAAACGAAATGGGAGGAAAATGGAGGACATGGAGTATTTATGGGACTGAAGGTTCAAAGTTCATTGTAATGTTTTTAAATTCTATTCTGGAAGCTTTTAATGTTGCCGCTCAGAAGGAGTGAATAAAATGTTTATGCTTAATTCCAGTCTCTTTGTCTTCAATAAAAAGTGTGATTCTTTTTTCAGTAGACTGCAACAACCGTCATTCCTGTGTGTTCTATTGCAGCCTCCCAGAGTGTGCTAATAGTCTGACTTATGAAAAAAGTGTGGCACACCTGAAGCCATCTGATTGGTAAAACTTAAAACATTTAATTTAGAGAGCAACACAATGAGGGTGCTCATTTTGTGTTAGAAATTATGGTTAGTGCTGTAGAAAGAAAAAGTATGACACATTTTAAGTGAGTTCTCATATATGTTCCTCTTCTATTTTTTAAAATATTCTGACATACAGACTGAAACATGCACTTTCAACACCAGCAGCAGACAGCCACTTAACTCCCTGAAGACCACCAGCTTTACTGCAGTGTTCTAATGAGCAACTAGAGTGCAAAAATTTTGAATTTGTGCCAAACGTGTGGCACATATGAACGCCATCTTGATGGAATGAAAGTGGAAATTTGAAAGCATTTTCTACTGAGGATACTGCAGTAAATTAGGAAATTAAGGTGCTTCATAACAAGTAAGTCTCCTAAGAGGGCCAACAGAGAAAAAGGAGCCAAAATGCAGCACAGATATCACACAAATTTATTCCAAGTATAGCCCAGTGACAGAAGTGTGCAAAACACTTAGGGGGCGATTACCACCTGGACGGAGGGGATTACTCCGTCCCAAATGTGACGGATATCCTGTCCGTCGAGTTACAAGTTCCATAGGATGTAATAGAACTTGTAATATGGCGGGCGGGATATCTGTCACATTTGGCCCAGAGTAATCCCCTCCACCAAGGTTGAAATCAGGCCCTGAATTTGTTTGGGTTTTGTGACCCAAAGGTATTAGAATGCTTTACATGAACATCAGTTACATTACACAAGGGCACATTAATTTTGGTTTTAGGCATTGGAAGATTAAAGCCCTCATTACAACTGTGGTGGTAAATGCCGCCTTCCGCTTTTCCGCTACGGGTATTATGACCCACACAGAGAATTCCGCCACTATACAGACACCCACTCAAGTCCGCCAGCCCAAAGGTCAGTGATAAACTGACGATAGCAGTATCACGACCCAAGAATCACCGCGGCAGTCTTTCAACCGCGGTAAACCATTGGCGGTACACGCCACTGCGCTCAAAATACACACACATTTACAAAACACCACCACATTGGACAATTCAAACTACACACACCTGACACATATACACACACCACACACTCACACCACTATAAAAAACACACACCCACATTACCCACAACCCTTTCAACAAAACAGCAAGATTGCTAACACAGAGAGACACAAGCCAGGAGTACCCGCTCAATCTGAGCCACAGAACACCATCACCCATACACCATATACGCACATCACAGCATCCACCCCAACACATCACCCCACACATCACCCCACACATCCTCACACATATCACTCACACCACCTCCCTGGCACCCCAAAGACACCCCAGGTTTTCAGAGGAGGAGCTAAGGGTCATGGTGGAGGAAATCATCCGGGTAGAGCCACAGCTATTCAGATCACAGGTGCAGCAGACGTCCATTGCTAGGAAGATGGAGCTATGGCGGAGAATCGTGGACAGGGTCAACACCGTGGGACAGTACCCGAGAACAAGGGATGACATCAGGAAGAGGAGGAATGACCTACGGGGGAGGTGCGTTTCGTGGTTGCAAGACACCAGGTAGCAGTACAGAGGACTGGCGGTGGACCTCCACCTCCTCCCCCACAACTAACAACATGGCAGGAGCAATAATGCATCCTGAGGGCCTCGCAGGAGTAGCAGGAGGACTGGACTCTGGTAAGTCAAATCTTCACTACTTTATCCCTCCCACCCTACCTGCATGCCATCACAAACTCTTACCTCTACCCCTTCACTCCACCACCTCACACACACCCCACCATCACAACCCACCAATCCCAATACCAAGCCCTGCATGTAACACCAAAGCATGGACCCCCAACACCGACACCCATCACCACAGTATGCCCAGTTGAGGGACTCACCCAGCCCACACAATCACCACTCACACAAGGCCAAGCTGACAGGGAAATCACAATGATACAGGGAAACATACCCATGCACAAGATGGCACACGCAGATACAATAACACTGCATTTGCATTCCCACAGGACCCATACTCAACGTCACCGGAGAGGAGATGCCAGCTACATCCAGCCCACCCCCCTGAAGAGGCCCACAGTGACAACAGAAGGTCTGCACGCCTAAATCAAGATGACCAACCTGGCCCATCGGGGACCTCTGGACAGTCGGTTCTCCTGCCACAGTCCCAACCCACCACAGAGCCTCCCACCTCAGGAAACAACAGCACAGCACCCACCCAGCTGGCCCATGCCACTGTCCCCAGGACACGTCAATCAGCAGTGTGTCCACCACTACAGGGACCCCAGGCAACCCCCCAAACCCAGGACGATCATAGACCTGGGGTCAGTGGCAGTGGGCACACAGTTCAGGGGAAAGAGGCACAGGACAACAGGGAAGCTGGGAGGACTACTGTGCGACAGGGGGAGGACAGGCCCAGGGAACCCACTCTCCACAAGGCACTCACCAACATCCTGGGAGCATACCACCATTCCCAGGAGACGATGGGACAGATACTGGCCAAGTTGCAGGAGACCCAGCGGCTGCAGGAGGGACAGAACCTGGGGATCAGGGATGACCTAAAAAACATCTACACCATCATGGTCACCATTGCAGGGGTGCTGGCTGACATGGGCAAGACCATGAGGGAGGCAGTGGCACAACAATGGGCGCCTGACACTAGCCAAACCGATGAACAGCCTTCCACCTCTGCCGGCGCTAGTGGACGAGAGGCCCCACCACAGGAACAACAGGCCACCAGCACCCCACCCCCTGCAAAAGGAGAACCACCCCACAAACGGTCTCTGCGATCCAGGCAGAAGCCAGAGAACATTGCCAAGACCCCCGCCAGGAAATAAGACTCTCCTGATTGTCACCCTTCTGTCCCACTCTGTCACTGTGTCCTCCTTGAACTGTCATTACTCCCCTTCCTATGCCCTATTGGACAATGCACCTGTGATACCTAGAGACTGGACTCTACCATGGAATTTCCTCCACCATCAGCCCAGCCCATTGCACATCCACCTCTACCTATGAGCACTTGAATAAACACCCTTGGAACAAATGCTAATCTGGAGCCTGTCAAATGATTCACATATATTTTAGTACAACATTATCAAAGCACTGCAACTCAAATGTACGGTGAAATATACTTTGGAATGACCTTTGGTGGGCAGCAGTACACATAGCAGGAGCCATATTGGGGCACATAGATCTGAAAATAGAGATGCCAAAGGGTACATTCAGTGGCCATAGACATAGGGAAACAGGCTGCCATGTACAATGTCCAACAGAAAACTAAAATGTAAAGTGAACTTACAGTGTCTTACCTGTGTGTCACTGGAAGTACTGCTGAATTATATTGTTTCTGTTGTCAACATCTTCTTCCTCTGCCTCCTCTTCCTCGCTGTCCACAGGCTCCACCACTGCCACAAAACCATCTCCAGGCACATCCTCCTGCAGAAAAGGCACCTGGCGTCTGAAGGCCAGGTTGTGAAACATGCAGCATGCAACAATGATCTGGCACACCTTCTTGGGTGAGTAGTACAGGTAGCAACCTGTCAGATGGAGGTACTGGAACCTGGCCTTCAGGAGGCCGAAGGTCCTTTCAATAATCCTCCTTGTACGCCCATGTGCCTCATTGTAATGATCCTCTGCCCTTGTCCTGGCATTCCTCACTGGGGTCATTAGCCATGAGAGGTTGGGGTAACCAGAGTCACCTGCAAATATCCAGGGACACACACTAACCCTTGGAGACAACCCCATACCCAGACACCTACTCATAGTGTGTGGGGACCTTGGGCTCACCTATTAGCGACACCTGGTGCCTCTGGAGTTGGCCCATCACATATGGGATGCTGCTATTCCTCAAGATAAAGACGTCATGCACAGAGCCAGGATATTTGGCATTCACATGGGAGATGTACTGGTCCGCCAAACACACCATCTGCACATTCATAGAGTGATAGCTTTTTCTATTCCTGAAAACATGTTCATTTCTCCAGGGGGGGGGGGGGAATAAATGCCACATGTGTAACATCAATGGCACCAATGATGTTGGGGATATGTCCCAGGGCATAAAAGTCAGCTTTCACTGAGGCCAAATCCTCCACCTGGGGGAACACGATGTAGCTGCGCAATTGTTTCAGCAGGGCTGACAACACTCTGGTCAACACGTTGGAGAACATTGGCTGCGACATCCCTGATGCCATGGCCACTGTTGTTTGGAAGGAACCACTTGCCAGGAAATGGAGCACTGGCAGGACCTGCACTAGAGGGGGAATACCTGTGGGCTGGTGGATAGCTGACATCAGGTCTGGCTCCAATTGTGTACACAGTTCTATGATTGTGGCACGATCAAGTCTGTAGGTTATGATAATGTGTCTGTCCTCCATTGTCGCAAGGTCCATCAGTGGTCTGTACACAGGAGGATGCCGCCATCTCATACTCAGCCTCAGCAGTTGAAGCCTATGGAAGAAAACAGTGAGCAGCGGTCCATATTCCCACATCAATTGCACTAATGATGATTTGTTTACTTTAAAGAAACAAGATGTGAATCCGAGAATCAGTTGCTGTTCCAATGTCTGCTGAGACGCAGTTAGGTGCCATGCCCTGTGCCCCCCTAAAATGGTGGCTGCCTGACCTGTGAAGAGGGACAAGTGGAAATGAGGTAATTGTGCTGGTGTTGTGCGCCGTCACTGTAGGCGGTCAAAGACCGCCGTGCAACTTTGCATTTGTTATCATTGGGCCCTATGGGTTCCTGGAGCCAATGGCGATGTACGCCAGCGGTGACGGTATGCACCACTGTGGACGTGACCGCCATTTTTTATCTGTTCACTCACTTGCTACCTGACCTTCAACAGGGTAGGACCTACACTGCAAGTGCTGCTGTGACCTTTGTCTGGAAGTGACAATGGCTCATGTGTCTGAGGAAAGGGCCCCTGCCTTCACTGCGGAGGAGTTGAAGAAACTGGAGGATGGGGTCCTACCCCAGTACCCTTTACTCTACAGTCCTCCAGACAAACAGATGAGTGCACTGTGAGCATGATGCATGGGCCATGAATGTATGAAGTGCTGTGTATGTCAGCCACATGTTGGGGGGCAGCGGCGTCCTGGCCAGAGTGCTGCATGTAAGGTGGTCAATGTATGTGTGTCAGAGGATGGGAGTCTTTTCCATGCAGGTCAGCGCCCACCAGAAAAAGGGTATTTGGCGTGTCATCGCCAAGGAGATGCAGACCCTGGGGATCTTCGACAGGCGGAGCACCCACTGCCGCAAGAGGTGGGAGGACCTGCGCCACTGGGCAAAGAAGATGGCGGAGGCCCAGCTGGGGCTGGCCTCCCAACGAGGAAGGGGTGCCCTTCGCACCATGACCCCCCTGATGTTCCGCATCCTGGTGGTGGCCTATCCGGAGTTGGATGGGCGCTTGAAGGCATCACAGCAGCCAATAGGGGGTGAGTACAGATTCTGAATCCTGACTTTGCGCGAGTTAAGAGGTGCCTGGGTGGGGGATGTGGGCTATGGGTGCTCCTAGGCCAGGGTGAAGATGGCAGGGTAGGTCCCTTGTTGGGCAGGATCTGAAGCACTCCTACCCCAATAGTGTTTGTGGGCATCTACTACTGGGCAGGGTCCTGTGGGCATCTACTACTGGGCAGGGTCCTGTGGGTTTCAGGTGTGCAGCTAATCGCGTTACGGCATTGTACCCCATGGGCTGGTGACTATCTTAGTAAATGGTTGGCCATGGCCTAGTGCATGGGGCTGCTCCCTGTGTGTTGTGTACGACTACGGTAGTGGTGTTGCTGGCATTGACCAAGTGTATCCTCTGTCTCCCCCCCTTTTTGTTTTGTCACCCTGTCCTTGTGTGAATTAGCATCATCTTGCGGAGGAGCAGAGGTATTGGCGACGGGGGGAGCTGCATCCCACATGGGCCTGGAGGCCGAATCCACCGACAGTGAGGGCACCAGTGGGACGGAGGGCGAGAGGATCACTACGACGGGGACAGGAGGGGAGACCACAGACAGCAACTCCTCCTCCGATGGAAACTCCCTGGCCCACCCCAACAACAGGTACAGCTGCCACCCCCCTACCAGCACCGCCCTCCCAGCAGACCCTCAGTGTGTTTCCTGTGCCCGCTCACCCAGGAGGGTGGGCA
The DNA here is from genome assembly GCF_031143425.1 of Pleurodeles waltl. Taxonomy (NCBI): domain Eukaryota; kingdom Metazoa; phylum Chordata; class Amphibia; order Caudata; family Salamandridae; genus Pleurodeles; species Pleurodeles waltl. Next base: position 1,537,965,025 of record NC_090440.1, on the reverse strand, counting down.
TCTCCTTCGCCCCCGGCACCTCAGGCCCTGCCCCAGTCAGCCCTGCTGCCCCAAGGGGGGAGGCTATTGACCTCCTGAGATCCCTCACTGTTGGGCAGTCAACCATTCTGAATGCCATCCAGGGTGTCGAGAGGCATTTGCATCAAACAAATGCATACCTGGAGGGCATTCACGCAGACGTGGCGGCCCAACAAAAAGCATTTCAGGCTCTGGCCTCTGCACTGATGGCAGCCATTGTCCCTGTCTCTAGCCTCCCCCCTCCAACTTCCTCTGCCCAGTCCAAATCCCCTCAACCCCAGCCTATCCCAAGCACACCTTCAGACCAGCATTCACCCAAATCAACACACACATGTGGCTCAGGCAAACACAAACAACACTCATCATCCCACAGGCACTCACACAAGCACCATCCCCATGCAGACACACCAACATCCACTGCCTCCACTGTGTCCCACTCCTCGTCGTCGTCCACCTCCCTCCCAGTAGCGTTTCCACTCACACCTGCCAGCACTACATCCTTATCCACTACCTCCATCACCAGCACGTCCATCACTACTCACCCCTCACTGGCAGTCACCACCCCCACATCCATGCACACGTCCCCTGTGTCCTCTCCGAGTGTGTCTGTGACCCCTCCTCCCAAAGTACACAAACACAATAGCCATCCACCTCACAACAGCATCCAGCCCATGCACCTTCACCCAAACTCAGCAGACAGACACCTCCTACAGTCACTCACTCTTCCTCCACTCTCAAACCCTCTCCCTCTTCCTGCCCCAGTGGTCTAAAAAGCTTTTCCTGGCAAACATTGACCTCTTCCCTACTCAACCCCCCCGCCCTTCCCCTTGGGCCAGGGTGTCCAGAACCCAGGCTGGCACCTCAGCCACCAAGTCGGCGTCCGCTGTGGTACCTGCAACTCACAGAGGCTCAAAGGGGGCAACCATCAGCCCAGCCAGTGTGCCACCAACCCCTGCAAAGGACAAAACCATTCAGCCACCTGCCAAGGTGAAGAAGGGGAGAGCATTCAGCAAGGGCAAGGAGCACGACCCACCCAGCAAGGCCTCCTCCAAAACTCCAGCTGCCAGAGTCAAGGTCACAACAGCATCTGCCAAGGTGAGGAAGGGGCAGAAAACCCAAGGCAAGGCACTTCAGCCATCGGAGGCTGCAGGTGAGCGCCTGGTTCCCACCAGAAGAACCGCAAGCCCCGCCACCTGCACTGCAGGTAGCACCGCCAGCAGCCCCGCTGCAAGCACCACCACAAGCACCGCCGCAAGCACTGCCACCTGCACCGCCACCTGCACCACCGCTAGCACCACTACTGTCAGCAGCAGCATCCCCAGTGGGCAGCCGTCCGAGGTGACAGGAGAAGGGCTGGAGCCTCCCTCCACCACTGGCAGCACTGGCACCTGCACCAGGGCCAGCACCGCCAGCAGCCCCACCGCAAGCACCGCCGCAAGCACCGCCACCTGCACCGCTGACAGTAGGACCACTACCAGCAGCAGCCCCAGCGGGCAGCTGTCTGAGGCTGCAGGAGACAGGCTGGAGCCTCCCACCACCACTGGCAGCACCCCCACCAGCACCGGCACTACCACCAGTTTGCAGCCTTAACTGCTGCAGGATGGAGTCTAGCCCTGCCTCCATCAACTATCATGCAACCTGGTCCCTGCAAATCTTGTGCCTCAGACACCCAGGTGAGGGAATGTGAACTGCCATACCCCAAGTGCTGCATCACTGGGCACAAGGCCACCTCTAGAAGCAGTGGAGGTATGCATCCACTCACCCCCTCCTTTGCAGGATGAAGCACACTGGGCACAAGGCCCCCTCCAGAACCAGTGGAGAAGCCATCCACTAGAGAGACTGTGGCTTTCCACTTCCCAGGACTAAGCAGTGGGCAAACCACCCACTAGAGAGAATGTGGCTTTGCACTCCTCAGGACCAAGCAGTGGGCAAACCACCCAGTAGAGTGACTGTGGCTTTGCACGCCCCAGGACCAAGCAGTGGGCAAACCACCCACTTGAGAGACTGTGGCTTTGCCCTCCCCAGGACTTCAGTGTGGGCATGGAGCCCCCTCCAGAAGCAGTGACGTTGTCCCATCTTCTGGCTGAGGTGCCCCCCCTTCCCCGTCCCCCTGAGGTGCCTGTGTGTTTTCGACCTGATGCCCTTGCAGTGTTCTCTCCGTATAGAGGCAGGAGTCAAGTGTGGGCTTGGCCCATGATTTTTGGCCCAGTGGCCCACGAACATTTAGGAAGGACAATATACGGCCTTACGTACATATTGTATATTTTTGTAAATACTGTTTTTCTATTCGTTACGTATATCTCACTATTTCTAACCACTGATTTGACTCACTTCATTATGTCCTTGTGTTCTTCCAGGGGGTCACGGGGTGTAAATGTAATGTTGTTGCATGTGTTTGTGTGTATGGTGTTGTGGGTGAGGGTGGGGGTGGGGGAGTGGCATGCTGCGTGTGTGTATCACTCTCTTATTCCTCCCCCCCCCCTGTGTACTAGGTGCAGTACTCACCGTGGTCATCGCCGCCGCCTTTGGTATTCCTGGTAGATGTGGAGGTAGACCAGCATTGGCAGAACCTGTAACTCGGGCTCCATGGCGTCCTGGTTCTTCGTTGAGTGTCGAGAGGTGAGTGGTTTCCCTTCTGTGTTCTGTTTCCATCGTGCTTTTGATGGCGTTGGTACCACCCCGGAAAAGCTGGCAGATTGGCAAGTTGTGATGGGGTAGGTGGTACATTGTCTTCCGCCTGTCTGTTGCCGGTTACCGCCGCTGTGTTTGTTTCTACCTCTGTGGCGGTCGGAGTGTTAAAGTGGCTGTCTGTGTTGGCGGTTTTACCCATTTTTTTTACCGCCGGCCTGTTGGCGGTATTACCGCCGCTTTAACACTGACTGCCAGGGTTGTAATGGGGGCCTAAGTGATTTGTCCATAATCACAGAATGTTGAGCTCATGCTGAAGTATGAATCTGGTTTCCCAGTTGCAAAGTCTGCAGCTCTGGCTGTAATGCCACATTCTCTCCCCTAAGTGTAACATTTAATCAAGTTAACTACTGGATAACTAAATAAAGATAGCAAATAATTTAAAAGTGCCTTGCCGCCACTTGAGAACTCATAAAATATGTCCTCATTTTAGATTTTTAGAGCACTAACCATAATTTGTATGGGAATAAGACCCTCTCATTTTTATCATTTCTATAGGAAACACTTTAGGTATTACAGTATTGAAGACAATGTCAGGCGTGCCACACTTCTGTAATACATATAGAATTGTTAGCAATCAAGCTATTCATTAGAATACTGTGGGGAGGCATATGCTAGGGGCATGGACTCTGATAATTGAGGGTAGGGAGGGTAGGGAGGAGGCTGTAGAGGGAACAAGCTGACCATGCTGGGCAGGCTGGAGGGGCAGTGGCATCACAATGGAACATGGATGGAAGGGGAAAAGGGGGTAGGGGCAACCAACCAACCATGCAGGACAAGCAAGAGAGGCTGTGGCAATACAACAGACCATTTAGGGCAGAAGGAAGAGGCAGTGACAATATAAACACGCATGCCACAGAGGCAGTTCAGGCAGGAGACTTCTGATGTTTTTAAGCCTCAGAGGGCTTTATTTTTTCTGTCTCCTATCAAAACTCTCCTCTTTTTCAATGTAAGTAAATGGGGGAAATCAATTCCCCACGTTTCTTTTCCAAAATCTGTCTTACCAAGTTCAAAATGTTGTCAAGTATGGTACATTGGATCACAGAGGGCAGGAGAGAGATGGGTAGGTGCACCAAACTGATCTTAGAGGGCAGACGTCAGAGCTGCAACAGCACAAGAAACCACACGGTGCAAGCAGGATGACAGTACAGCACAATGGACCATGGAAAGCAATAGGAAGGGGACAGGACCATGTACATGGACAACAGAAAGCAGAAGGGATAAAAGCAAGATCAGCAATCTGACCATACTGGACAGACAGGAGGGACAGTTACAGCATAATGGACCATGAAGAGCAGGAGGGAGGGGGCAGGAGGCATGACAAAGGTCCATACAAGATAGGAGGAGGGGATAGGGACCTGACCATGGAAAACAAGGGCGGGGGGCAGAGGGGCAGGGCAGGAGCAGCAAGTTGAACATGGGGGATAGGCAGGATGGGCACTGTAAGCACAACACACCATGGAGGGCAACAGTAAGTTTATGATGGCATACACACAGGGAGGAGATGGAAGGAGAAGGGCTATCAGGGGCAGTAAGCTGACCTCATTGGACAGGTGGGAGGGGTTGTGGCAGCACAGAAAACCATACATGGCAAGCAGGAAGGTTAGTGGCAGCACAAAGGACCATGGAGGACAAAAGGGTGTAGGAGCTGGACACAGACAAGAGAGGGCAGTGGACTGGGCTTCACAACAGACCATGCAGGGAAGGCAGGAGGACCAGTGGAGCACAACAGAGCATGGGAGGGCAGAAGGGAGTGGTAGCAAAATGAACCAGGGAGGGCAGGAGGGAAGTTATAGGAACATGAAAATCTGATAGGCAGGGTGGAGGTGGCATGGACAGGTGGCAGCCATCTGACCGTGCTAGGCAGGAAGAAGGGAAAGTGGCAGCTCAACAGAACAATCAGAGTAGATAGGAGGGACAGTAGCAGGTCCATGGAGCAAAGTGGGCTAAAAGGAGGAAGCAGGGGCATGCACACAGATATCGGAGGGTAGGGGAAAGGAGGTTAGGGGCTACGGGCTAAGCACAGAGGCTAAGCAGGAGGGCAATGATGGGCCATAGAATTGGGCAATGGAGGGCAGGACAAGTGGGCAGGAATATCAAGCTAAATGGAAGGCAGTTGTAGCAGATTGGACCATTCAGGGCAGGAGGGAGGGGGCTGGAGTGTGGACATGGAAAACAGAGGGGCGGGATGAGGTGGATGGGGCAACAAGGTAACTGTTCAGGGCAAGCAGAAAGAGTAGTGGCAGAACAAAGCCACACAGGGCTATAATGAGGGAGCAGGGGCATGGACTTGAACAATAGATGACAAGGAGCAGGGGGCAGGAGCAGCAAGCTTCTGTGCGGCAGCACAATTGCAGCCCAAGAACTGCATCCAACCCCACCCCACTGTGCATTGCAATGGACATCTTACTTAATTTTAATAAAACCTAGAAATTCACCGGAAAAACACCACAGGTTTCAGGGTTTACTCTCATAAAACCATAGAAATTCAGCTTTTAGAGTTAGAGGTATTTCAAGTAACTATAACTCATGCCCAAAGGTAACTTTAACTCGCCCCCTCACCAGGCACTGCTAATTAGCCCAGATTTTACATCACTCAGGACATCTTCTTTGTCATCTTTGGTAATATCATTGTACCATTTCCATTATGGTGAGGGCATGAGTTATATTTACCTTAGGGCATGAGTTATAATTATTTTAAATAACTCTAAGGCCCATATTTATACTTTTTTGTGCTGCATTTGGGTCACTTTTTGATGCAAAATTGGCGAAAACTTACAAAATACACTTATATTTTATAAGTTTGCTCTGCTTTTGCATCACAAAATTACTCAAATGCAGTGCAAAAAAAGTATAAATATGGGCATAAGTATAAACACTGATGTGGTCATTATGAACCTGGCGGGAAAGACTGCCCCGCCGGTGGTCACGGTAACTACCGCCAACAGGCTGGCAGTCCTGGCCGCCATACAATGAAGCACATGAGAAGCCCAGCCACTCACCGCCATTGTGGTAGCCTTCGACGACAGTGGAGGCCATCATCAGCCGGGCAGAAAGGCCTACCAGCCCACCATGTAATGAAACACCCCACCGTCATCAGTTCCGGGGCGGGAACCACCACCACGCAAAGCTTGGCGGAAATGACTCATATAAAGGGAAACACTCACCAGAGGCACACAGAATACGCCAATGCCGACATGGGGCAAGAGATGGAAATATCCCAGTGCTTCTCCTCGCCATTTACCTCCAGGATTGTGACCGCCGGAGAAGACAATGACAGTAAGTACTGCAGCCTAGCACACATGGGAGGAAAGGGCACAATTACACACCCACCCACACTGCAACACATACCCAACCCCTCCCACCACCCCAAGCCAAACATACCCCAACAAAATGTACTTACCAGACACAAGCCAACAAATACCTGCACCAATGCACACACCTGTGCACACCACACCCCACAGTGAAACGCTGCATAACAGGTCAATATTGCACCAACATGTCTGCTGGGAACTACAATTTATTTTAAACAAATAATTATTAATGTCCAAACAAGGCCATAGACCAGTCCATATTGAAGTCCCGGAAGGGCAAATATAGCTCACACTTGACTCCTACTATGAAAAAAATTCTCCACTGAGAAGGGGCCTCAATGGGGCAGCCAGCCACCTCAGGGATCAGGTGCAGGGGGTGGTGGGGGTGGGGACTCAGGTTTAGAAGGGTAGGTCTTGGGCTTAGGTTGTGGAGAGGGTCTGGGCTTGCCCTTGGAAGGGGGAAGAGTAGGCCTGGACCGGGGGGTGGTAGAGGGACCAGGGGCAACACAGGCCTTCTTCCTCCCTGGGGAAGGGGCACGGAAATGGGAAGGGTGGACTGGGGAGGACTTTGAAGAGGAAGGAGTGGACTTGGAGAGGCCAAGGGAACATTTAGGGACAAGACGGGGTGGGCCAGTGGGTTCAAACAGGTCAACACAGAAGAGGAAATGCTTTTTAGGTGCAGTTGGAAGGGTTTTGGAGACAGGTTTGGGAGTTGAGTTTGAGGGAGTGGTGGTATGAGGTGTAGGTGTGTTGGAAGTGGATGCAGGTGCCTGTTCAGTATGCTTATGTTTGGTGGATGGGTGTGGAGTGGATGAGTGAGAGCGTCTGTGTGTTTTGGGAGGAGACAGTGGGAGAAGACGGGCTGCTAGTGTATATGGATGTCGAGAGGGTGTCTGCAGGTCTGGTGAAAGTGCTCCAAGTGTCTGTGAATGTAGTCATGGTGAGTGCAGGTGTGGTGTCTGGGGTGCATGACTGGATGTTAGCTGTTGTGGTGACTAAAAGAATGGGGACAGCAGCATTGACTGAGGGTGCAGTGCTTGTGGGTGTGCATGATGAGGTGACAGACAGGGAGGAGGGGGAGGGCGACACAGTGGGGGAGGTGGATGTTGGTGTGTCTGCTTTGGTATGTTGGGTGTGTGCCTGCATGTGGTGGGATGTGTGGTGCTTGTGTGTCTCTTTGTTCTTCTTAAGGGTTGATTTGGGTTCATGGCTGTCTGTATGTGTGCTTGGGATGAGTGAAGGGAGTTGAGTGCTGGAAGGGGTAGAGGTGGTGGGATGGGGGACAGAGAGACCAGGGACACTGGCTGTCGTCAAAGAGGAGGCCAGAGCCTGAAAAGATCTCTGTAGGCCAGACATGGCACTGTGAATGCCTTCCAGGTAGGCATCGCATTGCTGCATCTCAGACGTCAGCCCATGGATGGCATTTACAATGGTTGTCTGACCTACAGAGATGCTTCTAAGGAGGTCAATAGCCTCCTCAGTAAGGGCAGCAGGGCTGACTGGGGCAGGAAAAGAGGTGCCTGGGGCGAAGGAGACGTCCACCCTCTTGGGTGAACGGGCAAGGGCAACTCAGTGGGGAGCTACTGGGAGGGCGGTGATGGTATGGGGTGGCTGAAGATGGCAAAGAATGGGTTGGCCATGTAGGGTCAGCCACCATCCGAGAGCTGCCATCGGAGGAGGTGTCGGAGTCACTACCTCCAGTGGTAGTTGCCGCCCCTGTGGGACTCCCCTCACCCTCCAACCCACTGGTCCCCACTCGCTGGTGCCTCAGCTCCCTTGCCAGATGATGTTAAAGCACACAAGGACACAAGAGCACAGAAGGGGGGACAAAACAAGAAAGAAGCAGGTCAATTCCAGAATGAATATACATGTTGGGACACATACACTCCCACCCATCTCAGGCACTAGCCCTCAGCAGACACAATATATGATATGAATGTGCCCCTGACTGGTAGGCATGATCCCACAGTACACTCCATTACCATCCTGGCTACAATGAGAGAAAATGCCAAAGCAACAAATCTGCAAATCCATGAGGCTACATTAAAACCAATAGCCCAAACAAGGGACCCCTCACAGACCTACATTCTCAGCCATATCTACCTAGGGACACTATCTCACGGATGTAGAGGGGGGCAGTACTGCATGGACACACCTGTCTATGGGCCTGGCACCACAATGCATGCACCCCATAGCACCTAAAAACATTCATCATAGTAGCATCACAACAGTGTTGGTACTCACCCCCTTGTGGCTGCTGTGCTGCCTTCAAGCACCCATCCAAATCCAGGTAGGCCACCGCCAGAATGCGGGCTATTGGGGGGGGGTCAGGGTCCGACTGGCACCCATCCCTCTTTGGGAGGCCTTCCCCAGCTGGGCCTCTCTGGTCTTCCGGGCCCAGCGCCTTAGGTCCTCCCATCGCTTCCTGCAGTTGGTTCTCTGCCAGTTGTAGACCCCCAGGGTCCGCACTTCCTTGGCTATGGCTTGCCACAATCCTTTCTTCTGATGGGCGCTGACCTGCATAGGACACACAGAGTAAATAAATAGATGTCAGTGTGGGTGCCCCATACACAAATGCCATGCCAGTTCAACCTGACATAGCCAATAGAGAGATACATATAGACAATAGCCAAGCCAAAAACTGCCAGACACACTATGGGTAAGCATTACACAGCCAACAAAAACGCCTACAAGCATCCGCAACATTCACACACATTCAAGGAGGACAAATAGCAACTCACCTGGTCCTCTGGTCGCTCATACAGCCTTGTATACAGGGGTAGGACCCAGTCTACCAGCTTCTCCAGCTCCTCCGTGATGAAGGCCAGGGCCCATTCCCGTGTAGCATGTGCCATCTCAAGGACCAGAGTCAGGACACAACAACACACGCAGTGGAGTTCTTCCCTACTCGAGGTGCAGGAGTCAAGTGGCAAGGGAATGGCAACATGGCAGTATATACCGTGGCGGTGTGCACCGTCACAGCTGTCGGTGATCATGATTGGCCCTGCTTCCCCTTTGACAACAATGTCATCCAATGATCAGGTGCACGGTGGTGAACACTGCCTACTGCCATGACGACTAGCGCCAGCTGAATGAGGTAACTTCCTACACTACACTACCTGTAAGGAAGGGGGCTGCCATTTTGCATCCACCATGCCTTCATAGTCTGGCCGGGGTCCTAGTCCATTGCTCCATTCCCTCTCCCCTTCATCGAATACTGTTATAATTACTAGTCCTCCTCATAGAATCATGGTGGGAAGTGTGCCTACACTGTGAAGCAATAAAACATACACACTTAACCACATATTACCCTGACAGGATTACCACGTTCTTTGTGTCTGTGTGAGGGACAATTGTGTTGCATGTACAACATAAATAGAGGAACCTTGTTATGGAAGTCTAAGTCCCAACTCAATGTGTCTCTCTTCCTCCCAATAGGTTCAGACCCATGTGGCGAGGGAAGGCCCCGTCTGTTAACAGACCCTTGGAAGATCAGGTCACCATGGAGAAACGTCACATCATTATCAATTACCACCTGAATCTGTGCACAAATGGAGCCTGATCTGATGCCAGCTATTAGGAATCCCCATGCCATACCTACAAATGTGCAGGTACTATCTGTTCTACATTTTTTTGGCCACAAGCTCATTCCAAGTGACAGTGGGCATGGCAGCCGGCATATCTCAGCCCATGTTCAGCCACATCCTGTCTAAGCTTTTAATTTCATTCGTACAACACCTGCAAAGTTATGTCCAGTTTCCCCAAAGGGCTGATCTCACCACCATCAAATCAGGATTCTATGCTTTTGCAAATATCCCCCATGTGATAGGTGCCATTGATGGTACCCACATAGCCCTCATACCCCCAAAAGTAAATGAACAGGTGTTCAGAAAATGTGAAAACTTTCACTCCACCAGTGTCCAATTGGTGTGTCCTGCTGATCAGTACATTTCTCATGTCAATGCAAGGTTCCCAGGATCAGTCCATGATTCCTTTGTCCTGAGAAACAGCAGTGTGCCACAGATGATGGGACAACTACAGGGGGACAGAGCTTGGCTCATAGGTGAGTGTGTATGACAGTGTATTAGTAACATGCCTGACAGGCTGCCTGTATGCAAGTAGAAAGTGTGTGTTTTAACACTATTTCACCTACTTTTTCATGGGATTCTGGCTACCACAGCTGTTGGTAGCACAGGGCAAAGTCCATGGGGCCATTGGAAGATGGTGAAATGGCAGCAGTATGTCAACAAGGTAGCTCAGTGGCACACAAGGGAGACAGTTCAGGGCAGAGTCACTTCCTGGCAGTGGGCTTGGTCTTGGCTGGTGTTTCACTGGGATGTCTGGGTCTGAAGCCACATTTGTGAGGGGGAACCGGGGCTGCAAGGGAAGGGGAGCTGGCGTCCTGAGAGTCTTCTGGCAGTGCCACCAGTCCACTAACTGCTTCAGTTGTAGATGGCAGGGCATTGTCCTGGCTAGTGGAAGGTGCCTGCAGGTGGGTGGAGGACTCATATCGGATGTTGGTCTGGTGTTGCAGCACCTGTGCAATGGAGGCCATGGAAGCATTGAGCTGTTTCCATTGCTCCATGGCCTCCTTGTGGTGTGCTACCTGCAGCCGCTGATTCTCCTCCAATGTGGCCAGGATCTGGGCCATCCTGTCCTGGATATGGTGCTATGCTCCCAGGACCTCAGCAATGGCCTCCAGGGCAGCAGCATCCCTCCTTGGGCCACCCCCGTGGGCCACTGATACTCTCCCACTGGCCATAGCCCCCTGTGCCTGTGTCCCCTGCACAGGTCTGGCAGTCCCACTTGCACTGGGCCCTTCATCATCCGATCTGGTGGTGGGTGGAGACTCGGTCCCCTGTACAGTCTGTGGCCTGGAGACACTGGTGTGGGGGCGTTGGGCCAGAGCTGATGGTGGTGGCTGAGTGGTAGGGGTGTCCTGGGTGGGGCTTCTGGAGGGGTGACTGTCCAGGACTGTGGGATGACCCATGGATTTCCTCTGTGTCCATACATCCCTCTGCACTCTCCTGAGTGGGGCCTTCATCTTCAGGTGCAGGACTGGCACTCCTTGATGTCTCCATCCGGGTGGCATGGGTGGTGGTACCTGTGTGTGAGAGAATAGAGATGTGGGTGTCCTGCACTTTCTTGTGCATAATAGTGTGTGTGTTTGTGTAGTGGCAGTGCTGTATGGGACATGGCAGTGGCAGCACTGTCCCTTGGTCTCATAGAGTTCGTTTTGGTATTTGTCTGGGGGCTTATTGCGTTTGTCTTGTATGTCTCCTGTCTACTGCTCCCTATACAGTCATTGCCATATCCCTTGCAGCACTGATCACCAGTAATTGGTGGTTACATTCCCATGTAGTAGCATGCATGGTCCCTTTGTGTTCTTTTTGATGCATTTAGTGAAGGGGTGGTGGTGCATTCTGGGTGTTTTAGTGCTCTTGACATTACATGCATGGGTTGGTGACTGTGCACAGAGGGATGGATAGTGATTTGAATGGGGGGTTGTGGGCATGCAGGAAACATGGATATGAGTGTCTGGGTGTTCTGGGCTGGGTAGGGGATGGGGCATGGTGGTAGTGAGAGGGATGGGGTGATACATGCATTACAGGTGTGGTGATTGTTAGGGTATTGTAGTTGACTTACCCGAGTCCAGTCCTTCAGGGAGTCCAGTGATAGCCAAGACCCTCTCCTCCCAGTGGGTGTATTCGGAGGGAGGAGGTGGGGACCACCACCAGTCTTCTGTACAGTGATGTTGTGTTGTGATGCCATGGAACGCACCTTACCCCGCAGGTCGTTCCATCTCTTCCTGATGTCATCCCTTGTGCGTGGATGGTTTCCCACAGTGTTGACCTTGTTGACTGTCCTCTGCCATAGCTCCATCTTCTTGGCCAAGGGTGTCTGTTGCACATGTGCCCCAAATAGCTGTGGCTTGACCCTGAGTATTTCGTACACCATGGTCCTTAGCTGTCTGTCGGTGAAGCAGGGGTGCTTAGGGGGTGCCATGGTGTGTGTTGTGGGTGGTGTGTTGTAGGTGAGTTAGTGACGGTGCTGTTGTGTGGTTGGGTGTGTGCTTTGTGATGGTGGGTGTGCAGTGTTTGAGCTTTGATGGTGGTTTTGTGTGTATGACTTGTGTGATGGTTAGTTCAGTGTATACATGTTAAGGTGTCAATATCTGTTGTGCTATTGGCATTGCAAAGGATTGTGGGGTGCATATGTGTGTGTTTTATAGTGGTGTGGGTGGGTGCGTGAGGTGTGTGGATGTGTGTCAGGTCTGTGCTTTTCAAATTTGCCAATGTGTGTATTTATTGTTGGTAGGTCCTGTTGCTGACTGCACCAGTTCCCACCATCAATGGTCGTTCGACAATCACTGACCACCGCGCTGATTTGTGCATCATTATTTGGTGGGCGGGGTGTTTGTATGTGTGACAGTGGGCGGTGATGTGTACTGCGTTTCTGCCATCATTGGCCCTGGTGATGAGTGCAGGTTGTCAATTGTTTGGTGGTCTGCCTTTTTAGCATCATTATACAGCACCACTAGCGGTCTTTTGTCAGCCCCCAGCACGGCGGTCGGCGGTGTTATCTGCCAAGTTCATAATGAGGGCCTGAATTTCTATGGCTTTGTGCATGAGAAATCTGAACCTAAGGGCAACGTCCCTGTAAACTTTTTTTCAGTGAATAGAAAGTTAGATAGATAGATAGATAGATAGATAGATAGATAGATAGATAGATAGATAGATAGATAGATATTAGCAGTGCTAACTATAAATTGTGCCACGGCCATGCACTGTTTATGATCTCACATAAGACGTCAATCATGACATGTTCTATGATGTTAGAACACTAGCACAAGGGAAGAAAGAACATAGTAAATGGGCGCTCACAGTGAATCCACATAGTAATAGGGAGACAATAATAAGTAAGACACGGTGCTCCTGGCAAGAGGAACTTCCCTTGTCCTCTAAGGCTTCCAAGGAAGCCTATACATAAAAAAGTCAGAAGTCAGGGCACTCGTGAATCAAAAACCAATTAAGTATAGAGAAATTTAAAAGTCCTTGTTGTGCCGATAGGGAATCATGTGAAGAAACTGGCGATCATGAAGAAATTTATTCTTGGAAGACAAATTACATCACAGTAATAGAGAACAATCCTTAAAATCATGTAGCAACCAACGCCAACATCGCAATTTGGAACAGGTACTACGAGATACCGCGCTTAGATACACACGCGGTTTCCCGCTCCAACATATTCGTTTACATACAAATAGGATACTCAAAGTTACAGGCGCCATACTGTCTGGATATATATTTCAATTTGTGGGTACCAATAAGGATACTCGATGCTACAAGCGCCACGATTTCCTGAATTTCTCTTATTCTCAGCCACCACTAGTTGGTTATCCTGGAATTTTCCCGGATTCATAATACTGACTGATGTATAGATATTAGCACAGCCCTGATGAAGTCTTTAGAGATTTTACTCTCTCTCAAGACGAAACACGTGTTGGCGTTGGTTGCTACATGATTTTAAGGATTGTTCTCTATTACTGTGATGTAATTTGTCTTCCAAGAATAAATTTCTTCATGATCGCCAGTTTCTTCACATGATTCCCTATCGGCACAACAAGGACTTTTAAATTTCTCTATACTTAATTGGTTTTTGATTCACGAGTGCCCTGACTTCTGACTTTTTTATGTTCTATGATGTTATTTATGACTGATGACATTTCAAATGACATCATTGATGACATCATTGATTACATCAACCAATTAGTGTGCAAGTTTGTTTTACAGATCACATAGCTGCAGGTAACTACCATATTATTTTCTATGTCATTTTGTAGAACTTGAATCCAGCTAATGGGTGTAATGTTTACAAAATGCATATGTTTCGAACGTACCATAACTGTGTAGAGGTATTTAATATGTTATAAATGTTTGTATTCTAGAGTAACACAGTTGTCTTCATTATGCTCCACACAGCTTTTTGTTTCTGCAGAAAAGTTTCCAACAGGTGAAAGATTCTACTTAGTAGATACTGTGCAGCATTTATAAGCTCCTAGTGCCACCTTGGCCCACATTTGTCGCATTTATTTTGATGCAAATGTGCCGTTAGGATGCCATTTCCCACATGCCATATTTACAAAGTGGTGCAATGCTTGCTTTGCGCCACTTTGTAAACCCTTGTGCCAAATTATGTCTGATGCAGGTATAATATATGCAAGGTGGGCATTCACCCATCAGGGGGGCTGGAAAAATGCGGCAAGAAAATCTAAGAGATTTCCTTGCACCATTTTTTTAGCAATTTTACCATTATTTATAATGCGCCACTATGTACTCTGCATGAGTAGCGTCAACATTTTGACGCTACTCCTGCAGAGTACATCAATGGCGTCACAAAAAATGATGCTATAGGGGGGCACTAAGGGGCTAAAGCCGAGCCCAAAGATGGCTGACAACACGATAACAGCTTCTGTTGTTGAAGTATTATTAACCAATCAGATCTCTACACAAGATTTTTGGGGTCGCAAATTCTTTGCGCCCCTAAACATACAAATTTGTTTTCCCCTTAATTTCTCAACAACTACTGAACAGAATTACACCAAAACAAAAATACACGCTTTCTGGTCCTGGACCTACCTTCCTGCCAAATATGGTGTTATTCTGTCCAGTAGTTTTTGCGATATCACTGTTCAAAATCCCTACTGAAAAAAGAATGAAGAAAACGTGTTTTTTTGGTGCACCCCCTTTTTTCTCAGCCCCCCTCTCCCAACAGACGGATCACCCTGAAACTTTCCAGGCAGCAGCTGATGGAACTGACAATTTGTTTGAGAACGTTTCGTGAACATTCTTCAAGTGGCGCCAAATATATAGGGAAGTAAAAAAAAACGCTTTTTGTATAGAAACATGGTCCTACCTATAACTAGTGGCAACTGCCAGTAGATCATATATATATATATATATAATAAATATTGAACTATGCTTCCTGTTGTGGCCAGATGTATTCAATAGGATAAAAAAAAAGTATACTGCACCACAGGAGACTTATATCAGACAACTCTGTGATATGTCATGAAAATGTCATTAGAAAGTTGCCATCCTCCCCCAAGATAACCGTGCACATCTGACAATGCAAATATTGCTGTTTCTATTTACATATAGGCATTTCTATAGAGGGTGATTCTCTAGCTACTAGAAACTTCTTTAAACCTTTGTCTCGTCTCTCCTCTCCCCAATTCATCCAAAACCTTTAAAACCTTTATAAACACCCAAACATCCTTCTCAAATGTTCCTTTCCCTTTTTTGCTATGTCACACAACGAAGAGGCACACATGTTCACTACTTACAAAAACAATTTACTACTTCACCTCTCAAATCCATTCCCATCATTCTATCCCTGCTCTAAACTCTACTAAACACACAAGAAACCAGGAACACAAACATAACACAACTAATGCAGAAAGAAAAGAAGAAAAAATGATTACTCCACTAACTATTAATCTCTAATCTTCAATTCTGGAGTAGCATGCTACTCGCCACAAAGAACTTCAATGCTTCATGAGGGGTAATAAGCTCTATATATAAATACAATTTCCAATTTACAATTAGAGTTAGGGTTGGAGGCCCCACTTTGACATTACGTCTAGGGCTTATGGAAAGCAATGTAGCTAAAGTTGTAACTTTTTTCATCCAAAAAGTGAAAACGTTCAAATTAAATTTTTTTCTCAAAAAAGTGACAAATTCCCATTCTGAGTGGGGACTGAGAAGAACTTTAGACTTTTTTTCAAAAGTTACATTTTTTTCTAAGTTCCGTCTCATCCTGAGATTTGACTTAGAAAATAATCCAACTTTTGTCAATGTTAACATGTTTGCTAGCTCCCATGTCAGAATGGGACATTTTGGATGAAATTTTTTACTTTTTTCATTCAAAAAGTGAAAAAAATCCAAATTCAATTTTTTTCTTTAAAAAGTGATAAAGTCCCAATCTGAGTGGGGACTTATTTTTTTTTTTCATTCAAAAAGTGAAAAAGTGCAAATTCATCGTTTTCTTAAAAAAAAATTGACAAAGTTCCATTCTGAGCGGGACTTAGAAACATTTTTAACTTTTTTCATCCAAAAAGTGAAAAAGTGCAAATTCATTGTTTTCTTTTAAAAAGTGACAAAGTCCCATTCTGAGTGAGGACTTTAAAAAAAAGCATTTATTTTAATTTTATTGCGTTGTGCTTTGAACTTTTAAACTGGTTTGGTACTTCTGAATGCTTTATACATTTTCTTACGTTAATCCTGTCTGTTCTGTGCCATAGCTACACAGGGTTGAACTTAGGTTTAAGTTACTAAAACCTTCACTGCTCCTATCAAGAATAGTAACATTATTACTTATGGTGGACTAGAATCTACTCCTACTAACAAACCACTTTCTCATAAGAGAATGAGACATTACTGTATGGAGTATTTGGTTTTGAATTCTTCTATAAATTCTTTACCATTGTTCCAGTGCCTATACATGTTTGAATGGCGTTGAGGATCATTCATGCAGCTGCCTGGATGGGCTACATTTAAAGGTGGGAGGGTACTTACAAATTAATCACTTCAGGATAATAACAGACATGAGTCAAAACTTACGGGGCAAAACTGTGGGATCACAAGGTGTGGGATGTGGTGCAAATTGGACACAAATTTCTGCGGCTGAACAGAACTGTCAACAAAACTGGAAGATCTTCTGATTTTCAGCAATCAGCAGTGAAAGGCCAGAGCATCTGCGAAAAGACAAATTGTGTAACCATGTTATACATCAGCAATGAGGGAGACACTAAGGCCCACATTTATGTTTTTTTAGCGCTGCATTTGCGTCGTTTTTTGATGCAAAATCGGCACTATCTTACAAAGTACAATGGTATTTTGAAAGTTTGCGCTGCTTGTGCGTCACAAAATGATGCAAATGCAGCGCTAAAAAAGTATAAATTTGGGCCTAAGATTCACGCTTTTGACATTTGGGCCATTCAGGTTTATTTTGGAGTAAAGGGAGACCGACCGCAATATTCAGCTGCAATACACTGGCACATGCTACAATGCACCTTTTAGGAACAGACGTTTTGAGACTAGATAGGAAAGTTCAAATTGCAAAAAATGTTTAATATTACTACTACTACTACTTCTATTACTACTACTACTACTGCTACTACTGGAAGCCACTACAGCTTGCACCACCCAATCCTCCTGCCAGCGCTGCCAATGGCAGTGCCAACACAAGAGTGACAAATCAGACTATTGCAGCCCACCCACAGCTATCAGGATGGCTTGGGGGACAGTTATTATCCATTTGTAACGAATATTAAATTGTTATACATCCTTTGTTGTTTCTCTAAATTAAACAAACAGCACCACCATGTGAAAGACTGTTTTAAGTGACCTGTTGGCAGCTAAATGCCAGTGCTGGCACTAGAAACCACCGGCTCAAATTAAGCACTGCCACAATCACATAGATGGTGGACTGGTTGAATCAGCAGGCCACCATGTTTGTGATTTCTTTTAAACAAAGCAACAGAGCTTATGCTGCACTGGTAGTTGGGATACACAGTTTCTTTAACTCTAGAAATAAAAAATAAGCACATTAAGTCTGAGCAAGAGTGATTAGACTGCAATAAATGGATCATGTTGATGCAGTATAAAATTAATCTGCCATATCACTCCCTGCTGTTATGAGGTCTTCCACTGTTCCATTGTCTTTCATATGCTTTTTTCTCATTAAAAAAAAGCCTTTCAGAAATTATGTTAAGTATTGAATTACAGTTATTTTCCAAATTCGTAAGACATACCTCATACACCTTTTCTTTTTTCCATGCCATGGCATCTGTTGAGCTTACTGAAAATCTTTGCTCCGTTTTAGATCGATATTACAAGATTTTACAGAACAGGTCAAATCGTTGAGCCAGATTCGGTTCTATTGCATATTCCTCTCATCCATAATTGGATTGTCATGCCAACCTTCTCTACCTAAAGACCAAACACCCTACAAGTATGGAAAAGAAACACACAGGCGTTGTGCCAACACCAACAAGCATGTGCTCTTTTTACCTTGCAGGCTGGCTGTGTTATTCTCTCTTAGTAATGTTTAAAAGAAACCAGAAGTGCCCTAAACTTTCTGGTTCAACTTTAGCTCAATAGATTAAATTACTGATTATCCCTGTGTATGAAGAAAATGGAGTGCTGGTTTTGGAACTGCTCAAAAATTTCATTGAAAAACATTTTTTTTTTAAATGCCCGTTCTGAGACCCATTTCACCTAAACAGTTTAATCACTTTTTTCAAGATAAACTGCATTTACCATGTAGTAGAAACTCATTCACAGGATGTTGCGTTTTAACATTGTTTTACCTGGTTTCTGTAAAAACTCTATATTAGTAATTTTCAAGATAGGTTGCTTGTTGTCTTTCTGTCTATTACACGTCATCCTGGGGCCCCTGAAAGGATTTTTTACTCTTGTGTTCCAGGTTCAACAACCACCAGCGCACAGGTGAGACACCATCACTTTTATCACCTATGGAGGATGACTGAATCTTTGGACTTGGTGAGGGAGGTAGTAGTCAGAAACATTCAATCATAAATCAATGACATTATACCATAACAATTCTGGACACCATATCAATTTAACTCTAAGTCAAACTCCAAACTGAATAAAGTTTTGAAGCTTTATTACAATCCCAAAATCAATGTCACATAAATGGTGCGCAAAACTGAGATATAAACATACATGAAAACCATAGGCTGACCAAAACGTGTGAAAAGATTCAATCTAATAAACATCAATATAGTTAGACACTTCAAAAGAATTATGTAAATTAGCAACAATACATTATGAACATTATTACCTGAGACATCAGTAAATCATCAAAATACAGTTTTAACAATTAATTTCAGAGCTGGGCCATTCCCAACACTCACCAAAATTAGGACTTGCATGTGTGAGAAAACGTTGATTCATCGAGAAAGAGCAGTCATCATCTTTAGGGCATCAGTTGGCAGCAGCATCAGGACAGTGCAGAACATGAGCTGCACACAGGACAGATCAGCAGAAGAGAGTTAGTTGGCCTTATTAGTACTGAACCACATAACAGAAAAGGACAGTTAAAACTATGATGAGGAAACTCATCAGGAGACTCAGAGAAGGAATGTGAGAGCAAACAGACATGAAAAGAATTTCAAGACAAGAATAGACTGACTTCAAGGATGTTCAGAAGGGGGCTTCTCTCAGTTTCAAAGTTCTCACTAATTAAAATAACCAAAATCCATATGATTGGTCCTTCAGGTAGGCACATACTGGGCATCAATTTCAGCATCCAATCATTGAATTGCAGAAGGCACTATCAAGTTTGCAACTTTTTAAGTTTTTCACAGCAAAGGTCCATTGTTCTCCGTGTGGCATCATATGGTTCTGTCAAAATATTACATTTTCTAACAATCTGCAACTTGCAGCTCCTTTCACATAATCCACAAATACTAAACTAATATTCTTTCACATGAGTACAATAGTTTCCTGCTCCATTCAACAGCTAGAACAAATATTGGTACATTATTGCATCTGAAACATGTCACTTGCCTACAATACAAAAGGCCATTCAACATTACGTTAGCTGCCTAGGGAAAGAATTCAGGTCAGAGGGAGCACAATAAACAAATATTTTTCCATTAATGCTTGCAAAATGAATCTTAAGGCCTAGTGAAGCTAAGAAACCTAAATACACAATAATACATTGAATACATTAATAAACTTATTGTGCACATTAAAATTCAAATCAAATATTCAAAGGACATTATTTGTCTAAAACACCATTCATGTCATGTCAAAACAATTTTTAAAGTGTTTTTATTTTCTAAACACATAACTCATTATGAAATCCATGTATTTCAATTTAAATGTGTTGAATTCATATTCAGTTTATACTCATAATAAATTTACTCCTACAGTTTCTACCTCAAAATAATACTTTCAGGTTAATGCTTCTTAATAATTCACTCACAAAGAAATGCACAGTGTTTTCTTGTTCGATGTGGTGTCGGAATCGAATAGTGGCCACATGGCTCGCCATAATGCAAATGTGCACTTTTTTATTTCTCCATTATTTTCTCTATTAGACCTTTAAAATATGATTTTATAAGCTGCCATATGCTAGTTTTATACCTCTAATTCATTAATAAAACTTGACCTGTTTCAATTCGGTACCCTGTCATTGCATGACGTTTCACTTTTTTGAAAGTGCTGTAATCGGACTCTACCTTGTTCCAATATTTCCTCTTTCCATTGCTTTATTTCTATCCATATGATTCATGCCTCTCATCCTCCTCCTCTCCTTCCTTCTTGTATCCTACCACCTTGTGTTTCTCAGGAGGACTCTTCGACCTGCACATCTTCAATCATTTTTAAAATGTGCTTATTTCTCTCTTGCCACAGACTCCTCCTTCTTTCTACTTTTCTGTTTATGTAGGATTCCATTTCCATACCTTAACTACTTATCTTTTTGCCCTTTCATGCCTTCCTCCAAGCCCATTTCCTTGGCTATTTTTCCACTTCATTATTAAAACTACGAAACAATGTAGCTAGTACCTCCCTATTCCATTGCTGAATGTAGATAAAAAGAATTTTGCAAACATCCTAACTCTGTAACTGATTGACCTGATTCCATTGTGGTCCACCTAGAACAATCAGGGTTTATTACAGAAAGACACATGGGACACAGCACTACAAAGGGGATGCATCTGGTGGGTACCACAAACAAGCAACACAGGACTGGTACTGTTACTCTTATCTGATGCTGAGAAAGCATTTGACTTAGAAGGGCAGAGCTTCATTTTGGATGTCTTGTAATCTAGAGGTTTTATCTCTGCATCTTAAATATGCTTCTGGCTGTCTATGCTTGTCCTACTGTTCGTGTCCTGATCAATATTTGGTACTTTATGAAGCCAGTGATAGAGCAGAAGCCTAGACGTGAATCCCGTTTCTAGCCGCTGTCATTATGTTTTACTTAAAATCTTTTGAACAAAGGGTAAGGAAGATATCAAAGGTTAATCTGTGATAGGCACATTTAAATTGGTCCTATTTTAAAATTGTGTTATATAAAAAACAAATAAAATACATTAAAAGTAGCAGTTCTGCAATGCAGTTTGCATGGACTGAGTACAATAGGCAATGGAGTGTTCCTCAAGAACGAGGCATGCCATTACATTTCACTTTGCCCAGGTTTTACAGCGTGTTTTTCTGTATGTTGTTATGTGTCAGCATCGATTGAACCTACTGCGTTCTTTGTGGCCTGTGGGCTTCCTTAAGCATATTTTAGCTCCCAGAAAATGAAGCAAATGCGGCACCAAAAAGTATAAATATGGACCAAGATGTCTGATGCCAGAAGGAGCATGTTTCGTACTGAAATCCGCTCTCCTTGTCATTAGACAACCTCCAGTTTGAGGCACTGTGCTGCTGGAGACTCTGCAAGATTACAAATCGTGACATAGCAGTTTCCAGCAATGTCAGCATACATGCCTTGCAATATTTTTGTGGCCGGCACATTTTTGTCCACTGCAAAAATACCGCAAATTTTGAGGTTTGTGCTGCAAACTCTGCTTTTTTTGGCCACAAAATCTGCCACACAAAGCCGCAAAATCCTGGGGGTCTAGTTTAATATAAATGCTTCTAGGTGCTCTCTATATAGGTTTGTATTTATTTAGAGAGCGTGGTAACACTGAATTCTCTTTTTTGTGATTCACCTTTTTATTAGAAGTTTTAGGATGGAAATTTTCAGGAGCGTTACACTGCTGCTTACTGTTTTGGTTAGTAGCATGACTTCTGCTGCTTTTGGCTTTACTTAAAGATGAAACACCAGAGGTGGTCAGTCTTGCGACCACTTCCTGCACCTTTGTAAGTAAAACCAATGAGATGTGTAGTCCTGAGCTACGTTTCCTATCTGTAGAGCTTTTGTGTCTTTGTCTATTGCTGGCGAGTATCGAGTTAGCAGGTCTGTGCCGCACATTACTAGTATACTTGGCTGAGAATTTCCCTGCTGTTGAACCATCAATACTACGTAGCTCGATATTTCTTCGGTGCGAAATTCCTGTAGTATTTCGAGTGGATCACTTAGAGGAAGGAATAATTAGAAAGGGTATAGGAGCTACAAAACAGGGGATGTAAATTAAAAAAGGAAATCATCAGAGTTCACCAATTAAAAGCGCTTTGATTTCCAGTTATATTGAGAATGCCAATGGCGAAGGCAGTGCTTTAAATTGGTGGATACCGAGCATCTCTACTACTTTTATTTTAAGAGGAGTACCAGAACTTCCCATCAAAAGTGCAGTACTTTTATTGGGAGCAGCTAACGGGTACTCCTGTATACTGAGGCCCATATTCATACTTGGTTTGCGCTTAATTAGTTTTATGCTATTTCAGCGCAAACCTAATTCCATATTTATATTTTGGGTCTGTACACGTCTAGCTCCAAAGTTATGGAGTTTACATCGTTTTCTCGAGGGGAAAACCTACCTTGCATCAATGAGATGCAAGGTAGATGTTCCCGTCCAGAAAAGGACAATATGGCCTTTGCACTATATTTATCCCCCATGCTAAAATCTAGCACGGGGGATGGGAGCCTTAAATAATGGCGCTAAGCTTGCTTATCGCCATTATTTAACACCTGGGTTTGGGCAGTTGTAAGGGGACCTGTAGGCAGATTTCCATTGTCAAAGACCATGGAAATTGCCCACAGGTGCCCTTCCCTGGCCACAGGGACACCCCCGCCCACCCAGGACACCCCCACCCACCCCCAAGTCCAGGTGAGTATTTTTTTTTCCAAACACCGCTCAGGGGCCCTGACTTGGGGCACTCTGTATGGCTCTTTCCCCAATGGCCATGCCCAGGGGACACTTGTCCCCTGGGCATGGCCATTGGGGTGGTGGGCATGGCTCCTGTCTTTACGAAGACAGGAGCCATGTCCATAGGGGTTGTGCACCAGAATATGGCGCTACACTGCTTAGAGGCAATTGTTTTTCCTCTAAACAGTGTAGCGCCATAATTTGGACACAAGCCCAGGTTCCCCTTATGCCTCACGGGCCATGTTAGCAGCCTTTCCAAGGACACTAACAGGCCTTAGTGCCATTCCATAAATATGGCACCCGGCTGGTGTCATGGAATGGTGCTAGCCGGCGCTATACCTTTTGATGCAAACCTGCGCCAATGTAGTGTTTAAGGCACTGAGTGAAGGAGATTTATTTGGAATTATGACAATTAGGTAATTAAGGCCACTATTTTGTGCGCAATATGCATTTGTCTGATCTTAAAATTAAATAGGAAACTTCTGAATTCCACCAAGTCATCCTTATAGTGCCTTTTGTTTCTTAAAGAACACCTATCGAGTGCTGGGCAACAGCAATTGAAATAGTAAATTAAGTTTAAAAAAAATTGTGAATGCGTGATTGTGCAGATGTGGGGACGCTGTGACAGCCATACTATCACAAAACATAATTGCACGATGACATATGCAAGCGTATGACTCATCCTGTTGTTTTGTTCTCCTAATGCTGTTTTGCATTGGCAAACAAGCAAGCTTTATTTGTTTCAGGCAATGCAGAGCATCAATTGCAAAAGCCTTTGCAAAGTCAAAAGGCCGGGTAGCACCATTGAACACCGGGCTTGTTGACTCTGCCAATGCATATATACACTTGCAATCATTCTGTTAGCGTTAGAAAGGACGTAGCAGCTTGAAAGTACAAATGAAAGCAGCTATCATATCATTGTAGAGTGATTTCAAAGCAATTGTTATTTTCCAATTACCTTATACACAATACAATTGCACAAATATCCATATCACCAATATAAACCCAATAAAAACATGTTCAAATTAGTGAAAATGAAGGTGCTGTAAATATTAGTGTACTCATACCCACATAACCACTTTGAAGCCAAAATACCATGTTATAATAAGATTCTTTTTTTTTTTTTTAAAGAGGGTAGGCTTTAAATTTTGTCACCACTGTAATGGTAACTATTTGTAGACATTACTGCTCTAAGACAGCTTATTATTTTTTCCATGCGATATCTGCTGAATCTCTGAGAGTATTCTTTGTTTGAGAGCGTCTATACTGACATGTCTGGCGTATGCACTATTATGTTTAATAATAAAGACTTCACCTCTGTCTCACTGACAGTTTCCCTATTTTCAGCAATTCCATACAGGCACTTCGCATCTTTGTTGAGCATTTTGAGCCCGATTTTGAAGCTAAATGATTTTTAAAGCCACAAATTGCTAATTTAGGGACAAAATCTTGTTGTCACCTAGTCACTTCTTCAAATCAAACATGAAAGACAAAACCATGACGTCAATGCACAGAGTTTTAAAAATATTTCCTTCTTAAAACCTTCCTCTTTTACCTGCTAGTTTCCATTCCACCTGTTGGAGTGTGTCTTTTTAAACAATATTAACATAAAAAGTTTGCAATATATTGTGTGATGAAGTTGCATAGAAAATGTGTTAACATAGAAAATAATGCACACGCTTGAAATGTGCCCACGGGGAGTGGCTACCAATGTATACAAAGACTAATGAAAAACTTGTTAATTCTGAATTATTATGCAATAATGTTTGAATTTGTATCAGTATATCGTAATTAGAGTTATGTGTTAAGAGTTTGCTTTATTAAATTAGAGGGCCTTACCTTAGCGAGGATCTGGGCCTAGCTGCCTGGCCTCATATTAAAATGCATTTTCTAACCTGTAATGTGCTGTTTTTCTGAAGGACACAAAGCTGTATTTTTCCAGAAGCTATGTGTGTGTGTAGCCGTAGTAAATTTTTTCTCATGAAAACCGACTTGCTCAAGGCGACGTTCTTGCTGAATGCAACAGTGTAATCCGTAACAAGTGCAAGGTTAACTGTATTAGAAGAAAACAATGGAGACACTGACTGGAGCGCAAAGTGTAACTTTTCCTACCTGACATTCCAACTGACGAAGACGTCAATAATATGGACCAATCCGCGACATGAGAACTGTGGTTTGCGTAAAATTCTGACAAGATGCTTCGAAAATTATTGGACAGAGATAACAATTCACCAATTTCCAATGAGGAGTTAAGGGCTAATTAGACAGTTTTGATTTAACGGCGTGACTCAAGAAGAAACGGGCTTACTTTATTCCAAATTAACTCAATTTCGCCATCTCCATTTATCATTCCTATTGCTCTAGCGTTTTCCTGAGTTTATTATGAGTACTTTAAAACCATCCTCTACCCCATTCTTTGCTTGATGATAACTTCTCCTCCATATGAGGGAACGGGTCCTATCTTTAGCTATGCTATATTGAGACTTTGCCCAATCCTACCTCTGCTGATGGTGAATCAACTGATGTCCTGAGGATGAAGACTGACGTTGTTTACTGATCCGTTGGATTAGTAACTATCTGATGCAAATTGTAATTGTCTGTTTGCCTTTTCTTTCTAGGTACCAACTGCTATTTTGATAGAGGCCTTAGTTTAGATGTTTTTCCAAATTCGTGTTTACTAAATGTTTTGCATGAAGCCCAACATGCTAATACTGATTCGTAGTTAGTTAAGGCGTTCACTAATATTTTGTTCAAATAGACAAATGACTGAGTTCTTGCTTTGTTGAATCATGTATTACTGAGACTTTGCTAAGATGCTTCATATTAATGATGTGCCTAAATACTGAATCAATATTCTCAATGCATTGATTAGTTGCATTCTGATTGCTAATTAGAAGAGTTTCTAATGAGGTTTATTGCTAATGAAATTAACAGAGGTGACATTAGATTGTAACCAATTGGAAAATAAATATCCTAACACTTAACGAATTGGTGTGGTTATTCATGACTGAAGGGTCATGGTGCGTTCAACTTATTGATTCTTATTAAATGTTATTGATTAGTTGTTGACTAGCTATTGTAATTATTGATTGGTTTATTGATCTATTGGTTGGTAATGCCAAGAAGACATCTTGTACTGGAAGTCCCCAAACATGGTTCAAAGGTTTATCAACCTAAACGCGTCACCTTGTAAGTTTACTTTTTAAGGCTCTGATGCGCTAACAGTTTTTGGTAGCAGTGCGGATGGTTTGGCCCTTTGGGGCCCCAGTACGAGGGACTGCAGTTCTACAGAGTGGATGGTCCAAAAGTTGCAGTTTGGTAGAAAAGGTGTGGGTTGCTGGTAGAAATTGATGGGCGTGGTTTGGAAGTAGGCAAGGTGTACCAAATAAATTGGGTTTTTGTGTTTTTTTTTCCTTTCAATAATGCAAATTGGAGAGATGATGTGCCCCTAAGTCCCGAATGACTTTCCCGGAATCTCGGAGCTTGCTGAAGGGAGTTTGAGTATGTTCTCGGCGTTCTAGTGATAGTGTGAATGAAGTAGATTTTGTGCGTGCACAGCTTATGCATACCGCAGGTGAATTGTGAAGTTTGTGAGAATTTCATGCCAGATGATGATGTTTTAGTAGGAGTGTGTGTACTCCGCAGTATGAGAGTAGGGAAGTCGGCGAACTTCATGGGAGTGTGGTGCTTTGTGCTTGATGATGTGTGGACCCTGCGTGGTCTAAGACTCTGGAGTATATAGATAAGTGTTGAGACACTTGGTTTATGTTGTAATTTGTGCGGTTTAATAGGTCAATGGTGAAGTCGACAAGTCGAGTATGAGTCAAGGTGGGTGAATGAAAACTTAGATGGAGATTTGGTGAGTTCTAAGTGCACTAGAACAATGATCCATTGACAGGTCGAGAGTAGAATTTGCGGGTCAAATTTTGCTTGCGAGTGTGGGAGCTGAGAAGGAGAGAGTAGCGGCAGAGGCTAAGCGAAATCTCTGTAAAGTTCTGAAGCGATTGTGTTATCCTTTCCTGTAGTAAACCGGCAAAGTTTGAGTTTTATTTGGTTGGTGCTCGCAATATATTGCATTAGTTTTTGTGTGAATTGAGAGTGGGAAGACAAGCCACAAGACTTTGTCAGCCGCAGTGTGTGCGTGACGTCATTGGAGCCGCGCTGGAATAGGTTGGTTAGTGAGAAGGGTCGCGCACGGCTTGGCAGCCATCCGTGAGAGGCAATCGATTGAGAACGTAGGCGGAGAGAGTTCTGGGAATTAAAGTCACTTCCTGATTTGATTGTGAACAAAATAAAAGATGTAAAAATAAAATTTCTCTAGGCTTTAAAGAGCGCTTTGAGGGGAGACGTATATATTACAGTGAGTGTAGGGGAGGTTACACCGCCAAAGGATGCACCGGCTTATAATGTAATGGAGGAAAAGGGTGTCGCGCCATGCCTTTCGCTAAAGCAATGGTGCAAAGCTACAGAGAAAGAAGAGTGCTTGGTGTTTCCTGAGCATGAAACGTTCAATTTGAGGGTTTGGGAGAATTTGCAGAGGGTGCTAAATGAGCTAAAGCCACCTCTGAGCCCAGCACAGTTTGAGGCGTTAGCAATTTGGGAACTGATGGCAATACGACAACAGCAACAGAAATTTGAGAGGAGATTGAGGAAAGCAGAAAAGACACTAGTGAAGGCTAGGTGGGATAGTGCACAGAGAGTTTGGAGGAGAGAAACAATAGATGGAGTCAGGCTGTTTCCAGCAATAGCTCAAGAAGGTGAAGACAAAACAGGGAAAGCTACTTATAAGACTGAGAAAAGTCCCTCCAAAGACAAAGAGGTTAGGAAGCCTTTGTCAGAGGTAGATGACTCAGACGATGATGAGTTCCTTAATCAATTACTAAATGATCGACCAACGCCATATGCAATAGATGACAATAGACCGAGTACCAGTACATGTCCCACAGGTTCGACCTAAGAGAAGGTGACAACAAATCTGATACAGGTTAGTCCTGTCTCGACACCAGTCCCGGTGCAGAGTAGTTTTAGCGTGTCCAATGCCCACGGTATGCAATCTCAACTGCAACCACCACAGGTTCAGAGAATTTACCCAGATTTTCCAATTTTAGAGACTACCACAAATCTGATGATGCAGACAGAGCAGATATATGGAAGACCAAAGTTGATTGAGACTGTGCCAACTCTACCTTTACTGCCTCAGGTGCAGCAGCAAATGATTCCAAATTATACTTTGGTCATGGTCCGCGGTCAAACATGGCACCAGTGATGAACCAGAATATGGGAGTTAGTCCTCCACAGGTTTTGGGCTACAGACAGACGCCAGACGCCATATCTTTGCCTATTACAGTTGGTCGACCAGTACCATTGTATGCACAGGTGAAGCCTAGTGTATGCGATCAAGGGGTAATGACTCAAGATATGACAAGAGGAGAAAGCTCCCAAGGAATGACTCCATTGGAACCGGCATTTGAAGGATCTGGGTCCCTGTTAGACTTCAGTCCGATTTGGGTTCCTCCAGAGGCCATGAGACAGTCAGGTTTGAGACTGTTAACTCTGCAGGTCTCGAGAGTGAATATATCACAGACACCTTTAGCTCAGGCTGGGAATATCTCATTACAAGGTTGAACAGCACAACAGCTAACTGATTGGTTAGATAAGCTTAATACTCCACAGACTGCTCCTGTAGCCGCAGGAAGAACGGAAGGAGAAGAACACTTGCATTTTTTGAGGTTGGGAATGGAAGCAAATGAACTTGTTGAAGAGAACATGGGTGTGAACAGGTTAGAGTCATACACAGAAGCAGAATTGAGATACTTGTGTCCAAAGATAATTTGAGAAGTGAGCAGGGTGCACCAGAGGATGGCAAATTTGGCAGACAAATATGGCATAGATTTTGAAAATACCAAACATCTGAAGAGGAGCTACAGGTTAGATTTTGAGCCTAAGGACTTTGAACACATGAGTTCTACGGGAATGAAAGCACACCTCAAGGAGATACTGCAGAGTGCACAAGTTTGGGGAGCTTTAGAAAAGTGGGAAGGCAGATGGGCGAAGAAAAGAGACAAGAGGAAGAATGATTGCATAGAGCAGTCAGCAAGAGCATTACCGGACAGCGGTATGGTAAAGATGTTACCAATGAGAGAGACTGCTGGAGGAGTTCTCGTCCATGTACCATGGACCAGAGGTGATATTCTGTTGTTTACTAATGATTTTCCCAGGCTGAGGGAGAAGCCAATAGAGTGGTATCAGCAGATCGACAGGTTTGTGAAACTTGCGAAATGTCTTTGGGAAGACCTGAATACTCTCTGTGAGATCATAGTTCCAGCTAATTTGTGGCCTGAGTGCAAACGAAGCGTGGACTGGCCGACCGAGGAACCGTCAAGGGAAAGAATCACAGGAGCGCCGTCTCCTGAGGTGATGACATACGGTGATTGAGTTTTTGAAAACTAGAGTCTCGCCAAAGAATATTGATTGGCAAAGGATTGATCGAACGGCTCAGGAAGTCAAGGAGTCGATATATGCTTATTATGAGAGGTTGTTGAAGACATTTAAGCACTACAGTGGTACAGAGGTTGTTGAAGCGAAGGACATGAATCCCCTTGTGTTTAGGTTTGTGGAAGGGTTGAGACCTGAAATTGGCCAGATGATTAAGAGTCACTTGGGCCCGTATTTATACTCCGTTTGCGCCGAATTAGCGTCGTTTTTTTCTACGCAAATTCGGCGCAAAACTAACGCCATATTTATACTTTGGCGTTAGACGCGTCTAGCGCCAAAGTATGGGCAAAGAGCGTCATTTTTTTGCGTGAACGCCTTCCTTGCGTTAATGAGATGCAAGGAAGGCGTTCCCGTCTAAAAAAATGACGGCGACGCAAATGCGTCGTATTTATACTCCCGGGCAAAAATCACGCCCGGGAGTTGGCGGGTCAAAAAACCCCGCATTTGCGCCACTATTTAACGCCTGGGTCAGGGTAGGCGTTAAGGGGCCTGTGGGCTCAAAATGAGCCCACAGGTGCCCTCCCCTGCCCCCAGGGACCCCCCCTGCCACCCCTGCCCCCCCAGGAGGACACCCAAGGATGGAGGGACCCACCCCAGGGACATTCAGGTAAGTTCACGTAAGTATAATTTTTCATATTTTTTTTGGGTGGCATAGGGGGGCCTTATTTGTGCCCCCCTACATGCCACTATGCCCAATGACCATGCCCAGGGGACATAAGTCCCCTGGGCATGGCCATTGGGCAAGGGGGCATGACTCCTGTCTTTACTAAGACAGGAGTCATTTAAATGGCGTCTGGGCGTCGAAAAAATGGCGCAAATCGGGTTAAGACGATTTTTTAGCGTCAACCCGACTTGCGCCATTTTAAGACGCCCTAGCGCCATTTTCCCCCTACGCCGGCACTGCCTGGTCTACGTGTTTTTTTTCCACGCACACCAGGCAGCGCCGGTCTGCTTGCGCCGGCTGACGCCATTCCATAAATACGGCGCCCGCATGGTGCTTTGGAATGGCGTTAGACGGCGCTAAATTTTTTGACGCTAAACTGCGTTAGCGCAGTTTAGCGTCAAAAAGTATAAATATGGGCCTTGATTTGTTGCCAGGCAAAGCCGATTGACGAGGTGTTGCAGTATGCAAAATACTGTAGTGATAAGATTGAGTTGAAGCAGAGAAAGTTGAAGGAAAAAGCGATGGTGATGCAAATTAAGGCAGCACAGTCAGGGATGCAGGGACGTTGTCTACAGCAGATGGTGCAACAGCCGCAGGGAAGAGGGATGTTTCAGGCGCAAGTGAGAGGTAAAGGTCGAGGAGGTTTTGTGAACAGAAGTCTAGATTTGAACACTGTAGTAGTTCTGTACGATGCACTGGGAATGAAGAAGATGTTACCTTGTCATGCTTGCGGGGTCATTGGACACTGGAAGCGGGAGTGCCCGATGATGGTGCAGTAGGATGTTGTTCAACAAAGCAATGATGTCAGTTCATTCCAAAATGTGAGAGGACCGAGACTGAGGGGTCCAAATCCGAATTTCCAGAATAATGTGAATCAGATGCAAGGGTTTCAATCCATGCAGCAGGTGCAGATGCTGTGTATACAGCTGATGCAGTTGAAACAAATGCAACAGCAGGTTCCCATGGTGCCTAGACAGCAAACGCAAGTGCCTTTAGCACCAATGGAACAGCAATAGGTGATGCTTCCTCAACAGGTCACAGGTCAAAGAGTGAGTCAAAATCACACAGTGCAACAGTACCCATTGTGTGGTGAGAATGGAATAAACGATGAATGGTCGGATGAGAGTTCAGATAGTGAAGAGTGTAGGCTTGCAGCATCCTAAGAGGTAGACCAGAAAGGGCCCTATGTTCAGGGGAAGGTAATGGGCCACAAGGTTTCATTCTTGGTTGACACAGGAGCTACACTCTCTACAGTCAGAGGCGAAGATGTATAGTGTTGAACTCGGCAACTTTGCTTCCAAGTGAAAATACAGAGGCTGAAAATGTGGAAGATGTAGAACATGATTGTCTTGAGGTAACAGAAATGTGCACCAAACTGAGGCCTGATATTAAAGATACCCAATTGGAAGAAAATGACCAAATTATCTTTGTAGATGGCTCATGTGTAAGAGGCTCGGTAGGAGTGCTGAGAGCTGGATATGCTGTGTGCACGATCTCCTGGAAGCATCTTGGCTTCAAGGAGTGTATTCCGCTCAGGTAGCTGAACTGGTTGCTCTTACTAGAGCTTTTCATGTCTCTGCTCAAATGAGAGTGACTATCTATACTGATAGTCGATACAGATTCGGAATTGTCCATGATGTTGGTCAATTGTGGTCACAGAGGGGTTATTTGACCTCTTCTGGTTCGTCAGTGAAAAATGGTGAGAGAATCAAAGAGTTGTTGCACTTGATTCAGTTACCTCATGAAATTGCCATGGTGAAATGCAGTGCACACCTGAAGTCACAAGACTTTGTTTCAATGGGAAATGGATATGCGGATCAAGTTGCAAGGTTTTGCGCATTGAACTGTATATCGTTCAAGGATCAATGGGAATGGTTGCCTGAAAAAGAAAATGAGACATGCACAGGTTACGCATTAAGGGTGATTGACGTACTAGAAGAATTGAGATTGTTGCAGGGTCGTGCCAGCAAAGATGAGAAGCGTTCTTGGGATAGGATGCAATGCGTGCAAAGACCAGATGATTTGTGGGTTTCAGATGAAGGGAAAATGGTCTTGCCAAACAATCTTTTGTCACAATTTGCAAGGTTTGACCATGGTCAAGCACATATTGGGAGGGACGCCATGATCAGGTTGTTCAAAATTGACTGGTTTAACCCAAAGTTCAGAAAAGCTGCAGAAGTGATTTGCCATCGGTGTGTCCTCTGCCAACAGATGAATGCAGGGAAATGGACAGTGGTGAATTTGATTCACATTGGGAGAGATGGAGGCCCATTTAGCAGAATGCAATTGGATTTTATTGAGATGCCTGTGTGTGGAGGTTTGAGATATGTGTTGGTGATCATGTGTATCTTTAGTCATTGGATTGAAGTGTGTCCTACACGCAGGAATGAAGAGCCTCAAAGTAGCAAGGCTGCTGCTGCGGGGTATTGATACCACGTTTCGGTTTTCCGATCTCTTTAGAATCAGATAGGGGAAGTCACTTCAACAACGAGGTGGTTAATTTACTGTGTGCAGTGTTGAACATTGAGCAGAAGTTGCATTGTAGCTACCGCCCTGAAGCATCAGGACTAGTGGAACAGATGAATAATACCCTTAAGTCGAGAATGGCGAAAATGTGTGCAGCCACAAATTTGAAATGGCCCGATGCATTGCCTTTGGTGTTAATGTCAATGAGAAATACACCTAACAAGAAAACAGGATTGTCCCCTCATGAGATTCTCATGGGTCGAGCTATGAGACTGCCCACAGTGTCTGCGAATGCTCTTGTGAATATCACGGATGATATGGTGTTGGACCACTGCAAGGGTCTGGCTGATGTGGTCTGCTCTTTTTCTGAGCAGGTGGAAGCTACAACCCTGCCACCGATAAATGATCCAGGGCACAACTTGAGAGCTGGTGACTGGGTTGTCATCAAGAAACACGTAAGGAAGACGTGTTTGGAGCCACGTTGGAAGGGACCATATCAAGTAATACTAATGACTACTACTACTGTGAAGTGTGCGGGAATTCTGAATTGGATCCATGCCAGTCACACGAAAAAGGTGACGTGTCCAACTGATGAGGAAGTTGAGTTGTTGAAAGTATCAACAACAGATAAGGAAGTCTCAGGGCCGGAGAGTGATTGAAGGGGAACTGAGACAGAAGGAGAGCCCGTTGAGGACGGGTTGGTCACTCCAGTAAGAGACAAAGGAGGAGAGATCCAGAGGGGTGACAGTGAGCCTATCTCAACTAAGGCTGCAGGAGAGCCAAATCAGATGGAGGTTCTTCCAGAAGCAGACGATTATGGGGATGAACTAGAGCATTTGACAGACCCAGAAGGCAAAGGAGTTGAGGTGGAAGAGAGTCAGGGTGTCCAACCTCCTCCTGAGCAGATTGCAGGTCCATCAAGAGAAAACACCATAGAGCCGAGAGAGAGCGAAGGGTTGCCACAGGAAAGATCAAAGACCAGAGAGATACTGAAAGGAGACAAGTGGCCAGAGTTGCAAGTGAAAAGGGGAGAAGTGGCTGTCGAAGATGCAATAGTGGAAGAAGTTGATACAACAAGGAGAGAAGATCTAAGTGAAGGAGAGTTGCAAGGTGATCGCAAGTTGAAAAGAAAAAGAGTAGCAAACAGAAGATACGCAGGTCCTGAATGGGCGTATGCAACGACAGCTGAATGGCAAAAAGAGTTCTTGGCATTTTGTTTTGATCGAGAGATTCCAGGTCAATACTTTGGCACCTGAGTCTGGCTGAAGAGACGGAATTGGTGTAAAGATAGAATTAAATTTGAAAAATTGAGAAAAGAGACGGAGAATTTACCGGATGAGACTTTGAAAATCTGAATTGACTTTTGAGAACTGATTTCGACAAGCTGTTAACCTGAATTGACAAGGATCCTGGGAGCGAAACTGAAGCTGTAAATAATTGCTGAAAGAAGATTTGCTTGCTTTGACTTTGCTGCAAGAAAAAAAAAGAAAAAATAAAGAAGGAGAGAAGAAATGTATTCTAATTATCCTCTGTTGTTGTTTGAATTAACCATCCTCCACTTTTTGATTCTTTATAGATCATGGCTAACACTAGGCAGGATAATAGAGGGAGAAGGCGTTGTAAATATTTGAGTGCTGATTTGTGTGTTGTGTGTGTGATATTAATTACGGTTGTGATTGTGGTTATGACACTAATGGATAAGAGTGGAACTAACAATGCTACAATTCCTGAGACTACTACTGCACTAACAGCTTGGGAGAGATTTAAACCGGATACAAGATATTTGCATGAGGGAACTAATGCAAAAGGGGAACTTTCCACTAACGTTTTCTATTACTTGCTGAGTGAGTATGTTGACACAATGGATGCGAGGGATTGCTTTGTGTGCACACAGATCTCTGAATCGATACAAGAGGGGGTTACCTATCATAGCTTGCCATTAACTTATGGGATAAGTTGTAGTCTGTTACTAACAAGATTTTATAACCAAGAGGAGATCCAATATTTCTATTCAAATCATGACCTTGAGTTTTCTTATGTGCCTATATTAGAGGATTTGAGTGGGGTAGCTAGATACTATAGTATAAAGTTAGTTAAAGGATTCTTTGAGTCGACATTGACGATTAGTACATCTTATGCACATCGCAATCATTTGACATGCTTGCTTACACCTGTAGAGAAAAGCTTTTTAGACCACACGGAAGATATGAGTAAGGTATTAAAGGGTAAATTAGAAAAAGATTTGCAGCAGCGGGCTTTTGCTAGTAGTGAAGGTTATGGTGCAATTAGGGA
Source organism: Pleurodeles waltl (assembly GCF_031143425.1). NCBI lineage: Eukaryota > Metazoa > Chordata > Amphibia > Caudata > Salamandridae > Pleurodeles > Pleurodeles waltl. Next base: position 1,537,930,236 of record NC_090440.1, on the reverse strand, counting down.
ACAAGGGAAGCAAGCTTTAGATGCATTACACATAGGGAAGCTTTGCATATCTAGGCCGAAATCATATTATGACAATGTGTTTGTGGGAATGAGTGAATGTAAGCAAGTGTTTTTGTTTCAGAGTAAATGGACATTCATGTTAAATGGACAGGATCCAGCGATCCTAGGGATCTATTACATATGTGAACCTAATGCTTATTTTGTCTTCCAAAGGAATGGTATGGGACATGTTATTTGGGGATAGTTTTCATAAGATATATCAACTTGACGATTTGAAAAGGTTTCTGAAATTGTCTGAATTACATCGTACTTGACAGACGAGAGAGACCGCTGCTGGTGTAGTGGGAGAGATATTTGGGGCGATAATTCCCTCAGTGGGTGTTATCTTGAACTCCATAAAGATTCGAAAGTTGTCTACTATTGTGGATAACATGATGACAAATTTTTCAGGGGCTATACTCCTGATTGATACTGAACTTGCTGTGTAGAGGGCTATGACTCTTCAAAACAGGCCTGCTGTAGAATTTTTTTTAGCGAAAAATTGCGAAGTTTGTAGAATCCTTAATGAGCGTCACTGTTGCGCATATATACCAGACAATAGTAATGAGATTAGAAGTATGCTTACTAACTTGACTAGGAATAGTACAGACTTAAAGGAATTGAAAGAACAAGGTGTTTGGCAAAAGGTTGGAAAAGGGTTTTCTTCAGTGGGGAATTGGCTTAGCAATATTTGGCATGGGAAGTTATCTAAAATAGTACAAGAGATATTGATTGTTATAGCTTGCCTATTTGGATTGTGGGTCGCATGTAAAATTAGCAAAAGAATAAAATTGAAGATGGCGAAAAATAATAAGCAGAGGGAAAAAAAAAAAAGGGAAAAATTGTATAGGAAAAAATCAAAGGGGAACCCACTAAGGGAAGAGACTGAGTCGACAGCATTTTTGGATGTAAAATTTGTGGGGAAGGTTTTGTGTGATGATGAGAGTCATCATAGGAGGGATTGTTGGAGTGTGTCTTTTTAAACAATATTAACATGAAAAGTTTGCAATATATTGTGTGATGAAGCTGCATAGAAAATGTGTTAACATAGAAAATAATGCATTTGAAATGTGCCCACAGGGAGTGGCTACCAATGTATACAAAGACTAATGAAAAACATGTTAATTCTGAATTATTATGCAATAATGTTTGAATTTGTATCAGTATATGGTAATTCGAGTTATGTGTTAAGAGTTTGCTTTATTAAATTAGAGGGCCTTAGCTTAGCGAGGGTCTGGGCCTAGCTGCCTGGCCTCATATTAAATTGCATTTTCTAACGTGTAATGTGCTGTTTTTCTGAAGGACACAAAGCTGTACTTTTCCAGAAGTTATGTGTGTGTGTAGCCGTAGTAAATTCTTTCTCATGAGAACTGACTTGCTCAAGGCGACGTTCTTGCTGACTGCAACAGTGTAATTTGTAACAGGTGCAGGGTTAACTGTATTAGTAGAAAACAATGGAGACAATGAATGGAGCGCAAAGTGTAACTTTACCTACCTGACATTCCAACCGATGGAGACATCAATAATGTGGACCAATCCGCGACATGAGAACTGTGGTTTGTGGAAAATTCTGACAAGATGCTTGGAAAATTATTGAACAGAGATAATGATGCACCAATTATTATCCAATAAGGAGTTAAGGGCTTATTAGACAGTTTTGATTTAACAGCATGACTCAAGAAGAAACGTGCTCACTTCACTCAAGATTCACTTCATTTCGCCATCTCCATTTGTCATTCCTATTGCTCTAGCGTTTTCCTGAGTTTATTATGAGTACTTTAAAACCATCCTCTACCCCATTCTTTGCTTGATGATAACTTTTCCTCCATATGAGGGAACGGGTCCTATCTTTAGCTATGCTATATTGAGACTTTGCCCCATCCTACCTCTGCTGATGGTGAATCAACTGATGTCCTGAGGACGAAGACTGACGCTGTTTGCTGATCCGTTGGATCTGATGCAAATTGTAATTGTCTGTTTGCCTTTTCTTTCTAGGTACCAACTGCTATTTTGATAGAGGCCTTAGTTTAGATGTTTTTTCCAAATTCGTGTTTACTAACTGTTTTGCATGAAGCCCAACATGCTAATGCTGATTCGTGGTTAGTTAAGGCGTTCACTAATATTTTGTGCAAATAGACAAATGACTGAGTTCTTGCTTTGTTGAATCATGTATTACTGAGACTTTGCTAAGTTGCTTCATATTAATGATGTGCCTAAATACTGAATGAATATTCTCTATGCATTGATTAGTTGCATTCTGATTGCTAATTAGAAGAGTTTCTAATGAGATTTATTGCTAATGAAATTGACAGAGGTGACATTAGATTGTAACCAACTGGAAAATAAATATCCTAACACTTAACGAATTGGTGTGGTTATTCATGACTGAAGGGTCATGGTGCGTTCAACTTATTGATTCTTATTAAATGTTATTGATTAGGTGTTGATTAGCTATTGTAATTATTGATTGGTTTATTGATCTATTGGTTGGTGATGCCAAGAAGACATCCCGTACTGGGAAGTCCCCGAACGTGGTCCAAAGGTTTATCGACCTAAACGCGTCACCTTGTAAGTTTACTTATTAAATCTCTGACGCGCTAACACGCTAACACATCAAATTATGATACACTCACCAACTGTTTGCACACTCAGAGGTATTATGGAACATGATCCACCTTCACCTTATATAACAAACTTAATTTTGCTTGCACGACTCCTAACGTGGGTGTGAAGGGAAACGATCTTTACAACGCAACTGGAGCCACGCAGGCTGCAAGCACGCAAGCGTTACCACACTTGCCCTGACCAATGCAGGTGCCTGAACCACCCAAATATGTAGTTAAGGCACCATGCATTTGCGTAGATCAGGCACACAGGAGGAACAGCCAGAAGAGAAACTCAGCGGCCAGTAAGTGGGGCTGAGGTGGCTGGGGGGATTTTTAAGGACAGGGTAGGGTAGGTGTTGGAGTTTAGGGTTGGGGTCGTTTTTAGTATAGGGTGGGGTAGGTTTTAGGGTTCAGGGCAGAGGGTCGGGTAGTATTTACGAGAGGGTGGTGTCGTTTTAGGGTTCAGGGTGGGGTCAGGGTAGTTTTAAGGCAGGGCTGGATAGTTTTTAGGACAGGGTGGGGTAGGTTTTATCGGTTAGGGCAAGGTGGGGGTTAGGGTTGTTTTTGGGACAGGGAAGTGTAGGTTTTAGTGTTTAGGTCTGGGTAGTTTTTAGGGCAGGGTGGGGTAGTTTATAGGACAGTGTAGGTCTTAGGGCTTAGATGTGAATGGGGGCGGGGTCGTTTTAAGGACATTGTGGCGTAGGTCTTAGCAGGGGTAGGCAGTCAGGGTAGTTTTTAGGACAGGGTACAGGAGTTTTTAGGACAGGGCAGGTTTTAGAGTTTGGGGCGGGGTCTAGGTAGTTTTAAGGAAAGGACAGGGCATGTTTTAGGGTTTAAGGTGAGGGTTCGGGTAGTTTTTAGGACAGGGTGGGGGAGTTTTTAGGACTGGGTAGGTATCAGAGTTTAGGGGCAGGGTAGTTTTTAGGACAGTGCAGGGGCTGGGGCAGGGGTCGGGCTAGTTTTTACAACAGGGTGGGGGAGTTTTTACGACAGGGTAGGTTTTAGGGTTTAGGGCGGTGATCGGAGTAGTTTTTAGGACAGGGCAGGGTAGGTTTTAGGGCATAGGATGAGAGCAGGGGTCAAGGTAGTTTTTAGGACAGGGTGGGGGAGTTTTTAGGACAGGGTAGGTTTTAGGTTTTAGGGCGGGGTTGGGGTCAGGGTAGTTTATAGGACAGGGTGGGGTAGATTTCAAGACAGGACACAATAGCTTTTAGGGTTTAGGGTGAAGTCGTTGTCAGGATAGGGCAGAGTAGGATTTGGACAATGTAAGTTTTAGGGTTTAGGGAGCGGGCCGGGCTCGGGGTAGTTTTTAGGAAAGGGTAGGTTTTAGGTTTTAGGGCGGGGCAAGGGGTCAGGGTAGTTTTTAGGACAGGGTGGGGGAATTTTTACAAGAAGGTAGGTTTTAGGGTTCGGGTGGGGTAGGTTTTAGGACAGGGCAGGGTAGGATTTAGGGTTTAGGGTACGGTAATGGGGGGTGGCTAGTTTTTAGGGCAGGGCAGGTTAAGTTAGGTGTTAGGGTTCAGTACAGGACCAGGGTTCGGGTTAGGTTTTAATACTGGGTGGGGGAGGTTTTAGGACAGGGTAGGTTTTAGGGTTTAGGGCAGAGTGGGGGTAGTCTTTAGGACATGGTGGGTTAGGTTTTAGGGTTCATTGCAGGGGGTCTGTGCCTTTTTTAGGACAGTGTGGGGTAGATGTTAGAACACAGTAGGTTTTAGGGTTTAGGGTCAGGGTTGGGTAGTTTTAGGACAGGGCAGGGTAGGATTTAGGGCACGAGACAGGTAGCTTTTAGGACAGGGTGAGGTAGTTTTTAGGACAGGTTACATTTTAGGATTTAGGGCAGGGGGTTGAGGTAGTTTTTAGTTCAGGGCAGAGTAGCTTTTAGGATTTAGAGAGGGGCGGTTGGTCGAGGTAGTTTTTAGGACAGGGCATGTAGGTTTTAGGTTTCAGAGCGGGGCTCGGAGTAGTTTTGAGAAAAGGGTTGGGTAGTTTTCAAGACACACTAGGTTTTATGGTTTAGAGCAGGGCGTTGGGTAGTTTTAGTACAGGGCTGGGTAGGTTTTAGGGTTTAGGGCAGGGTAGTTTTCAGGACAGAGCGGGGTAGGATTTATGACAGGGGTGTGGGATGGGTAGTTTTTAGGACAGGGCGGGTAGTTTTTAGGGCAGGGTAAGTTTTAGGGTTTAGGGGAGGGAGTTGGGGTAGTTTTTAGGACAGGGCGTGGTTAGTTTTAGGACAGGGCAGGGTAGCTTCTAGGGTTCAGAGCAGGGCAGTGGTCAGGGTTAATTTTAGGGCAGGGCAGGTAGGTTTTAGATTTCAGAGGGGGGTCCAGGTAGTTTTGAGGAGAGGTTCGGGTAGATTTTAGGACAGGGTGGGGTTTAGGGCCGGGCGGGTTTTGGGGTAGCTTTAGGACAGGGCGGGGTAGATTTTAGGACAGGGCATGGTAGTTTTTAGGTTTTAGGGTTGAGGCGGGTTGATGTCATTTTTAGGACAGGGCAGGTTGAGTTTTAGGGTTTAGGGCAGAGATTTGGGGTTCAGGGTAGTTTTTAGTAGGGGTGGAGTCATTTTTAGGAAAGGGTAGGATTTAGGGTTTAGGGCAGGGGCAAGGGGGTGGTGGGGTTGTATCACACAGCCATGCATGGCATTAACACATATACTTTTAATAAGCATGCTTTTTACTTAAATTTCCTTGCAAAGGCATGTGTGGTAAAGGCATGCTTGGTTAAGATGTGGTCGTTGTTCCAACTGCATTGTTAAGCCTTGCCAGGTTCTGTGATGCAAGGTTCTTTCATACAACCGGGTGTGAACATTGTTCCTCTCTACGCAGGCCAGTTTGCAAGCAAGGATGTAGTTGACCATAAGGTAAGCTGATATAAACGAGTGCGTCAGTTACATGTTGTTGTGTAGCAGCAAGCCTGTGCAGTTATCTCATTGTCTTTGGCGTCTTCTATGTTTATCTTCAGTGACAGCAGTTCTAATTAATCCATCTATTAATTGACTTGACATCTTGCCTGGTAGAAATTTGAAAGGGAAAAATTGCTTGCACTGCACTCTTAATGTATGTTTTATGTTTTCTTTTTCAGCTCATACAGGGCCACAAGTACAAAAATCAGGTTTTGAGATTCGCAATTTGCGACTCGCAAAAACTGATGTACAACAGTGTCAATGACCCTTTTTGCGATTCCCAATGGGGTCGCAAATGACCTACCTCATGAATATTCATGAGATAGGTCGCAATTTGCGACCCCACTGGGAATGGCCGCCCTCACAGGGATGGTGGACTGCTGGAGACAGTATACCACCATGTCTGTGACTGCTTTTAAATAAAGCATTTTTTTTTTTTTAAATGCAGCCCATTTTCCTTATAGGAAAACAAGATGCATTTCAAAAACAAAAAACTAAAAGTTTTCTTTTCATTTTTTCAGAACAGGCAGTGTCCATAAGACCACTGCCTGCTCTGAAAAAATACTTTTGCTGCCATTCACAAAGGGGAAGGGGTCCCCTGGGGACCCCTTCCCATTTGAGAATGGGTTAGCACCAGTTTGAAACTGGTGCTAACTGTCACGGTCACAAAACAATCATACATGGGACTGCGACTCACAGTTAGGAATGGAACACCCCTTCCTAATTGTGACTCTCAAACCCTTTTTGCGATTCGGTAAATAGATTACTGAATCACAAAAATGGGTCTCTACATCCCAAATAGCATTTTCCACGTCGCAAACGGCCCGATTCGCCGTTTACAGCTTGGAAAATGCTTCATACATCTGGCCCACAGTTCTTGCCAGTTGTTTCAAAATAAGAAAACACCAATTTTTCATACTTGCGATTCAAACTCATTTGTTTTCTCTTTTAGGACCTGGGGTTTAGCTTATTATCCATTATTGACTAAAATCACTACTATTCAATAGATTGCCCCGAAACCTGTTTAAATTAGTATGTACTCCTACATGGAAAGGTGAGGGCTTTGGAAGATGAGAATAACTGCTCACTAAATAAGCAAAGGATATATTTTAAGAAGGGGTTAATGTGAACTCAGTGTTAAGACCCTCTTAAACAGTGCCTAAATATATGACACTGTTATTCTACCTGTCTGCTCCGGTTCACCAAATGTGTGACCTATAAAACTCTTATTTTTGTTTCATTGTGACACAGTTAAGAGGCACATGCAGAAATGGCTATTGGTTGTCCATCAAGCATTTTCAGGCATAACAATTTCAAGAGTGGTAAAGAATGACAGAGGGTCCCAAACATGAAGCGGATCATTTGCGCTACTAAACGTGAATTGCTTTATTTTTCTCTATATTTTGTCGACATTGCTATCTGAAATAATTCCTTTGCATTGTTAATTTTGTAAAAGATAATTTGATTTCCTGCAAAAGGAAACTGTACACTGAAGGTCTGTAGACCTCTTTTTCACTTGGATACTATATATTTCTGAATATAGTATCTCCTAATCACTGTTACTTATGCTGTTTTAAAATGTCAGTAAATTGCCTTTCACTGACCTGCATTTAATCTTAAAAATACTGGTATAGTTACATGATAGCATGTGTAATAATACTTTGGGCCATATTTATACTTTTTGATGCAAACCAGCGGCGGCCCTGGTTAGCGTCAAACATTTTACTGCCGGCTAACGGCATTCCTACTCGCCATGTGGGCGCCTTATTTAATGATTGACGCTAGGGGATGGGCAGAGTAAAAAAAAATTACTCTAACCAGGCAGCGCCGGCGTAGGGGAAAATGGAGGTTGTGCGTCATACAATGGTGCAAGTCAGGTCTGAGTCAAAATTCATGTCTCAAACCGGACTTGCGCCATTTTTTTACGCACAACCCCCATTGAAATGACTCCTGTCTTAGCAAAGACAGGAGTCATGCCCCCTTGGCCCAGGTCCACTGGGCACAGTGGCATGTAGGGGGGCCCAAGTTAAGCCCCCTATGCCACTTTAAAAAAATAAAATAATTATACTTACCCCAACTTACCTGTACCTACCTGGGATGGGTCCCCCCATCCATGGGTGTCCTCCATGAGTGGACAAGGGTGGGGGGGTGTCCCTGGGGGCAGGGGAGGGCACCTGTGGACTGCTTCCATGGTCAGAGACCATGGAAGTGAGCTCACAGGTCCCTTAACGCCTGCCCTCACCCATGCGCTAACAAACAGCGCACATCTGTCTGGGTGCCGTTTTTTAAGACCCGCCGCCTCCTGTGCGTAAAAACGACGCTGGTGTGTAAATGAGGTGCACAGGCCTTAAAGTCTTTTTTTGGACGGGAATGCCTACCTTGCATGTCATTAACGCAAGGCAGTTTCCTGCATCCAAAAAATGACGCACCCTGAGGTTTTTTGATGGTCGCGGGTCGGGCGTCATAGTTTAAATATGGGGCAAGGTTTGCGCAGAATGTGCGTCAAAATGTTTGACACACATTCGGCGCAAATAGAGTATAAATATATAAAAGCGGAAAAGGATTGCTATAACTACGATTTTGGAAATGTCCTTACAGAGAAAAGCAAATTACTTAGGTTCTTCAAAAAAGGCTACAAGAGAGGCTCAAGATTTCTCCTCAGTGGTTTAAGTGAAATCATTTTTTCAAAAAAGCAAGCAAGGTGCATGTATTTCAAACCATTGAGTGCAACAGTAAGCAGAGTTTGGAATGTACCCTATTGTGTTATCTTGTGAAAAACGGATCAACACCAAAAAAGAAAGTTTGCTGATTGACTATCTCTGGCTACCCCCTGAAACTCCTGGATTGATTTCCCGACTCCACAACTTACTCCACCACACTTAAAATTTGAAAAGAAAAGGTTATTGTGATGAAGAAGTTAACCTCATGCCTGCACTCTTAATCCCCCGACACATGCTCCTCTCATTGTTCCACCCATAAGTGTACTCATTGGTAAATTATCAACTCTTGTAACAATACTTAAATCATCTTACTTTATGATGTAAAGGGCTGTACTGCATTTTAAAGTCAGGCAGGTCCTATAAAAAGTTTTAAATAAATTTGAGGAGACCAGTACTAATCTTTGTTTTTGTTTTTCTTTCAGTGTATGAAATATGTGTGCAAGATCAACCACATGCAAATATTGAACAAAAGATCTATAAGGATGAAGCATGCCATAAAGATCTTGCAATGCTGAAACAGCTGAAAAGAAAAGCCCTACTTTGTAAGCACACTTGAAATGGCTTGTGTTTGCTGACCTTTATCTATTTGTACTTTTTGCTCTATCTTCTGCAGAATCGTTTGGCCAAGTGTGTTGAAAATAAAATCTACATGATGACAAGACATTTTACTACCCATTTTGTTTCATACAATATTTTCAGTCTTTTGCCACAGTCCACCATATTAAAAATTTAAAAAATTGAAACCTGTTCCTCAACTGCGGATTAAGAAAATAAGGCCCAGGTTTAAGAAGGCCTAGCACCTCTTTCTATCACATTAGCAACATTTTTTATGATACTAATGTTGCTTAACGAGGCCAAATTTGCCGCATCAGTTTTATAAAGTTTTGCAATGCATGCATTGCGCCGCTTTGTAACACCTTGTGCCATATTATGCCTGCACCAAGCATACGGTATGCAAGGGGAGCATTCCCTCATTAGGGGACCACAAAGATTGCGCAGTGGAATCTACAAGATTCCACTGCACCATTTTTAGTGGCTATTTTTAATGCCTGACAGAGGAGGCGTTAAAAGGGGGTACACCATTATTCTTAATGGGCCCCTATGTACTTTGCAGGATTAGCACCAACATTTTTGGTGCTAATCCTGCAATGTACTACAAGGGCATTAAAAAATATGACTATTTTTCCTAATCTGCACCATGATGCGCTGCATTTTAAATGTGGCGCACACATGGTGGTGCTAGGGGGGGGCGCTAAGGGGCGCAAGAAAAGTGGTGCTGCATAATATACAGCACCACATTTCTTGAATTTGGGCCTAAGTGTGACTCAAGCTGAAGGTTACTTTAGAATGCAAAGTATGACATTCTTGCAATGTCTACTATGGTCTGATTCATTTCATACCACAGTCCACTTTTTAGCATACAGATCCATAAAACACAAATAAAACTGGATTATTTGTTATTATTATTCATTCAGCTGTGAAAATAAGGAGATTTTATTACATCCAATTTCTATTTTCTTTGGTATAGGGAGGTGTAAAGTGGTGAGTCTGAGAAGGTATTCCTGAATGAATTAGTGTACCCAAATTATACTTCAGTGACAAACAGAGAGTGTAATTACCTCAAGTAGTAATACATTCAAAACTGTTTTGCACATTCAGGGGTAATCCACAACCAGAAAACGTTTAATCCTCACTCATTCTGAGGTTGTCCTGAATCATCCTAGAGTAATCCACACTCATCTTGACCTTGCAATAAAACCATCACACGGTAATCCACACTCATCCTGAAATTGTTGTAAACCCATCAAGGGGTAATACAGACTCATTCTGAAGTTGTCCTAGAATCATCCTGTAGTAATCCACACCCACCCTGAAGTTGTTCTGGAATCATTCTGTAGTAATCCACACTCATCCTGAAGTTGCCTTGGAATCATCCTGTAGTAATCCACACTCATTCTTAAATTGTCAGTGGGTATTCCTGGAGTAGTACACATCATGCATAATTAAATGAAGTAATCAGAACACCATCCTAGAGCATTTTTCAGGATGACTCTAGAGTCATCTAATTTAAATATTTTGCCCTTTAAACATATTCAGGATGGTTTGTGATGACTTCTCCAGATAATTACATTCAACTGCAGGATGGAGTCATCCAATGACTTTAGAATGATTCCAGGATGATCTTCCTTTTTGAAGTGGGAAAATTAATCTCCCAGAGCAGGACTCCCTTGATAAATGCAACATGCTTTTCAAAGGTGAAAGGTGTCTGGGGAAAACCATGAAGGTGTGAGCTAAGGTGCAAGATTCTGACTCTGGCAGGTTCGCCCCACACCTATATAGGGGATAGGGAGATAGTTAAACTCAGGGGAGAAAATAACTTTCATACACCATTTTCTGCACATGGTGGGTTACGGGCCAAATGTAGGACATAACATTGTGGAGAGAGATCTAAAGTAAGGTGCCTTGCTGGGTTCAATAAGGTCTAGAGAGCAGCATGTTCACCAAAGAACCAAGGCTAAAAGTGCACATTGTTGAAGAGGCTCTGAGATTGACAGTTAAGGACAGATAAAGCATTTAATTACACAGGAGAGATAGCTTTTCTATAAAGCCATGCTAGCATAGAAGAGAGGCTGCCCTTAACGGCAACAGAACACTTTCTGCATCCTATGGCTTTCTTCTGACTCCGTCCGGAGAGATCTTAACAGGAGCCTTTTTAATGGACAGACACAAAGCGCCACACAATAGAGAAGCACAGGGTCCATTGAAGATCAAGCGAAGAGTCAAAGTGCGTAAATCACAAAGGATTTATTTTAAAAGGATGGTGGGCACAGCTCGTAAATTCGAAAAAAGAGGGCCCGAGGTTCACAGTAGCCAAATTTGAAAAGGTCACTTTTAAAAAACGAAATATATAGAATACTGCATTTTTTACGCTCATAAATGTCTCTTCCATGATCTCCTGGGTGCCACCTTACTGGTTGTGTTTTTGAATGAAGATAGGATCCAGTGAGAGCAGGCAATTTATCTCAGGTGAGAGAGCATTGAACTAGCATGACAATAATGGTTACCAGCTGTGATTACTGGAAAGGCAGAACAAAACCTCAAAACAGTATTTTGTGCATTCGGACGTGGCCTTATCCAGTCAAAAACCCTTGTGGACCAAACCTCATCTGCTTTCCTTGTGCCTCTGCAACATTAAGCAAAGCCTCAATCTGAAAAGCACTACAATAAAAAAGTAAGAACGTGATTATGAAATTATGCAGTGGTCGTTATATTCCGACCAGTGCACCCCTGTTTATGCCGTGGTCAAAATCATTTTTTTAAAGCATTAGATAATTATTGCATGCATTAAATAACTCAACCTTCATTAAATTTCGGAAGGTCAAACCTGTCGAAAGCTAACTGGGGAAACCATGCGGTATTTACCCTATCATGCGGATTTTGGTGCATTTTCCACAAAAATCTGCATGTTATTCCCCAACAAGTAATGGGTGGTATTTATCACACTCAATAAATGATGTACCCAGTGGTACTATTATTTATCATGTGTGATAAATACTATTTATACTTGTAATTATGGGCTAAGTAGAGCTGAACAGCCTGTTGATCAAACTTTGGCCCAGATTTATACTTTTTTTAGTGCTGCATTTGCGTCATTTTTTTATGCAAAAGTGGAGTAAACTTACAAAATACAATTATATTTTGTAAGTTTGCAGCAGTTTTGCGCCAAAAAATGACACAAATGCGGTGCTGAAAAAGTATAATTCAGGCCTTCATTTTCACCTCCCCAGAAGCCATATAGCTCTAGAAGAGCAGGGCAGGTTTCCTCAGTTCCTCAAACACATGATACCAGTATTCACAACCAGCAAACCAAGCTTCGTGCCTATCAGCTAGCCTGCAACTACTATTAGCAATGTCTGACACTTAGGAGTCGAGGTCAAGGCTAACCTTTCCCGTAAGAGCTGAAAAAACAGTTTGCAAAAAATGCCTTAACAGAGAAATCATCTTTTTCACACTTGCCCGTGTTCGTGCTACACTGGTGGCATTTGCTTTTTCATGAGTAAAAATGTGCAAGTGAAATAATTTTTGTTTTGCTTTTTAAAAGTAAAAGAGCTAGCTGGAGGTTGATTTATAAAGTCTGAGGTCGAGAGTGGTAATTGGTGTCCATTTTGGGTCCATTAGTAAGATGTTCCCACGACTTTAGAGGTATAAGATTTCATCTATCACAATTTGAGCCAGTAGCCTCTGATTTCCTGGGCACCTGATCCCCTCCCCCAAACCAATCACCACATTCACACACGATCTGCAATGGAGTTCATCTCCCTGAAAAAAACAAACCAATTTCTATCCATCTCAGTCAGTGCTTCTTTCTGGAGCACCAAATGCTCCAGCAGCTGCAAGAACATCCACTGCTGAAAAGAGAGAAATAGCGTGCCAGGCCATATGTGCCATCAACAGTAAGCCTTGGGTACTACATCATGACATGCTTTGGATTCCCCATTTTTTAAACTGGCCACCACATTCAAACATAAGGATGCAGTGACCAATTGAGCTAGTCAGTTAGTGGTATATTTTGCAATAAACAAAAATAGGGGATCTGCTGTGGTGTGCTACCGGCCTACACCCTAGCAGAGAAAATGTTTTTGATTGTTTTGATCACCGTCAGGCATCCCAACAGCAGCAACTCCACCATACTAGTGGATGATGACAGCAATGGGTGGGAATGTAATTGTAATTGTAATAGCATTTATATAGCGCTTGCTACCCCTGACGAGGCCTCAAAGTGCTTTTCGGCTAACAGTGAACTAAGAGGCAGGTCAGTTGTTATTTTCACTCATAGGGTGGCCTGGGTTCCGATTACACATAAACAACACCCACTTTACCACCTCCCCCCCCCTCCAAGACTGGCCCTCTTCGCATAACAGACTAAACTTTGCTGTCCCTGAAACAATGTTTGTGAGTACCAATGAACTAGTTCATAATGTGGTCATAGTCAGCCTGTGCCTCACCTGCCTGTCCTGAGTTGGTTCGTAAAGTGTTCCTATGCAGTGTGTGCACTTGGCTGCATTGATCTGGTTCATAAAGTGCTCATATTCAGCCTGTGCCTCGCCTGCCTGTATTGAGCTGGTTCATAAAGTGCTCATATTCAGCATGTGCATTGCCTGCCTGTCCTGAGCTGGTTTGTAAAGTGCTCATATTCAGCTTGTGCCTCTTGTGCCTGCACTGACCTGGTTCTTAAAGTGCTCCATATTCATCCTGTGCCTCCCTTGCCTCTGCTAAGCTTGTTCGTAAAGCACTCATATTCTGTAGCGCTATGCTGGTTATCTAGTGCCATTAAAAAGCTCTCCTGCACGTGTGAAGCACTCTGATCTTGCCTGGTATGAACCAACAGCTCTGCTGCTCCAATCAAACTCCCTGAGCAGCCCATATGCTCCACTTGTGAAGTCACTTGCACATGTAAGGGACTTGGAGTGGTTTTGAAGTTGTGCACTGGGACTAGAGTCAGCCAAAAGCTGTTCATGTAAGCATGGACCTGTAGTCCCAGAACAGTTGATAAGTGTTTGCAAGCACAAGGTGGTCCAAGAGTGAATGAGCGAGTGAGTGAATGAGTGAATGAGTGCATGCATGTGCATGCGTGCACAGGAGGCCATTCTGTAGATTTGTGGCAGTGTGAGTATAAAGTGTGCGTGAGAGAGAGAAAAAGTGAGTAAATGAGTGAGTGTATGTGTGTGATTGTGTGCACATGTGCACACAGGAGTCCATTCTGGATCTCCTTATCTCCTTTGTAAGAGTGGGTCACAAAATGGAGGATTTAGATAGCCTAAAAGACGAGGGCTGTTGATTTCAGATAGTTCCTGCAATTTTCTGCATGGCCCTTGAAGTCCAGGCTCCTGTGAATTGAGGGAAAGTGAGAAAAGCCCTTTTGAACTCTAAGACAGTCCCAGTCCCCTTTCTGACATGTTCTTCCTCAGACATGGATACAGATGGGTCTTTATGTGTCAGATGGTGAGGTAAACCCAATTCCTTTTGTGCCATTTGGGTTGCAAACCCCTGTGAGGGAACACTGGGATTTTCCATTTTGTGGCAACATTTACAGAATGAAATCTGACTGGTAAGTTTCACTACCCTGAAACCAGACAACCACAACAACTCAGCTTGGAGGAGTACACATTACTCATCTACAAAGCTAGTATAATTATGAGATGGCATCCCCAGGTTAGTCTTTCGGCGATTTCTCCTTGCCCAATGTCAAGCAGTCCAAAGAAGTGCACAAGGAAAAAGTTGGGCTGGTGCTTTTGGGCACCCAGCTCTGTTCTCAGATCAGTCAGAGAAAAGCCTTAGCTGACCACATTGAGTCCAGTTCAAACCACAAGGAGCTCTTCAACATCATCAGAGAGTTTGGCAGCCCAAAGCCACAAAAAACAGCATCACCCCCTCCCCAAGCCCTCAGACTTCCTTCACCTTCATGCGCTCACTAAAATCAACACTGGCCACCAGCTTCCCTCATGGGACCAGTTGCCCCCAAGGTCACCACCAATATCATGAACTTGTTCACTCAGGAGCCCCTCACGCACCCCTGCCCGCAACACACATTTTCAACCTCAGAAGCCGCAAGATCAGCAGCAGGCTCACCACCCTCTTAAACTCCTCACTAGCCACAGCCACTTTACCAGACAACTGGAAACATGCAGAAGTCAAACCACTCCTCAAGAAACCATCTGCTGATCCAATCAAACTAAAAAACTACAACCCCCATCTTCCTTCTCCATTTCCCCACCAAAATCCTGGAAAAAGTCATCAACAAACAAATCATGAAATATCTGGAGCAGAACCTTCTTCCTGACACCTCTCAATCTGGATTCTGCGCCAACCACAACACAGAGACTGCCTTGATCGCAGCCAGTGATAAAATTAGAGCCGTCCTTTACCGGGGAGAAACAGCAGCTTATCACATCCTGATCAGAAGACTGCATCACATCTGTATCCAAGGAAATGCCCTCAAGTGGATTGCCTCCTTCCTCACTGGAAAAACGTGGAAGGCCTGCCTACCTCCATCCACCTCCAAACCCAAGGATATCATCTGCCGTGTCCCTCAAGAATCCTCCCTCAGCTCCACCTTCTTCATCACTCACATGATGCCGTTGGCCCTATATTGTCTGATCCCACTGACTGAATATCATATTCTATGCAGATGACACCCAGCTTATTCTCTCACTGTCAGAAGATCCCGCCAACGCAAGAACCATCTTTCACAGGTTTGTGACGAGTGTCACCAACTGGATGAAGGACAACTGTCTGAAGCGCCCCTTGCAACTACTCCTTGTAGGCCTTGGAACTAAGACCGTTACTCAAACTGCATGACCATGGCAGAAACCTTGGGATAATCCTGGGCAGCAAACTGACTTAAAGTCCCAGATTAACACAGTTGCCTTTGCCTGCTGTTGCACACTTTACGTGTGACAAAAAGTCTGAAATGGCTCCCCTTGAACTCCAGATGTACTGTAACTCACTCCCTAATCACCAGCCGATTGGAATACAGCAATGCACTCTATAATGGATCACCACACACCTTCTGCAGAGACTCCAGACCATACAGAACTCCAATGCTAGACTCATCCTCAACTTCCCCAGATGGGCCCATACCATTCCCCACCTCAGAAAACTCCACTGGATCCCCATACAGAAGAAATTCCAGTTCAGGCTAATGACTCATGCATGCAAAGCTCTACGTAACCAAGGACCAGCCTACACCAACTATTGCCTGAATCATGAATTTCCACCACTCTACCAGACAACTACGCGCCACCTCCCTCTCACTCGCCCACACACCCTATATCCACCAAAGCAACAGCTGATGAAGGTCCTTCTCCTACATCGTGCTGAAATCCTGGCATTATCTCCTTCTGCAGCTATGGACCTCTACCCCTCTACTGGAATCCTACTCAACACCTGGCTGTTTGACTGAGTCACCTTATCCATCTTGATCCTCACACACCTGGATACCCTATTGGGGTGATTAGGTGTGCTATATAAATCAACTTCATTGATTCATTGAGTAACATAAGCTGAAATCCTGCCGCAATCTTGCTAGTAATATCTCTGTGAGGAGTCTTGATGAAAGGGGCATGTCCATCAGTAAGCCCAAGGCCAATCTTTGGGAAAAACTATTTCAGAGGAGGATATCCTCTAGCTTGAGGTCATGCAGTGGTAAATTATTTCCCTTCAGCCATGACTTGAGACTTTGGGATTATAAACTTAATCTGCAGCATTGATGCTGACATTCCCAGAGACCACACTCCCAGTGGGCACATCTTGGAGACCCTGGTGTACAATGACTGGGTGGCATTTCTATTCCCACATTAGACTACTGTAACAATCTTGCCAAGTGATTTGGAATCAAAGCTCTTTTTAGATGGTCTTTCTGATCATTTGAATGGTGAGTTTATGTTACGTCAACATGACTAATTGACTGGCCCAACAAAAATATATGCATCTTACCTAGGGAGCTGAAGGACTGCCACCAACATTAGCCCAAGATCTGAGGCCTCTTTGACCTCAACACCCCTGCAGAAGCTACTTGAAAGTGAAAATCATGGTCTACACGAATTTGCGGTATCAGAATGGCCGAAAATGATGTGACTACTACCTTGGTCAGCTGACGTGGACAACTACAAATGGCGAGAACCATGAATGTCAATTCACCAAAATGCCAGGGTTAGCAGAAACATCACATGCCCTTTGACTCCAAAGATGAGATTACAGTAAGTAACATCAAATGATATATCAACTTGTTTATTCCACAAAAAGTGTTACCACTGATAGCGCGTCAGGACTTTGATAAGTAAACTTACAAGGAGACACGCCTAGGCTGATGAACCATTTAACCACGTTCGGAGACTTCCCAGAACGAGATATCTATTAACATCACAATCAATATAACAATTAGTCAATCAATATTCACAATACCTAATCAACAAGTTATCAATAACATTCAATAAGAATTGATAAAGTGAACACACCATGACCTTTCGGCCATGAATAACCACACAAATCTAATTGAGTGTTAGGATATTTATTCCCTATTAGTTACAATCTAATGTCATTTATGTTAATCTCATTAACAATCAATCTCATTAGTAACTCTTCAAACTTGTAATTAGAACACACTTAATCAATTCATAGGGAACACTTATTCACCATTATCACATCATTAATAAGAAGCAGTTTAGCAAAGTCTCAGTTGTGCGAGATTCAACAAAGCAAGAATTCAGTCATTTGACTATTTGCGTCAGATTTTAGTGAACCCTTTAACTAACCTCCAATTAGCATCAGCATGTTGGGCTTCATGGAAAACAATTTAGCAAACACAAATTTGGAAAACATCTAGCTAGGCCTCTATCAAAAGAACAGTTGGTACCTAGAAAGGAAAGGCAATTTTCATCAGATAGTTACCCCTCCAACGAATCAGCAATCAGCGTCAGTCTTCTGTCAAAGCCCAGCTCACCTGAGTTCTTGTTCAGTTCTGATGGAGGTTGAAGACAATCCGACCCCACCCTGAAACTGCTTGTTCCAGCACACTAGTTTTTAAAACAGTGCACTAAGAACAGAAGCTCAAGGGAAGGGGGGAAGTGGATAAAATAAAAAAAAGAGAGACAACACCGTTCTTGCGTTTCCACTGTTGAAGTGCTGCACAAATCTGCGGCCCTTTCTGACTTCTGTAGAAACTGGTGCCTAATGAAACATAAACAAAGAACAGATAAGTGCAACCTATTCCTAAATGGGTTCCTGACTATCCCTTTATTTATTAGAAATTCTCTTCTAAAAGTACCTCTTGGATCCTGGTCTCTAGTTTCCAGGTTTGGAATGTGTTACTGCTCTGGGATCTGTTTTCTATTACTGTAAAGCTTCTAAAACATTAAACAAATACCGTTATCAGAATTACCAATATCAAACATTCATCATAATATAACTAAAGCCTAAATTCCCAATAGCAGACTCACTTTTCCCATATTTCCAGAATCTTTTATAAAACAAATACTCTACTTTTACATCAAAATACAGCATGTAATTTGTGCATGTCCTTGATTTACTGTTTGCCTTGCTGTTAATGGTTTCCACTGTTCGATTCTTAAAAGTTCCATGAAAAAACAATGTTTGCTTCACAAAGTTCTGCAAAATATTCTTGTAACAAAGAGTTTGAATCACAATGTTCGTGGAAGGTATTTTGTTTCAAATTGTCTATACACAAATCCAGAAATTGTTGTCAAAGTTCTTTCAGGTAATAAAAAGTTTTGCACTTACTTGTTGCTGGCAAGAGATACTGATCAGTCTAACCTTGTCTTCTTTCTCTTTTGAAGGTTACTCGTAGGAGAGAGGCTGAGGCAAGGAGGAACCGGAAACCGGAAGAAGGAAGAGCCAGCAGCTGCGCCCATTGAAGTCAATGAAAGTCTGTAAAGAGGAGGAGTGCCAGCGCCGAGGGATCTGTTCTCAGGTAAGTGGGAGGTAGACGAGCACAAGCACTGGGTGAGGCTCGGGGGATGCCTTTTACAGACAGGGCTGGGTGTGGTTTGAAGGGCTGGGTGTGGTCCTCACATGCTGCACATGTTCTTGGAAGGTGTGCAGAGCTGGGTGTGGTTTGAAGAGCTGGGTGTGGTCCTCACATGCTGCACATGTTCTTGAAAGGTGTGCAGAGTTTCAGTTATTATGCAAATGAGTTGGATTAACACATGGCCTAGGGAGGAGTGTTTTAAAGAAGCCTTTGTAAAAGCAAGGCTCAATGTGTAAACAAAACAGCACATTAAACAACATACACAGAAGCCTAGGGGGGGGGAAGGTGAGATATCAAGAAAGTCTTTCAATAGTAAGTTTAAAAGGGAGCTATTACAGAACCCACTAGTGCAGTGAGAGGGGACATGCTCTTTGCTGTGTACAAACCCTAACAGTCTTCGTCCTCAGGACATTAGTCGATTCAGCATCAGCAAGAATAGGGCAGGGCAAAGTCTTAGTATGGCATAGCTAAGAATAAGCACCTCCCTCGTAAGGAGGAGAAGTTAGGCCCATATTTATACTTTTTGACGCAAACCTGCGCCAACGCAGTTTTGCGTAAAAAAAGTTTACCGCCGGCTAACGCCATTTCTTTGATCATGCAGGTGTCAAATTTATACTTTGACACACGGCGGCGCAAACCACAGGTGTGAGTAATTTTCTCTGACACACAGCAAAGCGTCATGTCGTAAAGGAAAATGACGTTAACGTGGCGGAAATTACTGTGAGCCGATTTACGACAACGCAAACCGGATATGCAGCGTTTTTTGACTCAATTGCGTCAAAACTCGCCTCAAACACAGCAATTTGTGCGGCGGAGAGCCAAAATGGATCCCAGATGCTTGCACATACCCCAGGAAGATGACAACAGACCAGGAACCAGCCAGGAGGGCCCACACAAGACCCAGGACAGGGAGAAGAAGAAAAGAAAGTGTCACTTCAGTGCAGAGGAGCAGGAAATTCTGGTTAAAGAGGTGACGGAACACCAGCACCAACTGTTTGTCACCTCAAAGTTTCCAATCAGTAGGAGAGAGGCAATATGGCAACAAATTGTTGACAAGATTAACAGTGTGGCAGAAGTACGCAGAACAGTTGAGTGCAAGAAACGCTGGCATGACTGCAAGCGCAGGACCAAGGAAAAGATGGCCAGGAACAGGAAGGCAGCACTGCAGACTGGAGGTGGGAGTCCAGCACACCAGTAGGCCCTGGACCACATGGAGGAGATGGTCGCAGCCGTCATCCCTGAGGAGATCGTCACAGGGATTCAAGGGCAGGACAGCGCAGACTACCAGGATACAACGCACATGTAGGGTAAGTCGCATGGGGAATTAAAATGCACAATTGTTAACTGCCAGCGGGGGGAATACCTACTACACGATGCATGTAAGTCATTATATTCAGGGAGTGGCATGGGTAAAGGGGCACGGCACCGGGGCATGGCCCGTTCAGAGGAAACCTGGGGCACACCACTACACAACACCAACAACCTTTCCATGGTTGTATGCTGTCATGCCAAGGATGTTGCAAAGGTAAAGCCAGGCCAGGAGGGAATGGCACGACGTCAAACTGGCATCGCGTCATACGTCAGCCACTATACTCCCTACATTAATTAGGGCCCAATTAACAACCTCTAGCCGTACCGACAACTGGAATGTAACATTGACAACAGTTGCTACTACCACCTCCGCTGTGTGTGCTGGTCAAGTAGCTAATGGCAGTAACTTCCCCATGGATCAAAAACAACCAAATTAGAGGGTTTAGGATGACAACGTTAACAATCCCATGAAACAAGACAAATGTTCCAGTCCTGTCAAATGTGAATGTCCATAGTTGCCGCAAACATCAGCCAATCTCATCCACATTAGGAGGTACACAGCACTAATGCCATACCCATGCTGCATATGTCAGGGTCCATCCTGTGCCTGGGTCACAATGCAACATCCCACATGTCATACTGCTCAGACAACAGCATTGAGGGGGAGGACAAATGTAACTGGTCACAGCAATACTCCTGCACAGTCAGAGGAGGAAATAGGACACTGCTACGACTATCAGGGCAATCCAATGTACCACACATTCCCCAACATCATCGGTACACATTACCAATGCTGACATCCATATTGTGCCATAACAATGCTATACATAGAATATGCTACATTTCAACTACATATAGGTGGATGTGAAAGATCAGATGCTGGGGCAGGTCCAGATAGTTAAGTGTGGTGCTAGTGCCATCAGAGCACCCACAGCCAGTGAAAGACCTCACCATGAGAATGGAAGTATACGGAGGGTTGAGTAGGACAAGAAGGTGGCAAATCACTATTTGGCCAGAACCAACACCTAGAGGAAATGATGCTGACAAGTCCACAAACTGACCACAATACATGTGACACGCAGGTGGGGCATAGGCCTGGGAGAATGCCCATCTGAAAGACAGGAGCAATGAACAGGAACCAAGATCACAATGTGAAAATAATCAAAAGGCAGGCATGTCACATTACAAAGTCCATAACACTGACACCCTAATTGTACCGTATTTCATTGCAGAAGACGTTGAATCTCCTGCGGATATGCCTGTCCAGGACTACCCTGATTACATGGATGACGAGCTGACAAACACCAGCCAGCAGACCCTCCAAGAGGTCCTTGAAACCCTCCAGGCCCCACCTTCAGTCACACAGATACAGCAGCCATCACAGAGGACCCACCCACCACCCCAATTGTATGACCTGCCAGCTCCAATACAGCTGAGGAGTCTGACGACACTGGCACCAGCTTTGAGAGAACTGTAGTCGGAGTACAGCGGGAGCTGGCCAAGGAGATGCGGGTGGTGATGCAAACTATGGCAGCCAGCCTAGAGGGGATGCGTTTGTGCATGATGTCAACTGAAGAACAGGCCGCAGCTATGCAAGGGCGAACAACTATCTTGCAGGAAGTAGAAAAAAGGCTGAAGGAAATCAGCACAGCTGTAATACAGTTGACCCAACACCTACAACAGCAATCCTGTCAACGTATGCACAAATGCAACATTGAACCCCTCATGGCCGACCTGGCTGCCTACCACCGTGATGTGGCTGCTATTCTTAAGAACCAGCAGATCCTCCTTGCTGCAGTACTGCCCTTAGGACCCCCACAGGTAGCAGCTACCGGGATGTCTGACTCCATGTCTACACACACTGAGGTGTGTGTTGCCCCTTCACAACCACCACCACCAAGGGCAGAGGAGGCAGCACACATCAGAAGATGAAGACCAGAAACAGATCACCTTCACACGTAAGAGTACCCAGTAGCACTAGTCCCTGCCACATGGCCACCTATTACCAAGGTCCTGCGCTTTGTAACATGCCAGTCTTGCAACAACTGTACTCAAGCACTGTTCTGCAACCCACTGTTTATCTTGTCAGCCTGCCCTGTGATTGTCTCTCACTAACTCATTGGCATGTGCTGTCGCTCTGCACTGTCTGACACCTCACCCCAGCATGTCCAATGACATGTCCTTTTGCACTTGTGTAGGATCAAAATGGAAGATGTCACTATAATGGACTCATAATCATGGACAATGTACATAGAGCACTACAGCACTTTTCAATAAATAGCACTTACACAACCACTTTGTCTCTGTGTAATGTGACACATCAACCGTGCAGTAGATCAGTGAAGTTTGCCCCCTGTCATTTATTATAGATTGTCAATACAACTGTCCTGAAATAATGTTGACTGATAACTATGCACAGTGGCCTGGATTGTACCATACTCTGCCCTTCCTGAGGGTTATTTCTGAGGTAAGTAGAAACTATACACCATAATGCTGTGTTGGACAGAATAACGCTTCCTCAAGGGATGTCAAATCCAGAAAATAGTGCCTTCAAATTGTTGCTTCAATGCAATACTTACGTATGTGACATTTCCCACAAATTTAAGCTAACACACACCAAACTGCATGAATGGAGGTGTATGAGTTTACATCCAAATAAATAACCATGCTGAACAGTGTAACAAATGATCTATGTGAGTTATGTACACTATACTACAAGATAGATTACTACCACTCACCTTATAAGGATTTCCTTGGACATGAGACTGCAGTCAGACTTAACACAGTGCCCCCAATACTAAATCTGGAAGCACAGTATGTGGAATTGAAAACATACATCATGAAATAACCACACTTTGGGATCCATAGTAACCGTGATCGGTGGTTGCAATGAATGGCCGAATCTTAGCTAAGTAGCTTTGGGGTAGCTGCCAATGTTACAGCTCAGTAGGTACTTGTTTACAGCATAGGACACAAAATCTAATACAAAAGAGACACTGTTCACTCATGCCAAGGCCCTAATCTACAAGCATTTGACACATACTATAAATGGTTACCTAGATATTTATTATGCAGTAAAAACAGAAGTGAAAACTCGGGGAAAGACCTTACCTAACCTAATCTAATCTAACTACTCTTTACCCACAACTGTCCCTAACTAATCTAAGCTAAACTTACTTATCACATTTAATGAAACAATCTAAACATCAACCCCCCGCCTCCCTTATGAGACGGGACACATGGAGGAAAACAGATACTAACCTAAACACGTACTATCCTATACTAAACAAATAAATATTTGTTTGTATTTTTTTTTTAAAACATTTTTTTTTAAAACAAGAACCCCAACATTGCCCTCTACCCACCCACACACATAAAAATAAACAGTAGAAATATTCAGAAACCCCCACCCCCCACCCACTAACACTAACTAAACTAACAGCATATACTACCCTAACACTAAGCCCCCTAAACCCACAAAGTATAAGAACCAGGAAAGAGGAGGGAGGGGAGGGAATCATGTCCGTCTACATGTCTACAGGTTGGCCCTTCTCAGGGTCTTCTTGATGGAATGCACCCGCCGGTTGACCTCCTGCTGCAGTCTGGTCATCTTTCTTAGGACACGGTCCAATTTCCTTTGCACATGAGAAAAAGCAGCAGGGTCAATGGCTGCAGCAGGGGTGGTCTGGGTGCCAGCCGAGGAAGTATGGGCATGTGTTGTGGTAATGGCTGCAGGCTGCCCTGCAGGTGGTGCTGTGCTTGGTCCTGGAGCAGTTGGTCCTGCAGCAGTTGCAGTTTATGGTCCCGCAAAGGTCCCAGCTGCTGTTGGTGCCACCTGGGTGGTAGTGGTGGTGCTGCTGGCTGTGGTAGACACAGAAGGGCCGCTGTGTGCAAATGCCCTCCAAGCTCCGGAGGCTCGTTCATGGCGATATCTTCAGCCAAAGTTGGGGTACCCAGATTCAACATAACGTATGTGGTGGTATCTCATTGCCCGCTGTTTAAACTCTCTGACCTGGATGGGAGTCATATTTGCAGCTGTTAAGAGAAATAGAAAATCAAACATTAGGTACTGCATTGTGTGAAATGGCAAAAGAAGTAAATCAGACAATACATCTAATGTACTTGTAACAGCACATATCATCAAAGAGATCATTGATTGTCCCTGAGGAAGTACATGGCAAGCCAGCCTACAACAGTCCTATCACACATAGCACATCCAAACCCTACCAGATGGGTAAAAACTGGCATGATTTTGGCATCATAGTTCTGACAGTTGTCAGCTAAATATCATGCTGCACATCCTCCACCACTGCCAGGGCAACAAATGTCATTGTACGGGATGGCAATCTAGGGCCACATGATCTGCGAGTTGTAAATGGACTTGCCAGTATAGAAAGCATGTGCTAATCATGAGTGGGTGTACTAGAATCAGACAACTACTTCACTGAATTACATGTCTGTGTACCAAACTTGTATCATCAGTCCTAGGTACACTATTCACAACCCTATGCCTGTGTGTGGGGGGCAATAAACTAACAATTTCTAACAAAAAGGACAACCAGGAAGCTTAGGAAAGCTGGACATGGGTTTGGCCCAGCACACACACCACAGGTAAGGAGGATCCCAAAATGGGAGACAGCTAACCCTTGGACAATCCTATCAACACTCATGTTTGGAAATGCAGACCTTTGTCCACATCATTTACTACCAGTAAGCCATGACTTACAACAAACTGAGAGATGCAAAAACACCTCTGGCCATGAGTTGCATGCCCACCTAGGCCATTGTACTCAAGTGCCACATACTCGTAGCACTACATGTGGAGCTACATGCTGCTAGGAAGTTTAACATACAGTTCAACATGTTCATTAGTGAATAGGGAAGCAGAAGTCTGTGGGTTAGACTTTGGCATCCCTATTCTGGGAGAATTCGGGTCTGACTGGCTGAATAATTCACTAATATGGTCCACTGCAACTTTTTCTGAATCAAGTTTTATCCACATGACTCATCCCTATTCACATTGCCGTCCCTAAAGGACTGACCTTGAATACCAAAATATGACAATACGATAAGGATTGGCCAACTCAAAGATGGTGATAAAATGATATTCCACTCATGGATCAAAACAAATGATTGGCCAGCTCATCACACCTTGCTATGTGTCCAAAACACAGGAGTCCATCACACATCACCAGCAAACACAACACATAACAGAAATATCAACACTTACTGGAGATGTCTGCGTCCGCAAATGAGCCACCTCACCAACAGTGTAGGGTGCCAGTCCACCTGTAAGGCATGAAAGGGAGAAATGTGCACAATGTTTGTGCACTGTACAACAATTCAAAAGACAAATACTATGTGTAAGATTACATCAGAAAGTGAAGCCTCTCAGACATGATGATACTGCATCCTACATACCACAACAAACATGTACAGACCCAGGGACTCCAGTGAGTGATACACACATATCTGCACACATGCAGTGGCCCTAACTATCATGTGGTGGCAAACATGCTCCTTCATTAGTGAGCAGACAACATCCTGGAGTGTATTCGTCTCATCATGTGTATCCATGAGAGACAGCCAAAGCCACTTTCCGTGAGGAATGCATTGCCAGTCAACCAGACATTGTGACTATGACCAATTTATGACACACAGGTACAATGTACTGAGGGCCAGGGACAGTTGTTAGCACTCAATTTGTTACAGTTTCCTCATTTGATGTGGCACAGCTATGATGAGTTGCACCAACCATAGAGATATGAACCCACATGCATACCATTTGCCAGCCATCCCTAATTTAAATGTGGCACTACAAACTCCAAATACCAGTCTAAGATGTCAGCTGAGCGCAGCTATAACTTGTTACTGGTGTGTCCAAATCCAGATCAGACATGTATCCGAAATGAAGCAGGGGCACAATAAATCCTATTATTTTCGGGATCTCCATGATCGGTTTCCTTACACACTCTCCGAACACACATGAGACATATGTTTGCGCCACATTGCTATCATCAACTGACGTGAAGCCTGCAATCATTTTTATGGCTCCTGTAATGTGTATAAAGTTAGTCTAGCTGTTGCGTCAACAAATGACGGTAACGTGTTGGGAACTTCCATACCTCACAGGCAACTGTGGCCTATATCTATGCATATTTGGCATCTGATTTGTGTTGCTGTTTGACACAAAGGTGGCTCTAACTTACATAATACAAATGTATTCAGTAAGTTTGCAGAGCTCTTGCTTCCAAACAGCTTGCAGTTGTGGTCCTTAACAAAGTAGAAATACGGCCCTGTATGTTTCACTAGCATTCCACATGCTCAACAACATTGCCGGCAGATATTGTAAAAATCAGTTAATGCCACTACAGAGCATTTAAACGTGCACATTTACATGATTTGTACTCACCAACAGGGCCACCAATCACTATCCCCATGTGGTCCAGCAGATCTTGCTCCCTGGAGCAAAGGTCAGCCCAGCAGTGCTTCAGCTTGTGGTTGTTTCTTGGTGTGTTGTATATCCTCTGCAGATGATGCAACACCTTTGCCCACCGGAGCCTCCGTGCCTCAGTGTGATACCCCTGGATCACACGCCCACATGCCTCAATCATCAGGGGTAGGAAATGTCACACCAGCCAAATGAAGCCACCCAGCTCATCCTCTCCCATCCTGCCAAGACGAGGCCTATCCAACATACCTGTACAAAAAACGAAAATAGGGGATAAAGGGGAACAAAGGAGAATAGGGGGAAAGTAGGACAGGAAAAATTCTAAAAAACTTCTAACACAGCCCAACGACACCCAAACTAACACTACCCACAACAGAATCCCAACAAAACAAAGACAATTGTTTACAACACAAATGACCACAAAAACACTGAGACAGGATACCACAGACAGTTTTTAATCACAAAAGACAAATAAAAGACCACACTGGAGACAAATTAACTAAATGCACAGAGACAAATCGAGACACAGCCACACAGTCAGGAAATATCACAGACTGCAAAGTGAAAGTGAAAGTACTCCCACTGTACCTATTCTGTAAACAGGATATGCTATTGCATCACTTCCTGCCTAAAATGCAGTGCGTTTTTATTGCCATGCGTCAAAATATTATGATGCATACAGTCTGCGCGTCATTTTTTATTGACGCACATGAGTAGATTTCACTCCGCATCCATATGGTTCAAAATTGTTTCTAACTTAACCAATTTTCAGAGGTACAGTGTGGAAGATACCGCTCAGGGCCAATGGTTCTTTCAGGGAATTATGCGTCATTTTTCGGGCATATGCGTAATTTATAGACTCAAGTGCGTCATTTTTTTACGCGTATGCAGCAAAATTTAAGGCATTAACTTGGTTTGGGTTGTTTTACCATTTTAATGGTACATTACAGTTGTGACAATACTGAGATAGGCTGATTGCACACACTTTGGGCATGACGGTGTATGGGCACATGTGACACATCATACTACTGTGGACCATGATCCGCTACTTCATGCACAGGATTTTCACTCTTGACTGACGCAATAGATGGCCAAACATTTGGCCTACATATATGTATTACACAAATTGGGCATGTTTGGCGTCAGGAGAGGATATCAAGGTGACGCACATAAGTACAATAACTCAATGCCTGTGGGTCAATGTGTGTGCTTTGGCCACTAATATTGTTGTTGACTCACTGTGTGACCATCACAAGATGCATTATAGCAAATATGCTTGTATGCATGTGGAGTCAATGTGTCCAACCCTCAGATGCAAGTCAGTGTGGAAATGAGAGAGGACATGCGTTAGTCATACATGTAGCAACAACTGCTGTGTGCACTTTCTATTTTTTGAGTAACATATACACCACATTTTACAAAGTATGCACTGGATAGATAGCAGACGGTTGTTCATGTCAATGGTCCAAAACTTGGCCATCACATGTCCTGGAATTTTGAATACAGCTTCCTAGGCACTTGTTGGTGAACCCACCATGAGTCAGGCACATGTACATACTAAGTGGGTATCGTGTTAGTGACACGGAGAGCCAAAGATAAACCACATTTGTAATGTCACGCCACAGTTGAGGTCATATAACTGAGACACAACTCTCCTGTGGCAGTGGAGGACCAGCAGACCAAGCAGCAGGTGGCCACACATTTCCAGTGATCAAAAGCACAGAGGTGTCTGGTTCATGTGTGTGGGCCAATGCTTAGCCTGTATATTTTTAGGGATCTATGTTGTCACAGTTACGTCTAGGTCTAGTCATGAATCTGTGGCGGCTATTCCTGTATCTACTAAGTATCCTTCGGAGATTAATGGAAGTAAAGCCAATGAGGATTTGAGAACCCACATGGGGATGGTCCTACCCTGTCACTGCAGACGTGTTATGAGACTGCCAACAGGGCAACCTTGGTGTGCTGAGTAAGATAATATCTCAGGATTCCTGTACCGGCAGGTGTCATCACAACATTTGTACACAGGTTGGCCTCTAAAATTCCCACTGCACCTGGGAACTGCATAGCCTCTTTGCTGATTATTCTTGCAGCTATTCACCACGCACGGCCCATCAATATGTTGTGATCAATGTGAATCTCGTGTGGACTGTCAGGGTCCTAACATGTGTGGACTTTTCATGCACATTATCTGACATTGCTGGTTCTGCTGGAGGCACCATACCCAATCCCTGCATACGGCCATGGTACAGTGTCACAATTTGTCACTCATGCGTACATGAGACCCAGACAAGGGCTAGGCCATGATTTGGGTATTTGGAGACAAGTTCCCAACACTGGTACGATAAATTAACAGATTATGCTATACAATGTATTTGAGTACGATGTAATTCAGTCAATTTCGGAAACCTTTTCAAGTCCTCTAGTTGATATATCTTTGGGAAAACTATCCCCAAATAACATGTCCCAGACCTTTGGAAGATGGTAATAAGCATTAAGTCCACATATATAATAGATCCCAGGAATCGCTGGATCCTGTCCATTTAACATGAAAGTCCACTTACTCTGAAACAAAAACACATGCTTACATTCACTCATTCCCACAAACACATTGTCATAATATGACTTTGGCCTAGATATGCAAAGCTTACCTACGTGTAGTGCATCTAAAGCTATCTTCCCTTGCTCCCTAACCTCACTGTAACTCTCACTACTAGCAAAAGCTCGCTGCTGCAATCCTTTCTCTAACTTTCCCTTCAATGCTCTCCTTCTATCTTCCATGTGATCTGAAAAGCTTTTCTCTACAGGTGTAAGCAAACATGTCAAATTATTGCGGTGTCCATAAGATGTACTAATTGTTAGTGTCGCCTCAAAGAATCCCTTAACTAACTTTATGCTATAGTATTTAGCCACACTACTCAAATCCTCTATAATAGGCACATAAGAAAACACAAGGTTGTGATTGGAGTAAAAATATTGAATCTCTTCCTGGTTATAGAATCTTGTTAGTAACAGACTACAGCTTATCCCATATGTCAACGGCAAAATATTATAGGTAAACCCTTCTTGTACCGAAACAGGAATCTGTGAACACACATAACAATCTTTCGCATCCATAGTGTCAACATACTCACTCAGCAAGCGATAGAAAACATTAGTTGATAATTCCCCTTTTGCGTTAGTCCCCTCATGCAAATATTTCGTATCCCGCTCAAACCTCTTCTAAGCTGTTAGTGCAGTGGCGGTCTCAGGAATTGTAACATTGTTAGTTCCACTCTTACCCACTAATGGCATACCCACAATCACAACTATGATGAACATCACACACACGACACCCAAACCAACACCCAAACATTTACAACGCCTACTTCCCCCATTATCCTGTCTAGTATTAGCCATGATCTGTAAAG
Source organism: Pleurodeles waltl (assembly GCF_031143425.1). NCBI lineage: Eukaryota > Metazoa > Chordata > Amphibia > Caudata > Salamandridae > Pleurodeles > Pleurodeles waltl. The sequence continues at coordinate 1,537,900,257 of NC_090440.1, read as the reverse complement.
AATCACAAAGTGAAGGATGATTAGTTCAAACAACAACCAACAGAGGATGGTTAAAACGTATTATTATTTTTTTCCCAGCAAAATTAAAGCAAGCGAAAAGTCTTTTCCTCAGCAATTATTTACAGCTTTCACTTTCACTCCCAGGATCCTTGTCAATTCGGGTTAGCAGCTTGTCAAAATCATTTTTCAAAAGTCAATTCAGGTTAATAGTGTCACATCTGGCAAGTTATCAGTCTCTTTTCTCAATTTTCTTCTTTAACTCAATTTTCATGCCAATGCAGTCTCTTTGGCCAAACTCAAGTGCCAAAGTACTGACCTGGGACTTCTCGATTAAAGCAAAACACCAAGAACTCTTGCTGCCATTCAGCTGAAATTGCATACGCCCATTCAGGACCTGCGTACCTTCTCTTTCTTTTCAATTTGCGATCACCTTGCAACTCTCCATCACTCAGATCTTCTCTCCTAGTCGTATCAACCTCTTCCTCTATTGCATCTTCGACGACCACTTTCCCTTTCTTCACTTGCAATTCCGGCCACTTATCTCCTTTCAGCGTCTCTCTGGCCTTTGATCTTTCCTGTGGCAACCCTTCACCTTCCTCTGACTCTATGGTGTTCTCTCTTTATGGACCTGCAATTTGCTTAGGAGGAGTATGGACACTCTGACTCTCTTCCGCCTCAACTCCTTCGCCTTCTGGGTCTGTCAGGGGCTCTAGCTCAATTTCACATTCGTCTGCTTCTGGGAGAACCCAAAACCCGTGAATTGGCTCTCCTGGTGCCTCAGTTGAGATAGGCTCACCGCCACCCCTCTGGGTCTCTTCTCCTTTGTGTCTTACTGGAGTTACTAGGCCGTCCTCAATGGGCTCTCCTTCTGTCTCAGTTCCCCTTCGATCACTCTCCGGCCCAGAGACTTCCTTGTCTGTTTTTGGTACTTTCAACAATTCAACTTCCTCATCAGTTGGACACGTGACCTTTTTCGTGTGACTTGCATGAATCCAGTTCAGAATTCTCGCACACTTCACAGCAGTGTTAGTTGTTAGTATCACTTGATATGGCCCCTTCCAACGTGGCTCCAAACATGACTTCCTTACGTGTTTCTTGATGACAACCCAGTCACCAGCCTTCAGATTGTGTCCTGGATCATTTATCGGTGGCAGGGTGGTAGCTTCCACCTGGTGAGAGAAAGAGCAGACCAAGTCAGCCAGACCCTTGCACTAGTCCAACACCATATCATCTGTTATATTCACAAGAGCATTCGCAGGCACTGCGGGCAGTTTCATAGCTCGGCCCATGAGAATTTCATGAGGAAGCGGTCCTGTTTTCTTGTTGGGCGTATTTCGCATTGATATTACCACCAAGGCAATGCATCAGGCCATTTCAAATTCATGGCTGCACACATTTTTGCCATTCTCGACTTCAGGGTGCCATTCATCTGCTCCAATAGTCCTGATGCTTCAGGGCGGTAACCACAATGCAACTTCTGTTCAATGTTCAATGCTGCACACAAGAGCTTAACCACATCGTTGTTGAAGTGACTTTCGCTATCTGATTCTAAAGAGATCGGAAACCCGAAACGTGGTGTCAATTCCCTAAGCAGCAGCTTCGCTACTGTGAGACTGTCATTCCTACGTGTAAGTTATGCTTCAATCCAATGACTAAAGATACACACAATCATCACCACCGTATCTCAGACCTCCACACACAGGCATCTCAATAAAATCCAATTGCATTCTGCTAAATAGACCTACTGCTCTCACTATGTGGCACAAATTCACCACCATCCCTTTCCCCGCATTCATCTGTTGACAGATGATACACCTAAGACAGATCACTTCTGCAGCTTGTCTGAACTTTGGGTTAAACCAGTCAATTTTGAACAACCTGATCATGGCATCCCTCCCAAAGTGTGTTTGACCATGGTAAAACCTTGCAAACTATGACAGGAGACTGTTCGGCAAAACCATTTTCCCCTCGTCTGAGACCCATAAGTCATCTGTTCTTTGTACACATTGCATCCTAACCCAAGAACGCTTCTCATCTTTGCTGGCACGTCCCTGCAACAATCTCAATTCTTCTAACATGTCAATTACCCTTAAAGCGTAACCTGTACATGTCTCATTTTCTGTTTCAGGTAACAATTCCCACTGATCTTTAAACAATATACAGTTCAATGCGCAAAACCTTGCGACTTGATCCGCATATCCATTTCCCATTGAAACAAAGTCTTGTGATTTCAAATGAGCACTGCATTTCATCACGGCAATTTCATAAGGTAACTGAATCGCGTGCAACAACTCCTTAATTCTTTCACCATTTTTCACTGGAGAACCAGAAGAGGTCAGGAAACCCCTCTATGACCATAGTTGGCCAAAATCATGGACAAATCCAAATCCGTATCTGCTATCAGTATAGATAGTCACCCTCAGCTGGGCAGAAACATGGCATGCTCTAGTAAGAGCAACCAATTCAGCCACTTGAGCAGAATATACTCTCTCAAGCCAAGACGCTTCAAGGATACCCGAGATCTTACATACAGCGTATCCAGCTCTCAGCACTCCTACTGAGTCTCTTAAGCATGAACCATCAACAAAGATAATTTTGTCATTTTCTTCCAGTTGGGTATCTTTAATATCAGGCCTCAGTTTGGTGCACATTTCAGTTCCCTCAAGACAATCATGTTCTACATCTTCAACATCTTCAACTTCTGTGTTTTCATTTGGAAGCAAAGTTGCCGGGTTCAACACTGTACATCTTTTCAACGTTACATTTGGTGACCCCAATATGATTGTTTCGTATTTTGTCAGTCTTGCATTTGTCATGTGCTGCGTTTTGGTACGGGTTAACAAAATCTCAACTGAGTGAGGGACCATAACAGTTAAAGGATGTCCCATCACTATGCCTTCACACTGTGTGAGGCTTTGACCAACTGCTGCTACTGCACACAGACAACCTGGTAAGCCTGCTGCAACTGGGTCCAAAGTAGCTGAAAAATATGCTACTGGTTGGTTTACACCTCCATGGACCTGTGTCAGGACAGACAAAGAACATGCATCACGTTCATGACTAAACAGAACAAAAGGCTTTGTGTAAGTCAGGCATACCTAAAGCTGGAGCCCTGCACATGCTCTCCCTTAACTCAGTGAATGCCTTCATTTCTTTCTCTGATAGTACTATGACATCTGGCCCATCCTTAACTGTCAGTCTCACCAATGGCTTGGAGATGACTGAGAAATTCGGGATCCACTGACGACAGTAGCCCACCATTCCCAGAAACATCCTAACATCTCTCCGTGTCGCTGGGGGATTCATCTGCAACAGGGCAGTCACCCTCTCCCTGGATAACTTCTTCGACCTAATCTCAACTTGATGACCTAAGTATTTCACTTCATTCTGACAATATTGCAGCTTCTTTGGGGACACTTTGGGGGTTATTCCAACTTTGGAGGAGTGTTAATCCGTCCCAAAAGTGACGGTAAAGTGACGGATATACCACCAGCCGTATTACGAGTTCCATAGGATATAATGGACTCGTAATACGGCTGGTGGTAAATCCGTCACTTTTCCGTCACTTTTGGGACGGATTAACACCTCCTCCAAAGTTGGAATAACCCCCTTTGTGTCTGTTCTTTCCCAAATGGTTCAGTAAGGCAATCAAATCATACTTGCACTCATCCCTAGTTTTGGATGCGATCAACAGATCATCAATGTACTGCACTAGAGTCGAATAAAAAGGCAATTCCAATGACTCCAACTCCTTCTTCATTATTTGATTGAATATGGAAGGTGATTCCGAAAACCCTTGAGGAATTCAACACCAATTGTAAACCTTATCCAGGAATTTGAAACTGAAAAGAAATTGTCTGTCCCCATGAAGAGGCACAGAAAAGAACGCTTGTGACAAATCAACCACTGTGAACCATTCTGCATCACATGGAATCTGGAACGTAATCACAGCTGAATTTGGCACCACTGGGCAACATTTCATCACTATGTCATTAATTTTCCTCAAGTCTTGGACAATACGAACTTTCCCACAAGGCTTTCTCAATCCTATTATTGGTGAATTACATCGGCTGCTCATCACTTCTTTCAAGACTCCCTGTTTCACAAAGTCTGCAATTAACTGCAATACCTTTATAAGGACATCTTGCGCCATATTGTACTGTGATACCTGGGGGAACACAGCATTTGGCTTCACACTGACTTTAACTGGTTCTACTCCTTTTATCAGTCCTACTTCTTTCCCTGTCAAGTCCCACACTTTCTCTTTCACTGTTCCCTGCAAGTCTGCTGGCGGATCAGTCACTGTGAACATTGGGAATAAGTCAATCAGAGGATACTCCTCATCCGTGGTCTCCGTCTCAGGCTCTGAAACTTGTTCCTCATCTCCTTCATCATCACTGTTAGTCTGAACCTCAGTCCCCTCATTGGAACAGGTGATACAACACCTTGTCTTGCACAGTAAGTCTCTTCCCAGTGGGGACACGGGACTCGAATCGCTAACCACAAACTTGTGCAACCCCTGGAAAGTGCCAAGCTCAAACTGGACCGGATCTGTGATCGGGTTAGTCAGGGGCTGATTCGTCACTCCTACTACCTTGACTGTACGTCACAAAAGACGCAGTTTCAGAACCTCTGCACTTCTAACTGTAGAGCGTGTAGCTCCTGTGTCAACCAAGAATTAAACCTTGTGACCATTACCTTCCCCTGAACATAGGGCCCTTTCTGATCTACTTCTAGGGACGCTGCAAGCCTGCACTCCTCACTATCTGAACTCTCATCCGACCATTCATCGTTTATTCCATTCTCACCACGTAATGGGAACTGTTGTACTGTGTTATTTTGAATCATTATTTGACCTGTGACCTGTTGAGGAAGCATCACCTGTTGCTGTTCCATTGGCGCTAAGGGCAATTGCATTTGCTGTCTAGGTACCATACGAACCTGCTGTTGCATTTGCTGCATCTGCATCAGTTGCACACGTGGCATCTGTACCTGCAGCATGGGTTGGAGACCCTGCATCTGAATCATGTTGTTCTCAAAGTTCGGATTAGGACCTCTCAGCCTTGGTCCCTTCACATTTTGAAATGCACTGACATCATTGCTTTGTTGAACAACACCCTCCTGCACCATCATCGGGCACTCCCGCTTCCAATGTCCAGCGCCCCAGCAAGAATTACACGGTAACATCTTCTTCATCCCCTGTACATCGTTTTGAACCACTATAGTATTCAAGTCTGTGCTTCTGTTCACAAAACCTCCTCGACCTTTGCCTCTCACTTGCGCCTGAAACATCCTGTGTCCTTGCGGCTGTTGCACCATCCGTTGTAGACAACCTCCCTGCATCCCTGACTGTGCTGCCTTTATTTGCATTACCATCGCTTTCTCCTTCAGCCTCCTCTGCTTCAATTCAATTTTGTCACTGCAGTATTTTGCATACTGCAACACCTCGTCAATTGGCTTTGCTTGCCAACAGATCAAATGATTCTTAATCTGCTGGCTAATCTCCAGTCTCAATCCCTCAACAAATCTGAACACAAGGTGATTCATGTCCTCCGCCTCAACAACCTCTGTACCGCTGTAGTTCTTGAACGCTTTCAACAACCTCTCATAATAGGCATGTATCGACTCTTTGGGTTCCTGTGCTGTCCGATCAATCTTTTGCCAATCAACATTCTGCGGCAAAACTCTGCTTCAAGAACTCAATCACCTTATAATAATATCTCATCACCTCAGGAGACAGTACTCCAGTGACTCTATCCCTTGCCGGTTCTGCAGTCGGCCAATCCACACTCCTCTTGCACTCAAGCCACAAATCGTCCGGAACTATGAAAGCTTCACAAACCTATCCGTCTGCTGATGCAACTCTATTGGTTTCTCCCTTAGCCTGGAAAAGTCATTTGTAAATGACAGGATATCACCTCTAGTCCACAGCACATGGACAAGAACCCCTCCAGCCATCTCTCCCATCGGTAACATCTTCACAGCACCCACATCCTGTGAGGCCTTGGCTGGCTGCTCTATGCAATCACTTTTCCTCCTCTCTCTTTTCTTTGCCCATCGGCCTTCCCACTTCTCTAAGGCCCCCCAAACCTGTGCACTTTGCAGTATTTCTTTAAGGTGTGCCTTCATCCCAGTAGATCTCACGTGTTCAAAATCTTTGGGCTCAAGGTCGAACCCGTAACTCCTCTTCAGATGTTTGGTATGGTCTAAGTCTATTCCATATTTGCATGCCAAATTTGACATCCTCTGGTGCACCCTGCTCACTTCTTTGGTTATTTATGGACACAAATACCTCAATTCTGCTTCCGTGTATGATTCTAGCCTGTTCACTCCCATGCTCCCCTCAACTAGTTCATTTGCCTCCATGCCTAACCTCACAAAGTTTAGGTACTCTTCTCCTTCTGACCTTCCTGCTGCTGCATGAGTAGTCTGTGGTGAGTTTAACTTGTCTAACCAATCGTTCAGCAGTTGCGCAGTTAAACCTTGCAGGGAGATATTCCCAGCCTGCACTATCGGTGTTTGCAGTATGTTTGTACTCGAGATCTGCGGAGTCAACAGTCCCAAACCTGATTGTCTCATGGCATCTGGAGGAGCCCCAATCGGACTGAAGTCTAATAAAGACCTAGACCTTTCGAATGTCGGTTCCACTGGAGTTATTCCTTGAGAGCTCCCTACAAACCCTCCTCTTGTCATCTCTTGGGTCATTATTCCTTGATCACATACACTAGGCTTCGCCTGTGCATACAATGGTACTGGTGGACCAACTGTAATGGGCAAATATATGGCGGCTGGCATCTGCATGCTTCCCAAAACCTGTGGAGCATTAACTCCCATATTCTGGTAGGAGAAGTAAGTATCAGGTAAGGATTCAATAGAGGATGGTTAAGATATCAGAACAGCAAAGTCTCAAAGAATAATGGCAAAAGTGTCCCAATAATAGCTTGTTGGAATGTCCAGTAATGGCTAATAATGGCTCATAATGGAAAGGATTTGTGAAGAAGAACGGCTGATTTCTCCTCAGGTCACGCTGTTATATTAAAACTGTCGAACTAGCCCTTAATTCCTCATTGGATCAATTTTGGTGCATCATTATCTCTGTCCAATAATTCTCCACGCACCTCACTAGAATTTTCCACAAGACACAGTTCTCATGCAGTTGATTGGCCCACGTTGTTGACGTCTTCATCAGGTGGAATGTCAGGTAAGAAAAGTTACACTTTACGCTCCAGTCAGTAGTCTTCTCCTAGTCTAGACAGCTTTGTACCTGTTACGAATTACACTATTGCATTCGGCAAGAATGTCTCCTTGAGCAAGTCGAATCCCATGAGAAAGAATTTACTACGGCTACACACATATCTCTAGCTTCTGGAAAAGCACAGCTTTGTGTCCTTCAGGAAAGCAGCACATTGCACTTTAGAAAAACACAGTTTAATAAGAGACCAGGCAGCTAGGCCCAGACCCTCGCTAACTAAGGCCTAGTGATTAATTTAGCAAAACCCCAATGCATAACTCTTAGTTATAATATAATATGCTAATACAAATTCATAACATTAGTACATTATTAATTCATCATTAATAAGTTTCATTAGTCCTTGTATATATTGGTGGGCACTCCCCATGGGCACATTTCAAATGCGTGCATTATTTTCTACGTTAACACATTTTCTATGCAGCATCATTACAGAATATATTGTAAGCTTTTCATATTAGTATTAATTTCAAAGATCACACTCCAACACTGCATGGTCTATGAACCTGGAGGAGAGATGACTGAAATTAAAAAGCCTGTAATAAATGAGAATAACAAATAAAATATATTAAAGTTAATGCAGCCATATAGTAACTAGGCTGCTGTTAATACATGCCAGAGGGTCAATTGGGAAATCCCAGAAGCACAGTTGTCATAAGCCAACTACAGTCATCATTTTCTCAAACTAATCTTCAAGTGATCAGTGACAGCTGCACAACTATCATTTACCTAGACACAGCCATTATGAGCATGTACATAGCTTCAAATACAGCCTCAAAATACCAAGCAGAATATCCCAGTAATACAGCAGTCAGAACATGGACAATATAATCCCCTTATGCCCAGTGCTGTCTAACAGGAGCAAAATAGTTCATTAGAGGCTGGCCCTGAATGCATGCTGACTATTTCTATATCAAAGGCAACTTGCGCATAGGCTGCACTAAATTAGCTCAATGGATAAGGTGTTCACCAAATAAACAGTCTCCCAGCTCACATATAACTTGCAGTCCTCTGACATTTTCACACCAGAACTGACTGAATTCACGGGAAACCATAGTGTTTAGTTTGAGAAAACGTGTTTAATTGTGCCTCTAATTTTTATTCTCTGGGTATAGAAATGAGCAATAACCGTTAGAATTGCTTAGTTTTATGTACATCAGGAGGATCCAGCAAAGGTCCAGGAGTACAGATTACGTGCCAGATTTGAAGGCTAAAACTAGCTGACTAAACGAGTTACACTTAGATTACGTTAATGTACATTGTTTTTACGTAGATAGTATAAAAATCTGGAATTGATTACATTCTCTCAGACGTATGTGGTCACCCAGATATGCGCTAGTTATGTAAGGCATGCATTTACTGCATGTCACAATCCGAACTCCCCTTTCTATACTTTATTGGTAAGCGTTAGACAACAAGAAACATTCCATCTTAAGAAAGATGAAAGGCTGATTCATCAATGGCAAAGTTTATTTTATGTTCAAACCGTTTTATTCAGAAAATAAGCAGTTACAGCACAGATAGTGAAGAGACACTACAGGGTACACTGTGTAACCTTGTGCGAACTCACACCTAAACATGTGAGATAAAGCGTCGGTAAGTACGATGGTAAAATAACGCTGTTGGTATATCTGTTGTCAAGCATGGTGGTAAAGTGGAGAGGTACCTTGAGAGTACATCTTAAGATAGTTTGAAGTTGATTGTGGAATCCCCTTAGTTGATGAGGCTTGAGGTCCCTGAGTGTGTAAGTTTACCTTTGTGAATTAGGACCACAATTTAAAGGTATAATTGAACACTATGATCAGACATGCACCCTTTCAATCGTCCTTTCTGTCCTTTCTCAAGTATTTGCCCCTTCATTACAGAGCAAGAATTCAAGAGTATGACTCAATCATTGACACTGTCTAGAATGGACTACTGCACTTTTTTCCTTACCGGCCTTCCCACAATTCATCACACTCCATTAAAAGTGGAGCAGTAGCAAGTTCCCTCTTGGGCGCCCGAGGAAAGACTATATTTCACCAGTTTGTTAACACTCCAGTGCCTTCCCATGGAAGCCGGAGCTATGTACTAAGCAGTATGTATCATCCAAAAGGCCTTTCACACATCTCCTACATATTTACCTGGCAGTCAAGCTACAGATTTTTGAAGGCTTTGGGAAGGGTGTAGATCATCACAGAATGCTGAAGCTGTTTCTAGAACCTCTGACCCTTAAGTGAATTTTGGCCCAATCATTTCCAGGGAGCGCAGCCAGAATCTTGAACTACTTACCTCTGAGCCTACGCTTTACTACCTTTTTAGAAATCTTTAAATCTGAAATGAAATCCCTTCTATTTGCTGAATATGTTAACTAATTGTTGTTCTCCCTTCAACACCTGGTGTAATATGGGCCTCATTTACGAGGCCGTTGAGCCACCGAAGCGTCAATTCTAGCGACGCTCTGGTGGCGCAATGCCTTGCGCCATATTTACAAGGTGGCCTTAAGCCCCTTGCACTTCCACTTTTTGTGGCTTAAGGCCCCCTTGTAAATATGGCCCCTTCACAGGCATCACTTAGCGTGGAAGGCATTCAGCAGCACACATAGATACATGTTTATGTCCATTCATAGACATAAACAATCATTAAATAATGATGATTTGCTACTTCAATGTGTGCTGCATTATTGATTGTTTATGTGCAGGAAGAGACTCCTTCCTGCACATAAAAAATAATTCCCTGAAACACAGGCACACTTGCACTATGGTGCAAGGGTGCCAGCGTTGGTGCTAGGCAGCCAAATTTAGCACAAGCGCTAGAGAAAACACAGGAGTGCGCCGTATTTTTATAAATATGGCGCATCCCTGTATTTCTGAAGTGATGCGGTGCTGCCAATTTTGGCACAGCATTGCACCACTTCCTCGTAAATGAGGCCTTATGTTCTATGCTGAACCATGGCTTGAGACTTACTACCTTGATATTATTTGGCAACATCCTATCTGCTCTAACACCTTTGGGTAATGTCTATGCTATATAAAACTAAGATAGATAGATAGATAGATAGATAGATAGATAGATAGATAGATAGATAGATAGATAGATAGATAGATAGATAGATAGATAGATAGATAGATCTTAATGTTCTCTTCTATAACGTAACCCCTTATGTACAACCATGGGCCCTACAGACTGGATCTCTCCTCACACTAAGAATCCCCTGGTGTAGACAGGCACACAGCAGTGGTACAACATCTCATGTGCTGTGATTACGGTGGAATTGTCTTCTTCTGTATACCTGATATGTGTCCAACTTTGGCCATTTTAAAAGCAGCCAAAGACCTATCTTCTTTGTTGTCTCTTACTTTGTGTCTGGTTGCTTCTTTTTTAGTGGTTTTAGATGTTTACAGCGCTACGCTGACTTTTGGATGGTGTATGCTGTGCAAATAAACAAGATGATACCAGAAATGGAAATCCATGGCAGGTTGATTAGAGCAGGGATTTGAATGAAGGTGCAGAAGAGTTGGGTCTCAGGGCATCTACATAAGGCAAACCTGAAAGCAATGAATCTAACTTTGACATATTTAGCTATCCAGTAATTAGCCTGAACTGGCCCAACTCAAACAGACCTCCGCATAGGCTCTAAATCCCACCTGCAACAATCTTCAGAAAACTCAACCTGGGACGTAGAAAGCTAGGAAAGTACCCACAGCACAGCAGCCAATTTAACATTTCTAATGAAATGAACAGTGATTTTCCATTCCCTCAAGTAGCACGGAGCAATCACCAAAGGCCATTCAGAGAACAGGCCTACAATTCAGTTCAGACTGTTAATGCCGATAGCTGTCAACCTTACTCTCACTCTCCACCCTATACTAAGCAAATGCGGCATATCTCTGCACTGTAACTCTCTATGGCATTGAGGTCCTGACATCAGCACCCAACAAACCGTACCCTGATTCTCAGGGACTAATGCTTTGGCATCTTTCTAATCTGCACCAGAGTATTCTGAAGTTATTGGAAGATGGTGGATAAGCATGGTATAAAACACCTCTAACAATAATTAAAATATTAGTACAACTGCTGCTACTACCACTACTGCTGCTGCTACTACTACAACTAATACTGCTACTACTGCTACTGCTACTGCTGCTGGTCCTACCACTACTACTACTACCACCACTACTACTATCACTACCACTACTACTACTATTACTGCCACTACTACTACTGTTCCTACTACTGCTATCACTACTACTGCTACTAATAATATAAAATAATATATGGGCAATAGTGAATTGGAGGTGCTTTTCACAAAGGGCTTTTGAGTGACATCAGGAGTGAGTTTTGAAAGCAACTATTGCTACATCATAGCAGTAAATTACCAGACTTAGGCCCATAGTTATGAAAAATGACGGTAATGTTTTTAAGTACGAGCTAGAATCACTCCTCAGTGCCATCCGTGTGCCATATTTAAGAAATGATGCACAATGGTGCTAAGAAATGGTTAGTGTAAAAGAAATGGCCTTAACCATTGTGACGTGTCATAAGGAAAAATGACGATAATGCTGCAAAAGTGGTGCTATACCATTTTGTGGCACATATATATGTCTGAAAAGGGTTAGCGTAATTTTTTTACCGCACTAACGTAAAACAAAAATGCACAAGCAGGAAAAAGTGCAAATTGAAGAGAAGATGGAGTTTTCAAGTCAGGAGAGACCACAGGGAGACATCAATCACCAAGTACCAGGAGGGTCCAGAAAATTCCAAGGAGAAGAGAAAACGCAAATGTCACTTTAGTGAGGAGCATGACATCCTGGTCAGAGAGGTGACGGAGCACCAACACCAGCTCTTCATCACCTCCAAAATGCCAGTTGGTAGGAGAGACACAATATGACAGCAAATAGTAGATAAAGTCAACAGCGTGGCATAGGTTAAAAGGACTGTCACCAAGTGAAAGAAGCGCTGGCACAATTGCAAGCACAGGACTAAAGAGAAACTGGCCAGGAACCGAAAGGCAGCACTGCAGACTGGAGGTGGAAGTCCCACACCCCAGGAGGACCTGGGTGAGCTGGAGGAGATGGTTGCAGCGGTCATCCTGGAGGAGATGGTCTCTGAAATCGCAGGACAGAACAACGCAGACTACCAAGAACCACCACAAACTCAAGGTAAGTTGCAGGGGGGGAATATCTGGAATTCCACAAGTGGCAGAAAGGGAAGGCACATAGGACACACTCAATGCATGCTAAAGGTTTGCATTGGGACACATAGGCCCTGAATCAAGTCATGCCATCCCCATCCAAGCCACACATGTACTGACGCTATGGTTGTGCTATGCACGCCAACACACACACAACGTCAACATAGACCATTCACTATGGCTATATTCCACCATGTAAATATGCAGCAGATTGCCTGGATGGGACAATAGTGTGGCTGTGCTATGACAACACCCATGTTGTCAAAGCCCTAGTACCAACACAACATAGATATCAGAGACTAGGACGCAAGTCAATACCACCCCAGGGGTGGTTCTCTCTGGCCAAAATGCTTCACTTCCTCCTTGTCGCATTGCTTTTACTGATGTGTGCTGCACCTTGCAGCACACATTAAAATGCCACCTTAGCAAAAATAGCTTGTACATGTGCAGGAAGGGACACCTCCCTGCTTTTGAACAAATCATCCCCTCAAGGCATGCACCCCTTCATCATGCTGCAACAATGCCTGTGTTGGTGCAGGGAGAACATATCTGAGCAGGCACAGGGGGAATTGCAGGGCTATATCGTATTCAAGTAAACATGACACATCCCTGCATATGTACACTCTGCAGTGTACTGCAAAACATTTTGCAGCTGCCCTGTGCAATGTCGCATGAGAAAAATCAGCCCTAAAGCTTGCAAACTGTGGGAAACCCATACAGGGTGAACCCACAACAACTCAGAGACAACCATATTTGACATATGGGAACGGCCACAAAATAAAACATATACAACACATGGAGCATGTCTGTGAACATCATGTGTGCAGCTGTATAAGTAGCTGCAATCTCACAATCTAATAAGATAGAGGCCCAGATCAAACAGAAAATAATGGTGCATGCTGCTGTGCCAAATTACGCAGCATCACATACCATCATTTTCAAAATGCAGAGATGCGCCAAATTCATAAGAATACTGCACATCCCCTAGCACCCCCGCACAAGCGGAAAATTAGCTGACGTGCACCAATGCAGCCATCCTTGCATCATAGTGCAAGGATGGCTGCAATGAGGGGGAGATTGTTTTAGTGCAGGAAGGAACACCTTCCTGCACAACAACAAACTTAAATGGTGATTTGCTCTTTCTATGTGTGCTGCAGCATGCAGCACACATGGAAAAAGCAAAAAATCTAGTAGAAATGTAAGCATTACTCCTAGTTTTGCTATGCTAATGCCACCTCTGGGTTGGAGTTTGATTTTGGTGCAGCTTCTGGTTTGCGAAATGTCATAAATCTGAGGCAGTGTCAAAATGCAATGGGTGATGCTGTGACACTCCCACAGCAATACCCATTGTACACACCTTCCACGCAAAGTGCTGCGTGTGAAGGGGCCATATATACAAGGTGGTGTTAAGGCACAAAAAGTGGCTTTAGGCCACCTTGTAAATACGGCGCAGGGCATTGCACCACCGGAGCTTCACCAAAAGTGACACTTTTATGCCCCAAAATACCTTGTGAGCTTGACCCTTGTGTGATGTACAATGCAACACATGAGTACAACTACAACCTTTGGTCAGTAACATGTCAATGAGCCGCCTGTGGCAAATAAATGATGTGCCATGTCAACAGCCAAAACAACCTAAGATTGACTTTACACTATCTAATTGCAGAGGATGATGGCTTACCTCCTGCCGAGCTCCCTGTCGTGGATTTTACAGATGACGTGAAAGAGCAGCTGCCAACCATCAAAGAAGAGACTCGCCAGGATGTCCTAGGATCCCATCAGACACCACCTCCAGTCACAGGGAGAACACACAGCATTTCAGGATCTCGACATGAACTACCAGCTACCAACATGCACCACCAGCCAGTACAAACACAGCCCTGCACTCTGAGGACTTAGAGACCACCTTTCAGAGGACAGTGGTAGAAGTCCAGCGGCAGCTGGCCAAGCAGGCGCGGGTGGGGATGAAGACCATGGCAGGCAGCCTGGAGGGATTGTGGACGTGCCTCAGTTCAAATAAGGACTACTCAGCTGCCATCAGACGCACCCTGTTACTATTACTCCAGAGTCTCTGGCCGACATAGCTGCTATCATGAGACAGAGGCTACAACAATTGCCCTCCCAAACTGGCAGCAGCATAACAGACAAAAGGCTAGGAGCTTTGCAGAATGCCCTGGAGTCCATACTGAAGGAAGTGGCCTCCCTCAGGGGAAACATGGCTGGCTACTACAGAGATGTTGCTGGGGTGTTGAAAAATCAGCTGTTGATCCTTGTTCCAATGATGGCTTATGTGTTCCCCCAAATGGCAGCTGATGGGACCTTTGACTCCACATCTCTATCCTCTGTGGTGTGCATAGCCCCCTCTAGCTCTACAACAGCACCAGCCATGGCACAGGAGGCACCACACACATCAGAAGGTGAAGATGTGGAAGGAATAACATTCATAAGTAAAAGCACCTGTTAGCACCAGTCTATGCAACATGGACAGTTTCTCCTTAGTTCTGGACTTAGGATCATGCCAGTGTTGTGACAGTAGGGAATGTGCCCTCTTCACCCAATCACTGTTGACCTGTCTGCTATGTACTGTCATTGTCTCTTTCTTACCAATTGCCAATTTTGTACCTCCTCACTAATGCACACTACTCCTAAGACATGTCCCTCAACCCTGGACTCTGATTATGATACATATGGCTATCGTTCACTCATAGGGTCTGTGAACAGGACATTGTATAGAATTCATAAATACACTTGCACCTGTAAATATAGCACCTTGTATACAGGTAGCATTTCAACATTTACTGTGACCATCTACTCAGCTAAATGATTGTATTGTGTGAATCCATGTCAATGAGTACAGAATATCAGTACATGAGTGCATGGTTGTCAGATACAAAGCCACACACTAGAATCCTAACATGAGAAAGGCGATTGATGGTGTTGTTGGCTACAACCAACTTACTGAGTATTTTATACAAATATTGAAAAGATATCCTTTGATGTTGACATAGAGCATGTATGGCTCTGAACCAAGTCAATGGCAATTTACCCAGATGGGAGTACCAGTACAACTTATTTGTATGGCACAAGAGAAGCTAACCTTATCAGTGATGGGCACCTGTCAGTGTTGCAGGATACAGTTGCAATTTTGCCTGTTGTCAGATGTGCCACACTTGTCAACAATGAAACTGTAGGACCCCACCAATGACAGTTGAAGTTCCATACTTACCTGTCCAAGAAAAAGTATACATACACTTTGTGAATGGATGGAACAGTGGATGACAAATGGATGGACTAGTTGATGTTATTTAGCAGCCAAACTGACTGCTCCTCCGTCATAGGGGATGCACATGGTAATTCTTAGAACTCAGGACAGTAAGTATACCCTAGGCCATTGCTCCAACTTGGCGAGTGCACTCATGAGAACCACCAGACAATCAATCAACTTCCAAAAAATAGTCTAACAGAAACTCAATTTATTGTAAAAATTCTATCAACCAAATACCCACTACTAACCTAAAAACTACACTACACTAAAATAACCTATGCTAACCTAACTTAACTAATAACTACACCTATCTAACCTACTCTAAACTTATCTTACACATTTAACACCACACTCTAAACATTGGCCCCTTACCCCTGTTAGGAGACAAGATACAAGTCATAAACTAGGACTACACATGTACTTACCTAACCTATGGCCTAAACAAATATATATTTTTTGGTATTTTTTTTTATATTTTCTTTGTTTTTTATATTTTTATACACAAATACTGCCATCATGACCCCCTCAGACCCTATCAATTAAGAAAATGTAGAAAAACCCAACCCCCAACTATACTTAAACTAAGTTATGCCTACCCTGCACTAACGTAATACTACCTATCTAAAACCCAATCAAAAACTATGTACAACAGTAAAAGGGAGTGGAAGCACCTGGGAGGCTGTTGAGCAAGCTAATTTAATGTTTTCATTGTTTTCAGTTTTTTCTTTATGTACTTCAACATCTTCTTGTTGTCACCACTCTCCTCCTCCAATTCGTCCAGTCTGGCTATTATCTTTTCGGCTGCTTACTTCTGCAGCAGGTGGCTGAACAGGAGCCTGACTCCTAACAGGTGCAATTGACGTGGAGGGGCTTGGACCTGCAGAGGCCCCCTGCACCCTGATGTTTTCCCAACACTGTCCTTTTGCTGCAGCTGCTGTGGAGGTCCCCCATGTGCAAATGCACGCTGTTCCCCGGTCGCCTTTTCCTTGCAGAATCTCCTTCTCATCCTGTGGTGTCCAGCATCCACCTTCATAATGTGCCAGTAGAGTTCTGTCCTTTTGTGGAATGCGTGCCTTTGGTCCGGTGTCAAATTGGCAGCAGGAACATGAGGAGAATCAAGTATCAGATTCAGCATTGGGTGAAGGTTGAACAGGCATGTAATGTACACTGAAACTGCAGATAACACATACAGTCCACTACACATTCCTCAACAATGGCTTACTCCTCATATATGACTCTTTCCTACAAGCCATCTACATTATCATGTACATGTCACTGGGATGACGGCTATCCATAGTTGACCATCAGGGCCCAGAGGTATGTGGACTAAATTGTCCATGATCAACATTTGTGTCTTTAAACTTGTGAGGATCACATGCAGCAACAAATCTGGATTTTCTGTGTCCTTGTCCATAAGGGGGGCTGTGCATGCAATCCACCACCTTACACCCCTGGTGAAATATCAAGGCTTGCCCAGCCATCATAGATGCAAGGCAGGTGGCCATATCATAGGGGGCCTGGAAACGTCCCACCAGCTATTTTAAGGTTTGGTAAATCATCATACATGTGTCCTGCTGTAAGACCTGCCTGAGAATACTTTACAAGGGGGCACACCATTGCCCATGATATACCCACTTGTACAACTAATGCAATGACCCAGAAAGTTTGGCCAAACCCGAGATGCACATCAAAGTTTTCTACACATTCTAGAACTAAAGCCCCCTACCCTGTGCTATGTTGTGCTACATGTGTAAAACGGAACACACA
Organism: Pleurodeles waltl; assembly: GCF_031143425.1. NCBI lineage: Eukaryota > Metazoa > Chordata > Amphibia > Caudata > Salamandridae > Pleurodeles > Pleurodeles waltl. The sequence goes on along the minus strand of NC_090440.1, from coordinate 1,537,882,803 downwards.
TGGTGGCTTTATGGGTGCCCTTAGGCCGACACTGAGTTTGGCACAGCACTGGGTGCTGCAACAGTATCCTGATATATTGAACATCATGTGCACATGCATGTCAGACATCATCATACAAGGTACGCACTCAGCATTCACATCATATGCACATGTGATGTGGCCTACATCACCCACAAATATCATGGTGGCCGTACCAATACTGCTGAGATCTGGCTTGGGAAAAATCATAGACTTTTCCCACAACCATCTGGAGCTGAGTTGTTTCCTAACTGTGTACACTACTGTCTGTTGTCCAGCACAATATGGGTCCTTGCAGTACTGTAACCTCATTATATATTTGAAGGGTAATGAGGCACCTGTGGTGCATGTGTCTCCTACATAAGCCAACTGGAGACGTCTAAAGATGTAATCTACATCTGTACCGTCTTGTGAGGAAGTGTAAGCTATGTGTGGCACACATTGCTGTCAATAGTGCTGTGACAAAGTAGCTGTTAACAGTCATGCTATTTACATAAACAGGTGCTCTGACACCTATCATGATAGACATCAGTGAATACGTGACCAGCCATCTCATTTCCTAACACCCACAATTCCATGCCAGCACACGTTGACCCTTGTGCTACAAGCAAGCCATTCTCAATGCTCACCATTCCAACAGACATGATGTCACCATTCATACTCCAAAGATATTATATCATTGGTCAGGCAAAACCATTATTCATAGCATTCCACACATCAGACTGACCCACACCAAACCCTAGATTGCCACACATGACAAACAAGATGACACTTAATGGCTGCATCGGGGTCTTCAAATCGGGCTACCTCACCAGCGGTGTAGGGTGGAGGTCCACCTGTAAGACATGAATGGAAAACATTGCTTAGTGAAATTTGTACATATCAGTTAATGGATGACATTCTTCACTATCAACTTGTTAGGCTGAGTTAGCAAGTCATCCTAGTGGTAGATCAGAGCAACTAACAAACATCTATGATCCGTCAATCACACATAGTCTCAGATAATGTAGACCCACACACCTACAAACCATCACTTTTCAAGACACTGCTGTGGTGCTTTTCACTGCACTATTTATACATGGCATTGTCATGCAGGTGTTTGTTAGCTTTACACCTCCATGACAGCCATAGCATTTGAGCCTGCCCTAGATGTTGTGGACATCTACCTCATTGTAACTGCAAACTGACAAACAACTGCCCATGGGTTGTGTGGGTATTTCAAAGTGTTGAGGAGTGCCATGATACCTACTTATGTGAAGTAACTAATATTTGTGTGCCATCACAAAGCACACACGTGAGAAATAATGCAATGGGAGTTTATTCATGTGAAAATAGTTGTACCTACCTGCACATTCACTGAAATTATGGAATTTTTTGCCAATACTGTGTGACCAGCATTTGTTGGCATGGTATCCCATTATTTGTCCAGGGAGGGATAAGCACATGCACATAGAGATATGTCTCAACATAGACACACTTGCTCTGTGGTCCAAGGATGCATTTGTTGGTGTAGGTTACTGATTAATCTGCCAGTGATGGAGCAGATGCAGGGCAGCCCCATACTGTCAGTAAGATGCAACAGGCCTGTGGAACTAAATCAGCACATGTGTGTATGATAATAGACATAGTTTAGGGTGTATGTGATACACAATGTACAGGAATAGGAAAGTGCTAGTGGTCTGGACCCAGTGCATAGTCAAGCTCCCTTTCAAGGCCTTGCCAATAAAACAAAGGGGCAGATTGAATTACAGTGGTGTAGCACCAAGGGCATCACTACAGTCATTGTGGCCCTCAGTGCACCCCTTACCCACATCAAGTGTGCGCCTAATGATAATTAAGGCACAGCATAATGCAGGTAGGGTCCATCTTTATGGGTAGGAAAATGATGTACTCAGCAGGAGTTGTAACACAACTTCTGCTGAGTACATGGGGGCCCATCACATACATTTATATGCCCCCATATAACACCTGATCTCAACAGCCGTTCAAAGTGCTTGAAATATAGAATGCAGGATTTTCCCAGAGCCTTTTACATTTGTCCCCCAAACAGGATTTAGGGCCCTTCCCATACATGATGCATGGCACAGGCCTCATGTTGTACTTTTCAAAACTGAGTTGCCCTATGCATGCATCACAACACTTTGTAATGGTTGTTCAGGGATGATGGCACATCTGCCCTGCCTCTGCTTTATTATTGTATATTGAAAAAGCAGCCCTAAGGTGGTGCTGGGGCTCTTCATAAAGGCAGTATTCAACAGGTCCAGATTGTTAGAAATGGTATCTCTGGTTGGCAGTCAGTTTGCACTCTGTCCAAGTAGGGACCCTCACATTAGTCAGGGCAATCAAGAAACAAACTTAGATAACCCCTGCTTACCCCCTTGGTAGCTTGGCACAAGCAGTCAGGCTCATCTCAGAAGCAATGTGTAAAGTATTTTTACCAACACACACAGTAATACAGTGAAAACTCTACATTATGGACACTACACCAGTTTAGAAAAATAAGTAATAATTGTCTAAATCAAACAAGACCAAAACAACAAAAATCCAACATACACAAGTCAAGATGTGAATTTCCAAGAGAATAAGAGTCTTACTCCAGAGAAAACATTGGAAACGTTGATTTTTCACAACGTATCTGGTTTGCGTCAAAAATAAAGCTGCACAGCCAAACGTGCATCGGAAAAGTCAGGAATGCGTTGATTTCTTACTCGCAACTGAGGCCGTAGGTTGTTTCCTCTTCGGTCGGGTAGGCGAGGTGTAGTTTTTCTCCCAAGGGAGCGATTCATCAATTTCTGAATGGGGCACCTCAGATCTGCGCAGGTTCACGGTGACTTTGACGCCCAGGGATCATGCATGAGAAATCCATTCGCACAGTGTTAGAAAACTGCGCTGTGTGGGGTTTGTGCCGTTATCAGCAGCTGCAAATGGGTGTTGTGTCATTTCTCCAGCCACGATGCTTTGATCATCCAGCCGCGATGCAGGTGTACTGTCGATTTCAGCCACAAGGTGGGTGGCACATCGCTTATCAGCCATGTTGCAGATGGTGCATCGAAAATTACCCTGCACGGCGTTTGGAGTGTGTATTTCAGCTCCTGTTCTGACAAATTCTCCTTTCAAAGGCCCAAGGACTGGAGAGGGCACCACTTGGCAGGGCAGGGATCTCACCAGAGAGTTTGAGTGCTGCCAGATGAAGTCTTTGATGACCCTGATACTTCAAAACAAGAGGCAAGCTCAGTTCAAGCCCTTGGAGATTCTTCTTCAAGCAGGAATGCAGAACAAAGTCTAGTTGTTGTCCCCATTCACAAGTAGAAGCAGCAACTGCAGCATAGCACAACAAAGCACAGTCACAGGCAGGGGCAGCACTTCTTCTTAGCTCTTCTCCTTGGCAGAGGTATCTCTTGGTTCAGAAGTAAATCTGAAAATCTGGGGTTTGAGGCCACTACTTATACCCCTTTCAGCCTTTGAAGTAGGCAAATTTCAAAGGAAAGTCTATGTTGTTAACAAGATCCTGCCTTGCCCAGGTCAGGCCCCAGACACATACCAGGGGGTTGGAGACTGCATTGTGTGAGGGCAGGCACAGCCTATTCAGATGTTAGTGACCACTCCTCCCTCCACTCCAGCTCAAATGGCTCATCAGGATATGCTGGCTACACCCCAGCACCCTTTGTGTCACTATCTAAGGGAGATTCACAAACAACCCAACTGTCAGTCTGATCCAGACAAGGAATCCACAAAAAGACGGAGTCATAGAATGGTTTAAGAAAGAAAATGCCCACTTTCTCAAAGTGGCATTTTCAAACTAACAATCTGAAAAACAGCGACACTTTTTTTTTAATGCATGACAGTCATCCATCTAATTTTTCCTCATTGTGTGTGAAAAGGCCTGTGGATGTGTGATAGATGCTCAGGGGTAAGGCGTCTTTTACCTGTAGAGAAAAGTATGAGGTTTAGGCTTCTGTGTCTATATTTCTGGCACATGATGGTCATGCGTTGAGTTTTCACAATGGTGTGTGAAAAGGCCTGTGAACGTGTGATAGATGCTCGGGGGCCAGGCATAATTTTTCTGACTTTACAGATTGTAGATTTGAACAGTTTGCGTCATTTTTGTGACGCATGACGGGAATACATGGAATTTTACAATGTAGGCCTTGAGTGCAGTCAGATTCACTTACCATGTCACATGGGCTATGCAACAATTTTGTAATTATGGTATGGCTAAATGTGTGTAACTATCCAGTCATATCTTTACAGTAACATTAGTATGTTTGAACCTATAAGTGTGTATATGAGTCTGCTGCACACAATTACTCATACCTTGTGCACATGTGCATATGTACCTACACTGTGTCAGTATACATATTAGCACATGTGTACTATGAGTGTACATATGTGTTTTAATAGTAATTTGTGGGAGTACTACATTGTTATGCCTGATATACAAATGTACCCATACCAACAACACAAAATATATGATGATCTATGTCCAACACATGGTAAGGCAAGTGACAACCATGACAATTTGTACTCAAAGTATTCGGTGGACTAGGACTGGGTTGACATTATATTACCCCTGCCAATTTGCTTGTGCATGTGTGCCAATCTGTGGTGTGTTGTTGTTTTTTTCTTCCTGATACTCTGCTACATGTGTTGCAAGAGATGGTATGTATACATGTGTCACTAAAGGTTGGTATATGCCATGTGTGTGTAAAGAAATGTGTAGTGTCATTTCAGTAACATATAACCACCGGGGTGTGTTCATGGGACATGAAACCTCACATTACTATTTCCTGCATGGACACATGTTGGACTTTGACAAATACATATGTAGTCCTATCAGTGCCACCTATGTTTCCGTATGTCGGAACACATGTAAGGTAATGTCTTTCAGTCACTGATCTTTTGGTACCTACACACTTACTTTTGTGCTAGGTTGCTTTTTGTTCAGAATCCTACACACATTACCATGCCTGAGCCATTACAGTGGTACATGTGTCCAGAGATATGTGGTATATGTGTGCATGGCACCAACTAGGCACTCACATTTGTCGACATCATGTTTGTAATGACTGTCACATACAATGGCATACCATTGTGTAGCAGTGTTGCAGTCTGGCATAGATGGCAGCCTACTCCTCATCACTACTGTAGGAGTTTGTATGGCAACACAAACCCATGGCTGCATGTGAAGGAGCAAGTTTACGGAGCATCAGTTCACTCAGCTCACTGTGCACATGCATCAAGCCCCTGGCAATGTCATACGTTTATGTAGCCAGAGCAGTGGTGTTAGGGATTTTTGAGCGGGGATCTAGCCTCTCCATGATTGCTACTTAGCAGAACAATATACACTCTCCTGCAGACAGACACATGCATAATTGTGATCAAATGGATCGCGGTATCACATTTTCTTATGTAGCGGTTGATGTCAGCCTTCCCCTCTCATGTACAGAGGACTAGGTACTTGCATGTTTAGGACATGTCTCATCATTTGACGTCCTTAGTAATTTCCATGGGCAGCTTGGTTAGGGGTTGTATATCTGTTGTGTCTTCTACTTTGGGAATGTGCCAGGGTACAGAGGGTGTTGTCTGCCATTGCCTCCTGTCATCTTGGTATGCAATGGGCAACTATAAGGTTATGATAGTGACAAACATGACTGGGTTATGTACTAACCTGGCCACCCTCTCTGTACATATGTTGAATGTTGACATGTAGACATTGATGTGATGCACAGTCAGTATTGGTCTATGTATGTTCCTTCTCCATGTTTCCTTGCATTACTTGTAAGGTATGTATTGTCTCCTACATTGTTTCTATTCTTTAGGCTGCTTGCACTTTGTACATATCATCTACAGCAACATTGTTCGGTCATACATGGACAGGATGCCACATGTGACTTGTGTAAATTGTAGATTTACACATCTTCTAATACTGGCACCATTGACGGTATTAGTGATATGTAGTAAGTGCCATGTATACATGACATTACACCTGCCAAAGGACTTGTGTTGTCTCCAAGTGACCTCCCATGTTGCATTTGCAAGTATCTGTGGCTATCTCTCGCTGTCCATGCACATCCTTAATTTAGCATGGGTATGCATTTCTTCCAGCATGCCACAACCTGGGTAACTCTTACCTTAACTGAATGATGTTGAGGTATGAAATCATCTCAGTGCTGTTTTTTCCAGTAGCCAAATGCAAGATATGTGGCTACTTCTACTCCGATTCATTTTTTTGTTGGGTCTCTTACATTTTTTAACATTGCAGGGCATAGCTGCACATCCCACACCTGATTGCCATGTTGGAGCCCAAAACATGTATGGTGTAATTTGTAACTTTTGCTACCTTTCACTTGTGGTGCGTATTGCTATGTGCTGTGTGATGTTGTCATACAGAGCATACTAGGTAACCATGCTGACACATGTAATGCATTGTTGGTACTAGCAAACCCTTTGCTACCTAGAACATACACACGTACATCAGTCTTCACATGTTCATTTGGAATTGCTGTAGGCATGTGTCAAGACAGCAGATTTGTGTGAAAAGTGGACATCTTATGTACATAGGGAGTGCAACACTCTGCCTACATTCCACTCAGATAATTATTTGGTGGTGTATTGTCCCATTTAATTCTTAGATCCTGACAATGGGTCATGTGTTTGGATAGTGATTCAGCACCCATAGTTGCTTAATTTGTCTGGCAACCATTAGCACACACCACATCCAATGTTTTTGTGCCATAAGTGAGGTACAGTCCACCACGTGTCAGGAATGTGCCCCATGGCAGTGCCAGGGCGTAATACCCTGGATACACTGTGCAGGCTGTGCCTCTAACATTGGTTCTAATCCCTGTTCAATTACTGAATGCCCATAGTTACAAATGATGTCCCCCCTTTGTCACAAATGCACGGTGTAGGCAAAGCAGCAATCACCTTTACATGTGACAGTGTTTAGTTCCTACATTACTTAAACACTATTTGATCACAGCCCCTACCTTATGTGTGCCTCCTTGCATACATCCCTGTAGGCGTGGTATTGATGTGGAGAGAGGGCTAGGAATTAGCACCTTGTCCACTTGATGGCACAATATATAGTGGTGCATGGATCTAGGCCTTCAGGAGTCACATGTCTGTGAATTGCGTGTCACTGATATGTGAAATGGAGGCAGTAGACCCTTTTACATCACAAACGATGTTGCTGCCATACTTACTGTGTTTCTTACCTGCTCCCTGAGGTTTGAGTTACATTCCAATGGTAGTGGAGAATGAGTAGACAAAGGAGATTCAGGTGCAAAGTATTTTATTTATGCTATTAACAATGTGATGACACTAGGTATAAATGTTTTCTACTATGTGGGTCTCCTGCGAACTCCGACAGAAGTGTTCTGTTGTTCCCCTTTTCAAATTAGCTGCTCCATCATCATCATCATCATCTTTGTTGAGAATGTCAACCTGTTCATCGTAGGGAACATTTGTTCTTATACATATGATATGGAGGATTGCACATGCCAGTAGGATTTTACAAACCAGTGGTGGAGCATACAAGAGTCTTCCTCCTGTTAGGGCCAGGCACCTGAACCTTGACTTCAGAAGCCCAAATGTCCTTTCCACCACACAGCATGTTCTTCTGTGCCCTTCATTGTATGCATGCTCTTCCACCATTTTGGGATTGGCAAATGGAGTCATTACCCGTGGATGTATGCCGTAACCTTGTTTAGTTGCAAAGGAATGAGAGAAGATGTGTTGGTAAAGCTTGATACTGGTTTGGAATATACCATGACAGTTGTTAGTTGTAGGTGGAGTGGTGACTCTGACTTGCTTGTGGTATATTGTATGTTCCTGTTCATGTGAAATGGTTTCATAGGTCTGTGTTGATGGACATGATAATCTGAGGTAGTGGGTCAGGGACATGGGAATTTTTCAGACTGATTCCAAACTGATGGTTATACCATTGCAAAAATATGTTGTGTAGTCCATACCTGAGGCAGTATCCTATTGTTATATGGAACCTCCCACCTCCTTGCAGCACAATGGTGTCAGATGTAGAGACATTATGGTGGCCCTACAAAGCCAAACTGTGCAGTCCATGTTACCATGTGGCACTACGCATGCAGTGAGTCACTTAGTTACCCTTTGTGGCAGATGATGGTTGTGCCAGCCATTAAGTATATGAGGGTACACATTTGTAGGATAATCAAATTTGGTGCAGTAGTATCTCCTAGCTTCCAATACATGATTAATCACAGACACTTTCAACACAAGCACATAGCAGGCTTTGGGCGAGGGCACACCTATTTTTCACATGGGTCCCTATGTACAGTGAATGTAAGGTCAGGAATGTCCTCTATACTCCTGCTGAGTCCTACTATGGCATCCATGATCTTTACAATTTTGCAAAAACTCAGCAACAGACTGTTTCTAGTATACGGAACAGACATGGTGGTGTTAGGGGCACTGAGGGGCGCATGTGAGGTGGCACTGGAGTAGGTGCTGACCCATTTTTCATGATTTTGCCCCATGGTCTTTCATGGCAGATTAATTTGTATTTGTATGTGTGCGACACAATGCAGCAGATGTGTATGTGCACACTACAGGTATGACAGGTATGTGTAGATGATATGTAGTTGGTAATGGCACCACTTGGGTGGCAATTGATATAGGTTCTGCCAGAGGCTTGCACACCATGATTTACGTGGGGCTGTGCCTATGTGTGACTTTCTTCAAATGGCCAGGTCCTATGCCATTGACATAGCTGAGCTATTCTTTGTTTGGTGTAATGTGTGTGGGATCTGTATTTAGTTGTCAACCAGTGGACACCTGTAGTGGTTTGTGGGCAGCCACTTGTGGTATGCCAGCCAGGTTGTGGCTCTGTTATGTACATGTGGATGTATGTGTTTGTGATGTGCAATGATTGCGGTGTAGTGTTGCATGTTGCTTATGAGTTGTTACCTGTACATCTGAGTTCCCCTCCCCATGTATATTTGGTGTGTGTCTTGCTCGTCCTAATTGTTTGGTGTGTTGTGTGTGTAATGATTGGTATGGTGGCTTACCTACAGGTAGGCCATTGACATAGTGCCTATCCTGGAACCGCTTGTTGATAGTGGAATGGCGGAATATGTAGACATCAAGGACGCTGCCTGGATATTTTGCTAGGATGTTAGTAAAGAGCCCACGGTGGTCCACAATGGCTTGCATATTGATTGAATGGGTGTGCTTGCATATGGATGTTTGGATGCTGCAGGTGGCACCAGTTGGACCTGGGTGCAGTCCATTGCACCCAGCACATGCCGGAACCCAGCAATTTAATAGAAACCTTGCTTGGTCTCCTGCTGCAGTTGCTGGATATTTGGGAAGCAGATGTGGTGGGGAGTGAGGTGTATGATTGCATCCAGGACCTTAGGTAGGAGGACCAAGAAGGATGGTTGGGAAATCCCAGCCACTTGTGTGCCAGGTATCTGTAAAGATTCAGATGCCAGGATATGAAGGGCAGCGAGGAGTTTTGTCATGGATGGAATAGTTGTGGGAGTTTGCACCCTTGCTTTGATGTGTGGCACAATGTGGTGCAGCAGGCCTACAATTGACTTCCGGTTCAGTTGGTACATCCTTATGACATCTTGTTCCCTGAGGCCAAGGATGGTTGTCTGCTGTCCAGAGTTCCTTTCCCACCTTCTGCGTTGCCTTTTTGGCTGTTGTGGTCGTGTTTGACGTTGCTGAGGTGGTGGTGGATTTGTCTACCTTGCTTGTCTTCATTGACATCTGCGGCATGTGCCAAGCTGGAGCGTTACCAATTCCATGCTGTCCTGGAGGTTGGAAATGCTCCTTCTGTATGTTTTCCTTGAGTGGTGGTTAGTGGGCCTCTTTTTAAAGCCTGGTCTAGCCAGGCGTTAAATTTTGATGCTAATCGGATTTAGCACCATTTTTGCGGTCCGCTTCCTTGGTATGCATCGGGAGGTAAATATGGAGCTAGAGGGATTGCGCAAGGTGGGTTGTCGCATCCTAAAAATGGCGCTAACTCCAATATTTTGACACTAGATGGGTTTAGCTTCTAAATATAAATATGGAGTTAAGTTAGAAATGTTTTTGCATAAGCAAAATGATGCTAAGGCGGTGTACACTTTTCATAAATATGGGCCTTAGATTCTGGTGTAAACAATATAGGCTCTCTATAAGAACCAACAATAATAATAATAATTAGGCCTGGGCAAAGTGCGTGGAGTCATGCTATGGAGTTCTCCGCGGATCTCCACAAAGTGGTAAAAAAAACTCCACCACTCTGTGGAGTTCGGCATGTGGACGGAGTTCTCTGTGGCAACCCATTTGAGTTGCCTCTGTTGGCAAACGCAACGTGAAGGTTGTCCTCATGTTGAAAATCGCACACCAATGGCACCACGCTGTTACCAAGAGCGCGGATCTCCTTTTTCACTCTGTTTATTGTGCTGGGCCTGACTTTTTTCATCCCTATTTATCTTCCACCCTCCAAATTATTCTACCCCTCTTTTTAGTTATTTCATTACCCTCTCTTTTACTGAATCTGTATTTTTACATTTGTTTTTATTTTTTTGGTGTTTTTTCGTGACTTTTTTTATTTTTGTTTATTTTTCCCTTATTTCTTTCTTTCTCCCTTGTTTTCGTCTCTTTTTCTTTACCCCACCTAGCATCATGGCAAAGCAAGGACATGACAGCATCAGCCGCCTACCTTGTGGCCGTTGTCGTCATCAAGGGGTACAGCCTTGGGCCATCTTTAGTGAGGAGTAGGTGGTAGCACTAGTTTTGTTTGTGCACCTCCCCTCCATGCTGGCAGCAGATGGCAGGCCTGGAAGTGGTTATACCCTTCTGGAGCATTGACTGCTGTGGGGGAGGGTGCGCCGGTTGATTTGTCACCACATTCGGGGCCAGCTCACCCAGCAGAAGGTGTTGCACCATTAGGCAGACATAATCGACTGGGAACAGGACCTGCTCAACCTGCTAGACATCAAGGTCTCAGGACTTGGTAAGTAATAGTTATCTATTGTTGTGTTGTTCCACAATCCTAATTTGTTTTCTAATAGCAGTGCTGACTCTCAGAGGTAAGTTAAGGTTATGTATATTTATTATGTGATGCAGTTTGAGGTAGCAAGATGACTCTGAGGCAGAGCTTCCTAATTGTATTCGTGGGCACACGTTTGCGCTAATTATTTAAGAAGCCATGCAGACAGAGAGTCCTCCTGTCACCACCAACAAGAAGATAATGGTAGTGCTAATAAGTAATATCAGTAAGTTAGCATTCCCTTCTCTGTGCCTTTCTTTATGCAGCATATGCAGTCCCTCCATATCTGTTGTAGATATGGGACATTCCAGCCCTCTCCTTTTGACATAGGGCAGAGGTCCAAGAAGGCGTGCAGCACTGCCCTGCATCAAAACTTTGTAAATATGGCCCGTAGTTTAGGAAAGTTTGGAGTAGAGTTTAGGTGTAGGAATTAGGAAAGTAAAAGTAATAGGTAAACTCGAGTTGAGTCCATCACACTAGATAAACTGATTAAGAAAAGTACAATGTTACTGTGTTTGCTTATGCTTGTCAAAAACGTTTTTGGGGGAAGATTAAGTGTACCACTTATTTTCTTTTTTATCTTCATTTATTTCTCACCTCAGCACCTGAGGGAAAGAAGATGGCAACATCATCAGCTGGTCCAGAAGGAGACGAGGATGCCAGTGCCACCATCAGTGTGGATGCTGGCAGATCTGCTGGCCCCAGTAAGTTTTCCTGTTATATTATTATTACTATTGTATCCCCAAATTTATTATTCACTTCTCCTCATTTCAAATAACTTTCCTTTTAGTTTTACTCTGCCTGTCTACCTTTTTTGTGTCTATGTAAACTTTGTTAAATTCTTATCTCTGCATTTATCCATTGTACATATTTCTTCTGTACCTGACTTCCTCCCGTCTGAACTAGCTTTCTTCTGCTTTGTTACTAAGCCTTCTCAACTTATATATCTTGCAGACTGGTACTTAATACTAAGAGGACAGATTTTTGGGACAGGTACTCTACCATCAAGACTGCATGTCGAAGTCAGCTTTTCTATGCATGTTTGTGAAGATTTTCTTTGCCTTGCTCATGCCCCTTGCATGTACCAACCAAGACATCACCATTGGTTCTCCTGGATTTACCAAAGTATTCCACCCCTTTACTGCTCTTTGGTGACTTAGTTCTTCCCCTCCCTTATGAAACGTTTGTGGTTGATTTGTCTACCTTGCTTTTCTAACAACTGACAAAATCCCTAAATTGAATGATAGAAGAAGGCATTGAGTTCTTAATGGCCTCTTCTCTCTGCAAATAAGCAGACAAAAGCTCATAATGAATGGATGTACAAATTATGGCTTGATGGAAAAGCAAACAAAGGATGGATGGCAAAAAGAAAGAATTGGTGAAATGGTATATGAGTGAAAGGATGCGTAGGTGAAAAGGAAAGATGCATAGCTGAGTGATAGGAGATGCAGGGGTGGGTGAAGAAAACATGAATGGGGTGAAAGGGGTGAAAGGATGCCTCAGTGCGTTAAGGATAGATGGGTAAAAACTGATGCTTGGTGAGGAATAGGTGGATGGATGATTTCGAATGATACATGGGTACATGGATGGATAGGTGAAAGCAGGGTGTCTGAAAGGATGGATACTGGATAGGTGAGTGTATGGATGGAAGGGTAGATAAATATAGAAGGCTGCACTAGAATAGTGAAAGACTGGATGAGAGAGCGGAAGCTTCAATTAAATGGTGGGTATCAAATCAGGGTCAATAGAATAGACTTATGAAAAGAAGAATGTGTAATCACTTAGATCAGAAATAAGGGAGCTGTTATGGAGAGGGATATATCTGACGTTCAGCTAATTTGCTTGGCTTGCATGGTTATCAAAGCTTTGGTTCAAAGTAGGGGTATTTTAATTTTCTGTGTTCTCCCTCTACTCTCTATAGTTGAAGAAAGGCAGATATGTATCCTTCCACTCATCATTATACCTGCCTCCCCAATAGTCACCAATGCTACTATGACATATCTGCAGCATGGCAGTGTACAACAGTGTTTTCTGTGCAATATGTGCATCTGCTTCACTTAATTCAGCACTTACAAAGTTGTCAATGCATTGCAAATTTAAGATGCATTTAGCTTCGACCCCAATGCCGCTCTGTCACTTCCTAGTACTTCAGTCCTTTATTATTTTCAAAGTTTTGTCCCAGCAACCCCAAAAACATTTAAAAATTCCTTTTTGAATGTGCCACATTTATGTATAATTTATTTTTTCATGGCTTTCATAATGGATTCATGCCAGTTCAAATTTTACCCTTTTGACATTCGTCAACTACAGTGAGGCAAGCGTGGGTAATGGCCCTGTGACTCTTTGTAATCAGCCAAATCAAATTCCAATGGCCGTAAGGGACAAGCAATTACTACTACTGTGCCATTCTACTTTTAAAAAATTGTTTTGCACTGAACATAGTTTATAGTTTGTCATTTTCCATTTTCTTTCCTGCAATAGCTACTCCTGGTGGACACCATCCAAGTCGCCAGGAGTTTGCAGCCCAGCTGCAGCAGCAGAAGCTGGAGAGGATCCAAAATGAATATTGGTAGCTGGTGGCCCTTCAGGAGGAGGAGGATGAATCTGAGGCAGACATGAAGGCAAGCCTCGAAGATCATCAAATATCTCCTCCTCTGTCTGTTCAAAAAGAGTAATGAGCACTCTGAAAATGTGCTCCTGTCTCCTTCTCCCTCTCCTCAAATCTGCCAGGATCCTCATCCTCCTCGCCATGACGTAGAGTGCAGCCATTGTGGAAAAGAAGCTGAGTCATTCTGGGCCTCTTTATATAGGTTGCTCCTCTTTAACACCTGATTTCAATTTATGGTAAATTGCATATGCAAAAACCTATTCTATGAATAATCGCAATTTGCGACTAGTTGATGCATTGCATTGCGAATTGGGTTTTGCGAATCGCAATATGCAATTTGTAATGTCTCATTGCTCTTTGTGAATCGCAGTATCTATTTTAGCGATTCCTTAGAATTGCACTGTGTATGCCTTTCATGCATCGTGAAAGGCGATTTTGCATCCTTTGATACATCTGGTCCCTAGTGTCTAAATGGCCCTTTAGAAATCTAGGCCACATACTAAAATAATATTGCAAATGTAACATGTAGAAAAGGTAATGAACTATGCAACAATTTTCCTTTACAAAAGGTAAAAAAACAATGAAATGCAAAATAAAAACTATGCAAATACCAAAACTCCAGGCCACCCACCACTATAAATGTTCAAAATCAAATTAAAGTACAAAGAAATATTGGTGAATGCCCAAGCAGACAAACAACACCCTTCTTCTATAGTTTTGGAACTTACATGTGTAATTTCGCAAAAACAAAGTCCTTAAACCCAAAGGTATATCCAGAGCCAAAGAGAGTCTCTGGAAATCCAATTACAAAGTGACCAGAAGATGGACAAAGCACTGGATGAAGCCTGTTGGGCAAGAACAGGAAGTTGGAGTCTCTGAGACCCTTCCTGTTTGAAAAAAAGGATTCTCAATCTGAATAACAAATTGCAGGGTCCATTGGAGAAGAAAATCTAGTCAAAATCTACTCAGAAGTGAGTTTGTGTTTGCAAGTGGGCCTGTTTAGGCACCAGAGTGCGGAATTCGGGAACTCTGTGCTACTGAGTGTAGGGTGAAGTCCCGGAATTACACAAATTGCACCGGCAGAGCATAGTTCGATGCCGAGGCGTAATGATAATAACAATAATAATAATATTACTAATAATAATAATAATAATAATAATAATAACAGTGAACAATAACAACAAAAGGATTTGGTATAGCCGGGGTGTCTAAGGGAGCTGATCACAGCACTGAAGTCCAGGTCCTGTCCAGCACACCTGAAGACATCAGACTGAAAAAAGATTTTGATCTTGTGTGTTGGGTCCGAGTTTGCACTTCAACCCTACACGCAGGGGTTAAGGTTGTGCTTCATTTACTTACCATTGTCCTGAATTCACATATTTTCTGCACTAACTTGCTAGCTGAAACAGCAACACATACTTGCTCCAAACTCTCAACAATATTCTGTGATTAAGTGGTGCTTTATTGCGGACACAAAAATACATTGATGCCAATTATACCAAGCTGTCATGATGGCACTTTCTCCTTGAAATGTGGGCCAATTGTAAATGTCCAATTGCAATCCACTGGACATTATTAATATCTTAAGAGCCACAGGAGTAACGTTGTACACGTTTTAAAGAAATTGTGAGCAAAATGGGATCTGTTGACATCTATTCTTATGCAGGGCAATGTAAGAATGAGAGTTTTTTTTATTTAGCAGCTACTAATGAGCTTGAGAACATTCACAAATATATAGAATATGCGCTGAAAGTCTTTTGCAAATTATTAATCACAATATTGCTCCACAGTTTGGCATAATTACAGCTGAATGCATTCACACTACAATTAATAACTAAAAGAGGCAGACACAGTAGTGTTTCAGCTAAATCATTGTAAGCTTTCTTTAGTGTGATTGGATTAAGCATATCGCATTTCTTTCAGCTCTGGCTTTCCGCACAGAGACATTAAGCAGGGTTTGTTTGTTTCAAATTAAATGCTTTAGAGTTCTAGAAAATACTGTACACGAAGCCGCTGGATAGACAGCTTTGGCACAACAGATACTCTGGGCCAGATTTGAGAAAAGTGGGGTTGCACTGTGTGCAGCACCACTTTTCTTGCGCCCCTCAGTGCTTCTCTAACGCCACCCTGTGTGCGTCATATCTAAGATACGGCACACCATGGCGGTAGTTAGGGAACTAGCGTCAGAATTTTTTACACTGGTTCGGAGCATTGCAGTATTAGCGTCACAAAAATGTTGATGCTAATCCTGCAAAGCCCACTGAGGCCCATTGCTCTGAGCAGGCATTAATAGTGCTGAAACAAGTGATGCAAATTAGGGTCAGATTTATGAAAAGTGGGGCTGCACTTAGTGCAGCACCACTTTTCCTGTCCCCTTAGTGGCCCCTTAACGCCACCATGTTATCGCAGCATTTAAAATATGGCGCACCTTGGCGCCTAGCATCATGATTTTTTACAAAAGTCCGGCGCTTTGCAGGATTAGCATAAAAAATGATGAAGGTAGTCCTGCAAATCACCCGGAGGCCCACTGTAATGAACGGGAGGCTCTTTTTAACGCCTGCACTTAGCAGGTGTTAAAAAACGCCAATAAGTATGGTGCAAAGGAACCTCATAGATACCATTGTGCCATTTTTATGGCCCACCTAGCGCCAGAATGCCCCCTCACGTACATTATGCGGGTGCAGGCATAATGTGGTTTAAGGATTATAAAGTGGCACAATGCAAGCATTGGCCCAGCATTTTTTCCCTTCCAATGCCATATTAGTGTAAAAAAATGATGCTAATGTGGCTTTGAAATGGCACAAGGCCTGCATAAATCTGGCCGAAATCTCTTAGATTTCTTTGCACCATTTTTCAGCCCCCCCGATGGAGGAATGCCCCCTTTGCATACATTATGCCTGACGCAGGCATAATGTAGCACAAAGTGGTGTAATGCATGCATTGCGCCACTTTGTAAATTTGCCACAGCAATTTTGGCCTTGTTGTGCCACATTAGAATAAAAAAAATGATGCTAATGTGGCAGAAGGAGGCACTAGGAGTTCTTAAATCTGCCCCTTCATCTTCTAAATTGTCACAGTAAAAGCAGACTGAGCGCTGCTTCAGAGGACCAGTTCAGACAGTACTGGGTGTGGCTAAGACTAATTTGCATACGCTTGGTCGCCATCCATAATTACACGAACTGAAATATGTATTTTATTTATTTATTTTTAATTTACTGTTGTATATACTTATTTACAATACAGAGCACCGGTGATATAGGAATGTGAGGTCTGAAACTTAGGGACTTATTTACAAACCTCTTGAGTCACTGTTGCGCCATTTTTTTTTATGCAGCAGTGGTGCAAAGCAGTCCCTTATAGAGCGCCTCAGTTACAAACTACCGCAATGGGACCTTTGCACTGGTTTGTAAGGCTTGTGCCACATTACACCTGCACCAGGTATAATAGTTGCAAGGTAGGTATTCCCCCATTAAAAGCCACCCAGAACTGGTGCAGTGAAAACTACAAGATTTCACTGCGTTGTTCTGCTCCTTCATTGCAACAAAAATTTTAAACCTGCTCAGAGCAGTTGTTAAACTGATGGAAGGCTTCTTAAAATGGGAGCCTATCGTGCATTGCTGGAGTAGCGTCATTTTTTTGATGCTAGTCCAGCAACACGTAATTGTTAGCACCACCAATGCGTCAGAATTTCTGACTCATCTGCAGAAAATGTGTGCCATGGAGCTCTGTATAGTAAATACAGCTCTACCATGCCGATGTTAGGGGGAGAAGGGCAGCGCAAGAAATATCATGCATCAATATTCTTGTAAATGACGCCTTTAGTCAACTAAATCAATTGGAATCCGAAAGATTGGCGAACTATTGTGAAATGATAGGAAGTCAGTATTCTGGGGAGAGTTCCTATTGGACAAGCCATGTGGGTGCACTGGTTTTTCTGAAAATCATTTCAAATTTGGCGTCACCGGAAGACGAGAGTGGAGGTTCAACGTTATGTATTTGGTTGGAGAGGTGTAGAGTAAAAAGCTTAGGGCCCTATGTAGTAAAATTATGATATGAGATTTGGAAAAAGTGACCGTTAACAAATCGCAATTAGTAAATTGTAAGTGATGTATGAAAGAGCAACAAATGAGAACAGTGGTTCACAAGTAATTACAATTCCTCTTTCATGATTCCCAATTAGTGATTTGTAAACTTTTGTAAACAAGAAATCACTAAATTACTAACCACTAAATTGTGAACATCTCTCTAGCCGTGACTGATGACCTCACAAATATTAAGTTATGCATTTCCTGCACTTCTAAGGCCAGAGGAAATCACAGGAGGGGAGGGCAGCGCCACTGATGATCACCCAAATGTTAATCAAAGAGCCAGCATATGAGGAACGGGCCATAAAAACCAAGCCTATGTTTAGTAAGAATTAGCTGGCTATATTAGTGGAATGATGGCCAAATGCCTTTGGTGACACCTCAAAGAGCACTGATGAAACAAGAAAAATGTGGTGCTGGTGAGTAATCAAAAGATGGTAAGCAGGAAAAAGGAAGCACGTGGCACTGCAGTGGAACCATAGATCACCCACTCAGAAAGAATAGTGAGCAGTGTAGACACATCTGTGCCAACACAACTACCTACTTGTCAGTTTCCATACAGCACAACATGCTATCACATCTATTAACATCAACACCATGCATTAGTGGTAGAAAAGGGTATAGATATGTTACACAAGCAATAGGAAGACTACCATATTCAACCATACCATATCCCATTTCTCCAGTGCAACACATTCTCGGTTTTGTAGTGCCTTGGACCAAGGCACTAGACTTAGCAATTTTGGTGCTCCTTGCAAACTAATCAGGCCTGGCACACAATTAACCCTCATTGTCATGCAACAGTACCTTATGCAGGGGGCGTGACCAGACACCGATGGCTGAAGAAGTCTCTCAGTGAGTCTCCTGCCTGAAATCCCCCACCCTGACACATCCTGATTACCAGAGGATCCCCAGCCTCCACCGGCACATAGCTGGGGGCTCAGGGGGGGCCCCATGCCAGTTGCAGAGCGGTCGGTGCACGCGGCACCCTGGGATCGGGCCGGGCCACCGGGCGGCCGGGAGCTGCGAGGAGCACAAGATGGCAGCTGTGACTGAAGAGACAGAGCCGGCAGCCCCAGTCGCGGAGTGTGCGGACTAAGATCGCCTGACACCCCGTAAACCACAGAAAAAAGCTCGAGGGGTGAGTCGGGGCGACGCTGGCCCGGAGTGGACAGAGAAAAGGGCCCAGCGGTGCACGACGCACCAGGCGAGCCAGTGGGCGGACTTGTGCGGCGAGGAGTGAGGCTTGGGGCCGGAGGACGATCAGCCCTCTGGGGACGGGAGGCCCCAGTTTAGCAAAGGACTCCAGAGGCAGCGGAAAAGGGAGAGAGGCTCCCTGGCCCCGGATCAGGGCGTGGCAGAGCGTGCCGCCATGGAAGCACCAGCGAAAGGACAGCAGACGCGCAGCAGATATGCATGGGCAATAGGAGACCTACCAAGCCGGCCCAGAACTGTGAGTACTACGGTGGGCCCAAGAGAGTGACCAGATCCCTAGTGAGTGAACTGCTGGGGTTCTGCCCTGATAAGACTCAGGAAAAGGAGACTTGTATGGAGGGAGGAAATATCCCACATTCCACTGCTATAGCAGAACAAGGGGGCGATTCATAGAAAAGAGAAGGCAGCAGAGGCCACACCCCCATAAAAAAGGGGGAGATTCTAAATACAGACCTCACCTTCAAACCCCAAGCAAAAGGAACCCCCGGCAGTGACACAGGCTTGTAGTGGCGCAGAATTGGGAAGGCCGCGATGGGTGAGAGACCGAGTAAGCCCCCTAATTCATCCATGAGGCCGAATCTACAGTGCACATGATAAAAGGCAAATTAAAAGGATACCCTCTGCAAACAGGAGAGTCTAGTAGCTAGGAGAGACAATAAAGAAGAGGGGGACTGTTGCACCCACCCTATAATACCGTGGAGAAATAGCAGTGGAGTTCCACAGATGGGAAAGGTTGGTCGTAAGAAGGATACAGAACAGAAAGGTGGTGCTACTGTGAATGCAATTGCAGGTCCACAGGGAACCAAGAATACTCTTCTTGCGGAAAAGACCGGAGAACCCACTCTTCAGGACATACTACTGGCCATAACAGCATCTCACGAAGCCTTGGAGGGGAAAATTGATGCCCTGGCTACAGATTTCACAATACTCAGAGACGACCACCGCCACCTGGCTGAAAAGGTATCCACCACAGAAAAAAAAGTCAAAGCACTCCTGCCAGAGGTTAGGGACACAACTACGATCACGCAGCGGATGGAGAAGTGAATCCACAACCTGGAACTGCGGGCAGAGGACGCGGAAAACAGATCCTGGCAAAATAATATCCGGGTGATGGGTCTACCAGAACGCATTGAAAAGAATAATTGTGTGGAGTTTCTTGAGCGCTGGCTTAAGAGGAAATGGCAGAGGATGGACTCTCTCCCTTTTTTGCGATTGAGAGGGCATATAGGATCCCAGCGCGCCGCCCGCCACCGGGGGCTCCCCCAAGACCGATTGTAGCTCGGTTGCTGCATTACAGGACAGGGACTATTTGCTGAACCAAAGCAGGAAAAATGGAGACCGCACGATAGACAATCATACGATCCGTATCTTCCCCGACTTCTCCCGGGAAGTACAGAAACAGAGGGCTACTTTTCGAGACGCAAAACAAAAAGTACGCCAATTAGGGTTTCAAAATGGGATGCTTTTCCCTGCAAAACTTAGAGTGGTGGCTAAAGAGGGCACACAGTTCTTTACCACAGCGGACGAAGTGTGGCAGTGGATTGACTCACAGGCAACACCAGAGAAGGATCATCTGGTGGAGGGCCTGCAAACTGGACGTCAAAGGGGAAACAGGCATAACAGGAATCATAAATTGGGGAGTCCCTCTAATAAAGAGATGCAAAAATAACGTCAGAAAGCAATGGAAGCAGTGGCATCATTAAGCGGCTCAGACCTCAGCTCTCACATAAGGGCAGATGAGGAGCTGGAACAATCAGGATCAGATCAGGACTCAGAAGCGTCACATGCATCAGACGGGTAGGGTCCAGAGGTGACTCCAGGGACATTGGACTGCATCAACTGATCAACACAACTCTGGACTTATATGGAGGATCCAGCATGGACATGGAATCAGTCGTACAGCAACGACCCACTCCCCTGAAGCGGTGAACGACACGGCTGGAGAGGGCTGAATCTGTAAGAGGGGGACTGGGCCCACAAACTCCTGCAAGCTTAGTAGTCTGGGGATAGGCAATGTGGCATACTCCTTTCCAAGAACTAGTGGACCGCTCCCAGTTTCGATAGACTAGCTGAAGTAACTGTTTGGGTTAGGATGACAGTCGTTCAAGCTTTAGTCCTGGGGACGGGGAGTTGGGAAGTTAATTGTTAGGTTAAGATTATTGGGTCATGTGAGTCACAGAGAGTGGTAGCAGTAGAGCTGGAGCAGCGGCACCGGAGGGTAGGGATTTCATTCATTGATTGTGGTACAGTGTTAGGCACAAGAGCAACAATGGATGACACAATGGTATGGCAACGCTAGATTCATATAACTTCCTTTTGTGGAATATCTAGGGCATGCATTCGATGGTCAAGAGGTATAAGGTTTTCTCATACTTACAGAGGCGGGGGATTCCGATTGCAATGCTCCAGGAAACGCACTTCACACAAGCAGAGGGGAAAGCTATACAGAAACGGTGGAGGGGCCAAGAATATTATACTACATATTCTGCATTTTCAAGGGGGAACTTGATATGGATACGGACTGGGGTCCCTTTTCAGTTATTGGATAGTCTTACTGATCCGGAGGGGCAATTTGTGGCAATTCGGGGTCGACTGGAGGGCAGGGAGTTAGCAATGATTAATGTCTATACACCAAATTCGGAACAAGGTGAGTTCTTTACACGCATATCAGGCCTCCTGGCACATACCTGCAACACCCCTTGGTTCTGGGGGGAGATTTTAACTGTGTGGGAAACCCAGCCATAGACCGCTCGCACCCCCCTTTGCATGATTCTCCGCTAATTAGAGTGGCGTGGTAATTTACATCCTGGCAGTCACATTGGGGCCTGGTAGATGCATGGCGACGGTTACATCCAGACACCAGGGACTACTTATACTTCTCCTATTTACATGAACTACATGTCAGTCTGGATGTGTTTTTTTGCACACCGGATATCTTTCCACATATTCATAATGCTGAGTACTTGGGTCGCACGCTCTCAGATCATAACCCACTCTTGTTGTCACTGAAATGGGGCCTACCCCTCCCCTGCATCCCCACACGGAAACTGAAACCAGAGTCATTAGAGGACGTACAATATCAGGGGGAGTTGAAACAGCACATTACTCAGTTCTTTTACGGATAATGAGGCCACAACCAGTAGTCCTTTGATTGAATGGGATGCATTTAAAGTGGTGATGAGAGGAAGGTGCATAGCAGGAGTGGTAGAGATGCATAGAACACTACTTAGAGACACTAAGGCGGTGAAAGATAATCTGAGGGAGGCTGAAAAGAATAGACCGGAGAATCCAAACTTACAGCACACCATACTGGAGCTTAGAGAAACAGTAGCGGAATGCGTAGAGTGTCTTCGCTGCTTTGATTATAGGAACTATATCACAAGGGCCCACAGGCAGATGGACAAGGCAGGCCAGATGCTAGCATGGGTGGTATCACCGACTTAGAGAAGCTCAACCATGCTGGAAATGAAGACAGAACAGGGGGACCACATATGTGGACAGGAACAAATTAACTCACATTACCTAACCTACTATGAACAATTATATAAAAGTAACCTCCAATATGAAAGAGAATCCACAGAGGTTTACTTAGCCCAGATGCAAGTCACGCCATTAACACCTGATATAGCAGGGCAGTTGGGAGAGGCCATCACTCAGCAAGAAATCAAGGGGGCCATCAAGGAATTAGCTAGGGGGAAGACACCGGGGACAGATGGTTTCCCAGTCGAGTTTTATGCCACTTATGTAGAACTACTGGCTCCAAGGCTAGAGACTCTCTATAAGGTCACCAAGGAGCATGAAGTACTACTGGCGTCAGCGCGAGAGGTGATAGTGGTACCTCTGCTAAAACCTGGTAAAAATCCTACGGAGTGTGGCTCATACAGACCTTTATCCATGTTGAATTTGGACTACAAGATCCTCAGTAAGATCCTGGCTACAAGGCTCCTCCCACACATGACAAAACTAATACACCCAGATCAGGCAGGGTTTGTCCCGGGTCGAAACACAGCGGACAACATTTGTCGATTGTTGGCAGTCATGAGGGACCACAATCTGGATGGCATAACACCCGGGGTGTTGGCAGTAGATATAGAGAAAGCTTTTGATAGTCTAGAGTGGGGGTTCCTTTATGCAGTAATGGCCAGGCTGGGACTTGGTCCTGAATATATTGCATGTGTGAGGCTATTCCATACCAAGCATACAGCCAGAGTGCGCACTGGATGGTCAATATCAAAAAGCTATGCGGTGGAACGTGGCACTAGACAGGGCTGCCTCCTGTCTCCGCTGCTCTTTGTGTTGGCAATGGAGCCTCTGGCAACTGCGCGCACAGTGGGGGGGAGGTCAGAGATTAGGGGCAGGAGGGGGGAGACACCAAATTGCCTTATATGCTGATGATCTGCTGATTTTTTGGGGAGATATGCACAGACACTTGCCTCGGGCACAGCTGATGCTTTCTCAGTTCGGTAGACATTCAGGACTGGGAGTAAACTGGGATAAAAACAGGTTGTTCCCGCTAAGACTCATGATAGCACCCCCATTGGGACTGGGTATGGTTAAATGGCAGCCGAGATGCCTTTCTTATTTGGGAGTTAAGGGGTACCACGCCCCACAGGACATCCTCGAAGGTAACGTAGGGGGACACTACAGTCCGTCATGTCCAGTATGGCGTTTTGGCAAACATTGCCATTGTCTGTAGCAGGTAGAGTAGCGATTCTCAAAATGATAGTCGTGCCTAAGCTATTATATCACTTTACAGTCTTACCGGTGTGGATACCCAGGGCAACCTTTAGGGAATTGGAGCCATTGGTCATAGCATTCCTATGGGGTAACGGACGGAGAAGAGTGGCATTGACCAAACTCCAGAGGCAGTCCACGGATGGGGGGTTGGTGGTCCCCGACTTTGAGGCCTATTACTTGGCAGCACAGCTCCAATGGCTTACACAATGGATAGAAAGCAGAACAGACCCTGAGGCAAGAGTGAAACCATTCACCCCTCCGCAGACAAGGTTAATGGAGGTGTTGTTGGGGAGCCAGGGCGGCAAAACGGGGGATTCCCCATAGTTTAGAATTTTGATTCAATGCTGGAAAAGCTATTTACATAAAATTAAGATAAAGACCTCCTATTCCCCAGAGCTGCCACTGTTGTCTTTGCTGGCTTTGCCTCATCGGACCAACTTGGACGGGCTCCAAACCTGGGTTGAAGCCGGGATTCAGACGGTGGGAACACTGTTTATGGAGGGGACGATGATACCATTTGAGGACCTCAGGGCGAAGTTTGATGTGCGAGGGGTCATTTCTTACTCTACAGCACCCTCATGGCTAGTATTTGGCAGCACTGGTGGGAGGGATTGAGAGATCCCCCAACCAGACAACTTGCACCTACCTAGCGACCTCCGCCGGTAAGTTTAAAGCGGTGACAAATTTATATGGTAGGATACGGGCAGATAAGAACCTTCCATTGACACAACTTAGACTAACCTGAGAGAGAGATCTAAGCACCGATATTTCTGACAAGGACTGGGAGCACATACTGGACGGGGTCCTCAAAATGACTAGAAATGCTAGATTTAAGCTCATTAACTTTTATGTGCTGCATCAGGCTTATTTAACTCCTGGTCAGAGCAACAAGTACTTTGTAACGAAGGGAGCGGAATGCCCTAGGTGCGGGTAGCTGGGAGCAGAATTCAAGCACATGTTTTGGGACTGCCCAATGCTAGAGGTGTTCTTGGAAGCGGTGAATCAGTCAGTGGCAAGGGCGATAGGCAAGGAGATTCCCTGCACATTAGGCCATTGCTTTCTCAGGTGGTTTCCACATTCGTCCAAGACTAAAGTAACTAGCAGATTTCAGGACCTGGCCTACGTGCTGGATATGAGGGAAATTGCAATGGCCTGGAAAAATCCGACAGCACCGAGGGTATCCCAGTGGAAAGGGGAATTGAAAAAATGGGCTAGATGTGAGGGAGATGTTCTTCAAAGAGAGGCCAAGAGAGGAATGAGACCACCAGAAATAGCGCAAGGATGGGAGGTAGTAATGGATGCTTTGGAGGAGGAGATCCAGACTGATCTGTTCCCTTGACTGAAGGACTGAATAACAGACTATAAGGACCCAATCGCGCACCACCTGTTGACTGACCCTTTTTACTGTTAGGGAACTTGATGCTGCCACACATAAGGAGAGGAAATATGTCTCTAACCCCAACGCACAATGCTCCTCTCGCAATGCACCAATGGACTCACAAAAGGGGGAGGGGGAAGTTGGGGTGGATAAGGGGAGGGAAGTTGGGTGAGTTCTTAGGGTCCCAGTTTTCTAGGGAATCAGAAATGTATGGATTGAGTTGAACCACTGTATCGAAACAAAAATGGCCGCTATATGTTGTATTGTACCATGACTACATGTTAAGTGGATAACTGAAACTGCAATAAAAATATGTTTACAAAAAAAAAAACAGTACCATATGCCAATATTGTCAGCTTTAACATACCATATTCATGTACCAATCCACATGCAGTTCTCGTATAGAAATACAGAGAGTAAAGATAAAAGAGGTTTTTGATGAAGAGAAGACAGGTCAGGTCAGAAACTGATACTACAGGACATAGAGATACAGCCTCCTCAGGTCCCCCTCACTACAGAGCAAGAGTCACACTGCACAAAGAGTCTCATCACATGAATACACCATGACAACCTGCTGCTGCAAGTTCCCCAATCTGCAGCCATTACAAATGAAGGTCTCAATTACTGCAAAAGACACTAATAAAGGTCTATAGATTTGGTGTGAGACCAGATCCTCTTGTTCCCCTTGAGGCTGGGGAGGTGTCCTTACTGCAAGGGACTTTTAGGTAGTGGAATCAGCAATATTCTCAATATAGCAGCCGGATACTGCAACCGTGCAGGCACGGGGCAGTGATGTCAATTAAGTGGATATATAGATACTACATAGCTTTCAACCAATGCCAAGTGACAAAGTTATGCCACTCCAACCTGTCACTCCATCATGATAGAATCGGGCACAAAAATAGTGGAATCACCACAAATTGGATGGGTTAGACAACTCTCTGAGGCCCTGATTTATACTTTTTGACCCAAGCCTGCGTTAAAAAGTTTACCACCGGCTAGCGCCATTCCTGGACGTTAGACGGGCGTCATATTTAAGGAATTACGCTAGCCGGCAGTAAAGCCAGATTAGCGTCAAAATAAATGACGCTAACCAGTTGGGGGAAGCATAGGTGAACTGGAGGTTGTGCGTCAAAGAATGGCGCTTGTCAGGTTAGAGGCAAATAAATTGACTCTAACCTGACTAGCGTAATTTTTTGATGCCCAACCCCCATGGACATGACTCCTGTCTTAGTAAAGACAGGAGTCATGCCCCCCTGCCCAATGGCCATGCCCAGGGGAAATATGTCCCCCGGGCATGGCCATTGGGCACAGTGCCATGTAGGGGGTGGCCCAAGTAAGGCCCCCCTATGGCACTTTTATAAAAAAAAAAAACTTACCTGGACTTACCTGGGATGGGTCTTCCCATCCTTAGGTGTCCTCCAGGTGTGGGTGTCCCTGGGTGCAGGGAAGGGCACCTCTGGGCTGTTTCCATGGCCTCTGACCATGGAAAATGGCCCACAGGTCCCCTAACGCCTGCCCTGACCGAGGCGTTAAATAATGGTGCTAAGCAGGTTTAGCGCCATTATTTAAGGACCTCTTCCTCACGTGCGTGATTTTTGCACAGGAGAATAAATAAGGCGCAAAGGCCTTAGAGTCACTTTTTGCCCGGGAACGCCTACCTTGCATCTCATTGATGCAAGGTAGTTTCCGCAGGCAAAAAAATGACGTTAACTCCAATATATCAATATGGAGTTACATTTGCGCCAGATATGCATAAAGAAAATTCATCAAATCCAGCGCAAACAAAGTATAAATATGTCCCCGTGTTCTTTAGGAAAATGAGCAAGTACCATACATTTCCTGTCACAAAGAATATTAAACGTTCAAACTGCGGTGCCTCACTGTAACCAGGATGTTGTCAAATATCTGTAAAGCACTAGGAGTACTCTTCCCTCTGTAGGCAGAAAAGTGCCACATCACATAAGAACAAGAAGGCATCTAGCCACAGGAGTGTTTCAGCGCAGACAGTCAGATAGGATGCTGCACAGCAAATCACAATGTAGAAGTTGTAGGTACAGGGGTGGGATCCATCAGACGCAGAACCAAAATCCCCAGAAGTGGAAAAATCACAAATGCACAGTTGTTGTGCCCCCACCCCCAAAATGTTGTGTGTTTTTATGTTGGTAGAATGCCTCATCATAATTGACCTGCGACTCGACTCGTGGCAGTAGTATTTGTAGAGTGTTACCATACCTTTGAAGAAACAGGAAGTAATTTGTGTTATTAATTCAAAGAGTTGTTCTGTGAAATTATTGTACAAAAATGCTCTCATCTTAGAAGTGGTTAGTTGTTATCTATGCTCTGTGTGCCTCTCCTTTAGCTGCACTTGCTGAAACCTGTGCTGCCGGGGCGAGTGGGGTCTTCCTCATCTCCTTCTGAAGTGGTCATCTGGGACAATGGGAAGGCCCTCTGGGGAGGCAATATTATGCAGCATTGCACTAGAGGTAATGATTTAGCATACTGCCTTGTGGACATACTGCAGGGCTCCTTTGCTCTGCTTAAGGCACTTATATAAGAGAGGTCAAATATACACTCCACCACAGTCCTTGTACAAATGTGCTGAGTTTTATCTTCTCCCACTTAATGCAATGGCATTCAGGCATGACTTGAGGAGCTAGGGTTGGATGGAACATGGGATGCTTTCTACAACAATGCTCATTGGTACATACAACTGGCTGTTGAATCATGGCACATGAGACATAATTTACCCTATTTGGCTCTGTCTCAGCTAGGCGATTGAGACAACATATTGTCTGAACATGTAGAAGCCATATGTACTCCCAAGGTAATATATCATAAGGTTTGTGATGATGCAACCTGCATTGCATACAAACAGAATGATTAGTGAGAGTCGGTTTTTGGTTATGATGCATGAATTTGGTGTCAGCAGGGGACAGAGCAGGACATGTCCTCTGTTAGCGCGTCAGACCTTATTAAGTAAAATTACAAGGGAGACGCTTATGGGCTTTTGACTGCTCTTTGAGTTTTTCCCACCATATGACCCTGTATCATTACAAATCTATAGGCACAGCAATCAATGACATTAATAATCAATAGGAGTCAGTAATTTCCACACACACACCATGATATCTCTGCCATGAATAACCACATCTTTACGTAAAAGTTAGAAGTTGAATTCCCTATATTAACAATGCTAATGTCACATAACTTAGTCTCAAAATGAAATGATAAACATACAAAAACAACACTGGCTGACCGAAGCAGCGAAAGAACCACAATCTCATTAAAGCTTGAACTACTACACATTCTAAGATTACAGTACAAATTAATAGCAAGAATAACTGCACAAACGATATGATATACACTTAGACTCAGCAAAAAAACGACATAAACTGTTATTGCATATAGCAAACTTCATCAGTGAAAACTCTAACTAACACCAGATTAGAATAGCATGTTTGGACTTCATGCAAAACAATTTAGTCACACAAATTTGGAAAAACATCTAACTATGGCTGTATTAAGAGTAGCAGTTGGTACCTAGAAACAAAAGCAAATAGTTTTAACAATCAGTAACATTGTCAGTATACCTCTCCTCAATATGGTTCAGCAAGCTGTGACAGTCTTCATCAATAGGACATCAGTTCAGTCAGCAAGACATCAGGATTCAGCATCAAAGTTCAGAAAAAGCAAAGTCTCGTCAAGAAGTTCGGAAAGGATAACTAAACACTCAAGAAGAATGAGGAGAATGGCCTCTATGTGCAGTCTGGATAAGTTAGATTTCCTAAAACTACTTCCCACATCCCAATTGGTCAGGGGATCGCAATTTTACCCTTAGTCTAATGAAACTAAACCCTCAAATCTACATTTTTACTACTACATGGATCACATGTCGATGATTGGCTCCTCTTGTCCTGCTCCCGTATTTCGGCTCATCAGGTATTAATATTGTTGGAGCTTCGGAAGGTCAGTCTTACACACATTACATTAAACATTGTTTCACAAGCAAGTACATCATCTTCTTGCAAGCAGTTTCTCATGAGAATTAACTTTAGCTACGAGCACATGGTCAGTACAGTGGAAAATTACAATTTAATTCTCCAAACATCGATTTTATAAAATGCCTAAGAAATGCAGCTTGACATGTGGCCATGCAACTAGGCCAAGACCTTGCTAAGTTAAGGCGTACGAATAATAAAGCTAATACAAAATGCACAACCCTTATTATGACACATTACTACATTAATCAAACATAAGCTCAACATTTCATATTATTAAGCCATTAATAAGTACACTTCGAGAACATTAGGGGACACTCTGGTGGGCACACCTTCAAATTTTCAGATGTGTGCATAATTTTTCTCTACGTTAATACATTTTCCACGCAAATCCATCACTCAAAATACATGAATATTCATTAATAAATTCAGCGTTAACAATCCCTTCTCTGATGACTAAATGTGTCCTCACACTAAGGGCCTCATTCCGACCCTGGCGGTGAAAGACCGCCAGTGCTGCGGGCAACAGAAGCACCACCAACAGGCTGGCGGTGCTTCAGTGCCCATTCACAGCCGCGGTCGGAAAACCGGGTCCGGCGGTTTCCTGCCGGATTAGCCCCGGCTGGGAGAATCCTCCATGGCGGCGCTGTAAGCAGCGCCGCCATGGGGATTCCGACCCCCTTCCCGCCAGCCTGTTTCTGGCGGTTTTCACCGCCAGAAACAGGATGGCGGGAACGGGTTTCCTGGGGCCCCTGGGGGCCCCTGCACTGCCCTTGCCACTGACATGGGCAGTGTAGGGGCCCCCTAACAGGGCCCCATTAAGCTTTTCACTGTCTGCCTAGCAGACAGTGAAAAGCGCGACGGGTGCTACTGCACCCGTCGCACACCTGCAACACCGCCGGCTCCATTCGGAGCCGGCTTCTGTGTTGCAGGCCCTTTCCCGCCGGCCCAGCGGGAAAATCCGAATGGCCCCCGCGGTCTTTTGACCGCGGAGCAGCCAATTGGCGGCGTAAGTTTGGCAGGCGGAAACTGCCGCCCGCCTAACTTGGAATGACCCCCTTAATCATCCCACACAAATGTTTGCATCAGCTAAAATTCTGTCATTTCTATCCCCTTATATCTTCGTTCCCTTTTTGAACTTTACCTCAACCAATTTTCCCTTTCATTTCTTCCCTCCTCTGATCATTTGTCATTTTCTTCAATTTAATCATCTTACACAATTTACATATTCCTCATGCTCCAATTATACAAATCACAATAATCAATATCCCTTGTATTATTTTCAACATTATCCCTTTCCCAATGTTGCTGAGCCAATTTCCCACTGAAGCAAACCCTTTGCCAACTTTCTCCCAAACACCTGGTTCTTTCAATTCTTTCAAATCAGCACTCTCATTAGTCAGATTAGTAAGCAAGCCTCCAATTTCTTTACTATGATCAGGAATACACAAGCACCAATGCTTTGAATTAATCATTTTGCATTTAGCGCACCGCCATCCTTTGCTAAAAGAATGTCTAATGCAAGGCTGTTCTGAAGAGTCATAACTCTTTCCGCGGCTAATTCTGTATTTATCAGAATGAAGGCTCCTAAAAAATGTGCCAGCATGTTATCTACAATAGTAGACAACTTTTGAATCTTTATCAAATACAGAACAACTCCTACTGAAGGAATCATTACTCCAAATATAACTCTTTCCTTTCTCTACTGTGATGTAATTCAGTCAATTTCGGTAATCTTTTCAAGTCCTCAAGTTCAATTATCTTTGCAAAAACTATCCCCAAGTAACATGTACCATACCATCCTCTTGTAAGACGGTAATAAACATTAAGGCCCTCATTACAACTCTGGCGGTCGGTGTTAAAGTGGCAGTAATACCGCCAACAGGCCGGCAGTACAAAAAATGGAATCATGACCATGGCGGAAACCGCCAACCCAGACAGACACTTTAACAATCCGACCGCCACGGCGGTAGCAACAAACACCATGGCAGTAACTGCCAGCAGGCAGGCAGAAGACAATGTACTGCCCACCCCATTACAACCCGCCCATCCACCAGCTTTTCTGGGGTGGTACCAACACCATCAAAAGCACAGCGGAAACAGTACTTTGAAGGGAAACCACTCACCTCTCGACACTCAAGGAAGAACCAGGACGCCATGGGGCCCGGGATGCAGGTCCTCCTATGCTAGTGTACATTCTCATATACCAGGAGTACCAACGGCGGCGACCACGGTGTGTCCTGCACCTAGCACATAAAGGAGGGGGGGAGGAAAAAGAGAGTGACACACACACGCAACAAGCAACATCTCCACCTCCACCCTCACTCACAACACCATACACACAAACACATGCAACAACATTACATATATACCCCGTATCCCTCTGGAATAATGCAAGGACAAAAGGAATTGAGTCAAGTGAGTGTTATATTAGAAATAGTCAGAAATACATAAATATTTCACAAACAGTATTTACAAAATATACAATATGTACAAAAGGCGGGACAATGTCCACTCAAAATGTCTGTGGTCCACTGGGCCAAAACACATAGGCCAAGCCCACACTTGTCTCCTGCCTCAATATGGAGAGAACACTGCAGGGGCATCAGGTCGAAAACACTCAGGGGGACGAGAAAGGGGGGGTACCTCAGCCAGAAGAAGGTACAACGCCATTGCTCCTGGAGGGGGCTCCATGCCCACAGTGACGTCCTGGGGAGTGCAAGGCCACGGTTTCTCAAGTCTCTCAAGTGGGTGGTTTGCCCACTGCTTGGTCCTGGGGGGTGCAAAGCCACAGTCTCTCAAGTCTCTCAAGTGGGTGGTTTGCCCACTGCTTGGTCCTGGGGAGTGCAAAGTCACACTCTCTCTAGTGGGTGGGTTGCCCACTGCTTGGTCCTGGGGAGTGCAAAGTCACAGTCTCTCAAATCTCTCAAGTGGGTGGTTTGCCCACTGCTTGGTCCTGGGTAGTGCAAGGCAACAGTCTCTCAAGTGGGTGGTTTGCCCACTGCTTGGTCCTGGGGAGTGCAAGGCCACAGTCTCTCAAGTGGATGGCTTCTCCACTGGTTTTGGAGGGGGCTTTGTACCCAGTGTGCTTCATCCTGCCAAGGACAGGGTGAGTGGATGCATTTCTCCACTGGTTCTGGAGGGGGCTTTTTGCCCAGTGTGCTTCATCCTGCCAAGGATAGGGTGAGTGGATGCCTTTCTCCACTGGTTCTGGAGGGGGCTTTGTGTGCAGTGCGCTTCATCCTGCCAAGGATAGTGTGAGTGCATGCCTTTCTCCACTGGTTCTGGAGGGGGATTTTTGCCCAGTGATGCAGCACTTGGGGGTTGCCAGGTCACATTCCTTCACCTGGGTGTCAGAGCCCCAAGATTTGCAGTGACCAGGATGCATGTTAGTCCATGGAGGCAGGGCTACAGTCCATCCACCGGCGGCTACGGCTGCACAGTGGTGGTTGTGCTGGTGGGGGTGCTGCCAGTGGTTGGGGGAGGCTCCAGCCCTTCTCCTGCAGCCTGGGACAGCTGCCCACTGGGCTGCTGCTGCTGGCAGTGGTGCTACTGTTAGCGGTGCAGGTGGCGGTGCTTGCGGCGGTGCAGGTGGTGGTGCTGCCCGCGGTGCAGGTGCTAGTGCTGCCAGTGGTAGGGGGATGCTCCAGCCCTTCTCCTGCAGCCTTGGTGGTGGTGTTACCTTGGGTCTGGCAGCTGGAGGCTTTGACGTGGCCTTGCTGGGTGGTTGTGGCTCCTTCTCCTTGCTGGATGCTGTCCCCATCTTCACCTTTCCAGGTGGTGGAATGTTCTTTGCCTTGGCAGGGGTTGGTGCCACACAGGCTGGGCTGATGGGTGCCCCCTTTGAGCTTCTGACAGCTGCAGGAACCACAGAGGATGTGGACTTGGTGGCTGAGGTACTTGGCTGGGTTTTGGCCACCCTGGCCCGAGGGGAAGGACAGGGGAAGAGGGGCAGGGAAGAGGTCAATGTTTGTCAGGAAAAGCTTCTTACGGACATTGGGGTGGGAAGAGGGTGAAGGTTTGGGAGTGGAGGAAGATGGAGTGGTTGTAGGAGGTGTCAGTCTGCTATGAGAATGGGTGCAGGTGCATGAGCTGGATGCTGTTGTGAGGTGGATGGCTGTTGGGTGGGTGTGTGCTTGCGTTTGTGTACTTTGGGAGGAGGGGTCACAGGCACAGTGGGAGAGGACACAGGGGACGTGTTCATGGGTGTGGGGGTGGTGACTGCCAGTGAGGGGCGTGTAGTGATAGGCGTGATGGTGATGGATTTAGTGGATTAGGATGTAGTGCATGCAGGTGTGAGTGGAGAGGCTACTAAAAGGGAGGTGGAGGATGACGAGGATGGGGACACAGTGGAGGCAGTGGATGTTGGTGTGTCTGCATGGGGATGGTGCTTGTGTGAGTGCCTGTGAGATGAAGTGTAGTGCTTGTGTTTTCCTGAACCACTTCTGTGTGTTGATTTGGGTGAATTCTGGTCTGAAGGTGTGCCCGGGATAGGCTGGGGTTGAGGGGATTGGGGCTGGGTAGAGGAAGCTGGAGGGGGGCTATAGACAGGGACAATGGCTGCCATCAGTGCGGAAGCCAGAGCCTGAAATGCTCTCTGCTGGGCCGTCACGCCAAAGTGAATGCCCTCCAGGTATGCATTTGTTTGTTGCAAATGCCTCTCGACACCCTGGATGGCATTTATAATGGTTGACTGCACAACAGTAAGGGATCTCAGGAGGTCAATAGCCTCCACACTGAGGGCGGCAGAGCTGACTGGGGCAGGGCCTAAGGTGCCTGGGGTGAAGGAGATGCCCAGACTCCTGGGTGAGCGGGCATGGGAAACACCCTGAGGGGCTGCTGGGAGGGCGGTGCTTGTAGGGGGTTGGCGGCTGTACCTGTTGTTGGGGTGGGTACAGAGGTGTCCGCCACCACTAGGGAGCTTCCATCGGAGGAGGAGTCACTGTCTGTAGTGTCCCCTCCTGTCTCCATCGCACTGGTACCCTCACCCTTGCTGGATTCAGCCTCCAGGCCCATGTGGGATGCAGCTCCCTCCGTCGCCGGTGCCTCTCCTCCTCCACCAGATGATGCTAATGCACACGAGAACAGGGTGACAAAAGAAAAAGGGGGGGAGACAGAGGATACACTTGGTCGATGCAAGCAACAACACTACCATTGGCATACACAACACACAGGGAGCATCCCTATGCACTAGGCCATGCACCACCAGTTACAGAGCTTGTCACCAGCCCATGGGGTACATAGCATAATGCCATTAGCTGCACACCTCAAACAAACAGGGCCCTGGCCAGTAGAAGATGCCCACTAACACCATTGGGGTTGGAGTGATTCAGAGCCTGCCCAACAAGGGTCCTACCCTGCCAGGTTCGCCCTGGCCTAGTGGAACCCACAGTCCACATCCCCACCCAGGTAAAACCTTAACGCACGCAAAGTCATGAATGTGAAATTGTACTCATCCCCTTGTGGCTGCTGTGATGCCCTCAAGTGCCCATCCAACTCCGGTTAGGTCCTCGCCAGGATGC
The DNA here is from genome assembly GCF_031143425.1 of Pleurodeles waltl. Lineage (NCBI taxonomy): Eukaryota > Metazoa > Chordata > Amphibia > Caudata > Salamandridae > Pleurodeles > Pleurodeles waltl. The sequence continues at coordinate 1,537,848,219 of NC_090440.1, read as the reverse complement.
GGAACATCAGGGGGGTAAGGGTACGACGGGCACCCCTTCCTTGTTAGGAGGCCAGCCCCAGCGGGGCCTCCACCGCCTTCCTTGCCCAGCGGCGCAGGTCCTCCCACTGTTTGCGGCAGTGGTTGCTCCGCCTGTCAAAGACCCCCAGGGTCCGCACCTCCTTGGTGATGGCACACTAAATACCCTTTTTCTGATGGGTGCTGACCTGTAGGAAAAATACTGCAGAGAAGGGATTAGTCATACCATCTGGACCATCACACTTATGGCCCACCAGGTCCCTACCATCCCCTAACGCACATACATTGACAACCATGCATGCAGCACTCTGTCCAGGACACCTCAGACCCCCCCCTACATGTGGATTACATACACAGCACTCCATACATTCATGGCCCACGTATAATGCTCACAGTGTACTCACCTGTTTGTCTGGAGGACCATAGAGTAACGTGTACTGGGGTAGGACCCCATCCACCAGTCTCTCCATCTCCTCCGCAGTGAAGGCAGGGGCCCTTTCCCCAGACACATGAACCATTGTTGCTTCCAGACACAGTTCACAGCAGCACTTGCAGTGTAGGTCCTCTCCTGTTGAGGGTCAGGTAGCAAGTGAGTGAATAGATAGAAAATGGCGGTCACGTCCACGGCGGTGCATACCGTCATCCCCGGCGTACATCGCCATTGGCTCCTGGAACCCATTGGGCCCAATGATAACCAATGCGAAGTTGCGCAGCAGTAGTCGACCACCTACCGCAATGGCGCACAACACCAGCGGAATTACCTCATTTCCACTTGTCCCTCCTCCCACCTCAGGCAGCCGCCATTTCAGGGGGGCACAGGCCATGGCACCTAGCTGCGTCACATCAGACATTGGCACTTCAACTGACTCTCAGATTCACATACTGGTTCTGTAACTGAAGAGATGCATCATTATTTCAATAGATGTGTGAATATGACCCTCTGCTCACCGTTTTCCTCCCTAGGTTTCGAACGCTTAGGATGAATATGATATGGAGATATCCTGCAGTGTACAGACACCTGGTGTACCTTGCGACAATGGAGGACAGACACATTATCCTAACCTACAGACTTGATCGGACAACAATCCAAGAACTGTGTGGCCAATTGGAGCCAGACCTGATGTCAGCTATCCGCCAGCCCACAGGTATCCCCCCTCCAGTGCAGGTTCTGTCAGTGCTACATTTCCTGACAAGTGGTTCCTTCCAAACAACAGTGGCCATGGCATCAGGGATGTCTCAGCCAATGTTCTCCAACGTGTTGACCAGAGTGTTGTCTGCCCTGCTGAAACACATGCACAGCTACATCGTATTCCCCCAGGTGGAGGATTTGGCCACAGTGAAAGCTGACTTTTATGCCCTGGGACATATCCCCAACATCATTGGTGCCATTGATGGTGCACATGTAGCATTTATCGCCCCCCCCCCCCCGGAGAAATGAACAAGTGTTCAGGAATAGAAAAAGCTATCGCTCTCTGAATGTGCAGATGGTGTGTTTGGCAGACCAGTACATCTCCCATGTGAATGCCAAGTATCCTGGCTCTGTGCATGACGCCTTTATCTTGTGGAATAGCAGAATCCCATATGTGATGGCTCAACTCCAGAGGCACTGTGTGTGGCTAATAGGTGAGCCCAAGGTCCCCACCCACTATATGTTGGTGTCTGGGTATGGGGTTGTCCCTAAGGGTTAGTGTGTGTCTAACAGTTGTCCCTCGATATTTGCAGATGACTCTGGTTACCCCGACCTCTCATGGCTACTGACCACAGTGAGGAATGCCAGGACAAGGGCAGTGGAGTGTTACAATGAGGCACATGGGCGAACAAAGAGGATAATTGAGAGAAACTTCAGTCTCCTGAAGGCCAGGTGCCATCTGACAGGTGGATCCCTGCACTACTCATCCAAGACGTTGTGTCAGATCATAATTGCATGTTGCATGTTGCACAGCCTGGCCTTGAGATGCCAGGTGCCTTTTCTGCAGGAGGATGAGCCTGGAGAGGTTCTTGTGGCAGCGGTGGAGCCTGTGGACAGTGAGTAAGAGGAGGCAGAAGATGAAGATGGGATGAAGATGTGGACAACAGAAGCTCTCTTATACAGCAGTACTTCCGGTGACACAGAGGTAAGACACTGTAACTTCACATAACATTTCAGCTTTCTGTTGGACATTGGACATGACAGCATGATTTCCCTATGTCTATGGCCACTTACTGTACCCTTTGGCATCTCTATTTTCAGATCTCTGTGCCCGCCTCTGACTCCTGGTGTGTGTACTGCTGCCCACTACAGGTTATACCAATGTATATATAACTGTACATATGAATTGCAATGTTTTCAGATTGTTGTACTAATACTCATTTCAAACAATTGACAGACTCCAGATTTGTATTTGTTCCAAGGGTGTTTATTTAAGTGCTAATAAGTAGAGGGGGTGTGCAATGGGCTGGGGTGATGGTGGAGGAATGTCCAGTTAGAGTCCAGTATCTTGGTATCAAAGGTGCATTGTCCATTGGGGCATAGGAAGTGGAGCAATGGCAGTTCAAGGTGGACATGGTGACAGAGTGGGACACAAGGGTGACAATCAGGAGAGTCTTATTTTCCTGGCAGAGTCTTGGCAATGTTCTCTGGCTTCTGCCTGGATCACAGGGACCGTTTGCGGGGTGGTTCTCCTTCTGCAGGGGGTGGGGTGCTGGTGGCCGGTTGTTCCAGTGGTGGGGCCTCATGTACACTAGCTCCGGTGGAGGTGGAGGACTGTTCATCGGTGTGACTAGTGTCCGGGGCCTGTTGCTGTGCCACTGCCTCCCTCATGGTGTTGGCCATGTCAGCCAGCACCCCTGCAATGGTGACCAGGAAGGTGTGGATGTGTTTGAGGTCCTCCCTGATCCCCAGGTACTGTCCCTCCTGCAGCCGCTGGATCTCCTGCAACTTGGCCAGTATCTGGCCCAAGGTCTCCTGGGAATGGTGGTATGCTCCCAGGATCCCTGCAAGTGCCTCATGGACAGTGGGTTCCCTGGGCCTCTCCTCCCCATGTCGCACAGCAGACCTCGCAGCTTCCCTGTTGTCGTCTGCCTCTGTCCCCTGAACCGTGTGCCCACTGCCACCTGCCCCAGGTCCCTGATTTTCTTGGGTTTGTGGGGTTGCCTGGGGTCCTTGTAGTGGTGGACACACTGCTGATTGACGTGTCCTGGGGACAGTGGTATGGGCCAGCGGGGTGGGTGCTGTGCTGGTGTTTCCTGAGGGGGGAGGGCCTGTGCTGGTATGGGACTGTGGCAGGGTAACCGACTGTCCAGAGGTCCCTGAGGGGCCAGGTTGGTCATCGTAACCCAGGCATGCAGAGCTGCTGTCATCACTGTGGGCCTCTTCTGTGGGGGGACTGGATGTTGGTGGCACCTCCTCTCCGGTGATGTTGAGTGGTGGTTCTGTGGGGATGAAAATGCAGTGTTATTGTAACTGCATGTGCCATCTTGTGCATGGGTGTGTTTCCCTGTATGGTTGTGATTGCCCTGTCAGCTTTGCACACCCATGTTGTTAGTTGTGGGGGAGGAGGTGGGGGTCCACCGCCAGTCCTCTGTACGGCTACCTGGTGTCTTGCAACCACGGAACGCACCTTCCCCCGTAGGTCGTTACACCTCTTCCTGATGTCATCCCTTCTTCTGGGGTGCTGTCCCACGGCGTTGACCCTGTCGCCATAGCTCCATCTTCCTTGCAATGGACGTCTGCTGCAACTGTGATCGGAATAGCTGTGGCTCTACCCGGATGAGTTCCTCCACCATGACCCTTAGCTCCTCCTCTGAAAACCTGTGGTGTCTTTGGGGTGCCATGGATGTGGTGTGAGTGGCATGTGTGAGGATGTGTGGGGTGATGTGTTGTGGTGTTTGCTGTGAGGTGCGTGGATGGTGTATGGGTGATGGTGTTTTGTGGCTCAGATTGAGTGGGTGCTCCTGGCTTGTCTCTCTCTCTATGTAAGCAATCCTTTTTTTCGTTAAAAGGGTTGTGGGTAATGTGGATGTGTGTTTTATAGTGGTGTGGGTGAGTGGGTGTGGTGTGTGCATGTGTTTCAGGTATGTGTAGTTGAATTGTCCAATGTGTGTGTATTTCGAGTGTGGTGGTGTGTACCGCCAATGGTTTACCGCGGTTAAAAGATCGCTGCGGTGATTCGTGGGTCCTGATACTGTAGGCGTATTTCTGTTAGCGTAACGGTGTGGGTTTTGGTACCACAATTTTATCACTGACCTTTGGTCTGGTGGACTTGTGTGGGTGTCTGTATAGTGGCAGATTTCTCTGTGTGGGTCATAATACCTGTAGCGCGGTCACGGTATGTCGGCGGGCGCCAGCACAGCGGTAGGTGGCATTTACTGCCAAAGTTGTCATGAGGGCCTTAGTCCATAAATATAATATATGCCATGAATCACTGGATCCTGTCCATTCAAAATAAATGTCCATTTACACTTAAACGAAAACACATGTCTACATTCACTCGTTCCCACAAAGAAAGTGTCAGTACTAGATCTAAGCCCATATACACAAAGCTTCCTTACATGTTGTGCATCTACAGCTAATTTCCCTTTTGTTTTTCTTGCACTATAAGCAAGTTCTTTTCCTAAGCCCTTCTCTACTTTCTCCTTCAATGCCCTTCTCCTCTCATTTGTGTGATGTAAGAAGCTCTTTTCTAAAGGTGTAAGCAAGCATGTCATGTTATTCCTGTGTGCATAAGCTGTGCCAAAAGTTAATGTAGGCTTGAAGAAACCCCTCACTAATACTATGTCATTGTCCTTGGCTACTCTACTCAGGTACCTAATTATGGGGACAAACAACAACACTACATCATGATAGGAATAGAAATATTGAATTTACTCCTGGTTATAGAATCTTGTTAATAAAAGACTACAACTCATCCCATAAGTAAGAGGCAAACTATAATAGGTAACTCCTTCTTCAACTGATGAAGGAATCTGTGTACACAAAAAACAATTATTCGCATCCATCATCTCAACATACCCACTCAATAAGCGATAGAACACATTAGAAGAAAGTTCCCCTTGAGCGTTGCCCATGTGCAGGTACTTCTCATCTAACCTAAACTTCTCTATCGTTATTAATGCAGTAGTTGTCTCAAAAGCTGAAGGGTGGTTGGCTTTAATCTTGTCAACAACAGTCATACCCACAATCAATATCACACACAATATCACACATACAATTGCCAAACCAACACTCACGTATTTACAGTACCTGTTCTTCCTAGCCTGCTGGCTAATGTTACTCATGATCTGTAAAGAATCAGAAAGTGGAAGAGAAATTTAGAAATTATGCAGCAAAAATCAAAAACAGAAATCTTCAGTCTTCTTTTAGCAGTTATTGACAGCTTTCCTCAAGACTTGCTCCTTCCATGCTGTGAGTTGTAGGGGAGGAGGTGGGTGTCCACCGCCAGTACTCTGCCAGCGAGCTGCTGTCTTGCTGCTATGGAATGTACCTTCCCCAGTAGGTTGTTCCACCTCTTCCTGATGTTATCCCTTGTTGTGGGGTGCTGTCTCACGGCGTTGACCCTGTGCACGATTCTCCACCATAGCTCCATCTTCCTTGCAATGGATATTTGCTGCACCTGTGCTCCAAATAGCTGTGGCTCTACCCTGACAATTTCCTCCACCATGACTCTTACCTCCTCCTCTGTGAAACAGGGGTGTCTTTGTGGTGCTATGGGTGTTATGTGAGGTGTGCTGGTGAGGGTGTGTTGGGTAATGTGTTGGGGTATGTGATGTGGTGTGCGTGAGTGGTGTATGGGTGTGAGTATTGTGTGGCTCTTGTTGTCTCAGTGGTCTTGGTGTCTCTCTGGTTGCAATGATTTGTAATTGTAAAGGGTTGTGAGTAATGTGGGTGTGTGTTTTATAGTGGTGTGGGTCAGTGTGTGTGGTGTGTGTATGGGTGTCAGGTGTGTGTTGTTTGAATTGACAGTGTGGAGTTGTTTTGTCTGTGGGTGTTCATTGTGAGTGTGGTGGTATGTACCGCCAATGGCCGTCGTGATTCGTGGGTCATAATGTGGTGGGCGTTGTTTTGTTGGGGTAACGGTGTGGGTTTTGATACTGCCACTTTATAACTGACATTTAGACTGGTTGATTTGTGTGTGTGGCTAAATTCTGTCGGATTGGTGTGTGTGTGTCATAATATGGTGAACGGATAGGGCCTTTGTGTAATCAGGTATACCCAAAGCTGGAGCTTTTCACAGACTCTCTCTCAACTCAGAAATGCTTTCATGCAAGCCTGATCTTACACCAGGGGATCAGTGACTTCTTTGTGAGTCAGCTTCTGCAAGGGTCAAGAAATGACTGAAAAATTGGGAATCCATTGGCAACAGTAGCCTACCATCCCTAGGAACATCCTGACATCTCCCATGGCTTGGGGACTCAACTGCAGTATGGCTGTGACCCTTTCTCTGGATATTTTCCTTATTCCTTTTTCAATCTGGCGACCCAAGTATTTCACTTCTTTCTGACAGTATTGTAATTTCAGTGGAGACACTTTATGATCATTCTTTCCCAAATGGTTCAGCAAGGGAATTGTGTCATACTTGCACTCATCCTTCGTCTTGGATGCAATCAACAAGTCATCAAGGTACTGTACCAATGTCAATTGGAAAGGCAATTCCAACAACTCCAAATTCTTTTTCAAGATCTGATTGAATATGGAAGGTCACTCTGAAAACCCTTGAGGAATTCAACACCAGCAGTAAACTTGGTCTAAACATTTGAAACAAAAGAGAAATTGGCTGTGCTCATGAAGAGGCACAAAAAAAGAAGGCTTGTGACAAGTCTATGACAGTGAACCACTCAGCATCACATAGAATCTGAAACAAAATTAGATCTGGATTTGGCATCATGGGGCAACATATGATCACAATGTCACTTATTTTTCTCAAATTCTGGACAATTTGAACTTTCCCACAGGGCTTTTTCAATCCCATTATTGGTAATTACATGGGCTGCTCAGCACTTCTTTCAAGACCCTTTGTTTCACAAATTCTGCAATTATTTGAGCAACCTTCATAAGGATATTCTGTGACATGTGTACTGGGCAATCTGATTAAACATTGGGTTCGGCTTTACTGGAACTTTAACTGGCTCAACTCCCATTATCAGATCTACCTCTTCCCTGTCAACTCCCACACTTTCTCTTTAACAGTTCCCTGCAAATCAGGAGGAATCTCCTTCACAGTAAACACTGGAAAGAAATTAATCTGGGGTTACTCCTCATTTATCGTTTCACACTTGATCTCTGGAGCTGGTTCATCCTCATCATCATTATTCATCTGTATCTCGATTCCATCGTTTGAACAAGTAATCGGGCACCTGGTTTTACACAGCAAGTCTCTCCCAGTACGGATAGCAAACTTGAATCACAGAGTATGAATTTATGCAATCCTTTAAAGTTGCCAATTTGAACCTGAACTGGTTCTGTAATCGTGATGGTCAAATACTGATTCACTACTTCTGCAATCTGGACTGTCTTTCCTGAAAGTGGCAAGTTCAGAACATCTGCAGTTCTCACTGTAGAGTGTGTAGCTCCTGTGTCAACCAAGAATTAAACCTTGTGATCCATTACCTTTTCCTTCATATATGGGCCTTTCTGATCTACTTCTAAAGAAGCTGCAAGAACACATTCCTCTTCATCCGAACTCTAGCTCACCCAGTAATTGTTTATTCCATTCTCACTGTGTAACGGGAATTGGTGTACTGTGCTATTACTCTGGTTGAATCTTTGACCTGTGACCTGTGGAGTAAGCTCACCTGCTGCTGTTCTTTTGGGGCTTGAGGTATTTGAGTTTGCTGTCTAGGTGCCATTGGAACCTGCTGTTGCATTGGCCGCATCTGTGCCATTTGTACACGTGGCATTTGCACCTGCTGCATGGGTTGAAAATTTTGCATTTGATTCACATTATTATGAAAATTCGGATTATGACCTCTCATTCTTAGTCCTCTCATGTTTTTAAACAAATTGATATCACTTGTTTGCTGAATTACACCTTCTTGCACCATCATCGAACATTCCCGCTTCCGATGTCCGACCATTCCGCAAGCATTACATGGGAACACTCTCTTAATTCCCTGCACATCATTCTGAACCACTGCAGTATTCAAATCAGGGCTACAGTTTCCATTACCAATTCCTCTGCGACCTCTACCTCGCATCTGATTATGAAACAAGACATTTCCCTGCTGCTGCTGCTGCTATTGTGGAAACATTCCCTGCATACCTATTTGTGCTGCTTTAATCTGCATCACTGTTAGAAATGAGGTTTTTGGTTGCCAGTCAGGTTACCTCCTGTCCAAGCAAAAGCCCTCACTCTAGTCAGGGTAAGTCACACACAATCCAAGATTATCCTGTGCCTACCCTCTGGTAGCTTGGCACGAGCAGTCAGGCTTAACTTAGAAGGCAATGTGTAAAGTATTTGTGCAATAAATCATACAATACCACCATATAGCACCACATAAATATACCACACAGTGTTTAGAAAAATATATAATATTTATCAGGATAATTGTAGGTCAAAAAGAATAAAGTTGCAATGGGAAATTGTAGAGATATCACTGAAAAGTGTCTTAAGTCTTTAGAATATAAACAAAGTCTCTTTCAAGCACAAGTACCTGGTTTAGAGTGGAAAAATCTCCTCAGAGGGCCACAAAAGGAGAGGGGAGAGGTGCGTGGAAAAAGAGTGTGTGCGTCGATTTCTCCCCAGCACACACGGACTTGCGTCGTTATTTTCCACGCGGGGAAGTCGTGTGTCGTTTTCCGGCGCGCGGACAGTCTCTTTCGGTGGATCGCGGGGATTACCAGATGTCCCGGGTCTGTGCGGGGATTTTCCTGCTTGTTTTCCGGCTGCGCGTCGTTCTGCGGGGCTGCGCGTTGAAATTCCGATCTCACGGCAGGCGTTGCGTCGATTTCTCCTCTAGAGGTCGGGCGGCGTTGTCCTTGTGAATCCGTGCGGTGGATTTCTGGTCGTCCCCAGAGCGTCGTGTTTGCTCAGCGTCGGTGTGCGGCGTTTTTCTCGCCGCGGAACAAACTGTGCGTCGCAATTTTCGGCGCACGGAGCGTCCAAGTGAAAAAGGGAAGTCTTTTTGGTCCTGAGACTTCAGGAAACAGGAGGCAAGCTCTATCCAAGCCCTTGGAGAGCACTTTCACAGCCAGACAAGAGTTCAGCAAGGCAGCAGTCCTTTGTAGAAAGCAGACAGGTGAGTCCTTTGAGCAGCCAGGCAGTTCTTTTTGGCAGGATGTAGTTTCTGGTTCAGGTTTCTTCTCCAGCAAGTGTCTGATGAGGTAGGGCAGAGGCTCTGTTTTATACCCAAATGTGCCTTTGAAGTGGGGGAGACTTCAAAGAGTGGCTAAGAAGTGCACCAGGTCCCCTTTCAGTTCAATCCTGTCTGCCATGGTCCCAGTAGGGGGTGTGGCAGTCCTTTGTGTGAGAGCAGGCCCTCCACCCTCCCAGCCCAGGAAGACCCATTCAAAATGCAGATGTATGCAAGTGAGGCTGAGTACCCTGTGTTTGGGGTGTGTCTGAGTGAATGCACAAGGAGCTGTCAACCAAGCCCAGCCAGATGTGGATTGTAAGGCACAGAAATATTTAAGTGCAAAGAAATGCTCACTTTCTAAAAGTGGCATTTCTAGAATAGTAATATTAAATCCGACTTCACCAGTCAGCAGGATTTTGTATTACCATTCTGGCCATACTAAATATGACCTTCCTGCTCCTTTCAGATCAGCAGCTGCCACTTCAACAGTGTAGGAGGGCAGCCCCAATGTTAGCCTATGAAGGGAGCAGGCCTCACAGTAGTGTAAAAACTAATTTAGGAGTTTTACACTACCAGGACATATAATTACACAGGTACATGTCCTGCCTTTTACCTACACAGCACCCTGCTCTAGGGGTTACCTAGGGCACACATTAAGGGTGACTTATATGTAGAAAAAGGGGAGTTCTAGGCTTGGCAAGTACTTTTAAATGCCTAGTCGAGGTGTCAGTGAAACTGCACACACAGGCCTTGCAATGGCAAGCCTGAGACAAGGTTAAGGGGGCTACTTAAGTGGGTGGCACAACCAGTGCTGCAGGTCCACTAGTAGCATTTAATCTACAGGCCCTAGGCACATGTAGTGCACATTACTAGGGACTCATAAGTCAATTACATAGTCCAATCAGGTATGATCCAAAGTTACCATGTTTAAAAAGGAAGAGAGAATATGCACTTTAGCACTGGTTAGCAGTGGTAAAGTGCGCAGAGTCTAAAAGCCAGCAAAACAGGGTCCAAAAAGTGGAGGGAGGCAGGCAAAAAGTTAGGGGTGACCACCCTAAGGCATGTCAGGTCTAACAATCACCATCGCCTTTTCCTTCAACTTTCTCTGCTTCAACTCAATCTTATCACTACAGTACTTTCCATACTGCAACACTCTCATTAATTGGCTTTACTTGCCAGCAAATCAAGTGACTCTTGATCATCTGGCTAATTTCAGGTCTCAATTCTTCCACAAATCTGAACACAAAATTAATCACATATTTCGGCTCAGTTGTCTCTGTACCACTGTAATGCTTAAACGCCTGCAACAATCTCTCATAAAATGCATGTATCGACTTCTTGGCTTCATGATCTGTCCTGTCTATTCTCTGCCAGTCAATGTTTTTGGGCAAGATTCTAATTTTTCACAAATGTAATCACTTTGTAGTAATATTTCATTACTTCAAGAGATGGAGCACCTGTAACCGGATCTCTCTCTGGTTCTTCTGCCGGCCAATCTATACTCCTCTTACATTCCTTCTACAGATCAGCTGGAATTACTATCTCTAACAGAGTGTTCAAGTCTTTCCACAGGCACTTTGCAAGTTTCACAAACCTGTCTGTCTGCTGGTACCATTCTACTGGCTTCTCTCTCAACCTAGGATAGTCATTTGTAAAAGACGGAATGTCACTTCTGCTCCAAGGGACATGAACAAAATTCCCTCCTGGAATCTCTCTCATTGGTAAGATTTTCACTGGATCCTTGCCCTGCTGCACACTTGCAGCCAGCTTTGCAAAATCAATTTTCTTTCTATCTCTTTTCTTTGCCCATCTGCCTTACCATTTGTCTAAGGCTCCCCATGTTTGGACACTTTGGAGTAACTCCCTAAAGTGTGCCTTAATCCCTGCAGATCACATGTGCATGAAGTCCTTTGCATCAAAATCTAACCTGTAACTCCTTTTCAAATGCTTTGTTTTCACTATTTCTATGCCGTACTTCTCTGCCAAGTCTGCTAACATTTGATGCACATTGCTCACTTCCATCATAATTTTTGGGCACCGATATCTCAGTTCTGCTTCTGTGTAGGACTCTAATCTGTTCACCCCCATAGTTCCTTCAATGAGCTCACCCGCTTCCATTCCTAGTCTTGTATAGTTCAAGTAGTCCTCTCCCCTATGAGCACTCTGCTGGGTATTGAGCGTGTCTAACCATTCAGTCAATTGTTGGGCAGTCAAACCTTGCAGCTAAATATTGTTGGCCTGGGCATGTGGCACTTGTTGCACAATTGTATTCACAGATTGCAGCGTCAGTAATTTCAGACTCTGACTAACTTCGACCCTATCACAGTATCTGGAGGAACTATGAATGAACTAAGGTCTAGCAATGATCTTCATCTGTCAGAAGTCTGTCCCATAAGAGAGACTACTCGGATATTCTCATTAGGTCCTCCCCTCATTGAATTCTGACTCAGGACTCCCCGTCCATTTGCACTGTTTTTCTCTTGTGTGAATAAAGGTACTACGGGACCAATGGTAACAGGTACAGATACAGCATCTGGGCTTGGTCTGATACTCAAGTTCTACGGGTGCATAATTCACATATTCTAGCTCATTAGTACAGACATATTTGTCTGGGTTCTTTTTATTGGAGTATATTTTGGCATTGCTTGTGACTGCACTTGAGGCAGTAAAAAGTAAAGTTTGAGGTGGCTCTGTCTGAACCAACATCGGTTTTGGGACAACCTGTCCCCTAAGCACTATTAGGTTTGTGGCAGTTTCCACAATAGGTACATCAGGGTAAATTCTCTGGACACTTGACTGTGCACCAGATTCTGTGCTACCGGAGTAATAGGTGCATTAGGACTGCTCTGCATTTGGCTCTGTGTTATACTCAGATTAATCTGCACTGAACTCATAGTGATGTTAACCTGGGTCGGAACTGAAGGATTTACACTAGTGCTCAGACCACTCTCCTGTGTTGCATACGGTAGGGGATGATTTCTTAATAACTTCGAAATAAACTCATCATAGTCTGACTCTTTCTCAAATGTCAATGATCCTCTAGACTTCTTTGGTCTCCGCTCCCTTTTCTCAGAAGGGATCCTGTTTGCTTTTCTCTCTGCTAGTGTCTTTCCTGCCTTTTTCATCCTCCTTTCAAATTTCTGTTGATGTTGCTGTCGGGCTACTAACTCCAAGATTACTAATGCCTCAAACTGGGCTGGTCTCGGAGTGGGTTTCAGATCATACAGCACCCACCTCAGATTCTCTAAGCTCCTCAAATTAAATGTTCTGTGGCCAGGAAATACTAAAGTCCAATTCTTCTCTAAAATTGTGACACCATGCTCTTTAATTACAATATAATCTGATTTACCTTCTGGTGGTGCAATATCCCCTATGATGTAATGTACGTATCTTCCCTTAAAGCACTCTTTAAAGCTTTGAAAAATGTAATTATGAAACCTTTTGTGTTATTCAAACTCAAATCAGGATGTGACTTTTAATCCCAGAATTCTCTCCACCCCCCTTCTCAACCAATTGCACTTCATGGACTGTTGCCAGTCCGTGCACAACCCTTGTCGCTAACCAACCTATCCCAGCGCGTCTCCAATTACATCACAATGACACGTACCGAGGCTGACAAAATCTTGCGGCTTGTCCTCCCAAAATCAGATTCACATAAAACTAATGCAACCTTATTGTGGGCAAAAATCAAAACCCAATTTGTCCTTTTAGACAGGTAAGGTAAGACAATCGCTTCAGAAACTTTTCGCTGACAGCTTTTCGCTCTGACAGCTACTCCTTCTTTCTCAGTTTCCCTGATTCGCAAGCAAAATTCGACCTGCCAATTTCACTCTCAACTGATCAGTGGGTCTGTCCTAGTGCACAGAGGACTCGCTAAATCTCAGTCAAAAATTATTTTGCTCACTTTGACTCAGAATCTGACTTGTCGACCACGCCCGTCGATCTATTAACGAGACAAATTACAACAAAAACCAAGTGCTCATACACTTTTCAATATACTCTGAAGTCTTAGACCACCCAGGGTCTGTACATCAACAACCACGTGGACAATGTTTGAGCACAGAGTGCCACACACATATGAAGACTTCCCTACTCTCACACTTCGGAGTACGCACACTCCTTCTACAACTTCATTTGGAGGACGCAAACTCCCTAAACCCTCACAAACTTCACACTTCACCTGCGATTTGCATAAGCTGTGCAAGCGCAACCTACTTCATTCACACTGTCACTAGAATGCCGAGAACATCATCAAACAATCATTGGCAAGTTCCAAGATTCTGGGAAAGTCATTTTAAGTACTTAGGGGCACATTTTCTTTCCACCTTGTATCACCGAATCTAGAAAAATCCAAAATTTCAACAATTTTCACCAACTCTGCAAATTATTTTGCTCTTTGTAGGACATTAACCCTTACCCTACTACCATCTCTGGGGACACCTGTTATTCCTCACTTACTATCTCTGGGACCAAATACTCTACTATCTATCTCTGGACTGTATGATGGGCTTTTAAGGAGACAAACCTTTACCAGGAGTCTATGATGAGCCCTTAAGGAGATAAACTATGTACCGGGCATCAATGATGAGGTCTTAAGGAGATAAACCATCAATCTCTGCTACCATCTATGTTAGCTCATCAGACCTTATTAAATAAACTTACAAGGGAGATGCATATAGACCGATGGACCTTTTGACTGCGCTTTTAGTTTTTCCCACCATATAACCCCATACCAATATAAATCAATAACCACAGCAATCAATGACATTAATAATCAGTAGGAGTCAGTAATTTCCACACACACACCATGACTTCTCGGCCATGAATAACCCACCTTTATGTAAAAGTTGGAATGTTTATTTCCCTATAATAACAATGCTAATGTCATGTAACATAGTCTCAAAATCAAATGATAAACATACAAAAACAACACTGACTGACCTAACCGACAAAAGAATCGTAATCTAACAAAGCTTGAGCTACTACATATTCTAAGATTACAGTACAAATTAATAGCAAGAACAATTGCACAAACGATATGACATACATTTAAATTCAGCGAAGAAATGAACTGTTATTACATATAGCAAACTTCGTCATTGAAACCCCTAACTAACACCAGATAAGAATAGCATGTTTGGAGTTTATGCAAAACAATTTAGACACTCAAACTTGGAAAAACTATGGCTCTATCAAGAGTAGCGGCTGGTACCGAGAAACAAGAGCAAATAGATATAACAATCAGTAACATTGTCAGTATACCTGTCCTCATTATGGTTCAGCAAGATGTGACAGTCTTCAACAATAGGAAATCAGTTCGGTCAACAAGACTTCAGGATTAAGCATCTAAGTTCAGAAAAAGCAAAGTCTTGTCAAGCAGTTCGGAAAGGATAACTAAACACTCAAGAAGAATGGGAAGCATGGCCTCTCTCCTCTCTGTGCAGTCTGGCTAAGTTAGATTTCCTAAAACTATTTCCCACATCCTAATAGGTTAGGGGATCACATGTTTACACTTAGTCCAATAAAAATAAACCCTAAAATCTACATTTTTACTACTATGTGGTTCACATTTTGACGATTAGCTCCTCTTTTCCCGCTCCCGTCATTCGGCTCTTCAGATATCAATATTGTTGCAGCTTATACTCCAGTCAGTGCATCCATTGTTTTCTCCGGAGAAGGTCAGTCTTACACACATTACATTAAACATTGTTTCACTAGCAAGTACAACATCTTCTAGCAAGCAGTTTCTCATGAGAACTAATTTCAGCTACAAACACATGGTCAGTACAGTGGAAAATCACAATTTAGTTCTCCAAACATCCATTTTATAAAACTCCTAAGGAATGCAGCTTGACATGAGGCCGTGTAACTAGGACAAGACCTCGCTATTTTAAGGTGTACGAATAATAAAACTAATACATAATGCATAACCCTTAAAATGACACATTACTACATTAATCAAACACAAACATAAGCTAACATTTCATATTAATAAGCCATTAATAAGAACATTGGCGGACACTCTGGTGGGAGCACCTTAAATCTGTGGATTATTTTTCTCTACGTTAATACATTTTCTACGCAAATCCAACACTCAAAATACAGGAAAATTCATTAATAAATTCTGCGTTAACAACCCTCTATGTAATCTATCATCTGAAAAATTGATACAATCCTAAAACAATCCATGGTATTGTTCAATTCCTAAAATGTGTTGGAGCAGGGGCTCTGGTTGTTGATCGCAGCCAACATGGCATCTAGGAAATTTCAGAAAAGCAGCATAAGCCACTCTGTTATTGCTTGGGGCCAACAGATGCATGCAATATGGGATCTGGATTTGTTTAATAACAGCATCACTTCTATGTGTGTTCTTCCCAATTCGTAGTCCAAATCTTGTATGAGCTCATTTACGACCTGCCTTCTCTGCCTATATATGCTATATGTCTCCTTTTCTCTTTGGTTTAGGTAGTGACCCTGAAAATTCTCTCCTTTCTTTTCCTTCTGTGCTGTCCAGCCAGGATCTTAACTCACTTTTCCATGGCACATATGTGCTTCCTGGTGGCCCAACCTTTTATAGTTTAGTGCGTACAAATTGCCTTTTTGTGACTGGCCTCAAAATTTCAAATGTGTCACAGATCTTATTTGTGAACTATCTTTAGGCAATCAATCTTAGCTGATTGAAATTGTATCTTGCTATTTCTGTTCTGTTGCTTAGTTGGTTCACTGCGCAAAGTTTAAGACCACACACGTTTTTGGCTTAGTACATTTCAAACAGGTGTTTTGCTTTCACTAAATAGTTTGCAGCTACTTAGCGATTAGAAAAACATCATTACACCTGACTGTTCGTGAAATTAACTTTCACTGAGCAAAGTGGCGCATAGTGAACCAAGCAAGGGGTTCTCATTTCAATCATTTAGTTCACGGTCAGTCAGTGGCGGGCTAGTAGAGTTGGGTAACGTGATCATACCTCTTCAGGTATGATGTGAGCTGCAAAATTCTGAGATCTTTGTGCTTTGGTGAAGGGTTTGGCTGGAAAGTTGATGTAGACTTTGCTGTAAAAGTCAGTATGGGGGAAAGGATAACATCTAAGGTGTAGAGTATTCACTCCTAAATTTGCAGTAATAGGAGACTTCCCTGAAAACAACAGAGGTGGAAGATTATGGATCCAATTCCAGCATTTACCTAAGTAGAGAATAAGCGATCATTATCTTATATATATCCCATGTCCCTGACAGATTGAGAGCAGTAGGAAGGAGGATCAAAGGGTTAAGTCAAGGTAATTACTAGGGTTTCCATTTTTTAGAGCCCATGTAGGAGGATCTCAGTTGTTGAAACGTAAAGACACAATTGTTTGTCGTCCATTTTTGTACTTGCTCGAGGAAGTCAAGGCCTTCTGTACAATGTTCTGAACAATAAGGGAATTTGAGGAAAATATGATTGTTGTCAGCATAGATGTGGCAACCAAGATTGTAGTTGTTGAGGATCACTTATGTGTTGAAGAGAGCTGGATAAAGAGCTGGGGGGCACCATCAGTCAGGGCAATGAATTGAGATAAGAATGTCCCACCTTTCAAATGATGGGTGCTACTGGTTAGAAAATATATGATCCATTTGTGGACTGTATCTCTTAACCTGAAGGGGGCCTCCAAATAAAAAAGGAGAATCTTGTGACACACTAAATGGAAAGATGCAAACAAGTCAAAGACTATCAGTGAACAGCTTTCACCATTGTCTGTGCCATAAAGTTTTTTACTAATGTTAGGTATTGTTGATTCTGTCTGCCTCTGAAGTCTCAGGCAAGGATGAAAGTCAATGATGTGGTTTTTCTCTTCCAGGTAAGCAGTGAAGACTAAATGGATACAAATGAGGAAGTGTTTATAGTTTAACAAAAATAATAATTCCTTAGTGACCTCAGCTGTGAACGCTACATTGGGAGCATCATGCATTTTTCTTCTATTCCAAACAACAAAGGCCAGATTCTTGCAAAGTTAGTTTTCTGGTTGAACCTCTTAAAACAAATAATAAAAAAACAGTCTTGGTCTGACAGAGTAGTGCCAATGCATTTAGTAGTGTCTACTGCTGGCTGGCAATATGTCTTACACTGCCAAAACACAAGATGGTGTTGGTTAATACTTGATTGGTTATGGAGGAGGTACATCCACTTCAAGGTCTTCATTAAAAGAGGTAGAAAAATGAACAACGGAAAGAAAACCCTCTGAAAATGGCATAATAACCACCAACGGTTATTCTGATACAGTAACATATACCCCAGACACGGTTTGGATCCCTTCTTTGATTCATCTTTATTATTTCACTCTGTTTTATCAGACTGGACCGCCATCCTGCCCTTGGGGTATTATTTTACATCCAGACCCACTATTCCTGATTAGTTTTTAATTGCAACTGCTTTTGACCAAAAGCTAAAGACTTTTTTTTCTCCAACTACAATAAAGATCTTAAGATAGATATTGGCACGGCCTGGTAATCTGCATGGATAAAAGTCTAGTTTCTACAGGGCCTATAATAAAAAAGATTTGAAATGGCACAATAAGACAAAGAGGGAGCCCACACCATTAATACAAATTAACTTTCTAATTGAATAAAATGGGTGATATGTCTGATAGATAATGCCAATTCGGTCATATCTTTAGAACATCACAAAGGTTTGATACTAAAATTGGATCCTAAAGTTACATAACTGCCGCCATCTGAGAAAGATCCAAAGTCTAATTGCCTTTTGTTCAGGGGGACAATTTCATAAAATAAATTTCCAAGTATATCAACACCTCCAGCTCAATATATCAGACACAAACATCTCTTAGCAAGGTGTTTGGCCTGTAGGTTTTTGCACAGAGCAACTGAAGAGGGGGCTGTTCTGTCAGTCATTATCAATACTACTACAACATGCTCCAATCCACTGAGTTCAGAGGGCAATCAGGATACATTTACCAAAGGCCTACTTTTTACCACCAAAAGCCGAGAGGGAAAGGAGGACATTTCAGAGCTGAAAAGAGACAACTTAATGACAATAGGAAGCTTTCAACCCATACCTATAGTATTTGGGTGTTGAATTGCTATGTTCCTATAAACATAGATGCAAATAACCTCAGTCCAAGTCTTCAAATTGTCCAAGGTTATCAAGGAGAGATTTTCAAATAACCTTTACAGAAATACTATCCTAATCTAGTTCAATTTTATTTAACAAATTCCATGTTCATCAATAAAGAAATAAATTAACTTCTTCCAAAACAAGCAACACACTTGACAGACTTCAGTCCCTCTGGTTTCCTAAGCACCATTATTCTGTTCAAGAAAAACATACTTAAAGGTAAGACAAGTTATAATTCTCAGAGATTTCAATAATGTTGTTCTTTAAAGATATTTCAAGAGGGGATGATTCCCCTTCTTCAAGATCCCTAATAACATTAAATTGGATGGTTTGTCTGGCCCTAAAATATACTTATCATTTGGTTTCAATCTTTTTTTACCCATCAAAACTACTTCCTGTACCACTGGAAAGGACATTCTACAAGTCAACAGCCCTTCCTTTCAGGCTGTTCTCCACACCTTGGTGTTTCACCAAGTTGTTGAAGCAAATCATCACACACCTCAGGGTACAAGGAGTTTACCTTATTATTTATATGTACAACATGTTGGCCATGTTCCACAACAAACACTACTTGCATTACATTGCTAAAAACTATTGCTCTCCCGGAAAGTTTGGGTTTTGCTATTGTGATGTCACAATTTCACTTCAGTTGTTATCATTAGAGAAGTTTCAAGAGGTTTAATAATCCAGTAAAAGAAATTCAATAATTTACAAACACAGTAGTCAGAAGAGACCTGATCACTGACAGTCACAGTCTCCTCTCAAACCTAAATATTCTATAAAGAACTTTAAAGGGAACTCACCTTAAACCTATGGGGGGCGGGATACAAAGAGGGAATAATACATGATAAATCAATACCTTACTTTTATAACACAATACCACAGTTATCAATCAAGAAACATAATTACTTTTTCTAGTCCAAGTAATAGAGTTCTTAGGGTTTCTAGCGAATTTGATATCCTCTACTCTTCAACTTCCAAACACAAAGCTGGCCACTATGAGAAAGGAATTATTATTTCGGTTAGCTTCTTCTTCAAATTCTTTACATCATTCTGCCTACTTTCTGGGTCTCCCAGCTTTCTTCCATTCAGATATTTTTCCGAGGACTCCTGCAAACCCTAAAAATTTGCCATTCAAGAAATGTTTATGTTATTCGGATCTAATTCCTCTGTATCAAGAAGCCAGGGAAGCAGCAACCTGTTGATTAAAAAATCTAGAAGGGGAGGGGGCATCGGGGTACTTTGTTTTTTGGGGTGGGGGATCGGAGTAGTTTGGCTTTTGGGGTGGGGGTCATTGGTTTTTGGGGTGGGGATGGCAGGGTTGGGTAGTTTGTTTTTTTGGGGGTGAGGGGTCGGGGTAGTTTGGTTTTTGGGGTGGGGTAGTTTGGTTTTTAGGGTGGGGTTGGGGGGATCAGGGTAGTTAGGTTTTTGGGTGTGGGGGTTTGGGAGATCAGGGTAGTTTCATTTTTGGGGGGTCGGGAAGTTAGTGTTTTTGGGGATGGGGGTAAGGGCAGTTAGTGTTTTTGGGGGTGGGAGGTCAGGGTAGTTTAGTTTTTTGGGCTGGGGGTCAGGGTAGCATGGTTTTTAGGGGTGGGGTGGAGGGGTTGTTGGTTTTTGAGGGTCAAGGTGATTTTGTTTTTAGGGGCAGTGTATTTTTATTTTGGGGGTGGGGTCGGTTGATTGAAAGGTGGGTGGTGAGTTAGGGCAGGTTAAAGTGTGCAGGGTGGGTGGGGGTATCGGGTAGTTTTTAGGGGCAGGTGGGGGGGTTGGGTAGTTTGATTTTTGGGGCAGTAGGAGGGGTCCAGTTGTTTTATTTTGTGGGTGGGGATTGGGATAGTTTTATTTTTAAGGCTGGTGGGGGGTCAGGGTAGTTTTATTTTTAGGGCGGGCTGAGAGGTCGTGGTAATTGTGTATTTAGGGGCAGGGTAGTTTTATTTTTGGGGTGGGGTCAGTTTTTAGGGCTGGTGGGAGAGTCGGGTCGATTTTAGGGCTCAGGGTGGGTGGGGCACATCAGAACATTACCTATTAAATCAAACTTCCACGGGAGCAGATTCCTTTTACCCAACTCCCTCCAACAGATGCGTGCTCAGACTTTAACTGATTATCTGAACCCTGCATCCGCTAGGGGGAAAGAGGAATGGGAATAGAAAAGGAGAGACTACCTCCAGATCCAGTTCCAGTTAACTCTTTCTGTCTGTCCATTTGTTTCCGGATGATAACTGGTAGAATAATGTAAGTCTATTCCAAGTTGTTTCATAAAGGCCCTCCAGACTTGGGAAACAAATTGGGGACCTCGATCGGAAATTACACCCACTGGAATGCCATGAGTTCTCACTATGTGCTGTGAAAATAACTGTGCTAATTGAGAGGCTCTAGGAACCTTCTTCAGAGTGATGAAATGACTCGTTTTAGAAAAGGTGCCTACAAAAACTAGGATTGTGTCAAAACCTTGACTTGAAGGTAAGTCTACAATCAAATCCATTGTAATGAGGTGCCAGGGATATGGTGCAATGGGAAGAGGCTGAAGCTCATCTTCAGGAGCTAATCGTGTTGTCTTTCCCCGAATGCATTTATCACAGATTTGAAAGTATTGTCTTATTTCAGGGATCATGGCAGGCCACCAGAAATACCTCCCAATTAATTTGGTAATCTTCAAAATTCCTTTATGGCCAGCTAAAGGATCATCATGACACGCTTGTAGTGCTAGTTCTTGCAACTCACGAGTGGCAAATTTAAAGCATTTTCAACAAAAGGAAGTTTTTCTAAAACCTTTTTTCCTTCATTTTTGTTGGCACAATCTGAAATTTCTTGGTCAGACATGGATTCTCAAATCTTACTATTTATTTCGGAAAATTGTAAGGTACAAACAAACTTGTCTGCTGGAATAATTGGAATCTTTTCAGCTTCTCCGACTCCAGGTATATTATTCATTCTTGATAACGCATCTGCCTTGCCATTGGCAGGACCAGGTCGATAGGTAACTAAAGTCTGCAAAGTACAATGACCATCTTAATTGCCTTGGAGTTAATGTCTTAGCAGACTTTAAAAACTGAAGATTTTTATGATTGGTGAACACAGTGACTACATGATGAGCCCCTAATAAATAATGCCGCCATTCCTGAAAGGCATCCTTCATTGCCAATAGTTCTTTGTCAGCAATTGGATAATTTCTTTCAGGAGGAGTTAATTTCCTGGATCGAAATGCCACTGGGTGAAGTTGACCTGTATCCTTGTGCCTCTGAGACAATACACCACCAATCACATGGTTGGAGGTGTCAGCTTCCACAAAAAATGTCTCCTTAGCGTTTAGGATGAAGAAGGACCTTGACTGTCGTAAGGGCTCTTTTGAGGAACTCAAAAGATTCTTCTCATCAGTTGACCAATGGAAGGGTACTCCTTTACTCAAAAGTTTTGCAATGGGGACCACCTTTTTAGAAAACTCTTTCATAAATTGGCGTTAGAAATTGGCAAAGCAAATAAAACTATGCACCTCCTTCACTGTTTTAGGAGAAGTCCAATCCAGGATTGTTTGAATTTTAGCAGGATCAATGGAAACTCCATTTTCCGATAAGACGAATCCCAAGAATTCTACTTCCTTCGCATAAAAGGCACACTTTTCCAACTTCATGTATAGGTTATTTTCCAACAATTTCTTTAGAACTGCTCCCACGTGATCTACATGGTCTTGCAAATTCTGGGAGAAGATTAAAATATCATCAATGTAGACTACTACAGATAGATCAAAAAACTCTCTCAGAACATCATTCACAAATTGCTGGAAAGCGGCTGACGCGTTACATAGCCCATAATGCATCACTTGGTACTCGTATAAACCAAACCGGGTGCGGAAGGCCATTTTCCATTCATCTCCCTTAGAAACTCGAATTAAATGGTACTCTCCGCAAAGATCTAGTTTGGTCTAGATTTTTACGTCTTTTACCTGATCTAGCAGTACTGAAAACAAGGACGGGGATATCAATTCTTCATTGTAACATGATTTAACACTCTATAATCGATTCAAGTTCTTAACTTTTCCTTCTACTTCTTTGGGACGAAAAAAAGAGGGGAAGAGACTGGTGATTGAGAGGGGTGAATAAAACCGTTTGCTAAATATTTTTCTAAATACTCTTTTAGGAACTTGATCTCCTTTTCAATAAGGACATAGATTCTACTGCACTGTAGATTTGCACCTGGCTCAAGTTCAATCCTGCAATCTTAACATATGTGGGGAGGTAGCTTCTCTGCCTCTGCATGGTCAAACACTGCAGACAATTCCTAATATTTTGGGAGAATGACAACCTTTTCCAGAGCACAAACCACATTGGATTTAGTAGCTAAAACGTTAGCAGGAGATGGTGCACTACCTATTTCTTGAGGACCATAACAATACTTCCAAAAGTAACTTAGGTTTAATTGGACAGTTATCTTTTCCCAATTAATTTCAGGGTTGTGTTCTGTAAGCCAGGGTAACCCCTATATCAGCTGAAATTGAGGAGCATCTATGAGATTGAAAGATATCTTTTCTTGGTGTCCTAGATGATCTTTCAAAACTATAGGTTCAGTTTCATCTTTGATGAGACCTGAAGACAAGTTTGTTCCATCCACCGCACGAATAGGCTCTGCTATTCTCTTTTTTACAAATGTATTCCCATTTTTGTTGCATACTGGATGTCTCAGAAATCTCCCATAGCTCCTGAGTCAATCATCACTGAAACCTCCTGCAGTTTCTCTTCTCTGAAGATCAGGTCAAAAGAGATGGTAAGATGAGGGGAAGCAGACTGTAAGGTGCTAGACTTGGCGGGGTCTCCCTTAACTTTTTTCCCTCTGTTTCCCAGGTTGTTGATGTGTGCTGGACTCTGTTTTTGCTGTTTTCTTTAATCTGGGCACTTTACCTCTGTTATCCTGTGCTAAAGTGCAAGTGCTCCTGTATAAAATGTGTATGTAATTGGATCGCCATGATTGGCATATTTGATTTACTTGTTAGTCCCTAGTACAGTGCACTAGAGGTGCCTAGAGCCTTTAAATCAAATGCTACTAGTGGGCCGGCACCACTGTTTGTACCACCCACATAAGTAGCCCTGTAATCATGTCTCAGACCCGCCACTGCAGTGTCTGTGTGTGCAGTTTTAAACAGCCAATTCGACTTGGCAAGTGTACCCACTTGCCAGGCCTAAACCTTCCCTTTTCCTACATATAAGACACCCCTAAGGTAGGCCCTAGGTAGCCCCGTGGGCAAGGTGCATTGTATATTTAAGGTAGGACACATACTAATGTGTTTTATATTTCCTAACAGTGAAATACTGCTAAGTTCGGTTTCCACTGTTGCAAGGCCTATCCCTTTCATAGGTTAACATGGGGGTTGCCTTTAAATATGATTAAAGCGTAGATTCCCTTTGGGAGCGGATGGACATGTGGAGTTGGGGTCTCTGAGCTCACAATTTAAATATACATCTTTTAGTAAAGTTGATTTTAAGATTGTGTGTTTGAAAATGCCACTTTTAGAAAGTGGGCATTTTCTTGCTTAAACCATTCTGTGACTCTGCCTGTTTGTGGATTCCCTGTCTGGGTCAGTTTGACAGTTGGGCTATTTGCTCCTCTCTCTAGACAGTGACACAAAGAGAGCTTGGGTGTAGCCTGCATATCCTGATGAGGCATCTGTGCTGGGAGAGAGGGGTGAAAGGTCACTCACACCTGAAAGGGCTGTGCCTGCCCTCACACAATGCAGTCTCCAAACCCCTGGTGTGTGTCCGGGGCCTGGCCTGGGCATGGCAGGATTTCACAAACAAGAGAGACGTTCCTCTGAAGTAAGCCTACTTCAAAGGCCAAAATGGGTATAAAAAGGGCACCCAAAACCACAGACTTTAGATCACTTCTGGACATCAAGAGGAACCTTTGCCTGGAGAAGAGCTGAAAAGCTGAGAAGTGCTGCCCTGCCTGTGACTGTGCCTGGTGGAGCTATCCTACAGTTGCTGCTTCTGCCTGGTGAAAAGGGACAAAGACTGGACTTTGTTGTGCATTCCTGCTTGTGAAGAAATCTCCAAGGGCTTGTCCTGAGCTTGCCTCCTGTTGTTGAAGTCTCAGGGCCATCAAAGACTTCCCCTGCCAGCATCTGGACTCACTGCGGAGGCTCATGCCCTGCAAAGTGGTGCCCTATCCAGTTCCTAGGGCCTTAACTGGTGGAGCTGGCAGACCAAGATTGAAAATCCATGCACAGACCGCTGTGTGGGGAAATTTCTGATGCAACCTCCGAGACGTGGCTGAAGAAAAGACGCACCATCGGCTCCGCAGCTGAAGTCGATGCAGCGATTGCAGCGCGGCTGGAAGATTGACGCTTGCGGCTGGAAAAATGATGCACCGCATCGCTAACGGAGACTGGTGACATCGCAACCCACACAGCGTGGTTTTACAAACACCGTGCAGCAGGATTTTCGACGCAAACCTTGCTGGGCATGGAAAAACAGCACAATGTCTGCCTGGACCCGAGTGCTGCCTGGATCAACGCATCGCTCTCCTGTGGAGAGGAAAAATTACGCGTGCTGGCCCGACCGGAGAAGGAGAAACTAGCCATGGTCTCGCTTGCTGGTGAGAAATCAATGCACAGCTCACCTTTTTTGACGCACACTCGCCCGGGCATGTTATTTTGACGCTACCTAGGTACTTTTCAATGCTAACAGTGTTTTTACTGTTTACAAAAGGATTTAAGACTCTTTTTGCTTTTAAAATTAATAACTTGTCTTGAGTATGTTGGATTTTAGTCATTTTGATCTTGTTTTGTTCAGATAAATATTTCCTATTTGTCTAAACCTGGGTTGTGTCATTTTGTAGTGTTTTCACTGAGTTACTGTGTGTGTTGGTACAAATACTTTATACCTAGACTCTGAAGTTAAGCCTGCCTGCTTGTGCCAAGCTACCAAGGGGGTGAGCGGGGTTAACTGAGGGTGATTCTCCTTTACCCTGACTAGAGTGAAGTCCTTGCTTGGACAGGGGATAACTGACTGCCAACCAAAGACCCCATTTCTAACATTAGGTGTTTGGCACTAATTGCGATTCAGGGTCTGGTTGGTGTTGTAAGTCAACCAGGGCTACTCTCTTGGTAGAATTAGTTTTCTCTATTCCTGAATTATCTTGTTTTGGCTTCTTTGGGCTTTCTCTTAGAAAATGCCCAGACAACCCACAATAGAGACATAGAGGCATATTTATACTTTGTTTGCACCCGATTTGCGTCATTTTTTTTACGCAAATCCAGTGCAAACCTAACTCCATATTTATATTTTGAGTTAACGTCATTTTTTTGCCTGCAGAAAAGTACCCTGCATAAGTGAAATGCAAGGTATGCATTCCTGGGCAAAAAATGACTCTAAGGCCTTTACGCCTTATTTATCCTCCTGTGCAAAAATCACGCACTGGAGGAGGAAGGCCTTAAATAATGGCACTAAGACTGTTTAGCGCCATTATTTAACACCTGGGTAAGGGCAGGCATTAGGGGACCTGTGGGGCATTTTCCATGGTTAGAGGCCATGGAAACAGCCCCCAAGTGCCCTTCCCTGCTACTAGGGACACCCCCACCCACACGTGGAGGACACCTAAGGATGGGGGGACCCATGCCAGGTAAGTCCAGGTAAGTTTTATTTTTATTTTAAAAGTGCCATAAGGGGCCTAACTTGGCTGCCCTACATGACACTGTTCCCAATGGCCATGCCCAGGAGACATATGTCCCCTAGGCATGGCCATTTGGCAGGGGGGCATGACTCCTGTCTTTACTAAGACAGGAGTCTTGTCCATGAGGGTTGTGCATCAAAAAATGACGCAAGTCAGGTTAGAGTCATTTTTCAAACTCTAACCTGACTAGTGCCATTCTTTGACGCACAACCTCCTGTTTCCCCTATGCCTCCCCCACCTGGTTAGCGTCATTTATTTTGACGCTAATCGGGCCTTACCGTTGGCTAGCGTCACTCCTTAAATATGACGTCTGGCTGGCATCCAGGAAAGGCGCTAGCCGGCGGTAAACTTTTTGACACAAACCTGCGCTAATGCAGGTTTGTGTCAAAAAGTATAAATCAGGGCCATAGATTCTTAGATCTTAACTTGTCCTTTTCTTCTTTAGACAGGGGACCTCTAACACTGCTGGTTTGCATTGGCTCTTCCGAAGAGTGTGTCTTGGAGGTCTTGATACTTTCCACTTTACTCCTTTCAAAAGTGCTGAGATAAGATGAAATTCTCTTTTGCGTTCAGCTTTTCTTTCAAACAGACGCTGATAAATCTGTAAAACTAGAACAATTAATTTTGACACATCAGTAGGTCGAACTGAAATTTGGGCTAGCGCATCTTTTAGTTCTTCTCGTAAACCTCAGTAAAAAATGTAGCCCTTTTGCTCTCGGGCCAACCAGCCTCCACAATTAATTTGTTGAATTGGGCCAGTTAAGAGATCAAATCCCTATTACCTTGTTGTAAGTCTAGTAATTCATTATCTGTGGCTTGGGAAAATGTTCTGCTGTCAAAGATTCGAAGGAATTCAGTTTTAAAGATTTCAAAATCATAGAGAAACAGCTGGAGGGAAGCTTCAGCACAAGACTAAGGTAGAAACACTAGAGCGCTGACATCACAAAGATTTGCGGCCACCATCTTGAGTGGCAGTTAAACCTGAAGAAGCTAGTTCTAAGAATAGCCTCCGCAGGAGCCACCGGGAGTGAGGACGCCGCTGCAACCAACATAGGTACAAGGAAAAAGGGAATCGTTTTTTCTGAGGGAAGAACTTAACAACGCTGGCAATAGTTTTCCTGACAGGGGGTATCAGGGTAGTTTTTAGGGGCGGGAAGAGGGGTCTGCATAATTTTATTTTGGGGCGGGTTGGGGCGGTCGGGTAATTTTATTTTTAGGGCGGTGGGGGATCAGGGTAGTTGTATTTTTAGGGCGGGTGGGGGATGGCATGTGAAAACCACACATGCTGCTCCACACATGCCTTTACCAGGCATGCCTTTACGGCAAAACCTCATTGAAAGGCATGCGTGGTAAAGGCATTTGTGGAAACAACGCAGTCGTTATTCTGACTGCGTAGTTCAGGCATGCGTGGTTGTCACATGCGTTGTTTCATCATACATTCGTTTTTAATGCTTGTGTAGATACTTTCTTCAGTCCCTGGGGTGAATGAGCACCAGATGGTGGCTGGAGATTTCATGATTGAGCAGTCTTCCATTGCAGAAGAAGAAAGGGACATGTTTGACAAAGCTTTGACAATTTTATCATTTAAAGAATTCATGAGGCTGTCACAGAAGTATTGGGATGGGGCAACTGGGAGATGAGAGAAGGAGAAGTAATTTGATTTCACTAGATTCAAAAAGTTATTTTAAAGGGATTTCAGCTTCAGCAAAACAGGATTTGAAAAAAGACTTTTTCAGAGCACATGGTCGAAAGGGCTCCGAATGTTGCATTGATGGAAGAGGATCACTATACCTCACTGTTTGGTTTCACAATTTGTGAAAAGCATCCTCTTTGTAAGATACCACAAATGAATCATTGTACCAAATCTCAGTGAGAGCGGATAAATAGAGAGTGGGGTCAGAGATTATGTTGTGACTGTTAAGGTCATGTTTGATAATTGATATGGCAATAAGGAGGGCACCTTCTAAAGTGTGGGTGGAATTAGAAGCAAGGATGTTGGGGAAGAAGGCTTTGGGGAGCTTGAGACTGTAGGCCAGTTGAATGGGTAGGAATGGCATGTTGAGGTAAGGTCAGCTAAAGAGAGGGGGCTAAGAGTAGGTGAGATGGATAAATTACGTAGTTAAGGGCAAGTGACTGGTAGATGAGCCCATGTGAAGTGAATTAAAAGTGACTGACTGTGAGGTCAATAAGACAGTGTGTTGAGCAGGAAGTGGGGGATATGAAGTACAGTGCGGAATACTTGAGCAAGTAGAATATAAAATTGAAAGAACAAATCTCCAACTTGCCTTTTTATAGAGGTTGATGGTCATGAAAGTGCAGAGGTTCCACGGGGAAGAAAATTAGATGTTGTGGCCACCATGAGCTAGTTTAATGGCAGGGCAGGGTGTGGTTCTCAAGGAGTCAAGTTTGGCAGTGTACAAGAAGGGAATGGGTCTCCACTTTCATGGTTTGATGTAGTGAGGGTGAGCTAATGTTATGGTATTGGGGGCTGCATTTCAGCTCTTTGTCCTTTAATATTTTCCTATTGAATTTCAAATTGATGGAGAGTGTGGTAGATGATTCCTTGGATAGAGAATTCTGGTCTCACCCAGCAGAGAAAACATAAGGGTAGCTTAGTTTAGTGTGAAGGCTGAAGGTAAAATGAGAGAGGAATGTTTGGACTAAGTTTCATGGTATTTATTGTAGACTTGAAAATGACTGGGAACAGATAAGAGACAGATATTGTGAAAGAGGTTGAGGGCTTTCATTGTTAACCATAACCTGCTGTGAGAATAAGGAGATAATGACCATACGAAGGATGAGTGACGGCCACAGCTTCAAGTGTCAAATTATACTGTATAAAACATGTGGACTAGTGGCAGAAGGAACCATAAGCAAAGGAGTAAGTAAGGCTGAATCCCCGAAAGTAGGCCATGAGGCAGTTCTAATGATTATTTGGAAGAGAACTGTCATTAGTGAAGATCATGGTTGTTGGCAGATGGGGTATTCTTAGGATGGTGCACAGTATTTGTGAGGAAATGATGATGTAGCACTGCCATTTTTATCCAAATGTGGTTGCCACAGAGAGGGTGGGAATTCCAAATGGTCCAAAGAAAGGCAGGGGTCATGACAGTCTAGATGTTTGTGCTAAGGCTGGTGCTTTCCAGGGTAAATAGAATGGCCTAGGTAACCCTCCCTGCTTCTGAACTGAAGAGTCCAGTGGGGTTACTTGGGGACAGATTTAAGGACAGTGGTGCTGCACCTAATGCAGCGCCACTTTCCTTGCGCTCCTTAAAGTCCCACCACCGACACCATGTGTGCGCAGTATTTTAAATACAGTGCACCATGATGCAGGGTAGGGGGCAATAGAGTCATTTTTTAAAACATTTTTTTATGCTATTGATGTACTTTGGAGGAGTAGCGCCAAGATGTTGCCGCTACTCCTGCAGAGTTCCTCGGGCCCAATATAAATAATGGTATGCCCCCTTTTAATGCCTGCTCTGAGCAGGCGTTAAAAGTGTCGAAATAAATGGTGCAAGGAAATCTCTTAGATTTCCTTGAGCCATTTTTACGACCCCCTAAAGGGGAACGCCCCCTTTCATACATTATGCTTGGCATGCATTCCACCACTTTGTAAATATGGCACATGGAAAATGCCACCTTAACACCACATTTGCGTCATAACAAATGTCGCAATTGTGGAGCAAAATGGCAATAGGGGCTTAAAATATGCCCCTTAATGTCATTCTTCCTCCCAACACAGAGTGCAACAAGTGTGATCTGCAGTGGTGGGATTGTTTGCCGGAGGCAGGGGGAGCAGGGAGAGATATGGAAAGAGGAGCGTTGTTGCAAGAGAAACCATGCTGCATACAGGTTTTGGCGCTGACCTTGGAAGTTTCCTGAAAAGGCAGGTGCTCAGGAATGGAAGGTGGGCAAATAGCGGGAGTCAGTAGCAGAGTCCGCAGCAACCACAAACACAGGTTGAGTGTCCAGTTGGAAGGCCTTTACGCCAGCAACAAAGTACAATGTGTGGGTTTCTTTACTGTTTCAAAGGCATAGAGTATACCAATCCCATCTGACTCTTAGTTTTTTTCTTCCTGGATCTAACTATGTAATATGGGTGTGCCCGAGGCCAGATGTGTGTTCTGGACGCTTCTTGCCCCATGAGAACACATTATTGATGAACTCAAAACAGTTGAAGTGCTTCTCTGTGCTTGTTGTTCTAAAAAGGGAGGGGCACAGCCTACCAGTTCAAGTTTACAGCTCCTCCTAGAAGAGGTATGATTTCATACCATGCGTTGAATCCAGGGATGAGGCAGGGGCAGTACTCTCTAAACGGCAGAGCAGCTTTTTGTCAACTTGAAAGACTCTGACTTTCTCGATTCAGTTCATGTTGTAATGGTAAAGCCAAGCAAATAAATTGTCTAATTAAATGCCACTTGGAGGAATACATGAAAATCATCAACCCTTGGTATGGGCAAACCTATCCATCACTTTCGTTTTTGTTGTCTGAGTCTCCTTAAGTGCAGATAATATAGACCCAGATGTTAGTACCAGGGTCACTGTAACTGGTCATTCAACTAGTAACTCTCTGATGAGGCCTACAAAGACCCAAATACCTCAGTGGTTTATTGCAGAGGAGTTGTGATCCGGCATTTCACACTGCATTTAACGTTTGAGGTGGAGTCAAGATAGACTTTCATGGTGTGTTCAAAGTCATGGAATGGAAGCATGCCCTTACAAGACTTTCAAGGAGGTGAAGCGGCAGTGGCTCAAGCGTTCCCATTTATCACTTGCTGAAGATCTTTTGTCTCTTTTGGGGATTCTGACACCCCCTACCACCATCCTGTTCCTGGCGGGTCTCCCGCCAGGAACAGGATGGCAGTAGGGGGTGCCGCGGGGCCCCTGGGGGCCCCTGCAGTGCCCATGCCAATGGCATGGGCACTGCAGGGGCCCCCGTAAGAGGGCCCCACTTTGTATTTCAGTGTCTGCTATGCAGACACTGAAATACGCGACGGGTGCCACAGCACCCGTCGCACATACCCACTCCGCCGGCTCCATTCGGAGCCGGCTTCCTCGTGGGGAGGGGTTTCCCGCTGGGCTGGCGGCCGGCCTTCTGGCGGTCGCCCGCCAGGCCAGCGGGAAAGCCTGAATGGCCTCCGCGGTCTTTCGACCGCGGAGCGGCCATATGGAGGTTCCCGCGTAGTTGGTAAAGGTCAAGAGATGGATGGTTAGTTACAGCAATTGATGCAGGAACTCTGCCCTGTGTCTAGGAGGGTAGCAAATGACTGGAGTAATGAGTAAATTATTAACATTAACTGTGCTGTGGGTATACATGGCTAGGTTCGGAGGGTATTGTTAAGTACTGTGCATGCAACACTAGCTGTATGAATTAGAGCTACTCACACACTTGCCTTGACTCGCTGTTTTTAGGATGAGCATAGCAGCGCGCAAGCGCTGCTTTTCTGACGTGTTGGTATGTATCTGGGCTTTTAGCAACACCCACCTCACGCCCACCACTACCACTCGTTCATGGGCTTGTCCTTCAAAAATCCTTTGATGACATTGGTAAATGGTTTACGTTTGTCCCTCCTTGGGGAGGTTTTGTTACCGCCTTGGCCATCGTCCTGTTAGATGGCTAATTGCACTTTTGCCGACAAGTTTTACTGCAAGCAAATTTCTTTTTGTTTTTGTGTCTCTCCTTTGCGCTGATGCTTATGGTGGCCGTGGTGCTGTGAATTGGCTCGCTTATGTGACACTATTTTACTTTTCATTTTCAATTTATGTGGCAAGAAAAGTCCTGTTAGTAGTTTACAATGCTAATAACTCTAATTCGAGCAAATGTGAGACACTTTGCATTGCAGATGCTTGTTGTAATAATTGTGAAGCCTGCAGCAGCAGCAGGAAGGTCATAAAAGTTTGTGACTGAGGCCTGTTGCAATGAACAATGGGTTTAGGAAGCCATGCATGTGAAGACAAGCAACAATCAGGTCTGGTGTGTCTCCTAAATATTGAGTACGGAATGCTGTGGGACCTTAATATCGTAAACAGAAAATGGAAGGATAAAATATAAAAAACGAAGTATGTATAGATTTTCTTCACATATATATAGCTTAATTAGATATATAGATATTTTATATTTTGTCAACAATATTATAATATCATTTTCCTGTGCTCGGTATTTCATGGTAGTGGGGATTCCATTCTCTGGGTCTCTCCTCTTGGCTGCACTTCTGGACTGGTTCGACAGTAGTGCTCAGCACCTAGTATGGAACACTTACTGATGTTTCCAAGTACCGGGACTATCAATTATGGCCCTCATTACAACCCTGGTGGTAAATGCCGCTTACTGACGTGCAGAAGACCGCCAATATACTGCTGTGCCCGCGGAATTCCCCTACAGCTATTACGACCCACAGCTCAGAATCCGCCAAAATACAGACACCCACATAAGTCTGCCACACCAAAGGTCAGTGATAAACTGGCGATAGCAAAACCCACACCGTCACGCTAACAGGAATACGCCCAAACTATCACGACCCACGAATCCACGCGGCGGTCTTTCAACCGCGGTATTCCATTGGCGGTACACACCACCGTGCTCAAAATACACACACATTTACAAAACACAACCACATTGGACAATTCGAAATACACACACCTGATACACATACACACCACACCACACCCACACACCCAATCCAATATAAAACACACACCCACATCACCCACATCACCCACAAACCCTTACTACCAGAATTCTGATACCATGTCCGAGAGAGACACCACCATCAGCAACACCAGCATCCAGAGACACACAACACCATCACTTACACAACATCCAAGCACCTCAAACAACACACAACAACACATCCCCTCAAACATCACAACACACACCACCTCACACATCACCCACACCACATCATGGCACCACAACGACACCCCAGGTTCTCTGAGGAGGAGCTCAGGGTCATGGTGGAGGAAATTGCCCGGGTGGAGCCACAGCTATTCGTATCACAGGTGCAGCACACCTCCATTGCAAGGAAGATGGAGCTATGGTGCAGAGTCGTCGACAGGGTCAGCGCAGTGGGAAAGCATCAAAGAACGCAGGATGACATCAGGAAGAGATGGAACGACCTACGGGGGAAGGTGCGTTCTGTGGTCTCCAGGCACCAGATTGCTGTACAGAGGACTGGTGGTGGACCCCCACCTCCTCCCCCACAACTAACAACATGGGAGGAGCAGGTCTTGGCACTACTGCATCCTGAGGGCTTCGCAGGAGTAGCAGGAGGACTCGACTCTGGTAAGTCAAAGCTTTACTATTATATCCCCCACCCTACCTGCATGCCATCACATACTCCCACCCTCACCCTCATCCCTATCACTCCAACACCTCACATATGCCCCTCTATCACAACCCACCCATCCCAACACCAAGCCCTGCATGCAACACCAAAGCATGGACACCCATCACCAAAGCATGTCCACTACAGATACCCACTCAGACCCCAACCCAAATATCACACAAGGAACAAGACAAGAATGCAAGCACTGAAGTACAGGGGCACTCACCCATTGCACACAACGGCACATCCAGATGCAATAATCATGCCTTAAACCCTTGCAGGACCCCAACCCAACGTCACCGGACAGGAGGTACCAGATATGTCCAGTCCCCCCACAGAAGAGACCCACAGTGATGACAGTAGCTCTGCACAACTGGATCAAGATGACCAGCCCGACCCATCAGGGACCTCGGGACAGTTGGTTCTCCTGACACTGGCAGAAGCCATCACAGAGCCTCCCCCCTTAAGAAACACCAGCACAGCACCCACCAAGCGGGCCCATCCCTCTGTCTCCAGGACACATCAATCAGCAGTGTCTCCACCACTACAGGGAACCCAGGCAAACCCACTAACCCAAGACAATCAGGGACCTGGGGGCAGTGGACACACGGTTTAGGGGACAGAGGCTCGGGAAAACGGGGAAACTGGGAGGACTGCTGTGCGACAGGGGGAGGACAGGCCCAGGGAACCCACTCTCCACGAGGCCCTCTCCAACATCATGGGAGCTTACCATCAGTCCCAGGAGACGATGCCAACGGTACTGGCCAAGTTTCAGGAGACCCAGCGGCTGCAGGAGGAACACTAACGGAACCTGGCCTTCAGGAGGCCGAAGGTGCATTCAATCACTCTCCTAGTTCACCCATGTGCCTCACTGTAGCGTTCCTCTGCCCTTGTCCTGGGATTTCTCACTGGGGTCAGTAGCCATGACAGGTTGGGGTAACCAGAGTCACCTGCAAATATCGAGGGACAGCTGCTAGACACACACTAACCCATAGGGACAACCCCATACCCAGAAAACTTTTCACACTGTATAGGGTCCTTGTCCTCACTTATTAGCCACACACGGTGCCTCTGGAGTTGCCCCATCAGATAAGGGATGCTGCTATTCCTGAGAATGTAAGCGTCATGCACTGAGCCAGGAAATTTGGCATTCACATGTGAGATGTACTGGTCGGACAAACAAACCATCTGCACATTCATCGAATGGTAGCTCTTCCGGTTTCTGCACACCTGTTCACTCCTGCGGGGGGTGCAAAGGCCACATGAGTCCCATCAATGGCACCTCTGATGTTGGGGATATGTCCCAGGGCATAGAAGTCACCTTTCACTATGGGCAAATCCTCCACGTGAGGGAACACGATGCAGCTGCGCATGTGTTTTAGCAGGGCAGACAACACTCTGGACAACACGTTAGAGAACATTGGCTGGCACATCCCTGATGCAATCGCCACTGTAGTTTGAACGGAACCACTTGCCAGGAAATGGAGTACTGAAAGGACCTGCAATAGAGAGGGGAATCCTGTGGGATGGCGGATAGCTGACATCAGGTCTGGCACCAACTGGGCACACAGTTCATGGATTGTTGCACGATCAAGTCTGTAGGTGACTATTACGTGTCTCTCTTCCATTGTCGACAGATACACCAGCAGTCTGTACACCGGAGGATGCCGCCATCTCATCACCTGTCCCAGCAGACGTGCCCTATGGAGAAGAACAGCGAGCACCGAGTCAGCCAAGTCTGAGGTATCACAAATGTCATTTGCACACATTTATTAATCCGTAATGTGCCTGTTACTCTGTGTAATCAAGGCCTACATTAGTTTGACGCAGTTAATATTAATGCCATGTGGCCCCCTGAAATGGCAGCTGCCTGACCTGTAAGGTGGGACAAGGGGATATGAGGTAACTGCGCTGGCGTTGTACCCCGTTGTGGTAGGCGGTTGAAGACCGTGGCGCAATCCTGCTTTGGTTAACATTGGACCCTATGGGTCCAAGGAGCCACTGACGATGTACGCCAGCGGCGACGTTACGCACCGCAGGGGACGTGACCGCCATTTTCTGTCTGTTCACTCACTTGATACCTGACCTTAAACAGAAGAGGGCCTACACTGCAAGTGCTGCTGTGACCTCAGTCTGGAAGCGACGATGGCTCATGTGTCTGGAGAAAGGGCCCCTGCCTTCACTTCGGAGGAGGTGGAGAAACTAGTAGATGGGGTCCTCCCCCAGTACACACAACTGTACGGTCCTCCAGACAAACAGGTGAGTACACTGTGAGCATGCTGCATGGGCAGTGACTGTTTGGAGTGGTGTGGATGGAAGATAAATGGGGGGTGGGGAACTGAGGCCTGCATGTGCGGACGGTGAGTGTATGTGCATCAGGGTAAGGGTGGGAATGTGGGCCAATGAGTATGACGGTCCAGACGGGTAAAGATTTTCCTTTTCCCCTGTACTATTCCTCTAGGTCAGCGCCCACCAGAAGAAAGCTATTTGGCGTGCCATCGTCAAGGACGTCCGGACCCTGGGGGTCCACCACAGATGGAGCACCTACTGCCGGAAAAGATGGGAGGACCTTCGCCGCTGGATTTAACAGAGGGTGGAGGCCCAGCTGGGGATGGCTTCCTAACGTGGGAGGTGTGCCCATCGCACCATGACTCCCCCCGATGTTCCGGATCCTGGCGGTGGCGTATCCGGAGTTGGATGGGCGCTTGAGGGCATCACAGCAGCCACAAGGGGGTGAGTACACTCTCATTCAGATGACTCTGCGCGCATTACGAGGTGTCTGGGTGGGGGAGGTGGGCAGTGGGTTCCCCTAGGCCAGGGCGAGCTTGGTAGGCTAGGTCCCTTGTGAGGCAGGCTCAGTGGCACCCCAACCCCACTAGTGGTTAGTGCCATCTACACCTAGACAGGCTCCTGTGACTTCCATGTGTGCAGCAATCGGGCTTAGGCCTTGTACCCTGTAGGCATTTGATTAATCTAGGAACTATAAGTGCATGGCGTAGTGCAGAGGGAAGCTTTGTCTGTAGAGTCCGCCAATGGTAGTGGTGCTGCATGCACTGAACATGTATTTCTTCGGTCTTTCCCCCCCTTTTTTGTGGTATCCCTCTTCTTGTGTGCAATAGCATCATCAGGCGGAGGAGCATTGGCACCGGAGCAGGAGGGAGCTGCATCCCACTTGGCCCTGGAGGGCGAAACAACGGAGTCTGAAGCCACCAGTGGGACGGAGGGCAATGGGAGCTCCACGGTGGGGACAGGAGCAGACAGCAGTGATAGCGACTCCTCCTCTGATGGGAGCTCTCTTGCGGTGGTGGGCCACTCTGTGCCCCAGTATCAACAGGTACAGCCGCCACCCCCTCTACAAGCACCGCCCTCCCAGCAGCTCCTCAGCATGTGTCCCATGCCCGCTCACCCAGGAGGGTGGGCATCTCCTTCGCCCCAGGCACCTCAGGCCCTGCCCCAGTCAGTCCTGCTGCCCTCAGTGAGGAGGCTATTGACCTCCCGAGATCTCTCACTGTTGGGCAGTCACCATTCTGAATGCCATCCAGGGTGTTGAGAGGCATTTGCAACAAACAAATGCATACCTGGAGGGCATTCATTCTGACCAGACAGACCAACAGAGAGCATTTCAGGCTCTGGCCTCAGCACTGATGGCAGCCATTGTCCCTGTGTCCAGCCTCCCCCCTCCAACTTCCTCCACCCAGACCCAATCCCCTGTACCTCAGTCTATCCCAAGCACACCATCAGACCAGCATGCACACACCTCAACACACAAGGGTGGCTCAGGCAAACATAAGCACCACACATCCCACAGGCACTCACACAAGCATCATACCCATGCACACATACCAACATCCACTGCCTCCACTTTGTCCCCCGCCTCCATGTCTCCCTCCTCCCTCCCAGTCTTGTCTCCACTCACACCTGCATGCACTACATCCTCAGCCACTACCTCCATCACCAGCACGCCCATCACCACACACCGCTCACGTGCACTCACCACCCCCACTACCATTCACACATCCCTTGTGTCCTCTCCCAGTGTGTCTGTGAGCCCTCCTCCCAAAGTAAACAAACGCAGGCACACACCCACCCAACAGCCATCCACCTCACAACAGCCTCCAGCCCATGCACCTTCACCCAAATTCAGAAGACGTACACCTCCTACAACCACTACCTCTACCTCCACTCCCAAACCCCCTCCATCTACCCGTCCCAGTGTGTCTAAAAAACATTTCCTGGACTAATATTGACCTCTTCCCTACACCTCCCCTCGTCCTTCCCCTAGGGCCAGGCTTTCCAGGGCCCAGCCCAGCACCTCAGCCACCACATCCCCATGCACAGTGGTGCCAGCAGCTGCGGGGTCATGGAGTGCGCCAACCATCAGGGCTGCCAGTGTGCCATGAAGCGAGGGCAAGGAAATTCCGCCACCTGCCAAGGTGAAAAAGGTGCCCACATCCCGGAGGGAGAAGCCGAAAACACCTGTCACCAAGGGGTCAGGGAAAACGAAAAGGTATAGTGGCAAGACAGCTGTGCCACCAACAAAGGTGGGGAAGGGCCAAAAACTGAAGGGCAGGTCAGGAGAGGGCATGGTGGCACCAACTGATGGACCAGTGTCACAACTTCTGTCCACGTTGACGCCAACCTGTACGGCGGAGAACACCACCACCTGCACCGCCAAAGACCCCGCCGCCAGCACCGCCGCCACAGAGCCCGTAGCCAGCACCGCCGCCACAGAGCCTGCCGCCACAGACCCCGCAGCCAGCACCGCCGCCACAGAGCCTGCCGCCACAGACCCCGCAGCCAGCACCGCCGCCACAGAGCCCTCAGCCAGCACCACCTCGACTGCCACTGCCGCAAGCACCGCCGCGACTGCCACCAGCGCAAGCACCGTCAGCGGCCCCGCAACATCATCAGCCAGTGGCACCACCGCAGACATGGCTACCATCCCCAGTGGTCAGTCGTCCGAGGCTGGTGGTGAGTTCCAGGACCCTGGGCAGCTTCCGTGAAGCATCACTCTCATCACAGTTGTCACCTGCATATGGAATGCGAAGCTGCAGCAGTGTGGGGTATGTCGCTGCCTCCATGGCATATCATGCTACCTGTACCCCGGCAATCTCGTGGCACACACACCCTGGTGAGGGAATTGTACCGGCCACACTGCACATGGAGCACTCTGGACACCAGGCCCCCTCCAGAACCAGTGGAGAAAGGCATCCACTACCTCAGTCCTTGGCAGGATGAAGCACTCTGGGCACAAAGCCCCCTCCAGAACCAGTAGAGAGATACATCCATTACCTCAGTCCTTGGCAGGATGAAGCACTCTGGGCACCAAGCCCCCTCCAGAACCAGTGGAGAGATACATCCACTACCTCAGTCCTTGGCAGGATGAAGCACTGTGGGCACAAAGCCCCCTCCAGAACCAGTGGAGACTGTTATCCACTTTAGAGACTGTGGCTTTGCACTCCCCAGGATAAAGCAGTGGGCAAACCAGCCACTGAACAGACTTGAGAGACTGTGGCTTTGCACTCCCCACGATAAAGCAGTAGGCAAACCACCCACTTGAGAGACTTAAGAGACTGTGGCATTGCACTCCCCAGGATAAAGCAGTGGGCAAACCACACACTGAAAAGACTTGAGAGACTGTGGCTTTGCACTCCCCAGGATAAAGCAGTGGGCAAACCAACCACTTGAGAGACTGTGGCTTTGCACTCCCCAAGATAAAGCAGTGGGCAAACCACCCACTGAAAAGACTTGAGAGACTGTGGCTTTGCACTCCCAGGATAAAGCAGTGGGCAAACCATCCAACTTAAGAGACTTGAGAGACTGTGGCTTTGCACTCCCCAGGAGACATCAATGGGCATGGAGCCCCCTCGTGGAGCAGTGGCGTCGTGCGTTCATCAGGCTGAGGTGCCCCCCTCCCCACGAGGTGCCTGTGTATTATCTATGTGATGCCCCTCCACTGTTCTTTCCGTTTGGAGTCAGGTATCATGTGTGAGCCTCGCCCATGCATTTTGGGCCCAGTGGTCCACGGACAATGATTGGTGCACTATCCGGACTTGTGTAGTTGGTGTACATATTTGTATATACTGGATTTTGACTTTTGACTAATGGATTTTATTGATTACACTTGTTACAATCATTTCCTTTGTCCTTGCGTTCTTCCGGGGGTGGGGTGGGGAGGTGTATATGTTATGTTGCAGCATGTATTTGTGTTTATGGTGTTGTGGGTGAGGGTGAGGGTGGGGTGGGGGTGTTGCGTGTGTGTGTCACTCTGTTTTCCCTCCCCCCCTGTGTTGTAGGTGCAGTACTCACCGTGGTCGTCGCCGCCGTCGTTGGAGCTCCTGATAGAGGAGCAGGAAGACCATCACCGGCAGGATCTGCAATTCGGGCTCCATGTTCATCGTGGGGTGTGGAGAGGTGAGTGTTTTCCCTTCTGTGTACTGTTTCCGACGTGTTTTTATTTGTGTCGGTTCCGCCCCGGAAAAGGTGGCTGATAGCCGTGTTGTGATAGGGTGGGCGGTACATTGTCGCCCGCCTGTCTGTTGGCGGTGTACGCCGCGCTGTTTGTTTTTACCGCCGTGGCGGTCAGAGTGTTAAAGTGGCTGTCTACGTTGGCGGTCTCTGCCATGGTCGTAGTCCCATTTTTTTCCTTCTGGCCTGTTGACGGTATTACCGCCGCTTTAACACTGACC
Organism: Pleurodeles waltl; assembly: GCF_031143425.1. Classification (NCBI taxonomy): domain Eukaryota; kingdom Metazoa; phylum Chordata; class Amphibia; order Caudata; family Salamandridae; genus Pleurodeles; species Pleurodeles waltl. Next base: position 1,537,808,151 of record NC_090440.1, on the reverse strand, counting down.
TCGGTGGTTGTAATGAGGGCCTATGTCTTTGAGGTACACTGTCAACAATCTGAAGACATACGATGTTCTAGATGTATTTTTTTCCTGGCCGGAAAACAGTTTTAGGGGAATACTCTAAGAATCTAATTATATAATGTCCCATTATTTGAAAGCGTTCTAAACTTTATATTTTAATTGCATGCAATTTGTCCTTGAACTCCTATTCGCAGACAATTATGGTAGCTTTCACATTTACTTTATGCTGAACACAGGAGTTCCTTGCCAGAGAGTGTAAGAAAACTCAATTAAGACAGCTGGCTGATCACTCACGAATGACATGCTTAGAAGGTAAATGTTTTCTTTGCACTTCGCTGTAGCTGCTTGAACTGATTTATTTACTTGCGTTTTTTCTCATATAAAACCTGACGTCGCCTTTAGGGACTCAACACAATTAGCAAGTACGTGAAAGAGAAAACAAGAGAAAACAAGTATAGGTTGTTTTGGGGAATGCAAGATCTTCCAACGAGGAGTGACTATACCCACCGGTGCATGGACAATTGTCTAAGACGGCGCTATTACATCGCCCAGAACAGTAGGGGAATGAATCTCGCTTTGTGTGGGGCTTCCCTGACTGTGTGAGCAGTGTACTGTTCCTTCTTTGTGTCACAGTGGCTTTTGTCTCCGCTCCTTGTACAAGCGACTGGGCCTATATTAGCGTCAAGCGGATATCGCACCCTTTTGTTCCTCTTGAGTGGTCAGGATAATGCTCATGTTTTGTTCTCACGGTGGCTTTAGTTTCTTCTCAGTGAACAGTACTGGCCGTCTTTCGTTGGACAGAGTATTATTCATATTTTGGACCGCAATGGCCTTTAGTTTCGTCTCACTGGCTAGCATTTCCCCGTCCTTTTCTTTCTAGGTTGTGAGATGTACCAGTCTAGGCGAAAAGCCACTTTGCATCTCTATGGAACTTGAGGGCCAAGATACCGGAAATCTTGCAGCTAGATTGTATTACTGGGTACACTACCTCATTATTTGGAGCACCTAGCACAGGCAGAGAGCGCGTATCTCTCTCTGAAGAAATGCACTGCCCTCAAAGCATTAACAAAGTCACCTGTGTTAGGTGGAGCATTGCAGTTTACGGCAGATTGGAGAGCGAAAACCACTGCTGTATTTTTTACTGCAGGTAGTAGAATAAGCTGCTTTTAGAGTTGATGGGGCCATCTCTTAAGGTGGGTGCAGTGAGTAACTGCACCTCCCTGTCAGGTAATACTTGACACCCAATGCCTCCTCCAAATGGAGTTCTTGAGAGGCACACTAATTGTGCGCTACTTCCTAGGTGGTCTACATTCAGTCCTTCACCTGACAGCCTGTTTGATCCTGTCCCTGCATTTGGATTGCCGCACGTGCAGAGAGGCATAGGTATTCAGCTAGTACAGAAGTGCCTGAGAGCTGCATAAGAATGGGTGCAAAGGTCCATTGCACGCCCGGGGCACTTCTGTAATATGTCCCTACACAGGATATCTGGCAGATCCACCTGGATCGTTGGATTGTCACTCCAGATGGGGTGATGTTAAATATTTGTAGACAGGTGAAGTTCTCGATCACAACATCGGTGTATCCAAACATGCGTGGCAATCATCGGAGAAGTAGACGTCTTAGAGGTGATGAGGTTGCAGCAAGTGATGTTAGGTTGAAGTCAAACCCAGCTGTTGATCTTACAAAGAAAACCTTTTATTTCCATTTCACTCCACCTCTAGCAAGATGGATCACTTGTATCGTGCAGCAGGAGCACATCAACTCTCTTGAGTGCCTATAGAAGGAGAGGTTTTAAAGGTTGCCTAGTAAAGGATAGACCTGAGGATATCCTCCGGATTCTCTGGACAGCCAACAAGATGTGATGAATGATTGGTGGCAGAAGGAAGCCACACGTTACTCTCAAGTGAGATGTGGAGATGGGAAGTAAGCTTTAGGATTGTTGGAAGAGGTATGTTGCCATGGGAGTGGAACAGAAGTCAGATTTACATTTTCTAGGTCTTTTCTCCTAGCCGCATTCCTGGACGGTTCCCGTAGTAAGGTTTACCAATGAATGCAAAAGTATTTTCTGAAATTTGGTATATGCCCACGCTATTGATTATGAATCTGAAAAACACTGTAAACAGTCACGATTTTCTAGGAACAGTTCTGCTTTGGACAATTTGGGTATGTCATCATCTGTGCTAAATGGCCAAGCAGAATGCTCACCCCTAGATTCAGACAACGAACGCAAATTCAGTAAGGGCTGGTGCATTGCACATGTGAGTATTGTGCGTGCACTGTTACTGGAAAAGGTGTGATAATAGATGAATACTATATTGGATGGTGAATACAGATCCATTTTGTGGATTTTATTATTCTACCAACCCTTTCCGTTGGTATTTTGTACATTTGTTCACTTTTCCCAGGATTTCCCTCAAACTTGTATTCTAGACGTATAAGGTTTTTGTGCTGTGAGAAGGCACGAGACAGGCTCAATATTTGCCTTTATGTCCTAGAACATAGAGACTTTCCTTGATGTCACTTAGTCACACCAATAACCCTCCCTCCACTGGGGATAGTGGTATTCATCATTTGAACTCACCTGCAATGCCCTGCACCCACACCACCGATAGTTCTACTAACAGTGGCCCTATCACCTGGACATGTATTCGCACCAAAAGACTGCTGTCAATACCTGAATGGGAAATAAAAGCTAACTACCAATCAACAACTTTTATACCTAGCATGGACTGTTCATTTATTAGACAAATGCAGAGTTAAGGTTGCTAGTTTTCAAGACCACAAGCGAGGTTGCTCCTGAGTTATTTTATCCTACAAACGACACAGGCATTTTTCATTAAGAGAATAAGCACTTTATTTGCATTTCACAAAGATGATGAATGGAAAGACAGATTATCACTTTGTGATTATAAAGTCATGACAATGTATGCGTAAAGCTTTTTCTAGAAAAAGAAAAACAGGTTTGTTGTTAGATCTAGAAGAGGGCCACCCAAACGACGCCTTTCTCTGGCTGAATGAATCTCTCTGGCTCAGCCCTTGTCCCACAGAGACCTGCAAGCCAAAACTGAGCCGAGCCAATCACCACTGGCACTATCTTTCAACTCCCTATAGCAGTTTCAAAAACTGTAGACGCATGACATCTTTTTGAGGCACCAGCCTGTCTGTGAATCTATAGATTCTCAGACGCCTCTTGAAACAAGCAAAGCAAGGGAATAAGGAACACACGTGTGCGAATTCACACCTTTAAGCAGAGGATGTTATGCAATCGGTTTTGAAGTTGGTCTCTGCGGTGGCAAAGAAACCTGAGCGCCCACATTCCATCTGCTCATGGCCCCACAATCGTGCGCACAGGAAAGAGCTCTGCTGAAAGGGAAGCAGTTCTCCAGACAGGAGCCAGGCATGGCAGGCAGCCTGGCACCCAACAAAAGGTTGCTTTTGCCAAGGCAACTCTAGAGTCCTCCGTACATCAGGAAGCCCACAAAAGCAGAGCATTTTCAAGTTAATTGGTTCTGCTATTAAAAGACGCATCCAAAATCTGTAGCAATTAATTGTACAGGAACAAGATTGAGAATAACAGGTAGAAAAACAAAATAAAAACAGTTGCTCTGCTTCTGTAGATGCAGCCAACACCTCTCTTGGTTTTGCATATTAATGCACGTGAGGCCTGCACTTTGGCAGCCAGTTTCTGGCCCAGGAGGAACCCGTCTTGCATCATACTGTTAGGCTGTGCTGCTGAAGAGCGTTCCTCGGCCATGCAATCAGCAGATAAAACATCCAAACCTACGTGCATCGGAAACAAAAGCACAGAAGTACCTCCCTGAGTCACGGTCAGCAGATGCAATTAATGGCCCCTTCCGGCGTTCCCAAGGAGGCTCAATACTAAGCACTCATGTCTGAAATAGTATTCCCCATTACCGTTTACTTAGGCAAGAGTTGTACAAATAAGCTTTCGCTACCTTATTTTTAGATTGTAATGATGCCCTCCTGCTCCTGCCTCACCCCCCTCTATCTCTCCACCTATCTCTTACTATCACCCACATCTACCCTTTCGCTACCTGCCTCCCTCACTCCTCTACCTATCTCTCCATCTAACTCCCTGACTGACCCCCTCCTCCTATCTACCTATTTTCCATCTATCAATTTCCCTATCTCTCCCCACCGTCCCGACACCCCCTCTGTTACCTATCTTCCTATCCTCTCACTCTACCTCTCACCCTCAGCCACCTCTACCACCCCCTCCCCTATCTTTTCAACCCTACTCCTATCTATCTCCCTATTCTCCTAAATCTCTAACACTCACCCCCATCCACCCTTAAGCCCCCCTCCCCCAGCTCTTCTCACTCTACCTGTCCCCCCCTCCCTCGCGTTTTCCCGCCACGACCTCCTGCACGCCCCCACCCCCCATTCGCCCCCAGCTGACCCCTCCCCCCCTCCCTCTTATGGCGCCCGCTACGCGACAGTGGTAGCGACCCTTGACCCAAGGGTAGGTCGCTGCCCCTGCCGCTGCAGCTCCTCCAGGTTCCTGAGTTCCTGAGACCCACCTCACAGTAAGTACCCCCCACCTCCCAGCCCCTCGCCCTGCCCCGCGCTACACACCCTCTCTCCTGCTCCTGCTTCTTTTCCTCCTCTCTGTCTCTTCCTCCTCGCTCCTCCTCTGCAATCTTCTACTGTACTCTTCTTCTCCCCGTCTTCTCTCTTCTTCTGTGTGCTCCTCAGCCTCTCCTATTGCCTCTCTTCTTCCTCATCTTCCTCTGTGTCCCTCGGTTCTTCTGTGTTCCTCTCTTCGGTTCTTCTGTGTTCTTCTCCTCTGTTCTTCTGTGTTCTTCTGTTTCTCGGTGTTCTTCTCTTCTGTTCTTCTGTGTTCTTCCGGTCTTCTGTGTTCTTCTCTGCTGTTCTTCCGGTCTTCTGTGTTCTTCTCTTCTGTTCTTCTGTGTTCTTCTGTTCCTCAGTGTTCTTCTCTTCTGTTCTTCTGTGTTCTTCCGGTCTTCTGTGTTCTTCTCTGCTGTTCTTCCGGTCTTCTGTGTTCTTCTCTTCTGTTCTTCTGTGTTCTTCTGTTCCTCGGTGTTCTTCTCTTCTGTTCTTCTGTGTTCTTCTGTTCGTCGGTGTTCTTCTCTTCTGTTCTTCTGTGTTCTTCCGGTCTTCTGTGTTCCTCTCTTCTGTTTTTCGGTCCTCTCCGACCCCTGTCTCTTCCCGCCCCTGTCTCTGCCCTCCTGCTCCTGCCTCACCCCCCTCTATCTCTCCACCTATCTCTCACTATCACCCACATCTACCCTTTCGCTACCTGCCTCCCTCACTCCTCTACCTATCTCTCCATCTAACTCCCTCACTGACCCCCTCCTCCTATCTACCTATTTTTCTATCTCTCCACCTATCTGTCCATCTATCTATTTCCCTATCTCTCCCCCCGTCCCGACACCCCCTCTGTTACCTATCTTCCTGTCCTCTCACTATACCTCTCACCCTCACCCACCTCTACCACCCCCCCCTATCTTTTGAACCCTACTCCTATGTATCTCCCTATTCTCCTAAATTTCTAACACTCACCCCCCTCCCCCCTTAAACCCCCCTTCTCCAGCTCTTCTCACTCTACCTGTCCCCCCTCCCTCGCGCTTTCCTGCCGCGACATCCTGCCTGCCCCCGCCCCCCACCTCCCATTCGCCCCCAGCTGACCCCTCCCCCCCTCCTCCCTCTTATGGCAGCCGATGCGCGACCGCGCCGCTGGCACGCCAGAGGCAAGCCCGTCTGCGCCCGTCCGCACCTTTCCCGCGCCCAGCGCCACGACCCCTGGTCCCCAGCTCTCCCGTACCCCGCTGACCCTCTACGACCCCACCACCCTCCACGCCCTCAACCCCGGGCACTCCAAAACCTGCTTCCAAGCCCACCCCAAGCGCACCCATGGACCCTTCGCCTGTAACTCCTGCAAACGCATCTTCCACCACGCAACTACCACGACCACCAGCCCACGCGCCATCAACCACCTCAAGTGCATCCTGGTCAACGCTCGCTCTGTCCACAAGCACGCCGTTGAACTCTGGGACCTCCTGGACTCCACAGCTCCGGACATCGCCTTCATCACGGATACCTGGATGAACGCCTCATCAGCTCCAGACATCGCCACTGCCATCCCCGAAGGCTACAAAATCTCCAGAAAAGACCGCACCAACCAAGTAGGAGGAGGTATCGCCATCGTCTTCAAAGACTCCATCAGCGTCACCACGTCCACCGAAGACACCCCTCTCGCCGCTGAACATCTGCATTTTCAAATTCGCACCGACCCCAGGACCACCCTCAGAGGATCCCTCGTCTATCGTCCCTCCGGACCGCGCGCCCCTTTCAGTGACGCCATCACCGACTTCATCTTCCCGCACGCCCTCGCCTCGCCTGACTACATCCTCCTAGGCGACCTCAACTTCCATCTGGATCAGAACAACGACCCCAACACCACCGCCCTGCTCGACAACCTCGCCAACCTCGGCCTCAAGCAACTGGTGAACACCGCCACCCACATCGCCGGACACACGCTTGACCCTATCTTCTCCGCCAGCAAACACATCTTCTTCAGCCACACCTCCGCTCTACACTGTACCGACCACAGCTGTGTCCACTTCACATTCCGACGCGAGACCCGCCACCTCCGCACTCAACCCATCCCTCGTCGACAGTGGAACAAGATCCCCGAAGAGCAACTCTTCTCTGCACTCGCCGCCAACCAACCCACCCTCACCAACGACGCAGCCCTCAGCCTCACAAACTGGATCTCCACCTGCGCAGACAACCTTGCTCCCCTCAAACACACGCATCGACAGACCAACACCAAAAAACCTCTCTGGTTCTCTGACACCCTCAAAGAATCAAAGAAAACTTGTCGCACCCTCGAGAAGGCCTGGTGCAAGGACCACACCGCTGACAACATGACCGCCCTCAAGAACGCTACCCGCGAACACCACCACCTGATCCACGCTGCCAAAAGGAACTTTTTCACCGACAGACTGGACAAAAACAGCCACAACAGCAGAGAACTTTTCAGCATCGTCAAGGAGTTCTCCAACCCCAACGCCAACGCCGTCACGCCCTCACAGGATTTGTGCGAATCCCTCGCCACCTTCTTCCATCGCAAGATCAGCGACCTCCACGACAGCTTCGGACACCAGACCCAACCAAACATCACCAAACCCGCACCCCCGGCCATCACCCTCAACAACTGGATCCACATCAACACTGAAGAAACCAAATCCACCATGAACTCGATCCACTCCGGCGCCCCTTCGGACCCCTGCCCTCACTTCATCTTTAATAAAGTCGACGACATCATCGCCCCGCACCTCCAGGCCGTCATCAACTCTTCTTTTTCTTCTGCTACCTTCCCCGAATGCTGGAAACACGCCGAAGTCAACGCCCTACTAAAGAAACCTACGGCTGACCCGAGCGACCTGAAAAACTTCCGCCCCATCTCTCTCCTGCCTTTCCCAGCCAAGGTAATAGAAAAGACCGTCAACAAACAGCTGACCACCTTCCTGGAAAACAACAACCTGCTCGACCCTTCACAAACCGGATTCCGAAGCAACCACAGCACGGAAACCGCCCTCATCTCAGTCACAGACGACATCAGAACCCTGATGGACAACGGTGAAACAGTCGCCCTCATCCTTCTCGACCTCTCGGCTGCCTTCGACACCGTCCGTCACCACACCCTAATCACCCGCCTCCGCTCCACCGGGATCCAAAGCCAGGCCCTGGACTGGATCGCCTCCTTCCTCTCAAACCGCTCCCAAAGAGTTTACCTCCCCCCGTTTCGCTCAGACCCCACCGAGATCATCTGCGGCGTACCTCAAGGCTCATCGCTCAGCCCGACACTCTTCAATGTCTACATGAGCCCCCTCGCCAACATCGTACGCCAGCACGACATCATCATCACCTCCTACGCCGACGACACCCAACTTATACTCTCCCTCACCAAGGACCCCGCCAGCGCCAAGACCAACCTACAAGAAGGTATGAAGGACGTCGCAGATTGGATGAGGCTCAGCCGCCTAAAGCTGAACTCTGACAAAACGGAAGTCCTCATTCTCGGCAACACCCCATCTGCCTGGGATGATTCCTGGTGGCCCACGGCCCTCGGCACCGCACCGACCCCCACAGACCACGCCCGCAACCTCGGCTTCATCTTGGACCCTCTTCTCACCATGACCAAGCAAGTCAACGCCGTGTCCTCCGCCTGCTTCCTCACCCTCCGCATGCTCCGCAAGATCTTCCGCTGGATCCCCGCCGACACTAGAAAAACAGTGACCCACGCCCTCGTCACGAGCCGCCTGGACTACGGCAACACCCTCTACGCTGGGACCACCGCCAAACTCCAAAATCACCTGCAACGCATTCAAAACGCCTCGGCCCGCCTCATCCTCGACGTACCCCGCAACAGCCACATCTCCGCACACCTGAGACACCTGCATTGGCTCCCAGTCAGAAAAAGGATCACCTTTCGACTTCTCACCCACGCACACAAAGCCCTCCACAACAAGGGACCGGAATACCTCAACCAACGCCTCAGCTTCTACATCCCCACCCGCCTCCTCCGTTCCTCTGGCCTCGCGCTCGCTGCCATCCCTCGCATCCGCCGCTCCACGGCGGGTGGGAGGTCTTTCTCCTTCCTGGCAGCCATGACCTGGAACTCCCTCCCCACCAGCCTCAGGACCACCCAGGACCACTCTGCATTCCGGAGACTCCTAAAGACCTGACTTTTCGAGCAGCAGTAGCCCCCCCCTTTCCCCTAGCGCCTTGAGACCCGCACGGGTGAGTAGTGCGCTTTATAAATGTTAATGATTTGATTTGATTTATTGTTTTTATTTTTTTCCCTTTTGTTCACTGTTCTTGTACTTATTTGAGTGATTCAGTCTCTCATTTCAGTTTTTATGAAGGACTGAGTTTTGTTATCATTATATGTCTCAATATATCTGACCATAAAAAATGAGATGTAGTGACAGTATGGGTAAGTGCTAAATTCGACTCCGCCTGCAGAGTTCGCAGAGTTTTGGCTACTCCTAGTTACTCACCTAAAGCAGAGGTGTTGGCAAACACCGCCGACCGCCATATGGTGGAGTTTTTTTTCTCATGAGTGGTTCCCCAATGGTAAGGTGGCAAGAGAGAATCGGAGTACCCAGCCTGACTTATGGGCGCTAGGAAGGCAGCCAGCAAGTTTTTTCCATGTGGGTGGTCACAGGCGGTTGCAACTGTTAGTGTTGGGAAAACTGCTGCTCTGGTAGAAAGTCTACTTGAGTGTCAGCAAAACCAACTCGGGCAGAACTGACCTCTTTCTTGCTATGTGGTGCCATTTGCACTAATTTTTCAGCACAGAACCAGCTCCTGGTGCTACAAATCTGCATGACGTGCTGATTTTTGCCTGCTCGTGGAACTCCATGGAATCTCGCCGAGTTTTTATGTAACTCTGCTGAATTCCATTGAATGAAACTCTTCAAGTTCTGCCCACCCCTAAGTAACAGGTAAGGTTTGTATGGTATAGGAGATCCTACAGTGAAGTCTACAACAACACATTTCAGCCTATCTCATCAAGCTTGCAACAGAACATTAAGGCCCGGATTTACAAGAATCTGACACATCAGTACTGATGCACCAGATTTCTTGCACCACCACCTAACATCACCATGGGTGCTCTGTATTTGCAATATGGCACACCATGGCACACGTTAGGCTAATAACATCAACATTTTTTACGCTATTGTGGCGCTTTGCTCCACTAGCCTAAAAAATGTAGGCGCTAGTGGAGCAAAGTACAGGGAGGCCCATTGATTTCAATGAGTGCGTCCTTTTAATGCCTTCTTTGAACAGGTGTTAAAAATGACGGAAAAAAATGGTGGAATGAAATCTTGTAGGTTTTATTGTGCCATTTTTTCAGGCCTCCTAATGCCGGAACTCCCCCCTTGCATACATTATGCCTGGTACAGGCATAATGTGGTGCAAGGGGTCACAAAGTGGCATAATCCATGCATTGTGCCACTTTGTCAATATGGCACAGCTATTTTTGCCTCGTTGAGCCACATTAGCAAAAAAAAAAATGTCACTACAGTGGTGCAAGGAGGCACTAGGGCCTTGTAAATCTGGCCAGAAGGGTCTAGAAACACCTCAAAAGGCCAACCATAGGATCAAGAACACAGAGAAACGTATAGCAGCTATGCTTGTATTAGCCAGCCCCACTAAAGCGTCTTTGCAATTATATTGTGGCAGCTGCAATATTCAAAGGGTGTTGATTGAACACCAATATCTGTGTCCCCCAGACAGTAGATATGGAACATATTTGTTTACCTATTTCTGGGATCTAAATCTGTGTGCTAGGAGGGTACAGAGAATCCGAAAATGTTGGAAGGAACCTCTCAGTGAGACACTGACCACTGGGGGGTTTGATGCAGTGCAACTCCTCCCTTTCCACGCAGAACAATGAATGTATACAATCTTGGACCACCGAGAAGCCAAGGAAGGCTTAATAAGCGCTGCCATTTTGAAACAGCAGTCAATCAGAATGGTCTAAACAAAGTAACGATTTCTGATAGGCTGAAATGAGTGAAATCAGAAAGGCTTGAAACAAAAACAAAACAACATTTTTGTGGACATTGTGATTGGACTTGGAAGAGCACGTCACATCGTCCGGGACTGCATTGAGGCCCCTAAAGGCACAGGTATGGGTATCTATGTAGGTGGTATGGTTGAGGATTCCCGAGCATGTAATTCAAGTTCAAAGGCCAGAGGTGATTCCGGGACATAGGAGAGTGCCCATCCCCTGATAAAGGCCTAATGGAATCAGTGGTTTCCGAATTACCACATAACCTTTGTGTTTCAAAAAATGAAATGTTTCTTTTCCAAGCACTCTTATATGCTTGTAGTAAGAGCTATTAATTCTATGTTTCAGTTTTATTAAGCACAAACTGAGCCTGAGGGCATTGCAGAGCTCTACAAGAGAATCCAAATTATGCTACGTGTTGTTAGAGACACAGAGATTATGGCCCAGATTTAGGAGGGCCTAGCGCCATCTAACGACAATCAGCATAATTTTATTTATATTTATGCTAATGTGGCGTGAGATGGCCAAAAACGCTGCACCATATTCGAAAAGTGGTGCAATGCATGCATTGCACCACTTTGTAACCCCTTACACCACATTATGCCTGTACCAGGCATAATGTATGCAATGAGGATGTTCCCCCATTAGAGAGGCCGCAAACATGGCACAAATCTCTTTGGGTCATTTTTTCTGGCATTTTTAATGCCTGCTCGCACCAGGCGTTAGCAGGAGGCATGCTATTGTTTTCAATGGGCTCCTATGTACTGTTCAGGGTTTAGAGCCAAAATTTTGGCACCTATCCTGAACAGTACATTAATGGCATCAGAAATTCTGATACTATTGCCCCCCGAGCCTGGCCCATGGTGCGCTGTATTTCACATACGGCGCACACATGGTGGCGGTAGGGGGGCACAAGAAGCAACAAGACAAGTAGCACTACATGTGATATAGCGCCACCTTTCTTAAATCTGGCCCTAGTGATTTGCCCAGAATTACAGGATACTGAACTGAGGCAGGTATCTGAACGTGGTCCCCCTATTTCGAATATCATCAGCTCCAGTGGCTAAGCCACGTCTCCTCCCTTACGAAGAAGCAGTGTCATGCTCCGTGTGTACTTGTGCGTTCCTTGCTCAGCCATGGAATGCTATAAGCAAGACAGGGTGGAGAGTTTGCTAGTTGCCTAGCCTGGCTGAGATAGGGTAGTGTGTGTTTCTCGTTTGTTGTTTATGTAGCTGACATCTAACCTAGAGCTAACGAAGACAAGTCTACTCTATCTAGAACTGTGCCCTAGATTTTTTTTTTTTTTTTGCACAGGAACACATTACCGAAGTGTCTGCCCGTAAAAAGCAGATGTACAAAAGTATGTGACTTTTTCCATTTCAATGTACAAGATAGAATGATACATCTACGGCTGTCATACTCACTAACTGTGGGGATCTGCAAGGCGCCAGAACATGTACACCACGAGCTACATCCTATAGCATCCTCACTCAGACAACACACCGTGTAGAACACTGGGATCTCTGGGGGAGGAGAGGGTCCTTTTTAGATAACCAACACACAGACAGGACTCTGCGTCCCATAAACAACCAGTAACAATGAGACTACAGACCTATGAGAAGAGCTCACCCTGGCACTAAAATAAAACTGATCTCTACTCTCTTTACTACTGTGTTATATAGGCCCATAGGCGTGTTTATGTTCTGATTTTCATAACTTTTATTTCGAAGAAATCAAACCATATTGTTGTTATTTTCCCAATACTTTGATTGTACTGAAACCTTATATTTTTAGTCGGTTTTAGAAAATAGACACATTGGAAATAGCTGTTTGTAAAAGAAAATGGCAAAAACAGTACAGAAAATTATGTTTTATCTAAATTACCGAAAATTACATTTCGAATATAATTATTTTCCAAACTCTTCATAAAAGTAGCATTTAAAACAACATTTTTTGAAGAAGGTGATCATTGTCTTTTAAGGTTTCGACGTGTTTGGATCTAATTGTTGAACTAAAAAGCAAAGGTGAGAGGCAATGAGAACGGTTTAATTTATTTCCTAATAGTCGAAATATTAATGATCTAACAAATTGGAAGTAACAAAGAATTTTCTACTTTCAGTTTCGCACCACGAAATGCTAAAAATTGTAGTCGCTCTTTGTACTCAAGGAAGGACTTGACACTTTCTAGGTGTTTAGTGGCAGGCCTTTTATTGTTTTATGTAAAATTATCAAAGCCTTAATATCGATCCTTGCTTGGACTGACAACTCGTTAAACTTTGATGAACAAAGTTTGCACATTTTATTGCTGCAGAATTTGAATGTTTTTTAGTTTTGGTAGGAAGTGCCAATCAGTAAATCATGACATAAATCATTGCTGTACTCCACATTGACCCTTGCAGTCGAAGTCTTGTGGGTTTCTGGAAGAAAATGACACATTCTGTGCAGTGCTTAATTTGTAAATAAAAAGGTGCCGGTGCCCAAAGCTCTCACCTCTTAAACACGCGGCTGCTGCAATTAAATGTGTGAACAGGAATACTGAGGCGGCATAATCCTGAAGCCATCTCGGGCCTCTTTAATCCATATAAAGCCACTCCCTGCCCCTTCAGCTCACTCTTGCAGATTTCTAATTTCTCCCATTGTGATGCTTTTTCGTTTTTCCCTTCTTCCTTTTTTCCCATATGTGTCTTTTGCTCGCAGCAAATGCTTGAGACAGAAGAATAAGCCCTGTCCTCAAAAATAAGTGCCGGTGCTCAGCACCGGAAACAACAAGCACAAATTAAGCACTGATTCTGTGTAGCAATTTCAAACTTTGTGGTCATAATGCTGTTACTGAATTTCAATGTATGTCACTTATGACCCCAGAAGTTTTACTTCATCCACAAGTCAAACAAGTTAAAAGTAAACATTTATAATCTGAATATTCTCAAAAAAAAACTGACAATGTGTAAACTGAGTGCCAATAATGGACATCAGTCTAGGTGACATTTGAAGTCAGCCCGTTCAAATGCATCCTTGAATCAATCTTAGCAAAACCAGATTCAGCAACTAGTAATGCAGGTTGCAGGAGTAAAGTACCAGAGAGTTAAAAGGACTTTCGAGCCCCTTAAATGACTGATACTTCATAGGATGATGCTTGTCCCATTAGGCTCTAGTACAACTGTTACATATAGAAAATCTGAACTAATTTATGGCCTGATCTGACGCCCTCACCACCTCCATCATCCGAGGATGCAACAGGGAATTTTAAGTGTGTCAGGCACCTCAAATAGATCTTGCACTACAAGTAAACTGGCGTCCCCATCATTGCACAGATTACAAAACAAAAGATTTCCCATCTAATAACAGTCTTTCCCTGTCTATGTTGGGCCTAAATCTGACCTTAGATCGCCAAGTATTTTACAACCGTTAAAGTGCCCCTCAAAATGAGTAGTGTCTTCTTCCTTCTGAATTTTATTAGGAGTGGAATATTAGAGTGGTCTATAGTATTTGCACTTTTTCATGTCAAGGTAGAGTTTGATTGTTAATGCAGACACTCTGGCTTACTTTAAAACAGTGACAAGAGACGAGAACAGTGGTATGATGAAACCTGAGGGCCCCCCTTTCAAGACACGATGAGGCCCCCCTCTCTCGTCATACTCCTAATGTATCTTACTGACTGCCCTCTACTTTCCTCCTTCCCGTAGGCACTGGCCCATATCCAACCCCCCATCGTCCTCCTTCCTTATTTCCATAATAGGTTGAAAACCATAGCTTCAAAACAATGACTGAATTTAATGAAAAGTGATTATAGTTGTTGCCACAATCAACACGAAAACATTCCTTTTTTTCAGCTCTAATAGTGAAATTTAAACATAGTACTTTACTGCTTTCGAGACCTGGCTTTTGAGAGAGATGAGAAATCTCTAAGCACTCATTGCCTTGAACACATTATTATACTTATAACCCAGAAATGCATGGTAACTGACAGTTTACTATCTCAAGTCTGGAAATTGGCAAAGCATTTACCTTCTGAGAGCTCTAAGAATGCACCTCTGAAACTGGCAAGTTTTTTTAAAGTTTTACTTCTTTGTCTATCTTGAAATCCACTCTACCCAGGTCATTTCAAGTAAGAACTGGAGCCATCGCAGTGGCTCTCCTTTCGACCCGGTATTTGTTGGAAGGCAGACGTTTCCTATTGTTGTGGAGATTGAACAAGTTAAAAATGCAGTTTGGTATAAAAATTATAATACTCATTTTTTTTTTTTTTTTACTCCTTACCTAATTCAAAGGTGCTCCTTATGTAGTCCGTAGAAGAACGAAAGCTTGAGTTGTTCCCACTGGGATTCAGAGTGTGATCTGAATGATACATGCTGATCTTAGCAGGAGGCACACTGACCATCTCACCACTTAATTGGGTTTCAACCTGTTATCTGTAGCTGGCAAATACATCTCCTTACCTATGCTACTGAGATCAGAAAATGTAACCCACTGGGGACACACCGAGCTCTGTGGCAAGCAACTCATCTCTGAATCATCTTAATCAGATTGGTCTGCAAATTTAATTTACAGACATAGCTATCTAGAGGTGCTTTAACCTGATGCAGTATGTTAATGGGAATGGGCTATGCAACCTATATTTTGCAATCAGTTCTCTGCTGCAGATGCTTTCACCAAATGTGCTGTCTTGATGGAAGCTTGTGACTTCTGCAGAGACTGCTCAACCCCTGTTCTACCTTATTGTGATTTGAACCTGTGAGCACAAGGTTCCCTAGATCGCTGCCTTCAGTGTACCCTTCACTAATCTATCTCATAAAACAATTATAGGTTCACAATACAGAGCACCATCTTTTTCTAGGTCTTGTGGGCTTCTTTCTGCTCATTTGTACTCTGCAATGTCTTACATGTTATTTTCATATCAAGGAGGTTTAAAAGAATCTGACATATTTAAACAAATTTAACAGTTTTTTCTTGGCTCAATGCTACAGTTCCCCAAATGACAGAAGGACATATTACTACATCCTTTCGGTAGCATTTAATTCTGATGGAGCTTTAACACAAAACTTCACTTGTGCTTTGACCAAGAGTGCTCTGGTATCAGATTCGATAATTATCTCAAAAGATACAATCAGACAGTGGGGAATAACGTGTTTTGATGCTTACTGCACCAAATCTACATTAGCCGGTATTTAGTGGGCATTTTTCCATGATAAACGTCAAATAATTTGGCCTCCTTTCTCTGAGTCCACTTCGTTTTTCTCTTTTTATTTCTGTCCCAGCTTTACCTTCCTCATATTATTTATTCCCTTTTTTCTTCTCTCTAGCATCCTACTTACTCCCAAATACAGATTTCTCTCTCTTCTCTGTCCCTTCCTACTCTCCTTCCCCATTGCTGACTGGGATGGCTGCAGTGAAAAGCAGTGGTGGCCAGCAGCTTTAGGAGGTAGGGTGGCAGGCGGCAAGCACACACACTCATTCTTTCACACACACACACACACACGCACATCCACAACAACACTCATAACATTCAAACATGCACACACACACCAAACATTCATTTTAAAACATCACACACACACACTCATTCTTTCACACACGCATGCACGTACGTCCATTAACACTCATAACATTCAAACATGCACGCACGCACCAAACATTCATTTAAAACATCACACACACACTTACCTTCAGCCTCGGAGGTCCCAGGAGGGTTGGGACTGCTGCCTTTACGGTTAGCCAATGAGGGATGGCAGCGGTCCCAGCCTCGTCACAGAGTGGGATGGGGTCAGTGAGACATCTGACCCCACCCCACTCTGTGACGTAGTGTCACCGATTGACACTCGCCCTGGGCGCTTCAGGGCTTAAACCTGAAGCACCCAGGGTGAAGTCAATGGGTGAAGCTTTCCTCGTCACCCAGGGGAGGGCCTCGAGGCACCTTTGCTCTGATGACCTCAGTACACTTTGTTTTGTCCCACCTCTTTCTTCTACTCCTCTCTTACATCTTCCTCTCTATTCAACAACATTTTTTCCTCTCCCCCTCTTTAACAGTACATTCTCCTCTTCACACCATGCTGATTCCCGCTCTGCTCTTTGTCCTTTTTGTCTCTGTTAGAAATGGGGTCTCTAGTTGGCAGAGGTATACACCCTTGTCCAAGTATAGACCACAATCCTAGTCAGGACAAGTCACACAGAATTCAAGCTATCCTGTGCCTGACTTCTAGTAGCTTGGTACTGAACAGTCAGGCCTAACTTAGAAGGTAGTGTGTAAAGTATTTGTGCAATAAATCATGCAATAACACAGTGAAAACACCACAAAAATACACCACACAGGTTTAGAAAAAAATCTAATATTTATCTAGTCAAATTAAGTTCAAAATGATAAAGATTCAATAGGCATGAGTTGAAATATCACTTTTGCAATGTTAAGAAGAGTCTTAAATCTTAAAAATCAACAGTCGTCTCTTGTGTGCACAAAGTACCTGGTTTGTGTTAAAATTACATGCATGGAGACCAAAGAGGAGGAGATGCGTGGAAAAATAAGGTGGGCGTTGGATTTTTTGACGCAACGCAGACGCGTCATTTCTTTCCATGCTACAAGGGGCTTTGCGTTGATTTCCGGCGTGCAGTCTTCGGTCCTCACTGCGATGCAGAGTTCTTTTGATGCCCAGGGATGAGAGTGTGGAAATCCTGGGCATGCGGGATACAGTCACAGAGTTGTGTCGATCTGGTAAGCGTTGCGGCTAATTGTCTGTTGCGTGGCAGGCACTGCATTGATTCTTCACTCAGGAAGTCGGGCTGCGTCGTTCCGGCTTGGCCGTTCGTCGATCTTGTAGGGCTGTGTGTCAAATTCCCAGTCGCAATGCAGGCACTGCGTCAATCTTCACTCGGGAAGGCAGGCTGCGTCGTTCCGGTACAGCTGTGCAGCAATTTTCTCATCACAAGGCAGGCTATGTGTAGTTTCTGGCAGGCTGTGCGTCGATTTTCAGGGCACAAAGAGTTTCCTTGCTGAGATGAAGTCTTTATGGCCCTGAGACTTCAGAAAACAGGAGGCAAGCTCAATCCAAGCCCTTGAAGAGACTTCTCTGCAAAGTCAGAGGCCAGCAAGACAGTAGGGCAAAAGCAAGGCAGCAGTCCATCACAACAAAGCTGTCCAGGTGAGTCCTTTGGGCATCCAGGCAGTTCCTTTTGACAGGGTGCAGGTTCAGGTCCAGAAGTGTCTGATTTGGTGGGGTCAGAGACCCAGTTTACATACACAAATATGCCTTTGAAGTGGGGGAGACTTCAAAGAGTGGATTTGAAGTGCACAAGGTCCCCTTTCAGTAAAGATCTGTCTGCCAGGGTCCCAGTAGGGGATTTCACAGTCCATTGTGTGAGGGCAGGCCACTAGCCTTTGAAATGTAAGGGTCAGGCTCTCCACCCTTCCAGCCCAGGAAGACCCATTCAGTATGCAGATGAGTGCAGGTGTGACTCAGTATACTGCGTTTGTGGTTGTCTGTGTGAAATGCACAAGGAAGCTGTCAACCAGCCCAGCCCAGACATTGATTGGAAACAGGTAAGGCACAGATGGATTGTAAGTGCAGAGAAATGCTCACTTTCTAAAAATGGCATTTCTAAAATAGTAATATAAAATCCAACCTCACCAATATGTAGGATTTTCTATTACCATTCTAGCCATACTAAACATGACCAGTCTACCTCTCTCTGATCAGAATCTACCACTCAAACAGTAAATGAGGGTAGCCCCAATGCTAGCCTATGAAAGGAGCAGGCCTCACAGTAGTGGAAATATAATTTAGGAGTTTTCCACTACCAGGACATACAAAATACACAGGTACGTGTCCTGCCTTTTACCTACATAGCACCCGGCCCTATGGGTTACCTTGGGCCTACCTTAGGGATCACTTGTATATAGAAAAAGAGGAGTTTAAAGCTTTGCAATGAAACTGCACACACAGGCCTTGCAATGGCAGTCCTGAGACATGGTTAGGGGGCTACTTATGTGGGTGGCACAATCAGTGCTGCAGACCCACTAGTAGCATTTATTGTAAAGTCCCTGGGCACATGTAGAGCACTTTACTAGGAACTTACAAGTACATTAAATATGACAATTGGGTATGAGCCAATGTTACCATGTTTGAAAAGAGAGAGCATTTGCACTGTAGCACTGGTTAGCAGTAGTAAAGTGCGCAGAGTCCTAACACTAGCAAAAACAATGTCAGAAAAGTGGAGGGAGGCAGGCAAAAAGTTGGGGGATGACCACCCTAAGGCAGTCAGGTCTAACAGTCTCCCTCTCCCATTGCAATAAGTAGAGTTAAAACAGTGGGTGGGGATGGTAGGGTGCATTATGGTGGATTTGGCTTTTACTGAGATGCAGGGAAAGAAGCGTTACTAGAAATACTTTTCAGGAGCTATGGCCTATGTAATTAAGGGTCTGGCTTAAAATATATGAGCTAAAATCCTGTGCTTGACACAGTATGTCATCTGACAAGTATTTGAGTACCACTCTAAGAATTTTCTGTTTTTTCGACATATCGCACAACAATGAACACATACCTATTGACTTTGCCAATACTTGGTATGCGTGTGAGATAAATGAGTGACAATGATATTGTTAGGAATAATTAGCACTGAAAATATTTAAATTCTAAAAAGGTAGACTGTGAATTAAATATTGCCAAGACCTTTGGAACAGGGAATGGTTTTTGGAGTGTCTCATTTCTCCCCTTCACACCACTTTCCCCTGCAGTCTCTCACAATTGACACTAATGCCCTTTCTGGTCCCTAGGTCTTCCTAAAGTTCCCCATCTGCAAGCCTCACACCTCATTTTTAACACTGTCGTTTTAGTTTGTCTTCCGTGTGTACTTCCTTGCATCACCTCCTCTTCACCGTGCCCTCTACCTCTCACACAAACAACCATGCTCTCTCCTAATCTCAGACAAAGCATGTTCTTTTCTTGTGGCGATATCCATATTTTGACAGCCCCTTCTTTTACACCCTTTCTCATATGTGACTATCGCTCTGTGTTCTCTGCATAGAGGCCAAGGATACGATGAGCATGTAGTTTGAACACCGTTATCACTCCCATTCTCCCCTTCCCGACACTATGAGTAACATACTGCCTTCAGCCTCAACTCGAGCTCTCAATCGAGCCACATTATGAACAGCTGTCCACCCCCTTAACTCATCCAGATACCTAACAGCAATTCATGTCAGTGCATGCACTATAAAACAGTCATATGTTGCATGAAAACACATACAGAACCAAAACATATGAAAATGCAAGTACTCTTAGGGGACGCAAGTTGAAGTAAAACGTGAAATGTAAACAGGGGCTGGATTGCTGTTCTAGAAATCGACCAGTGATTTGGCCTGCAAAGGTTGCGCCGTGAATATGGGATATGATACTGGCCGCCTCAATGTCAGTTTATAATTACTGCCAGGCATCAGATCTGGATCTCAGCTCTACTTAAAGCCCAGTCCTCACCCGTTGTCTTCACTTTCCTTTATCTTGCAGCCTTTTGCCCCATCTCTTTTCTCTCCACTGCTTTCCACTCACATTGTTAAATTATAGTAGTGCAGTGAATTTATTACTCAGGTCTGGGAGAGACGTGAGGGCCATGTCCATAGGACATCATGCTCCCTTGGGACCAGTGCTCTGAAGAGCTGTAAACTCTCTGCACTCCGCTCCTGCTAATCACTCAGTTCCACAAAAATATGTATTCACCCTCGTTTGCATCTGAAAATCGACTGAAACTCACTGTCAAAATAAAAGGTTATGCTGCACTTTTGTGGACCATTTAAAAACAATAATTAACAAAGCTAATTGGCACCTGATTACTGACATCAGGGTGGAAGAGAGAATAGAAAGCCATCATGACCTCCTTCGTCTTGTGCTTTACCTCTCTAATGACCGTGCTCCTTTATGTAAAGAGACACAGGGCCTGAATGCGACCTTGGCGGAGGGGATTACTCTGTCCTAAATGTGACAGATATCCTGCTCGCAGTATTACATGTTACATTATATCCTATGGAGCTTGTAACACGGACGAGATATCTGTCACATTTGGGAGAGAGTAATCCCCTCTGCCAAGGTCATAATCAGGTCCACAGTCTCTATACCACTTCAAATTGACTCTGAATACAGAAAAACAAATTTAGCTCCTTCCCTAAATAGGAAGCAGTTGGTTTCTTCTTATATCCACAATGGAATGCTTTTTCACATCGCCTTGAGCAACGACGATTAGACACCATGGCCTGCGATGTTTAAGTCATCTGAGCTGCTGCTCAAAGATACAAGTCATGTACTGATGGCTCACAAAGGAAGCAAGGAAACACCACCGCAAGCATCCTACCCCGAATGATATGATGAGGAATGCATGAAGCTGAAGAAAGCACTCACAGCAGCTTTCAAAGAACAAAGCAACCAACATGGGGGCGTGAGGTACAGCTACTGGAAGAAAGGTGGGCTTAAAATAATCTTATATCTATAAGTCAGCAATAATTGGCCAAAAGGACTCAAAGAAGTCCTGGGAAATCATGAAAAACGTGGAAGCCAATATACTTCCTGTATAATGGGTTGAGCCCATTGAAGTTGTTAACATGGAGAAAGGCAATCGGGGAGAGTCAAAAAAAAGTTCTTGCTAAAGTATTTGCACATCAGTATCAATTTGAAAAAGTCGCCACTAATAAGATGGAACAAGCCAAAGTAATTCAATATCAGAAATCTGGCAAAGCCCTAGATACAGACAAAGGCCCTCATTATGAGGTTGGTGGCAAATGCCGCCAACATACCGTCGCTGTGGCTACCGACCGTCCATGCCATTATGACCGTAGCTGGAATTCCAGCAGAAGGGTGGCGGTATTCCGGTGATGGTCATGGCGGCGGACAGCGGTAACGTGGCGCTGCTGCCAGCAGCAGCGTCACACCAGCAAAACACTGCCTACCGTGTCATGTTCCATCTTCTGCCGGAGGACCCCCTGCAAGCAGGTAAGTCTGGTTCTCTGACAGGAGAGGGGGTGTTTTGTGCATGTGTGGGGGTGTGTGTGACTATGTGTGAATGCGTGCATGCGTGTGTAATGCGTGTGTGCATGAGTGTGTGTGTGTGTACGTGCATCTTGTGTTGTGTGCTGGCATGTGTGCCTGGATGTATGTTTGTGAGTTTTGCAGTGAGTGGGTATGTATGTATGCATGCGTGGGTGAATGTGTGTATGCATGTGTGTATGGGTGTGTATGTATGTGCGTGTATGTGTGTATATGTAGGGAGGGTGATCACAGGGGGAGGGTGGGGAAGGACTCTGGTGAGGGGGAGAGGGGCGGGGGAGACCCCTATCAATGCCAGGGAAGGAATTCCCTGGCACTGATAGTGCCTACTGTCATGGTTTCCGTGGCGGTACAGAAACCATGGAAACCATGAAGTCTACAGCCTGGCGGTCACTACCGCAGTGGCGGTCGGTGTGTTGACTTGGCAGTTTGGCTTTGGCCAAACCACCAATGTCATAATAGTGGAGGTCGGTACCGCCAGCCAGTTGGTGGTAATATCTCCACTATAGCACCGACCCCGGGGTCGCAATGACCCCCAAAGTCCCAGTTGATGCATTCAAGGACAACCAGGACACATGGCTTGGACCTTTAGCATCAGTGTTCAATACTATAATGGCAGAAGGTCTGGTTCCATAGTCATGGAGGTGCTCCATAATAGTGCCAATCCACAAGAAAGGGACATGGGCTGATTCTACTATCTATCTGCCATTTTCTCTCATCGATGGAGTAGTAAAAATCTTTGTGAAACATGCTTTTGTCCCAGTTAGAATGCTGGATGGAAGATAACTACATCATGTTCCATCTTCATATTGGGTTTCATAAAGGGGCGAGTACTATTGACCAAATCTTGAGATTGTGATGTGCTTGAAGTACGTGGTCCTGTGAAACTCCCCTCTCTTTTTGGTCTTTATGGACAGCACTCAATAAGATTGACCAATCAGTTCTCTGGAGCATTTTGAAAGAACAAGATGTTCCCAAAAAGTTTGTGAGACTCATAAAGGACCTACATAATGGCAGCACCACAACAGTAAAATATGGCAAAAAGGGTGAATGCATGGACAAGTTTGACATACACTCAGGAGTCAGGTAGGGCTGTGTTCTACTCCCAGCATTAATTAATATCGTAATTAATTGTATAGTGAATTTCCTCAGCAATCTCGGCCTCAATGTCCCCCAACTGGAGGTTGAGCACATCCTGATCCTGCTCTGGGCCCTAATTTTGAATTCTGGGGTCTGATTAATTTTTCTTCTCTGTTCTGAAGATTTAGGAGACAATGCATCAAATTATTCAAATTAATTTCAGTGTAACTCAATTGGATCTGGCAACTGCAGAAGTGAGCGCGACGACCAGTCCAGGTCTCCTGTGCTGGAAGGGAGTGTGAATCCTCCCACGCATTGGAGGGAGGGCTGCAGCATTCCTGAACTTGGGGGAGACAGAACAAGGCCTTCCCCAGTAGTGCAGCAGATTGTGACTCGACCCACTGTCTGGAGGTGGACTGCGGGAGCAGTTCAGTGATTTGTTTTCCTTTCATCACATGCTCGCGGACAGTGGCCCATCTGGGGACCTGCCTGTGGGAAGAGTAGAGGAAAGTTTCCCCATACATCACGGCAGGTGAGGGACCCTGCTTCATGCCTGGATCTGTGCTAGGGGCCCCTCGCCTTGCCACTTTGTGGCTGTGACACACAGCTAATTCTCTCCCTCGCTGCCAAACTTTGGAGGTGAAAGGTGGGAGCCTGGCTCTCTGGGTTTGGCCGGTGAGGAAGGAGTGGATTTACTCCAGGGCTTTGCCATGGATGGCAGCGTCTGTAGTCTGGTGCACAGACAGTCTGGTGTGGGATACAGTGTCGAAAGCGGTGGAGAGGTCAAGGAGGATGTGGGCAGCTCTTCCACCATGGTCCAATAGGGCACGGATGTCATCCATGGCTGCAAGGAGTTCGGTTTCGGTGCTGTGGTTGCTCCTGAATCCGGATTCGGAGGGATCTAGGATGTGGTTTGTCTCAATGAACTCGGTGAGCCGTGGTTGATCCCTTATTCAATTACGTTGGCTGGAAAAGGGAGCAGTGAGTTTGGTCTGTAGATCTTTAGCACTGTTGGGTCTGCAGAGGGCTTCTTCATTGGTTGGTTTATCTCCATGTGTTTCTAGTCATACGGGAAGGTGGCAGCCTTGATGAAGCGATTGATGGTACAGCATAGTTCCAGTGCAATGGTGGTTGAAGATGTTGTTAGGGCAAGGGTCCGAGGGTGCCCCATAGTGGATGGCACACATGAGCTTCAGGGTGTCTACTGGGAGGAAAGGAGGGTCTAGTGTTTTAGGGTCAGCGAGGGATTGAAGTACGTGGTGGTGCTGGTGGGCAGTCTTTGCTTGCAAATCCTTTGTAGATGTCCTGGATTTTTTTAGTGGAAGAAGGTGTCAAGGTTGTCGCAGAGGTCTTGGGGGGAGAATCTCTGTGGTGTCCGTGCCAGGTTCCGCAAATTCTTTGACTGTGGTGAAGAGTTCCTTGCTGTTGTGTGCGTTGCCATTGATGTGCTCCTGAATGGCTGATTTTTTTACTGATCTGATAAGTCGGTGGTGCGATGTGATAGTGTCTTTGAAGGCTTTTTGGTCTGTTGTGCTATTACTGCACCTCCACTTTCTCTCAAGTCATCTGCAGGCCCTCTTGGATTCATGGAGGGTTGGGGAGAATCATCTGGGTTTCTGGTGGTGTTGATTGCCGTCAGGTTTCCTTAGGGCTAGAGTGTTGGAAGAGTTGGCGATCCATTGGTGGGGGTTGGGGGCCAAGGCATTGGAGTCCATGGTGTCTGGTGGTGGGAAGTGGCGGAGAGCAGCAGTGAGTTTAGCTTCGGTGACCTTGATCCAATTTCTGCAGGGGGCGGTGGGCGTGGTGCTGTTTGGTGTTCTTGGTGAAGGAGAAATGGATGCAGTGGTGGTTCATCCAGTGGCATTTGGAGTTGTGTGAGAAGGAGATGTGGTTTCCAGTGGAGAAGACAGGATTGAGGGTGTGTCCTTCTGAGTGTGTGGGGAGGCTGACCAGTTTCTGGAGCCCGAGGGTGGCGAGGTTCTCCAGGGGGGTTGAGGTGTGAGGAGTTTGTGTCACCAAGGTTGTCAAGGTGAAAGTTGACGTGAGGGCATAAGGAGTGATATGGTCAGTCAGGGCTTTGCTGAAAGGGAGGCAGGATCCCGGGGGGCTGTTGATGAGGGTGCTGTTTGGATTTGTCTGAATCTTAAAGTGCAGATGTTCAGCAGCGGGGGATTTGGGCATCCATGCTTGTTGTGAGGTGGAGTGAGTTTTTCTCGATGCCTTCTCCTGTTTGGTTGCAAGGTCTTTATGTATGATCTTGTAACCATTGGGTATGGCAGTGTCGATGTCTAGCGCTGAAGTGGTGTGTCCTGCTGAGTGTGTGGGGAGGCTGACCAGTTTCTGGAGCCCGTGGGTGGCGAGGTTCTCCAGGGGGGTTGAGGTGTGAGGTGTTTGTGTCACCAAGGTTGTCAAGGTGAAAGTTGACGTGATATGGTCAGTCAGGGCTTTGCTGAAAGGGAGGCAGGATCCCGGAGGGCTGTTGATGAGGGTGCTGTTTGGATTTGTCTGAATCTTAAAGTGCAGATGTTCAGCAGCGGGGGGTTTGGGCATCCATGCTTGTTGTGAACCATTGGGTATGGCAGTGTCGATGTCTAGCGCTGAAGTGGTGGTAATCCAGGTCTCCATGAGGAAGGCTAAGTTGGGGGCGATGAAGTCGAGGAGAACCCATACTTCATGTGCTTGACCAGGGAGCCAGTGTTGAGTAGTATGCATCTGAGGTGTCCGGGTGGTCTAGCGGAGGAGAGGTTTGGTGTGCGAGGGCAGGTGAAGGTGAAGTTGCGACAGGAGAACGGGCCATGAGTGTCCTTAGGTGAGGCATGGTGGCATGCATTGGAGCATCTGGTGTTGAGGGGGTGCAGAGTGCTAGCATTCTATTGATGAATGGTGCGTGAGCCAGGGTCCGTAGCACTAGGTGTGGTCTGGGCTTGGATGGGCTTGGATGGGCTTGGCTTTGGTGCACAATCGCGCAGTGACAACCATTAACAAGGGAAGGGAGGTGGGAGGGGTTGGTCAATTGGGAGGTGGGAGGGCAGAAAACGCGGTGCTGGGAGAGGGGTGGGACCACAGGGGCTGCAGGGGAGATGTGGGGATTGGCAAACGAGATTGAACAGGAGGCAACAAGAAGAAAAAGAACAAACAAAAGCAAAAAAGCAAAATGGCAGAGAAAGGGTGCAGAAAAAGCAAAAAGGCAGAGAAAGGGTAAAGAAAGGCAGAAGGCAGCAGAGAGAGAACCGAAGGCCACCACTGGCCACAAGGGATGAGGCTCAGGTCAGTGCCTACAGGTGGAAGAGGACCTCAAACACAGAGCCGGGCAGGCACAGAGCACGCGTAGGGCAGCAGCAGCAACAGGTGGTGCTGTGCTGGTGGAGCGACAAAAATGCTGACTAAGAGGTCAGTGAGAGTTGCCGCTACCCTGGATGGTGTGAGATTACTGTAGCAATGCCCTGGGTGCAACAGGGATGTTTTGATAATTCACCTGTTTTTCTCGCTCTCATCCAACTGTGGTATTTCATGATTTGAAGCCACAATATATGTTGTTTTTACCTTGTTGGGGTAACATAAATCTTTCAGGATTTTCAGGGCAGAAATGGGGGTGGGTTGGTATTTCTTTATGAGTTATGCAATATGGGAATGTTTCTATTTGCATGCATTTATAATGATGATGATCTGGCAATTGCTTGCTTAGCAGGGCATTACTGATTTATGTTGCTTCTCGTCTAATGATGTTTTACACACTACAGTTTATTTTTATACAACCTGTTTTGGAGTTTTCTATGTGGTGTATTTATTGTGTCACTGGATTATGTGTGTTGTGCTGACACTTTACACATTGCCTCTGGGATAAGCCTGACTGCTTATGCCAAGGTAACAAGGGGGTGAACAGGGGTTATCTTAGGTGTGTACCTCCCTTGCCCTGACTAGAGTGGTTGTTACTGCCTGGCTGAGGTGCCTAACCTAGGCAGCCAGGAACCCCATTTCTGACAGTCACACATTGAATCTCAAAGACCAAAATATAGTTCAAAAGTTTTTTTTAGACTCAAACTCAAACTTACACATATTAGTCTCAGAATCATAGTATAAATATACAGAATAACCAGAGATGACTCAAAACGTAGTTAAATGTGAAACTTAACTAACGTATAAAAGACAACTAATTCAATAGAACTAATGCAGAAAATGAGGAAAAACAATTGATGCATAGAGCACAAATCCAATTTCTCCTGCCTCACCATTAATTTAAATCCCTAACTATGCTAATAGTCTGTTAGTTCAGGAAAGCAGTCAACATGACAGAACTTCTGGAGAAGTTTTCATCCAGAGAGGTGTGGTCGCTTGAAGCCACAAAAATTAGAGTTCAAAGGAAGTATCTAAGTAAGGTGTGCTCTCAGCTAATGACAGAGGTAAACTGAACCTTACAGCTAAGAAAACCTGTTTCTTCCAAGGATGAGCATATTGAGAAATATCTTTCCCAGTTCAAAAACATAACCACAAATTATACTTTGCTAATTGAGATTTTGGCCTTCTGAGTTTTTGGCGCGACATTGGTAAACCGTTGCACTCTGGAATTTCACAAGAGTTACAGCTACTGGCCCAGGATACTCCTCACAGCTTCAATAAGCATTCGGTCAGGCTTTTCTTATCATCTCAAACAATGAGCTCCCTATTAACTTTGTCTCTGATCCTGACACATGCAGCCTTAGATAAACATACAAAAGCAGACTGCACATTGAAGGTTAAAACACCGAAAAATATATGGGCCTTCACTCTAGGCAACTAATTAAATATGAATTTACTCTCAGGTTATATACATTGTGTAAGTCTTATGTCAAAAATATAATAATTATAAAGAATAATATTTTAAAAACACTGCAACAGAACCCTCAGACCATGATAAAATATGACCTATATATGGTTTACAGTGCACCACGTTAAAACACATTATTTGTTGTTAGGTAGAAAAACAACCATAACAGTTTAAAAGGTGAAATGGCACAGTCAGGTTACACTCTTGCAACCCTCCCTCTGATGACTTTTAGAGTCATCATATATCCCTGTCTTGAATGAGACTCTCTAAAACCTAGTTGTTTTGAACATATTCTGCCTTGACTCATTCAAATGCTTAGTATCATCATAATATTTACACTGACTATCTTCCAATTCCACATCTGCTCTCTTTTTCTTATGACCTCTCTGGAAGTTCCTTCTTTGAAACATTTTATATCCAACCAACAAGACTATTCCCACTATTGAAATAATCAATAATGGTTTCAACACAAAACTTACAATTCCAATTTCCAAATTCCCAAACCACCTGCCTGTTGCAGAAAATCCATTTCAAATTGCCTCCCATGCACCAGTCGCTTCCAACTCCTTCAAATCTTTTTTCAGCCCTGAGCTGTTCTGGATATTATTTTCCAAATTGTTTCCTTTATTCAGAATAAAGGTGCAACATTGTTGAATCTTCAGCATCCGGCAGTCTCTACTGTCTATTTCGAGCAACAAGTCTAACACTAGTCAATTTTGTGAAACCATTGATCTTATTGCAACTTTATCAGTATTTACCAACAACGAGGTTACTGTGTTAGTAGCCAGCTTATCCCCTATTGTAGACAGCCTTCTAGTGTTCAGGTCATTCAAAATCACACCCACTGATGGAATCAGTGCACCAAAGATATCTCCCTCTATTTCTGCAGCACTAGTAGTAGTTCTGGGTTTCACCTTTTTCCCAGGATCTTCAAGATGTTACATATGAGAAATCATTGCAAACACTATCACTAGATAGCACATTCCAAGAAATCCTTTGGGCAACTTAAAATAAGCATACTGTCCACAAATAAAATATACTCCAGGAATCACAGAATCCTTGCCATCCAAAAAGAATTCACTCTTTCCTCTGACATCAAAAACACACTCACAATCACTCTTCCCTATGAACAAATGATTCATATAGCTCTGATCAATGTGTATGTACAGTTTCTCTTTATGTTGCCAGTCTAAGGTTAAAGCTGCTAAATTCCCTTGCACTTCATGTTCTATTTCTTCCTTCTTCCATCTGTGTTGTATTGCAAGATCTTTAGCTGTTTTGGATTTAGTTTCTAATTCCCTCCTTCAATCCACCTCTAAATTTAAAAACTTCTTTATTATTTCAGTCATCCAACAGGTCAAATTGTGTCTACATGCATATGCGGTGCCTAAAGGTTTTTATTGACGCATAATATTTTTCTGAGATCTCTGCCCCTTTATAATATGAGATCTTATTTAGTTGTGTAAACGAAAAAACTTCTGGCAACATGAAGTCATATTTTGAAAAATAATACTGGAAATGTCCCTCAATGTAAAATATGACTAGTAGCAAACTACAAGAAATACCAAAATTTCAATGGGATATTATGATATGTGATGCATTCTGACAGAGAAGCAGGGCACTGTCTACAGACATAGCAGTCACTAGCATTTATTGTATCTACATACTCATACAACAGCTTAAAATATACATTATTTGAACAATCTGCTCTAGACTCATCTACGTGTAATGCTTTATTATCTAACATATAAATATTACTGTACTTAAGACTAAAGGTTTGTGAAGGAACACTAGGAAGTAGCTTCTTTTCTTCAGAATGTGTAGAAGAAAACACTACTATTAGTAATACTACTAATACTACAAGGGAAATCAGCAATAAGACACTTATTATGTATCTACTCTTAATTTCTTTGTTTGGCTCCATTTTGTCTTTAGAGTCTGATCTATTATTAGAATAAACACTACAGCAGCAAGATATCTTCATTGGTTTCACAAATATGAATAGCAACAGGGTTCAAAGTCCAAAGTTCATTGATCAACAATGTATAAATCTTCCTAAGACTTCCCTAGCCCTACTCTGTGCTCTTCTAAATGACAACTCTCTTTCTTCTTTTACTGGGGCCCAGGAAATCGTCCAAATTCTCTATCCCAATTAACAAAAATGTCTCTTACATCTACACAAATCAAGTTCATTGAGGAGAATGAAAATTCAAAACACATTTCAATCACAACGTTCAGTTCCTGGAGGGTCAGCCAAACCACTATGTTCACTCCAACATTCCCAGAACTTTTTATACGTGACTGTGTCATTTGCGAAGTCCACTCTGGTGAAAAATACCTATGACTAGACAATCTTGTTCACTTTGCGCTTCTTAGTGCCACACCTTTGTTGTCACTTTCACTCAGATCAGAACTTTCTGATTCTTCTGCAATCGTTGGTGGCACATGTTTTTTATCAGACTCACTTTGCCTCTTGCCTTCTTTCTGGGCCAATGGTCTCCAGTTCCCACTCACTTTCTTCTAGCACTAGTTCCTTCTTCAGGGTCTAATTCTGAGTCCAACTTATTCACCACAGGGCAAGGTTCGTTTGTCTCTGTTTCGGTCTCAGATGTAGCTTGTTCAAGACCCCCTTCAGCTTGGTCTAGTGTTCTGTCTGGCTCTGTTTAGTCCTCCACAGCCAGTGTGTTCTGTTCTTATTGTCTCTTTCTCACCATTGATTCTTCTGGAACAGATGCTGTCGTGTCAAGGGGACACTCAACTCTGCGAGTATGGGAAGTGTGTATCCATTTGAGGAGGCTTCCACAGTTTACGGCCATCGTCGTAACTAAGATCACCTGGCAAGGTTCATGCCCATGTGGTGCTAACAATGTCTTTCTTTTCTTTACCAAGACAAAATCACCTGGATTAAGGTCATGGCATTGTTCTTGATGCATAAGTGTGGTGGCTGCTCCAAACTGATGAGACACAGAACACACCACACCAGTTGATCGCTTGCAGTAGTCTAGGACCATATCATCAGTAATATTCACAAGTGCAGTCACATGAATCCCCCTCCCAGTTATGATCTCATGGGGGGAGAGTCCAGTCTTTCAATCAGGTACACTTTGCAAACTCATTTACACAAGAGGCAGAGCATCAGGCCATTTCAATGACTTTGGAGCACGCACTTTTGCCAGTCTGGATTTTAGCGTGCCATTCGCCTGCTTCACAAGACCTGAAGTCGCAGGTCTGTAACTGCAATGCAATGTGTTCCATTTGCAATGCTGCGCACAACAATTTCAGGACCTCATTGTTGAAATGAGTTCCTCGATCTGATTTCAAAGATGTTGGGATACCAAACCTCGGAATGAGTTCCCTCAATAATAGCTTAGCTACTGTGAGACTATCTTTTTACCTAGTTGGGTAAGCCTCAACCAAATGGTAAAAGATGCAAACTACAACCAGAACATACTGCAATCCATTGCACATGGGCATCTCAATCAAATCCATTTGTATTTTGTTGAAAGTACCTCTGCGTAACTGAAGCTGTTTTTGAAACATTGTTCTGTTGACACACAACACATTTATGACACAGTGCTTCAGCCCTCAACCTACATTTAGAATTGAACCAAATCTGCCTAAATGTGCTCACCATGGCATCCCTCCCAAATCTGCCTAAATATGCTCACATGGCATCCCTCCCAATATGAGCTGGACATCCATCCATTGAAACCCAAATGTCATCTTCTCTCTTAACACAACCCACTCTGACCTACCTCTGTTGGTCTTTCTTAGACACCTCCTCCTGAAGCCTTTTCAGTTCATCCCAAGAATCAACTGCTATGAACAAGAGGTTAGAGTCTCATTTATACCTTCATTTGTGAATTCACATTCACATGTACCAACATTATGTGCACAGTACTTTGCAAGGCCATCAACATACCTATTGCCCAAAGTTACATAATCCTTTCAAGAGCAATGTGCAGGGCGCTTAACCACTGCAATCTGCTTGGTCAATTGTAGTGCGCCAAGGAGGTTTCTCACTTTTCTCACTTTCAACAAGACTCATTTTTCACCAACTCATTACAACCCTGGCGGTCAGTGATAAAGTGGCGGTAATACCACCAACAGGCTGGCAGTAAATACTGCCAAATAATGACCATGGCGGAAAGAGCTCAGACAGACAGCCACTTTACCACACCGACCACCAGGGCGGAAACAACAGCCACCACGGCAGTAGCTGCCTACAGCTAGGCGAAACATTGGCCCACCATATTAAGACCCTGCAAACCACCACCTTTTCCAGGGCGGTACCAACGACATCAAAAGCTTGGTGGAAACACTGCACAGAAGGGAAACGACTCAACTGTGGATACCTAGGAAAGAACCACACTGCCATGGAGCCTGAACTGCATATATTCCAAATGCTGTTCTACGTCCTGCTCCACCACGAACACCAACGATGGCGAAGACGACCACGTTGACTACAGCCACCTAGCACACGGGGGGAGGAAAAAGAGAGTGACACACACACACAACACCCCCACCCTCACACCCAACACCAGACACACAAGCATATGCAGTCAGAAAACATCTACACCCGTTAACCCTCTGGAAAAAAGCAAGGACAACACAAATAGATAAAAGTGAGTATAATAAGATAAATAAAGTAGTAATACGTGCATCCAGTTTAAAAGTACATACATATTTATAAATCAGGAAACACTGCCCAGTCCTCAATGTTCGTGGGCCACAGGGCCACATCACAATGTCCAAGGCCCCACTTGACTCCTGCAACAACATGGAGAGAACACTGCAGAGGCATCAGTTGGAAAATAGGCAGGCACCTCAGGGGGAAGGGGAACAGGGGGCACCTCATCCGGAAGATGGAACAAATCCACTGGTGCTGGAGGGGGCAACATGCCCTGTGCTTCGTCCTGGGGAGTGCAAGGCCACAGTCTCTCAAGTGGGTGACTTGCCCACTGGCTCTGGAGGGTACAATATGCCCTATGCTCTTCATCCTGGGGAAGATGGGGTGAGTGGATGGCTTCTCCACTGCTTCTGAAGGGGGCATAGTGCCCTGTGATGCAGGTCTTGTGGACTGCAAGGTCACAGTATCTCAGCTGGGTGTCAATCCCACAGGATTTGCAGGGGCAGCCCGCACAACAGCCGATGGACGCGGGGCTACACACTGTCTGCCGACAGTGACGGCTGCTCAGTGGTGGTGATTGTGATGTTGCAACTGGTGGTGGGGGGAAGCTCCTGCCCATCCCCTGCAGCCTCAGACGGCTGCCCACTGCTGGTGGTAGTGGTGGTGCTGCTGCTGGTGGTTGTTGCTGCCTCGGACAGCTGCCCACTCCTGGTGGTGGTGGTGCTGCTGCTGGTGTTGTGGGGGTAAGCTCCTACCCATCCCCTGCAGCCTCGGACGGCTGCCCACTGCTGGTGGTGGTGCTAGTGCTGCTGCTGGTGGTTGTGGGGGGAAGCTCCTGTACATCCCCTGAAGCCTCAGACAGCTGCCCACTGTTGGTGGTGGTGATGGTGCTGGTGCTGCTGGTTGTGGAGGGAAGCTCCTGTCCATCCCCTGCAGCCTCGGGTGGCTGCAGCACTATGGTTGGTGGTGAGGGCTCTGACTGAGTCCCATCACCAGGCCCCCTGTCCTACCTGGAAGCAGCTGTTGATGGCTCCTTGCTCCTCTTGACACCAGCTGGGGAGAAAAAGGGTACACTGGGTCAATGGCTGCACCAACACCACCATTGGTGCACACAGCACCCTCACACACAGGGAACAGCCCTACACACTATGCAATGCACTACCAGTAACAATGCTAGTCACCAGGGCATGGGGAGGGACATATACAGCCCACTGCAACATACCTGGGACCCACACACCCCTGCGCAGTAGTTGATGCCTACTAGCTAGGTTGGAGGAATATCACATTAGAACCCTGACCAGCATGGGACCTACACTGCAATGTCAGCCCTGGCCTAGGGGCACCCATAGGCACACTTCCCCCACCCAGGTACCACCCCACCAGGCGTAGGTAGTAATGATGGGCACTGTACTCACCCCCTTGTTGCTGCTGTGTTGCCCTCAAATGCCCATCCAGCTCCGGATAGGCCACCATCAGTATGTGGGCCATCAGGGGAGTCAGGGTTTGATAGGCACCCCTTCCTCGTTGGGAGTCCATCCCCAGCTGGACCTCCTCCGTTTTCTGTGCCCAGCATCTCAGGCCCTCCCCCCATTTCCAACAGTGGGTGCTCCGCCTGTTGTAGACCCCCAGGGTCTGCACATCCTTGGCGATGGCATACCATATACCATTCTTTAGATGGGCGTTGACCTGCAGAGGAAATATACACAGGGAAAGGTATTATTTAGACCATCCTGCCTGTTACACTCATGGCCCACCATAGCCCTCCCATCCCCTTCTGCACAGACATGGCCCAGCATACATGCTGCATGCTCCCCATGGCCCATCCACCAGCCCCCCCTACAAGAGGCCTTTACACACACCACTCCATGCATTCATGCCCCATGTTCTGTGCTCACAGTGTACTCACCTG
Source organism: Pleurodeles waltl (assembly GCF_031143425.1). Lineage (NCBI taxonomy): Eukaryota > Metazoa > Chordata > Amphibia > Caudata > Salamandridae > Pleurodeles > Pleurodeles waltl. The sequence continues at coordinate 1,537,774,125 of NC_090440.1, read as the reverse complement.
TTGGTCTGGTGGCCCACACAGCAGTCCTTTCTGGGGTAGGACCCACTAGTCTCTCCAACTCCGCCGAGGTGAAGGCAGGGGCCCTTTCCCCAGTCACACAGGCCATGGTAGGATCCAGACACCGGTCACAGCAGTACATGTAGGGTAGGTCCTCTCCTGTTGATGGTCAGGTAGAAAGTGAGTGAACAGATAGAAAATGGCGGTGACGTCCGCGGCGGTGCATACCGTCACCGCCGGCATGCATCACCATTGGCCACTCTACCCCAAAGGGCCCAATAATAGCCAATGAGGAGTTGCACGGCGGTTAACAACCGCTTCCTGCAACAGCGCACAATGTCAGGAAAATTACCTTACTTCCACCTGTCCCTCCATTCAGAACAGGCGGACGCCATTTCAGGGGGCGGGTAGACCATGGATCATAACTGCGTCACAGATCACAATTGTACATTCAAGACAGAGGCCACTAATACATTATATTGAACTGTTATGGCTACAATGTACTGATTATGACCAGCTCCTCACTCTTTTGCCCCATAAATTGCAACCGCTGTGGATGAATAGGAGATGAAGATATCTCCCCGTGTACAGACCCCTGGTGGACTTGGCAACAATGGAGGACAGTCACATTATCCTCACCTACAGACTTGACAGGGCCACAATCACGGAGCTGTGTGCCCAACTGGAGCCTGACCTAATATCTGCTATCCGTCATCCCACTGGGATCCCCCCTCTTGTGCACGTCTTATCTGTGCTCCATTTCTTGGCAACTGGTTCTTTCCAAGTGACAGTGGGCTTAGCAGCAGGAACGTTACAGCCAATGTTCTCAATAGTGCTGACTAGAGTGTTGTCTGCATTGATTTAACACATGTGCAGCTACACTGTTTTCCCCCAAGTGGAGGATTTGGCCACAGTGAAGACTGACTTATATGCAATGAGACATATCCCCAATATCACTGTGGTGATTGATGGAATACATATTGCATTTGTCCCTCCCCCCGGCAAAATTAACAGGTCTTCAGAAATCAAAAATGTTTTCTCTCAATGAATGTGCAGATGGTGTGTTTGGCAGACCAGTACATCTACCACGTCAGTGCTAAGTATCCAGGCTCGGTACATGATGCTTTTATCCTGAGGAATAGCAGCATCCCAAATGTGATGGCTCAACTACAGAGGCACAGGGTGTAGCTAATAGGTGAGCCTTGGTTCCCACCCAGTGGATGTTTGTGAATGGGTATGGTGTGGACCATATGGCATAGTGTGTGGCTAACAGTTGTCCCTCGATATTTGCAGGTGACTCTGGTTACCCCAAACTCCCATGGCTACTTACCCCTGTGAGGAATGCCAGGACAAGGGCAGATGAACATTACAATGAGACACATGGACGAACAATAAGAATAATAGAACATACCTTCGTCCTCATGAAGGCCAGGTTGTGGTGCCTCCATCTAACAGGTGGAGCCCTGTGCTACCCACCCAAGAAGGTCTCCAAGATAATCGTGGCATGCTGCATGGTGCACAACCTTTCCTTGAGATGCCATGTGCCTGTTCTGCAGGAGGAGGAAGCTGGAGACGGCTGTGTGGCAGCTGTGGACCCTGTGGGCAGTGCTGATGAGGAGGCAGAGGATGAGGGCAACAGAACAGCAGTGATTAGACATTACTTCAAATGACACACAGGTAAGACAGTGTAACTTCACATTTCATTTACAGTTTTGTGTTTGACATTGTCACTGGCAGGCTGTGAATTCCTACTTCTATGCCCACTCACTGTACCCTTTGGCAACTCTTTTTGCAGATGTTGGTGCCCCACTATCGCTCCTGGTGTGTTCACTGCAGGCAACTACCGGTCTTTCTCATGTATACATCACTGTACACTTGAATTGCAATGTTTAAACCTTGTTAAACTAATACATACTAAAATCATTTGACATACTCCACACTTGTATTTTTTCAAGGTGTGTTTATTGCAGTGCTCTGAAAAAAGTGGGAAGAGCAATGGGCTGGGTTGATGATGAAGGAAAGTCCAGGGTAGTGTCCAGTCTATTGGTAGCACTGGTGCTTTGTCCAAGGGGGCATAGGAAGGGAAGCAATGGCAGTTCAAGGTGGGCTGGGTGACAAAGTGGGACACAAGGGTGACAATCAGGACAGTCTTATTTCCTGGTGGGGGTCTGGGCAATAGTCTCTGGCTTCTGCCTGGATCGCAGGGAATGTTTGCGGGGTGGTTTTCCTTTTGCAGTGGGAGGTGTGCTGGTGGCCTGTAGTCCTGTGGCGAGGCCTCCTGTCCACTAGCGGCAGCAGAGGTGGAGGGCTGTTCAGTAGTCTGGCTAGTGGCAGGGGCCCACTGGTGTGACACTGCCTCCCTCATAATGTTTGCCATGTCTGCCAGCACCCCTGCAATGGAGACCAGGATGGTGTTAATGGCCTTCAAGTCCTCCCTGATCCCCTGGTACTGTCCCTCCTGCAGCCGCCTATTCTACTGCATGTTGTCCAGGATCTGGCCCACTGTCTCATGTGAATGTTGGTATGCTCTCAGGATCGCAGTGAGTGCCTCCTGGAGAGTCGGTTCCCTGGGCTTGTCCTCCCCCTGGCGCACAGCAGTCTTCCCAGCTTCCCTGTTGTCCTGTGCCTCTGTCTCCTGAAAATTGTGCCCACTGCCACTGACCACAGGTCCCGGATTGTCTTGGGTTTGTGGTGTGCCCTGGGGTCCCTGTAGTGGTGGACACACTGATGATTGACGTGTAATAGGGACAGAGGTATAGGCACGCTGGGTGGGTGCTGTGGTGGTGTTTCCTGAGGAGGAAGGCTCTGTGGTGGTGTGTGACTGTGCCTGGGTAACCGACTGTCCGGAGGTCCTTGATGGGCCAGGTAGGTCATCCATATTCAGGTGAGCAGAGTCGCTGTCATCACTGTGGACATCTTCTGTGGGGGGACTGGATGTTGCTGGCACCTCCTCTCCGCTTACATTGGCTGGGATCCCTGTGGGGATGTATATGCAGTGTTATTATTTCTGTGTCTGATATATTGTGGATGGGTAGGTTGCCCTCTATGGTTGTTATTGCCCTGGCAGCTTTTCCTTGTGTGAGTTGTTATGTGGTGGGCTAGGTGATTCTCTAGTGTGCATGCTTTAGTGTTAGATGTCCATGCAGGGCTGTGAGTGGTGTCCATGCATTGGTGGTGCATGCTGGGCTTGGCATTGGGATGAGTGGGTTGTGATGGTGGGGTGTGTGGGAGGTAGTGGAGTGATGGGAGTGAGGGTGGGGTCAGGATATGTGTTGGCATGCAGGTAGAGGGGTGATAGTAATAGAGAGTTGACTCACCAGAGTCCAGTCCTCCTGCTACTCCTGCCAGGCCCTCAGGATGCATGATTGCCAAGACTTGCTCCTCCCATGTTGTTAGTTGTGGGGGAGGAGGTGGGGGTCCACCGCTAGTCCTCTGTACTTCAAGCTGGTGTCTTGCTGCAATGGAACGCACCTTTCCCTGTAGGTCGTTCCACCTCTTCCTGATGTCCTCCCTTGTTCTGGGATGCAGTCCCACAGCGTTGACCCTGTTCACTATCCTCCGCCATAGCTCCATCTTCTTAGCAATGGATATCTGCTGCGCCTGAAATCCAAATAGCTGTGGCTCTACCCAGATGATTTCCTCCACCATGACCCTTAGCTGCTCCTCAGAGAATCTGGGGTGTCATTGTGGTGCCATGGGTGTAGTTTGAGTGGTGTGGTTCAGGGTGTGCATGGTGATGTGTTGGGGTGTGTGATATAAGGTGCTTGGGTGGTGTATAGGTGGTGGTGGTGTGTGGCTCTGGTCTTGTCTGTGGTTGTGGTGTCTATCTCATGGCAATTGTTTGTAGTCATAAAGGGTTGTGGGTAGTGTGTGTGTTTTATAGTGGTGTGGGTGTGTGGTGTGTGTATTGGTGTCAGGTGTGTGTAGTTTGAATTGTCCAATATGGTGTTGTTTTGTATGCGTGTGCGTATTTTGAGCGCGGCGGTATGTACCGCCAAAGGTTTACCACCATTGAATGTCCGCCGTGGTGATTCGTGGGTCATAATGTTGTGGGCGTTGTTCTGTTGGCGTAACGGTGTGGGTTTTGGTACCACCAGTTTATCACTGACCTTTGGTGTGGTGGAGTTGTGTCTGTATAGTGACTGATTGGTGTGTGTGTGTGTCATAATACGGTGAACGGATATCTGCGGCGGTATGTTGGCAGCAGTCAGCATGGCAGTAAGTGGGATTTACCCCCAATGTTATAATGAGGTCCTTAATCTGTAGCATGGATTTGCACTTCTATTCGTGCTGGAGTGCTAAAGATAACAATTGAGGTTTGTAAGCAAGTCTCTTCCCAAGAGAGTCACTGGACTGCGATCACATATTATAAACTTGTCCTATTTTTAGATTAATTGGCGGCAGTTCCTTGGGCATTCATTTGTTTAGTCCCCACACCAACAACGTGGATTGTTTTTCCCGAGGCAGGCAGGTATAGGACGTCTACTGTTCTCCGAGTAGAACTTGTATCACCAGTATTGACCAAAAATGACACAGGATGGCCATCCACCTCACTGTCTATCAATGGTCTGCTCTGGTCCACATATAAGGCCCCACCACGTACGCAGTCTTCCTCCCCCACCAGACACCGTCAGGCTGAATGATCAGGGCCATTTCCATCATTCAAATTAAATAGAGGACATTTTTGAAGAGGGTTATTATCCTGTGTCAAATTTGTGTTCATTCTTGAACCCTGATTCATGTTCTGACCTAACCCAACAACATTTTGCTGTGGCATCGGAAGTTGAGGAATTTGCATAATGAGAACTCTAGATACATTGAAATTTTGATTTCTAGGTCTTTGCATTCCCTGCATCTGGTTTGAATGATTATTCTGAGAAGGTACAAATCTGGCATTTTAGACCAGATTTGCTGGATTTAAACAATATTCCCACTTCCAATGTCCCACTCTATTGCAGATGTGACACTCTGTTGAACTTTTTAGACTATTTATATCCATCCCTGTACCCGAATCTATAGGCACTCCTTGACTTCTACCCTGCATAAGATTTTGTCGTTGCTGGATTACACCTTGCATGGTGCCATATTATTTACTGCCAGGGACCTCTGGCTGGTTCTTTGTGAAGCTTTCATTTTGGCAGCCATTGATTTTTCCTTCAGCATTTTCTGCTTCATCTCTATTTCAGCATGGTGATAATTTACGTAACATAAAATGTCATCAATAAATCTGTGATTTATTCTGCCAACAGATCAAATGCTGCTGGATCATCGTGCCTATTTCTGGCCTCAACCCTGGCACAAACCTTGACACCAAGAGTCAGATTCAAGAAAAGTGGTGCTGAACCTAGTGCAGTGCCACTGTTATTGCTCCCCTTAGCGCCCCCGTAATGCACCATGTGTGTTGCGTATCTAAGATACGGTGCACCATGACAGTAGTTAGGGAACTAGCATCAGAATTTTTGCCGCTAGTTCGGAGCGTTGCAGGAGTAGCATCAAAAATGTTGATGCTAATCCTCCAAAGCCCATTGAGGCCATTCGTAAATAACAGTGTGCTCCTTTTAATGTCTGCTCTGAATGCTGTCTGCTTTTTCATGTAGAAGAAATAATGCAAAGAAAACTCTTAGATTACTTTGAGTCATTTTTTCTGCCCCCCTAACGGGATAATGCCTCCGTTGCATACATTATGCCTGGAATAGGCATAATGTAGTGCAGAGGGTTACAAAGTGGCGCAATGCATAAACTGTGCCACTTTGTAAATATAGCGCTGCGATTTTTGCCTCATTTGGCCACATTAGCGTAAAAAAACAATGACGCTAATGTAGCGCAAGAAGTCACTAGGGGCTCTTAAATCTGCCCCCAAATGTCCCATATCCTTTGCCTCTAAAGTCTCCATTCCACAGTACTGTTTGAATGCTTTCAACAGCCTCTCATAAGAAGCATGAATCAACTCCTATAGATCTTGAATCATTCCGTTAAATTTGACCCACTCAACATCCTGAGGAGGAGCTTTTCCTTTCAAGAATGTTATGACCTCCTGATATTTCTTCATTACCAGCGGTGAAGGACTCTTTGTCAATGTATTTCTAGTTGGTTCCACCTCAGGCCATCGAATAGCTATCTTACATTCTGTCCACAGGTCACACGGGACAACAATGTTAAACAACGTATTCAAATCAGTCCACAAAACCTGTGAAATTTTCACAAACCTTTCAGCTTGTCAATACCATCCCACTTGTTTCTCTCGCAATTTTGGGAAATCATTGGTAAATGATGCAAGATCACTCCTGCTCCATAGCACATGTACATCACTTCCACCAGGTATTTCTCTTAAAGGGACGTTTGCAACGTCTCCCTTTGCTCCAACTGGAGTTTTGTTCACCTGAAGGATTCTGTAGCTTTTTCTTTTTCACCTACTTAGCCCCATATTTATGCTCGGTTTGCGCTGAATTAGTGTCATTTTGTTTTACGCTAATTCAGCACAAATCTAACTCCTTATTTATACTTAGGCACTAGACACGTCTAGCGCCAAAGTTATGGAGTTTACATTGTTTTCTGAACGTAAAAACCTACCTTGCTTCAATAAGATGCAAGGTAGGCGTTCCCGGCCAAAAACGGACGAAATGGCCTTTGCGCCATATTTATCCCCCATGCTAAAATCCACCACGGGGGATGGGGACAAAGCTTGCTTAGTGCCATTATTTAACGCCTGGGTATGGGGATGGACCTGGGTATGGGCAGGCATAAGGAGCCACATGCAAATTTGTCTTGACCCTGTTCCCCATGGGATCAGTCCAGCCCGAACTGCCAGGTCAGGTCTTCTGGGCTGGACTGTTCCCATGGGGAACAGGGTCAAGACTGATTTGCATATGGCTGGCTCCAAATTGCGGTGGCATGGTGAGCAGAAAAACAATGGATTAAACCCAGATCTTTGTGACTGGGGGTGAATGTTTGCATTGTTCAGCATTCCGTCCATCATCTGTTCTTTTTGCATGTGTCGCCCCAAGGGGCAAGGGTATGCCCAGACATGGGTCCCATGCTCACTGCGCCACTAGATTCAAGCTAGCCTAGCTGATGAATGGTGATACCCCAAAACTGGTCCTAGGATGGTTGTTTCCTGTCTATGAAGGGCCTGGCCTGGCAGTTTGGACTGGACTGTTTCTTTGGGGAACAGGGTCAAGACTAGTTTCCATATGGCTGGGTCCAAACTGGGGTGGTGTGGTGAGCAATAAAATGATTGATTAAACTCAGATCTTTGTGACGGGGTGAATGTTTGCATTGTTCAGCATTTTGTCCATCATCTGTTATTTTTGCATTTGTTGCCCCAAGTGGGAAAGATGTGCCTAGACGTGGGTCTCGAGGACACTGCACTACTGGATTCAAGCTATCCTAGCTGATAAAGGGTGATACCCTAAAAGCAGTGCTAGGATGCTTGTTTCTGGGCCAGGGAGGACCTGGCCTGGCAGTTTGGGATGGACTGTTCCCTTAAAGAACAGGGTCAAGACTGATTTGCATATGGCTGGGTCCAAACTGGGGTAGAGTGGTGAGCAAAAAAAGATGGATTAAACCCAGATCTTTGTGACCGGGGGTCAATGTTTGCATTGTTCAGCGTTCTGTCCATCATCTGTTCTTTTAGCATTTTTCACCCCAAGTGGGAAGAGTATCCACAGATTTCGGTCTCATACCCATTGCGCCACTAGATTCAAGCTAGTCTAGCTAATGAAGGGTGATACTCTGAAACTGGTTCTAGGATGATTGTTTCCAGTCCAGGGAGGACTTGGCCTGGCAGTTCGGGCTGGACTGTTCCCATGACAAACAGGGTCAATACTGATTTGCATATGGCTGGGTCCAAACTAGGGTGGTGTGGTGAGCAAAAAAAACAATGGATTACATCCAGATCTTTGTGACTGGGAATGAATGTTCGTATTGCTGAGCACTCCATCCATCATCTGTTCTTTTTGCATTTGTCACCCAAGTGGGAAGGTTATGCCCAGACACGGGTCCAGTGCTCACTGGATTCAAGTTAGTTTAGCTGATGAAGAGTGGTACCCTGAAACCAATCCCAGGATGGTTGTTTCCAGTCCAGGGAGGACCTGGCCTGGCAGTTCGGGCTGGACTTTTCCCATGGGGAAGAGGGTCAAGACTGTTTTGCACATGGCTAGGTTCAAACTGGGGTGGTGTGGTGAGCAAAACAATGATGGATTAAACCCATATCTTTGTGACTGGGATGAATGTTCGCATTGTTCAGCATTCCGTCCATCATCTATTCTTTTTGCTTTTGTCGCCTCAAGTGGGAAGGGTATGCCCAGACCTGGGTCTCGTGCTCACTGTGCCACTGGACTCAAGCTAGCCTAGCTGATGAAGGGTGATACTCTGAAACCGGTCTTAGGATGCTTGTTTCAGGTCCACTGAGGAACTGATGTTGCAGTTCGGGCTGGACTGTTCCCATGGGGGACAGGGTCAAAACTAATTGCACATGGATGAGTCCAAACTGGGGTGGCATGATGAGGAACACATTGATGGATTAAGCCCAGATCTTTGTGAATGGGGGTGAATGTTTGCATTGTTCAGCATTCTCTCCATCACCTGTTCTTTTTGCATTTGTTGCCACTAGTGGGAAAGGTATACCCAGACATGGGTCCCGTGCTCAATGCACCCCTGGATTCAAGCTAGCCTAGCTGATGAAGGGTGACACCCTGAAACCACTCCTAGATGCTTGTTTCCAGTCCAGGGAGGACCTGGACTGCCAGTTTGGGCAGGACTCTTCCCATGGGGAACAGGGTCAAGACTGTTTTGCATATGGCTGGGTTCAAACTTTGGTGGCATAGTGAGCAAAAAAAATATGAATTAAACCCAGATCTTTGTCAATGGCGGTGAATGTCTGCATTGTTCAGCATTCCGTCCATCATCTGTTCTTTTTGCATTTGTCACTTCAAGTGGGAAGGGTATGCTCAGACATGGGTCCTGTGTTCACTGTGCCACTGGATTCAAACTACCCTAGCTGATAACGGGTCCTCAGATGCTTTTTTCAGGTCCAGGGAGGACCTGACCTTGCAGTTTGGGCTGGACTGTTCCCATGGAGGATCAGGGTCGAGACTGATTTGCAAATGGCTGGGTCCAAACTGGGGTGGCGGGGTGAGCAAAAAATGTATGGATATATCCCAGATCTTTGTGAATAGGGGTGAATGTTTGCATTGTTCAGCATTCAGTCTATCATCTGTTCTTTTTGCATTTGTCGCCTCAAGTGGGAAGGGTATGCCCAGACGTCGGTTCCCTGCTCATTGCGCCACTGGATTGAAGCTAGCCTAGCTGATGAATGGTGATATCATGAAACCGGTCCTAGCATGCTTGTTTTCGGTCCATGGAGGACCTGGCCTTGCAGTTTAGACTGGACTGTTCCCATGGGGAACAGGATCAAGACTAATGTGCATGTGGCTGGGTCCAAACGGGATGGCGTGGTGAGCAAAAAAGCGATGGATTAAACCCAGATCATTGTGATTGGGGGTAAATGTTTGCAATGTTCAGCATTCCGTCCTTCATCTGTTCTTTTTCCATTAGTCTTTTTTAGGTCAATGTTATATTTCTGAGTAAATTCTGCTAATTTATCATATACTTGACCCACTTGCTCAGTGATGTCCCTGCACATAAATGCGAGTCCATCCTCTTGATAAGTTTCCAATAGTTCTAAGCCAAGATTTCCATCAATCATGTCATCCATTCTATTGTCAATTTTGCTACATCCAAAGCTCTTTCTCTCGATGGAAGTGTTCCCTGACTCACTTCTGTGCTCGTCCACTCTTTGGATGGAGCTCTTCCATCAAAGAACTGTACCCATTTGTCTATCCCCTTTGCAGTAGTAGATTGGGGTACTACAGGAATCTTACATGTGGAATCGTTTCCCTAAGTACCATTCCACAAATTCAATGGTGGTTATCGAAGTGCATCCTGGCATAGTCAAATTCATATATGTACTTGTTGCACATGGACTTCTTGTATGCGTATGGAATCTAAGGGACCAATTCTTTATTACCTGAATTATTTGAGGCTTTCATTGTTTCTGCAGCACCATTAGGTACTGCCACATTGCACGATTTCTCCCAGAACCTTCTGATTTATACAACCGGGCCAATAGTAACTGGTACCGTGTGAGCATCGATAGGTTAAACTGAGGCACATTCTCTCAGACCCTTGTTTCTTAGGGGCATATTTATACCCTGCGCTGAAATAGCATCATTTATTTTGATGCAAATTCAGCACAAACTTAACTCCATATTTAGACTTTGATGCTAGACCCATCTAGCATCAAAATATAGGAGTTACCATCATTTTTTGGATGCATGACACCACCTTGCATCAATGAGATGAAAGGTAGGCGTTCCCATCCAAAAATGACTCTAAGCCCCTACATTTGCTACCTCCAGGACAACATGGGAGTTGTACTGCTCCAGCTTGGCATTCGCCGCAGATGTCCACAATGGCAGCTGCTAACTCCACCTCCACAACAGCAATGCCAAACACCACAACGGCACCCACAAAGGCAACGCAGGAGGCAGGAGAGGATATTTTGGCAGAGGACAGGGAGTAAGACATCATCAGGACTAACCGTCTCAACCGGTAGTAATTCTACGCCTGCTGAACCACATTGGACCAGACATCATAGCAAGGCTGCAGACTACCAACAATATACCGCCCATCACAAAGCTCCTCACTGTATTGCATATGCTGGCTTCTGGATCATTTAAGACAACAGGGGCAGTAGTGGCTGCTGTCTCACAGCATCAATATCTGTTTACCTTCCTAAGGTCCTAGATGCCATAATCCACCTCACACACCACCACATCTGCTTCCTAAACACCTAGCAACTGCAGCAGGAGACCAAGCAAGGATTATATCTGATTGCTGGGTTTCCACATGTGTTAGGTGCAATGGACTGCACCCATGTGTGACTGGTGCCACCTTCAGCTACGGGACACCTATACAGGAACCGCAAGCACACATTCCATAAATGTGCAGGTCATTGTGGACCACCGCGGGTTCTTCACCAACTAATCAGCCAAGTACCCCAGCATCGTCCATGATGCTTACATATTCTGGCACCCTACCATCAACCAGTGGTTCCAGGATGGACAATATGGCAAAGGCCTACTTGTTGGTAAGTCAACCAGCCAAGCAATGCACACACTACACACCAACCCAGTAGGACAAACAACATACACACCACAACAAAGACGCATGGGCATGAGACCACAGACTAACTGGCAACAACACATATGCAACATGCCGCAGTACACAACAATGATTGGATATCACAGATGCATACAACCACATGTGCCTAACCCAGCCACAAACTAACAGTGAAGGACAGGAAGAGATATGTACGCTTTGTATGCAAAAGAACAGCACAAACCACTGCAAGTGTCCACTGGTTGACTACTAAGTATACTTCACACACATTAGACCAAGCCATCAATATCTCTGCCATGTCAATGGCCTATTGCATGAGCATGGAAATAAATTCACACCTAGGCACATCCCCGTTTCATTCATGGTGTGCAAGACTCAGGCACAATCCACATCAAATCACATCCAAGTGGTGCAAACCACAACTACATCCCATCTACTCATGCCTGACATACCTGTAGGCTGCACATCATCTGTCAAATGCATTGAATTACACACATCGGAAGGCTAATGTGCCTGCCATCATAGACAATGGGGCAGAATCATGAGAAATGTTGACAAAAATACTCAACTGACACTTCACATGCCACACTTAGTGGCCCATAACCCCATCATGCCCGTACTATAGACTAACAATAGAACACAATGGTGCAGATTCACTGCTAAACTGGAATGTACATGAATGCCATAGTAGACCCCTCTAGGAGTATGGAGTACATGACTGGCCATACATGCACTGTACTAAGTGACCCAACAGAAATAAAGCTGGTCCCCCTTCTAAAGACTGCACTGTGCATATGATATAAGTCTGGCAGAAAATCAAATTACTATGAAGATAGGACATACACCGGTAACAAATGTGATCATAATACCAAAATATGATACACACCATTGGACACCTGGACACTTATCATGAGTTTGTTGACCGGCAGAGGCCGCTTGTCAAGATTTCACCACAGTAAGACCGCCTTTGTGGTCTAAACCTTGCCGTCCCAATTAGGAGTTCACTGCTGGGCCTTTCAGTGGAAACATCATTTTCAGTATGCCGAGCCAGTTGGCAAGAGGCCCAAAATATTGCTGCTGGTTTGTAAGTGATCTGGCTGCAATGTGGTGCTATGGTGGGTGCAGCAGCACTGGTGGTGGTTATTACCAAATGTAATTTGTGCATTGGAAAGTGCTACAGGACTGTCCATGTGGAACCCGGAACTACCCATGTCAAGTGCATGGCCAGTGCAGGGGCCTCCAGGGTGCACCTGGCACCCCCATACCACCAGCCCTTATATGGCGGTTCAACCACCATGCAAAGGCTGCCAGGATATGGAGTCCAAATTTGGAGGCCTGCGCTGCTTACAACGCTGCCCTGGCAGATGAAGACTGCTGGGACTGCCAAGCAGCTGGCTGGTGGCAACCTGCCAATGCTGGCAGTCCAAACATGGTGGGTCCACCACGGTCATAATGTGGGGGTCATACTACCACAACCACAGCTGTCCAACTGCCACTGTGAGTCTGGCATACTTGAGAACACCAGATATGTAATGAGGGCCAAGATGGTTGACACAACCACCATCTGCCACTAATGCCCACTAAGTGCTGCACTGCATGCGTAATGCCACATGCCAACATCAACCGAATAGGCTGGCTTTGTAGGGCAACTATTCTGGCCACACATCAGACACCATTGTGCTTCAAGGAGGTGGTAGCTTTCATACCATATGAGGACCCTGCTACTTAAATGAACTACACATAACATGTATCATGATGAGTACATGAATTGTAATCCAGATTGTCACATACAGGTCCTTGAGGCAGTACCCAAGAATGACATGTACAGCAACACAGGAAAAATTTACCATATCACGAGACCTGGAACATACACAACACCACAAGCACCTCTGAGTCACCACTCAAACAGCACCCAACCACTGCCATGGAATATTCATGGTCCCTCTCAACTCTACACTTCGGCCCAGATTTATACTTTTTGACGCAAAACTGCACTAATGCATTTTTGCGTCAAAGAGTTTAGCGGTGACTAGCACCATATTTTAACGCCACCCAGGCGTCATATTTATTCTATGACACTGGGTGGAGCTAAAAATAGGTTAGAGTAAAAATTTTGGACATTAACCATTGCGCCTTGTCGTAAGGCAAAATGCCATTAGCGCCGTAAAAATTACTCTAACCTATTTTAAGACACGTAAATATGTCGCAAAACGGAAATGCACCATTCTTACCCACATTAGCGTCAAATACAGATGCTAGCGGAGAAAACAGTGCAATGGAGAGGAAAAATTGACCCAGAAAGCCAGGAGAGACCCCAGGGGGACCTCAATCAACCAGGAACCAGCCAGGAGGACACAGACAAGACCCAGGGGAGGGAGAAGAAAAAGCGAAAGTGTTGTTTCAGTGCAGAGAAGCATTAAATACTGGTGAGCGAGGTGACGGAGCATCAACATCAACTCTTCATTACCTCAAAATTTCCAATTGGCAGGAGAGAGGCAATTCGGCAGCAGATAGTAGACAAGATTAACAGTGTGGCAGAGGTTAGGAGAACCGTAACAGAGTGCAAGAAACACTGGCATGATTGTAAGCGAAGGACAAAGGAATAAATGCCAAGGAACAGGAAGGCAGCATTGCAAACTGGAGGTGGGAGTCCAGCACCACAAGAGGACTTGGATGAGATGGAGGAGATGGTTGCAGCGGTCATCCCGGAGGAACTGGTCACTGGAATCGCAGGACAGCGCAAACTACCAGTAAACACCACAAATGCAGGGTAAGGTGCATGGGGGAAATGAATGTCAAATTGTCAACTGCTAGAAGGGGTGAGGCACATAGGACTCACACAATGCATGTCAAAGGAGCACAGAGGGACACATTGCAAACTAAGCTGATGTAAGCTACCCATGTACCTTGGTAGTGCCATGCACCATAAAACATACAAAATCTGGACATATGCCAATCACTAGGCCTAAGTACCTACATGTCCAAATGCAGCACATGGGATGGATGGCATGTGTAATGGTTGTGCCTTTAGTTGTGTCATCACAACATCCCTTGCATACAGACATATTGACTCAACCAACATGACCAAGACTTCAAAGACTAGGTAGTCAGTCACTGCCATACCTGGTGTCACATCATGGTAGTGTCCCTTGCAGTAACACCTTGCAACTGCCTAGTCTTCTTGCCCAAAAAAGTGTGTGCTGCATCTGACAGCACACAATTCATTGCAACTGTCCCAGATATATGCCGGTAGCACCACCACCACGCACATTGACAACACATCCAGATAAGGCAGCCATCACAACATCATGCAGTGAGGATGCCCTCTGGATGCAGGGAACAATAATCTGAGCAGGCACTGGGGGGAATAGCAGGGTGGTCCTGTATCAACGTAGACATGCCACCTCCCAGTCCAATTAAACTGGTGTAGTGTGGAGCCCCACATCTTGATACTGAACAGAAATTTGTCACTACAGAAAATATGTACCACAGATAGCAAACTGTAGGTCACAACAGTTACAGGTTGAGCCCCCAACTACTCTGACACAACCATGTGAGACACATAGGAATGGGGAAATAAACACACACATACAACACATGGGGTATGACTGTGAACATAATGGTGTATAATTACACATTGACAGGTGGGGGATGGTACATGCCTAATTCTGGTGTTGGTAAGACTGCCAGTGCAGTGTACCCTTTGAAGTTGGCATGATTAGTCACACATTGGGATGGCGGATGGAAATCTATCTGCCCATGGTAGCTCTGCACCGTCTGCACATACAGAAGATGATATTAAACTCTGATAGGTCCATGTGTGATGTGCAATGTAGCACATGTACACATACATGAGGAGCTATCAATGGTAGCAAGAGCATAGTGTCCTGGCAATGCCAACCCTGGGGTGGTGCTAGGTTACAGTACCACAGGGGTGTAAGTGAGACATGTAAGACTGGGACAGCGGTAAAATTGACATGTGTGGTGCTGTGGCCTGGGCACTGCAACACCCATTGCAAGGCTTTAGCATGCAAATGGATGCAAAGGGATGGTTGACAATTATAAGTTGATGTCAAGCCACAGAAAGGATATATATCACATATTTATCACATATTGACACAGCAAATTGCCCCACCTGATCTTCCCCTCATGTGACACTCAGGTGGGGCAAAGGGCTGATAGACTGCAACCATGATGTACAGGAACAATGTTTGGGAGCTAAGATAACAATGAGCCTCCAACACAGAAAGATTGATTTTAAACAATCTAATTGCAGAGGATAATGGCTCACCTGCTGATCTGCCTGTTCTGGAGTACCCCGATGACCTGGATGACCAGCTGGCAACTTGCAGCCAAGAGACCCTCTAAAAAGTCCTTGTATCCCTCCAGACACCACCTCCAGTCGGAAGGAGGAGTAATAATGTAGCAGCCATCCCAGATGCCCCATCCAACACCCCAATAGTATGACCTGGCAGCACCAACACAGCTGAGGACTCCGAGGACCCAGGTACCAGCTTTGAGAGGACAGTGTTAGGAGTCCAGTGGGATCTGGCCAAGGAGGTGCGGGTGGGGATACAGACTATGGCAACCAGCCTAGAGGGTGTGTGCACGTGCTGCATTATGGCCAATGAACAGACTGTAGCCAAAGGAGGCACACACTCCCAAATGTATGGAGTCCAGCATTGTCTGAGGGACATAGCTGCTGCCATGAGGGAAAGGCCACAACAACTGCCCTCCCAAACTGGCAGCAGCATGCTTGAGAACAAGATGGACTCCATGCACCGGGAAGAGGCCTCCCTCAGGACAGACATGGCGGCCTGCCAATGGGATGTTGCTGCTCTTCTAAAAAATCAGCACTTACTCCTTGCTGCAGTGACTCCACATGTCTCTCACATACAAATTTGCAAATCATGTACCTCCACACTTAACAAAACTTCACCCAAGTGTGTCCCATGAAATGTCCCTCAACCCTGGACTTCTATTGTGTCACAATTGTATGGATTTCACTATTGAAATGAATATTTCACTACGACACTTGTAAATAAATACCTCCTACACAACAAGCATGTCTTTGTGTATTGTGACACATCTACTACGCTTAGGACTTGTGATGAGTGTAACTATGCCTTTAGTCACAGAGTGTCAGCACAAGAGTGCAGGAATATGGGGGTACATATCCACGCACACGGTTCCTACATGAGGAACGACAGTGCTGGTCTCATGCCCTACAAGCAATTCACTAAGTATGTAAATAATGTAGAACACATGTATGCTTAACCCACTACATACGGCAGGAATGGCTGTGAAACTGTTTTCAGGCAACATTGCCTCATCTGTAATTGCCACTGGTCAGTTTTGCGGGATAGATATTACATATAGGCTGTTATCAGATGTGTCACAGTGCCCAACATTCCTACACAGGACCCTAACACTGACAGCTGAATTACCACACCTACCTGTCCAATACAAGGTAAACATTGGCCCTCATTATGACATTGGTGTTAAAAACTTTCTACCGCCATGGTGACGGGCACCAAAAGACCATAGCCGCTTCTACCAGCCATCCGCTGTATTATGACCACAGCTGGATTTCCACCACAAGAATGGTGCATATCCGTCTGCGGTCATGCCGGCGGATGGCGGTAAGGTGGCCCTGCTGTCAGCAGCAGCGTCATGCCAATAGACTGCCGTCAGCCATATTATAAGAAATAGTACGGCCTGGTGGTGTTCTGTTGGTGGACGCTGCTGCTGGCAGCAGCGCCCTGTCCCATCTCCTGCCAGGGGACCCCCTGGATCCAGGTAAGTCTGGTCTCCGACAGGGGACGGGGGTGTTTGTGTGGGTGTGTGTGTGTGAATGTTTGTGTGTGCGTGAATGTGTGTGGGCATGTATGGAGGTGTGAGTGCGTGTATGTTGTGTGATGTGAATGCTTATCTGGGTGTATGTTTGAAAGTGTGCAGATGGGTGTGTGAATGGATGTATGCATGCATGGATGCATGTGGGAATGTGTGTGTGTATGTGTGTGTGTCTGTGAAGGGGTGTTTGAATGTGGGGAGGGTAAGGGGGCTGTGGAGAGGTGGGGGATGGGGGACTGACTGGAGGGACCCCTATCAGTGAAGGAATTCCCTGTCACTGATAGTGCATACCACCATGGTTTTTGTGGCATTAGGGAAGCCTTGAAAACCATGGCGGTAGGCAGGGTTATAATCCTGCAGGCGGAACAGTGACAGCTGCCGGGCTAGAGATGAATATCTCCAGCACGGCGGCTGTCACCGCCGTGGTGGTCGGAGTGGTACATTGGCGTGTTGGCTTCAGCCAACCCGCCAATGTCATAATATGGCGGTAAGTACTACCAGCCTGTTGGCAGTACTTGCTGCCATATCGCCGACCGCTGGGGTCGTAAGGCCCCTCATAATCACCTTGAGTGGTGGGTAAACTGGATGACAGATGCATAGACAAGTAGATGGGTTGTAGCTGCCAATGTGATAGCTCAGTTGTAAACAGGTCATGAACATGTCAAGAGAGGGATGTGGAGGCAGGAGCGAATCCCGAGGCCAACACACAATTTTCACTGTGCACTCATGGGAAGACCCTGAGACACAAGCATATGACACATAAAGTAAGGGAGTACCCAAAAAGTTTTAATAACAATGAAACTATACTGAAAAAATCAAGAAAACCTATTTTAACCTAACCTAACCTATTCTAGCTATACTTAAACAACAACTAACCCTAATTAACACATGCTAAACTTACCTAACACATTTAACAACACACTCTAGACATTGGCCCCCCACTCATCTCTTATGTTACGAGACACATGCAGGACAACATATATTACACTACACATATACTAACTATATCTAAACATATATATATATATATTTTATTTATTTTAATTTTTTTATTTTTAAAACACATAAAGATCTCAACATTACTCCCAATCCACCAACCCACAAAGTAACATGTAAAAAGTAGAAAACCCTCCCCAAACCCACTTATCCTAACTAAAGTACATACCTATTCTAACCTAACACTAACCCCCTAAAACCCACTATAAAACATGAATACAAATGAGGAGGGAGGGGACAGAACTGGGAGGTGAGAGTACCAAAGAGAATCACAGCTTTGCCTTCTTGAGAGTTTTCTTGATGTACTTGAGTCTCTTCGTAATGGCTGCCACCTCCTTCTCCAAACTGTCCAACCTTTTCAATACAAGTGTAACGTTCCTCTGCAGATCTTGCAGCATTTTCTGGTCCATGGCAGCAGGTGGTGTGGGCCGATGCAGGGATGGCGAAGGTGTTGCAGCTGGGGCTGTAGTCATGGTGGCAGCTGTGCCCCCCTGCACAGCTGTGGAGCTTGGTCTCCTGTGTGTGGCCACTGCCAGTCTATGGCCCCTTTGGGTGAATGCCCGCCATTCCCCGGTTGACCTTTCTGCATGATAGCAGCGAGCCTTCTTCCGGAACCTAGATTCCACTGCCAGGATATGTCTGTAGGTGACTGCCCTCTTCTGGAATGGTGACTGCCCTCTTCTGGAATGCTGTTAAATTGCGACAGGCAACCATCAGTGTCAGCATTGTGTGGAGTATGTACAGATTATTGGCTTACACTCTACATCTAGTTACATATGCACTCCAACTCACATTCTGGACAAGACAATGGCCCTGATAAATGCAACGACAACACTGCTTTAGCATCCTTTCATTGGCACCAAAGCGACGCGCAACAAGTTTAGGAACCAAACCAAATGAGATGTGCATTGCTTTTGTGCAAAATGTAATCATGCAAAGGCAGCATAAACTTCACATAAATAAGGCCCAAATTTCATCATCATCTGTGTCAATTTTCAATCATACACCACCAGTAACTTGAACATGTTATTGGAAAGATGGGGTGCAGTTGGTAACCATAAGGGGTCACTGCAGAAAGGCACACACGAAAGCCTGATCAATATGACTGTCACCTACACTGTGAACATCACATCTATCTACAAATTTGGCATTCCTCTCCCCCTGTGGCTAAGTGGGGATGGCCATGCAATCCATCATATCAGCTGCCCTGGTCATCCAGCAAGGCCTGTCCACTCATACATGGAGTCAGGGAGTGGACCATATGCTAGGAGGGCTGCCAATTAGGAAGCTGGTATCCATAGGTCTATCACATCTACATTCATGTGTCCAGGAGTAGACACCCATCAATACCTGATCTGCCAATACTATTCCTTACATACCCATTTCCATCCCAGCACATGTTTGGCCTTGACCTGCATGTATGCCTATTACATTCCACATAAGTGTTTCGTACATGGAGTGCAAAACACGGAGCGCCTTGCTGCGGGACAATTGCCAGCCCAGTCCTCCATATTCATGACAATACAGGGATGCACCAATTGGGTTCAAAATGGTGCATCCCTGTGTTGTGAGAATGATGGAGTGCCCCACTTCCAATATTCTCACAGCGTTGCACTTCTTAGTCACATATGACCCTACATGTGGCTTGTCATCACCTTGTTTACACAATGCTGCCCATAGAGCACCACGATCCTCACAAGATATGACCCTCTGGTGGTGCATGGGGAACTTTCAATGTCATTATCCAGCCTACTTTGATATCTGATCATTTGACAGCTTATCACATCTAGCATTAAGTGCAACACACATGGCTCACTCACACCAAACCCTGGATTACTTCACAGGACACGCATTATCACACTTACTGGATACATCTGGGTCCTCAAATCGTGCCACTTCAACGATTGTGTAGGGGGCAGGTTCACCTGTAAAATATGATAGGAAAACCATGCTTAGTGTCATATCATTGTCACTGCTAGTGGACAACAAATTTCAGTGTGTACTATTTTAGAAGAGTGAGCTAGCTATCCTAGTTAAAACAGTGCAACAAACACACCACTACAAACACATGATGACACAGACACTTAGGTCAGTGAGAGCCACACATTTGCACACTTACACTGGGCCTGAGACTCACGTAGTGCTACACCCTGAAATAACCATATGTGGCCAATCTATAGAAGATGGAACTCCATGGTTTAAGGGGGAGTTGTATAAAACATGACACTACCCTAGTGCTTTGCAAGACAGTTGACTCAGGTACTCAAGCTTGTGCTGCACGACACCCATAGGCACTTTGTGATGGACATGCGGCTCAATTATAAGTCTGCAATGATCATGCGTTGTGTAATCCATGACTGATGAAGCAAAGTTGTCTGATGGTATCAAATGCCCCGTTTATATTGCCCCCTAAGGCGGGTAGGACCCCTTTGCTGACATAATGGCAGGGATCATGTGTATGAAATTATGACAAAGTAGCACTGTACATGCATTGCCCTCCTTTGTTGACACAATCCAGGTAAATATGGTAGCTGGCGGTGTCTTGGCATATCATAAATGACACTATGCCTGGGCATAGGTGTCACCAGGGCCCCTGAAATGTGTGACTTAGTGATGGTTGTGCATGACTAATCAGACGTTTGACCTGCACTGGTATAATGGTAGGACATGTGAACTCAATGTCTAAACTGGCACAGTTACACTTCATTCTGGTTGAATGCAACCTGTCCACAAGCATTGCATGCAGCACTCCAACACATCTGCTAATGTTATTCAAGAGCAGTGAACAGTAAATAGCCAGTGAGTATGGGAGACTCACCAACAGCACCACTGATCTTGACACCAAGATGATCGAGCTGATCCTGCTCCCTGGCCACCAGATCTGCCCAGCGATGCTTGAGCTGGTACTCCAAAAGACCCTCTTCAGGTGGTGGAGGACCTTGCCCAACCGCAGCCGCCTCTGTCCGGTAACCCTGTATGACCCAGCAACCCCTATCGCCTACATCATTGGCAGGTAGTGGGCTACCAGCCACACAAAGCCACCCAACTCTTCCTCTCCCATCCTCGTCAACCTTCCCCAACCAAACATATTATAACAGTAAAGGTTAACCACAACTATTTTGAAAAAAAAAATGAAATGAAAATAACGGAAACTTAAGCCCAATAACTAATCCCAACTATCTCAACTTAACAACTATCCCAGACAGACACTCCACAGTACAAATACAAATATACACAAAAAAACACAAAAATTTACAAGCACTGAGACAAAATACAGACAATAATTAACAAAACACGACAGGAGGGACACCACAAAATACAATACGCAAGGAAATCACAACCACCAACTCCAGAACACAACCACACAGTCAAAATAGGCACAAACTGTAAAGAGAAAGGGAAAGTACACCCCCTGTACCATGCTTGTAAACAGGATTTCCTATTACATCACTTCCTGTTGCTGTGCGTCACATTTTCTGTTATGCATGTATTTATATGATGCATTTAACATTTGCGTAGAAATTTTAGATGCATGATGCACATGGGTGGTTTTTATTGACGCATTACCCTTATGCGTCAAATCAGAATTGAGAAGAGTGCGAAAGTGGAATTCACGCTAAGGGACCATATGTCATATACTTTGCGTTTGCCGATGTTTTAGACACATTTGCATCAATTTTTTGGACTCAGTTACTGATTTTGCATTTTTGTACCACTGTCTTTAGATACCCCTGTATCAACATACAAATGACATGGGCTGTGCTGCAGTGTGGTATATTGTGTATGGACGCATGTGGAAGTCCATGGAACAATGTGATGAGGGTGTGATTGGTCTATTACACCGATGTGTGTTTTACAGAGTCAACAGCATGCAAATAGTTGCACGTCGTGCATATGTATGCATCTCTGACAACCGTGTATCCACGTATGTATGGCAGACAGTACATTGCAATAGTTCTGTGATTGTGACTGTGAATTGTGTTTTGATATGTGATGTTGTCATACAGGCATACAGAACATAATATTTAAGATGATATACGCAGCTCAGGCATTGTTGCTGATGGCTGAACCAATGCTACCTAGGAAATGTTACCCGACAACTGTCTCTGTATTTAGATTTTGAGTTTATGGTGACTTGTGTGTGGCCTACACATATGTATGACATGTGTACATCCTTGATACATACTGTGTATGGCACACTCTGCCTACATCCCGCCCAGATTATGTTTTGACCTCAAATGTTTGTTTAAACATTTGGCTATGGATGTTGATTGTGTGTGGTTGAGCTGCAGCCATAACTGCATATGTTCTCATCCATACTGAAGTGCATTCCACAGACGTGTCTGTAAAATGTGTGAGGTCATGTGTACCCTGTGTCAGGATTGGTCCCTATGGCAGTGGCAGGAATGATTACCCTAGATGTACTGCTCAGCCCCAGCTTCCTCCATTGATTGTTATACCTGGGCAAATAACAATAACCATTGTTACCAATTATGTCCCCCCATTGTCACACATGTTCCATGCAGCCATTGCAACTCACACACTGAGTTGTAACAGTGTTCTGTTCCAACATGATTAACTTTCTAATTTTGGTCATCCACTACCTCAAGTGTGGGCCCCTTGCATACTTCCTATTTGGAAATGATATAGTTGTGTGTGATGAACTATTGATGAACAATTTGGCAACATGGCTGTACAATATATATTGTTGTCCATAGATTGTGTCCTTCAGTTGTCACAGACCAGTGTTGAGGCTATTAGTGATGTTTGTGATGGTAGCAGCACAATCTTCCACATCACATATCATGTTGCAACAGTATTTGTAAGATTCATATATTTAACATGCTTCCTAAGGTTTAACTCACAATCCTATGGTATATGTAGTGGAGATTGAAGAGAAAAAAGCTGGTTGTATAAGTGAAGTGTTTACTTACTAAATTGACAAGGTGATTTAAGTGGTAATTAAGTGAAAAAGTGTTCAACGATGTGCTGTCTGCGGCGTATCCCAGCAGCTTTGTTGTGCTGTTCCCCCTCCATTTCTACACCACCATCCTCATCCCCCTCCTCAGGTAGGTCATCAACCTGGTCATACGTGGGGATGTTCATCCGCAGACATATGTTGTGCAGGATAGCACATGTCAGGATGATTTTCCAGACAATGTGTGGGGCATATAATAGGCTGCCTCCTGTGATTTCCAGGCACCTGAATCTTGACTTCAGTATGGTAAATGTCCTCTCCACGATACGCTGTGTCCTACGATATCCCTCATTGTATGCACACTCTGCTGCTGTGCTTGGGTTTGCAAATGGGGTCATAATCCATGGCTGTGTGCCATAACCCAAATTCTCTGCAAAAGCTAATTGTAGTAAATTGTTTTTAAGGCTAGGAACAGGTTTGTCACGTAGCATGGCAGTTGTAATTTTGAGGTGGTTGTGACTCATATATGTTTGTGGTATGGTGTGAGGTCCTGGCCGTAGACAAAGTTTTCTTAGCACTGTTTTGCTGGACATGACCACTTTGAGTATTGGCTGAAGGACCACGGACCTATGATTTGGTATCCTACTGATGGTCAGTATGTATGTACCATGCGTTGTGCTGTGCACCTTTGCATCAGTGCGCTATCACTAGAGGGGACATGACACATCCTCACAACACAATGTGGTCAGATGTGGTGGCAACATGGTAACACTACAGAGCCTGGACAACCCAGCCATTTTAACATGTGTCATTACGGAGGAAGTGCAACACTTAGGCCCATTTCAATGAGTAAGTGACAATGCACAACACAGCTCCAACATTGGCAGCACTGTGCTAAAATATTTTGACTATGCAGGAATGCACCATGTGTGACATGTTACTAGGCAATCCATTGTTGTCCCCTGCACCAGTGGCTTATATGCAGGAGTCCACCAACACTACTAACTTTGCACCAGGGTCCTTGGCTAGCTGCCCTGTAAAGGTGGATGTGTCTTTGCAGGAAGGGACACCTCCCTATACATATGCTGTTTTGATGGACAATTGGCTCTTTGTGTGTGTGCAGCAGTGAACAGCATGCATAGGTTGGCACTTTCATATAGGTTCAAATCACAGACTATTTCCTGATTGCAACTTGCAAACGGCACCCCTGGGGTGGTGTTTGATATTGGCACTGGCTCAGTTTTTAGGTGACACCTACATCTGAGTCAGCATCATCATGCTATGTACCTTGTGGTGACAGATGTGCAGCAACTCACATTGCACTCCCTTCCATGCGAAGTGCTGCGTGGGAGGGTGGCCAATTTCCAATGTGACTTCATGTCACATAAGGGTGGTAATCTGCAAACTTGTACATACAGCGCAGGGGATGACAATGGCACTGAGGGCTCTAACATAAGTCTCATAGTTATTCTGAGTGGCAGCTGATGTTTATGCCAGCCATCAGGTATCCAAGGGTTTGTATCCCATTGTTTCAGGATGATCAACATTACTTCTAGTGTCTTTCCTGTCTTTCAAAACATGATTCAGCATTTATACGGTCAACACATGCACAGTGCAGGCTATAGGATAGTGCTGAGCTACTTAGCAAATGTGTCCTGTGGCACAATGCTTATTAGGTCAGTGATGTCATCTATACTCCTAAAGGGTCCTGCTTTGGCATCCATGATCTGCACTGTCTAACAGTGACTCTGTCCCATGGTGGGCCACTTATTGATTATGGTACAGACATGATGGTGTTGTGGGTCACTAAGTGGTGCATGTGAGGTGGCACCACAGTAGGTGTGGTTCCACTTCTCACAAATATGGCACATGGTATGTGATGGGCATTAATTTTGTTTTCCTATGTGTGTGGGCCAATGCGTCAGGCAGATGTATATACACACTACAGGTAAGTCAGGTATGTGTTGATGAGATGTAGTTGGTATTGGCAGCAGTTGTCTGGTATTTGATGTTTGTTCTGGCAGCGACTCGCACAGCATGACTTGAGGGATCTGTGCCTATGTGAGACTTACGTAACATGACCATGGTGTATGCCATCGACATTGTTGTGCTATTCTTTGTTTGGTGTACTGTGTGTGAAGAGTACATAGTAGGCAACCTGTGGGCACTTTTTGTGGTTTGTGTATTCCTACTGCAAAGGGTACATCTCTGCACCTGTCCTTCACGTGTTGTGCCTGACAAGTTGTGGGTGTGTTACGTACATGTGTTTGTGGTGTGCACTGATTGTGCTGTACTGCAGAATGGTGCATATGTGATGTTAGCTGCACATCTGTGTTACCCTGGCCATGTGTTTTTGTAGTGGTGTGTGTCTTGGGTGTCCTACAGGGTTGGTGTGTTGTGTGTAAATTGCTAGGTTTGTTGACTTACAAACAAAAGTCCATTTCCATATTGTCCATCCTGGAAGTGTTTGTTGATCCTGCTGTGCCGGAATATGTAGACGTCATGCACACTTACAGGATACTTGGCCAAAATGTTTGTGAATAGTCCCCAGTGGTCTGCACATTGATGGAATTCCTGTGCAAGCATGTGCTTGCGATTCCGGTATGAGTGCTCAGTTGCTGCAGGTGGCACAAGTCGGACATGGGTACAGTCATTTGCACCAAGCACATACGGAAAGCCATGAATTTGGTAGAACCCCTGTTTAATCTCCTGCTGTTTTTGCTGGGTGTTGCGGAAGCTGTTGTGGCAGGATGTCAGGGAGATTATTGCATCTAACACCTTTGGCAGTAAAGCAGAGAATGACAACTGTGATACACAACAACCCGGGCACCCGTTGATTGAAATGAGCCACTTGCCAGCATGTTCAGGGCAGCTAGCAGCTTTGTCACAGGTGGTATGTTGTGTGTGGTCTGCAGGCTGGCTGTGATTTGTGACTCAATGTGGTGCAGCAGCTGAAGTATGGCTTGTCGGTTGAGTCTGTATGTCCTTATGATGTCTTGTTCCCCAAAGCCATAGAAGGTTGCTATGTTTCTGAATACCTTCTCCTGCCTTCTGCATTGCCTTTGTGGGCTGTGTTGTGGTGGTTGCTGTTGTTGTTATTGTCCTCTGCGTTGTCTCGCAAGCTGGAGCAGTAGCACTTCCATTTTGTCCTGTGGGTTTGTGATGTTGTTTCTGTGTGTTTTCCTTAAGTAGTGATGTTTGCCTCATTTTAACGCCTGCCCTGACCCAGGCGTTAAAAATTGACGCAAATCAGAGTTAACGTCATTTTTTGTACTGCCTCCAACCAACTTTTTTGCCCGGGTGGGTAAATATGGTGCTAGGGGCTTAGAGTTATTTTGTGAATGGGAACACCTAACATGCATCTCATTGATGCAAGGAGGTTTCACGCATCCAAAAAATGATGTTAACTGCAATATTTTTATGCTGGACAGGTCTAGCGTCAAAATATAAATATGGAGTTAAGTTTGCGCTGAATTAGCAGCACGTGGATACTACTCAAGTGCTGTGGCATGTGCAATGTCATATGTGTCTGACACTCATTCCATCTCACTAATGATGCCAATGGGACAATGACAAATGAGTTGATAGTTGTAGAAAGAGAGAATATTCTGATGCAACACAAGTCACATGTAGTATTCCACCCCAATATCACCTGACAATGTTGCTGTAGAAGATGTATACAAGGTGCTAGCAGACAAATACTGGGAGCAATGGAGGACACAAACATACCTCACCAGTCATGGCAGACAAAAGGGATAATGATAAGACAAACATCAGACACTCTTAGATACCAATGTCTACATGTCAAACTTTAACTGATGCACAGAAAGGGTGGGCATGTCAGTACATGACCATGGCATGTGTGCCACCACCATACCATGGCAATTGCCCTTCCCATGGTACCAGAACAGGAGACTGTCACATACAATTCAACTTTAACCACAACATTTGTCCAACCTTTATGTCACAGCAGTCATGCAACCCCAGGCAGGGTGAATAAGGTCACAGCTTTGGACTCCTAAACATCCATACAGGTCCTACATGTGTAGGTACACAACCTCTGTACCTGAGAGGGGAAGGATTACATCTCGTACTGCATTGGAATTAATCATAAACAGGGCTGTATGTCCACAATTGTGCAAGTCTCCATCCACTA
This sequence comes from Pleurodeles waltl, assembly GCF_031143425.1. Taxonomy (NCBI): domain Eukaryota; kingdom Metazoa; phylum Chordata; class Amphibia; order Caudata; family Salamandridae; genus Pleurodeles; species Pleurodeles waltl. Next base: position 1,537,747,024 of record NC_090440.1, on the reverse strand, counting down.
GGGAGTGTGCACAGGCTGGAAATTAGACATAATAAATGGAAGAGATACTAGTTCAACAAATCCATGCACCACTGCTCTGGAAACATCAATGTATGATAATGTCACATGCTTGATGCACATGCACAGGGGACAGAGTGAAGTGGACCACCATCATTCTGCACCTCCACATGCAACCATGGGTTTGTGTTGCCACACACACTCACACAGTGATGTAGATGGGTAAGCCTGCTATCTATGCTACACTGCAACACTGTAACACAGTTGTATGGCATTGTATGTGACAGTCATGACTGACATGATGTTGACAGTACATAAAACACAAATGGAGGCAGGCACACATATCCCAAAGATATCAGCACGCATATACCTCCATAATAGGCCAGCCATGGTAATGTGACTGGATTCACTACAAAAGCTAACATAGCAGCAAAATAATGTCACAGGTGTCAAAAAAACTGTGAGAGTATAAATGTACCCATAAATTGTGCACTGACGTACAGAACATATGTGCCAGTGATGTGACAACACAGACAATAGTGAAAAGGACAACTTCTGTCTATGCAGGGAGATGTCAATGTGAGCTTCAACATCCCCTGACTCAGCAATGTCGTGACGTATGACACAAATGATGTCCATACAGACACATGGCATATAGCATTCTCCACCAACACATGTGTCCATAACATCTGCAGCAACTAAGAAGCACAGGAAAATATATGGCACATGTGGAGCTGGCCTATAACTAGGTAATTATGATAAGTAACCAGTGAGCAGACACACATGCACACTCAACTTGACAGGGGATATGTGTTGTCAATGGAGTCACAGTCCACTGCATACTCTGAGTATATGATGTAATGGTTGACACATGCCTTAGCATGTGAATGACACAGGGCCTTTATAACAATATGTATTTAGGTATGTAGACATATATTGCCCCCAGACATACCTATGTATTCCACCTGCTACTCACTAGTCATACACATATGTGAACACATAGCACACATGTGCCAATATACATGTGGACACAGTGTAGAACACATGCACATATGCCCAAATCCTGAGTGAGTGCTACAGCTGCATCATGATAACACGTATTGGTTGCACATACCAATGACAGCGCAATTACATTTATGCATAGACTTGGACATGTAGTCAAAAAAGCATATACCACATAGTAGTACAGGCCGTGTAACATGTGAAATCAATCAGGGTGCATTCAAGGGCTTCATTGTAAAAAATGGCACTATTCCGATATGCGTAAACAAAATTACGCTAATGCATCAACACCACACCACAACATTGCAAAAATGACACCTTGGCCCTGAGTGGCAATTCAATGTTACTACTACTCTCAGTACATATCTCCTAAAACTAGAGGCAGTAGTAAATCCGGCAAACACACCAAGGTGTGGCTTTAGCAGGCCACAACAGGCTAACATATATGTTGGTGTGCCTTCTATACTTTGCTCTTTGAATGGGTGCTGCATTTGGCAGCACACATCAAAAGTGCAGAGTCCATTTGTAAATTATGTATGTATTGGAACGTGTCCCGCCATGCACAAAGACTATCTCACCCTCAACACAGCCAGCTAAGCACCATGGGGTAATGGTGGCTGGTCCGAGTACTGGAAGCAAGATCATTGCCGGCGTTTGCACAACCTTATTCATATCAAGGTAACACCAGTTGTACATGTGGCCACAGCATGGGAAATGCAGCTGGAACCCAGGTATAAAGGCTCAGGCCAGGTTTTCCACTCAGATACACGAATGTAGATGTACTACAACATAGAATACCAGCTTTGTAGCTAGTAGCCCCCCTTAAAATTGGTCCACTTCTACACTCCTTAATGGATGCTCAGGCCTTGGGGTATCGCCAGGGGTGTTGTGCTGATGGATTGCATACCCAACCCCCCTTCAGCTCAAGAAGACAAGAAATCTATACTTGTTCAGACATCTGATGCTCAAAGTGTAGTTGAGAGTGATGTTTTCCAGTCCATAGTCGGTTCCTATCAGCTGTGGCCATCATTATTTACAATGGATTGACGTCATCCCACTGACATGTACAAGATACTGGTGCTGTGTGGTTGTATATTGAGGCACACGAGGTGCAATGCAATGAGGCATGTGTGTAGGACTGAATGTGTACTCAGCTGTAGCAGTGCATGTTACAAATCTGTACATACTCCACTGAATGCTGATACTGATGGTTTCTTGTCCTCATTTTGCAGCTGCCAACATGGCCAATGAGGAACGTCGTCAGTTTAACCACCAGTCAGAAAGGTACCGCCACAGCCTGGAGGTGCACACAGGTTACCAATGCATGGCACACCATTTCATTTCAGAGAAGGCAATTGGGGAGTGGCGGGCATTCCCACACAGGGGACCCACTCAACCACCCAAATCGAAGGATGGAGCAGGGGAATCATCACAGCAGAGGATCCCAGCTGCGCCCGCTCCATCCACCTCTGCAGCACCAGTCACCACCCCCACAGCAGTTTTGCCACCAGCAGCTGCTGCTCCCTCACAATTGGACACAGACTTACGTCGGGACATGACCCTCATACTACAGTATTTGGACAGGTTGGAGGAGGCACTGGCAGAGGACCACAAAGTCCTTAAATACATCAAGAAGAAGAATAAGAGGTCACACAAGTGAACAAATTCTCTGATGGACCAATACCTTCCCCTCCCTTTTAAAGTTGTACTATATTTTAGTTTGGGTTTTATATAGTTAGTGGTAGGTTAGTGTAGTGTAGCCATTAGTTAGGATAAGTGTATTTGGGTGGTGGGTTCCTATTCTTAGGTTTTTGTTGGTAGGTTGTTGGGTGGGGGTAATATTGTGGTTTATATGTGTTTTAATGTAAAAAAAGATTTAAAAATAAAATAAAACAATTATAAATAAAAAACACAAAAAATAAACATTTGTTTAGGTGATACGTTTAGTTAGTACATGTGTAGTTATAGTCATTGTTGTCCTACTTGTTTCTTAAGGTGGGTGGGGGGGCCAGTGTTTATAGTGTGGTGTTTTATGTGTAAGTTAAGTTAAACATAGGTTAGATAGTTTGGTTGTATGATATGTATAGTCACTATAGGTTAGTTTAGTTCAGGGTAGGTGTTAATGTTTTGTTTAGTAGATCCATTTTATAATAAATATCCTGTTATCATTGCAACCAATTTGTGTAATTAGTGTGGGTCTGAGGGTTCTCCCCATGTGTGTACTGGCCAAATTGGGGAAATGGCCTACGGTCTCCATCCTGCCTATGAAAGCCGCATTTACCATGTGTACTCCCTATAGACAATGGAGCTGTCACATTGATTGCAACATCACATCTACTAGTCCATGCACCTGCCATCCAGTGTATCCACCACTCATGATGACTATGTATATTTTGTATTGTACAGGTAGGTCTGGTACTTCAGCTGTCAGTGTTCGGGTCGTGCTCAGGAATGTCAGGAACTGTGGGACATCTGACAACAGCCTCAATCAGAATGCTATCCTGCTAAACTGACCGGTGCCATCACTAATGAGGGTAGCTACCTCTGTATCACACCAATGAGTTCTTCTGGTACTTCCAGCTGACAATAGTGCCCTAGACTCGCTTTTCAGCCATACCTGCCGTATTTGGTGAGGGTACCACATATGTGTTCATCATTTGTGCCATACTCAGTGAATTGCTTGTAGGTGATGGGACCAGCATACACATTTGTCATGTTAGGAAGCTTGTGTGTAGCTTTGTGACCCCACAGTCCTGCACTCTTGTACTGACATTCTGTGACCAGTTACATAAATTCACACATTACAATCATTTAGCGAAGTTGATGGATCACAATAGACATAGACATGCTGATTGTGTAGTAGGTGTTTATTTACAAGTGGAATTGTTGTAGTGTGATATTTACAATATCCAGGTCAGTGACCCCATTTGTGAAATCCATACTTTTGTGACACAGCAGAAGGCCAGGGTTGAGGGACATGTCCTGAAACGTGCTTCAGCGTTGTGTCAGCCAATGCAGAGGAACAAAAATTGCTGACTAGTAAGTGAGAGACAATGACAGTCCATAGCAGATAGGTCAACAGTGTGTAGGTGAGGAGTGCATATATCCTACTGTGATAACACTGGCATGATCTTTAGCAGAGAACTAAGGAGAACACTGTCCATGATGCATGGGCTGGTGCTACCGGGTACACTTCCGAGTAAAGGTGATCTGTTCCAATTCTTCCTCCTCCGATATGTGTGGTGTCTCCTGTTCCATTGGTGATGGTGGTAGGGAGTTAAAGGGAGCCACACACACTTTAGTGGTTGAAAATGTGCAATCTCAATTCCTGGCACCTGCTATTTGTAGAACAACATATGGCATCACTGCGGCAAGGAGGAACTGCTTTTTTCAGGATAGGAGCAACATCCCTGTGGTAGGCAGCCATGTCTGCCCTGAAAGAGGACCCTTCATGCTGAATGGAGTCCAGCTTGTTGTCTGTCATGCTGCTTCCAGTTTGGGAGGATAGTTGTTGTGGCCTCTCCCTCGTGGCAGCAGCTATGTCTGTCAGACACTGCCGGACTCCATGCAGTGGGGAGTGTGTGCCTCGTTTCGCAGCTGTGTGTTCATTAGCTGTCACGAGGCATGTGCGCATTCCCTCTAGGCTGGCCTACGGTCTCCATCCTCACCTGCACCTGGTTGGCCAGCTCCCAGTGGACTCCTACCACTGTCTTCTGGAGGCTTGTCTCTGGGTCCTCGGAGTCCTGAGCTGTGTGGGTGCTGGCAGGTTGTAATATTTGTGTGTTGGCTGGGTTATCTGGGATTGCTGCTACATTGGTTGCCCTCCTTGCAACTGGTGGTGGTGTCTGGAGAGATGCCAGGACTTCCTGGAGAATCTCTTGGCTAATGGTTGTCAGCTGGTCATCGATGTCATCGGAGAACTCCAGGACAGGCGGATCAGCAGGAGAGTCATTGTCCTCTGCAATGAGATGGTGTAAAATCAAACTATCTATGTTGTGGCAGTTGACATGTCACATCACTGATTTGCTATTGGGGATACATTGACAACTTACAGCCCAGAAAATGCTCCTGTACATTATGGCTGCAATTGCTCAGCCCTTTGCCCCACCTGAGTGTCACGTCATGCGAAGCTCAGGCAGGGCAATTGGCTGCATCAGATTTACAAGGTGTGATGCATTTCCTTTTGGTGGTTTGACACCATCTTGTTATTGTGGCCCTTTCCTATGCATCCATTGCATTGATGGTCCTTGAAATAGGTGATGCAGTGGTCAGGCCACAGCAACACACATTACAATTTTCCCCTGTCCCAGTTTTCTGTGTTTTTCATACGCCGGGGCCGCACCAAAGCATTACCCCACCCCAGGGATGGCATTACCAAGATGCTTCATTGTTGTTTCCTTTGCTTACTCCTCATGTTTATGTATGTGTATGTGTGCTACATTGCACAGCACACCTGGACCCAGCAGATTGCCATTTCAGTGTCTGGGTGTGTAGGAAGGTGCTCCTTCCTACACAACAATGGTCTCTCCCTCAGTGCAGCCATCCTTGCACTATGGTGCAAGAGATGCAGCATTCTGGCAGTGCAGCTAATTTGACACTGACACAGGGGTGGACCCAGGGATGGGCAGCATGGGTTTCATTTGTTGATGTGAATATCATTTTCTATGACAGTGCCTGATGCCACCAAATAATGGACATAGTCAGTTGACAACTTTTGAATCAGGGCCTCAAGCTAGTTTGATGGAGATTTTACAGGTTGTGTTACGGGTGCATACATGGACCATCATTACAAGTCTGGCAGTCCTATGACCACCAGACTGCCATTGGCAATATGACCACCGCCAACAGCGCAGGTGGAGGTGGCACTTGTTGTCCATGGGGAATGTTCCATGAGCCAATGGTCTGGCACTGGCAGATTGCCAGCAGCTTACAGACTGGCAATATCACCTATCTTGTGACACCAGACCAGTGTTACTATCAGCCCTACCCTCTGGGTGTGTTCCTGCTTTTCCGGCAGCCGTTGCATGGCAGTCAAACCCCCATTCAAATGTTAGTGGTTAGGTGGTGTGGTGTGTCCCTGGGTGCCCCTGCACAGCCCATGCACCTAGCATGGGCAGTGCAGGGGGCCCCATGCCCAGGCCCATTGCGCTTTCCACTGCCTGATTCGCAGTGACAATTGCAGCATGTGCTGTCACACCCAATACACCCCAAGATTGGTGCAGACTCTATTTGATCCATCAACAATGTTGTGGTGACTACCCCACAGAGCTGACATGAGGATTTCCACTGCCATCCCTGCGTGTTACCCATACTGCCAACCACAGAGTGTACAGTGCACTATCAATGCCAGACTTGCCTATGCATCATCCCCTGTCCGTCAATGTGAAATTGTATACAATGATGTTCTCAGACTACACCATATGTTGTGTTTATGTGATTGTTTCCCCATTCGTATGTAGCTAACATGGTTGTGTCAGAGTAGTTGTGGGCTCAGCCTGTATGTGTTGTGACCTACAGATTGCAATCTGAAGTTCTTATTTTCTCTAGTGGCACAGTTCTGATCAGCATCAATATGTGTGTCTCCACACTGCACCAGGTTAGTTATTCTGGGTTGTGCCATGTTTCCTTGAATACAGGACCACCTTGCAGTTCCCCCACTAGCGGGCCAGATTACTTTGCCCTGCACCCAGACCGGCATCCTTATTACATGATGGAGAAGTGGCTGCCTTATGAGGATGTGCTATTTATGTGTGGTGGTGCTTCCTGCACATGTCTGAGTAATGTTAGCAAAGGTGCTTTTTTAATGTGTGCTGTAAGATGCAGCACACGTGTTTCAGCAATGGGTCAGGCAGTTGCAAAGGGTTACTGCAAGTGACACCACCATGACGTAAGCCCACAAAATCCTAGTCTCTTATGTCTTAGTTGTGTTGATAGGATTTGTTTGACATATGCAAAGGATGTTGTGATGACACACCCACAGGCACAGTAATTAGACATGCCTTCCATCCTATGTGCTGCTTATGTACATGTTGGTATGTAGCCCTGATGATTGACATATGCCCAGGTTGTGTATGTGTTGTGGTGCATGGCACAACCAAGGCGTGTGTAGATGTGTTGCTTATGTTTGAATGGTGCAACTTGGTTCATGGGCAATGTGTTCCTCTGCACTCCTTACACATGTATTGTTTGTGCCCTATGTGCCTCCACTGTCTTCCATTTGTTACATTTGCATTTATATTCACCATGTAAATTACCCTGCATTTGTGGTGGTTCCTGGTAGTCTGCGTTGTCCTGTCCTGCGATTCCAGTGACCAGTTCCTCTGGGATGACTGCTGCAACCGTCTCCTCCATCGCATCCAGGTCCTCCTGTGGTGCTGGAGTTCCACCTCCAGTTTGCAGTGCTGCCTTTCTGTTCCTTGGCATCTTCTCCTTAGTTCTTTGCTTACAATCATGCCAGCGTTTCTTGCACTCGGTTACAGTTCTCCTCACCTCTGCCACACTGTTAATTTTGTCAACTATTTCCTACCACGTTGCCTCTCTCCTACCTTATTGGCAATTTGGAGGTGACGAATAGCTGATGTTGATGCTCCGTCACCTCTCTCACAAGTATTACATGCTCCTCTGCACTAAACCAACACTTGCGCTTTTTCTTCTCCCACCCCTGGGAATTTTGTGTGTCATCCTAGCTGGTTCCTGGCTGTATGGGGTCATCCTGGGGTCTCTCTTGGCCTGCTGGTTCCATATTCCCTCTCCTTTGCAATGTTCTCTGCATTAGCGTCTAAAGTTGACGCAATGCGGGCTTAAAATGGTGCATATCCGTTTACAACATATTTATGTGCCGTAAAACAGGGTTGAGTCAATTTTGCAACGTTAGCGTCAGTTTGCCTTGCAACTGGGCGCAAGGGTTTACGTCAAAATTGTTTACTCTAACCAGTTTTAGTACCATCCTGCGTCATAGCCCAGGTGGCGCTAAAAAATTTCGAAAGCCAGCGCTAAACCTTTTGACACAAAACTGTTTTGCATCAGAAAGTTTCAATATGGGCCTTAGTTCATAAAGAACACTAGTAGGAATAGGCCCTTTAGGACTAAAACCGCTACTTATCCGGAGTACTAGGAAAGGAAATTAGGCCACTGCTCTCAGTACCATTGTTCCCACTCTCACTTCTAGCTTCATTATACAGGGGTGGACATTCAAACAATAGCACATCCAAAAGACTATTTCCAGAATTGTCATCATCATCTTTGATCATGTCTTTAGGCTCCTTTTGCACCTTTTACTTTTGTTTTCTACTGGCCTTTCTTTCCCCTTCTCCCTCGGTTACATCTGTGATCAAAACCAGAAACAGCCGGACCCCCTCTATCATATCCATTCTCCACCTTTTCTGCCCAGCATCCCATGTAGCATCTGCAGAGGAACGCATAGCTTTTTTCACCCTACCTTGGTATCTATCCCTTTCCTTTGCATGTGCGTTCCCAAACATTAATTCCTTTTTATTGTGCAGGTCTAGGAGGTGGTTTCATTTCATACAGTACCCTCCTCAAATTTTCAATTTTCAATAATCAACAAATTAAATGTGCTATATTATGGAAATCTCAATGGGCCAGTCTTTTCTGTGATCTTGTACCAGTTGTAGGAGGCTGGCCTGGTTTGTAGTAGATACCAGTGGTACGTACACCTTATACCAGGTCCAGTTATCCCTTATTAGTAGAGTGTAGTAGTGTTCTAGCAGCTTAGGCTGATAGAGGTAGCTATAGCAGAGCAGCCAAGGCTTAACTAGGAGACATGCAAAGCTCATGCAATACCACTTATATCACATAGCTACTACATCATAAGAAAGACAATACTCATAGTTACTAAAAATAATGGTACTTTATTTTAGTGACAATGAGCCAAAAATATCTCAGTGGATATACTCCCTTAGGAGGTAAGTAACATACACAAAATGTACACATATAACCAAATTAGGTAAGTAAAACGTCAAATAGTAGTGCAAACACTGTAATACACAATAGGATGCAATAGGCCTAGTGGCAAGACAAAACATACACTAAGTAGATGGAATGCGAACCACAAATGCCCCCATAGGCAAGTGTAGTGTGTAGAGGGTCACTGGGAGTGTAGGAAAACACTAAGGGTGTAAAGGAGACCCCACCACAGGACTCAGGAAAGTAAGAGTAAAATACTATTTCCCCCAAAAACACTAAAGTTGTGATAAAGGATTTTGCAAGGACCACAACAGACTGCAAAGCACTGAAGATGGATTCCTGGACCTGAAGACCTGCAAAGGAGGGGGACCAAGTCCAAGAGTCGCTAAAGTGTCCAGGGGGGGCAGGAGCCCACTAAACCCCGGATGAAGGTGCTAAATGGCTGCCTCCGGTTGGAAGAAGATTTGCACCAACAGAAGGAGGTAGGAGGTTCTTCTTCATGCAGAAGATGTCCCACGGCGTGCTGGAGGATACAGAGTTGTTTCCTTGGTAAAATACCACAAACAAGCCTTGCTACCTGCAAGAGTTGCGGTTGGAGAAAAAGGGTGCTGCCCGGACCCAGGAAGGACCACGATATCACCACTCAGGAGAGGAGAGAGAGGGGGGCCCTCACAGCAATGTAGAGAGCCCACTGGAAGGAGGGAAAAACCCACAGGAGTCCTTGAACATGGGTTAAAGAAGACTGAACACAGCGATCATCTCAACACTGCAAAGGTCTTATCTGTTTTGTTTAGAATTCGCAACACATTAACGTAATTATTTTTTAGATTAATGTGGCCCAACAAGGCCTAAATCCCCACACCATATTTATAGGGTGGCACAATGCATGCATTGTGCCACTCTGTAACCCTTTGCGCTACATTATTCCTTCACAAAGGGGGCATTTCCCAGTTAGGGGAGCCAGAAAAATGGCGTAAGAAATCTATGAGATTTCCCTGTGCCATTTTTTAAGGGAACTTTTATTGTCTGCTCAAAAGCAGGCATTAAAGGGGGACTTCCATTATTTAGAATGGGGCCTTATATACTCTGCAGGAGTAGCACCAATATTTTGGCGCTACTCCTGCAGAGTGCATCAATAGCATCATGACAAATGATGCTATTGCCCCCTAACCTGCGCCTTGGTGTGCCGTATTTTAAATATGACACACACATGGTAGCAGTAGCGGGTGCTAAGTTGCGCAGGGAAAGTGAGGCTGCACTCGGTGCAACGCCACTTTCCATAAGTCTGCCCCTATGAGTTTTACAGGTGTGCTCCCTCAACAAATCCTGGTCTAAGGCCTCTGGAACTGCTAGCGCACCTGGTCCTTTATAAGTAAACTTACAAGGGGATGCGCATAGGTCGATGAACCTTTTGATTCGCATGGAGTATCCTAGCTACGGTGTGACCAATGTTACTCAATAATCAATACACACAAACCCAATAACCATTAAGCTAGTCATTAATCAACAGTTAGTAACCATCACACTATGACCTTTCAACGTGAATAACTACAACTCAATATACATTTTAGCAATTTTATTTCCCTATTAGTTACAATACTAAGTCATGAGATTATTTCAAAATTTTATCTAATTCAAGCTATGTTTTTATTAGTAGACCAGTAACCGCCAATAACATAACCTAATCAAAACTTGCATCAGAATACATTCTAAAACATTAGCATAGGTCAACGCAAAAATCACAGGTGAATAATTCAACTTAAGTAGCAGAGTTCAGCAAATAAGTCCATCAATCATTTGTCTTTGTCGTTATCAATGTCATATGGTAAGAACCTCATCTAACCCAGATTAGCAATAGCATGCGGGACTTAATGCGAAAACAGTTTAGAACATGAATTTGGAAAACATTTAGGCAAGAGAAAAACTATTAGACAGCGCAGTTGATACCTAGAAGGATAAGGCACAAAAAGGCAATTCAGTCACATTGTTATATCTACCTATCCTCTGTATGGATCAGCAACAAAGTCAGTCTTCGTCTTCAGGTTATCAGCACCGCATCAGGCTCTCAAGAGCATGAGCCCAATGACAGAATCTTGAATCTCTTCTTCTCCATATTGCATCAATTTTGGAATAGGGTCTGAAAAACTTTCCCTCTGTCACGTTATTATATGAAAGTCACCCAGACTCTCCCCCAATTTCTAATTGGTCAATTAATCACATGATTCTTCTTTATCCTATAACCCTCGTATTTCAAATCTATGAATTTTAGTATTACGCAGTTCCCATGGAGTTGCTTGGTTCACTTTATGATGTCCTCATCATCCAGCTGGTCAGGTATCGAAAATGTTGCATCTTCTTCTCCTGTCAGTGTCTTCATTGTTCGAGTCCTGGGAAAGTACACTCAGTATGCTTTTCACACTTTTTGCTATTTTTATTCCATCAGCTCCTGTTCATAGGTTCACGCAAAGGTTTCAGCTAAGCAATTTTTGTTAACAATGAGCAGTTCACAGTTAGTCCATCTAGTCCAGTTCATCAGCATTTTCGTCTCACATTTGAAATACGGCTTCTGCACCAAAACTAGGCCAAAACTTATATCTCTCTCAGTATGGCATATTACTACATTAATCAAATACATTTTCAATATTTCACACGTGTTAATTACTCTTTTTAATATTATACATGAAATGTGGTGTACTCTCCTCGAGGTCACAATTTTAAACGTGCACATTATTTTTCTACGTTAATCTTTTTTACTTCATAATTCATTACCAACATTCAATAATAATTTCTACCTAAAATATTTGCGTTAACAGAACCAAATCTGAAACGTGCTGCTGTTTTTTAGGTGCCCCAGAAACAATCATGCTTTTTATGCTGTTCTGTGATTAGTCATTGGAATCTCAAAGGTTTTACCATCATCTATTATTTCTCAAATTCAATGTGAGGAACTTCAGAGCTGTATTAACATTCTGCTAAAGAACAGACTGGCTGGAAATCTACCAGGCAGCAACATCTTACATATACGCTGCATAGAAGGTTACAAGCTGTGATAAAGATGGATCTGATGGAGATGAGCAGTGAGCAGCGATTGTAATAAGCATTTTTATTCTTCCTGAGTAGTTATGTACGATTCTTGTGTGATAACTCAGAAATTTTCACACAAAATTGTGCACCAGCAGTTCGTAGGCTATTCAGCAGGAAGACGGGCAGAATTTCAAACCGAAGGAATCGGTGCTGCATCTAATTGGCACATGCATGTTGTATACGCAATCTGATGGAGAGCTCATGTATTAGACTGGTTTGGACTTCCCCAGCTTGTAAGACCTGCCCTTACCAATGTGTATGTCAAGGTCATTACCATTAATTTTCACTACTGCCCATTAGGTCCAAATACAGAGGTATTTTATCTTTGATATAAGTTCTAATGATGCAACAGATTCCCACAGTATGTCGAGTTTATAGTATTTCTTGTTTTAAATGTACGTATGCACTGTATTAATTTAAATAGTCATCATTATTAATTCGCTATACTGCTTATCAGTTTCAATTGCACAGGCACTTTATTAACTAAGTTAGTACAAATAGATGTAGGAGACACTTGTAGATTTCTATCCTGAAAATGTATGCATAGACCAATAGTAATCTGGCCTACCAGTCAGAAGCCAAGAGTTATTAGTTGAGCTTGAGTGCCTTACACAACAAAAATAAAAACCTATGTCTATACTTTTAGAAGTCTGGTTGCTGATCTTTTTTACATTGTTTATGCACCTTATTAATCCATAGGAACCTGTGTAGTACATAGGATTCAGTAGTGGGTTTCCTGTGCACCAGCACTTCAGTATCCATAGTTTAAATGTTAATCGTGCTGTACGATGAATTAGTTGGTCGGAGAGTAGGACTATTTGTTATGATCAAGTTGCCTTAAGTTTCGATATCTTTTAAGATTGTCTTAATACAGTATGTATTTTTAGAAGAGAAAGTTTTTAATTGTTATAGCAGAACTGCTGATACAATAAAGCTTACTTGTCTTGACAAAGTCAATTGGGCTGATTTTGGATAACAACCTTTTGGCTTTCTCAATACTTGTGATGTTTAGTCTAGGTTTTTGTAAAATGTTATTGTTGTGGTCGCTTCTGGACCCTCACTAAAACAAAAGAATTGTGAAAAATAAAAATGTTTTTGGTTCCAAAAAGCACACATTGCCATAGTAGTCCCTGCCACTGAAAGGAACTACTTTATGTACAGATGTGCTCCTAGTGAAAGAGCAATATGCCATCACTCATAGTGATGTTAACCAATGGCTGAAGTTGACTAACCCATTGCCCCATGAACTACTCTTTATTGTGCAGATGAAAAATGTGCATCACACAACAGACCATTGGTGGGAAGGAGCAGTTGTTGGTTCCTACAGAATGTGCCACAGTGATCTTAAGCACTGGCTGAAATTGGCTAACTTATTGCATCATGAAGTATGCTTTATTGGGCAGGAGAACAATGCACATCACGCAGGAATGGACCATACGAGGAAGAGGGATGGCTGAAAGCCCCTAAAGGTAATTAAATTACATATATATATATGATGTTAGTGAAATCAAAATGTCTTGGGAAGTACCAGACCTCAAAAACCCTCATGGGATAAGAAAAAACAAAAATTCCACTACATGGCAAAAGCAAAATGTGCATCACACAACAACAAAGCAATGGAGGAAGAGGCCTGACTGAAATCCTAGGAAAGTGAGTGTATTATATACATAATTTTAGTAAAATCAAAAGATCTTGGCTAACTCCAGAGCAAAAAAACTTTCCCAGTATAAACAAAAAGAAATTACGCTACGTGGAGAGGATCTGTGGTGTCGACTACCCCCTAAAAATGTCTAGCAACACTTTTTGTCTAGCAAGAAAGGGTTTGTACTGACTGTATTTAGTTTTTAATTCATAAATCAAACCAAAATCTGATATTCTTTCTCAAATGAAACAATGACTTTCTTGGAAACAGTTAATGTGATATTATGTTACATTGGCACATTCTTCTCAATATAAGTTGCACCTGGGTTGGAGGCAGACGTACCTTATGGGATGAGAAAAATAAAACCTGCAGCCATGTTCCCTGCACTTTGACACCCTTTTTCGCTCACGTTTTATTAATTATCTTTGTGCAGTTTGATGTCGATGACAGACGTGCCTAAGGAAACCAACTACCTCGAAAACATAAAGACCTTTCAAAATATGACGTCTTCTAGTTATAAAAGGACGTCCTATACAAAATGTCCTGCATATAGCTTTTTTCCCTCAAAACTAGCAAATGCTTTCCATTTACATCTGAAGCTTCCCGGAATAAATTCACATTGGTCTCATTCATTTACCTTGTAGTGGTCCTGATGAACAATGGTACCACTTAAGTGTGGGTTCACTTACGTCACAATGGGATCTTGCCAAATCAGATCCACGGAGCATAACATGCTACCCAAGAGGGCACAGTTAGTGCTGATGTGTGGATGCCAATGCTAAAGAATATTTGTGACACTGTGCTTTTAGAACAAATGGTGGTGTGAGTGGAAATAGAGGGGAAAATTTAACAAAGGTTTGAGTTGTGTTTGCACCACACAAATGGGTGCAACAGCGATGCAACCCTCAAAATCCAATTTATCAAGTCACACAAGGCCACCTTGCGTGGCTCTGAGTGGCTTGATAAGTCAAGAGTAATGCAAATGCTGTGCAAATTGCTGTGTTGCATTACTCTGCCACAGAGATGTGTTCCATGGATGGGGACTTGTTGGAATGCAACTCCCATGGATTTTGATGCATTCCTAGATATTTCATAAGTGGTAGACCTGGGAATGTGCCAAACCTGCAGTGCCTATCAAGGTGAGGTGTAACGAAGAGAAGTATGTTTATTTCTCCTTCTTGTTTCTTCTTTCTATGTGTGTTCAGCATTCTGAAGCACACATAGAAAGAGGAAAATGCCTTAGAGGATTTCTTTTTTTTTTTGCAGGAATGTCCCCCTTCCTGCACAAAAACAAGCCTGCTTACAATGCAGGCACCCTTGCACCACGGTGCAAGATTGCCTGCGTTGGCACTAGGCAGCACATTGTGCCCAGTGCTGTGAAAAAGCAGGAATGCACTGTATAATTTTACATATGGATCATTCCTGTTGTTTCCCTGTCAAGCAGCACTGCACCGCAAGGTGACTTGGTGCACTGTGTAACTTGTTGATAAATGTGCCCAAAGGTGTGTGGGTGACTGTGCTGCGTGCCAGAGGGAGACAGATACCTGTTGCTCAATCCCAAGGTAAACTAGTCCCACTAAGAGGGCAAGAGTTGGACAGTGCATTGTATGAGGGTACATAGAGCAGTGTACATTGTTGAGGGGACCTTCTAGACTAGTTGTGCTGCCTTTTTGCAGAGAAGGGACTGCCGCCCACATTTTTTACACTGAGACCCGTGCTTTGTGATTGGTTTTCAGTCACAAGTCAGGCCCAGGGGTAGTTCTTTAAGGAAAAAATCAGCCTGGGAAGTGCTGTTTCCATCAGCAGTGCACAGAGCCTGTAACGTGGTGGACAGTCCCCAGCCTGAGTGACCCCTGAAAGGACTACGCATTTGTAAACCAGGCAATGGTGTAGTGTTTCAACAGATGGCAGAAGTTACCATCCTGAACTGTAAGTCATTACACGGCACTGTGATGGAAGAATAAGAAACCACAAGTTACGGGTTCATTCTAGGATGCATATTACGAGAAAGACAGAAGACTGTTGAGAGACAGTCTGCATGTGTGCTCAATGTGAAGCTATACATGGATAAGTAGAAAAGGCAGAAAGACTGCTTTGCCCCATGCACCCCACCAAGGGGACTGAACAGTCTGCATGTGTGGTGCGAAGCCCAGTGAAGCTGTGTCGGAGAGTGCTCTACCAGAAGAGGTACAAATGGAGAGTGAATAACTGGAGGCGGAGCCAGACTCGTAGACACCAGAGCAGCAGGTGGGTTTCGACCCACAGAATCTCGATGATGAGGACTGCGCGCACAAAATAAATAAGATGGAGAGCCAATGAAGAATCATGACAAACCTCACTAAATACGGCTGGAAGCTTATGGTATTGAACTAGCATTTAAAGGAGCAGATGTCCAACAATCGTATCATGAGTAAGTTGGCATACTGAGCTTCACGTTGTATGGAACTTTCTAGAAAGGTTGCCAGAATGAGGGTGATGGAATACACTGATGCGCATAAGATTTTCTGGGATGCCACAGTGAACCTATCAATTGGCGAATAATAAGATAAACAGATTACTTTCAGGCTAAAAGCAACATAACTGCATGATGTAAACATGTGAGTGCGCAATTTGAAAATACACCATGAGGGACACCTAGGTGCCTTTAAGCTGCGCCATGCAGTGTTAAATTGGCCGAAATTATCACAGGGTCACCACCGATGACAAAAGACAAAGAAACACCAGCACAGAGTTCTGGGGAGACAGAGTGAACCTGCCCGGATGCAGTTACGAAACTGATACCTTGTCATGTAATACGTATGACTGTGTATCTGATAACAGGGGTATAGAAGTGCAGGCAGGTCACTAGGTCACCTGTCTCGAGCTCACTTGACTGTGTGTCACAGCCACCAACTATTTATCTCCATAGAAGAGATAATAGAGAGATTGCCAAGCCTGAGCTCCGTGGAAGACTGGCGATACACGATGCTCTTTTCGATTCCGTGTACCATTGGCAAGACAATGGCTGGCTTTGAGAAAGGGTTTAATTGAAATGCCAGAAATGAGTGAGAAGCTGCACTGAAGTATTACATATCTAGACCACCCAGTTGAGTTGGGGACAGCTGTAAGCATCAAATATGATAACGAGCACCACATCCGCACCATTTACAACCATTTCACTTGGTATGTACGCGCTGTTTCGTAAAGTGAGATTCCGAGAGGTACAGACCAGGATGTATGGTTGGATTGACTGGCATAATCCAAGTGGAGGCACGGTAGTAGCTTGCAGGGAGTGGCATTTGTATTGTAGTACATTAACCAAGTGTACTTGCCCACAGTCATGCAGGATTTGTTCTTAAGTTGCCAGGAGGCCAGATTCTCGTTAATTGTTCCCACTGTTGTGTAATTAGATATTAGATTTTGGAGTCCCTACTTCGCTACTCACCCATAAGGGTCTCAAGGCTTTCGATGGCACATGCATTGCAGGAAAATAAGTTTCAAGCCTGGATACGTAACTTATCTAGCAGGACTTCTAAGGTTGCACATCTGGTTCAATGTAGCTAGCACACCTATTAGTGTAAGAAGTGAGAATGGTAGGAAAGATTTATATGCAAGGATTTGTACAGTGTATCCAAGGGATGTATGTGCTTAGGCTGGAAGAGAGCAGATCTAGACAGTGTGGTTGGTGCAGTTATGGGACATCTCCATAGTTGCCTGGATGTGTGACTTAAGGTCTGAGGGGGTCTCTGGACACTCATGTAAGTGCACGTGTATCAGGTATGGTAACTGGTATCCTCATGTGTCAGTGACTGGTCCAAATTGCCAGCCTGGGTTTGAGGCAAAATAGAGTAGGGTTATATTACTTACAATGGTTGAGTATACCAGCAGAGGGTTGATCACTTGCAACAGTTGCAATATTCACCCTCACATCAAGCTACAAGATCGGAAGCCCTGGCGGAATACAAAAACTAATCTCCTTCAGGAAAAAAATGTGTGAGGTAAGGCGCAACATTTTATACATGTTCCAAGACAACTGAAGAGAATTGTTTCATTTTTGATTGATTGGCTTAGCAAGAGCTAAGTATAAGTAGGGTGGATTTTTTCCAAGGAAAGTAGTTGGAGCCAGCCTACAGCTAGACCGGAAAAGGTGGTGAAGGTATAACCCAAAGTGTAGGGCATTCTCTCTGCCAGGTCTCGTATGGGAAGCAGGTCATACTAGATGGGACTGGCCATCTTTTGGAGTGATAACCTGATTCCTTTCAGATTCAAAAGCTGAGCAGATTCCGCACTAGGCCTGGTAGAGCACTGGTGGGTATATTCCTCCATTTGAGGATTATATCCTTGTGAGATGCAGAGAGGCAGTGGGAGGGTGACACCCAGCAAATCATGACGATAAAGCTTGATCCAGGTGATCAAGGTTAGGTCTTTGGGTGAGACGTCTGGTTTACTACCAGTCGTTGGAACCTGGTAACAGACTTTGGGTTTCACACATTAAATCTAGGCAAAGCTGGTAATTTAGATGGCCCTACGTAGGATTTTGGAGGGACTGACCTCACAGTTACTTAACAACATAACTGTTGTCATCTCAACATTTATTCTGCTATCATCCCAAAATATGTTTAAGACAATTGCTGGAAGCCTCCAGAGAGGGAAGAAGTCCCTCTGCCATGGTGATCTCCAGAAGGAATGTATCCTCATTTATATGTTTATTTGATGGTAAGCACAAGAGCCAGAGATAGTAAATCCCAGTGTGTGTTTATGGGTTCTTAAATACGAGTGTCAGGTCTGACGTTTTCCCCAGAAGTGACTCGATGCTCAGTTTGGCCCACCGTCTGACACCATTAACTCTGACATTAAGAAACTGCAGAGGACTGATGTGGTCAGGTGAGAGGAGCGGGGGTTGGGCATAGGAACAGCAGGGGAGGAGAACTGGAAAACAAGAGGGAGATATCATTGTGAGTTCCATCGGAGGCTGTGCAGAACACATGAGATATGTAGATCATACACACTGGCAATTTCTGTCACCAGCTTTACTTGGACACCAGCTGTAGGAGCGCTTTGGATCTAATTTACTGCCATGTTCGGGAATTAACTGTAAAGGTTAGCATATGAATTACTATTGCATCATCTATACAACTTAATTGGCCCTTTATATATATATATATATACATCCAATGAACAACGATAAAATTCAATGTGGTCTTATTTTAAGGATTAGCTTGCAGTCTATTTAACTTGTGCCTTTTTATTATACATAATGGGTCTTTTAATCAGGTTACTTCTTTCTCACTTGCACTGAAGTTCGTAGTTCATAGCCCTATTGCCTCCTGGGTTCAGGTCCTGTATCGTGACTTTTGACGTGAATTGTTCTTGCTTAGCAAAACAAACGGTCTTTGTAATTTTGACTTCAGTTATTTACCTCAAAGCCTCTTTTTCCTTTAATGGATCAGATGACGGGCTTTACAATCCGAGATACGTAAGAGCCTTTTTAAAAACTAGATTTGCTATGTGTCATAAATTATCAAAGGAATGTAAAGTCTGTGGGTTTCAGGGTCAATGCAGGAAATGCAGTTAAGTTCAGCAGTAAGCCTGTTTCTCTTCCTCGGGTGTTTGCCAGCGCAATTAACACTGAGGCCCTATTTATACTTTTTTAGCACCGCATTTGCGTCATTTTTTTAAGCAATAGTGGCGAAAAACGTACAAAATACAATTAGGCCCATACTTATACTTTTTTAGCACCCGCATTTGCGTTATTTTTTTATGTAAAAGCGGCGCAAAATTGCTAAATACAATTGTATTTTGTACGTTTGCGCCGCTTTTGCGTCAACAAATGACACAAATGCAGCACTAAAAAAGTATAAAATATGGGCCTGAGTTCATTAATCTGTGTGTGGCCTCCGTATTTACTGAGGTCCACACCCAAGATGGTCACCACTCATGGAATTCTGAGACTTCGAGTACCCTACTAGAAATTTTACAATTGCACACTACAAGGATGCTCAGGCTCATATATGTTTGTTCAGGGAATTTCTAGGTAGTCATGATGGGCTCCCTTGCTTCATTTGAGATGTGAAGCCATTTTAGAAATGTCATGGGGAGCATCAGTTCAGAGCGGGAGCCTTTGATGTCTTTTTTTCTGACAGAGAGTATGTTACTCGGCTTTCCTGTGGGTTGATGGGTTGTGGATGGTCGCATTTTGCCCTGATGTCAAAGATGTTTGTAAATGCACTTCCAGAGCATGACAGCTATCCGTCAATGTATGTTTATTTACTCACTACTGTGAATTCACATGGAGGGTTTCCCACACCCCCTATACCAGGATGGAGGCTTTAATATATTTAGGATAATACTCTTTATTTCCCTAGAAATATATGTATATGAAGTTACCTGTGCAGATGTGAGTGCCTAATCAGCTGATAAAGACTGAGGCATGCCATCCTACGGGCTTAGTTAGTACAGATGCTGGGAGATGAGAGCTACATCCACTTAGAACCCCATAGTCACTGACTTCCTAATACCATTTTGGGGAAGAAATGAATCTTACCACAGGACAATCCATATTACTGCATTGTTTTTCAAGAACAATCCTCATGGTCAACTTGGAGAACTTTGGCAAGGGAAAAGTTCTGAAATGACTGATGCACAATCATTTGGCGCGGACTTGTACAAGTATAGGCACATAGAAGAGATTCATTCATAATCCCCTAGTAACAGAGCAGTTGTGGTATGATAATATGTGGTAACCCCATAGAAGTTAGGACACTCACAACAACGACCTTAATCTGCCTTCACCTGGGAGTCGAGTCGTAGGGGTCTGGTGGAGCTTCAGATTCCCTTGGAGGCCCAAACAGATGAACTGGACTGCACTAGAGTTTAATGAATGTGGGAAGGCAAGTCATAAGATATAAGTTATCCTCTTCTGCATTTTCCTAATATGTTATTTATGTTCCTGGGGTACAGGGTGCTTAGACCCTAGGAGGGCAATCGCACAACATTTGCTTACCCAAGAAAACTGGGAAAAGTGATGCATTTGCAGTCATTGCCATAAGCCAAAAGTATGGCCTCCACCCCATGCCTGCCCAGAATTTCTATTGGAGAAAATTGCTTCCCTTTGAGACTAGAGACAATTTGACTGTGGTAGATGGTTGGGTACCCCTGGGATATAAACCAACCTGTCTCGTACTTCCACATGAGCTGAAATCGAGGTGGTTGTCTAAGGGTAAGGCAGGCTAGCATTATCAGAGAGATCCAACTACCAATATGTTTTACCTACAGGGTACGGTTCTTCGTCTTGCATAAATAATGCAGCAGTAATGTATTCACATTGTTCTTCATTCTGAGTCCCGTGTGAATAGCGGGGGAATTAGGATTTAGCATGAATTACCATCCCCCTAGAGCTTTCCCATGCTCATTTTTTGCAGGTAAAACCTGGCGATGTTTGTGAGCGGAAAAGCCTCGAATTTTATAAATGTATACCTTAGAACAGAAAAGAACGCAGTAATTGCCATGTTATTTCCACTGAGAGATAAGAATTTAGATTGGAGCAGTAATCCGACACCCGATAAATACTTCCCACTGTGGGGTTGATATTTTCAGCACACCAAAATCTTTGGATACCGAAACTGGTGTGTTGTTGCTTACATTATTTCCACTCTGGGCCCTCAGTTTCGACCTAAACACGCATTTCATTTGCATCACTTAAAAAATAACTTGATCGTTTTGGTCCCTTTAAATTCTAAATTCTCGAAATTAAAAATTGTGACTCACCTTTCAATGACGAAGAAAATAACATTGATATCGGCATTAAAACAATCCAAGGGGTTTTAGCTTGCCTACTTGAAATAGGGGAGAGAGAGAGAGAAGGAACCTTGTAAATATGGAAATAACCTTTTCCATAAACCATATCACTGTCATAAATGCATTCCATTTTCACTGTCATTCCGAGTTCTGAAAATGCCCATAAAAAATACCAGGATTGCTTATGCCAGTGATTTCTTTCAGAAAAAAACCTTTTTTTTATACATATTTCAATTGGTTGTATGCACTCCAGGCTTCCGTACGAGGTTCTCGAGTCCAGGCAAACGGTGCAAATCACGGGTGGAATAAGTCGATAAAGAGAAAGGAATGATGGACGCCCAATACTAGATGCTAATGTACATTCAGTGGCACACAACGACAGTATATTGGTTTCATGTGCAAAATTTTGCATCATTGCAAACACATTTATTTTGCAAAGTGCAATGTTTCTAAATGTATGTCAATTTAAAAAATGTAATGCAACAGGCTCGGGTAAAATGTTCCACTAAAATGAAAATAGTGAGAATCTTTTCCACATTAGAAATTAGAGCAATAGAGTTCAGCAACCAATTCCAACTTTTAAAAACAAGTCTAAATCTTATTTCACGAGTCCGAAAAAGGAAAGGAATTGATGAATGGAGCGGTGAAAATGTTAATTAGGATGTGACGTCCCTTTTAGTGAAGTGAAATCATCCCAAGACGTCAAGAAGTAAACATATACTGGAAGGATATCGACTTCTGGTAGACCATTTTCCTTTCCTCTGAGACAGAATGGTCACGGTGGGGACTGATGAAGCAGAAAATGAAGGTTTTGATTTATTAACGCGTAAACGTAGTGTGAAATAATCATGTGTGACTTTAACCGAACTTATAAAGATTGTACGGGGACAAAATGTGCCCTCAGAGTAGTTTGCCAACATTTATAAGCGTGCTTTATATAACGTGATGTATTAGAACTGCACTAATCCGACATAATCGTAAACGTGTGCTATGATTTGCTTGTTTGAAATGCTTTAGCTTAGCATGACTTTAGCGGAGGCTTCGGCCTAGTGGCCTGGTCTCACGGTTTAGATGCTCGTATTTTTCCACTGTGCTAATAAACGTGTATTTTTGCTTGAAGCTGTACTTTTCCACAGAAACCGTTCACATGCTTATCTTAAGGTTTCGTGCCAGCCTGGCATATTTTCTCTTTACTCCAAGGTCTATCTGCAGGTGCGGACAATGGAAGCTCTGAAAGTGAGCTAATTGGTATACTATGTTGCAATTTGCGTACCCATCTCCAAGGATAATGTATGCTTAAGTAAAGGCTTGAGAACTGTCGTTTTTGATTGGACAATTTGAAGCTAACCTATGAACCCTCCAATGGAAGACGATACTGGATTTGAACTGTTGTCTATAAAACCCAGGTGCACGAGGAGAAATTAGGCCATTATTGGACATCCCGCCATTTTGCAGACTTCGTAGCTATTATGGCCCACTTTGCTGCGACGCCATTTTGAAAGAGACTTTGATTCTTTCTCTAATCGAGAGAAAGAGACTTTAGATGATTCTTGCCCTAGAAACTTTAACTTTGATCCCTTTGCATGAAGTAGTAGTTTTACCTTGCCGCTGTGAGGCAATTGCCCCGTCCACCCCTGCCCCTTTTGCCCCGTCCTATGCTGATCAAAACGGTACCCATGATGACCGAAGAACGGTACCTGTGAGACGAAGACTTCCTTGTATGCTGATCGTAATTGGTAAATATGAAAGGAAATTGTAAAATTGCATTGTGTTTCTTTTAGGTAACCAACTGCTGATTTTGATAAGATCCCTAGTTAGGAGTTTTTTCTAAATTAATGTTGCTAAATTGTTTTTGCATGAAGTCCCACATGCCGATGCTAATTTGAGATTAGACGAGGATTCCATATGTCGCACAATGCAATTTGAGATCTTGTTATGCTGACTAAATGTATGCCATTAGTTCATTACAGATTATCGTATTAGTGATTTGCATTGCTATTATCGAATGCCTTGTGATTCAAATGCTACATAGATTGCACTTGTTCCGCCGTTATGGACAGTTATTAATGTTCATTTATGTTTATCATTTGGTGTTGAGACACATTTATATTGTGCTAGCTTTGTTAATATAGGGAAATAAAATGCACTAACTTTGAATAAACTGGTGTGGTTATTCCTGACTGAAAGGTCAGGGTTCGCCGAGATGTATTCTGGATTAATTGTCAAGTGTTATGTTGATCAAGGTATTGCCTATGTTCGTTATTGATTATTGATTTTGATGAAACTGATCGATTAAGAGTACAAAGAGTTCCCACTTAGTCAAAAGATTCATCGGCCTAAAGAGCGTCCGAACACAGGTAAATTATTACTACGGACCGCTCTATCAGTAGATGGTAGCAGAGGACGGTTACGTCTTTTGGGACCTTGTACTCTTAAAGTACATGGTGTTGAATTAACGGTTACGCATTTTGAGACCCCACTTGACAAGTTGAATTAGATTTTTCTTGGATAAAACAGATTGACAGAATGATGATGGGCTAGGTCCACCGCGACTTTCCCGGGATCTCGGAGCTTGCGAATGGAGAGAACGGAGGTGTGGAATCAGCGTTGGCGGTACTAGTGATGGTATGAGTGAAGTTAGGGTTTTGCGCTTGCACAGCTTATTGCCGCAGGGTGTGTGAAAAGGTTGCGAGGGATTTTTTTTTTTTTTTTTTTTTTTTCTTTTAGAGGATAGCGGAGGTACGACTCCGAGTGTAGAAGTAGTGAAGTCGTCGAACTTCATAGAGATAGCGGAGGTGCGACTCCGAGTGTGAGAGTAGGGAAGTCGTCGAACTTCATGTGCGTGTGGCGCTTTGTGCATAAAAAGGTCCACGTGGTTGTTGTTGTTGAGACGGGCCCTGCGAGGTCAAGAGACTCCGGAGTATGTTGATCCATGTTGTGGTCTGGGCGGTTTAGTAGGTTGATCGGGCGTGGTCAACAAGTCGGTACGTGTGTTAGGGAGTGAAAGAAACTTCGACTTCGGGCTTTGACAAGATTCTAAGTGCACTAGAATAGATCATTGACAAGTTGAGAGTAGGTCTGCGGGTCAGATTTGCTTGCGAACGCGGGGACCGAGAAAGACGGAATAGCGGCTGAGGCTAGTGAAAGGTCCCTAAGGTCCTGAAGCGACTGTGTTACCCTTCCTGTAGTAAACCGACAGATCTGTTTTAGTTTTTGGTAGCTCGCGATACATGCAAGAAGTTGTTACGAGAGGAGGTGAGTGGAGGAAGACTAGCCGCGAGGCTTTGTCAGCCGCAGTGTGTGTGAGTGACGTCACTAGGAGCCGCGCTGGGATAGGTTGGTTGCAGAGAAGGGTCGCGCACGGATTGGACGCAGTCCGTGGGGCCCGATTGGAAGGGGAAAGGCAGGTGAAGAGTATTCCGGGAATTAAAGTCACCTATTGATTACAACTTTGTGAAATAAAAGACGAGAAAATGAAATTCTTTAAGGCATTCAGGAGCGCGATGAAGGGGGAGTCTTACATTAAAGCGAGCGTAGGAGAGGAGACGCCGCCCGAAGGTACACCAGCTTACATTGTAATGGAAGAGAAGGGGGTAGCTCCGTGCCTTTGGCTAAAGCAATGGCACAAGTTGACAGAGAAACATGGGACATTCAATATAAGGATCCTAGAAAATTTGAGATTCACGATGTACGACATGAAGGTGCCTCCAAGGCCAGCCCAGTTCGAGGCTCTAGCGATTTGGGAACTAATGGCCAGACAGCAACAGCAGAAGAAGTTTGAGACCAGGATGAGAAAGGTAGAAAAGACACTAGCGGATGCTAGGTGGGATAATGCACAAAAGGTGTGGAGGTCAGATGTATTGCAGGGGATAAAACTGTTTCCAGCAATTACTAAGGAAGAAGAGGAGACAGGTAAGAAAGCTACCTGTAAGACAGACAGAAAGTGTTCCAAGGATAGAGAGGACGAGGAAAAGTTGAGAAGAGAAGAGGAGTTAGAGGATGAGGAGTTAATAATGCAATTGCTGAACGACCGTCCACCACCTTATGCGGAGAATGGACAAGGTCCAAGTACCAGTTCTGCCCCTCCGGCATCGGTACAGAACAGTGAAACTCAGAGTTCAGGAGCATCATCGGGGTCTAAGGACCCGAGTTTATTGCTCACCCCGCAGATACCGCAGGTTAGGAGAATATATCCAGATGTGCCCGTGTTGAAACCAGCAGAAAATTACCAGTCGCAGGTCCCAAGGTATTACAGCAGCGATAATAGTACGGGAATGATTCTAGATCCAACCGTAAGGGGAGTACAGAATGGTCACAACCAGACATTGGCACAAGCTGAATCAACCCAGTTTTTGATGCCCCAACAGCAGATGCAGGGGGGAACAGCACATGCTCAAATGACGGGGAGTCAGATGGGCATGCCGGCAATGATGACCCATGGTGTGGGCATGAATATGCCCCAGAACATGGGAAATGGACAAAACCCAGATGCGATATCACTACCCATTACTGTAGGTCCACCGGTACCTTTGTATAGTCAGCCTAACTTAGGTATGAGCAGTCAGGGACCAATGCTGCAGAATGGGACAGAAAGAAGGTGCATAGAAAACACTCCAGGGATAACTCCGATAGCGGCTCAGCCGAATGGACCCGGATCCTTGATGGAGTTTAGTCCCATATGTGCTCAGTCGACACTGGTGAGGTCGAGTCCCCCACTGATAATACCTCTCACATCGAACACTGAAAAGTTGCCGTAACCATCGATGGCAGTCGATGTGAACGCTACACTGATGGGGTTGAATGCGCAACAGTTGACACAGTGGTTCAACAGTCTGAATTCTACACAAAGTTCAGCCAGTGAGAAAGGAGAAGACTATATGAATAGGGTCAGGTTGAACATGGAAGCACAAGAATTGGTGGAAGGGACTATGGGTGTGAATAGGTTAGAGTCCTACACGGAAGAAGAGCTGAGGTATCTATGTCCCAGGATTACGAAGGAAGTGAACAAGGTACATAAGAGCTTGCAGGAAGCAGCTGACAGAAACGGGGTTGACATAGTCAAGATGAAACACTTGAGCAGAAGCTACAGGTTTGATTTTGGGGCCACAGATTTTGAACACATGAGGTCAGCAGGCATGAAGACACACCTTAGAGAATTGCTGCAGAGTGCCCAAGTGTGGAGGTGTCTAGACAAGTGGGAAAGCAGGTGGGTAAAGAGAAAGGAAAAGAGGAGGGACAGTGCTACAGAGCATAATGAGAAAAGACCACAAAGCACCGAGACAGTAACAATGTTACCAATGAGGGAGACAGCAGGGGGAAAATTAATACATGTACCGTGGCACAGAAGCGACATTCAGTCTTTTACGGATGATTTTCCCAAACTGAGAGAGAAACCGATTGAATGGTATCAGCAGACTGACAGGTTTGTGAAGCTTGCGAAATGTCTCTGGGAAGACCTGAACACTCTATTTGAGATTGTGGTTCCGGCAGATTTGTGGGAGGATTGCAAAAGAGCTGTAGGTTGGCCGACGAGTGAACCAGAGAGAGACAGGGAGACGGGTGCACCATCACCTATGGTGATGAGCTTGTACTATAAGGTGATTGAGCATTTGAAGACTAAGGTACCCGCGAAAAATGTGGATTGGCAGAAGATTGATCGAACTGCCCAAGAGACTAAAGAATCGATTCATAGTTACTATGAGAGGTTGTTGAAGGCGTTTAAGAACTACAGTGGGACGGAAACAATAGAGGCGAAGGACATGCTCCATTTTGTCTTCAGATTTGTGGAAGGGTTGAGACCAGAGATAAGTCAGATGATAAAGTCGCATTTGATTTGCTGGCAGTCGAAACCGATTGACGAGGTGTTGAATTATGCGAAATACTGTAGCGACGAGATTGAAGTGAAACAGAAAAAGCTGAAAGAGAAGGTGATGATGATGCAGCTTAAGGCAGCTCAGACAGGTTTGCAAGGTTTGCAAGGGATGCAAGGGTTCCAACAGCAGGTACCGCAACCGCAGCCGCAGTTGCAGGGAAATATGGCGTTTCAGCCACAGGCCAGAGGCAGAGGCAGAGGAGGTTTTGTGAATAATGGTCCGGATTTGAACACTGTTGTGACGGGTGTGCAGGCAATGAAGAAGGTGATGCCGTGTCACGTGTGCGGAATCGTCGGTCATTGGAAACGCGAGTGCCCGATGGTGGTGCAGGAAGGTGCAGGTGTAGGTGCAGGTGTTGGTCAGCAAAACAATGATGTCAATGCATTTCAGACAATGAGGGGACCGAAAATGAGAGGTCCAAACCCAAATTTTCAGACCGTAAATCAGTTGCAGGGATTTCAACCTATGCAGCCGCAGCAGATGCAGATGCCCCGTATGCAGATGACGCAAATGCAGCCAATGCAACAGCAGTTACCTATGGTACCTAATCAGCAAATGCAAATACCCTTGGCACCAATGAGTCAGCAGCAAGTGATGGTTCCTCCACAGGTCTCGGGTCAGGTAATGAGTACAAATGGCACCGTACAACAGTTCCCATTACACAGTGAGAGTGGAATAAACAATGTATGGGAGAGCGAAAGTTCAGAAGAAGAAGGAGATTGTGTGCTTGCAGCATCCTTGGAAGTTGATCAAAAGGGTCCGTACGTAGAGGGAAGAGTAATGGGTCATCGTGTCTCATTCTTGGTTGACACGGGAGCCACACGTTCAACTGTTAAGAGCAGTGAAGTACCAAATTTGCCACTCTCAGGGAGAACAGTTCAAGTGGTGGGAGTAGCAAACAGACATCTGACGAACCCAATTACAGATCCGGTACCAGTCAGCATCGGTAACTATCAAGGGGTACATCAGTTTGTGGTATGTGACTCAAGCCCGATAGCACTGTTAGGGAGAGACCTATTGTGTAAATTGGGTTGTTCGATCATGTGTTCGAACGAAGGAATAACAATACAGACGAGCAGTGATGGGGAAGAAGAGGACAGTGTAGAGGGGGATGAGGTGGAAACTGTAGATGAAGAGTATCCTCTGATTTGTCTTTTCCCGATGATAACTGAAGAAGACATCCCAGCTGAATTACGGGAAACAGTCGGAAAGGAAGTGTGGGATATGACAGGGAAAGAGGTGGGATTGATGAAAGGAGTGGAACCAGTGAAGGTGACTGTAAAGCCCAATGCAATCTTTCCCCAGACCCCACAATACCACATGCCACAAGACACCCTCATGAAAGTTGCTCAACTTATTGACGAATTTGTAAAACAGGGGGTACTGAAAGAAGTGTTAAGCAGTCCATGTAATTCGCCAATAATGGGACTAATAAAGCCGAGTGGAAAGGTCCGACTCGTGCAGGACTTGAGGAAAATAAATGACATCATAGTCAAATGCTGCCCAGTAGTACCGAATCCAGCTGTGATAATGTTCCAGGTCCCTTGTGATGCTGAGTGGTTCTCAGTCATCGATTTGTCACAAGCATTCTTCTCAGTGCCTCTTCATGAGGACAGCCAATTCCTCTTTTGTTTTAAATTCCTAGACAGAGTGTACAGTTGGTGTCGAATTCCTCAAGGGTTTTCTGAGTCACCGTCAATATTCAATCAGATCCTAAAGAAAGACCTGGAAGCATTAGAATTGCCATTCGAGTCAACCCTAGTACAGTACATTGATGACCTACTGGTTGCATCAAAGACAGAAAGTGGCTGCACAGCCGATACCATTGCTCTGTTGAACCATTTAGGGAGGAATGGACATAAGGTATCTCCTTCCAAATTGCAGTTCTGTCAGAAGAAGGTGAAATACTTGGGTCACCAGATAGAGAAAGGGTCAAGGAGAATAATGAAGGAAAGAATAACGAGTATACTCCAAATGAGTCCACCAAAGACAAGGAAGGAGGTGAGGAAGTTTTTGGGAATGGTGGGTTATTGTCGCCAGTGGATTCCCAACTTCTCGACTCTAGCAAAGCCTCTACTGAAACTGACCCAGAAGGATGCATTGGATGAAATTGAGCTGAAAGGAGATGAGATGGATGCTTTTGTTGAACTGAAAGAATGCATGTGCAGGGCTCCAGCTTTAGGTATGCCTGATTACACAAAGCCTTTCACGTTGTTTTGTCATGAACGTGATGCATGTTCTTTGTCTGTCTTGACCCAAGCCCATGGTGGCGTAAACAGACCAGTAGCGTATTTTTCAGCTACTTTGGATCCGGTCGCAGCAGCACTCCCAGGGTGTTTGCGCGCCGTAGCAGCAGTTGGTATCAGCCTCACTCAGAGTGAAGGAATAGTGATGGGACACCCAGTAACAGTCATGGTCCCTCACTCAGTCGAGATACTTTTGACCCGCTCCCGAACGCAGCACATGACCGGAGCAAGACTCACAAGATATGAAACGATAATTCTGGGCTCACCGAATGTGCAGCTGAAAAGGTGCACTACGTTGAATCCAGCAACCTTGCTTCCTGGTGAAAATGCTGAAATTGAGAACGCTGAAGACGTCGAGCATGACTGCCTTCAGGTGACTGAATTTTGCACAAAACCTCGACCGGACATTAAGGATACTAAGCTTGATGAAAATGACCAAATTCTTTTTGTTGGTGGTTCATGTCTAAGAGACGGGATGGGGATTTTGAAAGCAGGATATGCTGTATGTACTGTAACAGGGGTCTTGGAAGCGGGATGGCTTCAAGGAGTCTATTCTGCACAGGTAGCAGAACTTGTAGCCCTTACCAGAGCATGTCAACTGTCTGCATTGATGAAAGTCACCATTTACACTGATAGTCAATACGGGTTTGGGATTGTGCATGACTTTGGACAACTATGGTCACAGAGAGGTTTCCTGACTTCTTCAGGATCCCCAGTGAAGAACGGGGAAAGGATAAGGGAATTGTTACACGCCATTCAAGTGCCAGCCGAAGTTGCAGTGGTAAAGTGCAGTGCTCATACGAAAGGACAGGACTATGTTTCTCTGGGAAATGCATATGCGGATCAAGTCGCAAGATTTTGTGCCTTGAACTGTATATTACTCAGGGATGATTGGAATACCATAAATGAGCCAGAACTCGAACCAGCTGAAGCATTTGCCTTGAAGGTCGTAGATACAATAGATGAATTAAAAGCATTACAAAATAATGTCAGGGAAGATGAGAGAGATTCCTGGATTAAATCACAATGTATAAAGAGACAAGACGAGTTATGGGTTTCACATGAGGGAAAATTTGTTTTGCCAAACAGTCTGTTATCACAGCTTGCACGGTTCTATCATGGGCAAGCTCACCTGGGGAGAGATGCCATGATAAGATTGTTCAAAATTGATTGGTTTAACCCCAGATTTCGTCAAGCTGCAGAAGCAGTTTGCCATCGATGTGTCACTTGCCAGCAGATGAACCCAGGAAAGGGAACAGTTGTGAACGCGAGCCACATTGGTAGGGCAAGCGGGCCTTTTAGTCGTATGCAGATGGACTTCATTGAGATGCCTGTGCATGGGGGTCTGAAATACGTGTTGGTGATTGTGTGCATTTTTTGTCACTGGATTGAGGCATACCCCACACGTAGAAATGACAGCCTTACAGTTGCCAAGCTATTGTTAAGAGAGTTAATACCACGTTTCGGATTCCCGATCTCTTTAGAAAAGTGACTGGCCTTTTGAAGAAGACGGTGTGAACATTGCGCTCGCTCAGCTTTGTAACCAAATTGCTAAATAGTTTTATTTTATAGGTGCTTCCAGCTCTCTGATTCTATATAGATCATGACGCAAAACAATAGAAAGAAATATTGTAAATATGTGTGTATAGGCTTGGTAATCACATGTGTAATAATAATAATGGCAATAGTGCTTGGAATGCATGGAAAGGGTGAGGATGAGAAAATAGATGCTTCTACTATTGCTCCTGTTACTGGCACTGAACTAACCGCATTGAAAAGACTAGCATTAGATGAGAGACTCTTGCACGATAAGAAGGAGCTTTCGTATAACGTTTTCTACCGCTTGCTAACAGAATATGTTGAGACTATGGATGCGAAAGATTGTTATGTGTGTACACAGATACCGACATCAGTGAAGGAAGGGGTGACATATCACCACATGCCTCTTACATACGGGATTACATGTAGTATAGTAATGTCTAGGTTTTATGGTCAAACTAACTTACAGTATTTTTACTCGAATTATGATGTTACCTTTGCATATGTTCCTATAATAGCGCAGCTAAGCCAGATTGCTAAAGATTGGGATGCTAAAATAATGAGGGAATTTTTCGAGCCAATGCAACCTTTTGAAACGGCTCACGCTCATAGGGAAAATCTTACCTGCTCGCTCTCTGCAGTAGAAATAAGCTTTTTAGATCGCACAGATGATAGAAGAGCACAAATAAAGGCGAAATTAGAAAAGGAGTTACATAAGAGGACTTCAGTAGATAATTATGATTTTGCTGCAATAAAGACACAAGGGAAAATAGCTTTAGATGCTTGGCATGTAGGGAAATTTTGTATATATCGAGGTGAATCTTATTATGATAATATTTTTGTAGGATCAAGTGAGTGTAAACATACGTTTATCTTTAAGGCCAAATGGACATTCATGATGAACGGACTTGACCCTGTCATTCCAGGTGTATATTACATTTGTGGGTATAATGCCTATTATCGTCTTCCAAAGGGATGGTGGGGGAGATGTTATTTGGGTACAGTGTTCCCAAAGGTTTATCAACTGGATGACCTATCGATGATTCAAAAGACACCTGGATCCCATCGTATCCAGAAAAGAGAGACCGCAGCTGCTGTGGTAGGAGATATATTTGGAGCCATGATTCCTTCATTGGGAGTTGTGCTGAATTCCATCAAGATAAGAAAGTTGTCTACTATAGTGGATAACATGTTGACAAAGTTTTCAGGTGCTATAATCCTGATAGTTGCTGAACTTGCAGCGGAAAGAGCTATGACTCTTCAAAATAGGCTTGCTTTAGACATTCTTTTAGCAAAGGATGGCGGTGTTTGCAAAATGCTTGGTGCGCGCCACTGTTGTACCTATATACCTGACAATAGTGTGAAGATTAAAACTATGCTTGCTAATCTAACAAAGGAAAGTGCAGATTTGAAGGAATTGAAAGAACCAGGAGTGTGGGAGAAGGTTGGAAAAGGAATTGCTTCAGTGGGACATTGGATTGGGGGAATTTGGAACAAAATATTGCTGAAAATAATAGAGGGGATATTAATAGTAATAATTTGCATATTTGGAATTTGGGGAATAAAAAGGGGAATAATAATGATTATGGAAAGAATTAAAAGAAGAAAAGAAGAGAAAATTATGAAAAGAATGGCAGAAGAATACAAAGCGCAAACTAGGGGAATTAAAAGGAAAAGGGAACTGACAGAATTTTAATGAAATAAAATTTGTGGGCGTGGTTTGGTGTGATGACTAGTAGTCATCAGAGGAGGGATTGATGAAGCAGAAAATGAAGGTTTTGATTTATTAACGCGTAAACGTAGTGTGAAATAATCATGTGTGACTTTAACCGAACTAATAAAGATTGTACGGGGACAAAATGTGCCCTCAGAGTAGTTTGCCAACATTTATAAGCGTGCTTTATATAACGTGATGTATTAGAACTGCACTAATCCGACATAATCGTAAACGTGTGCTATGATTTGCTTGTTTGAAATGCTTTAGCTTAGCATGACTTTAGCGGAGGCTTCGGCCTAGTGGCCTGGTCTCACGGTTTAGATGCTCGTATTTTTCCACTGTGCTAATAAACGTGTATTTTTGCTTGAAGCTGTACTTTTCCACAGAAACCGTTCACATGCTTATCTTAAGGTTTCGTGCCAGCCTGGCATATTTTCTCTTTACTCCAAGGTCGATCTGCAGGTGCGGACAATGGAAGCTCTGAAAGTGAGCTAATTGGTATACTATGTTGCAATTTGCGTACCCATCTCCAAGGATAATGTATGCTTAAGTAAAGGCTTGAGAACTGTCGTTTTTGATTGGACAATTTGAAGCTAACCTATGAACCCTCCAATGGAAGACCCTACTGGATTTGAACTGTTGTCTATAAAACCCAGGTGCACAAGGAGAAATTAGGCCATTATTGGACATCCCGCCATTTTGCAGACTTCGTAGCTATTATGGCCCACTTTGCTGCGACGCCATTTTGAAAGAGACTTTGATTCTTTCTCTAATCGAGAGAAAGAGACTTTAGATGATTCTTGCCCTAGAAACTTTAACTTTGATCCCTTTGCATGAAGTAGTAGTTTTACCTTGCCGCCGTGAGGCAATTGCCCCGTCCACCCCTGCCCCTTTTGCCCCGTCCTATGCTGATCGAAACGGTACCCATGATGACCGAAGAACGGTACCTGTGAGACGAAGACTTCCTTGTATGCTGATCGTAATTGGTAAATATGAAAGGAAATTGTAAAATTGCATTGTGTTTCTTTTAGGTAACCAACTGCTGATTTTGATAAGATCCCTAGTTAGGAGTTTTTTCTAAATTAATGTTGCTAAATTGTTTTTGCATGAAGTCCCACATGCCGATGCTAATTTGAGATTAGACGAGGATTCCATATGTCGCACGATGCAATTTGAGATCTTGTTATGCTGACTAAATGTATGCCATTAGTTCATTACAGATTATCGTATTAGTGATTTGCATTGCTATTATCGAATGCCTTGTGATTCAAATGCTACATAGATTGCACTTGTTCCGCCGTTATGGACAGTTATTAATGTTCATTTATGTTTATCATTTGGTGTTGAGACACATTTATATTGTGCTAGCTTTGTTAATATAGGGAAATAAAATTCACTAACTTTGAATAAACTGGTGTGGTTATTCCTGACTGAAAGGTCAGGGTTCGCCGAGATGTATTCTGCATTAATTGTCAAGTGTTATGTTGATCAAGGTATTGCCTATGTTCGTTATTGATTATTGATTTTGATGAAACTGATCGATTAAGAGTACAAAGAGTTCCCACTTAGTCAAAAGATTCATCGGCCTAAAGAGCGTCCGAACACAGGTAAATTATTACTACGGACCGCTCTATCAGGACTTAGAGTCCATTGTCCCAGTGAGGATGGAGGGAGGATTACAGCAATAACGTCCCAGGGAGAAGCAAAATGATACGGGCAAACATTGCAATTTAATCCTAGGTTTTCCCAAGGTATATATGAATTATATAGCTAAATTTGGAGATGGTTAATTATGGGCTGCTGCTAGATTACTTACGCTTCATTGTGCGTTTGATACTCACTGGCAATGCTCAGTGCTAAACTACTTATCCTCTCTTAAGCTGTTGATGTAACACAGGCCCCCGCAACCAATGCGGCAAAGGAAGGACCCCCACCCTTCACGGGGGTCCCAACCCTTCTATGGGCTTCCATTCAGCCCAAAACAAATGAACATCTTTGAAATATGGAAGATTCAGGGTCCCTCATTACATTCTGCAAGGGGCCTGATAATTTTGTGTTATGCTAATCTCTATAGCTCTTCTGCACCCTGGGGTAACAAAGTGCTAATTCTACTTTCTATTGTTGGGTTGTAAAGGGGCATCTTCTCTTGTGGCTTTGCTGTCTGCTCGCTATTCTTATTTCTCCTTAACAGCCTCAACTGTGTTCTTTAAAAACTTTAATAATCTTCTCAAACTTGCTTTTGCAAAGAAAACATATCAGGCGATCAGACTACTACCAATGTTTCCCCTGCACAGTTACAAAAAAACTCCTGTAATTACCAGCATATGTGTTAGTAATACTGCACATTTTCCTGTTGGTTTTCAGAAAGGGGTTTGGAATCTCTGACAGACTTTTCTTGCCAGGAGAATTTTGCAGTAATATTTCGCTGTTACATAGGGCAAACTATCTGCTGTAGCGTAAAGTATGGTAGACATGATTGCAGAAATCTTAACCCCGGACTTACCATCACTGCCATATTTTATAGGAAGTTTAACATTGGTAGATTTGTAGAATGGTTATTTTGGGGTGTTCTTTGCAGTAAAGTTGCGTATAGATTAGTGTCTTACCCTGCGTTTTTCCTGTGCATCTGTAATATACCTGAAGATCCAGAGTAGGTACTGGATGTATCCCAGTTTCTTAGGTGTTATCTTTTTGACTTGCTGGAATTGTAAATATTTAGGTGTTTTGTTTTCTAGTCTTGTTATATATATTGATTTTGGTCCCTTTATAACTTTGCACCCATTTGACATGCTTGAAACTTTGCAGACCTGCTGACCGTGCTTAATTTTGGGAGGTTTGAAAGTTTCACACTGTTTGGTCAAGGGGGTGCAAAGAAAAAAAGGGGTCCAAAAACGGGCTTCAAATCCAAAGAATTTTCCAAATACTTTTTCTCATAGCTCAATAACCGTCAGCTGGACTGTGGGGTACTGAAGGTAAGTAGAGTAAGTAAATATTCTGTTATCTGGTGTTTCAACATGGTGATATCTTGTAGCACAATACTACAAACAGTCTCAAGGAATCCCCCCAAAAACTAAAATACACTGCATATGTAAAGTATCAGATTTACTATGAACAACTGAAAGACCTATTTATGGTCACATACTATTGGAAATCTATAAACAAATACATAACGAAAAGAATACATCATAATCTCCATAAGTTTGCTTTGCATGCTGTATGGCTCACAAAATAAAACTGGGCCCAATAAGCCAAAAAAAAAATAATCTTCCTCATGTACTCCTGCACAACAAAATGAATTGGAAAAGTGGCCTATCAGTGAGCTACACAAGAACTTGATAATTGGCCATCCGGAAAAAAAAAACACTTAAATGTTATAACAACTATTATTGGCTTTCATTCACTTAGGGCTTCATGCATAGCACAATCCTTCAAAAGGAAGCAAAGAAGCCAAAAATCAGCTAGACTGTACATGTAGTGTTTCAGAATTACTACATGAACAACTAAAAGACACATTTGTTGTCACATGATTGTGTAAACCAATCAACAAATACCTAACAAATACAATAGACATAAAGAACAAAATCACATTAAATCTGATTGCCATTATAGTTCACTTTGCCAAAGATAGGAATTCCTGGAACATTACCTCTCTCATAACTGTCCACCCATTCGACAAATCATCACAAACCTTCTAAGACGACTACCATTTTCTACATTTTGAGATGGCTTTACCAGAAATGTTGCAGGATTATACATTATAGTCCAGATATGATGCTTTTTGGGTAGTGCAATTAAGTAGGGTAAGTATTCCTTAATATATGATACTTTTAAACTTAGTGATGTCATTTACTGCTGTGTTTTCTCATAATTTCACTAAATTTTGTGAAACAACTGCTGCACAAGGCTGTAAAGCTATTTAAAAATGCATTAAAAAATAAACAAATTTCCCTACTTCTTATCACTTTAATAACATATTAATAGGTAGCGACCTACTACTTACCTATTTCTAAGCCCGAACACTGAACAGAGCCAAAGTGTTGTAAAAACAATACAGGTGACTTTTCATTCTCAAAAAGAGCCGTTGCCCAATTATATACTGGCTTGCCATCGCCATGTACCACAGTATACTGCAAAGTTATCACAGTATACCATGGTCCAAAATATAACTGAGACCTAGCTGTAATATTGCAGTCCCCCTGCATCTTTCATGGTGTTGCAGGGGCAATGCAATACTAAAGTCAGGTTAACAAAGGAATACTAGGCCACCATGTGTGGTCATGCATTGACTGGTAAATCTGCACAAATGCAAGGCAGCACATTTCACTGTTTTGTGTTACTCTGTACACCATAATCTACATTGCTGCCAAATTTCACATACATCCATATGCCATGCCACTGTAGTCACTCCACTCTACTCCACTCCATGCAATTACACTGTATGCAACTCCACTGTATGCCACTCCAGTCTACATCGCATCACAGTACGCCACTCCACTGGACGTTATTCCAATATACGCTATAACACTCCATTCTACTGTATGCCAATATACTCTATTCTATTTGTCTGTATGCCACCCCACTCTACAAAGCTCCACTGTACGGTATTTCACTGTGTGCCACTCCACTGTATGCTACTACACTATGCGCCACTCCAGTGTATGCACTCCATTGTACACCACTTTATTCTATGGTATTCAATTGGACCCCACTTCAATGTACACCACTCCACTTTATGCTATCACACTCTACCCCATGTCACTGTACACCACTCTAGTCAACACCACTTCAATATATGCCATTCCACTGTATGCCACTCTACTATGCACTACTATGCACTATTACACTCTACACCACTGTACAACACTCCACTCTACACCACCCCAATCCATGCTATTACACTGTACACAACTCCACTCTACACCAGTCCACTCTACGCTAGCACACTGTATGCAACTCTACCCTCCGCCTCTTCAGTGTATGCCA
Organism: Pleurodeles waltl; assembly: GCF_031143425.1. Classification (NCBI taxonomy): domain Eukaryota; kingdom Metazoa; phylum Chordata; class Amphibia; order Caudata; family Salamandridae; genus Pleurodeles; species Pleurodeles waltl. Next base: position 1,537,709,239 of record NC_090440.1, on the reverse strand, counting down.
CTCCACTGTGTGCCACTCTGCTATCTGTATGCTACCTCAGAATATGCTATTTCACTGTATGCCATGCCACTCTATGCTATTCCACTGTGTGCACTCCACTGTACGCTACTCCACTCTACGCCTGCCCAGTGAATGGCACTCCACTCTATGCCACTTCATTCTACACTATATGATTGGACCGCACTCCAATGTATGGCACTCTACTGTATGTTAGTGCACTCCACCCCAGGCCACTGTATGCCACTCCAGTCTCCTTTCTATGCCATTCCACTATACGCTACTTAACAAATACACTATCATACCCTACACCACTCCACTATACAACAGTTCACACTACACCACTCCACTCTACATTATTACTCTGTCCACAACTCCAATCAACACCAGCCCACTCTATGCTATTGCACTGTATGCAACTCCAATCTACCCCTTTTCAGTGTGTGCCACTTCACTGTATGCCACTCTGCTAAATGCTAATCCAGTATATGCTATTCCACTCTACGCAATTTCACTGTATGCCACTCCACTCTATGCTATTCTATTGTATGCCACTCCACTGCATGCTGACCCACTCCACTCAATTCTATGCTAGTCCATTGGATGCCACGCCACTCTACAAAGTGCTATTTCACTGTACCCCACTCCACTGTACACTACTCCAGTCTGCACCTCTTCACTATATGCCACTCCACTTCATGCTGTTCTCCTCTACGCTATTCCACTCTGTGCTATACTACTCTATGCCACTCCACTGTAGTCCACACTAAGCTATTCCCCTGTGCTCTACTCCAATCTATGCTATCACATTGTACTCAACTTCAGTCTTTGCCCTCTACTGTATGGTATTCCATTTGACCCCACTCCACTGTATGTTACTTCAATGCATGCTATTACACTCTAACCCACCCACCGCACAATACACCACTCCAGTCTAAACTATTTCACTATACCCCCCTCCACTGTACGCTACTAAACCATGGCCCTCATTATGACATTGGCGGTAAATCCCACTTACCACCATGCTGACTGGCACCAACATACTGTCACAGTGGCGGATATCCGTTCACCATATTATGACACACACACCAATCCGTCACTATTCAGCCACATACACAAATCAGCCAGTCCAAAGGTCAGTGATAAAGTGGCAGTATCAAAACCCACACCGTTACGCCAACAGAACTATACCCACCACATTATGACCCACGAATCACCATTGCGGACATTCAATGGTGGTAAACTATTGGCAGTACACACCGTCACGCTCAAAATACACACACACATACAAAACAACCCCACATTGGACAATTCAAACAACACACACCTGACAACCATACACACACCACACCCACACCATTATAAAACACACACCCACATAAACCCACAACCCCTTATGACTACAAACCATTGGCACAAGACAGACACCAAGAACACAGACAAAACCAGAGCCACACACTACTTACACCCATACACCACTCACGCACCCCACATCACACACCCCAGCACATCACCCTACACACCTCACACAACACCCATGGCACCACAAAGATACCCCCGATTCACAGAGGAGGAGCTAAGGGTCATTATGGATGAAATCATCAGGGTAGAACCACAGCTATTTTGAGCACAGGTGCAGCAGATATCAATAGCTAGGAAGATGGAACTATGGCGGAGAATCGTGGACAGGGTCAACACCGTGGGACAGCACCCAAGAACTAGGGATGACATCAGGAAAGGTGGAACTACGTATGGGGGAAGGTAGGTTCCATTGCAGTAAGACACCAAATCGCTGTACAGAGGACTGGCGGTGGACCCCCTCCTTCTCCCCCACAACTAACAACATGGGAGGTGCAAGTCTTGGCAATCATGCATCCTGAGGGCCTGGCCGGAAAGGAGGAGGACTAGACTCTGGTAAGTCAACTCTCTACTACTACTACCCCCATACCTGCATGCCATCACATACCCTCACCCACACCCTCACTAGCATCACTCCACCACTTCCCACACACCCCACCATCACATCTCACTTATCCCAATTCCAAGCCCTGCATGCCATACCAATGCATGGTCACCACTCACAGACATGCATGGACACCTATCACTAAAGCATGCACACTAGAGAGAATCAGCCAACCCACCATATACCAACTTACACAAGTGAAAGCTATAAGAGCAAATACAAAGGTACCCCAGCCAATGTCAGTGGAGAGGAGGTGCCAGCAATATCCAGTCCCCCCACAGAAGAGGCCCAAACTGATGACAGCAACTCTAGTCTTCTGGATCTGGAAGACCAACTGGCCCATCAGGGACCTCTGGACAGCCGGTTACCCAGGCCCAGTCACACACCACCACAGAGCCTCCCAATCAGGAAACACCACCACAGCACCCACCCGGCATACCCACACCTCTTTCCCCAGGACATGTCAATCAGCAGTGTGTCCAGAGATCCTGGGAGCATATCAGCATTCCCAGGATATGATGGGCCAGGTCCGGGACAATGTGCAGGAGAACAGGCGGCTGCAGGAGGGACAACTACGGGGATCAGGGAGGACTTGCAGAGCATTAACAACACCCTGATCTCCATTGCAGGGGTGCCGGCAGACATGGCCAACATTATGAGGGAGGCAGCGTCACACCAGCGGGCCCCTGTCACTAGCCAGATAACTGAACAGCCTTCCACCTCCGCTAGTGGCCAGGAGGCCCCACCACAGGACCAACAGGCCACCAGCACCCCTGCAGAAGGTGAACCACCCCTCAAACGTTCCCTGTGATCCCGCCAGAAGCCAGTGACACTTGACAAGACCCCGACAGGAAATTAGACTCTCCTTATTGTCACCCTTGTTTCCCACTCGTCACCCTGTCCACCTTGAACTGCCATTGCTCCCCTTCCTATGTCCCCTTTGACAATGCACCTGTGCCACAAATAGACAGGAACTGTACCCTGGAATTTCCTCCATCATCACCCCATCCCATTGCACTTGCCCCTCCATAATTTAGCACTTCAATAAACTCCCTTGGAAAGAAAAAGAATTTTGGAATATGTCAAGTGTACATTCATTTCAACAGGTACAGACATTGCAATTCAACTGTACAGAAAATTAGCATAGGTGTATGACCTGTAGCTTGCTGCAGTGATCACACCAGGAACATATGTGAGGTCACCAACATCTGTAAAATGAATTGCCAAAGGGTACTCTAAGTGGGCATAGAAGAGGGAAATAACAGCATGCCAGTGCCAAAGATATTCCAAAAAAATTAATTGAAATGTGAAGTAACACTGTCTTACCTGTGTGTCATTGGAAGTACTGTCTGATGACTGATGTTCTGTTGTCCTCATGCTTATCCTCTGCCTCCTCATCCTCACTTTCCACAGGGTCCACTGCTGCCACACGGGCATCTCCAGCCTCCTCCTCCTGCAGAAAAGGCACATGGCATCTCAGGGCCACTATAATCTGGCAGACCTTCTTGGGTGAGTAGCACAGAAATCCACCTGTTAGATGGAGGCACCGGAACCTGGCCTTCTGGAGGCCAAAGGTCCTTTCTATTATCCTTCTAGTTCACCCACGTCCCTCATTATAACATTCTTCTGCCCTTGTCCTGGCATTCCTCACAGGGGTCAGCAACCATGATAAGTTTGGGTAACCAGAGTCACCTGAAATATTGAGGGAAACATTTAGCCACTCCCTCTCCTATATGGCCCACACCATACCCATACACCAACATATACTGGGTGGGGACCAGGGCTCACCTATTATCCACACCCTGTGCCTCTGTAGTTGGGCCATCACATTTGGAATGCTGCTATTCCTCAGGATAAAGGCTTTATGCACCGACCCAGGATACTTAGCAGTGACGTGCAAGATGTACTGGTCCGCCAAGCACACCATCTGTACATTCATATGATATCTGAACACCTGTTCATTTTGACAGGGGGGCGGGACAAATGCAATATGTGTTCCAACAATCGTCCCAATTATGTTGGGGTATGTCCCATTGCATAGAACTCGGCCTTCACTGTGGCCAACAATGTAGCTGCACATGTGTTTAATCAGGGTAGACTACACTCTGGTCAGCACTATTGAGAAAATTGGCTGTGACATTCCTGCTGCCAAGCCTACTGTCACTTGGAAAGAACCAGTTGCCAGGAAATGGAGCACTGATAGAACTTGCACAAGAGGGGGGATCCCAGTGGGGTGACAGATAGCAGATATCAGGCCAGGCTCAAATTGGCCACACAGCTTTGTGATTGTAGCCCTGTCAAGTCTATAGGTGATGATGATGTGCATGTCCTCCATTGTTGCCAAGTCCACCAGGGGTCTGTACACGGGAGTATGCCTCCATCTCCTATTTATCTGCAGCAGTAGCAATCTATGGGGCAAAAGAGTGAGGAACCGGTCACAAAATGAACAATGGGGTTACAACAGAACTGTGCATGCTGTTAACTTGTAATGGGTAAGTGTGACTAGTATAGTATGTCCAATTTCCAACAGTGATGCAGCAAATATCCATGGCTTGCTCCCCATCAACCCTGAAATGGCATCTGCCTGTCCTGTATGGAGGGACAGATGGAAGTGAGGTAATCCTGCTGACGGTGTGCACCGTTGCGGCAGGCGGTCAGGAACTGCTGTGCAACTGCTCATTTGGTAACATTGGGCCCTATCGGGTACAGTGGCCAATGGGGATCTATGCAGGCGATGATGGTATGCACCGCGGCGGACGTGACTGCCATTTTCTGTCTGATTCCTCATTTTTTACCTGATCATCCACAGGAGAGGACCTACACTGCATGTGTTGGTGTGACCTGTGTCTGGAACCCACCATGGCCTGTGTGACTGGGGAAAGGGCCCCTGCCTTCACTTCGGTGGAGTTGCAGAGACTGGTGGATGGAGTCCTACCCCAGTACGGACTGCTGTATGGGCCTCCAGACCAACAGGTGAGTACACATTGGGCACAATTCATATGGCATGAATGCATGGAGTGGTGTGTGTGAAGTCCTCATGTAAGAGTGGTGGGTGGAAGTCCTCTAGGCAGTGTACAGGTTGTGTGCTGGGATATGTGTGTGCCAATGGTGAGGAAAACAGGTATGGGGGGCCATATGTGTAACAGGTTGGACTTATTGTCTAATGGTTTATCCCTGTGTGTATTGCCTCTGCAGGTCAGCACCCATCAAAAGAAGGGAATATGTGTGCTATCGCAAGGAAGTGTGTACCATGGGGGGTCTATGGCAGGCAGAGCACCCACTGTCGGAAACGGTGGGAGGACCTGAGACACTGGGCACGGAAGACGACGGAGGCCCAGCTGGGGATGGCCTCCCAACAAGGAAGGGGTGCCCATCGAACCCTGACCCCCCCGATGGCCTGCATAATGGCGGTGGCCTATCCTGAGCTGGATGGGTGCTTGAGGGCATCACAGCAGCCACAAGGTGGTGATTACAGTGCCCATCATTACAACTTACGTATGGTAGGGTGGTATCCGGGTGAGGGATGTGTCAGTGGGTGCTCCTAGGTCAGCCCTAACATTGCAGCATAGGTCTACTGATGGCTAGGGTGCAGAAGGGCAAATTTAGCCACCTAGCTCGTAGGCATCCACTACTGGTCCGGGCTGCGTGGGTCCCAAGTTTGCTGCACTTGGCAGTGTGTACCCCTCCCCATGCCTTGGAGGCATGCTATTTCTCTGGTAGTGCAATGCATATTGCGTAGGCCTGTTCCCTGTGTGTGAGGGTGCTTTGTACACCAATGGTGGTGTTGGTGCAGGCATTGACCCAGTGTGTCCTTTGTCTCTCTTCCCCTTTTTCTTGTTTTGTCATCCTGCCCTTATGTGTATTAGCATAATCTGGCGGAGGAGCAGAGGCACCAGTGACGGAGGGAGCTGCATCCCACAGGACCCAGGAGGCAGAGTCCACCGACGCTGAGGGCACCAGTGGGACGGAGGACGAGAGGAGCACCACGGCTTAGACTGGAGGGGACAGTTCTGCCACAGATACCTCGTCCGATGGAAGCTCCCTGGTGGTGGCGGGCACCTGTGTGACCACCCCAGCTACAGGTACCACCACCACCTCCATACCAGCACTGCCCTCCCAGCAGCCCCTCATCATGTTGCCCGTGCCCGCTCACCCAGGAGGGTGGGCATCTCCTTTGCCCCAGGCACCTCAGGCCCTGCCCCAGTGAGCCCTGCTGCCCTGAGTGAGGAGGCTATTGAACTCCTGAGATCCATCTCTGTAGTGCAGTCAACCATTGTAAATGCCATCCAGGGGCTGGCAGCACAGATGCAATAAACTAATGCATTCCTGGAGGGCAGTCAACTGGCTTGGCAGCCCAACAGAGAACGATCCGGGCTCTGGCCTCCTCGCTGATGGCAGCCATTGTCTCTGTTTCCACACTCCCCCTCCAACTTCCTCTTCCCAGTCCCCCTCTCCTCAACCGCAACCCATCCCAAGCACACAGGAATATGAGCATGCACTCAAGACAACACCCAAGAGTGTTTCAGGCAAACAGAAGCACCACATTTCATCCCACAGACACGCACACAAACACCATCCAGATGCAGACATACCAACATCCACTTTTCCACTGTTTCCCCCTCCATCTCCTCCTCCACCTCCAGTTCTGTCCACACTCACACCTGCATGCACTACATCATTATCCACTACCAGCATTACCACCGCACCAAGCAGCACTGGCAGACACCTCCACAACAGCCATGCACACATCCCCTGTGTTCTCTTCCACTGTGTCTGCCCCCCCTCCTAAGGTACACAAACGCAAGCACTCAGACACCCAACAGCCATCCACCTCACAACAGCATCCAGCCCATGCACCTGCACCCAAAATCAGAAGACAGACACCTCCAACAACCACTCCCTCTTCCTTCACTCCCAAACCTTCTCCCTCATCCCACCCCAGTGTCCCTAAAAACTGTTCCTATCCACCACTGCCCTCTTCCCTACCCCTCCCCCCATACTGCACATCTGGCCAGGGTGGGAAGAACCCAGCCAAGCACCTCGGTCGCCCAGTCTACGGGCCCAGTCGTCACCACATCCACTCATGGCACATGTCCTGAGGGTGAAGGAGCCTGCCCAAGCTGCTGCCAAGAAGGGAAAGGAGCCTGACCAAGCTGCTGCCAAGAAGGAAGAGGAGCCTACCCAAGCTGCTGCCAAGAAGGGAAAGGAGCCTGCCCAAGCTGCTGCCAAGAAGGGAAAGGAGCCCGCACCAGCAGGCAGGCAGAGCAATGGGCCTGGGGAAGGAACTGTGATGGAGCCCCCACTAACAACCATGGTTGTGCAGCCGTCCAAGGTTGCAGGGGATGGGCCGATGCCTCCCCCCCAGCAGCACCACCACCACCTCCAGTGAGCAGCCGTCCGAGGTTGCAAGGGATGGGCAGGAGATCCCCCCCAGTAGCAGCACCACCACCTCCAGTGAGCAGCCGTCTGAGGTTTCAGGGGATGGTCAGGAACCTCCCCCCCTGCAGCACCACCACCCCCAGTGAGCAGCTGTCCGAGGGTGCAGGGGATGGGCAGGTGCCGCCCCCGGCAGCATCACCACCTCCCATGAGCAGCCGTCCGAGGTTGCAGGGGATGGGCAGGAGCCTCCCCCCCAGCAGCACCACCACCTCCAGTGAGTGGCCAGTGGATGGACAGGGGCCTCCCCACACTAGCAGCAGCACCACCACTGAGCAGCCATCAACGCCGACAGGCGGTATGTAATCCTGCCTCCTTGGGCTGCTGTGCGGACTGCCTCCTGCAAATCCAGTGGCTATGACACCCACCTGAGAGACTGTGACCTTGTACTCTCCAGGATCAAGAGCACAGGGCACGATGCCCCCTCCAGAACAAGTGGGGAAGGCATCCACCTACCCCAGACTCCCCAGGATCAAGAGCACATGGCACGATGGCCCCTCCAGAACCAGTGGGTAAGACACCGACCTACCCAAGACACCCCAGGATCAAGAGCACAGGGCACGATGCCCCCTCCACAACCTGTGGGTAAGACACCCACCCAACCCATACTCCCCAGGACCAAGAGCACAGGGCATGTTGCTCCATCCAGAGCAAGTGGGCAAGTCACCCACTGGGGTGAGGACTAGGGTCCGTGGCGCTGGGTACAGTCCAGGTGCTGACAGGCACAGATAGGCATTCCTTTGGCATGCCTTTGGCACCCTATATCTGTAAATATAGATATGTGAATATGTATTATATATATATACATATATGTATCTACACATATATATACATATATGTATATATATGTTTATATATATATATTTATATATATATATATATATATATATATATATATATATATATATATATCACTGAAAAAAACTAACATTAAAGTTACATTATGAAACAACATGGGGGAGAAGCACTCTTTCAATTGCAGTCTAGTTACTTACATCCAAAAGAAAGGAGATCTAGTATCACCCACCAAACCAATACAAAATCCTCCACTTAATTAGACCAAAACACAGCCAACACATTTCGGGGGTGATTCTGACCCCGGCGGTACAAGACCGCCTGGGCCAGGGTCGGCGGGAGCACCGCCGACAGGCCGGCGGTGCCCTGCAGGGCATTCTGACCGCGGCGGTTCAGCCGCGGTCAGAAGAGGCAAACCGGCGGTCTCCCGCCAGTTTACCGCTGCCCTTAGAATCCCCCATGGCGGCGCAGCTTGCTGCGCCGCCATGGGGGATTCTGACACCCCCTACCGCCATCCTGTTCCTGGCGGTTCGCCCGCCAGGAACAGGATGGCGGTAGGGGGTGCCGCGGGGCCCCTGGGGGCCCCTGCCGTGCCCATGCCAATGGCATGTGCACGGCAGGGGCCCCCGTAAGAGGGCCCCGCAAAGTATTTCAGTGTCTGCTAAGCAGACACTGAAATACGCGACGGGTGCAAACTGCACCCGTCGCACCCCTGCAACTACGCCGGCTCAATTCTGAGCCGGCGTCCTCGTTGCAGGGGCATTTCCTCTGGGCTGGCGGGCGCTCTTTTGGAGAGCGCCCGCCGGCCCAGAGGAAATGTCTAAATGGCCGCTGCGGTCTTTTGACCGCGGTGCGGTCATTCAGCGGCGGTACCTTGGCGGACGGCCTCCGCCGTCCGCCAGGGTCAAAATCAGGCCCTTCATCTCTAAATGTTGAGACTTCTTCAGGGCAGATGTTGCAACTAATATATATAGAGAATAGACAAGTAGGTAGCATAAAGCCATAGATGGTATAACAGCACCCTCCATGTGTGCACAATGAGGATGCCCCTATGTCCGCTATGGCATTATGCTGGGATTTGTGATCTCAAAAGTGGGAGATATTACACTGTAGAAAAGTATTGGCAAAACGCATGTTCCATACGACCTGTTCACATTACTTGTACCTTTTACTCAGGAAAATGACATTGAACTACCTACTGGGCTATTGTTGTTACATCTGTAAATTTTACAGTGTGTTTCTGGACGGTTAGCCCTGGGAGAGGAGCACCTTTGTGTGGGAACTATACCGAGTGCGGTGAAGTTAACAATAACTGTTTTTTTCTGCTCTTGTGAATTAAAGTGACAATATAGTTAAGGAGAAAATGTCAGCTAAAACATAAGGGCTGATTACAACTTCGGCGGAGAGGATTAGTCTGCCCCAAATGTGACAGATATCCCGCCCGCCGTATTATGAGTTCCATAGGATATAATGGACTCGTAATTCAGTGGGCGGGATATCCGTCACATTTGGGACGGAGTAATTCCCTCTGCCGAAGTCGTAATCTGGCCCTTATTGTTTTGAAGTAAAAAAAATTCTTATATTCACCTTATGTAGTTAACTGACATAACTATAACTCACAGTCCCACCATGCACATTTTTGTCATCAATGATGTTATTTCCAGTCCTGCCACGTGCCAGGCATCATTGGCTAGACTAACTCGTTTCAGTGTCTGACCCCCCATCACTGCACCCAAAATGCATTAGTCACGCAAATTACCTATCCCTATTACACCTCTGCCAGCATCTTTACATGATGCTCGAAGTGCCCAAGGCGCAAGTTCTTGTCTGTTGATGTTAGGCTGCTATGTGGCCCAGGTCGTTCGAAAGAGGTCGGAGAAAGGTTAGGTTGCCATGGGAACAGAGAGGCTTGTTATATCTTCTTGCTGCTTCTGCCTACGACTAGGCAAGCCCCTCATCACCCTTTCTCTGAAATTGAGGCTCATGGCATTACAGGAAGTGAGCCCTCGGTTACAGTGTTGACGCCTTTGCATGGCATGGGAAATTTTAATCTGCCCAGTAATTTATTTTGAAAGTTTCCAGTGGTGTTAGGAGTTAGGATACTGTCTGAGGTAGATCCAGGCGTATTGAGTTCACGCTTGGAACTACTTCAGACTGACCCAGAGGACGGAGAAGGGAAATGGAAGGATGGTTGTAGATGTGCTGCCACTGCCAAAATCTGAGAAAGCAAGGTAGTCATACGAGATGTATATTATGCCAATCTGCATTTCTAAGTATTCATATTACTGTAAACTAATGCTGCCATTGCATGACTGGCAGAACACAGCGAGCGTTGTCTGGGTTTTTATTTGGTGTATAGTTTGTAGCAGCAGGGCACCTGTTCTGAAGCATTTTCAAGCCCATTAAATTGCATGAAAGGGATTAATTTCAAGAGTCTGTCTCACTACATGGTCATAACTGCTTTGTTTTGCTCATAGTAAAGTGCTACTTAGAAGGTCAAACATACATTAAAATGCCACACATGAGCGCACTGGAGATACAGAAATGTTACACGAGCAATCTGAAAACTTGGCAGCTATGCATTTCAGCAGTCTCAGTGATGTTATCAATGATGTCATAGAACACGTTAAGAGTAATATAATATTTGAGGTCATAAGCAGTATATGATGAGAGCACAAGTCATAGTTACTTCAGTTAAATATAATTTGTTAATTTCTGTATTTTGTTGTAGTGTAAAACCTTAGGTTTTAACTTAAATGTAACATCACTTTAACCTTTGTTTTTTTTTCAGAGAATTACTGAAGTTTTTTTTTAAATGTAAAGTAAGATGTTAATACAATAACTAACTATCCTGTCACTTAAGCATCTTTTTAGTGAATTTCTAAGGTTTTTTTTTACACCAAGTAACAATATAAAGGCGGTCATTACAACCTTGGCGGACGGTGATAAAGCGGCGGTAAGACCGCCAACAGGCCGGCGGAAAGAATGTGCAATTATGACCGTGGCGGAAACCGCCAACAAAGACAGCCACTTTAACACTCGACCGCCACGGCGGTACAAACAAACAGCTTGGCAGTCACCGCCAACAGACAGGCAGAGGACAATATATCGCCGACAGTATCACAAGAGGCCAATCCGCCACCTTTTCCGGGGCGGATTCACTGCGGATAAAAACACGGCGGAAACTGGAATACCCATTAAAAAAAACGCTCACCTCTACACACCCCATGAGGAACGAGGATGCCATGGATCCGGAACTCCAAATTCTACCTGCAATAGTCTTCCTGCTCCTCTACCAGGAGCACGAATGCCGGCGGCAAAGACAACGGTGAGTACTGCACCTACGACACAGGGGAGGGGGGAGGGAAAAAACAGGGACATACACATGCAACACCCCCACCCTCACCCACTACAACACACACACTAATGCATATCAATACATCACAGTTACACCCTCCAAACCCCCTGGAAGAATGCAAAGACAATAGAAAATCAGTGTAACCATTGTAATAAATTAAAAGCAAGTAGGCAGAAATATATATATACACCATGTACAAAATATATACCAAGCATAGTAGTCCAGGTAGTGCTCTCATAAAGTCCGTGGAACACTGGGACCACACGGTATGGGCGAAGCCCACACAAGATCCCGACCATGATGGAGAGAACACTGCAGGGGCATCAGAGAGCAACTAAACAGGCACCTCAGGGGGAGGGAAAGGGGGGAGCACCTCAGCCGGTTGAGTGCACGACGACAAATCCACGAGGGGGCCACATGCCCACTGTTCTATCCTGGGGAGTGCAAAGCCACAGTCTCTCAAGTCTCTACAGTGGATGGTTTCCCCACTGTTCAATCCTGGGGAGTGCAAAGCCACAGTCTCTCAAGTCTCTACAGTGGGTGGTTTGCCCACTGTTCAGTCCTGGGGAGTGCAAAGCCACAGTCTCTACAGTGGCGGTTTGCCCACTGTTCAATCCTGGGGAGGGAAAGCCAGTCTCTCAAGTGGATGACAGTCTCCACTGGTTCTGGAGGGGCCATGGTGCCCAGAGTGCTTCATCATGCTAAGGACAGAGGTAGTGTATGACTTTCTCCACGGGTTCTGGAGGGAGCTTTTTGCCCAGAGTGCTTCATCCTGCCAAGGACAGAGGTAGTGGATGTGATACTCCACTGGCTCTGGAGGGGGCATTGTGCCCAGAGTGCTTCATCCTGCTGGGGACAGAGGTAGTGGATGACAGTCTCCACTGGTTCTGGAGGGGGCTTTGTGCCCAGAGTGCTTCATCCTGCTAAGGACAGAGGTAGTGGATGAATTTCTCCACTGGTTCTGGAGGGGGCTTTGTGCCCAGAGTGCTTCATCCTGCTAAGGACAGAGGTAGTGGATGTGATACTCCACTGGTTCTAGAGAGGGCTTTGAGCCCAGAGTGCTTCATTCTGCTAAGGACAGAGGTAGTGGATGACTTTCTCCACTGGTTCTGGAGGGGGCTTTGTGCCCAGAGTGCTTCATCCTGCTAAGGACAGAGGTAGAGGATGTGATACTCCACTGGTTCTGGAGGGGGCTTTGTGCCCAGAGTGCTTCATCCTGCTAAGGACAGAGGTAGTGGATGACAGTCTCCACTGGTTCTGGAGGGGGCTTTGTGCCCAGAGTGCTTCATCCTGCTAAGGACAGAGGTAGTGGATGACTTTCTCCACTGGTTCTGGAGGGGGCTTTGTGCCCAGAGTGCATCATTCACCCCGTGATGGACTCAGTTGCATCAGTGCCCTTGCCGCTCATGGGCCAGCGGTGCTTGAGACGGCGGTGCCCTGTTTAGCGGTGCTTGAGACGGCGGTGCCCTGTTCAGCTGTGCTTGAGATGGTGGTGCCCTGTTTAGCGGTGCTTGAGACAGCGGTGTCCTGTTCAGCGGTGCTTGAGACGGCGGTGCCCTGTTCAGCGGTGCTTAAGACGGCGGTGCCCTGTGCAGCGGTGCTAGAGACGGCGGTGCCCTGTTCAGCGGTGCTTGAGATGGCGGTGCCCTGTACAGCAGTGCTTGAGGCGGCGGTCTCCATTGCAGGGACTCAGCTGCTGGTGGTCCTTCATGGCCCAGCGGGGCTTTTGCTGCTGGTCCTTCATGGCCCAGTGGGGCTTGTGCTGGCGGTGGCCTCCTGGGCAGCTGGGCCTGTGATGGCGGTGGCCTCCTGGGCAGCTGGGCCTGTGCTGGCGGTGGCCTCCTGGGTAGCTGGGCCTGTGCTGGCGGTGGCCTCCTGGGCAGCTGGATTTGTGCTGGCCTCCTGGGCAGCTGGGCTTGTGCTGGTGGGCCGGTCCTGGGCAGGTGGGCTGGTGCTGGCGGTCCTGTGCTGGGCAGCTGGGCTGGTGCTGGCGGTCCTGTCCTGGGCAGGTGGGCTGGTGCTGGAGGTCCTGTCCTGGGCAGCTGGGCTTGTGCTGGCTGTCCTGTCCTGGGCAGCTGGGCTTGTGCTGGCGGTCCTGTCCTGGGAAGCTGGGCTGGTGCTGGAGGTGGCCTCCTGGGCAGCAGGGATGATGGCGGTCTTCTCCGCCGTGCTGCTCTTCCCAGACTTGCCGGCTTTCTTGTGGCCCTTCCCCACCTTGGAAGGTGTCACAGCTGACTCCACCCTCCCACCGGGACCCCTGGGAACGTCTTTGGTGGCTGGAGTCTTCCCCCTCTTCCGCTGGGCACTGGCCAACTTCTGATGCTTCACAGGTCTGTGCTGTGGCTCCGTGCCACAGTGGCTGCCCTGGTGGCCGGTGCACTCCAGATTCCGGTGACTACAGGCACCACCGGTCCCGGAGATGTTGTGGCTGAGGTGCTAGTCCGGGACCTATGAGACGGACAGGGTGGGGGAGGTGTGGGAAAGAGGTCAAGGTTGGACAGGAAAAGATTTTTGACACACTGGGACGGGTAGCTGGAGGGAGTTTGAGAGTGGAGGAAGTGGTGGTGGTTGTAGGAGGTCTTCGTTTGCTGACTTTGGGTGAAATTGCATGCGCTGGAGGCTGTTTTGAGGTGGATGGCTGTTGGGTGGGTGTGTGCTTGCGTTTGTGTATCTTGGGAGGTGGTGTCACAGATACACTGGGAGAGGACACAGGGGACGTGTGAATGGTAGTGGGGTGGTGAGTGCATGTGAGCGGGGTGTGGTGGTGGGTGTGCTGGAGAGGGACGTAGTGGCTGTAGAGGTAGTGTATGCAGGTGTGAGTGTAGATGTGACAGGGAGGGAGGAGGGCGACGAGGAGGAGGGGGACACAGTGGAGGCAGTGGATGTTGGTGTGTCTGCATGTGTGTGATGCTTGCGTGAGTGCCTGTGGGATGTGTGGTGCTTATGTTTGCCTGAGCTTCCCTTGTGTGTTGTTGTGTGTGCATGCTGGTCTGTAGGTGTGCTTGGGATAGGCTGAGGTACAGGGGATTGGAGGAAGTTGGAGGGGGGAGGCTAGACACAGGGACAATGGCTGCCATCAGTGCTGAGGCCAGAGTCTGAAAAGCTTGCTGAATGGCCGCCTGACCAGAAGGAATGCATTTGTTTGTTGCAACTGCCTTTCTACACCCTGGATGGCATTCAAAATGGTAGACTGCCCAACAGTGAAGGACCTGAGGAGGTCAATGGCCTCCTCACTGAGGGCAGGAGGGGTGACTGGGGCAGGGCCTGAGGTGCCTGGGGCGAAGGTGATGCCCACCCTCCCGGGTGAGAGGGCACGGGCGAAGGCTGAGGGGCTGCTGGGAGGGCGGTGCTGGAAGGGGTGGTGGCTGCTGTGCCTGTAGATGGGGGTGGCACAGATGTTGCCACCACCACAAGGGAGCTCCCATCAGAGGACAAGTCTGTGTCACTGGTCTCAGCTCCTGTCCCAGCCGTGAAGCTCCCCTCGCACTCCGTCCCACTGGTGAAGTCCGAGTCCGTAGTGTGGCCCTCCATGGCCATGTGGGATGCAGCCCCCTGGTGCTCCGGTGCCACTGCTAATGCACACAAGAACAGGGAGACCACAAAAAGGGGGGGGGGCGACAGAAGAAAGACATGTTGAGTGCATTGATTACCACTACCGTTGGCGGACACGACAGACACAGAAGCCCCCTTCACTACGCTGCGGTCTTGGGCTCCACTGTTCAATTCCTGGGAAATGGCCAACAAGGCTATGGATGACATCTGCACACATAGATGACACAGGGGCATGACTAGGTGTACTTGGCACTCTACAGAGGTGGGGTGGGTTGCCACATGGCCTGCCTTACGAAGGGACCTTGCCTACGGAAGTCGCCCTGGCCTAGGGAAACCCACAGCCCACCTCCCCCACTCAGACCCCTCCACTGCGTGCAAAGTCAGCAGAATGAGAGTGTACTCAACCCCTTGTTGCTGCTGTGATGCCCTCAAGCGCCCATCTAACTTCGCGTAGGCCACCGCCAGGATCCTGAACATAAGTGGGGTCATGGTGCGACGGGCACCCCTCCCACGTTGGGAGGCTATCCCCAGCTGAGCCTCTGCCGTCTTCTTGCTCCAGCGGCGAATGTCCTTCCATCTTTTCCGGCAGTGGGTGCTCCGTCTGTGGTAGACCCCCAGGGTCCGGACGTCCTTGGCGATGGCACGCCAAATATGTTTTTTCTGGTGGGCGCTGACCTACATGAAATGTACAGGGGGAAGAGTAAGTTATTACCAACTGCACCGTCAAAGTGATTGGCCCCCATCCCTACCCTTGCCATGTGGCACATGCATTCACCGTTGTTTCATGCACGCCGCACTCTGCCCCCTTCCTTCTTAAATCCAGCCCTCTCCACACAGGCATAGCCCATACATCATGATCCCTGTGTACTTACCTGTTTGTCTGGAGGACCGTAGAGTAGCGTGTACTGGGGGAGGACCCCATCCACGAGTTTCTCCAACTCCTCCGATGTGAAGGCAGGGGCTCTTTCCCCAGACACTCGAGCCATTGTCTCTTCCAGACCGAGGTCACAGCAGCACTAGCAGTGTAGGTCCTCTCCTGTCGAAGATCAGGTATCGAGTGATTGAACAGATAGAAAATGGCAGTCACGTCCGTGGCAGTGCATACCGTCACCGCCGGCATACATTGTCATTGGCTCCTGGGACCCATAGGGTCCAATGTTAACCAATGCTGCATTGCACTGCGGTCTTCAACCGCCTACCGCGACGGTGTACAACGTCAACGCAGTTACCTCACATCCCATTGTCCCACTTTAGAGGTCAGGCAGCCGCCATTTCAGGGGCCCACATGGCTTCATTTTCAACTGCGTCACACATACCTAGGCCTAGACTCAACACACATACAGGCCACTTTTTGTGTATGAATGGTGTTCTGTGTAAACTGTGGGTACGTACCTCTGAGTTGTTTGACTCTGCGCTCGCTGTTGTCCTTCATAGGCACCGTCCGCTGGGACATGTGAGGAGATGGCGGCATCCTCCGGTGTACCGACCGTTGGTGGACCTGTCGAAAATGGAGGAAAGACATGTGATTATCACATACAGGCTTGACTGTGCCACAATCCAGGAACTGTGTACCCAGTTGGAGCCAGACCTGATGGCAGCAATCCGCCATCCCACAGGAATCCCCCCTCAAGTGCAGGTGCTGTCAGTGCTCCATTCCTTGCAAGTGGGTCATTTCAAACAACAGTGGCCATAGCATCAGGGAAGTCCGAGCCTATGTTTTCCAACGTGTTGTCCAGAGTGTTGTCTGCCCTTCTGAAACACATGCAGAGCTAAATCGTTTTCCCTCAGGTGGAGGATTTGCCTACAGTGAAAGGTGATTTCGAAGCCCTGGGACATACCCCTAGTATCATAGGTGCCATTGATGGGACCCATGTGGCTTTGGTACCCCCCCCCCAGGAGTGAACAGGTGTACAGAAATCGGAAGAGTTATCTTCAATGAATGTACAGATGGTATGTTTGGCAGACCAGCACATCTCCCATGTGAATGCCAAGTTCCCTGGCTCAGTGCATGACGCCTACATCCTGCGGACTAGCAGCATCCCTTATGTGATGGGTCAACTCCAGAGGCACCGTGTGTGGCTATTAGGTGAGCACCTTGAAGCAAGACAGTGGGAATGGTTGTCTGGGTCTGGGGATATCCCTACAGGTTAGTGCATGTCTAACAGTTGTCCCTCGCCATTTGTAGGTGACTCTGGTTACCCCAACCTGTCATGGCTACTGACCCCAGTGAGGAATCCCAGGACAAGGGCAGAGGAACGCTACAATGAGGCCCATGGGTGAACTAGGAGGGTGATCGAGCGGGCCTTTGGCCTCCTGAAGGCCAGGTTGCGGTGCCTCCATATGACAAATGGATCCCTATTCTACTCACCAAAGAAGGTGTGCCAGATCATCGTGGCCTGCTGTATGCTTCACAACTTGGCTTTACGACGACAGGTGCCTTTTCTGCAGGAGGATGGTCCAGATGGCGGTGTTGTGGCAGCTGTGGAGTCTGTGGACAGTGAAGACGAGGAAGCAGAGTAAGAAGAACAACAGGGACTCAGTGATCCAGCAATATTTCCAATGAGACACAGGTAAGAGTACAGACCTGCATGTACTTATACACTACTGCCTCTCTACTGTCTGTCGTTTTCACCCAGTGTATGGTCACTGAGTTGTCACTTTCCCTTACGATTTCACAGATGTGGGTCCCACTGTGTGACATCTGCTTAGATTCCTCATGGACTAGAGATGTGTGACATAGGTATGTTGACACTACAATTGAAAGAGCATTTTGTCACTGTAATTGCTAATACACTATTTCAAAATCACAGACAGACTCCAGATTGTTTTGTGCTTTAAGTGTGTTTATTTAAGTGCTCAATATTGGAGGGGGTAGTAAAATGGTGAGGGGTGATGGCAGAGGAATGTCCATGGCAGAGTCCAGTCTATTAGTCTCACAGGTTCATTGCCCATATGGGCATAGGAAATGGAGCCTGGGCAGTTTAAGTATGGACAGGGTGACAAAGTGGGACAGTAGGATGACAATCAGGGTGGTCTCATTTCTTGGCAGGGGTCTTGGCATCATGCTCTGTCTTGTTCCTGGTTCTCAGGGTCAGTTTGTGGGGTGGTTCTCCCTCTGCAGGGGGTGGGGTGCTGGTGTGGTGGTCCTGTGGCGGGGCGTCCTGTCCACTAGCGCCGGCGGAGGTGGTGGGCAATTCATTGTAGTGCCACAGTGTCCCTCCTGGTGTTGAGTACTTCCTTCAGCACCCCTATGATGGTGCCCCGGGTGGAGCTGATGGTTCTGAGTTCCTCCCTGAAGCCCATATACTGTTCCTCCTGCAGGCGCTGGGTCTCCTGAAACTTGGCCAGTACCGTTGCAATCGTCTCCTGGGAGTGGTGGTAGGCTCCCATGATGGAGGAGAGGAACTTGTGGAGAGTGGGTTCCCTTGGCCTGTCCGCCCCCTGTTGCACAGCAACCCTCCCAGTTCCTCTGTGTTCCTGGGCCTCCGTCCCCTGGACTGTGTGCCCACTGCCACTGCCCCCAGGTCCCTGTTGTTATTGGGGTGGTGGGTTAGCCTGGGTTCCCTGTAGTGGTGGACACACAGCTGATTGACGTGTCCTGGGGACGGAGGTATGGGCCCGCTGGGTGGGTGCTGTGCTGGTGTTTCCAGAGGGGGAAGCTCTGTAGTGGCCTGTGACTGTGTGATGGGAACCGACTGTCCCGAGGTCCCGATGGGCCGGGCTGGTCATCTAGATCCAGTTGGACAGAGCTGCTGTCATCACTGTGGGCCTCTTCTGTTGGTGGTGTGGACATGTGTGGACCCTCCTGTCTGCTGACGTTGGGTAGGGGTCCTGCAGGGGAATAAAAGGATGTTTATTACATCTGTGTGTGGCATGGTGTGCAATGGGTGGGTGACCATGTACCCCAGTGCTAGCATTCCTGTGTGGGACCTTGTGTGATGATGGTTTAGGGGGGTGTATGGGTATGTGCAGTAGGCCTGCTTTAGTCATGGGTGTCTATGCTTTGTTGTTGCATGTAGGGCTTGGTGTTGGGATGGGTGGTTTGTGATGTTGGGACGTATGTGAGGAGTTGGAGTGCTGGGGGTGAGAGCGAGGGTGGGGGTATGGGCTGGCATGCAGGTAGGGTGGGGGATGTAATAGTTAAGATTTGTCTTACCAGAGTCCATTCCTCCACCTACTCCTGCGAGGCCCTCAGGATGCAGAATTGCCAAGACCTGCTCCTCCCATGTTATTAGCTGTGGGGGAGGAGGTGGGGGTCCGCTGCCAGTCCGCTGAACCGCCAGGTGGTATCTTGAGACCACGGAACGCACCGTCCTCCGTAGGTCGTTCCACCTCTTCCTGATGTCATCCCGATTTCTTGGGTGCTGTCCCACTGCGTTGACCCTGTCCACTATTCTTCGCCATAGCTCCATCTTCCTTGCAATTGAGGTGTGCTGCACCTGTGATCCGAATAGCTGTGGCTCAACCCGGATGATTTCCTCCACCATGACCCTGAGCTCCTCCTCTGAGAACCTGGGGTGTCTTTGCCGTGCCATGGGGTGGTGTAGGTGATGTGTGGGGTGGAGTGTGGGGTGATAAGTGTTCTGATATGTAGTGGGGTGTTGTGTGAGGTGCGTGGGTGATAGTGTTGTGTGCCTGTGGATGCTGTTGTTCTTGCTGGTGCTGTCTCTCTCTGGCTTTTGTTCGTGATTTGTTGTCGTAAGGGTTTGTGGGTGATGTGGGTGTGTGTTTTATATTGTATTGGGTGTGTGGGAGTGGTGTGTGTATGTGTATCAGGTGTGTGTATTTTGATTTGTCCAATGTGGCTGTGTTTTGTTAATATGTGTGTATTTTGAGCCCGGCGGTGTGTACCACCAATGGAATACCGCGGTTGAAAGACCGCCGTGTGGATTTGTGTTTTGTGATAGTGAGGGCATATTTCTGTTGGCGTTACGTGGAGGTTTTGTTTTTGCCAGTTTATCACTGACTTTTGGTGTGGCAGACTTGTGTGGGTGTCTAGATTTTGGCGGATTCAGAACTGTGGGTCATAATAGCTGTTGCGGAATTCCGCAGCCGCGGCGGTGTGTTGGCAGTCTTCTGCACGGCAGTAAGCGGCTTTTACCGCCAATGTTGTAATGAGGGCCAAAGTCTGTCCTCTTATGAAACACAGACCTAATGGCTTTGTCAAAGGGCCAGAAGTCCAAAATATATTAGGGGGTTGAAACATCAACATATACACAGCAATCATATCGGCTTTGACAATATATCACCACAATACCTTTTTAATATTTGTATCTCAATGCATTCCCATGAGCATTGCAATATTTAGTAATAACTACTGTCCCAAAAATATTTTAATAAAGCACTTTTGTTCTGAAGAAACCATAAACATGTGTTTAGTCATCTTTAATGCTCTTCAGGTCACAAAATAGTGCCATAAATGAACCACAAGGGCTCCCTACATTCCAGATGAACAGCATACACCTCCAGCTCAGATTGCTTTTTTTTAAAAATAAAGCTATGTTAAGCTCTCCTGGGGTCATGTATTCAATGACACAGGAGCCATACTGCAATAATTTTGTAAATGTTCTTAGGAGCCTGATTTGATCCCCGCACCCTGATAATATTTTAAAACATGATACGTGGTTCTTCTGACCCTTCCAGGATCACCATGAGGATGTATTAATGTCTACAAATGATCCTCACAGAGCATGATGGGGAGCCACCCTGGCAGAAGCAGTAAATGTGAAATGCACACCTCGCCTCCTACTTATTTCATATTTGTGCCATTTTTTAACTATACCAAACTTTGAATGCCCCTGGGGAGGCCCAATGTCCCCATGGTGCCACTGGCCCCCTCCTTGCCCATGAGAGGAAGCCAGCCATATTTGTTTGGGGGTGTTCCAGTCCCACCTGGGACCCCCCCACTTTAAATAAGTTATAGAGGGCTGTAGGGGAAATCTCATGGCTCAGGGCTCACACAGCTGGCTGGCTTCCCTCCCCAGCCAGCACCAATTCAGTGTGCGGGCAGGAGCAGACATATTCTTTTCTTTGTAGCCTCAGTCCCATCTGGTCCTCTCACTACATTTAGAACTCTTGGGCCTGGGGAAGCAATGGCCCCAGTAGCCCTGCCGGCCCACTGCCAGCACCCATCCTGAGTGTCGGCTGGAACCGGATGTATTGGTTTGCTCCTGCCCAATGGAAGCAGCATTTGTTTCTGCTCTGATAGGGAGACTGAATCCCTGGGTCCTAAAATGGATGCCTAATGCTTGCTGATGTGAGTCTCCATTCAGATGTAATCTTTTGATCTCCCAGACCCGCAGTACTACTGCATTCCTATAGACACATAAATTGTGAACCTTATTTTGTCAGTTTTACACCAAATCACAAAAGCACACTTTCTGGGTAAAGATTTAGCTTTAGGCCAAATTTTGTATAATTCAGTAACAGATTTTAATCATGTTATAACTCATTTGTTGATGGTACCATACTAATTTTAGGAAATGTAGTGTATTCTAAGGTAAATTTATTCTGCGTAAAATGCTAATCCTCTGCTATGTTTGCACACTATCTTCCTCAGTGAGATTAAAGTTCAGCATACTGAGTGAAATATTTACTTTCAAAGAAAGCAGCGACCTGTCAGTTCATTCCCCTGTGCTGTCAAACTGTTGCGCTAACTTTCTTACTTATGACAAAAATGTGGCAGACCTGAAGTCATCCTGATTGAATAAAAACTGTAGAACTTAAAACATTTCCATTAGAAATGAACAAAGTGAGGGGATTTGTTTTGTCATAGAAATTATCGTTAGTGCTGTTGAAAGCAAAATCAACACACATTTTCTATAAGCTGTCAAATATTTTCCTCATCATTTCAGTAAAACTTTCTGACAAGTACACTGAAACATGTACTTCCAACTCCAACAGCAGCCTGCTATTTAACACTCTATTAATCACTTACAGCTTTACCACAGTGTTCTCATGAGTAACTAGCATGCTAATATTCTAAATTTGTGGCTAAAGTGTGGCACACTTAAATGCCACATTGATAGAATCAAAGCTGTAAAACTGAAAACATTTTCTACAGAGGATAGTGCAGTAACTGAGGGCATAAGGGAGACTGAAAACAAATAGTCTCCCAAGGTGGCCACCAGAGAAAAAAAGTACCAAGGTAACCCAAACATCTCTCCTTGTCCCTAATATGGCCCAAAATATAGCCAAGTGACAAAGGTTTTCAAAATGCTTAACTAACTCATGCAATCAATAATCAAGTGATTAACTGAATATAAAAACATAAAAATAGAGCTAGTTTAATAGCCCATTGTCGCTATTTGAGAACTCAGAAAATATGTCTTCAGTTTGGCTTTTTGGAGCAATAGCTAGAATTTTTATCAGATGAAGAACCTCTTTATTTTGTTCATTTCTAAAAGAAATGCTTTAGGTTTTACAATTTTGACTGACAGTTTTGTTGACTTCAAGTGTAGCACACCTTTAAAAAAAATTAATTTATCAATTTAGGTGTTCATTAGAACACTGTGGACTGGGAGGGGGGAGGGGCACAGACTCAGATAACTGAGGAAGAAGCATGCTGACCACGCTGGGCAGGTGACATAGGCAGTGGCAGCACAACGACCACATAAGGCAGGCAGGAGGGTCAGTGGCAGAACAACGGATTATGGAGAGCAGTGTTAAGTGGGGCAGGGGCAGCAAGCCAGCTTTGCAGGATAGGCGAGAAATGCTTTGATGCACAATGGCTGATAGAAGTCCAGTGGGAAGGACAGAGGTAGCACAATGGACCATGGAGGGCAGGAGCAATGGGTTATGGACACATCCTTGGATAATGGAATAGCAGAGGGAAATGGCAGGGGAAGCAAACTGACCATGCAAGGCAGGTGGCGGGAGTAGTGAAACCACACAGGGCAGGCAGGAGCGGAATGGCAGCGCAAAGAACCACAGAGGGGGCAGAGGCATGCAAACAGACAATAGAGAGGAGGGGGAAGGAGGTAGGGTAGAAAGCTGATCATGCAGGGTAGGCAGGTGAGACAGTGGCAGCACAATGGACAAGGGAGGGCAGAAGGGAGGGGGCAGAGGCACGGTAACAGACTATGGAAGACAGGAGGAAGGGAGCGTATCATGGACTCCTGGAGGGCAGGAGGAAACAAGGTCAGGGGCATCAAGCTAACCACACATGGCAGGCAGGAGGGGCAGTGGCAGCACACCAGACCATTCATGGCAGGTGGGAGGGGAGTGGCAACACAGCAATCTATGTGGGGCAGGAGGGAGAGGTACTGACAGCACAATGGACTATGGAGAGAGAGCAGGAAGAGGAATGGTAGGGACACGGGCAGGCAGGAGGGGCAGTGGCAGTATACCAGATCATTAAGGGCAAGATGGAGGGTGTAGTAGCTGATACAAGGACAAAGGATAGGAGGGGGCAGGGCAGAAGAAGTAAACTGACCATGCTTGACAGGCAGGAGGAACAGTGGAAGGGCAAGATGGAGGGTGCAGGAGCTCATACAAAGATAAAGGATGGTAGGGGGCAGGGAAGGGCAGGGCAGAAGAAGTAAACTGACCATGCTCGACATGGCAGGAGGAACAGTGGAAGCACAGCGCCCTATGGTGGGCAGCAGAGAGGGAATAAAGGCACACATGGACAACAGAGCGAGAGTAGGGAAGTCCGGGGCAGTGGCATTGATTTGTTCTGTGTTCTGTCCATCATCTGTTGTTTTTGCATAAACATCAGAGGGCAGGGGAATGATGGGTAGGGGCAGCAAAGTTAGCATGGAGTTCAAGAGGGAGGGCAGTGGCAGAGGCATAGACTCAATCAATGGAGGGCAGGAGGAGGTGCTAGGACAGCAAGCTAACCACAGAGAGCAAGTGAGAGGGACAGTAACTGTCACCGGGCCATGCAAGGAAGGAGGAAATGAGCATGATATTGAACTCAGACAACAGAGGGCAAGGAGGCAGAGGGTAGGGTCAGCAAGCTAACCATGTAAGTTAGGCAGGAATGGCAGTGGAAGTGCAACAGCCATACAGAGCTGGAGCGAGGGGGAAAAAGGCATGGAACATGGAAGGCAGAAGGGAGGGGCAAAGTCATGCACATTGAGAACGGAGGGAAGGGAGGGGGCAGTGGTAGCAAGTAGATCAAAAAGTGCAGGTGGTAGTGGCCAGGGGCCAGCAGATGGAGAACAGAGGCAGGTAGGAAGGGGCAGCAAGCTAGCAAAGGAGGGCATGCACAAGGAGCCATTGACACACAGCTGAAAAACCTCAGTCTAAGCAGAAAAGTGGGCAGAGACAGCAAGTTGACCAAAGGGGCCAGCAAGTGGGGGCATGAGCATGCCGATGGAGAATGGCAGATAAGCAGGAGGGGAGCAGGGCAGTGGTAGCAAGCTGGCCACTGAGAGCAGGCTGTAGTGGGTTGGCAACCTGCAGGGGAAGGTCTTGTATCAGCCCTCTGATAAGAATGAGTGAAGGCTGTGCACGGTGGAGATGTTTGCTGAGTATTTACAAAAAGCACTAGAAGTTCCCTGAAAAAAACAGAGGTCAAATATACGTAATAACCATGTATGTTAACATGATCTTTCCTAACATAAAAAAAAAAACTGCAGACGTTCACTGAAATTAACTAAGGTCCTGATTTGTGCCAAAGTGGTGCAGAGCGGTGCTGCAACAAAAATAGCAGTGTTGCACTGTGCTACTTTTGAAACACAGGGATGCGCCATATTTTCAGAAATGCTGCATAGCCCTGCATTTCCCCCTGCACCAAATTAAGCTGCCTGCTCCAATGCAGGCATCCTTGCACCATAATGCAAGGGTGTCTGCGTTGAGGGATGAGATTGTTTTTATGCAGGAAGGTGTCCCTTTCAGCACATATGCAATCTATTATGGCGATTTGGCACTTTGCAGCACACATAGACGTACCAAAATGTAATTTCAGAATTATTTTTTATGTGCAGGAAGGGACACCTTCCTGCACATGAACAATCATCCATGGCATTTTGCTTCTTCTATGTGTCTACGAGTGCAGGACACATGGAAAATGCAGAAAAACGAGGAGGAATAAAAGCATTCCTCCTCATTTTGCAATGCGAATGCCACCCCTTGGGTAGCATTGTTTTTTGGCGCTGCCTCAGGTTTACAACAACTCATGAATCTGAAGTAGCGTCAAAAGCAATCTATGTTGCGGTGGAACGGCCACTGCAACACCCATTGCACAACCCTCTGACACAGAGAACTGTGTCAAAGGGGCCCATATTTACAAGGAGGCATAACACTACAAAAAGTGACGTTACACCTCCTTGTAAATGTGGAGCAGTGGTTAGCGTCACCGGATCATTAAAGTAAACCCTTGCGCCACATCATGCCTGCGCCCTGCATAATGTATGAAAGGGGGAGGAGGTTCCCCTGTAAGGGGGGCTGAAAAAGTGGTGCAAAGAAATCTAAGAAATTTCCTTGCATCATTTTTTTTTTTCACTTTTAATGGAAGCATTAACAAAGGTGCATGCCATTTAATACAATCGGCCCCTATGTACTCTGCAGGAGTAGCACCACAATTTGGGTTCTACTCCTGCACAGTACATCAATAGTGTCAGGAATTCTGAAGCTATTGACCCCAACCCTGCACCATGGTGTGCCATTTCTTAAATATGGCACACACGTGGTGGCTTTAGGGGGGAGCACCACTTTTCCTAAATATGCCCCTATGTGTCCTGTACATTATTTACCTGTGGGTTTTTGTTTACATGTTGACATTAAAGAGTTGTTATGTAGTGGCATCGACCACTTTTTATATAAACTGGAGATTTATAATGTACAGATATTTATTTCCAGAGGTTCAAAGAAAATGCTAAGTCATTATGCATGGTTGAAGAACGTATAATCTATAGGTTAGCTCACAAACAGTCCAAGTAGAAGGAGGATTTTGTTATTGTAATGGTGTACACCATTCTGCTCATTTCAAGAATATGTGTAAGGCATTTTTACAAACACCAGTAATCAGTGGCTAAAGAATAGCTTTAATGTTGTTGATCTAAAATTCGACATCGGATTAGGTATTTAACAGGTACATCTCATTAAGGTAAGAAATGGCCATACGCTCATTTGAATGGCATTTAAGATTTAATAAATTGCTGATTTCATTCATGTGTACACAGACATTATGGGCCAGATTTACAACTAACTGGGGGTAGCACTGTGCTGCACCAAAATCAGCAGCGCAGTGCTGGACCAGTTTTGAAACTTAGGGATGTGCCATATTTACACCAATAAAGTGCACCCCTGCATTTCCACCTGTGCCAGAGCTAAATTTAGCTGCCAGCATCAACGGGGGCACGCTTGCTCCATAGTGCAAGGGTGTCTGCATTGAGGGGATTGATTGTTTATGTGCAGGAAGGTGTCCCTTCCTGCACATAAACAATCATTTATGGTGGTTTTGCTCTTTGTATGTGTGCTGCAGAATGCAAAAGCAAAAACGAGGAGACATGAAAGCATTTCTCCTCGTTATGCAATGCTAATGCCACCCCACCCGTGGGGGTGCATTAGTTTTTGGCACTGCCACACATTTACAGATTCTTGTAAATCTGGGGCTGCATCAAAAGCAGTGGATGTTGTGGTGGAAAGCCCAAAGCAACACAGGTTGCACACCCCTCTGATGCAGAAAACTGTGTGGCTTAGCTCCACCTTGTAAATATGCTAATGCACAGTGCCACCGGAGCATCACGAAAATGTCTCTCTGGTGGCGCTATGGGGCTTGTAAATATGCCACTATGTTTTTTAAGCACCTGAAATACATGGAAAGAAAAGAGTAGAATCTCTACTAAATGTGTGTGTTTTAACAGACATGCATATTTAATGGATGTTGCAAGAGGTTACACCCATTAGCACACCAGAAGTGATAGAAAATTGAGCCGAGGCATAGATCTCTGAAGAACTTCCAGTGCGAAAAGCATATAGCAAACAGTCACATTCGTTCTTCAATACCGTTAATGATGTCATTTTAGATGTCATCAGTGATGTCATCAATGATGTCATTTAACATGTCATGATTGTTGCAATATGTGAGCTCATAAGTAGCACATGACATGGGTGCAAATTATAATTAGCTCACTGAACTATATGTGAATTCAACTTTCACTGCACATGGCCTTTGGTTATGCAGTGCTGCAGTTGGCTACAGGTCCTGGCCTGTGGCCAGGGCCTGAGGTCAATCCCCTATAAGCACCCAACCTTGCACCATGCACAGCCTTCTCCCGTGCGCAGCAGAGGTTGCCTGCAAGACCTGTCCTGCCCCCCTAACCACCCAACCCCATGCTGCACATAGCCCTTTGGCCATGCACGATGTGAGTTGGGAGTAGATCATAGAGAATAAGTGTGAGAGGGGTATCTGCAGGTGAGAGTGCCTGTGAGAGTGTTTGTCTGGGTGTGAGAGTGTGTACATCAGTGTTTTAGTGGGTGTGTTGGTATGTGTGTGGGTCTGTGAGTGGGTGCATGAGGCTGTCAGTGGGTCTGTGAGTGGGAGTGTGAGAGTCTGAGTGGGTCTGTGAGTTGGTGCATATCTGTCTTTTTGGGTCTGTGACTGGGTGCGTAAATGGGTGTACAAGGGTGTGAGTGGGTCTGTGAGTGGGTGCGTAAGGGTCTAAGTGGATGTGTGAGTGGGAGAAAGGGATTGAAAGAGAGAGAGAAAGAGAGTGAGAGGACTAGAGATAGTGAGATAAAGAGTTTTTAGGCTTTGATGTATGATATCCTTAGAATGAGATATGTTTTCACAATTAAAAAATAAGAATGTATTTTTCAATTAAAAAGAGTAAGATCACCTTTCAGTATGAGAGTTAAACACTTGAATAAAAAAAAGAAAATGAGAGAAACGACTAGTGATTCAGCTGAATTTGAACCCTTAATGCCCAGTGTGAAGGTCTTCACACTTCAGCTATTTATTTCCTTTTTTTAACATTTTTTAATCCCTTTTTGGGCTCTGTGGGACTGCAAGGGGAGCCTCAAGGCCTCCCCCGTGGTCCCTGACTATATTTATTAAATTATTTTGTTACATGCCTTTATGAGCTATCTGGGACCACGGGGGAACCTCAAGGTGTCCTTAGTAGTGACTGACTATATTAATTCATTTATTTTGTAAAATGCCCTTACAAGCTATCTGGGACTGGGGGGAAGCCTCAAGGTCTCCCTAGCAGTCCCTTTGCTCCAGCAAGCAGACATCTGCTTTTAACAGCAACTGCCTGGTTGCTGGAGCAATGCTTTCATCTTTGTTCCCTGCATGCATATCTCCATGCAGGGAACAGAGAAGAAAACTCTGCTTTTTGACAGCGGGACCTGTTTGACAGGTCCCTCTGTCAAAAAGCCGAGTGTATGTTGCGACTTGGCTGTTGCTGTCAAAGTTGCAGCAAAGCCAGAGCAAACAGCTGTGTCCCAGGGGTGGGTATCCTGGGACATAGCAGGAGCCAGCCCTGAGGGCCATGAGTGGCTCCACGAGGTGGGCTACACAGCCCCCTTCCAATGTGGAAGAAGCCTCTGGGATGTAGTGGTCCCTGAGGATGGAGGTCCGAAACGGACCAACTTTCCATTTTTAACTATTTGCCCTGGGGAGGTGGTAGTCACTGGGACTGCAGGGGAGGCACTTGGCCCCCCTGCTCACTTTTTAAATATAGTACCAGGAATGTGGTGTCCCCGGGGTTGCAGGGGGGCCGGGTGCCCCTGCGTATTGTTTGTTATAAGCCTTAGGAAGTTTGTGGTCCCTGGGGCTGTAGGGGGGTCTTGGTGCCCCCCATGTATTAATCGTTATAATCCCTGGGGAGGTGGTGGTCTGTGGGGCTTGGGGCCAGAGCCGGGTGGCCCGCGTATTAATTGCTAAGAGTCCCAGGGAGGTGGTGATCCTCAGGACTCTGGGGCGGACATCTCCACTGCATTAATGTTGATCATTGTCCCGGAGACGTGGCAGTCCCTGGGACTATGGGGGGGGGGTGAGACGGCCCCCTATTACAAATAAAGTTGTTTCTTGGGCTTTGTCCCCCCCGTGGGCTTGATAAAGATGAAGAGTGGAAGCCAGCGCTTCATTTACCCAAACATTTTCACCAGATCCGTGGATCTGCTGTAAATGATGGTGATCATTTAAAAACATGCTTTTTAGCTTTTAAGCCCTGGGCGGTTCCCTTTGGGACCCCATCACCAGAGCTAAAGGGTCAGGGTGTTCGTACCCTGGTCCCTTTTGTATTTGTTTTTCTGGGACTCTGCTTCAGTCAAGTCCCAAGATGGCTGACAACACTTCAACTGCTTCATTGTTGAAGTGTTGTCAGCCAATCAGATCTCAGTACGAAATAGGGAAGGGTTGCTAATCCATCACGACCCTAGATATACAAATTTGAATTTTCTTTGATTTCTCCAAAACTACTGAACGGATTTACACCAAATCATCAAGACCTAGTTTTTGCCAAATGTGCAGGAATTCTGTCTAGTAGCTTCAGCGCTCTCACTGTTCAAAATCCCTAAGGAAAAATGAATTTGGGAAAAAGTGTTTTGGGACCTCCACTTTTTCTTGGCCTTCCATGAACTGATCCCCTGAAACTTTCTAGACAGCAGCTCAAGTGAGCGTCGTATTTTCTTGAAATTTGTGACGATTTTTCAAGTGGCTCCAAAGTTCTTAGCAAAACAAAAAACACTCTTTCTATAGAAACTTGGTCCCAACTTTAAGTACTCAGGCCCATATTTATACTTTTTTAGTGCCGCATTTGCGTCATTTTTTGACGCAAAAGTGGCGCAAACTTACAAAATCCAATTGTATTTTGTAAGTTTGCGCCACTTTTGCGTCAAAAAATTACGCTAATGCAGCGCTAAAAAAGTATAAATATGGGCCTTAGTGACGACTGTCACTATGTTACATATATATATATATATATATATATATATATATATATATATGGTTTTTTTTTCACTGAAAAAAAACAAAGGTTAGAGGGAAGTTATAGTTAGGTTCTGACTTTACTCGTATAAAAACATTCAGATTCAGCAATTATAGTTAGAGTTACTTCAAGTAAATATAACTCGAGCTCTAATATAACTATCATTCGCGCCCTGGCCAAACACAGTTTTCTCATCAATATTTTTATTGCAAATGTTGCAGTGATAATATCAAAGATGTCACAGAATGTGTGAATACTGATATAATATGTGGTGTAATTAGCAAGGCATGCAAAGTCATAAGTCATAAGTTATAGTTGCCTAAGGGTGTGAATTATAGTTACTTGAGATAATACTATATCTATAGCTGCTGAATGTCTATGGTTTTGTATGAATCATTTTCTTGGTTTTTTTTTCAGTGAATTGCTATATTTTTTTAATATAAAATAATTTTCATTAACCAAAAGCACAGTCTGTGGAACAAAATCTAGCTGTCTTCTAAATTTTGTGTAATTCTGTCCAGCTTTCTGGGCTGTAGTCTTGTTCAAAATTCTTATGGGAATTAACATGGGAAACACATGTTTTTTGACCTCCCTCCCTTTTTTCTCAGCCCCGCTCGATGGATCAACCCGAAATTTCCCATGTAAAACAAGGATCACTGGCACACATTTTTGCCAAAGATATAGGCAAGTCAAAAAAAATGTTTCTATAGCCACCGCCAGTAGGCAATATATATATATATATATATATATATATATATATGTATATATATATATATATATATATATATATATATATATATATGTATTGAGATCCTACTGATGGTCGCCAGTATGTATAGTTAGGAGCGTGTTTTGACTTGCCTATATCTTTGATGCCATTTGAGGGATTTTCCCGAAATTTTCCAATAGAATTGTGCTGGTAATTCTTGCTGTGCAGAGAATGTTTCAGGGTGACCCGTCAAGCGGGGGCTGAGAAAACTGGAACTACACCATATTTGGCAGAAAGGTAGATTTTGTCTTGCAGATAGTGCGACTAGTTGTTCGGTGTAAATCTGTTCAGTAGCTGTTGAGAAATTTAAGGAAATCCAATTCTGTAAATCTGTGACCTTGACGTCTTCGTAAATAATGACGAGTTTGTGCAGGGAAATGCAGAGCTCTTATTAGCTGCCAACACTTCAACCAGAAAGTCTTGGCAGCCATCTAGGCTTCAGTCAAGTCCCCCCCAAAAAGTGAAAAAAGTAGAAAAGAGGCAGGGTAGCAATACCTTGACCCCTAGGTCTTGATCTCAGGGGCCCAGAGGGAGGGACCCTGGCAAGGCAAAAAAGCATTTTTTTTAAATACACTTTTGCTGCGAATTTCCAAAATTTGTGAATTCATACCAAAAATTGAAAAAAAACAAGTGTAGTTTCATGCTCTTGTTTTTAATTGAGCCCTTGGGTGGGCCAGGTCCTGGGGCAATTCTCTTTTATTAAACTAAAGGATGGGGCTCATGTGGCTCCCCTCCATGGGCATTTTTATGCCCTTGGGACCACCACCTCCCCAGAGGTCTTGTTAATTATACTCGGGGGGCCTTGAGGCCTTCCCGGGCCACGGAGACCACCAACTCCTTCGGGTCACAATGTAAAAAAGTAAATGAGGGTCACAATTGACCGGATTGCCCCAAGGACCACCATCCTCCCTGGGGCCAAAATTGAAAAAAAACAGGGGAAACCACGCAGACCCCCCAGCCCTGGGGACTACCACCT
Source organism: Pleurodeles waltl (assembly GCF_031143425.1). Lineage (NCBI taxonomy): Eukaryota > Metazoa > Chordata > Amphibia > Caudata > Salamandridae > Pleurodeles > Pleurodeles waltl. Next base: position 1,537,677,511 of record NC_090440.1, on the reverse strand, counting down.
CCCCGGGGCCAATTCTTTTTTCAAAGAATGAGGGAGGAGGCCCAGGGGGGCTTCCCTCCCAGGCCATATCCGGCCACAGAAACCACCAGCTCACCAGAGCTGGCCAGTGAAAACAGAAGGAGGGGGGTCTGCGCAGTCCAAACTCTTGGAGCCATGAATGGCCCTGGGAACTGTCAACCCCCAGGGCTGGCTCCTGCTATGCCCCAGGGTGCTCTGACTTGTTTGTAGCTTTGACAGCTCCAGCCAAGTCAGAACAAACACTAAGCTTCCAGCAGGTGGGAGCTGTCGAAGTGCTCCCACCCTCTGGAAGTGGGGAGTTCATCTCTTTCCCTGCCCACTGACATGCCATGAAACTATTGCTCTTGCACACAGGGAGCTGCATGTTTAGCAGTGCCAGCTCCCACAGGAGGCAGGGAGCTGACTGGGACTGCGGGGAGCTTGAGGCCAGCCAGGGCACCCAAGGACACATGGCTGGGCCCTCTAGGATTGGGTCCCCGGGACCAATATTGGCCCGGGGAATGTGGCTATGTGCCCCCCCCATTGAATTTTGGTGATCCCAAGAGGATGGGGTCCCAAAGCCAAAATCAGCCTGGAGAGGAGGACATCTCCACAAAACAAAGAAGCACTTACATCTTATAGCTAAGAGGAAGGACCCTAACATGGTGGAGATTTACGTCTTTGCAGTCTCATTGGCCTCTCTATAGGAGGATTCATGTTATCACAGAATTCTGGGGAAAGACACATGAGGAGCAATCACATTCCTAAATGCACACAAGGTCACTGGAGATATTTCCTCTTGGTCCATTATGCAGCTGTAGTGTAAAATACACACTGGACATTTACAAAGTTAGGTAGCACTTACTAACTAACCAGTAAAAAGTGCCTCTGTAGGGTAGACATTTTGTGCGAAACTGTAGACTCTAGTTGGATAAATGGGCAGTGTGGTTCTTTTGTGGCTGAATCACTCATTCAGGGACAGACACTTCCACACAGACACTCACACACCCACTAATAGACGCACTCAGACACCCACTGAGACACTCATGCACCCACTCACAGAACCACTCAGAGACTCATGTACTCACTCCAAACCCGCTCAAACACTCACGCACCCACTCATAGACTCACTTAGACACTCATGCACCGATTCACAGACCCACTTAGACATTCATGTACCCACTCACAGACCCTTTCATGCACCCACTCACAGACCCACTCAGAGACTTATTCACTCACTCACAGACCCACTGAGAAACACATGCACTCACTCACAGATGCACTCAGAGACCAATGTACCCACTCACAAACCTACTCAGACACTCACGCAGACATTCACAGACCCACTTAGACACTCACGCACCCACTCCCAGACCCACTCAGAGACTCATGCATCCAGTCACGGACCTGCTCAGACACTCCCACTCCCACTGACAGGCCCACAAAGACACTCTCACACCGACTCACAGACCTACTGAGACACATGCACTCAATCACACACTCACTGTCAAAGGTTAGTGGTTACAGTTAGGGAATCAAATTTAAAAATAATTAGAAATTTGCCTAAAATCCAAAGGGTACAGTGACGTCTAGAGGAATGTTATAGTTAGGAAATCAAATTTAAAAAAACTTGGAATTTCAGTGAAAAACTAAATGTTATAGGGAAGTTATAATTAGGCTTACATTTCACTTGTACAAAACCAGTGAAATTCAGCAGTTATAGTTACCTGAGTTAAATATAACTTACGCCCCAGCAATGCACTGTTTATGACCTCACATATTACATCACTTATGACATGGTCAGTGATATCACTAATGACATCTCAAGTGACATTACTGATGACTTCTCAAATGACATCACTGACAATTAAAAAAAAGAACAAGTGCTGGCTGCTGCACTTGTTTTTATGAAGATCCCGGGTGGGCCAGGTCCTGCTGGCATTGACATTTTGAATGCGGGGGGGGCACCCGGTACTCTTGCCGCCCCAGGGACACCCCCCTCCCCAGGGCACAATTTGTAAAGAAATGCAGGGGGGTGCTCAGCCCCCCCACAACCCTAGGGACTGGCACCTCCCCGGGGCAAAAATTGTTAACCAATGTGAGAAGGCTGCCCAGCCCCCCTCCCGCAGCCCTAGGGACTGTCACCTCCCCAGGCCTGATAAAATTGAATGTGGGGGGCATAGCCCCCTCTGAAGCCCCTGGAACTGCCACCTCCCTGGGAATTAATGAAATTGAATGTGGGGGGCTGAACGCCCCCTCACAGTCCTGGAGACCATCCCCTCCCCAGGGCACAAATTATCACCCAATGCGAAGGTATCGCCCAGCCCTTCCCGGGGCTTGATGAAATTGAATGTCGGGGCTGCCCTGCACCCTGCAGCCCCGGGGACTTCCACCTCAAAGGGGCTTTAAAGAAAAAGATTGCATGGGCCACGTAGTCCTTCCTGTTGCCCCAGGGCACACCACCTCTCCATGGCTATATAGGTTGGAGGGGGTGGCGTGGTCCCCCTAATGGAGCCACAGGTGGCCCAGGGGACCGCCACCTCCCAGGTCCAGCTCCTGCTATGTCCCAGGGTTCCCACCCCTGGACATAGCTGTTTGATCTGACTTGGCAGGAGATTTGACAGGTCCTGCGAAGTCCAAGCAAATACTTCACTTTCTGCAAGTGAAAGCTGTCAAACAGCTCTCGCTTGCAGAAAGTGAAGTTTTCATCTGTTTTCCTGCATGAAAATATGCATGCAGAAAAACAGATGAAAACACTTTAAATAGCAACTCCCTGCTTGTGTGAGCAGTGCCAGCTCCCGCAGGACCTGGATAGTCGGCTGGGACCGCAGGGGCCTTGATGCTCCCCCAGCGGTCCTGTACTCTCTCTCTCACTCTCCCATCCTGTAAAGGGATGGAAGAGGGAGATGGAAGAGAGAGAGCGATTATCATTGCAGTGGTTTCTCCATACAATGACTTCAAAGAATCAGACTAGCAATATGTTCCATACGAATGTTAAAGTTATGTTTGGATGCAGAAACGAGTCCCTTGTGGCTTAATGGTCAAGATCTTGTGCTGTCACTCAGTAGGCTGAAGGTTCAAATTCTAGTATACCTTGGCAGTGTGTCCGTTAATTTTCTAGTGTTTTCACTGTTAAACATTCCTAATGATGGCACATTGAATTCTTCTTACCCTCAAACTCTGTGGGTTGAATGTCATAGCTAAGTCTGGACACTGCACAGACTGGCATCATCTCTGGCATAGTGGTTAAGGTTTCAGATATGCATACTAACGGTTAAGGGTTTTAGTCTAGGTGAGTCTGTAGTCATTTTCTGTTTTAGTTTCTTTTCAACTATAAATATTTGAGTTATATACTGAAAGATGATCTCACTCTTTTTGATTGACAAAAACATTTTTATTTCAAATTTGTTCAGAAATATCTCATTCTAAGTATATTATTCACCAAAACCTAAATCTCTCTCTCTCTCAATCTCTTACTTTCTCTCTCTCTTCCTCTCTCTTTGTTGGGTGGTTACAGGGGGTTAACCACAGGGCCAGGCTATAGGCAAGGCCCTGCGGCCAACCGCCGTGTGTGCAGTGGTTGTTGGATTAGCGTACAGTAGTGAAATTTCCATATGTTAAAAAAACATAAAAATTCACCGAAAAAAACCGAGGTTACGGGGACATTATCGTTCAGAAGTAGAATTAAAAAACATAAAAATATACTGCAAAAACCAATGGTTACAGGGACGTGTAGTTAGGAAATAGAATTTAAAAAAACATTACAAAAATTCCCTTAAACAACCAAAGACTACAGGGACGTTATAGTTAGGCTCACATTTTAAAAGTACAAAAAAATTGAAATTCACCAGTTATAGTTATCTCAAGTAACTGTAACTCGTGTCTTAAGGTAACTATAAGTTGCGCCCTCACCATGCACAATTAACATACCACAAATGAAGGCATCATAACTTCTTTGATAACATCATTGATAATTTCAATGTAATATTTGCAGTAAAAGTTTTGGCAAAATAACTGTGCACGGCGGTGGCGCCAGTTACAAGATTTCACTGCACCATTTTTTCTGTCATTATTAATGCCTGATCAGAGCAGGCATTAAAATGACACACCCATTGAAATCAATGGGCCTCCCTGCACTTTGTTGCACTAGCGTCAACATTTTTGAAGCCAGTACACCAAAGCACCACAATAGTGTCAAAAATGTTGACGCTATTGGCCTAACGACCACCAGGGTGCTCCGTATTGTAAATACGGCACACCTATGGTGTTGTTTGGTGTGGCAGGGGCGATGCAACTAAACTGAAGCATCAGTGCTGATGCACCAGTTTCTTGTAAATATGCCCCTTAATGTTTTTGTTGTTTTTGCAGTTTTATATAGTGCAGACTTCACCCAAAGGTATTGGAGTGCTTTATATGAGCAGCAGTTACATGACACAAGGACACATGCATTTTGATTTGAGGCATGGGGAAATTAAGTGATTCACCCAAAATTATAGGATGTCAAACTGACGTCAAACTTCAAAGCTGGTTATCCAGTTGCAAAGTCTGCAGCTCTAGCCTTAATGCCACATCCTCTCCCCTAAGTATAACAAATAATCAAGTTTTCAACTGGGTAATAATAATTAAAAAGTACTTTGTAACTATTTGAGAACTCAGCATAATGGACCATGAAAAGCAGGAGGGAGTGGGTAGGGGCATGCACATGAAATACAGAGGACAGAGGGCAAAGGGGCAAGGGCCAAGGCAAGAGCAGCAAGCTGACCATGGAGGTCAGGCTGGATTGGCACTGGAAAAAGATCACACTATGGAAGGCAACAGTGAGACTATAATGGCATACACATAGACAATGGAGTGAATGTGGGAGGGGCAGGGGCAGCAAGCTGACCACAACGGGCAGGTGGGAGGGGCTGCTGTAACAAAGAAGATCTGCATGGTAAGCGGGAGGGTTACTGGCACGTCAGTCATGGTGGGGCAGAGGAAGGGGCAGGAGCATGCATAAAGGACCATGGAGAACAGAAAGGAGGGCTAGGGGCTTCCCAACAGATCACGTTGAGCAGGGAGGAAGAGCGGTTGCAGCACAACAGAGCATGGAAGCAGAAGGGAATGGAAGCAAATGGAACATGGAGGACAGGAAGGAGGTGATAGGGGCATTGCATTCAGACAAGCAGGGTGGACTTGGCAGGGACAGGCGGCAGCCATCTCGCCATGATAGGCAGGCAGGAGCAGGGGCAGTGGTAGTTCAACAGAACACTCAGAATAAATAGATGGGTAGTGGCGGGTCCATCGAACATGTGGGGAAAAAGGAGGGAGCAGGAGCATGCACACAGACATCAGAGGGCAGGGTGAAGGAGGGCAGGGACAGCAAGCTAAGCACAGAGGAAAAGCAGGATGGCAATGATGAGGCATACAGCTGGGCAACAGAGGGCAGGAGAAGTGGGCAGGGACATCAAGCTAGCTGGAGGGTAGTGGCAGCATATCAGACCATGCAGGGCAAAGGGATGAGGCAGGTGCATCAACTCAGACAACAGAGGGAAGGGAGGAGGTGGATGGGGCAGCAAGATAACTGTTCAGGACAGACGGCAAGGGCAGTAGCAGAACAACTGCCACACAGGGCTGTAATGGAGGAGCAGGGTTATGGACTTGGATGATGGATGGAAAGGTGAAGGGGGACAGGAGCAGCAAGCTTGAATGGGGCAGCACAATGCCAGGCCAGACCCTGCGTCCAACTCCCCCCCCACCGTGCATTGCTATGAACATCTTACATTTTTTTAAACGTAGACATTCACAAAAAAAAACAAAGATTACAGGGGTGTTATAGTTGGATTCAGATTTTACACGCAAAAAACATAGAAATTCAGCTTTTATAGTTTGAGTTATTTCAAATAACTATAACTCGTGCTCTAAGGTAGCTATAACTCGTACCCTAAGGTAACCATAATTCATGCCCCCGTCATGTACTGCTAATTAGACCAGATATTAAATCACTCATAACATTTTCTATGTCATCATTGGCATCACTGTAATATTTGCAGTAAAATTGTTGAACGTTTTGCATACATATATATAACTCTGCAGGGGTATTTTGCATATCTGTCAAGGAGACCGATGCAGCCCGTGCACTGAGAAAGGAGTCAACAGGTCTTGGAATTTGAGCACAGATGTTTGTATAAAGAGACTATCAGACTTGGCAAGTAAATATGGGAGCTGTAGTATTTTAACATGCATTTGTAACAACTGAACATTAACTTTAGTGTGAAAAATGTGATTATACAGAGAGAGCCACACTGCCCCCACTCCTAGCCGATTTTGGACCTGGGGACCCCAGCGCCCAGCATTAATTTATTATCTTCTACTGGGGAGGTGGGCAACGTGCCCCTCTCACAGGCCGATCTCGGCCCCTGGGTCCACATCCCCAAGGTCCCACTATAAACATTTTATTTGATTTATGGGGCAGGGAGCTGCAGGGCCCCTCTCCCCAGGCCGATTCTGGCGTCAGGGATCCCATCCCACAGGGCCTAACCATGTCACCTGGGTGCCCCCCAGGGCTCCCAGCCACAATGTTGGGGACCAGAGGGGAGCTGTTTGACAAGCAGACTGTCAGCTCCCACTAAGTCACAGAAAACAGCTATGTCAATGGGGTGTACACCACAGGACATAGCAGGAGTCAGCCCTAGGGGTGACGGACTCCAAGGCCTTTACTGGCTTGCAGCCCCCTCCAATGTTTCATATAGCTGCAGGGAGGTGGTGGTCCCCAGGACAAGGGGTATGAAACGGTCCTCTTATCTTATTTAAATGTAGCCCTGGGGAAGTGGCGGTCCCTGGGGCTGCGGAGAGGGACGAGTAGCCTCAGCAATTCATCGGAAAATCTGCCCCAGGGAGGTGGTGGTCCCCAAAGTTGCGGAGGGGCTTGGTGACCCCCTGCATTTCATTGGAAAATCTGCCTTAGGTCCCCGGGGATGAAGGGAGGGCTGAGTGCCCCTCTTCATTTTTTTCCACATATTCTGCCCGGTGGAGGTAGCAGTCCTTGGGGATGCGGGGGGGTCGGGCACCCCCCATCATTTTATAAAACATTAGCCCCAGGGAGGTGGCGGTCACTGCCCCCAGTTCCTGGTCCACCCTGGGGCTGCATTTAAAGAAGCCTGGGATCCCACACTTGGGTTTTTTGGGGGAATTTCTGGGGGATCACCACTTCCCCTGACAACATTTTAAAAAAAAATGCTTTTCACTCTGGGTGGGTCCCTCTGGGTCCCCAGCACCAGAGGTAAGGGGTCAGCATGTCCCTAGCCTGGCCCCTTTTCTTCTTTTTCATATTTTTATCTGAGACTTAGCTGAAGCCAAGTCCCAAGATGGCTGCCAACACTTCCTTGTTGAAGTGTTGGCAGTCAATCAGATCTCAGCACAAGATCAGGGGGGTTCGCAGAGCGTTCCTGTCCCTATCTATACAAAATTTATTTTTCTTTAATATTTCAAAAACAACTGAATGGGTTGGCACCAAAAAAACAAAAAGGCAGCTTTCTGGACCAAGAGCTACCTCTTTGCCAAATTTGGTTTGGGCGCTATTGCTGTTAAAAATCCCTTTGGAAATATGCAGGGAAAATGCATTTTGGGACCCCTCCTTTTCCTAGGCCCCCACTTTTCAGATCTTCCTTGGATATTAGATCTATGCGCAATAGATTAGCTCTGAAAAGAGCCTTTGTGTTTACAATGTGTAGGTGATTACTGCAATGATAGAAGATTCAGTCTCTGAAGTTATGCAGGAAAAGTTTGATGCCTTTCTCTGTTAGGTGAAATCTGTAATTTCTGTATGTATCCTCCATATTAAGTTGTAAGTTGTTGTGGTATATAGAAATCATGTTATGGTCCCTGATGAATGCCAAAACAGTTTTATTGACATGTTTCCTGGATTTCTCTATTTGTTGGCAGAACTGAGTTGACCAGTTCCATTTCTGCCTCGAGCAAATGTTTGAGAAAACGAAGGCAGTGTGTGGGAAGAGTGTCATGAATTTTCCAATGGTTTCTTTCATTCGGTTTTCTAAACCAACTCCTGTGACTACACCTAGGTCATTGCCACCACAGTGTACAACCATAACACCTGGATATTGAAAATCCGTTTTAGTTTCAACCAAAGGAAGTAGTTGATGCCATTTTAACCCTCTGTGGCCACTTCAAGTAATATTCACATTAGACAAACCTAGGTCCATTTCAATACTACTTCATTTGCACTCTCTCTGGGCCAAAACACAAATCTGTGACCCACACTCCACACTCTGCGCATCTTGGAGGTAATCTGGAGAAGCACACAGGAGATTGCTGCAGCTGAATGAGGCTGGTATGAAATTAAAATCAGTTTAAATAGAGGGTAAAAGGTACAGTCTGGAAGAAGTGATGCCATTCGCTATTGTAGATATTTGTTGGGTGAAGGTAGGTAGTGAGGTTATGTGAATTGTAAGTATATTTTGGATTGGGTTTAGAAAAATTGGAAAACAGTGAAATCAGCTGTGATTTGTTTACTCTGAAAGATTCAACTGCACCTGCGAAATGTGGCTTGAAACTAAGCATGCTGTAGTCAGACATCGTCATGAACTTGTGACCTTGTGCAGCAGAATGTTGTAGACTGTGTATCCATGGTAACAAAGCTAGAGGAGCATAGGGGAGAGAGAATATAAAGAAAGACTAGAATGTGACTTTATTTTACCATATATATAGAGGGAGTAATGATTCCTAATGGTTATTTAATGTTATGATTTGGTTTTGTGTTCTTAAAAAAAGTGTTTATATGGATGTGTTTTTTTTTTTTAATAAGATCAAAAAATAATATCCAAACTTCCCTGTGGATCTTCGGATCAACCCACAAATTTACATGGGGGAGGCGTGCTGTGCACGGCTGTGGATCCATGGATCCGGCGAAACTCACATTGTATTGGCTTACTTTTCAGGAGCACTGCAAAGGGTTAACTATACGAACCAGCAAAACATTGTAAAACATTGTATTAACATAAAGGGAGATTGTGATTGATTTACTGACTCAGTAACCTTGAAAGGAGAGTTGAAGAGGCTGCCATTACTGGTTGCCTGCTATGAGAGTGGACCTCGATTCTTGTCCTTGGTTTTCTGAGATTTGTTCAGTGAGAAGAAATTCTCACTGATACTGAAAGAAAAACATATAGCACACAAAAGAGAATCTTCAGGTACATGTAGTGAAATGTAATTTATTTTGGAAAATGTTAGTAAATTAATATATTAATATTAGGTTGCAGAAAGTGAGCAGTGTGTTCACAAAATGCTATAAAAGATATAGTAGGTTTGTGGTTTATGTAAAGGAATTATACAAGTAATTCATAATATAAGAAAAGTATTCAGCTGAACTTGGATATGGGGTTTCATGGATGTTTCCAGTTTCTATCAGTATATTAAAGTAATCCCTCATGTATGCTGAATTTATTATGGAGAATGCACTAATGGGTAACTTAATGATTAAAAATGCTATATTGAGTTGTAGAAATGTAATGTGTTTTTCCATACAGAAATGAGTCTGTATAAAAACAATGTTGAATTCATGCAGAGAGTCAAACGTATTGCAAGATGATAGAGGTTACTTCGCTATGAGTTAGAAATTGATATGAGTGAAGTATATTATTTGAAAAGGCAAGAAAAAGCAGGTTGAACTGTTTTTTGCTCTAGAAGGTGAAGGGGTCATATATATTGTATGCAGGCTGAAGAGGAGGTTGCTGTGGACAAAGAGAAAAGGGTGTTTTTTTTTTTTGTGGTAAAAGTGCACTGGGGGCATATTTATACCCCATTTGTGCTGAATTTGCGTAATTATTTTTGACGCAAATTCAACGTAAACCTAACTCCACATTTATAATTTGACTTTAGAGCCATCTAACGTCAAAATATTGGACTTTGCACCATTTTTTAGATGCGTCAACCTATCTTGCGTCAATGAGATGCAAGGTAGGCGTTCCCATCTAAAAAATTGTGCTACCCCATAGTTCCATATTTATACCCCCGTGCTAAAATGACACAAGAGTGGGAGGAGGGGCTAATTAATGTTTCAAATCTTGCTTTGCACCATTATTTAACACCTGGGTCAGACGAGGCATTAGGGGACCTGTGGACCCATTTCCATGGTTAAACACCATGGAATGGGTCCACAGGTGTCCTCCTCAAGCCCCAGGACCACCTCCGCCCACACCAGAGGGACACCGGAGTATGGGGGATCCCATCTCAGGTAAGTAGGGTAAGTACAGGTAAGTATTTTTGTTTTTTAATTAAAGTGCCATCGGGGGCCCAACTTGGGGCCCCCTGCATGCCACAGGGTGCTATGGCCATGCCCAGGGGACACTAGTCCCCTGTGCTGGCCATTGAGGTGGTGGGCATGATTCCTTTCTTTTCTAAGACAGGAGTTGTGTGGTATGGATGGTTTTGCATCAGAAAATGACACTAGGCTGGTTAGAGGCATTTTTTTGCCTCTAACCAGTGTAATGTTATTTTTTGGTGCAAAACCCCCTTCTCCCATACCGCCAGCCCCACCCGGCTAATTTCATTTTTTTTATGCTAGCCCACCCTTTGCACCGACTTGCACCATTCCATAAATATGGTGCTGGCTGGTGCTCAGGAATGGTGTAAGCTGGTGCTAAACATTTTGGTGCAAAACTGCATTAGTGCAGTTTTGGATCAAAAAGTATAAATATGCCCCTTGGTATGTTAAGATATATGTATACTGTCTAATGTAAGTTGCTAAGGAGATAGAAAATAATATAAATATAAAGGGAGGCTTATACTCATTTAGAGACATTAACAACCACTTGCATATTGATGTAGACATAGAGAATTTAAGTACATAGGCTGCAATAAAACATGCATTAATATACTGAATGCAATATGTAGTTTTTTTATATGATAATATAGATTTTTATTTATATAAATTGTGGTTTAAAGATGGCTTATTGTACTAATTGTTAGCATAGCTACACACTTTTATTTTTCAGTACACTTGACATTAAAAACGTGTTTAAGTAGTTTTGTACTGTGTGTTGTAAGAAAAGTCACCCTCTAAATTAGATGCATGTAGACCATAGAAGAAAGTGTATTTTTATTAAAAGATTAATCATTTTGTTCTAAGTTTTAGTGACTGAGATAAAAAGGTTGTAGATGATTATGCCTAGGTACATATGCACTCTACTAGAACATATGGTACTTATGTAGCTAATAAGGAAAAACTACAATCAGTCTCATATCTAGTGAAATAGTCATAAAGTCACTTGTGTATTCACCAATGTAGATACTAATATACCAAGCCATACACCAGGGATCAAACTGATAGATTCAATAACACAATCAGGGACACACTGATATGTACATTGACACACCTGTGCACACTGTGATGTATAGACTAATATCCCCAGACACGTACTAATAAGTAGAGTGACACACCCGGTCATACACTGTTGCATACACTATAATACCTAGGGGAAAATTATGTGTACACTGACACATCCAGGGGTACACTGACATATACACTGAGACACTGAGGTATGCAGTAATGCATGTAGTGGGACACAGAGATACACTCATGTTCATAGACAGAGAGAGCCAGACACACACTGATGTATATAGTGAAGCATCCAGACACACTCTCTTACATATACTGATACATTCAGGGATGCAATTATGCATCTACTATCAGACCCAGGCACATATTGGGGCAAACAGTGATGCAGCCAAGTGGACATTGATGCATTCAGACAATCATTCAGATTTACAGTGATGGATACACTGAGACACCAAGGGAGAGAGAGGTGAATAGAGTGACACTCAAACACCTAGGAGAACACAGATGTGCAAACTACCACACACAAGCACACATTGATGCATACACTGACATAGCCAGGCAAAAATTCATACATACACTAACACAGACATGTGCAAACTTATGCAATCAATGATACAGCCATATGACACTACTGCATACTCTGACATACCCAAATGCAAAATGATGCATGCACTGACAAACTCAAGCCCACATGATTTCATAAACTGACATACTTAGATGCACACTGATGTATAGATTAATACATCCAGAGACCGAATAATACATACACTAACACACCGATATACACACTGATGCATACACTGAGAGACCCAGGCAGACACTAATGCAGAAACTAACAAGGCAAGTTATGTAGGCATGCTTCCATTCAAACATACAAGTAGACACTATCATACACATTGACATACCCAGGATCAGATTTACACATACACTAACATACCGAGGTACACAATTATGGATAGATTGAGACACCTAGACAGAAACTGATAAATAAACTTATACATGGAAATGAAAAGTTATATTTGCACTCACGCAGGCATGGAAATACTGATGAGTAATAAAGACTCAAACACAGCTCTTTGTTTGATTTAGTAGTGGTTCTAACAAGAACCAATTTTTTGGGTGGTTTTAAATAGAATGTTTTTTTTTTTTTTTTTTTTTAATTTCTGAAAATGTATAGGGAAACTTGGGAAAAACTTAAATGTAATACTTTTGCATTATGAAAGCACAACAGTGTGCAATAATAGCTAGTTTGAAGAAAAAACCTTGTGAAAAAAATTAGCAGCAGCCATTTTTGACCTGCAAAAAGAAGTAATTGACATTTGTAACTTTTGCAATCACAAGATTATGACAGGTGCTATAGGATGTCACCATTTGACCTAATTTGATGCATGTGGCTGGCATACTCATTTTCCGAGCAGTAGCTTGGCTAGACGATGATGTACCACAGTGGTTCCCAATCTGTGCGCCATGGCTCCCCAGTGCGTCGTCAAAACTAGCCAGGGGCTCCACACACAGTTTGGAAACCACTAGACTTTATTTTGCATGCCTCTTTTGTGACTGTCTCAGCACACACTCCCACTAACAGGGAGTTTATTATTGAAGTGCTGCCTGCAGTCTCCATTGAGGAGATTAGGTGTTGCTGTAGTTGGTCTGTCATTTCTGTGTGTTTTGGTTGGGGACGCTCTGGCCACTACTGCACTTGCTGACAGTTGCATCAGAAGTGATCATTGGATAATGCATACAGCGAAAATGAGTGGTAAGCAGCTGCAACACGTGTATTTTCAAAGGTATGAAATGTTGTTCTGTATCATAAGTTTAACAAAGTAAGCCTCATCCTCCGTAACTCATTAGAACCGGCATTTTGAAAAAACATTATTTATGTCACTTTGTTCAACCTGCTACAGTTTATTCACGAGATGGCAAAGTAATTAATAATTAGTTTGCCATGCTTTTGCTGTAGTGTGGTCTGGAATTGAAGCGTGCCCTAAGTTATTTAATCAATGCCTTAAACTTAATGTGAAAGGAAACACCAGTTTTGTCCTCTTTTGTCAATAACATCCATTTGTTCAGAAGATTAATAATATCATCTGCATTTATTTTAAACATGGCATTTGCGCAGTGCACAATGGCCAGTCGTTTTAGTTCCAGAACACTTTTAAAAGTGTTTTAGTCTTATATTTTACTGTTTTAGGTATATACTAATAAGGGAAAAAATAACACTGATATTTGTAACAGCTGGGACATTAAAATACTTGTGCCAGTAAAACAAACGTCTAGGTGACACACAAGCAGTGTACTGTGAGCAAGCTAAATAAAAAAATCACTTCTAGCGAAATAGATTCCAGTCTATAAATTAGCTGTGATTTACTGACATTTCAAAAGTTCCTTTAATATGTTTCTTTGTTTAAAAGTGCATAATATTTCTGTAAGTGAACATTAATCAGAATTTATAATGCTCTGGTGCAGAGAGCAAATGGGGTCCAGTAAGACATTGGTTGATGGTGTTTCATTTTATAGCTTGTGTTGTTGCCAGCAGATCTAGCCCTGTAAAATTCAGACATTAAACAATAGTGCAAAGCATGTTTTTTATTCTGCTCATGTCACCTCACTGGTGCAAGCATGCCCATAAATGAGCTCCAGGCAGGAGAGTCACAATTTTTAAAGCCAAAAATTACGTTATAACAATAAAAATATGAAGCCTGCCCTGTTTTACTAGGGCTACCATCAGCCAAACTAGCTCCCTTACTAAACTGCCTTATGAATGCTGAATTAAACAACTGTTATATTTTTATTTTGTTACAGTTATATCTATAATAATTACAATAACCTCATCGGCTTCATCCCAATTATTTTCATGGAGAAAAATGGATGTTCTCCCTAGGCCGGGCTTGAATCCCCCCACCAGCCAAAAAAAAGTAACATAATGGGGACACGCAGCAAATGACCCATAGGTCAAGGAAGCCGTGGGTTGAAAATGTTTGGGAACCACTGATGTACCAGATTCTGCATTGGAATGTGTCAGTTCTTTTTCTTTCATCGTTCATCGGTATGCTCATTCAAGGATTGTGTGCAGAAGTTTCCACATACTCGGCTGTTTTTCTTTGATGTACCACAAGAGAGAGTTTTTTCACAGAGGCTGCATTTCACAATTCTTACACTGACTTTTTCCCCCACTAGGTTTGGTAAACAATTTCCATACATTACTCTCTTTTCTAGATGAATAAGGCATCTGTTGAGAATCATCTTCTTCAGGAATATCTTGAGAATCTCCAGGTGGTGGTGGAGCATTCCCTTCAGCCATCCTGGAAACTTCTGTAGCAGGAGGATCACAGCTGAGATGCTTCTCACTCAAGAGCTAGCAGAATAATAACTGTTTAGGGAGTGGCACTACCCAAAATTAAGGCCCATATTTATACTTTTTTTGTGCTGCATTTGCATCATTTTTTTTACTTAAAAGCAGCTCAAACTTACAAAATATAATTGTATTTTATAAGTTTGTGCCTCTTTTGCATAAAAAAATTATGCAAATGCAGAGCAAAAAAAGTATAAATATGGGCCTAAGTGTGGTTCAAAAGTAACCAATGAAATGCCAGATTGCTCTTCACACATCAGGTGGCTCCGCAGTTCTGAACTCGAGTCGTGGTTCCAGGAACATTGTAATATAAGTTTTGTGTTCTATTGTAAATAAAATAAATATGTTGGTGAGTTGTAAATATGTTCAGTCTTCTTTTTATATGGGAAAGAATGGGGTGCACATTGCAATTTTTTCTTCTGGGAAAAAAAAATTTATTGCGAATCCACGGATCTGAACAAGGGATTCATTCTGCTCACATGATCGGAATCGAAACCATAAACCTTCGCCGCTCTGCTTCTATGGAACCACAGATGGCACTGCAGTTCCAAAAGAAAGTAAAAATAATAATATTACAATACTACTTTAGAATTGTGTAAATACTGAATAATGTACAAAACAGCATCAGCAGCACTTTTACAAGAAGGATTGGGCTTCTTCAATTCAATTTGAAACACTGTAAAGGTTTGGTGTAGTTCATTGTGACGGAGAGCTCAATGAAAGGATTCCTAACACCTTTTTCCTTAGAAATTCACTGAAAAAAAAACAATGGACGTTATAGTTCGGTTTTGAATTTACTTCTACAAAACTGTACAAATTCAGCAGTTATAGTTGCCTGTGTTAACTGCAACTTGCACTCCAGTAATGCACTGCTTATGACCTAACATATTAACTCACTCATGGCATGGTCAGTGACATCACTGATGACAACATCCAGTGAGTGTTAGTGGTTGTAATGATGTGTGACTGGGAATGTGTGAGTAGGTCTATGCATGAATGAGTGGTTGAATAATTTGCTGTACGGGAGACTGACCTGATGTGTAAGTTGCTGTATGAGTGAGCAAGAGACTGTGAGCAGCTGCATTTCATTTTGTTAGTGGGTGTGTGGGTATTTTTTTCTGTATATCTTATATACTGGTGGTCACCAGTAGGTAGTCATAGTTAGGACCATGTTTCCATAGAAAAAGCATCTTTTGACTTGCCTATATCTTTGGCACAGTTTGACGAATCTTTACAAAATTTTCTGAAAAGTGCCTTGGTGATTATTGGTGTGCATGGAAAGTGTGATCTGTCAAGCAGGGCTGAGAAAAAGGGGGGGGGGGGCAAAAAAGTTGTGTTTCCCATGGTAATTCCCACAGGACCTTTGAACATGCCTACAGCCTGAACTGCTGGATGGAATTGCACCAAAGTTGGCAAAAAGCTAGCTGTTGATACATAGATTGTGCTTTTGGTAATTTGGTGTAAATCTGTTCAGTAGTTTTTGAGAAATTGAAGGGGGAATTGTTTTGTATATCATTGGTTGTGAGTTAATTGTAGCGTTTTCGCAATGTTTTCATAGCAATTGCGGCATACTCACGAATGCGAGCGCCAACAGGAATGGTATGATTGGCTGGCCGCAACCTGACTAGTAATTTGTAGCTGCCATTTTATGTAATGGAACACAGAATGCGGGGCTTAAAAATGAAATTGAAAAGTGGCATGGGGGTTACGGTGGATGTACCCTGACCCTAGAAGTGTGAAATAGGACTGTGTGTATGTCAAAAAATGAGCTTAGAATTTTTTTTCCACGCAGCATGATATTCGCAGAAATGCTGATATGACAATGCTCAGCACTAGCCCCGTGTAATATTGCAAAGAATTCTTGAATATCAGCTACAACAAAAAAATATTCAGAGAGTTATTTATAAACTAATTAATTCGCTCATAGTAGCAGTGCAACACCCGTGTACCCACTAACGGACCCACTAAGAGAGTCATACACGAACTTAGGATCCACTCAGATACTCAGGCACCCACTCTCAGACCCACTCAAACACTAATGCACCCAGTCACAGACTCACTCACACCCTCATGCACCCACTCACAGACCCAGTGAGACCCTCATGCACCCACTCTCAGATCCACTCAGACCCTCATGCACTCACTCTCAGGTCCACTCAGACATGTACCCACTTACAGACCCACACATACACTCATGTACTCACTCACAGACCCACAGAAAGTGATATGCACCCACTCATAGACCCACTCAGAGACACACATGTACTCACAGACATGACAGACAGACAGACTTTTGTTGATATATATAGTGTACTGTGATAGCTGTGATGACACATAAGATGTTTTGACACCAAACACACAAGACTTACACTTGTGACATTTCTTGGATCCCGGGCTGTGTGGAAACCAAGTTCCCTCTTTAATGCATTTGGGACTGCTGACTACATGGTCCTGCCTCATGGACTTGGCTCTGCAAAAAGTAACTAGAGGGCTGCCAGGTGTAGTGTCTCCAATCACTGGTCATTTTTAATCAAATGCCAATTCCTATTGAGGCTAGCTCTAAACTGACTGTGTTCCAAACTATAACCCATGATCATACAAAGTGGTTGTCTCTCTGTCTGCTCTGTATGCCTTCCACCAAAAAGAAGTTCCTCCCTAGGTTTCTAGTTGGCTCTAACGCTTCATCCTACGACCATTCCATTGTGGTCTCTCTCAGCAAATCTACTAGCCAGCTCATCCTGAGCAATCTTAAGTTGCTCTGTTTTGCTACAATTCCTGCACATTGGCAAGTTCTCAGCATATGGAATGCTATATTTCACTATGTTCTGGTGAAAACTGCTAATGTGTAATATGTTATTACCCACTGTAAGTTTGCAGTAGGTTTTAGAGTGAATCTTGCCCTGCCTCACTAATATTGTGAGGTCAATCAAATATTCCATTTCTTTACTCACGTGGGCAGTAAAATGGAGATTCAAGTTATTACGATTGATTCACTCAGTGAAGCAGTGATCTGACTGTTCAGTCCTTCCATATGACAAAAATGCCATAGATGAAGCACGTCCACAGGATAATTTTGTCTGCACTCTCAAGCTCATATGTGAGTAACTGCTCCTCCCACCAGCCCATAAGCAGATTAGCATAGCTGGCGGTGAAGCAGGTGCCCATTACCATGCCTTTTAGCTGCTTGTAAACCTTCTTCCCAAATAGGAAAAAGTTGTTCTCTAGGCACCAACAAGCCATCTCTAACACTATCTGGGTATGCTTACAAAGAGATGTGTCTGGTGCTCAAAAAGTGCTGCAATGTCCTCAACCCTTTCTCATGCATTTGATGTGTATGAGGAAGACAAATCAAAAGTCATCAACACAAAGGCATCATCCCACTTGATGTCATACACTCTCCTCAGGAAGTCCCCTGTATCTTAAATATAAGAGAGTAGGTTTTTCACAGGCGGTTGTAAAAATATCTTTGAATATTCAAGAATATCCATAAATATTCATGGTTATTGAAGGATCGTCGCGAATATCGCAAATTGTGAAGAAAAATCATTTTAAACCCAGAATGTCACCCTAAAACACGCCTATTTCACACCCCTGGTGTCAGGATATCTCCACCCTGACCCCTTATGCCACTCATCATCTCTATTTTCACCCCCAGGGACTCTCTCCCATAACATAAAATGGTGACTGAAACATTCTAGTCAGGTTGTGGCCAGACAATTACAGCTCTTCTATTCGCACATGCATTAACAAAAATTCACAATTTTTTTGTGATTTATTTACAGCCAGAGGTATACAAATGTATTTTCCCTTCATTTTCTCAAAACCTTCTGAACTAATTTACACCGAATAAGTGAAAGCACAATCTGAGAACCGAAAGCTAGCTTTCCACTGAATTTGATGTAATTCCGTCAAGTGGTTAAGGGCTGTAGACGTGTCTAAAGGCCCTATGGGAATTAACACAAACCAGACAAATTCAACAGTTTGAGTTATTTCAAGTAACTATAACTCATGGCCTAAGGTAACTATCACTCGATCCCCTGCCATGCACAGTTTTTTCTTCAATAATGTTATTGATAATGTTGCATTGATATTTTTATTTACTTTATAAAAGTTCTCAAGAATGCTGTAATATCTGGGGTAATTAGCAGTGCATGGCAATGGGGCGAGTTATAGTTATCGTAGGCCATGATTTATATACTATTTATATACTCTAACTATATGTGCTGCATTTCTCTGATTTTGTGCGAGTAAATTCAGAACCTAACTATCACGGCTGTTACCTTTGGTTTATATATATATATATATATATATATATATATATATATATATATATATATATATATACACACACATATATATATATATATGTATACACATATATATATATATATATACATATACATATAAAAAATCCTTGCCAATGGTAGCATATAAATGTTAAATAACATTGGGCTTAAGGATGAGCCCTGTGGTACTCCCCAGTGGCTCTTAAAACTACTTGAGTAGAAAGAGTGGTCGAGTACCTGGAATGATCTTGAATCTAAGAACTCTGTGAACCATTTTAGGGCATGCCCTGTAACTCCAATTTCCCCTATTCTGGGGAGTAGAATACTATGATCTATGGTGCCAAAGGCCGCACTGAGGTCAAAGAGCACGATTGCTGAGACCATTCCCTGGTCTAATCGCCTCATGATTTCTTTCGTAACTCCTATCAAGCCTGATTCTGTGCTATGAATGGGTCTGAAACCCATTTGGGAAGGGTGAAGAATGTGGTTATCTTCCGGAAAAGTGGAAAGATAAGTATTGACATGTTTTTCAAGAATCTTAACCAAGGTTTGCAACATTGAGATAGGTCTATAGTTGTTTCGTACAGAGGGATCCAGGTTGGGTTTCTTGAGCAACGGCTTTATGATTGCATGTTTCCACTGTGGAAGGAGAGAGCTGTTGATATCAGTTTGAACCTGCACCTTCCCCAAATCATCCTGCACATTGAAGGGTATATCACCCCTTATACATCCCCAAATGGACCTCAGTGTAGGTTCTGGTTGTGCTAGCGGGAGGTGGTGGCCCTCAGCCAGCTTTCTTGCTTTTAAGGTTCTGTAAACATTGCTTGCTGAAGTCACACTTAACCCTAATGATAAAACTAACCAATGCATGTTGGGACTGGTTCCAGTAAGAACTGTAGTGAGTGTCGCTAGTCACATGGGTAACCCTTCCCCAAAAAATATTGGTGGAAGCTGGTACATCTCAAGGGACAGGCCCCTAAAATAAGTAATATTTTGGGCTCAATAGAGAGAGTTGACCCACTATTTCCATTATTCCACCATAAAAACAAACATACTAGTTGGGTCCTTAACACAGTTTACTGTGGTCTGTGTCTCTACAATAGAGACTGGTAAAAGGACACAGTATCACCAGAATGAGCAGAGTGAGCACGAGATAGGCTGGCCCAACATTTTATCAGGTGACACCTTTTATTTTTGCTTGCTTTTGCTTTAAGAGGTGACATTCTTTGTTTCATCCTGTGATATCTCTGAGTATTCTTCCCCAAGACCAGGATCCCTAGTCTCTGTATCAATATTTGTTGCCCAAATTCAGACTTACGTTTGCAAGAGGTGTGCTCGACTAAGAAGTAGGTGGCTGAGCACTTTCAAAACCTTTTGAGTCAGTCTGAGACAAATCCTGATGGGCACATTCTAAAATAAGAAGTTATAATGATTTTTGAGTCATAACTTAACCTGGACATGTATATGTACCTTTTTTAAATTAACTATGTACTTATCTGTTAAATATAGTTATTTTTCTCCTTGAACACTGCATGAACCTTCTTTTTATGGAGTATTATTTACTGGGTCATACTAAATTTTAGGTGCCTATTTACATGCCCCTTGCACCACACTAGTGTATTTGTTTTAATTCTAATGTGGCTTTAAGGAGGCCTTTTCCCCCTACCATATTTACACAGTGGCACAGAGCATGCATTGTGCCAATTTGTAACCCCTTGTGCCATATTACGCCTGCGCCAGGCATAATATATGCAAGGGGGGCGTTCCCATTCAAGGACCCCTGAAAAAATGTCACACTGACATTTATAACTTTCACTGCGCCATTTTTTGTCATTTTTAACACCTGTACATGGCATCCATTAAAGTGACTCCCCCATAGTAACCTATGGGCTTCCCTGTGCTTTACTGAGCTAGCATCAACATTGTTTACGCTAGTGCAGCAAAGCACCACAGTTGCATCAAATATTTTGATGCTACTTTGCTAACGACCTCCATGATGCACTGTATTATTAATAACGCTCAACCATGGAGTCGTTAGGTGGCAGTAGGGGGGCGCAAGAAAAGTAGTGAAAAGAGACCTATGCATCACTTTCTTATAAATCTACCCTTTAGTTTCCAACTCAGTCCACCTACTAGAGTAAGTCATCACTTTTCATTCTCCCTATCTCAAAGAGTCAAGTACTTAATGTTAGTAAATTGGCTATTTGTTTGAAATGAGCAGTTTTGTGGCCATAAGGTTCCAAATATAAACAGTACAAACAATACTAAAGTCCAGTATTCACAGAATTTCACTGGACCTCAAGCACTCACATGAAAAGCCTCTTGGTACAAAAGATCATAATATTGAAATGATGGAAGAAAATTAAACACTACATTTTCAGAAATTAGACTGTGCAATGCGTTTTTCAGGTGGCAATGTATGGCCCTCGTTCTGACCTGTAAGGAAACAGGCGTTTTGCAGGTTAGTCACCACTGTTTTCCCCATTTGGTCTATTGCCTCTGTTTTTTTACTCTGAGAGTGCACTGAGACCTGTTGTCCAGACTTCAGTGACAGTGTACAGTCCCTTTTCAAAAGTTATGTTGAATTGGGTGACCCAAATTGGCAAGTACACACTTACTTATAAGTCCCTATTATATTTTAATCAGGGTACCCGGGCATGTAGGGCAGAGTGTTTCCTCAGGGCTGAAGCACTGTTTGTGCCATCCTGTGTGTGATAAAGTGAAAACATATCCCCCAGTCTGGCTTTGCAGACTGTCAAGGCAGTGTCACACTGCCAGTTTGACTTTGAGTTGCTATAAATGCCAAAAACAACTCATCCCTTAATAATATATATAAGCCTAACCTAAGGAAGTCTTATAGAGCCCTATGATAGGGAGCTCTATTTTGTTAAGTTTTACATATATTTTTGATATGTTTTAACAGCAACACTTCCAAATCGTCCTTTTGCTATGGATAAAGTTAGTAGGCCCATTGACTAACACAGAGTTACCAGTTGGCATTTCAACTCAGCTAGCTCCTGAATGGAATTGAGTAACTGGGTCATGTAAGGTATCAAAATAATCATGGCATTAAATGTGACTTGATCGTCAAGTAAATATTTATGTCACTTTTAAAGTTAAGCAACATTTACAAAGTTGCCACTCTGTGCCCCAACTAATCTAGTTGTCTTACAAAGGCCCTGGCACACAGGCAGCTTTCTGACCACCTGGGGAGAGGGTGAATGCCTTGCAGACTCAGGAGAAATTTGGTTGCTGCAGAATGAGATGTGAACTCCTCCCCCAGCATGGCCACTCAGGGTGTTCCAAAGGTGAGCTTCAAAGGGGAAGTCACCTTTGAAGGGCCAACGGTAATGACATTCGTGAGCAGGTTTCCTTTTATTCCTACAGGTTGGATACAGGGACAGAGAGGGAAAACCAGTGTCAGAACCAGTTTTCCCATGGGCGTGTAGCCTTTAGGTCGCCACACCTACTTGGTCGGCTACCACGCTCCTGATGTCCAAGGAAGTGTGGTGCCATCTTTAATGGGGCAAGAATGTTGCACTCCGTGATAGCCAGATGCCACACCAAACAGGAACTCTGTCACCCAGGAGGAGGGGACCCACTAGCCCATTGGCTCTAGGGTGACTTTCCTGCTATAAATAGGGCATGCCTGGCACCCTAGCCTTCAGTACATCATGGCCTTGGAGAAAGGACTGAGGGGGGACCATCCTGCTGACATTAGAAGCACACAAAGAGAGGCAGCGCTGCTGGAAGGACTGCACCCGCTGCACTTTGAGCTATTAAAGTTTGGATCATGTCTGTGGCTCCTGGCTTGGAGAAAAGTTGAATCCCAGCCCTGGAAGCAGTGACTTCAGGGGTCAGTCGGCTGGTCCCTGGAACAGCACCAGAGCCCAAATTGCCAAATAGGGAGCCACCGCATATGTTTTACCACTAATGGACACCAGGCCCTTCAAGAGACATTTGAGATAGTCAACATTTGCACCTGTGTTTGCTGGACACAGGGTGTTGTCTGTACTTGGATTTGTCAACCAAGGGGGATGCTAGCTCCCACCAAATGTTTGCAGCGTGACCGCTGTGTTGCAAGGACCGAAGGTTTGCTGCAGCAACCACATCTACCTGTGCAAAGAGGACATCATGGGACCCCAAGATCCATGGGCAAAGCTGCCCCACCTCAACAGTGGACTGAGGACTCACCTGGAACTTACCCCCATCAACCGTACAACATCAGGAGCATCCTTGAGCATCCCTTGCCTGCATCCTTCAGCATCTGGAAAAGTCCATCATCGTCTAGGACAGTCATCCTGTAAGGTATAGATTTTGCTTCAAAGAATCTCTGATGGCCAGGTAACTGTCCAAATTGTCCCTACTGGTCTTCTAAAACTCGGCCTGTTGTTATTGATCACCCAACTTGAGTCAGAAATGAAAGACTAAGGGTCTTATGTATACTTTTTGATGTAAAACTGCACTAATGCATTTTTGCATCAAAAAATTTAGAACCGGCTTGCGCCATTCCTGAGCACCAGCCGGGGGCCATATTTGTGGAATGACGCAAGCTGGTGCAAAGTGTGGGGTAGTGTAAAAAAAATTATGTTAGCCGGGTGGAGCTGGCGGTATGGAAGAAGGGGGATTGCACCAAAAAATGACATTAGGATGGTTAGAGGCAAAAAAACACTTCTAACCAGCCTAGTGTCACTTTCTGACGCAAAACCATCCATACCACATGACTCCCATCTTAGAAAAGACAGGACTCATGCCCACCACCCCAGGGGCCAGCATAGGGGACCAGTGTCCCGGGGCATGGCCATTGTACCCTGTTCCATGCAGGGGGCCCCAAGTTGGGCCCCCGAGGGCACTTTCATTTTTTTTTAAAATACTTACCTATACATACCCTACTTACCTGAGATGGGTCCCCCACCCTGCGGTGTCCCTCTGGTGTGGGTGGGGGTGTTCCTGGGGTTTGAGGAGGGCACCTTTGGACCCATTCCATAGATATTAACCATGAACATGGGTCCACAGGTCCCCTAACGTCTGGTCGGACCAATGTGTTAAATAATGGTGCAAAGCAAGTTTTGCACCATTATTTAGCACCTCCTCCCACCCATGGGTGTCATTTTAGCACAAGGGGATAAATATGGGGCTATGAGGTTAGCCCCATTTTTTTAGATGGGAATGCCTACCTTGCATCTCATTGACGGAAGGTAGGTTCACACATCTAAAAAATGGTGCAAACTCCAATATTTTGACGTTAGACGGGACAAACGGCAAAATATAAATATGGAGTTAGTTTTGTGCCGAATTTGCATTAAAAAAATTACGCAAATTCGGCACAAATGGAGTATAAATATGCTCCCTACTCTTTCAAATTTTTCAAAAGTTTGAAAACTTTTCATTGGCCAATGCTTGTTTACGGTTGATATAAATGTTATTCAATGCTTTAAAAATTCCTATCTACCGAACTCTCTGGTAGATATTGATGATCAAGGACTCTAAACATTCATAAAATATGCTCTGTTTTTCTAAACTGTTGTGTCTCATTCTTGTTGTGTGACTTTCTTATTCTGTTATTTGGTGTTGTTAAATGCTTTATACATTGGTCCTTTGCTAAGTTTTACTGCTCGCAGATACAGCTACCCTGGGTTGATCTCATGGTTAAGTAAACATACCTGACTATACCCAAGATGGTATTTGAGCATGTGCTGCATGATAAGGTCCAATAGCCATATCATAGTACACCCAAATCCTCATATGACCCAATGATCTAGCAGTGAACATGGGAAGACATCCATGTGCTGGAAGTGGCTGATTCAGTCTGCGACTGCTATGTCCTTGGTGTGCCACCCTCATGCTTAAAACATGCTCCTTCATAGTTATGACATACACTAGCTTGCTCGTTCTAGGCTCTTTGTTATCTTCCATTGATCAGCAGACTAGCTGAGTGAGTTGAAAGCTTGCTGCTTTAAGATGTAGTCCAAAGACGGGGCCATCTGGAGGTCATTATTTGAATCCGGGCAAAGTTGGCATCCATCTGTTGGGACTGGTGGCAGATTAAAACGAAGCACTAAACACAAAGCAAATTGATATTGTTAGCATGGTTATTATCACTGGCAGCCTCTTTGCCACGATTTCTCTTGATTTTCTGCATCTTCAACATATGTTGGGAGCTCTCCAATATGCTAAAACTCAGCATCCCTCATGTTTTGGAGCAGACCCCTTCTTCTTTTGCTTTCAGCCGCTTCAAGTGTAATCATTTGAAATGTGTGTTTAGAAACAATGCCTGACTATTGTCACAATTCAATATATTTTAATTGAAGTTGGAGAAACATTTTGTCTTTATTGCTCTTTTTGTGCCACAGTCACATGATTTGATGTGTATGTGCAGCAGTATACCATGTATACGAAATGACAATGCATTTTTTAAAGATGCCGAAGCTCGTCTGTATGCTTAGCCCAGACTTTGTGCACAGTCAGCAGAAACATCTGTACTCAAGTAGCACGATAAGAAATATATATATATATTTAAAATATAACACTTTGTACTGCACTTCTAAGGACCATTACACAATGTGATAGTATCTAATTCATTGACTACAGAAGGCTGAAGTGGCATTATTGTGATTTGCACATGTGATTTTCAAATTATGGAAGATATCAGCAGTATTGTACTCACTATATGTATGAAGATGAAACACCGAGTGAAATGCTGGGCGCCGATATATGCTGCAGTTCAAGGGTCATGAGTTTGCTCTGGTCCTATCCAACTCAGTCTTCCATCCATCTGAAGTTGGCAAACATTATATTTGCTGACAATAACAACTGTTATTTACCGCACTTAGAAATGAGAAGCATGCAGTATGAAGAGCTATAATGTTAGTAAATTCCATCAACCAGTGTTTAATCAAAGACACGAGTCTTAGAAAATAACCCAGAAAAATCTTAAAGCATGCGCAGGTCATCTAACTAGGAAGCTAGTATGCACAAACCAGGTACTGAGAGAGAAGAAAGGAGAGGGAAGAAGAGAAGCAGAGTGAGAGTAGGACGAAAACAGGACAATGAGTGAGAAAGGCCACAGGGTGAAGGGGAAAGAGGAAAGAAGAAGGACAGAAGCCAAGGGATGTGGAGTAGGGAAAGGACTAAAGCAGGAGAAATGTGATGGAGAATTGATGCTTCCTGCAAATATGGAGGCGTAGCAGCACCAATTTACATTTGTTGCATCACAGATACACCAGTTCAAACTCACTGTGTGAGCTGGGCATAGTGCTGACTCCTTGTCCGTTTAGGCCCAGGCTTGGAAAGTTATTTGGGTGGAGCAGACTAAAATATCTCAGGGCCTGGTCCCTCTAGTCCTTTCCCTAAATATGGTTCTGCTTCGAACCCACCTATTACGGTTATCCCTCTGATACATAAATGTTTCTCAAACCAGAACCTCAAAAAATGGTGAGTGCTCAGTGCTTGGATCGAGTCTTGTCCCTGTTCCTGACTAGATGACAAAACCCATATATAGTTGAATTTGCTATCAAGCACAATCAATACCAACATTTAACATCCCGTTAGTCCTGGTCTGTGTTTAGACTAATGCTATCTTCTGGAGTGAGGAAGGACCTGCTGCTGGTGAAGAGAAGCATGTTATAGCCAACAAAATACTGGCCTAAATAGGTGTGGGGCCTGCTTGTCATAATTCATTGCAGGAGGGAATCATATCTGATTTTAAGGATTAGAAGAAGCCTTTCTCTTCTTGTACAAAGGATGGAAGAAACGCGTAGAAAGCCTAATAAGAACCTACCGGAATGGTTGGAAGTGAATAGAAAATGCTGAACGCAACTGAGTGCTTTTTTATTACAGAAATTGTTTGGTTCATCGAACAGAATCACGTTTTATTCAGTCT
This sequence comes from Pleurodeles waltl, assembly GCF_031143425.1. Lineage (NCBI taxonomy): Eukaryota > Metazoa > Chordata > Amphibia > Caudata > Salamandridae > Pleurodeles > Pleurodeles waltl. Next base: position 1,537,650,659 of record NC_090440.1, on the reverse strand, counting down.
TAAATTTGATCTAGTGTTACACTCCGGTATGCAGGGTGCCCAATATTTATAACATGTATGTGTCAGAAGGTAGCAGACACCTCTATGTAACTGATTTTGTATCAACTTCTGAAAAATAGAGAATTAAGTACAACTCCTTGATTATCTTACTTTTTTGGCCTACGTAAGTATACTGGGATTTCAATGTCCTTGTTTTCAGAGATAATTACTAATTTCTATAAAAAATATATTGACAATAATTTCAAAATGGTTGTCCTTCTGTGATATTGTGATGAGTTTTACATATGAAGCAAAATCAGCTACCTTGAATACATTTTCCCAGTGCCATAAGTTGCTTCAGACTGTGTGAAGATGGGGCAAAGGCTTCTCCCTCTTACCATATTCATACCCAGATTCAAATGGGAAGCGAAGGCCTTCGTCCCATTTTTTAAGAAGCTAGGCATGGAGCCCGTTTCTGAATAGTTAAAATGTGTTACGAGGGAACCAGCTTCAGACTATCTGCTGGGTTGTAACTTTTTCTGTGATGAACTACCTGAAGGTGCTAATACTGAATGCATTTGACAACTTTTTCTAGTTATTGTTTTTAAAGGAAGGATTCAGTAATACAATCGCTCTCAATTGTATACATATTGAGGGTCAGACACCATGACAATTGTTTTTAAAATTAGTTTACAGCCTGTATAGCTTCCGTTAGTACGTTTTGGTTTTATATGTAAAAGTCTTCATTGACAAATCAAATTGACCCTTAATATACTTTAGAGTGTTTACAATGAATAGGGTTTCAAGACTCCTCAGGTTCAAAAGTTGCTCTAGTAGCAGTTCTAGATCAGGTCAATGCCAGCCTTCACAATGACACACAACTGACTCTGATCCAACTTCACTAGCCTTTAGGAGTCACTGATGTGTCTGAATATAAGCCTGTAAGACAGCACTTCTCTAAAAGAGAAGTTTTTTCCTCACTCACAAGAGATGGGCCCCATTATTAACAATTAAGAACCGAAATGTAAGCATTTGCAGATTTTCTGTTCCTTTTATCATGTGGGACATTTATACTAAGCCTTGAGGACATTGTAAAAGGCGAACAACAAGCGTTACAAAATATACCACACTCTGGTACTGAAGCATCACCTGAAGCAGAGACCTGGATCGGGCACAATGCCACTTGTACACAAATGGCCTACGCATGAAAAGGTGGGATTCGTGTAACCCGAGCCCAAGAACTAATAAGGTAACAGTTTTATTTGTTGTAACACTATTAATCTTTTTTCAGTCTTGGAGATTTATAATTTCATATTAATTTAGAGTGTAGTTTCCTTAAATAAGTGTTCTGCAACATCTCTATATTCTATTGAGGATCTTAGGCTCTAGCTTGTTCGCCTATATAGGTTCACTTATTTGCCCTATTTGCATTGGTCTGTCCAATAAATGTACAATTCATCAGTCTTAAAAACTCTTTGTCTTGGGACGGTAGAGTACCGAGTTGATGGTGGACAGAGAAGTCTGGTCATGTGACCCCTGCAGTAGTCTTCTGGACACTTTCGTATTAAATAAAAATATGAGCACAGCATTCCCTTAGCATGGGCGATCCAGCCATTCATTTGCCCAGGAAGAGGAGCAATTGATGCTCTGTCCTCTTTCCAGGAGGGTCAGGAGATTTTTAGTGACGAGAACACAAATGTTATACAGAGACCTTCTCTGGTTTTCTGGTAGCATGAATACATCGTTCATAATGAAAACAATGTCCAAGAACACATTTGGAAGCGCTCCCATCATATGCCGTTGTCTACCTCATCATAGTGTCACAAATTTACCACTTTTGCAACAAATAAATATACTTAACAGTAGAAGTTTGGGGCCTAAAAAGAGAGAGCCCTGGGTGAAACAGTCCCGGCTGCTCCTCCCTTGGGAAACTTTGCTTCTTTTAACATTTGTTCTAAGTGATCCAGCCTAATTTTTAACTACACTGTCACTCTTCACTTATTTTTCAAAGCTCCCTATGACTGTGATCTATTGCAACATAAACAATGATACTGGATACGTTTTCTCGTTACATTTTATTTACTCCAACTCGTGAATTATTACACTGGTATGTAATATTCTATATACATTGGCTGTATTATAAATTTGAAAACTAATATTTTGCCTATGAATTTGCAAATTAATTATTGTGTCTCCTCTGAGAATCACTGTTTTTGGATTGACCCACTCACACCCATCATACACTAGGCTCCTGTGACATGGGAAATTGAAACGAGGTTTCCTCATTCAGGTGCATGATATTCATTAGATCCCGCCTGTGATGTTTCTATGTGTGTTTGATAGCAGATGCCATCAGTCCATGGGCAACACAGTGCCCCTAACACCAATATAAAACTGTCACTTGAAGCTGACTTCAACTACCGACGAGCATCACTTTGCTTCATCTGGGAAGGTGTAGCATTTTGACACATTCCCAGTTTTGCAAATGTTACTAAATCTGGGAATGCGCCCAAAACTATAGGTGGATGCGTATTAACACCCATGTTCCTCCCCTGGAATGCCTTTCCAATGCAGAGTAACAGAAGGAAGTTGCTTGTGCTGTCTTGCGTTACCCCACATTTACTATGCTATGTAGAGCCATGTGAAGGGGCTTTGTGTGTCATAATAAATCTGACTTAATGGTGTTTATGCCGTTCCTACTTTGGTAATAGGACTGTGTATTTAGGGTGGCAGCACTGCCAAATGTGGGAGACTGGGTGCGACCCACATTGTTAGTAGCTGTCAGACGAACACCTGGCTAGGTTACAGTGCCTCACCCAAACCTCCTAACCCACAGGAGTAAGTGGTGATTATGGCCACCTGAACATGACACTCCGACTCCCCAGGGAAGTCACGGAAACAGGTTGTACCCCATTTTGCTCAATTGCTCACACATGCTAACGTGAGACACAAGATGCAAGATGCGTTTTCAATACATTTATTCAAAGAACTGCAAATTAGTATAAAAAGCACATGCTGTGATAATTAGGCAAATGAAACAAAGCAAGGCAATCATTACAGTCAGGGTAAAGGAAAATGATAATCCCGCCATGATGTAAGTGGTTCTAGATGTTCTAGAGGTTTTAGAAATTCCTATGCCATTCCTATGACTGAGAGCATAGTGGTTGTAACCCTCAACCTGGCCCAATCTAAAGGACTGGCCCCATGCCCCATAGCTGGATAGATCAGTAGGTCAGTGTACAGTTAATATAATAACCCATGCTACATTGTGACCACAGTTCTGGTGTGATGCTGTGTCTTGGAGATAGAAGCTGGCTCCTGGACTGGCAGGACAAGTTAGCATATCATGTACCATTTGTAACATCCTGGGACAAAGATTACTGAGTATATGTAACACAAAGGCTGATTAAATGTGCAGTGTATTCCTTGCTTTCCTAGAATAAAGCTGCTGATGAAATGTGTAAAGCCACCACTAAAAAGCAACCTTGTTAACATGAATAAAAATATTTATAAAATGTGAATTTTGTCACAAACCGTAAATCTAAGATTGAACAGGGGTGCCCAACCTGGGTTCTAAAAGAGTCCTCACAACAAGGGCTTGCGTCACCTTTCGGTAGGTTGGAAGATCAGCATAAGCAAAAATGTCTATTGTGCAGTATGCGTCCCAGGATTGTCATGACTTGAATGCCCTCTACCCTCTTTAGGTCAGTGTTCAGTGTTTATAATAACCCATGTTACATTGTGACCACAGTTCTGATGCAGTGCTTTGGCTTGGAGACAGACACTGGCTCCTGGATTGACAACACAATTTTGCATATCATGTACTAGTTGTAAGAGCCTTGTCAAAGAGTACTGATTATATGTAACACAAAGGCTGATTAAATGAGCAGGGTTTTTCTTGCTTTCTTAGAATAAAGCCACTGTCAAAATGTGTAAACCATCACCAAAGATCAGTCTTGCTAACATGAATAAAAACATTTATAAAAAGTGAATGAGCACAAACTGTAAAACTAAATTAGAACAGGGGTGCCTAACCCGGGTACTAAAAGGGTACTCAGAAGAAGGGCTTGCATTACCTTATATGATGCAAAGGGCGATGTAAGCCCTTAGTGAAATTGGGCTTCCATCTTCTCCCTTCTTTTCTCCCATGTGAAGCACCATTGTTAAATGCGCACTCCTGGACAGCATTGGAGCGCCTCTCCAATTCGCTTGTGGACACAAAAAAGCAATGAATGGTCTCAAGGTTACTACTCCACCCCTTTGGGGATAATGAAGTACACAATCTTTTCTTGATTTTGCCCAAAATGGGGGCTTCTCATGAGTAAGATTCAGCAAGGGCTGCCATCAATACTTATTTTAGGCACCAGATGGGCTCAGGCTGTAAGCGCTACATGTTTAGTCAAGTCAGGCTTACCCATAATGAGTTCAATGACGTTTTTCCTTGTGGGGTTGCACCAAAACATCACCAAGTGCATATTAGGGAATTAGGAGCAAGAGGTGCTCGCATCATATATTCAGGGTTGCAGATCTGCAAAGATGCACAGGAATATTCTGTGAGGTCCATGCACATTTCTTCCTGGCATGCTTGAATTTTGTAGCTCATGCTGAATTTTATAGCTCATGTAAGATATTTAAAGAAAGAGCAACACACATTACAAAGTTCTCATTCAGGTCACTGCCAAGCAGGAACTCAACAGATGAGGTGAATTACATTGTATCCCTGGGAAAACATTTCACGTTTGGCTGGTTGAACCATTATGCCAAGCTATGGGAAGCAGAAAAGGATGTCTTACGCCAAAAGGAAAGCTCAAAATGTGTGTGCTGTAAGCAGCTAGACAGGGAGATGCACGATTTTAATAGACATATGGGGATTCTGAAGATATGTTCATCTCCCTGATAGGATATGAAATAAAACACAGGTCATGACCAAAAATACAAAATAATTATTCATGGGCTTGCTTTAACGTCCTTCATCAATAGGCCTCAGTCAATATCATTAGTGCTGAGAAATTTTCCAGTAGAAAAATGGCACAAATCCTGATTTGCGCCAAAAATTAACGCCTGGGTCAGGGCAGGCGTTAAAATGGGGCAAACACACAGAAGCAACATCAGAGCTCAAAAAGTAAGACATGGAGGTGCTATTCATCCAGCATGCACGAAGACGCAGAGCACAACAGCTTCCACCACACCAACAGGGACCCCAAAGCCAAAGCCAAAATAGGAGAGGATATTCAGGACCAGGACAACCCTTCAGGGCCTCAGGGAACATGACATCACCCAGAGTACAGACTAAACTGGCAAGCCATACCGCAGCTGCTGACTCACATTGAGCAACAGTTGGCACCCAGCTTGCAGACACCCCACATCATTCCACCAGAGACCAAGCTGCTAGCTGTCCTGCACATGTTGACAAGTGGCTCTTTTCAAACCACTGGTGCCCTCGTTGCCGGGATCTCACAGCTGTCATTCTCTGCCTTCCTTCCCAAGGTACTGGATGCCATCATCTCCCTCAAACCTCACCATGTCAGCTTCCCCAAAACACAGCAGAAGCAGCAGGAGACTAAACAGGGCTTCTATCAAATCAATGGCTTCTCGCATGTGCTTGGTGCCATTGACTGCACATGTACGGATTGTGCAGCCTCCTGCAACAGAGCATCTATACCGCAACAGGAAGCACACACACTCCATCAATGTGCAAGCTATGGTGGATCATCGTGGATTGATCACCAACATTATGGCAAAGTATCCTGGCAGTGTACATGATTCATTCATCTTCCGCCACAGCACCATCAATCAACACTCCAGGATGGATGATATGGCAATGGCCTACTTGTTGGTAAGTACAGAAACCGAGTAATATACACACAGCACAGCAAACCTGTAGGACACACATCACATACACCACTACATTGACATGTGGCCAGGAAGACATTGCGGTTGTGACACTGGTAGTCATGTGTGATATGCTGACCCAATGGGATACACACCTATGTACAAATGACAGATGCAAATAACAACAGATGCCACTCCAGAACCACAAGGGACCAATTTAAAACCACACAGTGACAATGACATGGCCTTAACTGGCAGTACAACTTGGAAGATGACTCTTCCAATATCACATCAATAACACTCAATCACACACCCTTCCAAGCAATACATACTGTGTAAGGGATGTTTAATGTGTTTTGCTGCTGCTCAAACACCATGAGACACATAGCATGATAATGCTGACTCTAATGAAGGTGACATGGAATCATTGAGGCAGTACCAAAATCTCACATAACTCCTGGGGTGACATTGCCCGCTAGCAATAAGGAAGTGGACTGTGCTATGAACACATATTGATGTGACGCTAATGCAAAGTGCACACTGCTACACATACGGATTGAGACAATTACACATATACATAACAGATGTACAGGCACATGGCTCTTCTGACACTTAAACCTTCACCCCCACAACCAACTTAGCCAACTTACCTGAAGCAGGTTCAGTAGTGTAGGTAAACGTTTGCACATGAGCCAACTCGGTGAGGGCACAAAAATAGGTTTGCATAGAACTTGTCACACATGGGATATTTGTGCATTGTCAATTGTGAACACTTCAGTGCTGCCAACATATGGAGATGTGTTGTACATTGTCACCTAGCCAAATCATAGGGCCTCACTGTTGTATTTCACATGCAATTACATATGACGAATTGGATGGGATGTTCATCCCATATAGTGCAACCGTGTTACCACCAAAGTGGAATCGATTGTGTGTGTGGAAGTATCATGTCACCTCCAGTGAAGGCACACAGACACTTCTTTCACATTACATAACGCATGGGAGACACACAATGAACTGCAAGTTTACAAATATACCGTTGATATCAGGTCAATCAGCCAAACACCAGTTTTAATAGTTAAACAACCTAATGCAGAAAGAACATCTTAGAAGCCTAGGATCCCACACAATAACACAAACACAGATGAGTCACAGACCACACAAGATAACAACTGCCATGCAAAGTGATAATCAAGGTGCAACCAACAACCAAATATTTATCCTCATTTTCTCTTTCAGCTGATCAGGGTTACTGATCCAGCCATGGATCATTACCCCATTTGCCAACCCAAGCACAGCAGCAGAGTGTGCCTATAATGAGGCACATCCTAGGACACGCACCATAGTTGAGAGGACTTTTGGCATCCTGAAGTCCAGATTCAGGTGCCTCGACATCACTGGAGGCAGCCTCTTATATTCACCTGAAATGGTCTGCAAGATCTATTCGACCTGTGCCATCCTGCACAACATTTGTGTGAGGAGGAACATTCCCCCCTATGAATCAGGCCCAAAAATGCCTGAAGAGGAAGAAGAGGAGGATGCTGTCCGTGAAAATGAGGGGGACCATCCAAACATTGCTGCAGCATTGCGTCGGAGACAACACATTGTACAAAACTTCTTCTAACTATAGTCACCATCACCACTTTGTTATCATATGTCATTAAACACATACCTTCATCACTCAATCATGCTCTGGGTAATTTCTAGGCATCACATGATCCCTAGGAATCATAATCAGAGTTTAGCCTCATGGAGCAGAAATACAGATTAGGATACTGAAATACCCACATCACATTTGATGGGTATGAATGTACAGCCAACATCACAAACAGTGTAAATGACATATATCCTGTCTATTTCACATGTGAAGGGCAATATCAGAGGACCGCAGCTATGAGACACATCCATGTTGCCAACATGGTCCATTGCAGCATATGACACACAACTAAGACACCATCAATCATAAAGAATAAAGTGTCTCATACATGACGCAGTGGATGTGCAATTGCATTGGTAACAGGAATGTATGACCAGACCCTTGACAGCAGTAAGTGTGACATCAGCTATCTCTGCAAGGAGCATGTGTGACAAGAAGTCCATCTAAGCTGAAAACGGATAGTACGAGTGTCCCAAGTATGACAAGCATTGCTCACAAAACATGCCCTCCGCAGTCCATCCCAGGTAATGAGTCCTGCCACTGCCATGTTTTAAGTCTCTCCCCATACTTTTTTAGGGGGCTCTGTTATCTGTAGCCTGAGAGCCGTCTACACTCACCGAGACTCCCATTCTGACTCCTGTGTGCTTACCACTTCAGGATAGCATGTCATAGTCATAGTTCATCAGTCTGCATGGACTTCAGGTCAAATAATGCACTGCCTGGTAGTCGGTAAGACCTGTTATCAGCTCCCCATTCCTTCTCATGTTAAAGGTCCACTTGGCCCTTTGAACTTGATTCTCAACTCCACAACTTGTGAGAGACTGAAGCTGCACACAGCTGTGAGCACTACCATGCAGACCAGGCATTTGACTCTGCCCTGCCCTTGCTGCTGCCCGGAACTTCTTAGAAGTTGCCATTTTCTGAATCTCCTTGTTGTGCATTAGCGTACAAATCACTTGTGTACCAGAGCCCTTGGGGGATTTTGTGATAGTGCAGACCACAGCAGAATTTTTTTTTTGTTGCCACAGTGTTGTTCCTGCTTGTCCCAGTCAGAGTCTGCTCACTGTGTATTTGCCTTGTTCATGTTTGTTCCTGACAGAGCCTGCATCCTGTTAGCCAGACTGGTTCCAACTTTGCATTAACCATAGAGGTTCCCTGTGGCTACATTTGTCTCATAGTTGCTTTTCATGCCCTCTGTTTCCTCCTGGGATATTGTGTCTGGTAGGTTGACGATGAATCCTCAAATGTACAGTATAGGTTAATCAGTTTCCTTATCATATTCTGGGACATGTATTCAAATGGCCTACTCCACCCCCCATCCCTTGTCTGGTTTTGGATGTATTCATTAGTGCCAAACAGTGCCAGTGTGCTATGGCTGCATGCCTGGATTTGGCACGGTGCCTACAGCACAACAAACAAGGGTTGCTAATGTGTATGTAAGGACAAAACATCTTTGTGCCCTGACGGTCCACACACAGATTCACTTCTGCCGTCACCTTCTGATGGGGCCTACGTTGTGACTAGCTTGAGATTAATCGGCGCAGAGGCACTGATGTTCCCTGTTGCAGTAGGAATTTTAGAGTCCACCCTGTGTACAAATGTTGTGAAGAAACCTGCCTGTTTCCTATTACTGATCCATAACGTATTTGAGCACACCAAGGTTGCTCTGTCGTCAGCTTTCTAAACGTTCTGCTGTGCCTTAGCTGGGCTATCACCATGTGTGTTGTTAGTTTATCTTTGGTTTTAGGGCAAATCTGCTTTGAAGGATACTCTGTTAATTGAGGGAATGGCTCCACAGACTCATGACTGGACCTGCACGTAACTATGACAACATGGAGGCCAATACTGACACAGGGTACACATGGCCACACACTTGAACTGGACACCTTTGTGCAATGAACCACTGGAAATATGTGAACACATGAAGCATGTTCTACTGGTCCTCCACAGCCACAGGAGAAACATAGGTCATTTACATGACTCAAACTGTGGTGTACCACAACATTTTTGGATTGGAGTTAGGACTCTGTGTCACAAACACAGTACCTACCTAGCATGTTCAAATGCCTGACTCATGGGTAGTACGCACGCAAGTGACCATGAAGTGGTATCCAACATTTCATTATATGTGATGGCTTACATTTTTTACAATGCCATTATCAACCGTCCTCTATCTATCCTGTGTATAGTTTGTCATGGGAGATGTTTTGTCCCCAAAATCAGGGAAGTTCACACAGCATAAGACGCAACAGATATGACAAACACATATCATGACTGATGTACCTCAATGAATGGCATCTGATGATTATCCACAATTACAACACATGCATACAAGCACATTATGCAAAACACTTCTTGTGACGTTCACACAGAGGCACAACCACAATTGATATAGCCAATTCACAGACATAAACACACAGGCCATGAGTGAATTATTTAAGTTCCGTGGCTTTGCTATCCTGTGTTGATGCAACACCTGCTCAAACTAGGAATTACCAATTTTAATTCAAAAAGTTTGAGTTGCTGTTGCGTCAGTTAAGAGTGCTAATTCGGCACAACAACATGAGTATTATGGTCTGCAGTAGTGTGGTCTGCCACATGTGCCCAAACACTAGAACACACACAGCAGCCCATAACATCCTATCTTTGTATAGTTATATCCTTCATGTATGTTAAAAAACAGAAAAAGGACACAAACACAGTTATAGGCAGATATTTTGATGCAAAAGTGTAAAAAAAGACGCATATGCACCAAAATATGACGCATATCCATTAAAAAATGACGCTCACACCCATTATAAATCGATTGATCCTTAGCGTTAATTCCAACACTGCAGCCCATGAAATCGGTTATCCATTAGAAAAATATTGATCATTGAATGCGAGGGAATTTTGAAGCATATGCGTCAAAAAATATTGACTCAAAGCCCGTAAGAGTCACAAAATTCCACGCATCATAATAAAAATGGACCGCATTTAAGACAGGAAGTGATGCCTGTTCTGCAGATGACATCATGCACGTGCTCATCCCCTCAAGGCTGACTGCCATATTTTGCATCCTCACCCACACCTCCTTGGCCAGCTCCCACTGTACTCCAACTACAATCCTCTCAAAGGTAGTACAAGTGTCCTCAGAGTCCTTAGCTGGGTTGGACCTGGCAGGTCCTGGCTGGGTCCTCTGTGATGGCTGCTACTTCTGTGCTCCTTCTTGCGACTGACGGTGGGGTCTGGAGGGTTCCAAGGACATCCTGGAGGGTCTGCTGGTTAATGTTTGTCAGCTCGTCATCCATGTCATCAGAGAAGTCCAGTACAGGTATATCCCCAGGAGAGCCATCGTCCTCTGCAATGAGATATTGTACAATTAGTGTGTCTCTGTGTTGTGGCATTTGTAATGTGACATTACTGACTTCCTATTAGTGGAACATTGTAATCTTGGTTCCTGTTCATTGTCCTGTCATTAGGATTAGCATTCTCCCAGACCTATGCCCCACCTGCATGTCACATGTAGTGTGGGCAGTTTGGGGAATTGTCTGCGTCACATCCTCTAGGTGTAGGTTCTGTCCAAATTGTATGTTACCACCTTATTGTCCTACTCAACCCTCTGTCTACTTCCATTATGATGGTGAGGCCTTGCACTGGCTGTGGGTGTTCTGATGCCACTTGCACCACACTTAACAATCTCGAACTGACCCATTTCAGATATTTCATATTCACCTACATGTTGCTGAGACCTAGCATATACTATATATAGCATTGGTGTGGCATTATACAGGTGTCAGCATTGGTAGTGTGTAATGTTGATGTTGGGGAATGTGTGCTACATTGGATTGCAGTGATGGTCCAGGCAGTGTTCCATTTCCTCTCATGACTGTGCGGGTGTGCTTAACTAGCTAGGCACATATGTCCTCCCCCACAATGCTGTTGTCTTAGCAGTATGACAGTTGGGATGTTACAAGGTGGCATTGCAGCTATTGTAACATAGGCACAGGGTAGACCCTGAAATGTGCAGCATGGGTATGCCATTACTGCTGTGTACTTCATAATGTAAGTAACAATACCTGATGTTTATAGCACCTATAGACATGAGCATTTGACAGGATTTGCACTTTGTTAGGAATTACAGGGGATTGATAATGTCATCATCCTGAACCCTCTATTTTGGGTGTGTTTGATACATGGGCACCTAACTGCCATAAGCTACTTGACCTGCACACACAGCACAGGTGGTAGTGACAACAGTTGTCCTGAGACTGGTAATTGAGCCCTAGTCCATGTAGCGACACTAACAGCTGTCGTGTGACAGAAGGCCAGTTTTACATTATAACCTACCCTCCTTGACTGCCTTTGCCTTTCCAACAGCCTTGGCATGGCAGAGTACCCCCATGCAAAGGTTGTTGGTGTAGTGTTGTGCTGTGCCCCAGGTTTCCCCTGCACAGCCCATGCACTCGTGCTGTCCCCCTTTGCCCTTTCCACTACCTGATTATCATGGCTGGCATGTATTGTGTAGTAGCTATGCTCCCCCCGTTTACAGTTAACATTTAGGCATTTTTGTCCCCATGCAACTTACCCTGCATCTGTGTTGTTTCCTGGTAGTCTGTGCTGTCCTGTGCTTGAATCCCTGTGATGATCTCTTCAGGGATGACGGCTGCCACCATCTCCTCCATGTGGTCCAGGGCCTCCTGCGGTGCTGGACTCCCACCTCTAGTCTGCAGTGCTGCCTTCCTATTCCTTGCCATCTTTTCCTTGGTCCTGCGCTTGCAGTCATGCCAGCGTTTTTTGCACTCAGTGACTGTTCTCCATACTTCTGCCACACTGTTTATCTTGTCAACAATTTGTTGCCAAATTGCGTCTCTCCTCCCAGTTGGCAATTTTGAGGTGACAAAAAGTTTATGCTGGTGTTCCGTCACCTCTTTCACCAGTATTTCATGCTCCTCTGCACTGAACCGGCACTTCCTTTTCTTCTTCTCCCTCTCCTGGGTCTTGCCAGGGTCCTCCTGGCTGGTTCCTGGTAGGTTGTAGTCTTCCTGGGGTCTCTCATGGCTTCTGGAATCCATTTTGGGGCTCCTTTGCACAAGTTGCTGTGTTTGCACCGCTTTTTGATGCTGTTGCGGCAAAAAAAGGCACGTATCTGGTTTGCAATGTCGTAAACCGGATTAAAGTCATTATGGCCGCATTAACATCATTTTTCTTTACAATGTGGTGCAATGGTTTGAGTAAAAAAAAATGACTCTAACCCGTGGTTTGCACCACGGAGCGTCAAAGTATATATTTGATGCCCGTGTGGCACAAAGAAATGGCGTTAGCCGGCGTTAATAAATAAATATGGCCCTTGTTTCTTAGTGTGACAAGTATACTTTTAACTTGCCCCACTGCAATGGGATTGTAACTGGTTCACTTTGCTCTAGGGGTCCTTAGCAGTGATGTAGATTATGACTTTTCAAAGGAATTTGGATGCTATGTCACTGATAGTGGGTCTCGAGGCCACGAGAAAGCCCGTCTATGCATTAATGAGAGAGTATACCATACGGACCTGCAATATTGACAATATTGACAAATGTCTTTTCATAGATGGGATTTTTAAACCTAAAAACTGCAAAGTAGTTGGGAATTGTGAGAATCTGCAAGTATTTGTGAGATGCCAAAAATTCAAAGAGACATACCGACACATCACCACCAGTGATGATAGAGTTCCAGATCTAAATGGAGCCAAGTAGTTGTAGCTTTGAATGCAGTTATCTCCACTTCTGGTGCAGAGCGATCCCGACACATTCAGGGGCCCTGCTAACCCTTCAGGCCACGGTCAATGAATTCCCATGAGATATGGGAGACTTAGGGCCCCCTCATCACATTCTGCAGGTAAGCCCTATCATTGTACGTTGCACCATGGTATGTGAAAATAACAATGTAAACTCTGGTTGAAGTTTAGTGATAACATTTTCATGTATGTCACATTTCATCGGGAGCATCATGAAATGCTGAGGGCTGTGCTGAAGCACTTCCGAGATTGTGGATAGACCCTGCACCACGAGAAGCCTGAATTCTAAAAGCTGTATTTAGGGTTTGTGTATTACATATGCACAGCAAAGGAAGTATATGAACACAAGTGGACAGGGCAGGGGATAGATAGCCAAACAGGAGGAGGAATCCCAGGCCACGAAAGATGCTTGACATTGTAGACATGATTAAGGTCTACTTCAGCTCCCAGAGACAAATCTGAATGTAGGTGTGAGCACATCCTGACTGAAGCGTTTCTGCTGCTGGAAAGTAGGCAAAGTCAGAAGACACTAGTCCCACCCCCACTGAGCATGGGTATTCCTTTATGAAAAGGAGGTTATCGCTGCACATTTCCTGCAAAATGAGCTGCAAACAATGATTATAATGAAAGCTGAACAGCATACGCTTCTCAGCTGGGGCCACTTTCATACAAAAGTCTAGTTTAGTACGGGAATGAAAATGGCATTCTCATTCCAGGCTGAGAAAGGCATTGAAGATACATTTCAGTTCTTGTAAGAATAAGAATTGCTTCAATTCATTTTCCTATGGGCATGAGAATATTGTAAGCGCTGAACTTAAAATGATTTTCCAAATCTTGGTTACCTTCTAGAGCGAAAGGCTCAGAGGATGATGTCCATGACGATACCTGCTAACAAATTTTTTATCAAATTGGATACACCTAAAATCTTTAAGCTGACAGCAAAGCAAAAGCATGGAAGACACAAGGTTGCCACATTAATGTAGTCTGTGTGCCAGCCAATCCTGAGCCATGGACCAAATATCATTGAAATAGACAAAAAAGAGGACCCTCTTGCGTGTAGCCATGTAATAGCACAACTCCTCTCCTTTGTGAAACACCAAGGACTTGAGGATAAACCATAAGGACAGCAAGTGGTCATCCCCTTCTTCGCTAACTTCAGAAAGTAAGGGAAACAGTGAGGTGGTGGCTAAACTGTCAGTAAGGTGCCCTTGGAGTTGAGCCTCATTAAGCAGTCTTCATAAAGAAGTATGTCTGTTAATAAATTGATGCCTTCCTTCTTCACGCATTTGTAAGCAAGGATCTAATTGAGGAGCAAATGCTTGTAACTTGATGCATGCTTACTTTGTCTTTTTCCATTAGAGAAATTATGCTGCACAAAAGAGATTATCTTTGATTATTGAACCTTTGGCACAAAAAGTCAGAGCCTTCTTTTCCACCATAAGGCAGTACACTGATGAGAGGTGAAAGGGTTCATTGGAAATTCCATGTGCTTTGGCCCAGTGGTGAACAATGGAAGCTCGGGACATACATATCATTTGTGGGAACATAGAAAGGTATATTTAAGAACCTGTCTATGGTAGTTCAGAGATCTCAGATAGAAGGTCAGAAGCTTCTGGAGGAAAACCCATCATTTGATTGCCTGGAAACTGCAACAGTGCTTCATTTGGAGAAAAACAAAAGAGCAGGTGCTCCACACGCTTCCTAGGAGGCTGCTTCCCACTTTACTCACAGGAACCACCCACTTTCCCCAATGGTGCCTCCAATTTCTGCCACTCTCATGGTCAACTGACTTCATTAATAACGACGAAATCTGGATTGCAGTGAGTGACCGAAGCAAGCACGCCTACCTTCCTGTCAGTGTTCCGAGGGGATTCAGGGAATTTCTTTATATCCATTTTTCAGAAATTGGGTGAAAGTGTTAATTTAGAGACCAATTTTCACTCAAAGTTTCCTAAAAGCCTTATTGTGATGCACCAATACGTAAACTCCGTCTGCTACGGTGTTCTGTCAATACTGCCTGTAGCATTGAGGTTCTATCAGTTTTGCCTGCAGGTTTTATGTGTTGTACTCCATCATGCAAGCTGTTGCGCATATTTGACTGACAAGTCAGCAGACCTGCAACAGTGTCCATATAAAATGTTTTCCTCTTTCCGGCCTTGTGCCAAGATACATTATTAATCTTCCACACACCCTCTCCTATCTCGTTTTTCCCATTTTCAAAACTTCATTTCCCAGTCTGGATGGTAGTCAAGGACCAGGGGTAGGGGGTGAAGTCCATGGGTTAACTTCCTGTAGACCACCCAAAATTATTTCCAGGCTCGCACTTGACATGCATTTTGTTTTGATCACACCAAGGAGATAATATGTGAGGCTTTTACAAGCTCTGAGTCTTTGCAGCATGAATACACTGATTACACAAATAAATGTTTGAGGATGCCCTGTACTCCTGCTCTCATGGTTTCAATTTCCATTCCAGACAGAAGGGGTAAAAAGTCCAAGGATATCAAAACATTTCCAGGGTATGACTTTTCTCATTTCCCCACCGTTTGACTACACATTTGTTTTACGATTATTCACTCCTGTTCACAAGATGCATCTCTCTCACCAATAGGGAATTTGGTCTCATTTTTTGACACCCTTCTGCAACAAGCACATGTATTCATATAATCCTATGCAACTGATCAAATAAGTAACATCTCAATACAACGTTGACAAACCAGCTGTGTACATTTGCACCCTATTTCTAAGGGACACAATTGCTACAAAATATGTAATCCAGAAGATCTAGGATGCTTTTTTTCAAATAGTGTTCTAAGTCCCACTGTTAGCTTTAATACTGTTGTATATCTATTATCCATGTGTGTTCAACATAAATCTAGATGGGTAATTCATTTCTGATTTTCAAAATAACCACTAAACTTTAATTCTGATTTATTGTTTGCAAATTTATTTATTGATAACACGGCATGGATCCTCCCTCCTGGACCTCTGCTGGACACCCCTGCTATAATAGGAATCATATTATTCAGGACATCGATAAATATACTAGAGGCCAGATTTACAAGGCACTTGCTTCCCTTAGCGTCACATTTGCGGCAAAATTTCTGCCGCAAATGTGACGCTAATGGGCCACTACCATTGCATCATATTTACATGGTGGCACAAACTAGGTTGGTGCCACCTTTTAAACCCTTTGAGCCACATCATGCATAATATATGCATAATGTATGCAAAGGGGGCGTTCCCTCGGTATAGGGTCGCTACACATTGCGCAATGGAATATACAGGATTCCATTGCGCCATATCTACCATTCTTTTTAACGCCGCCTTAAAGCAGGCGTTAAAATGAGACTCCCATTGATTTTAATGGGCATCTTAACACTCTACTGGATTAGCGTAATTTTTTTACACTACTCCAGTATAGCGTTACAATAGCATAAACATTTGTATTCTATTGCCCCTAACATGCGCCATGGTGACTTCTTTAACATTGAGGAACTTACCAAAGGCTCTAAAAGTAAGTACTGAGGCGATGAGGAACATCTTATGAAATAGCCATGTGGTTTACATGGTGCCATCGCCACCTTCTGTATGATAAGTGGATTCCCATGTG
Organism: Pleurodeles waltl; assembly: GCF_031143425.1. Classification (NCBI taxonomy): domain Eukaryota; kingdom Metazoa; phylum Chordata; class Amphibia; order Caudata; family Salamandridae; genus Pleurodeles; species Pleurodeles waltl. Next base: position 1,537,633,823 of record NC_090440.1, on the reverse strand, counting down.
TTGAAATGTTATGTGCATTTGTAAAGCGCATTATATCACCTGTGGCGCCCTGTCAATGACCATCAGGACCAGCATGGTAACGCTGCAATCCTCTTACATCCATACATTTACAAATAGTATGAAGCACACGTCCCCTTTTTTCTGCATGAAAAACAAGGCGCAGAAGACAGGTGTGGTGCCCCCAGATTAGGTACACTTGAGTGATTTCTGACATATAGGTGGTAATGACTGCCAAATAATGACCATGGCGGTGAACCCTCCCATAGACAGCCAATGTACCACACCAACCGCCAGCTTGGAACGAACACTGAACATGGTGGTAGCCATCTACAGGCAGAATGAAGACAAGGATCTGCCCACCATATTATGACATAGCACACCGCCAGGATTTCCAGGGCGATAGCAACGACACCAATAGCCACACAGGAGTCGTCGGCGGCCAAGGAACCCAAACTGCAAGTCTTCCTGATGTTGTACCATGCCATGGCTGTCCTGGAGCACCAACGCCGACGAAGATGACAACGGTAAGTACAGCCACCTAGCACACAAGGGACACAAGGGAGGGAGGTAGCGGAGGAGAGAGTGACACACACACACACACACACACCACACACCATACACACACACACCACACACCCAGAACCATCTTCAGAGTAAAACAACAGTAACAGAACCCCTGAGCAAAGAAACCCAGGACACATACAATGTTCCAACACTGTATTCCTGTTGCATGAATATTCAAAATGCAAAAAGATACACAACTGTGTATATATATATATATATATTTATATATATATATATATATATATATACATACAGGCCCAAGGGCCAGTCCAAAGTCACAAAGTCACAAATGCCCACAGGGCAAAGTCCAAGCCCCAACTTGACTCCTGACAACATAGAGACTCCACTGTTCAGGGGCATCATGTTGGAAATGGGCAGGCACCTCAGGGCGCGGGGGTGGGGGGCATCTCTTTGGGAGGGGGCTCCTTGCCCACTGGTTTTGGAGGGGGCTCCTTGCCCACTGGTTCTGGAGGGGATTCCTGCACACTGGTTACTGAGGGGGATCCTTGCCCACTGGTGATGGAGAGGGCTCCTTGCCCATTGGTGATAGAGAGGGCTCCGTGTTCACTGGTTCTGGAGGGGGGCTCCCAGCCCACTGGTTCTGGAGGGGGCTCCTTGCCCACTGGTGATGGAGGGGGCTCCTTGCCCACTGGTTTTGGAGGGGGCTCCCCGCCCACTGGTTACTGAGGGGACTCCTTGCCCACTGGAGATTGAAGGGGCTCCTTGCCAACTGGTGATGGAGGGGGCTCCTTGTCCACTGGTTCTGGAGGGGGTTCCTTACCCACTGGTGATGGAGGGGGCTCCTTGCCCACTGGCCATGGAGGGGGTTCCTTGCCCACTGGTGATGGAGGGGGCTCCTTCGCCTCTGGTTTGGGATGGGGCTCCTTGGGCACAGATTTGTGATGGGCCTCCTTGTCATTGGTTTTGGGAGGGGCCTCCTTCGGCTCAGTTTAGGGTGGGGACTCCTCGGCCTTGGATTTGGGTGGGGCCTCCCTGGCCTTGGTTTTGAGAGGGGCTTCCTTGGGCTCAGTTTTGGGTGGGGCCTTCATGGCCTTGGAATTGGGTGGGGCGTCTTTGGGCTCAGTTTTTGGTGGGGCCTCCTTGGCCTTAGATTTGGGTAGGGCCTCATTTGGCTTGGGTTTGGGTGGGACATCCTTTGCCTTGGTTATGGGTAGGGCCTCCTTGGCCTTGGATTTGGGTAGGGCCTCCTTGGCCTTTGTTTTGGGTGGAGCCTCCATGGCCCTTGATTTGGGTGGGGCCTCCTTGGCTTTGGATCTGGGTGGGGCCTCCTTGTCCCTAGGATTTTGGAGGTGGCCCCATGGTCTTGGTAGACTGTTCGGGAGGGGGTGGCACTTTAGCCCTCCATTTTTGGGAGGGGTGTCCTTGGGGTGGGGGCTGGTGTCTCAGTCATGTGCTCCTTAGTGGCAGATGGAGACTTTGGGGGTGGAGCAGTGTCAGACTGAAAGCTTGAAGTACTGGGCTGGAGGGTGGGACCTTCCTCTTACGGGCAGGATGGGGAGAGGGAAGAGGTCAACGCGGGCAAGGAAAAGCTTCTTAGGGCCAATGGGGCGGGATGTGGGAGAAGGGATAGGAGTGGAGGTAGAGGGAGTGGTTGTAGGAGGAGGAGGTGTGCTGGACTTGAGTGCAGGTGCATAGACAGTGTGCATGTGTGAGGTGGATGCCTGTTGGGGGTCTGAGTGTGAGATTTTGTGTGTCTGTGGAGGGGGCTCAGATAGGGTCGGGGAGGGCAAACATGATGTGTGGATGGATGTTGGGGTGGTGTCTACAAGTGAGGTGGGTGTGCTGCATGAGGTGGTGATGGTGATGACTGTGTATGTGGTGTGTGGGGTGCATGTCTGCGGGTCTGCTGTTGTGGTGACAGTGGGCAAGGCTGCGCCGGTGGCAGGTTCTTGGACTGTTGTTGCAGGGAATTCAGGTATGAGTGAGGACGTGACTGTGAGGGAGGAGGAGCAGGGTGAGCCAGTGGAGTCAGTGAATGATGTTGTGTGCTGCCTGTGTTTGTCTGTGTGAGTCTTGTGTGTTGTTTTGGGTGCATGCTTGTCAGAATGTGTGCATGGGATGGGTTGGGGGTGAGGAGACTGGGACTTGGAAGTGGTAGTTGGAGGGGGGATGGATAAAACAGGGACACTGGCTGTTGCCAGTAAAGGGGCCAGAGCCTGAAACGATCTCTATAGGGCTGCCATTCCACTGTGAATGCCCTCCAGGAAGGCATGGCATTGCTGCATCTGGGATGCCAGCCCCTGGATGGCACTCACTATGGTTGCCTGCCCTACAGAGGTGGATCTCAAGAGGTCAATAGTCTCCTCACTGAGGAAAGCAGGGCTGACTGGGGCAGGGCCTGAGGTGCCTGGAGCGAAGGAGATGCCCACCTTACTGGGTGAGCGAGCATGGGCAACTCGGTGGGGGGCTACTGGGAGGCCGGTGCTGATACAGTGGTGGCAGCAGAACCTGTAGCTGGAGTGGTCCCATAGTAGTCCACCACCACCAGGGAGCTCCCATCAGAGAAGGAATCAGAGTCAGTGGTATAACTTCCTGTCCCCACCGTGGTGCTCTCCTCACCCTCACTCCCACTGGTCCCCTCGGCGTCGGCAGTCTCTGCCTCCTGGGTCCCGTGGGCCGGTGCCCTTTCTCCTTCATCAGCTGATTCTGATGCAAACATGGACAGGATGACAAAAGGAGAGGGGGGAGAAAGAAAGGGAGCAGAAGGTCAATCGCAGCACCAAGAGCGCAAATGCCATACACATCAATGTCACACACTGAGACTGAGAATGTGCAGTATGGACCACACTGGCAGACCATTGGCTAAGTACCACAGCAGGTAGGAGCCAACACTACTAGCTACACACCAACTGGGACCAGCTAAGTCCTGTCTGACATGGGAAGCCAGCTACCAAGCTATCAAAAACATCCATTTCGCCATATCGACCTAAGCTGGACCACGCAGCAATGTCTAAACTGGCATATTGGGGCATCCACTGACTAGTACCCTGCACCCAAATCCCATGCCCGGCATCAGAGATGGTTGTCAAACACACTGTACTTACCCCCTTGTGGGTGATGTGATGCCCCCAAGTGCCCATCCAGCTGTGGGTAGGCCACTTCCAGTACGCGGCCATTAGGGGGGGTCAGGTTCTGATGGGCACCCCTCCCTCGTTGGGAGGCCATTCCCAGCTGGGCCTCCATGGACTTCCGGGCCCATCATCTCAGGTTTCCTGCAGTGCATGCTCCACCTGCTATAGATCCCTAGGGTCCGCACGTCCTTGGCGATGGCACACCACAACCCTTTCTTCTGATCGGCAGTGACCTGCAGAGGAAACCCAAATAGTGGGACAACATTAACCAGAAAATCCAGCCTGTCACACATATGGCCTACAAAATGTATTATCCCCTCATCAGGCACACACATGACCTGTACCCCTGAATTAGCGCTGCCACCAGCCATACCCCCCCATATGACACACTGCCAGCACACACACACATCTCCAAGCAGCCATGTTGCATGCAACATACCCATGGTGTACTCACCTGTTGGTCTGGAGGCCCATACAACTGCCCATACAGGGGTAGGACCCCATCCACAAGCCTCTCCAACTCCTCTGACATGAAGGCTGGGGCACTTTCCCCTTTTGCACAACCCATGGCAGGTTCCAGACACAGGTCACAGCAGCACACGCAGTGGGGATGTGGTCCTTTGGAAAGTCAGAAATAAAGTGAAGTGATAGAAATGAAATGGCAGTCACGTCTGCGGCGGTGAACACCATCATTGCCAGCATTGATCATCATTGGTTCCCATACTCCACAGAGGGCTATGTTAGCCAATGAGGAATTACACTGAGGTGCAGACCGCCCGCTGCCATGACGCAAATGCCAGTGGAATGAGGTAGCTTCCACCTGTCCCTGAATACAGGACAGGCGGGAGCCATTTTCTAATGCTGGTACACAAGTACAGATTGGTAAGTGTGTCATTGTAGTCAAATGTACTCACCTATACAATTCCAGTGTCCAACAAACAAGCATGCTCTGTGTACACTGCTGTAGTGTGTTCATGGTTTCTGTTGTCACTCCCTTCTTACTTTGGGTCCCTTGGGTACCAACCACTGCGGAGGAATAGGAGGAGGATGCAGCCACCCGTGAACAGACCCCTTGTGGACTTGGCTACACTGGAGGACAGGCACATCATACTCACCTATCATCTGGACAGGGCCACAATCACAGAGCTGTGCACACAATTGGAGCCTGATCTGCTACCTGCTATCCGTTGCCCCACAGTAATACCCCCTCTTGTGCAGGTACGTTCAGTGCTCCATTTCCTAGCAACTGATTCTTTCCAGGTGACAGTGGGCTGCAGGAATGTCACAGCCTGTTTTCTCTTTTGTGCTTGCAATGGTTTTGGTAGCCTTGCTCAAACACATGGGCAGCTACATCACATTCCCCCAGGTAGATTATTTACCCGCTATGAAGGCTGGATTCTATGCAATGGGATATATACCACATGTAGTTGGTGCCATTGATGGGACTCATATTGCCTTACCACCCCCCCCTCAGGGCCAATGAACAATTGTACAGGAATCAGAAGGGTTTCCACTCACTCAATGTCCAGATGGTGTGCCTTGCTGACCAATACATCTCCCACGTCACAAGTATCCAGGGTCGGTGCATGATGCCTTTGTCCTGAGGAATAGCAGTGTCCCACATCTGGTGGCACAACTACAGAGGCAAAGAGTGTGTCTTATAGGTGTGCTTGTGTCCCCACACAAATATGTCAGGGTATGCCTTCAGGAGGATTGTTGCAAGGACCTTGAGGCTCCTGAAGGCTAGGTTCAGGGGCCTACCTCTGAAAGGTGGATCCCTATGCTATTCCCCTGAGAAGGTCTGCAGAATTGTTTTTGTGTGCCGCATGTTGCACAATTTGGCCCTCAGATGGCATGTGCCCTATCTGCAGGTGGAGGGGGGTGACAATGCAGCTGTGGCAGCAGTGGACACTGAGGACATTGAGGAGCAGGAAGAGGAGGAGGATGTGGACAACAGGTCACATATGATCCTGCAGTACTTTCAATGAAACTCAGGTAAGACTGTTGAACTAGACATTTCTACATTTTAGTGTTGTGCTGTGTGACTGCAGCAAAATGTACGTCATTACCTTTGCATCCCACCTGTCTCCTATGCCTTCCCTTAATGTAGACGTAGGTGTTGTTCCAACAGTGTACTGCTGTGATGTGTGCAGATTGCTGAGACACACTTGTAGGATGGATCAACATGTCACTGGACATTTACACAGGATCATGCAGTGCAATACAGTTCAATACACTGTATATTACTCAAGTTGTGTCCAAGGGTGTTTATTGAAAATTGGTATACAATGGGAAGTGCAATAGAATGGGGTGATGTGATGGTTGGGAAGAGTCCAGTGCAGTGAGCCGGTCTGTTTGTAGCTCAGGTCCAGTGTCCAAGGGGCCATAGGAAGCGGAGCAATGGCAGTTCAAACTGGACAAGGTGCCTCAGTGGAACACAAGGGGGACATTCAGGAGGGCCTCATTTCCTGGTGGTGGTCTTTGTCTTGGCAAGTGTCTCTGGTGTTTGTCTGGGTCGCAGGGACTGTTTGTGGGGAGGTTCACCTTCTGCAGGGGAAGGGGTGCTGGTGGCTTGTGGGTCCTGTGGCAGGCCCTCCTGTCCACTAGCTGCAGCAGATGTGGAGGGCTGGTCAGCACACTGGCTACTGGAAGGGGCCCGCTTGTGTGATGAGTAGTCCCTCATGATGTTGGCCATATCACCCAGCAACCTTGCAATGGAGGCCATTGTGGTGTTCAGAGTCTGCAATTCTTGCCTGATCTCCTGGTGGTGTTCCCCCTGCAGCCAATGGTTCTCCTGCATGATGTTTATCACCTGTCTCATCTTGTTCTGGGATTGATGATATGTCCCCAGGACATTAGTGAGTGCCTCCTGGGCAGTTGGTTCCCTGGGCCTGTCCTCCCCCTGGTGCACAGCTCTCCTCCGATCATCCCTGGCCTCCTGTGCCTGTGTCCCCTGAACGGTGTGCACACTGCCACTGACCCCTGGACCCTCATTGTCTTGTCTGTGAGGTGTGGACTGGGGTCCCTGTAGAGGTGGGCACACTGCTGATTGACGTGGCATGGGGACAGAGGTCTGGGGACATTGGGTGGCTGCTCTGGTGTTGGATACTGAGGGGGGAGGCTCTGTGATGGACTGGGTGTGGGCTGGGGTAGCCGACTGACTAGTGGTCCCTGGTGGACCAGGGAGTTCACCCAGAACTCCAGAGTTGCTGTCTTAACTCGGGGCATCTTCTGGTGGGGACTGGGTAGCTGTGGCTCCTCCTCGCCACTGAGATTGGCTGGGGCACCTGTGGGGATGTAAGTGGTGTCTTATGCTACATGTCTAGCTTCCCCTATATTATTGCTTTTGCCCTGCCACCTTTGTTTGTGAATGGTGATGGATTGTGGGATTGTTAGTTCTCCATGCTGTACATGCATTGGTAGTGGGTGTACATGCAGGCCTGGAAGGGATGTGCATGCAGTCGATATGGCATGCAGGGCTTGGCATTTAGGTTTGTTGATTGTGGTGGTGTACTGTGTGGGATGGAGTTGGTGATAAGAGTCAGGGTGGGGGTCGAGATAGCATGCAAATGTGGGGGGGTGATAGGTAGTAAACGTTGACTCACCAGTGTCCAGTCCTCCGGCAACTCTCCAGTGAGTCCCTCAGGATGCAGGATTGCGAAGACTTGCTCCTCCCATTCTGTCAGCTTATGGGAGGAGGTTGGGGTCCACCGCCAGTCCTATGGATCGTAAGCTGGTGCCTTGCTGCAATGGAACGCACCTTTCCCCATAGGTCATTCCAACTCTTCCTTATGCCCAAGCGACCTGAAAAACTTCCGCCCCATCTCTCTTCTACCTTTCCCAGCCAAGGTAATAGAAAAGACCGTCAACAAACAGCTGACCACCTTCCTGGAAGACAACAACCTGCTCGACCCTTCACAAACCGGATTCCGAACCAACCACAGCACGGAAACCGCCCTCATCTCAGTCACAGACGACATCAGAACCCTGATGGACAACGGTGAAACAGTCGCCCTCATTCTCCTCGACCTCTCGGCTGCCTTTGACACCGTCTGTCACCGCACCCTAATCACCCGCCTACGCTCCACCGGGATCCAAGGCCAGGCCCTGGACTGGATCGCCTCCTTCCTCGCTAACCACTCCCAAAGAGTTTACCTCCCTCCGTTTCGCTCAGAACCCACCAAGATCATCTGCGGCGTACCTCAAGGCTCATCGCTCAGCCCGACACTCTTCAATGTCTACATGAGCCCCCTCGCCGACATCGTACGCAAGCACGACATCATCATCACCTCCTACGCCGACGACACCCAACTTGTACTCTCCCTCACCAAGGACCCCGCCAGCGCCAAGACCAACCTACAAGAGGGTATGAAGGACGTCGCAGATTGGATGAGGCTCAGCCGCCTAAAGCTGAACTCTGATAAAACGGAAGTCCTCATCCTCGGCAACACCCCGTCCGCCTGGGACGACTCCTGGTGGCCCACGGCCCTCGGCACCGCACCGACCCCCGCAGACCACGCCCGCAACCTCGGCTTCATCTTGGACCCTCTTCTCACCATGACCAAGCAAGTCAACGCCGTGTCCTCCGCCTGCTTCCTCACTCTCCGCATGCTCCGCAAGATCTTCCGCTGGATCCCCGCCGACACCAGAAAAACCGTGACCCACGCCCTTGTCACGAGTCGCCTGGACTACGGCAACACCCTCTACGCCGGGACCACCGCCAAACTCCAAAACCGCCTGCAACGCATCCAAAACGCCTCGGCCCGCCTCATCCTCGACGTACCCCGCAACAGCCACATCTCCGCACACCTGAGACACCTGCATTGGCTCCCAGTCAGCAAAAGGATCACCTTCCGTCTTCTCACCCACGCACACAAAGCCCTCCACAACAAGGGACCGGAATACCTCAACAGACGCCTCAGCTTCTACGTCCCCACCCACCCCCTCCGCTCCGCTGGCCTCGCACTTGCTGCCGTCCCTCTCACCCGCCGCTCCACGGCGGGTGGGAGATCTTTCTCCTTCCTGGCGGCCAAGACCTGGAACTCCCTCCCCACCAGCCTCAGGACCACCCAGGACCACTCCGCTTTCCGGAGACTCCTAAAGACTTGGCTGTTCGAGCAGCGATAACCCCCCCTTTCCCCCCTAGCGCCTTGAGACCCGCACGGGTGAGTAGCGCGCTTTATAAATGTTAATGATTTGATTTGATTCGTCCTTTGTGTGTGGATGTAGTCCCATGGCGTTCACCCTGTCCATGATCTTACTCCCTAGCTCCATCATCCTGGCAATGGATATCTGCTGTGCCTTTTTCTCCAAACAGCTGTGGCTCTACCCTGACCATTTCCTCAACCATGACCTGCAACTCCTCATCGGTGAAACAGGGGAGCCTTTGTGGGGACATAGGTGTTGTGTGGTGTGTGTAGGTTGTGTAGGGGTGATGTATGATGTGGTGGGGTGTGTGGTGCGTGTCGGCTGAATTGGTAGTTGTGATGTGTATGCAGTTCTCTTTTGGATTGTCTTTGCAAATTGTAGCCATCTTGTCATGTTTGCAGAGGTTTGTGGGTGATGTGGGGGGCTGTTTTATGGTGCTGTTGGTGGGTGTGTTGGGTGGGTGTATTTGTGTCAGGTGTGGATTTTTTGTTCTGGCCAAAGTTGACTTGTTTTCTATTTGTGTGGCCATATCCGCCACAGTGGTGATCACCGCCAATGGTTTACCATTGTTAAATGTCTGCTGTGGTGATTCGTGGGTCATTATTTGGAAGGAGTACTATTGGTGGCATACCGGTATGGGTGCTAGTTCTGTCAGTTTATCACGTTCAGGGGGTCTGGTGGATTTGTGGTTGTGGCTGTTTTCTGTCAGTTTTGTGTGTGTTTGTGTGTCATAATATGGCTGATGTATGTTCGCCCCCTACGGCGGTATGTTGGTGACAGTCAACGTGGCAGAATTCTGAATTTACCGCAAATGTCATAATGAGGGTCATATTCTTATATAAAACAAAGGCAACATTCCCCAGTAGAGAAAGTGGGAACTGGGAGCTTAAAAACTTTGGACCCTACTGTGTCTCAGTAATAAAGAAAAACAGCAGCATCAGAATTAAAAGAAAACAGAGAATGGTTATCAGCTCTGAGCAGGTATTCAGGGGCACAGCTGGACGCAGTTGCCACTTGCAGCACAAAGTGATCGCCACAGATCACTCAAGGGCATGGTCACAGTGCTGCACGTTCACCTCTGAATTCCGAATTCAGAGCAATCAGTAAGGATGCCGTGATCAGTCACCGAATACTGAAATTAATGTAGCATGACACACTGAAGTACACCTTTACACTGCAGACCAGAGGACCAAGGCCACACACCAAAGGGAATGCTCAAAAACAACCAGAGCCACACACAGTGATAGAAACCAGAGTATGCAGCAAATGACTCCTCAATATGGGCAAGTGTCACTGAACGCATTTGACACACACAACATCTCAATACATATTTATCAATACATATTTGTACAGTGCTGCTATTCACCTGTGAGGGTATCCAGGCATTTGGTTGTAGGTATCATTCGAACAGCCAGGTCTTGAGTTTCTTTCAAACTTCTGCCAGGGAGGGTGATGTCTGGAGGTGAAGGGGAAGGCTGTACCAGGTCTTGGTGGCAAAGTAGGAGAAGGAACGGCCTCCACTGTGGCTTAGGCAGATGTGCTGTGCCTATGCGGAGGGCGAGGGATGCGAAGCAAAGGTCACTGGAGGGTTAGTGGGAAGTCAGGCAGTGGTTGATGTATGCTGGCCCTTGGTTGCAGAGGACTTTGTAGGCATGTGTCAACATCTTGAATTGGCACCTTTCCTTGGCGGGGAGCAAGTGCAATTTCCTGAGGTAGGGGGTGATCTGGGTCAGTTTGGGTAGTTTGAGGATGAGTCTGGCCAAAGAGTTCTGTATCATCTGAACTCCCCTCATGAGTGAGTTGGGTGGTGATTCTTGTGTACAGTACATTGCCATAGTCTAGCTGGCTAGTGACAGGGGCTTGAATGGCGGTTTTCTGGTTCCTGATGGGGAGCCATATGAAAATTCTTCAGAGCATGCAGAGGATGTGGAAGCAGGCAGAGGAGACTGTGTTAGTCTGATTTTTTATGGTGAGTTTTCTGTTCAGGATGATGCTGAGGTTACCGGCATGGTCTGTTGGTGTGGGAGTGGGGCTGAGTTCAGCAGGCCACTTGGTATTATTCCACAGGGAGGACATTGTTCCCAAAGATCAGCGCTTCGGTTTTGTCAGTGTTTAGCTTCAGGCAGTTGGTCTTTATTCAGTCGGTGATAGACTTCATGCATTTGTGAAAGTTGGTTCTCTTTGTGGAGGGGTCTGCCAAGAGCGAGAGGATGAGCTAGGAGGTAGGCGGAATGATGTAATGCATCTGAGGGTGTCTCTCTGGATCCTGATGTGGTGCAATCTTTTGATGAATGTGTGGTGGGATACAGTGTTAAGGGGATCAGGGCTACCGATTCACCCCTGTTGAGGCGGGTGCGGATTTCATTAGAGGTGGCAATCAGAGCGGTCTCAGTGCTGTATTTGGCACAGAAGCTGGGTTGGAAGGCATCAAGCAGGTTGTTTCTCTCCAGGTGTTCGGTGAGCTGATGATTGATGGCTTTTGTCAAATACTTTGGCAGGAAAAAGAAGCAATGAGATGGGGCAGTACTTTTTGAGTTCACTGGGGTCGTCTGAGGTTTTCTTGAGGAGAGGTCTGACTTCTGCCTGTTTCCATGTGTTGGGAAAAAGGTCTGTGGAGGCATTAAGGATGGTGGTGAGTTGGAAGCTGATCTCCTTGCTTCCAAGAATTAAGAGGCAGTGGGGGCAAGGGTCCTTGGGTGCTTCTGAGTGAATGGAGTTCACAATGGCTGTGGTGTTCTGTGTGGTGAGCTGTTCCCATTTGATGAGCGGATGGTCAGGGGTGGCATCTGTAGGACTGAGGAGGCTGTAGAGGTCGGAGGGTTGGGGTTCAAAGTTCCTGTAGATGGTGACTGTCTTGTTATGGAAATGGTTTGCCAGCTTGTCGCAGAGTGTGAAAGGGGTATAGGGTTCTCTGTGGTACCCCGACAGGAGAACTCTCTACCAATGCTGTAGAGTTCCTTGGTGTGGTTGGTGCTTGTTTTGATGTGATTTGCTAGGATATTTGTTTTGTCTTTTTGAGGTGTCAGTAGTATTCGTTGAGTGCTGACTTGAAGGTGGCTCAGTCTATGGTGACTCTACTGGTGTGCCATCTTGTCTACAGTTGTTTGCAGCTGCGTTTCATTTATCTGAGTTCTGGTGAGTACCAGCTGGTTTGTTTGGTGAGGCTGTAGGTCTTAGCTGGTTTGATGGGGGCAACTTGGTTGTCACAGTTGGTAATCCAGGTGGTGAAGTTCTTGAAGGCCTGTTCTAGGTTGGTTGCAAGGTGGAGTTCAGTGAGGTAGAGAGCTTCTGTCCATTGGCTCTGTGTCATTTTGCTCCAGCTCTGGAGGGAGGAGTTGGGAGGCCTGGTGGCAGTGCACGGTGATCCTATGATGGTGAAGTGGACAATGGTGTGATCGGTCAAGGTGAGTTCTGTGATGTAACTATATTTGACCCTGTTGCAGGACGTACAAATTGGGTCAAGCGTGTGTCCTGCACTGTATGCGAAACAGTGACTGGATGGGTGAGGCCAATGTTGCTCATGCTTTCCAGGAGGTTAGCAGAGCTGGTGTCTGTGGGGCCATTGAGGTAGAAGTTGAGGTTGCTGAGGAAGATGTAGTGCTAGGACTCAATGGCTAGTGAAGGGATGAAGTCAGTGATGGCATTGCAGAAGCCGGGGCATGGTCCTGGGGATCTGTAGGTGAGGGTGCCTCTGATAGTTGTTTTGCCATCAGTGTGGATTTTGAAGTTTAGGTGTTCCATGATTGGTGTGGTGTCATGAACCTCATCTTTCCTACAGACATGGCTCCCTGTACTGTAGCCAAAGCTTAATTTGTAAAATAATCAGTGCTGGGGACCAAAATGTTTAGAAGCCTGCAGCTGGTGCTGTTGAATTTAGTGGTGCTGAATACCATGACTTCGCAGATTCCCCCAAATGCCTCTTTCCCCCACCACCAAATACTCTCAGCCTCCTTATTTCACTAATTCAGGTTATTTTTCATACGTGCTTTCTTTCTTTCTCACTGTTTTTTTCTGTGTTTCACTTCCTCCTTCTTTCCCCCTTTTGCACTTTTCCCACTGTTGCTCTAGCTCATGGTCTGATGAATTAAACTATGTGCTGGTCCCCCAAAATAAGTGCTGGTGATCCCCACCTGCAACTACTCACTCAAATTAAGCTCAACCTGTAGTTACAAAGCTCTGGAAGACAACAGCTGCATATTGCTGAGCAGGGGTTGGTATGCACTTCTTGCTTTCTGCCTACCAGACTCACCAACTTACAGTCCTTGTCAGTCTTGCCTTAGGCAGTAAAGACTGTCTTGACCATGGAGGGATTGACACACACTTTCAGATGACAAAGGTATGGCACATTGGCGTGTGGGTGATGCTCCCACAATGACGTGACATGACTAATGTTACCTTTGAGTGACACCCATAGAGCCTTAGCTGCACAAATACATGCATGAGCTATATGGTCAGGCCATTTGCCTGTTATGACAGGTGGTCCAGTCTCTTTGAGCAATGTATTGCAGTCTATTGGGAGGACAAAGAATCCTACACCCTCAAATAAATGCTGGTGGGGCCCAACTGGCACAAAATAATCACTGAAGAGGTGATTTGGAAAGGTTTGAGTAGCTGTCTTGGGAAGCAGAGTGACTACTCAGTTGCATACCCTTTCTTTTCTCAATTGAAATATAATAAATGAAGCTGAGGTCACGTACAAGCAAAAGCAAATTAGAGGACAGTTGCTGCAGGATCCCTACTAAGGACACAAATATTTCCCTAGAAACCATCTTATTAGTAGGGTAGACCCCACAGGGTACAAATACAGACAGGGGTGGTTAATAGGAGATATTCGCGCTCACCACAACGGTCCCTCTTATATACATGAACGGTGCTAAACAAGGTACCCCCCTAAAAAACCTTGTAAATGGACAATCAAAAGATTAGTCCTATCATAAACATCAACAAAAACAGTACTCTTGTTCACTAAAATGTATAATGGCAAGTATCATAACAAATCAACGGTCCCATGAATGAGTATCAAGAAGGTTTCTTCTTTATTTTCTCTTCAAAGACAGATCCAGCCAAGCCAGCACGAGTTTCATCAGGGTTGAATCTCCCCCATTGACTTCCTCAGGGCTCCTAACGGCTGCCAACAACATAAACAATAATAACTATTCCTTCTATAAACAATCTCTTTTCAACTCTAAATGCTTCCATTAATTGCAAAACATTTATTCCACAAATTGTAAAGTGTGTTTATATATATAAAATAATTGCTCAGTGGAAATCTCGATAAGTATATAAACAATATAAATTAATATTAATGAGTATCCAGTATATACCATCACCTCAGTGACATTTAATTCAATTAATGTGTTACAAACATGCACACACATGTGAAGTCCAAAAATCCTCCCTTAAAGTGTATTTTATAGGAATTACTATAAAAGAAAACACCTGTTTATCAACTATCCATAAAGCTCTTTTCCAGAACAGTATCACTAAAATCCAATGAAAAAAAATAAACTGACTAAGTACCTAAATATAAAAATGTGATAATATGTATAATGTAATGTACATGCTGCCTTATCATTATCATCCCCATGTCAAAATCGCTTACCTCTCTTATAACAACTCAAATAGATTAGTCTGCAAAAATCCAAATTGTATAGAACAAGTGTATCTGTAATAGGAATATACGATAAATTAGCGTAATAACAAAATTAGTGGCTCATGGAGTGTAAGTATCTTATTAAGACCCTACAGGGAACTGTTTAAAAATTTCAGAAGGGAAATTTTTTTCCCTCGTGGTCCCCATTTTAACAAAAGGACCTACGTAGACAAGTAACAAGGTACATCTATAATATTCTGATAACACTGAGGGAACAAAACAATGATTACAAAACCTGAAGTTGATTCAAATTTCTGCTGTTTGAGGGAAACAGTATATAACACCATATGCACACATATGCATGGTGAGCATGTTATAATGGAGATTCTTAAGTCTAATTGAAACACCTTTGCATGATGGCTACCATTTATGCATGCTTAAACACAGCGGCCATTTTAGAATGGTTTTGCTTTGTCAATGCTTGTGAAGAAATTGAACTAGTATTGTCCCAGTCAACATACAAGCAAGCTGGCACCATATAGCACCTGGCAGAGGGGTGAAGGTGGCAACGTGACCATACACTATTTTAGGGGGTGAGGGGAAGTTAGGGTTGAGAGGATGGGGCAAAGAGACAGTGAAGTGGTTACACAAAGGACGGTTTAAAGTCCCATGTAACCTTCCACTAATACCTGTGGATTTAAGCAGACTACCCAGCCATTGGTAACCTTCAGAAAACATACCCAGAACACAGTAACTTGGAGTAAGCTTAAGTAATTTGATTGCAGAAATGTTTTACGTGAATTGCAGCCTGAACATACAATTGTTTGATGCTGGAGTTATATTTGCTTACCTCTGTGAGTATGCTGGCCGAGTGAATTTAAAAAAAAATTAATTGCATGCATTTACTGTGATGAATTGGTTGCAAATAACTTGACTACATTATTATTTTAAAGTGTACATGCTTTCTGCTTCTCTGGACATCAAGAGTTGCACTGGTATACTTCAGTATTAAAAATTATTAATTCAACTAGTATTACTATGTTCCTCAAAGAAAGAAAGAACTCTATTGTATCATTTGTAGGCCATTTCCAGTGGCTCAACAAAGGTTGTTTATATAATTTGAATGTGCTTTTGTTCATTGTAGGACTTAGTACAGGATGATTCTATAAAATTAAAGCAAGAGTAATTTTCAATATACTGTGTTTTTTTGTTTTATTATTGGACCACACAATTTAGCTTATGCTTTCCTCCACACTGACCGTATGATTTCTCTGTCTGGAAACATATATAAATTCCGTAATTGGAATGAGAGCCAAGATCATGTCACTGGGTTCTCTAGAGGTAGACCTTATATTGGTATTCATATTCATTTTGCAATTATAATGTATTCCTATTTCTGTCTTTAAACTGAGCAGTCCTTATGAATATTTGTTCTTTGATTTATTATTTGTTTTCTGCTGGACTATATTTGGTACTTGCTATTGACCAGTAAAAGGTATCAGTTTATTTACAGTTTTGGGTATTTTGAATTGAGTAACCATTTGCATTATTGCCTTCTGTAATGATCTCTAAATTCTAAATAAACCGTCTTTCTTTGTACTAGAACCTTGTTCTGTGTACATTTTTCAAAGGGGATTGAATGGATTTTTCTATGAAGGTTCTCTGGGTTATACTGTAATTCTATGTCTAGGGCTCTCATCCTTTGGAACCTACATACTGCCCTGATCCATCTATCAGCACTTTTAATGCAAATTATGCCAACATTGGCAGTGGTAAGGTGGCCCGCTGGAAGGCTGCATTTGGTCTTGTCTGATCCAGCCTTTTCAGTTAACTTCCTAGATACAAAAGAAGGAAGCCCACAACAGATTTGATTTCATGAGGTGGGCTGTGAGGGAAATATTTAGGTCACATCTACACAAACTGCGTCAGTCGGCATCTCAGCGGTGAAGCTGGGAAGCTTGTAGTGCTTTCAGTGTTTAGGGATTGTCATTGTGTGTTGTGCAGGTGCTCTCATGAGAATGTAGTTCGCATGCGGAAATATGAATGCTGGTATTTCTTCTTACTTAATTTAAAGGCATATTGTTCATGGGTTTAAGAACAGTGATTAGAGTGTGCATTTTTTGAATTAACACAAACTTGAGAACTTGCTGCTAAGGATTTCTACCATTCATTATCCTCTTGAACTTTTCCTTCTGTGGACATAGACGGCAAGTGGCTCGGGTTCATTAACTCCATTGTTATGCACATATTGTATTTCGTTTTTAGGTAGCATTTTTGTTGTGTACCTGAGCCATGTGATGTCTGGCTCTTTGTGCTAACTATTTTACTCCTCTCTAGGTGATGTGTGAGTATATCATATTGATAATATGTTGGATATAAAGCAAAGGGGAAGTGGTGCATGATGACAGCAGAAGACTCAACACTGAGCCTCAGTACAAATGGTCGAAGCTTTAGGCTCCTCCGAATTCCTTTTTGAAATAATAGTTGCCCAAGGTTGCCACCCCTAATGCCTGGTTTCATTCGAGAAGGACTGTCTACTGGGTTAGTTGTGAAGCTTTCTTGGGTTTTCAATGTATCCTTGATTTGTGTTGTATGATCTATTGTTTGATTTGGTCTGTCTTGCCAACAGAAGCCAGATTTCAAGGATATGGGGCATAGCTCTGCAGGACACAGGGCAGCAACATTCCCAGCCCAGGGCACAATGCAGCTACCTGAAGTCTGACAAGAAGTCCATAAGTGGTGGGTCTACTTTACCATATGGAATAACACATCTCCAAGGTCACCTTAGTGTTTTATGCTCTTATAAAGACAGACAGACATAGCCATGGAACTCGTTGTTGACTTAAAATATCCTCATAAAATATAATTGGGGTAAAATATCTCATATATTACTTAATTATTACATTTAGAAAGACACTTCAGAAATGTCATGGCTTGTAACAAATTGGGAAATTTGGAGAAGCCTTTCCAAAATCCCCCCCAAAAATTTCAACTCTCATTTTAGTGATCCTGCACTGCTGGTGGGTTGGTAAAAGAGGGTTGTGCAGAGGAATTTGTTTTCTACCTGTCTCTCCTATGCTATGTGATGCTACTACAAGCATCCTGAGGAGGCAGAGCCTGTCTCTGGGAAGCGCAAAAGCTGTTGCCAGTACAGCTTGCAGGAAAAAACCCATGTGCACTGGCACTCAGTAGGTATATCAATGTTCTGGCTTTCCCTAACAGTCATTCTCCTGGCTTCCTTCACTAAGGCACACTTCTACCTACTCCTTCACAGTAACAATCATCCCCCGACCGACCCGTCCACATTGGCACTTGTTTCAATGCACCTCCACCTCATTTGCACTGGTCACCCTGTTCTCGTCTTCCACATCTTCCCCTGTCACTTGTTTTCCACTCCTCCCATGTCATTTATTTCCCAATCTGTCACTTGTTTTTCCACCCTCCGTGGAAGTAATCCTCCTACCCACTGTACCCATATTGGCAATTTTTCCTTCCCTGATTTGCTGTGCTCTCCCCCACCCCACTCCTACCCTCCTGCACCCGCCTCATTCATCAATAGCACTGCTACCTTATACTAAGATGACAGGAGGTTGGAGGAAAGTAAATGTCCCCCAGCACTATGTATTTCACCTTAGGAAGCAAGATGTCTGCGTGGTGCCACAAATTGATATCTACGCTCTGTGCGTCCTCAGGACTTAATTTGAGCCAATGGTTTCCGATGCGGGGCACCAGCAACTATTTTTGAGGGCCGGCACTTATTTTTCTGCCTCTAGCATTTGCTGCAAGCAAAAGACACATATGGGAAAGACGGAGGAAGAGAAAAAGGAAAAAGGAAGCTGCAAGACTGAGTTGAAGGAGCGGGGAGTGACTGTAGATGGAATAAAGAGGCCCGAGATAGCTTCAGGATTATACTGCCTCAGTATTCCATTCTTGCACATTTAATTGCAGCAGCCGCGTGTTATAGAGGAGAGATTTGGGCACTGGCACAGTATTTACAAATTAAGCACTGCCAGTCATCTCTCTTCCTAGCTCACTCCTGCTGTGTATTGCTGGTTTGCTGGTTCTATATCTGGGCAACAGCATTTTTTACTATAGACATATTTTGGGCTTGTCACAAAATGACAGCACATTGTGACATCTCGAGCACAATTTTTTTATTTTGAGGCCCAAAAAAATTTGGTCTATCTAGGAAACCATTCACATTTCAACAATGTACTTCGATGATGACCCCGTTCCTGCACAGACACGGACACACTGCGTCAGCCATGTCTGTGCGTTAAGTCTGAGAGTGACGATCCTTTCCCTAAAGACAGGCCTCCCTCTTTTGCACCCTTCCTATGTCCCCCTTTTATTTTTACTCCTCCATTCACTAGCAATAGTTTCTACCTAGATTACAGGCAATTCCTTTTTTTTTTTTTTTTAATAAATATATATGATATGTTACCTCCATATCCCACAGAAGACTTACTTTCCTAGAGATTTAACTCAGGAACCTGTGGTCGGTCCTCCAGATGTCATGCTTTAGCTGATGGAGGGGACAGAGGGGGTGCAGAGAACACACTCATAAGTCAGCCGTGATTCAGGGAAGTTGTATCGTAGTCTCGCTGTGTGGTGAATTATTTAATGGTATTCTATTTACCCCGCTTTCCATAATCAAATCAAATCAAATCAAATCATTAACATTTATAGAGCGCGCTACTCACCCGTGCGGGTCTCAAGGCGCTAGGGGGAAGGGGTTACTGCTGCTCGAAGAGCCAGGTCTTGAGGAGTCTCCGGAATATGGAGTGGTCCTGGGTGGTCCTGAGGATGGTGGGGAGGGTGTTCCAAGTCTTGGCCGCCAGGTAGGAGAAGGACCTCCCACCCGCTGTGGAGCGGCGGATGCGGGGGACGGCGGCGAGAGCGAGGCTGGTGGAGCGGAGAAGATGGGTGGGGGCGTAGAAGCTGAGGCGGTGGTTGAGGTATTCTGGTCCCTTGTTGTGGAGGGCTTTGTGTGCGTGGGTGAGAAGTCGGAAGGTGATCCTTTTGCTGACGGGAAGCCAGTGCAGGTGTCTCAGGTGGGCGGAGATGTGGCTGTTGCGAAGTTTGTCGAGGATGAGGCGGGCGGAGGCGTTTTGAATTATTTGCAGACATTTCTGGAGTTTTGCGGTGGTCCCGGCATAAAGGGTGTTGCCGTAGTCCAGGCGGCTAGTGACGAGGGATTGGGTAACGGTCTTTCTGGTGTCGGCGTGGATCCAGCGGAAGATCTTCCGGAGCATGCGGAGGGTGAGGAAGCAGTAGGAGGACACGGCGTTGACTTGTTTGGTCATGGTGAGGAGAGGGTCCAAGATGAAGCCGAGGTTGCGAGCGTGGTCTGAGGGGGTCGGTGCGGTGCCAAGGGCCGTGGGCCCCCAGGAGTCGTTCCAGGTGGTCAGGGTGTAGCCGAGGATGAGGACTTCCGTTTTGTCTGATTTCAGTTTCAGACGGCTGAGTCTCATCCAATCTGCGACATCCTTCATGCCATCTTGCAGGTCGGTCTTCGCACTGGTGGGGTCCTTGGTGAGGATGCTGTGCTTGCGTACGATGTCGGCGAGGGGGCTCATGTAGACATTGAAGAGTGTCGGGCTGAGCGAGGAGCCTTGAGGGACGCCGCAGATGATCTCAGTGAGGTCTGAGCGAAAAGGTGGGAGGTAGACTCTCTGAGAGCGGTTGGAGAGAAAGGAGGCGATCCAGTCCAGGGCCTGGTCTTGGATCCCGATGGAGCGGAGGCGGGTTATTAGGGTGCGGTGACAGACGGTGTCGAAGGCAGCCGAGAGGTCGAGGAGGATGAGGGCGACTGTTTCACCGATGTCCATCAGGGTTCTGATGTCGTCTGTGATTGAGATGAGGGCGGTTTCAGTGCTGTGGTTGGCTCGGAATCCGGATTATGAGGGGTCGAGAAGGTTGTTGTCTTCAAGGAAGTTGGTAAGCTGCTTGTTGACGGTCTTCTCTATGACTTTGGAAGGGAAGGGGAGGAGTGAGATGGGGCGGAAGTTCTTCAGGTCACTTGGGTCAGCCGTAGGTTTCTAAAGTAGGGCGTTGACTTCAGCGTGCTTCCAGCTTTCGGGGAAGGTAGCAGACGAAAACGAGGAGTTGATGATGGTCTGGAGGTGCGGGGCGATGATGTCGTCGGCTTTATTGAAGATGAAGTGTGGGCAGGGATCCGAGGGGGCACCGGAGTGGATTGAGTTCATGGTGGTTTTGGTTTCTTCTGTGTTGATGTGGGTCCAGGCATTGAGGGTGATGGCTGGGGGTGTGGGTTCAGTGTTGGTCGGCTGGGTCTGTTGTTCGAAGCTGTCATGTAGGTCGGTAATCTTACGATGGAAGAAGGCGGCGAGGGAGTTGCACAGGTCTTGCGAGGGCGTGATGCCGTTGGTGTTGGCATTGGGGTTGGAGAACTCTTTTACGATGCTGAAGAGTTCTCTGCTGTTGTGGCTGTTTTTGTCCAGTCTGTCTGTGAAGAAATTCCTTTTGGCTGCTCGGATCAGGTGGTGGTGTTCGCGGGTAGCGTTCTTGAGGGCGGTCATGTTGTCAGCGGTGTGGTCCTTACGCCAGGCTTTCTCGAGGGCGCGACAGGTTTTCTTTGATTCCTTAAGGGTGTCAGAGAACCAGAGAGGTTTTTTGGTGTTTGCCTGTCTGGGAAGGCGTCTGAGGGGAGCGAGGTTGTCTGCGCAGTTGGTGATCCAGTTCGTGAGGCTGAAGGCTGCGTCGTTGGGGTCGGCGGTGCAGGTAGGTTGGTTGTCGATGAGCGTGGAGAAAAGCTGTTCTTCGGGGATTTTGTTCCACTGTCGACGAGGGATGGGTTGAGTGCGGAGGTGGCGGGTCTCGCGTCGGAAGGTGAAGTGGACGCAACTGTGGTCGGTCCAGTGGAGAGCGGAGGCGTGGCTAAAGGAGACGTGTTGCTGGCGGAGAAGATGGGGTCAAGCGTGTGTCCGGCGATGTGGGTGGGGGTGTTCACCAGTTGCTTGAGGCCGAGGTTGGTGAGGTTGTCGAGCAGGGCGGTGGTGTTGGGGTCGTTGTTCTGTTCTAGATGGAAGTTGAGGTCGCCGAGGAGGATGTAGTCTGGCGAGGCGAGGGCGTGTGGGGAGATGAAGTCGGTGATGGAGTCGCTGAAGAGGGCGTGCGGTCCGGGGGGGGTAGATGAGGAATCCTCTGAGGGTGGTCCTGGGGTCAGTGCGGATCTGGAAGTGCAGGTGCTCGGCGGCGAGGGGGGTGTCTTCGGTGGAGGTGGTGACGCTGATGGAGTCTTTGAAGACGATGGCGATTCCTCCTCCTACTTGGTTGGTGCGGTCTTTCCTGGAAATCTTGTAGCCTTCGGGGATGGCTATGGCGATGTCGGGGGCCGAAGAGGCGTTCATCCAGGACTCCGTGATGAAGGCGACGTCTGGTGCTGTGGAGTCCAGGAGGTCCCAGAGTTCGACGGCGTGCTTGTGGACGGATCGGGCGTTGATCAGGATGCATTTGAGGTGGTTGATGGCGCGTGGGCTGGTGGTCGTGGTAGTTTCGTGGTGGAAGGTAAGTTTGCAGGTGTGACATGCGAAAGGTCCATGGGTACGTTTCGGGTTAGCTTGGAAGCAGGTGCTGGAGCGCCCTGGGTTGAGGGGGTGGAGGGTGATGGGGTCGTAGCGGTGCTGCGGGGTTTTGGAGTGCTGAGGACCAGGGGTTGTGGCGCTGGGCGCGGGCCAGGCGCGGACCGGCACAGACGGGCTTGCCTTTGGCGCGCCCTCTGCGCACGCCCGCTGCGCGGTCGTGCAGCGGCCGCCATAAGAGGGAGGAGGGGTCAGCTGGGGGCGGGGGACGGGAGTGGGGTGACGAATGGGAGCTGGGGGGGCGTGCAGGAGGTGGTGGCGGGAAAGCAGAGGGAGGGGGGACAGGTAGAGGGGAGAAGAGATGGGGGAGGGGGGGTTAAGGGTGGTGAGTTTAGGAAGAGTTTAGGAAGAGAGTTAGGAGGAAGGTTAGGAAGATAGGGGAGGGGGGTTGTAGAGGTGGAGGTGGGTGAGGGTGAGAGGTAGAGTGAAAGGATAGGAAGGTGGGGGGGTTACAGAGGAGGAGGCGAGTGAGGGGAAAGATAGAGAGATAGGTAGATAGGTAGATAGGGGTGTTAGAGAGGGGGAGGCGAGTGAGGGAGAGAGAAGAGACAGGTGCAGGAGGACAGGCGCGGGAAGAACCCAGAAGCAGGTGAAAGAAGAAGAAGAGGAGCAGAAGAGGAGCCGAAGACTGAAGACAGAAGAACACAAAAGAAGGTAAAGAAGAAGAGGAGCCGAAGACTGAAGACAGAAGAACACAGAAGAAGGTAAAGAAGAAGAGGAGCGCAGAAGACAGAAGAATACAGAAGAAGGTGAAGAAGAAGAGGAGCGACGAGCAGCAGAGGGAAGAGCCCAGAAGAGGGACAGAGAGGAAGAGGCACACGCAGGTCGCGGTGCAAAGGAGAGAGAGAGAAGCACACAGATGAAGACAGAAGACGGGGAGCAGGAGAGAAAGAAGAGTACAGATGAAGACTACAGAAGAAGAGCACAGAGGAAGAACAGAGAAGAAGAAAAGAAGCAGGAGAGGAGGTGAGTAGCGCGGGGCAGGGCGAGGGGCTGGGCGGTGGGGGGGGGTACTTACTGTGAGGTAGC
Source organism: Pleurodeles waltl (assembly GCF_031143425.1). Lineage (NCBI taxonomy): Eukaryota > Metazoa > Chordata > Amphibia > Caudata > Salamandridae > Pleurodeles > Pleurodeles waltl. Next base: position 1,537,610,793 of record NC_090440.1, on the reverse strand, counting down.
TGGGCTTGCTAGGAGGTCTCAGGAACCTGGGCTGGGGGAGCTGCAGCGGCAGGGGGAGCGACCTACCCTTGGGTCAAGGGTCGCTAGCTCTGTCGCGCAGGGGCCGCCATAAGAGGGAGGGGGAGGGGTCAGCTGGGGGCGGGGGACGGGAGTGGGGCGGCGAATGGGAGCTGGGGGGGTGGGGCGTGCAGGAGGTGGCGGCGGGAAAGCAGAGGGAGGGGGGACAGGTAGAGGGGAGAAGAGATGGGGAGGGGGGTTAAGGACGGTGGGGGGTGAGTTTAGGAAGAGTTTAGGAAGAGAGTTAGGAGGAAGGTTAGGAAGATAGGGGAGGGGGGGTTGTAGAGGTGGAGGTGGGTGAGGGTGAGAGGTAGAGTGAAAGGATAGGAAGATGGGGGGGTTACAGAGGAGGAGGCGAGTGAGGGAGAGAGAAGAGACAGGAGCAGGAGGACAGGCGCGGGAAGAACCCAGAAGCAGGTGAAAGAAGAAGAAGAGGAGCAGAAGAGGAGCCGAAGACAGAAGACAGAAGAACACAGAAGAAGGTAAAGAAGAAGAGGAGCCGAAGACTAAAGACAGAAGAACACAGAAGAAGGTAAAGAAGAAGAGGAGCGCAGAAGACAGAAGAATACAGAAGAAGGTGAAGAAGAAGAGGAGCGACGAGCAGCAGAGGGAAGAGCCAAGAAGAGGGACAGAGAGGAAGAGGCACACGCAGGTCGCGGTGCAAAGGAGAGAGAGAGAAGCACACAGATGAAGACAGAAGACGGGGAGCAGGAGAGAAAGAAGAGTGCAGATGAAGACTACAGAAGAAGAGCACAGAGGAAGAACAGAGAAGAAGAAAAGAAGCAGGAGAGGAGGTGAGTAGCGCGGGGCAGGGTGAGGGGCTGGGCGGTGGGGGGGTACTTACTGTGAGGTAGCTGGGCTTGCTAGGAGGTCTCAGGAACCTGGGCTGGTGGAGCGACCTACCCATACCACCTCTAATCTTCAGCCCGTCACAATGGGGGCAATTCGGAAGAGCTGTATCTTTGCCCTGATGTATGATAGACTCTTAAAGTGGCTATCCCTTGGTTTCCTCCTTACACCCAAGGTAGATGTCAGCCAACCATTTAGCCAACAACTATAGCCCCTGTTGTTGCTCTCAACACAGAGGATGCAGGAACTGGGTAGAGAGAGAAGTATTTAAAAGCCAGTTGTTCGCGATTTTGGTGTCTCATTGCAAATTGCTACCATGGACGTTTCAGGCGGTGGAAATAAATGTACAGAAATGTGAAAGCCTCTGGGTGAATGAGTACAAGAATCTGAAGACATTGAGGCCCTTATTTACAGTTTGGCAGATGGAAAATTAGTTGTTAGACTATAATACACCTGTAATACACAGACGTACCATCAATCATGATTGTGGCAGATTATCCCGTTAGTCACACTCTAGATGAACCCAGAGATATATGACCCTGTAATTCCCTTCTGCTGATCTTTAATCTATCGTTGACAATGCTGTTTAGTAAAAGATTCCTAATATTTCTAATCCAAAAAGTGACTGCCAACTACGAATGGTAGAAGAAAAGTTGCCTAAAGGGATATATATTCAAGGGCCAGATACCCAGGCAGTTTTGAAACATTTAAAGGGTTTCCTTCTTCACAGTAAAATTGTCAGGGTTTTTGTTTGCTTGTTTCAGACAGCAGGAGTCTACCATTACACATTTCTTTACAAAACAGTTCTTGAGTAAGAGTGGAATATGTAAAAAAAAACATTTTCCATACTGTTTTGTCAAGGAAATTTTAAATAGAGGGTTTTAACATGGATGTGCCATAAGCTACAAAAGTGAATTCCTTATTGGCAAGTGGATCTTTGCAAACTGTTTTAGTGTCAGAGGACACTCCTCTTTCATATCCTATTGATAGAAAGGTTAATCTGACTTCAAAATGATTCTTCTCTTCTTCTGCATTTTCTCCTTATGCTACCTCCGCAATACAATCACTGATAGAGTACTTCACACATTATTTGAAGCCTCACAGAAGGGTGAAGATCCTGTTCCATGTCTTCCAATTATCGAGGAGCAGGTCAGTTCTAGCTGTGCTGAAATCTGACATTACTTTTGACAAAGTTTTTCCAGCTTCTGTTACCTCGGGAGCTGGACTGGGAACCCAAAGCAGCCTTGGCAAATGTTGTCAGGCCAGCTCCCAAAGTTGTTAGCACTATCTATCCTCTCAAAGTGCGGATACAAGAACATATCAGAGCTATCCTCAATGCTAATGCAAAATGCCCCATAGCTGTACATTACAACAACAAGCATCACAACACGGAAATGCTGAACATCAAATTTCATGGTATTACACATATCCACAACAAACCAAGGGCTGGAGATCGAAACAAAGAACTTAGAAAACAAGAAGCCAGATGGACCACTAAACCACGAGCTGTGGAACATGGTCTCAATATGGATAGAGAACTGTATGTTTTCTTAGATTGATGTTTCACATGATGACTTACTAATTTGTATATAGCAGTTGGGATTTTCCTCATATTTGTACTATTGTCATGGCTCTCATGCTGCTGTTCAGACACTTTTTCATATTGTTGTGAATATGTATTGTAATTGTTGTTTAATTTCCCTCTTTTAGTATAGTACCAGCATTAGGAATTTTCCTACACTGTGTATACTGTTCACTACCTCTCTCCATTATTCAACTACTCAAATTTCTCCAACTTTTGAATTAACATGTCTTACTCCCATTTCACTTTGCTCGACTGACTTTCTAGTTCCAACTTTTACTCCACTATGGCTGACTTCTTTCCTGTCCTCTCTTTACTATATTTTGTTGTATTTCTACATTATTTATTTTTTCTCTTGCGACTACTCCCTTTTTGAAATAGTCGGCCCTTTTATAGAATTTATTTTATGTGGACTTACTATGTCAGTTTTTTGATCCTTTCCTTTTTATTTTATTTGTTAAATTTTAACTTTTTTTGTCTGCCTCATATTATGTTTACTACTCCAAGATGGCCGTCAGATTGGACCTCTCCTTTCTGCCGTCATGGGCTATTACGTTTATTTTGTTACTTAAACACACATTAGGTACAGCATGTAGCCTTTAGCATGTATCATACATAGCCAGCACCTAACTACTTATGATGGGGGAATCGCACTATGCGGAAAGCATTGGCCTTGTTCTCTCTTTTCTGTTGATCGATTTAGTCATTTGAATACTAGTCACGTCATCCTAGAGCAGCTACGGCTGCTTTTTTTAATAAGTTATCTTGCACTTTTTGGTTTACGCGATATTACAACCCGGCAGCTAGCACTTTGTGTTTGCGGTCCATGTCTTGTGACTAAGGCTTCCGGCCTGGCATTTATTAGCGATATCTATCAAACATAATGATGTTACGAGTAATTTAGAACCCTCTGGTTAGTACCGTGTTCGTATGGTCCTTGTTACTCGGATGATGGGCCTCCCGCCTGTTTTTTCGTTAGCGTTACTTCTTTAACATATGTTGTATTAGTTTTTACTTTTGGGCGTTTTTTTTAGTATAGCTTTGGACTACTCACATACTTTCGAGTAGTCTTAATTCCTCACATCTTTGAGATCCCTTACTTCTCACTGCATTCCCAATGCGAACTTCCAAACCCTCTTTTAGTGGAAATAATATTCCCCTGTGTGTTTTCGGTTCCCATATAATTTTTACTTTTCATTCTTCTTTCATTACAGAGCACTGGGCTTACCATGGCCTGTGCGATTTGAACTATACTGATTTGCATTTATTCTTACATACCTTTGGGAAGACTTGGTTCATTTAAGATAACTACATATGGACTGACTACATATGGTATACATTTCTTTGAAACACAGAGAACTTGACAATACCATTGGGATTGGTCAAAGAGATATGTTTGTGGACTCCTTTTCTATCAATCCACAGTGTGCTACGGTTGTATTATTTTTTAATTTATTATGTATTTTTGTGCATATTTCTACTTGTTGGTAGCAGGGTAGACGGCCATTTAGCACCTAGGTGAACCTCATAATTAAGAGGTTACCACCATTGTACGTTGGGAGTCTTATGGGAAGTGCATTTGTTTACCATTGCTACCATTTCTCTGTTTATGCGTGCTGATCTTTAATCTATTGTTGACAATGCTGTTAAGTAAAAGATTCCTAATATTTCTAATCCAGAAAGTGACTGCCAACTATGAATGGCAGAAGAAGAGTTGCTTAAAGGGATATATACTCAAGGGGCAGATGTCCAGGCAGTTTTGAAACATTTATGGATAACCCTAGGGCTTCCTTCTTCACAGTAAAATTGTCAGGGTTTTTGTTTGCTTGTTTCAGAGTCTACAATTCCAAATTTCTTTACAAAAAAGTTCTTGAGTAAGAGTGGAATATGTAAAAAAAAAAAAAAAAAAACATTTTCCATACTTCTTGCTCAAGGAATTTTTAAATCGAGGGTTTTAACATGAAGGTGCCATCAGCTACAAAAGTGAATTCCTTATTGTCAAGTGGCTCATTGCAAACTGTTTTAGCCTCAGAGGACGCTTCTCTTTCATATCCAATTGATAAAAAGGTTAATCTGGCTTCAAAATGATTCTTCTCTACTTCTGCATTTTCTCCCTATGCTACCTCCACAATACAATCACTGATAGAGTACTTCACACATTTTTGAAGTCTCACAGAAGGGTGAAGATCCTGTTCCATGTCTTGCAAATATCGAGGAGCAGGTCAGTTCTAGCTGTGATGAAATCTGACATCACTTTTGACAAAGTTTTTTCAGCTTCTGTTACCTCCAGAGAGAGACTGGGAACCCAAAGCAGTGTTGGCAAATTTTTGTCAGGCCAGCTCCCAAAGGGTGCATAGCGAGTGAGCCTGGCCACTACAATGGTGCTTGGGGTGTTCTCCCTCCCAAGAAAATTTGGGAAAAATTGCAAAAACGGTGCATTCTAACAATTTTCCTTATATATTTAATTGTATTTATTTTTAAAGCATAGTAAATGATGACCTTACAGTGCACCAGGATACGGCAATCTTTATTAGGGCTTGTCAATGATTCCCTCCCCATCACTAACTAACAGTGCCTCTCATCTCTCCATAGCCCCTCTTTCACATGTGTTTCATTTGTTTTATAACTCATCTCTTACCAGCGTAGGGTGTAGGAGTACTTTACATTAGACACACACACATGAATTATTCATGTGTAAATCAGTGTATAGGAAATGTTACATAAGACAAAGGGTACTGCAAGGCACAAGATTCACATGTCATTCTTACTGGGAGGCATTTTTTAAAAGTGCTTGGTCTGGGGAAGCATAAACCCAGGATTCAGAATGTAACATAGTGGTTAGGGTTGACTTTACTAATAATTTATTTCTAATCAAACAAATCTTTTTAAGCAAAATTTAAATAATCAAAGACTGGGAAAGAACACAACTTTCTCACCTACCCTTGCAGTTTGCATGCAGCTCTTTGATTGCAGTTGTTAGATCTGGCATCTTTTGGAGTGGTTTCCTCTGACTTTTGGCTTTCTGAGGTGAAGGAGCACGAGTGATGTAACCCACCTGCTGCACATGCAGACTTCTAGGAACCTTTTCAGGGAACTGCATGTGAACCTCCTCAAGCCACACTGTGAGAGGTCTTAGTTGACCATGGTCTTGGTCACTAATGATGAGGTGGAAGAGGAGAGTGAACCTCTCCCTGACCTATCTTTCAAAAATCAGGATGGGTCAGTAGAAGGTGTGAGCCTCTCCCCTACTCTGCCCCTAGATCAGGGGAGAGACTGTCACCAGTTGCTGGAAAAGTTTGCCTTTGTTCTCACTCACCCCAGGGGTCACCCACTGGTACACCCATGATATAGATACTAGGGATAGCCTGTCTGTCAGGCACAAAACTTACAGGTGTCTGACAGGGTGAGAGCTAGCAACAAGGAGGAGGTTGCCAAGATGTTAAAGCTTGGGGTTATTGAGCACTCCAACAGCCCTTGGTACAGTCCAGTGTTTCTGGTCCCCAAGGCTGCCCCACCCAGTATCACACCCAAATTCCCATTCTGTGTAGACTACCGGGGGCTGAATACAGTCACTAAGACTGATGCACACCCTTTCCCCAGAGCTGATGAGCTAATTGTTCAGCTTTTAACTGGCAACTTCCTCAGCAAGTTTGATTTAAAGTCTGGGTACAAGCATTTAGCCTTGACCGAGAGGGCAAAAGAGAGGTCAGCATTCTCAACCAAGAAGAGCACTACTAGTTCCATCACATGCCTTTTGGGTAAGAACATCCCTGCCACCTTCTAAAGGTTGGTCAACAGGTCCTGGCTGGGTTGAAGAACTTCAGTGCCGTCTACCTCGACAAATTGCAGTCTTCAGCTCTATTTGGGAGGATCATTTGTACCACCTCCCTCCAGAAAGTGTAGAGGGTCCTGCAGAGTGCAGGCCTCACTATCAAGGCCAGTTAGTGCCAGATAGGGCAGGGCTCTATGACCTAATTGGGATGCCAAGTAGGGGTTGGCAAGGTGCAGCCCTCGCAACCCAAGATTGGCATAATTCTGGCTTAGGAACACTCCCCTCAATTTTCAGACTGAAGTGAGGACCATTTAAGGCCTCACTGGCTATTACAGGAGATTTGCAAGGGATATTGCACTATTGTTGCCCCCTTGACAGGGGTGACTTCCAAGAAGAAGCTGCATCAGGTGATCTAGACAGAGATGTTCCAGACCACTTTTGACTCCCTGAAGAAGGCTATGTGCACAACACTCATACTCAATGCCCCTGATTTCTCTCAAGAATTGGTGGTGCAGACTGATGCCTCAGAGCATGGCATGGGGACTGTGCTTTCACAACTAAATGAAGCGGGCCTGGATCAACCTGTAGCCTTCAATTGTAGGAGGTTACTTCCCAGGGAACAGACGTGGAGCTCAATAGCAAGGGAAGCTTTTGCTGTGGTCTGAGTGCTGAAAAATCTAAAACCCTACTTTTTTTGGACTCACTTCCGGATTCTGACAAACCACAGGCCCCTCAGATGGCTGATGCAGATGAGGGGTGAGAATCCTAAACTGTTGAAGTGGTCAATCTCCCTACAGATAATGGACTTTATGGTGGAACACCGTCCTGGGACAGAACACAGCAATTCTGATGGTCTTTTCAGGTTTTTCCACCTTAGTAAAGAGAACTCTCAAGGGATAGAGTAGTTCTGCCCACTTTGTGCTGGGGGGACACGTGTTAGACCTGACATCTTTTGGTGTGGTTTACCCTGACGTTTTACTTTCTGACCTCCTGTTTTGACTGTGTGCTGAACTTTGTTTTCGCTGGCTTTAGGAATCTGTGCATTTTACCACTGCTGTTCAGTGCTGACGTGCTTGTGCTCTGTGACTAAAACATGGTAACATTGGCTTCTTCATGACTGGCATATTTGATGTATTAATTAGTCCCTAGTAAAATGCACTATGTGTGTGCAGGGCCTGTAAGGCAAATGCTATTAGTGGGTCTGCAGCACTTGTTGTGCCACCCCTACAATAGCCTTTCATACATGTCTCAGGCCTGCCATTTCAGAGCCTGTGTGCGAAGTTTAAACTGACATTTCAACCTGGCAAGTGTACTCACTTGCCAGGCCCAAACCTTCCTATTTATTACATGTAAGTCACTCCTAAGGTAGGCTCTGGTTCGCCTCAAGGGCCGGATGCGGGGTACTAAAGAAGTTTGATATGTACATTCAAGTTTAACATGTCCATGTAGTGAAAGGCCCTTACATTTGTTTTTCACTATTGCAAGGACTATCACTCCCATAGGCTAATGCTGGGGTTAGCTTGGAATATCTTCTAAGTGTAATTTTCAATTGGGAAAAGATAGTAAACTGGAGTTTGGTGTCTCTAGACTCGCAATTTAAACATCCATCTTTTGGTAAAGTTGGTTTTTTAATTGCAAATTTGAAAATAACACTTTTAGGAAAGATGGTGTTTCCTTGTTTTAACCATTCTTTGACCCAACCTGTTTCTGAATACACATCTGGGTTTAGGTGACAGCTATTACATTTGTGCTTTCTCTCCAGACAGTCACAAACAAGAAGGGATGGGTGTGACAGAAGATGCATCTGCATGCTGATAGTCGCCCTGGGCAGGGAGAAGGAGAGGCTATTATCAGTGACATCTGAATAGACTGTGTCCTTCCCTCACCCAAAGGACCGATTACCCCCTACTGGTAGTCTGGAGACAGGGCTGGGTTGAAAGGGAGCTTGCGCACTTCAGAGAATTCTTTTGAAATACCCCTACATGACAGGCCACTTTTTGGAATAAGTTCAGGCCCTCTGACACCATATACTCAGATCACTTCTGATCTGAGGATGTTCTACCAGGAAGAAGGACCACTGTGCTCTCAAGAGGGATTGCCACTTTGCTGTTTGCTCTGTTGTGCTGGCCTGCTGCCCACTTCTTCTTGCCTGGGAGTAAGAGGATTGGATCTATCTCTCTACATCCCGCAATTTAAAGTTTCTCCAAGGGCCTGACTGAGCTTGCATCCTGTTTCTGAAGTCTCAGGGATATCAAAAACTTCACCTGCATCTTGCTACCAGCACCTTGGCTCCTCTGCTTGTGTCCTGCTCTCCCAAGTTGTGCCCAATTGAGTCCTGGTCCCTTGGCGGTGTGTGTGGTGGTGCAACACAAGAATACCAGTGAGTCACTTGGAACAGATGCATCCTGCTTCAGAAACACCACTTTTCTGCTGCCTACGCAGAAGCTGCGGACACCACTTTCTGACTGCACGACCCAGTGACCATGACTTACAACACAGCCCTGGCTTGGCCGACGCAGCACGGCACATTGAAACCAGTACTGATCGCTTCTGGACATCAACCCATCAATGACGTTGCCTGATCAAGAAACAACGCATCTCCTGCAAGCACAGTGCATCCCCTCCTCTGGATCACTGCATCATCACTGAGCATTGACACAACAAAGGTACTGCCAGCGGGTTCGCTTGACTTATGTACCCGATCCGCGCTCCATCACTTTTTGACTGCACTTCTGGTTTTGTCCCGGTCTAGCACATGTGATAACCCTAGTTGTAGATATTGTCTTCTAAGCACTGCATTTTGATTTCATGTTTGAAAATTCATAACCTGACTTGTAAATGTTGGATTTTTGTTGTTTTGGGCTAGTTTGAGACAGATAAATATTAGCTATTTTTCTAAACTGCTGTGAAATCCTTTTGTGGTGTTTTCACTGTCTTACTGTGTGTGTGTGTGTGCACAAATACTTTTCACATTGCCTAATTACTTTAGTCTGACTGCTCTGTGACAAGCTACCAAATGGTGAGCACAGGGAAACGTTTAGTGTGTATCTTACTTGCCCTGACTAGGATTGTGGTCCCTACCTGGACAGAGTGCAAACCTCTGCCAACTAGAGACCTGCTTTCTAACTGCAAAGTAACAAAAGGATCTCTGTGACAAAAGCTGTATCCCACTGAGCACTGCACATAAAATGCTGTTCTGCATGGTATATGTTCTTTGCAGCAGTCATATTAACTCTATGCACTACCTTAGATGAGTCAAAACTGCCACTAAAAGAAAGTCTGATCCCTCTCCAGCAGGCATATTATTCACCAGAGTTATCCCAGAGTTTTTATTGTTGTCTAAAAAACTGTTGGATGTACAAGAAACTCTGAAGTGGTTTCAAAACTAGTGCATTGCTACAAAACCACACACCCCCAGTAACAAAACAGTCCCCTACACTTCCAGCCATACAGGTAAACAGCTGTTTACAGCCAGTCTGACTTTGGTTACCTCAGAGGTGGCTACTTCTGGAAAGCATCATATTTGACTAAGGTCCTAGAAGCTTCAAACAGCAGAGCATAATGCACTGTCCCACTTGCCATTTTTAGGATCTCTGCTTTTTAGACCTCAACGACAAAGACGTTCATCAAGGTCTTTCCATTGGCTGTTTCTAGACAAGCTAATGATTTTTTGGTTGAGATGGGCAACTTTAAGAACAATTGTTTAGGACGTATTTTCTAGACAGGCCCTGGGATGGAAGTTCTCCTGTTCTAAAAAGATCTGCCACTGCAATCCTGTCACCTCTGCCCCACCAACACTCACAAAGGCTTGGTTAGTAAGCTAGTTCTCATGAATCTCCACCAGATGCAAAACTATTGCAGTTTCTGGAGATTGGCAGACTTCCATAAGAAATCAATGGGTCCTTCAGACTGTAAAAGAGAGATATTTTCTGGAATTTCAGGACCCAATAAAGAAACTTTTGAGAGCAACTTTTCTTCCCAAAAAAGGAAGCCCTTTTCAGGGAAATGTGTTTTTAGAAAAACGTAATTTGTCCAGTTCCAATGCCAGAGAAAGAAGAATGCATTCAGTATTATTTCCAGTGAAGATGCCGCATTGCAAGTTCCAACCCATTTTAGATTCAGATTTGTGTACAAGTGTCAGGATCTTATCCAGGACAACACAACAACATAGTGGAAGAGATATGTGTGCAAGAAAATTTGACGTAAATACAGAAACTGCCTCTTAGTGGCTCGCCCACATAAATACAGCTTGATAGAAACAATTACTTCAAGAAGTGGTAATGCAGCATGCAAATGGGTTTCATGTTCACACAAGTTAGATCAGAACTACCAAGATGTTGTCTGACAACTTCACTTGTATGTTGTAGGGCTCCCACTCTTGCTTAATTTGTCTGTGGCATAGTGTCCTTACATTTATTGTTTTGGGTGAAATGATGATGGGGCACCCTCGGATTGGGCAGAGGTGCCTATGTTCCAGAACTTTTCACCCCCAATTAAAAAAACCTGCACAAAAGAGATATTTTTCAAAAGACACTGGACCAAGGAGAGATGGCTGTGAAAGAATGCCCATCATGGAAGGAGAAGACACCTGACCCCAATAAGAAAAATGGACAAAAGGACTCTACCTCCACTGGAACCCAGGACTAGGATGACTCCAGGAGTTTCCAGGGCCAGTGAAGCTGCCCCCCCTTATGGCCCCTGAGGAACAATTGGAGGAATGGACCTGCTGGGAGACCCTAGAATATTCTCCTTGGACTTCTGTAGACTGGCCCTTGACTGTGCTGAAACACAGGTGCCTTGCAAGCAGCCAGGAGGCTGAAGGACTTGGCAGTGCAAGAGGGACAGTGTTCTGCTTGTGACCTTTGGAGGGGCTGCAGAAACCACCCCCAAGCAGGAGCAAGCATCACAAGCCCAAACAGAGGACACAGCTGACAAATTGGCATTACAATCAAGCTCAGAAGGCCAAGCCCCTAGAGGTTTGTACAACTTCCCTTTAATTATTTTAGATGGGAAAGGGAATGCATGATGTTCCCTGCCCCAGAGTGACCTTGGGACCCCATCTCTCAATGCTCTTCACAAGAATGCTGTCCCGGTGGACACCACCTCCCTAGAACAGAAGAACAAAGCAGTGAGTGCCCCCACACTCCAATGACACTACTCCCAGGAAGGTTGAAGCCCTGAGAGCCTTTAAGTGTGCCTCCTCCTCCTCGTGACCATAGCTGGTGGTGGGGGGGTCTAAGAGCCAACAGGAGCCAGCACAACACCAATGCTCTATGTGGGGGAGAGAAAGATAAATGTCTGGCTATCACACCCAGTGCAACAGTCCAAACAGGGTTGCAGGGCCCTTAGGTTGCCTCTTGTGGTTGAGATAGCTTCACAAAGAAGAAGAAAAAGATTCCTTGTTCATCCGTTATTTAAACCCTGAGGCTGATGAGCACATCACAAGCCCTGTTGAGGGCTTGAAATTAGAATACTGGTCTTTTTCTGGTGCCCTGAGAGTGGGTAGGGTCAGGCCCAATATTTTTAACTTCCGCCTGGAGAGCTGCAGAGATTGTAGCAGCCCTCCAGAAATGTTTCCCCTAAATCGCCCTAGGTCTGTAAGGGTATTGAATCCATATCTCCAGGAGGTTCTTTTAATGATTTAAAGCAGTCTGGGAGACTGATTTTTTACATAGGTTCTGGAGTGTTGGGACCCTGTTACTTCTAAATCTGCTATAGCATCATAGTGAACGTAGAAATAAAACCCTGATCACATACTTTATTGACAATGTTGATGGTTGACAGTGCTAGGTTTTTCAAGGTAATGAATAGTATTGAATGTTGGTCCTATTCCCATTCATTGCAATGGTAGATTATGTCATGGTTTTATGCTTTTAGTAATATGGTAAAAAGTTGGTAAGCCTGCCTAATTGATACAGACACTCCCTTATACTGTGATATTGTATTTAGTGTAGGTTGGGAGAATTGTGATTGTGGGGTCAGAGCTTGCTAGGGGCGTAAACTGTTCTGAGGGTGTCACCAAATGTATTTCTAGCTACCTGATTTCATATATGTGTAATATATGCAGGGGGGCCTATTCACAAAACACATTTAGTAGTACAAATTATAATGCTACAATACTATTACTAAAGTACTACAAAATGCAATTCAGAAACCTACAACTGTAAATCTCCTGCTCAACTAACTTTTGCATGGGGAGATCCTTACACATGCAAGTTTATTACTAAGTAGTAAATAAATTTGGGAGAGACTGAGAGAGTGGCTGCAAAAGGGACATAGTTACTACGAAATGGGATGGTGTAAGGGGGAAGTAAGGTTGGAAGGTTAGAGAGAGGTTTGGGGAGGGCATGCACCCACCCCAAAATGGAAGCCCATTGTTTTCATTAAATAAAACATCTACATTCAAAAAAGTCCCAAAACAGTAGTGGATTGCTCCAGTTCAGAGCTGGAGTACGTCCAGCACCACACATGGCCAACACCCTCCCATAAAATATTATGGAGGTAGGTAGTTAAAATAAAACCCTTTAGGGAATAATGTTAACTTAAATTAGTTTTTAAAGTAGTTTAAAATTGAATATAAATTAATGTTAAAAATATTTACAAATAAAATATATGTATTAATTAATTATACCATATTTTAATAACTGTTTTTGAATTTACAAATTCATCTTACATTGATTTTTATTAAACTATGGTACATTACTTTGTCTTTATTTTACTTTAGGTTGAAATATATGTTTTATTTAATTTTTTAATTTCATTTATAATATTTAAATTAATTAATTATACATTTATTCAAATGAAGTTTATCTGCTGTGTAGCATTTTTTCTTGCTTCTCTACATTAAAAAAAAGTGTAATTAATTTAGATTATCATTTAATGTAAACATATCTCACTATACTTTTAGTTAAATAAATGTCATTTACTTTTCACTTTGATTTCTATGGGGAGACTCCCCAACCGCTGGGCAGAGGCAAAAGAAGTTGATTTCAGGAAATATGTTGTGAGGTGTTATGGGCTGTACCAAACACATTTATAAAACATTATAAGCTTCACGTTTGTATTAGACAATGTTGTTTTATTGTTGATGCTGTTTTGGGTGCAGTTAACCTTTAAGACTGCCCTCCATCCATAACTACTCTCCTGAATTCTTTACGGGAGATTTAGCTTTGAAGAGCCTCAAATAGTTTGGATGGTCCAAGAAAGATGACAAGGAGGCAGTGTTCTATTACTTATTATTACTTATTACTGGCAATTCTCGCTGGTCCAAGTCTTTGCTTCTTCTTTCTCCCAGCCCTACATTTTCCCTCCCCTCTTTAGGGGCGAGTGTGAAGCGCTCCGTTCCGTGTTGTAATCTCTCTTTGGGCTTCTAACCACACCCATGTCACGTCAGTCACTTTCATTGGTTCGTGGGCCTGCCTTTTAAAATCCACTTGCTTTCAATAGTGAAAGGCATGCATACGTCATGTCTTTTCCGATGTTTAGCTTTCCTCGAGAGCTACATAAAACATACAATGCTCAATATTTTCCGTCTGGTTTCTGGACTACTTTTTCTCTTTATTTAGCAGCGCGATCTCCCTGGGGAGTAGTCGATCGCTTTGCATAACATTGACCCTGTTACATAGATAATTGCACTTTTGCCAGTTACATGGATAATTGCACTTTTGCCAATAGGTTTCACTGCCAGTGAACTTTTATTTCCCTTTGTGTGTCTGCTTTGCGCTGATGGCGGCCATTGGCTCGCTCATGTGAAACTTTTCTTTTTCAGTTTACATGGCAAGAAAAGTCCGGTTAGTTATGTGAAACTGTTTTACTTTTAATTTTCAATTTATGTGGCAAGAAAAGTCCGTTTAGGAGTTTACAATGCTAATTGCTCTAACTCGAGCAAACGCGAGACCCATTGCATTGCAAATGCTTGTTTATTTAGAGTATGGTACTCCCAGGAAATGCCTCAGTCTGGGAAGGAAGAAATTGATGAGGAAGGAGGAGTAATACGTAATTAAACAATATCAATTTACATTTTAGAGAAAATAAACCCAACTATAGGGTTTTAGTGTCACTCCCTCTTTCGGTTAGGCCTGGAGAGCACTTGTTTCCTTCCTACAGTTGTGACTAAAGCGACCAAACATCACTTTGCCCTAGTTATTCCTCTCCCCGTGTTTTTTCCTTGTTACTCAGCACAAATAGTTATGCAGTTTGTTTGCTCCTGCCGCCTTCTTTCCTGTAGTGCATGTCACTTTAGAGAATGAAACATGAAACATTTTTCATTTATAGCACCTGTAAGTGCTAGCATTTAGGAAAGCGTTTTAAAAATACGCTACAAGAATTGCCTCTAATAGGAGAACTCTAGGTAGCCTGTCAGTCGACATCAAAAAGATTAATCAATGGTTTGTTAAAATATATTCCGTACAGTTGTTAGTCAAGCCGATTATTATAGCCTTGTCTGCCCAAGACTTTCAAACATGAAACACATGTTTTGTTCGGAAATTGTAATTTTCGGCTGCTCTTATGTATTACTTAAAGAACCACTTAGCCACAAAAAAAATTTGTGTGTGCGCTTTACGCATAAAGATTTTATTGATCTTTCTAAATAAAACTTTATCCTCAGCACAAAAGCGCACAAAAGTTTACGAAGAAAGTAATTTTTGCCTTTATGTGTATACATGGGCGTTGCTTTAGGGTATGCATGAACAAGTGAGTGCATGCAGAGAGTGTGGAAGGTCGGATAGAGATTTCAGAGATTTGAATGGGCAGATATAAGGAAGATTATAGTCAGTGATTATGGAGACATCATAGGCAATATAAAGTGCAGAATTGACAAACATTACAAGTACGACAATGCATTATTCATGCTCGAAATACACCCACCAGCCAAATTAATTTTCTAACAGATAACGGCCGTATTTGACAAGGACCTTGACCCATTAAGTATCCTGTGTTAGAATATACATTCTTTACTAATATTGCAGCGTTCATTTAAAAAAAAATACTGATAGAAATATTTTCGAATAATGATTCTACTTGAGTGGTTGTTCACTGTATGAAAATAGCTTACGTATTATTATTATTATTATTATTATTATTATAGTTTTGTCGGATGCATAGCTACTCAAATAGGGTTTTCCGACACTATGAAAATAAATAAATATATAAATAATAAATACAGCAACTAAATAGGCTACCTACCACCAAGGCCCTGATTTATACTTTTTGGGGCAAAACTGCACTAACGCAGTTTTGCACCAAAAGAGTTTAGCACCGGCTTGCACCAATTCTAAGCACCAGCCAGGCACCATATTCATGGAATGGTGCAAGCCGGTGCAAAGGGTAGGCTAGTGTAAAAAAAATGACGTTAGTTGGGTGGGGCTGGTGGTGTGGAAGAAGGGGGTTTGGCACCAAAAAAATTGACGTTAGACAGGATAGAGTAAAACAAATGACTAGACCCTGCCTAGGGTCATTTTCTGACGCAAAACCATCCATACCACATGACGCCTGTCTTAGAAAAGACAGGAGTCATGCCCACTACCCCAATGGCCAAAACAGTGGACCAGGGTCCCCTGGGCATGGTCATTGCACCCTGTGCCATGTATGGGGCCCATTTCAGGGCCCCCTATGGCACTTTAAAAAATAAAATGAAAGCTTACCTGTACTTAACTGGGATGGGGTTCCCCATCCTCCGCTGTCCCTCTGGTGTGGGTGGGAGTGTCCCAGGGGCCTGGGGAGGGCACCTGGGGGCTTATTCCATGGTGTTCCACCATGGAAATAGGCCCACAGGTCCCCTAATGCATGCCCTGCCCCAGGCGTTAAAAAATGGGGCAAAGCAAGCTTTGCACCATTTTTTTACCCCTCCTGTGCACCATTTTTGCACGGGAGTATAAACATGGCGTCAAGGCCATAGAGTCATTTTTTGCACGGGAACACCTACCTTGCATCTCATTAATGCAAGGTAGGTTTCCACGTCCAAAAAATTACTTTAACTCCATAAATTTGGCACTAGACGGGTCTAGCGCCAAAGTATAAACATGGAGTTAGTTGTGCACCAAATTAGAGTTAAAAATCATGACGCTAATTCGGTGCAAAAAGAGTATAAATATGCCCCTAAATATGTACAGTACCTAGTAGAAAACGGGTATCTATTTGGTAAAATGTATGTACCCTGTCCAAGTAGGGCCCATCACTCTAGTCAGGGTAAGTCAGATACACACCCTAAATTACCCTGCGCTCATCCTCTGATAGCTTGGCACATGACAGTCAGACTTAAATTAAGAGACAGTGTGTAAAGTATTTGTGCAACACTTAATACAGTAAAATAGTGAAACATCACACAGAAATAATCCACACCTAGTCAGAAATGTAGATCTTAATTTAATAGACAAAACAAGACCAAAATGACAAAAACCCAATAAATAGAAATTGAGATATGATTCTGTGAAGTATATATGCAAAGGTATTGCTTAAAAGCTTAAAGCACCAACCGGGGTCATCTGGTCACCGTAGACCATCATAAATCCAAAAGTTCAGGCTGATCATAATGGAGCCGAGCTGGCTGCAGGAATCAAACTTTGTCCCACTGAAAGAGTACCTTGTATGGAGGGTTGTGTCAACGTCGAACATCCGATGTGAGGAGCAGGAGTGCTAATGCCAAGGCAATGCGTTATTTCCAATCTGTGCTGTCGTTGATGCAATGTCCTGAAGGTGCCGCATGGAACCCTTTGAGATGAAGGCAATGTGTTATCATCGAGCTGCGCAGCTGGCGATGCGAAGGTGATGCGCCATGGCTGATGGCGATGTGTCGATCCTGAGCTTCACAATTGCTGATACAAAGTCCTCGTCCTCAGCAGGGATGCTTCAGCATTGAAGAGAGATGGGGCAGTTCCAAATGGCGCAGTGACGGTGACGTGTGGATTTTCTAAGAACACAGCTGCAGAGCTCATTTCCGAGGGTCCAGGACTGGATTGGAACCACTTGGCAGGGCAGAAATCTCAGATGGTGGAGCCCAGGTGCTGCTGGAGTTGCAAGCAGTGTTTGATGTCCCTGAGATTGCAGAAGAACAGGAGGCAAGCAATGTCTTGATGCAATGTCCTCAAGGTGCGTCATGGAACCCTTTGAGATGAAGGAAATGTGTCATCATCGAGCCGCACAGCCAGTGATGCGAAGGTGATGCACCGTGGCTGATGACAATGTGTTGATCCTGAGCTTCGCAATCATTGATGCAAAGTCATCATCCTCAGTGGGGATGCTTCAGCATTGAGGAGAGATGTAGCAGTTCCGATCAGCGCAGTGAGGGTGATGTGTGGATTTTCTAAGAACACTGCTGCCAAGCCCATTTCCGAGGGTCCAGGACCAGATTGGAACCACTTGGGAGGCAGAACCCACAGATGGTGGAGACCAGGTGCTGCTGGAGTTGCAGGCAATTTTTGATGCCCCCGAGATTTCAGAAGAACAGAAGGCAAGCCAGCAAGGCATTGGAGTCACTTGGTTCTGGGGGTGTAGAGATTCAAGTCCACTTCTGCTCAGTGCCAGGCAAGGAGGGCAGCAGGCAGCAGGGTATGCACAGCAAAGCAGGGGTCCAGCAGGGTCTAACAGAGTGACAGTCCTTTCAGCAGCACAGCAGTCCTTCTTCCTGGCAGAATGTCCTCAGGTACAGAACTGTACTGATTTGGTGGGGTTTGGGGTCCAGTACTTATACCCAGTTGGGCCTTTCAAGTGGGGGAGACTTTAAAGAAAGACCTTTGATGTTCACAAAACCCCTGTTCATTTTTCCCTGACTCCAGACACACAACAGGGTGTTATGCTGCTCTTTGTGCAGGGACAGGCACAGCTCTATTCAGGTGCATGTGGCAGCTAGTCCATCCCATTTAGCTCAGGAAGACCCATCAGCCTGGTGATGAGCCATCAGGATTTGAATGGTACACCTCAGCTCCATTTGTGTGTGACTATCTAGAGGGAATGCACAAAGCCCAGCTGTCACCTATCCCAGACTTGTATTCAGAGACAGGCAGAAGGCACAGAACCATCAAAGTAAGAAAATGCCCACTTTCTGAAAATGGCATTTTCAGACTCACAATTTAAACTGGTTTTAACATACGTTGTGATTGTAAATTGTGAGTCCAGTGACATCAAACTCGAAATATCTATCTTGTCCCAATTGGAAATGTCACTCATAAAATGTAATAATGTAATCCCAATATTAACCTGTGGGACAGATAGGCCTTGCAGTAGTGAAAAAAGAATTTAAGAGTTTTTCGCTACTTGGACATGAAAAACCTACAAGTATACGTCCAACATTTTAAATACACTTCACTTTGCCCTGGGAGCTGTCCAGGGCCTACCTTTGGGGTGATTTAGATGTATTAAAAGGAAAGGTATGGACCTGGCAAGTGGATTACCTTGCCAGGTCGACATAGCAGTTGAGAACTGCATAGACAGGCTCTGCAATGGCAAGCCTGAGACATGTTTAAAGGGCCACTGAAGTGGGTGGCACGGCCATTGCTGCAGGCCCATGAGAAGCATTTAATTTACTGGCCCTGGGGATGGGTTGCGCACATTACTAGGGCTCACAAGTAAAGTAAGTATGCCAATTGTGGATAGGCCAATGTCACCGTGTTTTAGGGAAAGGGCACATGCACTTTAACTGATTAGTAGTGGTGAAGAGACCATAATCCTAAAGCCAGCAAAAACAAAGTCAGCAAAACAAGAGGTCAATAGGCAAAAGGTCAGGGAGAAACCACACCAAGAATGCCAGGTCTAACAGTACTGTATGTGTGTTTGGGTAGAAGAGGAGGAACATGAAGCTGGACCTAGCTTACCGACTGGTCAAATCAAAGATTTGTCATAGCAATACCTATAACCTAGGTCATGGCCCTTTATTTATATTTAAGATTAGTGCTGAGTACTCTATATTTGGTGCATGTTTACAAACACTTCAGCAGCTGTCCCTTTGAATATGCTAGAGTTACAAAGAATATTGCATTTTGCATTTGTCTTTTCCACATTTTGTATCCACAGATGCAGGGTTGAAAGGCCCTGATGCTGTGCCATTTAACAACCTGCTCTGCATCTTATTATTCTGCCATTTTCTTAGCAGGAGATCGTCCATGTCACTTCTCTAATGACAAGCACTCTATAATGACTTTGATTGGTGTTCACTAGTGCTAGACACTATTCGGTGATATGCTTATACTGCAAATTAATAATCCATTTGATTTGGTTGGCTACTACCCCCTTGTAAGGCCGTGGCACTGCTGTTTCCTCTGACAGCTGATTGCAGCTGTGAGCACATGCCTCTCCACCTAAATCCTAGTGGGGAGACAGCTTAATGGCTCTCCATGGTAAATATGTGCAGTATGTCATGGGTGATCCACCTTCTCTCCCTGACTTTATGGTGGGTGCAGGTGAGTGCTTGGGTAAATGGGAGATAAGGCATCTTTAATATGGATTAATACATCTACTAAGGTTAAAGAGTGCTTCATGGGGTTTCAGATAGTAAGTGCTGCTGTCTTCCCGTCTCTCTACAGGTCCCCCTGCTATGTGTCTTATAATTCCACCAGAACATAAACTCAATTGTTATACAATGTGCATCTCTTGGGGTTTGGAGTTCAATAAAGAGAGAGAAGCAGGAAGAAACCTTTGTTGCTCCCTGGTCCTGGACCAAATTAGTACCAGCAAGATATAGTGAAGTAGACAAAAGGCATCGCCAGATCTACACCTCTAATAGAAAGAAGATTAAATACATGTCCAGTATCTTGTGTTCATCCCTGCCAAAGAGAGAAGGCTAGAGTAACTATGTCTGACTGGCCATACAGCAATGTGCTAGCTCTTCTGTGGCATGTTGCTATGGAGAAGGGTGGAACACATGAAAAGAAAATGCACCCATCAGGATTGATTCACCTTTATGATTTGGGGCTGACTCTGATTATTAGGTGATGTTTTGTGCATATTCAGCTTGGCACACATAAATAACTGTGAATAAAAGGTATAATAAAAAGCTTTCTTTGTTTATAGAGAAATCACTCCCTAGGGCTGAGGGAAAATATATGCTGCTCAGTGGTGCTAAAAATGAAAATTGTGCTTGTGGAGCACTGAGATCCAGCCATGACCTACACCTCTGTGAGGTACTTAGGCCCATATTTATACTTTTTTAGCAATGCATTTGTGGCCTTTTTTTACAGAAAAGCGGCACAAACTTACAAAATACAATTGTATTTTGTAAGTTTGCGCCGTTTTTGCATCAAAAAGCAGCAAAAATGCGGCGCTAAAAAAGTATAAATGTACCCAGCCTCACCCAAAGAAGATGATCCTCCCGAACGGCAGGCTCAAGAAACAAGAACAACTTTTGGTGTATGCTCACCATTTGAGACTCCTTCGAAGCACTTTGGTTTTGTTCCCCTGTTAAGGCCATCGACTCTACTGAGACATTCACTGCAAAAAGAGCTATCAGAAACATAACACTAGCATATGTAAGTCTGTCCTTGAGCCTTTGTTGGGTTGTAAATTACCTGCTGTGCTCTCCTACACTCTGAGTACATCACCACAATGAAGAACGATGACGGACAAGAGGCCAGCCAGTACAACACCACTGCAACTATTTGTGTCGGTGCCCATCACCTACTGTGAGCTGCCCATCCAGCATCTGCTGGTTGTGAATGCTGATCCATCCTCTGTGTTTGGCACCTCCACAGTGATTTGTTCTACTCTGTAGACCTATGGTAACTGTTCTGGGCAGCATGAGCAATAGGAGGTTATTTCAACTCTCGAAAGCTGTCTCAGAACAAGATAAGACCTTGCACCAACCACTTCGAAAGTGTTGGGTGACATTCCTAAGATCCACTTCATCCCACAACTGGTAGAATGATCTGTATCGATTGTACGAACAAAGACAACAAAGGTCCTGCACAAATAGAACATACACTGACTGTAGGATACTTGTGTACCTGATCAGATTGCAAAGAGAAAACACTACTATTTGACTACAGTCACAGTGACATATTTCACTTGTAAACATTTTACTGGACAACAACCCCTTGACCCTCTTCTCCCCATGGCAAAGCACAGGAAAGATACAATGTAACTTGTGATGTATCCCAGTGTATCACAATTCCATAGAATGCCATAAAATGAATGAGCACATTACCTCTGTAACCTCTTGTACTTAATGGAATAACACTTCTTGAACATTATAAAGTGCATTACAGGGGTGAGCTTGAACTGGATGTTTCATCTCATGCGCCCCTCCTAAGATTAAGTCTTAACTGTTTGAATTTCCTAACCTTTAAAAGTCAAATCCTAAAGAGGAGGTGTTTGGGAATTCAATGAGCTCGCGGTAGCACCTGGTTCTTTTATTGCCAAGACTGCAATGTTTGACCCAAGGATTGCCTAATGGTCCTTGAGTGTTGTAGGCCATGGGGCACTTCACTGAGAAATTCAGATGATTCGATTGTCTTCCAGGAGGGTCAAAATGTATCCCTCCAGAATGTTGGTTTTCAAAACATTAACAGCCACCACTTATGGGTTTTGAGCTTACCCTGAGCTTCTGCAGTCAGTGACTAAGCTGGAAAACATTTAATTGCCAAGACTGCAAACTAGAACAAAGATGCAGTCTCCATCTGGGTATACTCTTTGTGCTGTGACTTTTCTGCAGGAGTAGGTAAGGTTGACATGTACAATGGCTTCTTATTTTTCTCATGCCCATTCTAACAGTACACCAATTTAGGAGACAATGGCCTATGACTTAAACAAGAATGGACACCATTTTAGTGCATTAGACAAGATCTTTTGATTTTACTATACATATATATATATATATGATATATGAAGGCGGCAACGCCGAAACGCGTCCCTGTAGGTGAATAAACATGATTGAATTCGTTATGGCTGTGGAGTGCTGCCTTTTTCCTATATCCACAGAAGAGAAGTGTGCAATATATATATATATATATATATATATATATATATATATATATATATATATATATATATAGCCACTAGGTAGTTATAGTTAGGACTTAGTTTCTAAAGAAAAAGCATTTTTACCGGACTATATCTTTGGCAACAGTTGACCAATCTTGACAAAATTTGCCCAAATAATATGACGCTCACATCAGCTGCCATCTGGAAAGTTTCAGAGTGATTCATTAAGCTGGGACAGAGAAAATGGGGTCACAAAATGTGTTTTCTCATATTCATTTCTATAGGGATTTTGAACAGGAATAGAGGCTGAACCGCTGGACAGACACACCAAATGTGGTAGAAAGCTAGCTGTTGGTCCAGAAAGAGCTCTTTTTATTATTGGGTATAAATCTGTTCAGCAATTTTTTAAATATTAAAAAAATAACAAAGGCTACCCAAACCCTCCAGATCTCATGCTGAGATCTTAGTGGCTGCTAACTTCAGCCGAGTCCCAGAAAACATATAAAATTTAAGAAAAGGGGTCAAGGTAAGTAGGGACACCCTGACCCCTTAGCTTTAGCAGAGGCTCGCAGAGCAGCAAAGTACCCTTTTTTCAATTTTTGCTGCAAATTCGCTATGTAGTCATGAATGAGTAGCAAATATTTTTTAAAAAGAAACCAGGCGTGGTCTCCCAAGCTTGTTTTAAGAAAGCCCCCTGGTGGGCTAGGTCTCGGGACACATTAAAAATATAGGAGGGGGTGCATGCCCCCCCCCTCCTGAGCCACCTCCCCGGGGCTTCCTTTCAATAGTATGCGGAGAGACTGAGAGGTACCCCTGACGCCCTGGGGACCTCCACCTCCCCAAAGAAAAAGTAGTAAAATAAGTATGGAGGTCCTGTGGACCTCCCCTGTAGCCCCAGGGACTGCCACCTCCCCGGGAATATTATTTTATTATATGCAGGGGATGCGCAGGCCCCCCCTCAATCCTGGGGACCAGCACCTCCCCGGGGCAAAAAGCTTAAAATTAATAGGGGGTGCACTGTTGAACCCCCTGAAGCTCCGGGGACTGCCATCTCCCCAGGGCTAATACTTTGTTATCTGCAGGAGGCTGCATGCCCCCTCCCACGCAGCCACTTGGGGACCGTCACCTCCCTCTGGCAAACATTAAATTACATGCGGGAGGCGCGCAATCCCCAACAGCCCCTGGGACTGCCGCCTCCACAGGGCAAATATAACAGTCGGTGGGTGCTGGGCAGTCCCCTTCGTGGAGACATTGATGGCCCCGGGGACCACTGCTACCCAGGGCCAACTTCAGCTATGTCCGGGGGACTCACCCCCAAAACATAGCTGTTTGCTCTGACTCGGCAGGAGCTTTGACAGCTCTCGCAAAGTCAATATTATTATAATATTATTACAAATGGAGCAGATGCCCCATTTGAAGCATTACTCTCACACCCAGCCAGACACTCTAACAACCGCTCTCACAGCCAGAGACACCCTCACACACCTATCCTCACACCCAGTGAGACAGGCCCTGCGGGCAACTCCTGCTATGCATGGCCTAAGGCTGTGCACAGCATGGGGTTGGTTGGTTAGGGATGTTGGCCACAGGAAATGGCCACAGGCCCTGTGGCCAACACCCGCTGCGCAGAGCCAAAGTCCGTGAGCAGCGCTGGTTGGATTAACATATAGTAATGAAAATTATTTTACGTCAAAATAACATAGAAATTGCCTGACAAAAAACAATGGTTACAGGACGTTATAGTTAGGAAATCTGATCTAGAAACCTTTAGAAATTTACTTTAAAAAAAACAAAGGCTACAGGGACATTATATTTAGGCTCTGAATTTACTCGCACAAAACCATAGAAATTCAGCAGTTAAAGTTAGAGTTATTTCAAGTAACTAAAACTTATGGCTTAAGGTAACTATAACTCACGCCCTTGCTATGCTCTGCTAATTACCCTAGATATTACAGCACTCATGACAACTTATAAAACATCAATAAAAGTATCAATGAAACATTAGAAGTCAAATTATTGAAGAAATAACTGTGCATGGCGAGGGTCCAAGTTTTAGTTACCTTAGGGCACAAGTTATAGCCAGGTGTTATAATGTCTCACACAACCTATAATGGTTCATTACGTTTGACTGCTGCAGTCTTGGGACTCATATATTTGCAGCAAGTTCTGATGTCCAAGCGAGATAATAGTTGATTAAGCACCACTGAGAAGAAAGTATGGGGATAATTAAGATGTCTTGTTCTCATTTTTCCAACATTGATATAGTACAATATAGTTATGGACAGTGTGATGACTCAGACAAGTGATACTTAATGTTAGTAGGAAAATAATAAGGTTATACAGAGTTATTATTGAAGGATACATGTTAAGCCAAGATGAGACCCTTGATCTCTATAAGAGCACTTAACCCTCAACAGGTTACACAAGTGCATATGTATATGGCACTAAGCCCACACATGAAGGTTAAAAGTCAAGCATCTGAGCAATAGACATGTGCCATCAACAATGTATGGTATATATATGATTATATTGAAAGATTTGTTCATGACACTCATGCCATGTTTTTAAAAACACGGACTACTTGTCCCAGAATGCTACCTAATGGACAGGACGGGCCAAAGAATAAATATTGTAACTAAAGAAGGACTCACTAACCGTGACCAAGACTCGCCTGAGTCGAAAAACGTTTGCTAAATAATCAATTGAATCCCTCATTTTGAAGATTGGTATATATATATATATATATATATATTTTTTTTTTCTTTTTTGCTGTCTCATACCATCTACATCACACAGTCTGCAGCAGTAGGTCAGCCCACTGCAGCCATCGGCTGACTTAACTGCGAGTCATGGCATTCTGTTCTTTCAGAGAGAACATCTCATCCACACACAAAGTAGTTTCCTTTAGTGCCAAGGTCTACAATGGCATGTGTTGAGACCGAAAAACCTGGTGTTTTTAACTAGTGTTTTATTGTTTTAGATTGCTGAGGCCCAAGAAGTTCCCCAACTAAAAGGTTTCACAAACATCATGACTAAATTAACAAGCATTAACAAAGCCAAAAGGCTGTCAGCCAACACCACAGCTATTTGATTTACCATTGCTTATTATCGCCTTTCAAGTTCTCAGTCTAAAAATTGATTCTGAGATCTGTGAGAGAAAAAGGCTACACAGGGATTGACGAAATACAAAGGAACATGGAGGTACACAAGAGAGAGCCAATCTAAGGGGACTCAGTTTGATTCACCAACAGTGCCTCAACCACATAATTGGAAAAGGCTTCGACATTTTCCTCAAAATGGGCTTAATGGGGTTAATAAAAATAAGGAAATTTCTCACTGCCTAGTGTGGTGTGCAGTGCTCTACGTCTATCACACTTAACCAGAGAGGGCTCTCAAGCCAGCCTAAAACCAGTCCTATTTCATTCCTTATCCTCCTCCAAAACTGGTAATCTGACAAAGCTTTAGATCTAACTGAGGCAGTCACGTGGTCCTATCTAAAACCCAGGAAAAACTGCTGACCTGGATAATCGCTAGTAATCAGGGACTCTTGATCTGCACTCTCTGCCCATAATTAGAGGAGGTTGAGCCAACAAATGAACAGGGTGAGCCGAGCCTGAGCCGAGCCAAGGGTCTGGCCTTGCCCTTAGAGCCCAGATGCGAGCCTCGCCCTGAAAGGTTTACAATGTTAGTCATGCAGCAAACATCATGTAAAATATGATCAAGTCTCATCAAAATTCAAGCAAGTGCATTTAACATGTGGAAGCTTTGACATTATTACGTCACACTATACGACGGCACTGAAAAGTACTTATTATAAGTGATATTTTTTAAACATGAACAGTAGTACCATTGTTGCCCCACCAGCACTCTGGTGCCATAAGCGAACTAAGGGGCAAGACAGTTATCATGTGAGTCCTGTATGTGTCCCAGATCCTTTTAGATAGAACACTATTATAGTCTATTAAATAAAACATAATAGGTTTTACTACTGTTAGCGCGTCAGAGCCTTAATAAGTAAACCTACAAGGAGACGCATTTAGGTTGACAAACCTTTTGACCACGTTTGGGGACTTCCCAGCACAAAATGTTTTCTTGGCATCACCAATCAATGAATCAATAAACAATCTATAATAATAATAATCGCCAATCAATAAACATTTAATAAAAACTTAATCATTGAACGCACCATAACTCCTCAGTTCACGAATAATCACACCAGTTTAGCCAAGAGTTAAGATATTTATTTCCCTATTGGTTACAATATAATATCATGTCTGTTAATCTTATTAACAATAAACTCATCAGAACACTACCAATTAGCAATCAGAGCACAACCTAATCAATGCATCGGCTAATATTCATTCAATACTTATGCACATCATTAAAATGAAGCAATTTAGCAGAGTCTCATTAGTACATTTGATTCAACAAAGCAAGAACTCAGTCATTTGTCTATTTGCATAGGATAATTGTGAACGCCTTAACTAACCACATGTTGGGCCTCATGCAAAACATTTTAGTAAACACAAATTTGGAAAACATCGAAACTAAGGCCTCTTTCAAAATAGCAGTTGGTACCTAGGAAGAAAAGGCAAACAGACAATCACAAATTTTGCATAGGATAGTTACCAATCCAACAGATCAGCAAACAGAGTCAGTCTTCGTCCTCAGAACATCAGTCGATTCACCATAAGCAAAGATAGGATCGGGTCAAATCTCAAGATAGCATAGTTCAGAAAACAAATTTCTTCCCTCAGATGGAGGAGAAGTTAATATCAGACAAGAATGGGGTTGAAGATGGTTTGAAGCGACAGGACAATTTAACTCTAAAGTATGGGTTTGAAGTGTCCGGAAAATGGCAAGTGACATAAGTCTTAGGGCAAAGGAAAAGGCAAATGTCCCCATCAAAGGGGAAAAGAAAAATGGCCCCTGTTTCCCTTGGATTACACCTTTAAATCAAAACCGTCTAATTGTTCCCTAATTACTCATTGGATAAAATTTGGTGCATCGTTATCTCTGCCCAATAATTCAGTAAGCACCCTACTAGAATTTTCCTCATTTGCAGTTCCCATGTCGCAGATTGGTCCATGTTATTGACGTCTTCACGGTTGGAATGTCAGGTAGAAAATGTTACACTTTTACGCTCCAGTAAGTGTCTTCATTGTCTTCTCCTAGTACTGTTAACCTTGCACCTGTTACGAATTACACTGTTGCATCCAGCAAGAATGTCGCCTTGAGCAGGCCGGTTCTCATGAGAAAGAATTTTACTACAGCTACACGCATATAGCCCCTGGAAAAATACAGCTTTGTGTACTTCAGGAAAACAGCGCATTTACACATTAGAAATATACAATTCAATATGAGGCCAGGCAGATAGGCTCAAAACCCTCGCTAAGCTAAGGCCCTCTAATTTTAATAAAGCAAAACTCTTAACATATAACTCTAATTATGATATACTAATACAAATTCAAAACATTATTGCACAATAAATTCAGAATTAATAAGCTTTTCATTAGTCTTCGTATACATTGGTAGCCACTCCCCATAGGCACATTTCAAATGTATGCATTATTTTCTATGTTAACACATTTTCTATGCAGCTTCATCACACAATATGCTTGCAAGATTACGTAATTAACATTAATTTTAAAAGACACACTCCAACACTACTCAGTTGGTATTCTATTTTCACATATTTGAAAGTACTTTCATATGCATTAATGAAGAGAAAGGAGGATCAGTGTTATAAAATATTTACCTATATCACACAATTTGGTTAAGCCAGAAAGATGCAATCAATCTGGATTTTCTGGTTTTGCTTTGTCCAAATTAGCCACTAAATGGGTATCTGTTTGTTTTTCCTTCGTTCCTCAAATGTTGATGCTTTGTTTTTAAGCCTTGGTTCATAAAAGTAGAGCGAGGGTGGCAAGGAGAAGCCCCATGAAAGACCAGCTTGTTTTGGACTCGAGGTTCCAACAGGACCTCGAGCTAAGCTAGAGCCCACCTTCAGGCTCGAGTCTGGCTCGCGCTTTCAGTAGCTTGGTCACCTCTACCCATAACCTTTATAAGAGGCTGTTTTCCCTGCAAATTATTAACACTGCATAGCATAGCACATTATAACATACCACTTCACAACATTGCACCTCCTAATGTAAGACAGCATAACACAGGAACACTGTTAACAATATGGTACCATATACAATACGATACCTGAACATATGTATGTGTGTGTTTGTATATCACATGATGAGAAGGCATGTCCTTTTTACGACACAACACATAATTTTGCAGACACATTGAAAAATGGCATTTCATTTGCCCAAGTAAGAGAACGAACTATTGAACACAGCACAAAAGTACGACATACAGGCCCGTATTTATACTTTTTTTAAGCGCCGCATTTGCGCCACTTTTTGACGCAAAACGGCGCAAACCTACAAAATACAATGGTATTTTGCAAGTTTGCGCCGTTTTTGCGTCAAAAAATGACGCAAATGCGGCGCAAAAAAAGTATAAATACGGGCCACAATTGTGACATAACATAACATGAATGCACGGTAGAAGTAGAATCACTGCCTAATTTGAGTTGGTGGTTGCAAGATGGTGGCACCAACACTTATTTTTGGTGACCAACACTTATTTTCCTGCATCAGAGATATACCAAATACAAGAGCACGGGCAAGGGAAGAGAACAACAGCAAAACTGTCCCAAAGAGAGAAAGAGGAAACCTGCAAAAGTGAGAAAAGGGGCATGGAGTGTCTAGTAGTAGAGTAAAGACTACCAGCCTTGGTATTTGGCGCATCAACGTTTAATTGCACCAGCCACTGGCGTCTGAGCAGAACTTCAGCCACTCAAACTCTTTCTTTCACAAATTAATCTCAGAGTACAACATACTAGTTATACCACATCAAGCTTTAATTTTCTGAACCATTGTGTGCATTTCAACCCTTGATATCCCTACAACCTCTGCAGTGTCTGAAGCCAGTCCTACATTCTCCAAGCTTTTCTTTTGTAAGGTGGATCACCAGTATCTCAGCAGTGCATCACCTTTTCCCTGCCTTCCTCCACCCTCTCCATTCCTCGAGCCTCTGTGCCTAATAATGGTACTGAGGGTTTTCCAAATGTGGGCATCACCAGTGGCTTGACTGAGTGAGATGAAGCAGCTGAGTGGTGTGACTAATTGATACTGTAACACTAAAGGATCCACCATACGTGTTGTATATAGCCAGCAGAGCACAGCCTTTCCTGCTGGTTGCACCTCCTTCCACGCCCACCGCCATACTGCAGGGCTTCCTCACCACCCTTTTCACTCCCAGAGCTATCCTCGTGGTTATCATTAGGCACACCATCAGATCAGAACCCTCTCGTGTTTAGTGATTGGTGGCAGCAATACTGCCACTCTATTTATGTACCTTTGGCTCTCTGCTCTGCAAATACAAATCTCATATCTTATGGTTGTTGTAAAGAGATTTACTGCTCGCCAATTTGTAGGCACGAGGGCCCGGATTCCTGGTTGCAGGGGAAATCTAGCAATATACTTGTCAAACAAGCATTGGCAAAGTTTGCAATAGGTCTGGCACTGGCAAGCTCGTACAATAACGTGTTTTTTTAAAAGTCATTGTGAGCACTTCCTAAAAGAAATAAAAAAAAGGGAGAAGAAACGTTTCCACCTAAATGTGACAGCCTCATGCTTGGAATCAAGGGACTAGCCAGAAAATTAAAATACCCCTACTTTAAACCAAAGGTTTCATGGCACCAAGCAAGCAAAGCAAATCATTGCCACCCTCAAAAGGTTGCTTATCTCTTCCATTCAAGCATCTATCCATTCATCCTTTCATTCTTCCTTCCACCACCATCCCAGTATCTATCTGTCCATCTTTTCATCCTTCCATCTACCCGCTGATAATCGGCATTTCACCTATACATTCTGTCATCATTCAGTCTTTCATCCAACATTCAGTCTGTCTCTATTCCATCCATCCATCCGCCCACCCATACTCAAACCTATCCGTCTTCAAACCTATCCATCAAACATACCCATCTTTTCACTCAGACATCCACCCTTTCACTTATCCAGCATTCTTTCACCCACTCATCATCTGTCCTTTCAGTCATCCTTCCATCCATCCATCCACCCCGCCATCCTTTTGCTCACCCATCCACCCTTTCACTCATCCATTCATTCAAGGCAAGGTAACCTAAGGGTCCTTTCTGTACAACACTGCACTTCTATATTTGTCTTTCCTTAAAAGGAGTAAGGCAGCTATCAGTATTGACCGTATACATCCTGAGCATTTTGGGATTATTTTAGGTAAGCAGTGGTGGGAGCGTACAGTCAACTCACCTACCAGTCCCTTACAGATTTTCTCAGATATTGACTACGAAATCTCTTCCTTACAAAGATACCTGCTTTAAGCTGCTCCCGAGGAAGATCCACTGCATTCAAAAACCTGTTGAACACTGTTAAAATCCAACAGATCCACCAAGGGAGAAACCCAGAACAGACATCTTATCTGTACCTAGAGGACATACATTATTAGCAAATGATTAGTAAAAGTAAAACCAGAGCCTCTATCTACATTTAAAGTGTGCTGGTACCACATTGAATTTAATGCTGAATTTAAAGTTCTGCTTGGGTGGTGTGAGTATTCACTTACGTAAGAGACTACTTGCTCAAAACACCTGACCGTTAAGAAGATGGCTACTATCTGCATCTTCAAGGTTAAACCAAAAACATTCTTACTTAACAGAGTCTCGCAAAAGAAAGGTTAGATTTCCTAAATTACTCTGATCCAGTTTCTCTCTAGACGGTCCCTCATACTTCACCTATGTCATAGGGTCACTTAAGGTGTTTCAGTGAAATGTATTGTTTAAAGCTGTTTAAAAAGTGACTTCCTTATTCATCGGGGGCATTCTCACTGATTTGACCCATGATTACCAACACCGTAAAAACAGTTATCTAGATTCTCTAATGGTCAAACTCTGTATTTGCATTATTTAACCACAGCACAGTGCTCCAAAGCTCATGAAACACGGTTTATGTTTCAAAAAACGAACTAAACTTAATAAGTAAATGTGTGTATCGATACGCTGAGCGACTTTTGTTATAGCCAAGCACATAAGAGAAACCTGTCAAGTGGCATTGCAGGAATCGAGGAGTTGCAGAGTCTTCGAGATCTTAGTCCATCTGCAAATATCTGCACTCTGTACTAAAAAGTGGACTTTTCGTGATGTATTCTTTCTCACAATGGTGTCCAGACAGACCCCTGAAAACTCCCAAGCAGTCTCATACTAGCGTGTTAATTCCTGCAGAGAATGTAGTCCCCTACCGCCCAGCTAGGTAACCTCAGAAGAGTCCCTCTCACATGCTATATCGCTAATAATGTATATTAATACAGTGAAATCTAGACACACAGATACTCTGCTCCATCCCAAGTTAAGTTTATCGACGCTGACAAGCCCAACAACAGAGTCAGTCCTGCAGGAACTGGAACATGCAACCTGTTAGAAACACACAGTAGCTGTGTCATGGTCCTACCAGCTCTCACATATAATTGGCATTAAACAGAACATACAAATCTATAATTTCATTGGTCAAATAGGACATGTAAGTCTATTTATTAAGGATATTATTTTCTTGGTTTGCCTCTTTGCCCCTATTTTTCCACCAACAACGCTTCCTTGTTACACACAGTGAAGTAGGGCATTTATTGTAATTTCAGCAAGTCTGGGAACACAAAGAAGAGGGCTGTTATGGCTCACTGGAGGACTTGATGCAAGATGGGATCCCCTGTTGGGTGTCTGTTCCTTGGGGTGCTTCTGAGTTTCCTGTCCCAAGTAGCGAGTGATGAAGGCAGGCAGTGGATCCAGCTCCCATCATCTGCCACTGCGGCACCTGCACATTTTTCTGCAGAAAGGGTGGACTGGCTGCTAGGTATGAATGCGGACCTCCGTTTGGTAATGGGCTGTAATTGTTCCATCCTGCTGGCGAACGTCATGCTGAGAGGGACAGCGACAATGGGAAAAGCAATTTTTGCAAAATTATTAAAGGCGTCGTGATATCTCTGAGACCTGCAATTGTTGGCACTTTCTTTCTATATTTCTTTCATGTTTTTATTTAGCTCTTAAATATCCACCATTATCCCTTTCTTGTGGATGAGTTCAAACTGGTTGTGGTAGTATTTGTCTGGAACCCGGCTCTCAGGAAAGAGGGGGCAAAATCTAGCTATCCAATACAAGACAATTAAAGTGGGCTTGGTAATGGTAGACTGTTTGGAAAACCTGCACGAAGGCATACAGTAAGTTGAAGTCCAGAGGTAAGTTTACACCTGTAGGGGACTTCAAATGTGACTGTCAAAAAATTCCCTCTGCCTCAATTAAATTACAGTGACTATACAAACTTCACATTTACATTTATATTTACAGTAAATAGGAGTCCGCTAGAGATGTTAAAACTACCGGTCGATCTCACTGATCAGTTCAGTGTCCTACCTCTCCTACTGTTCAGGGCATTCCAACGCCACTTGGGAAAATACAAATGATGCTTTATGCAGAGGACATTTAGGCCCGTATTTATACTTTTTTTAGCGCCGCATTTGCGCCGCTTTTTGACGCAAAACGGCGCAAACCTACTAAATACAATGGCATTTTGCAAGTTTGCGCCGTTTTTGCGTCAAAAAACGACGCAAATGCGGCGCAAAAAAAGTATAAATACGGGCCTTAATGTTATTGACGTCTCCGAGCTCCTCGATCCCGGCCTTGATGGATCTGATGGCCCGATTCTTCACCTTTACAGGCCGTAAGGTCAGTTGGTAAGAAAGTGATGCAATGTCCATGTCCCCATTCACGACAGCTCACTCTTTACACAGTCTCTCATTCTGGTGGCTCCAGGCAGAAATTAAGGGGCATATTTATACTTTTTGGTACAAAACGGCACTAATGCAGTTTTGCATCAAAAAGTTTAGCACCGGCTTGCGCCATTCCTGAGAGCGAGCCGGGCACCATATTTATGGAATGGGGCAAGCCGGTGCAAAGGGTGGACTAGCGTAAAAAAAAAAAATGCGCTAGCCGGGTGGGGATGGCAGTATGGGGCAAGGGGGTTTTGCACCAAAAAATGACGTAAGGCTGGTTAGAGGCAAAAAAATGCCTCTAACCAACCTAGGGTCATTTTCTGACACAAATACATTCATACCACATGACTCCTGTCTTAGAAAAGACAGGAGACATGCCCACTACCCCAATGGCCAGCACAGGGGACCAGTGTCTCCTGGGCATGGTCATTGCTCTCTGTGCCATGCAGGAGGCTCCAAGATGGGACCAGATGGTACTTTAATTTAAAAAAAAAACTTATCTATACTTACCCTACTTACCTGGGATAGGGTCCCCCATCCTCCGGTGTCCTATGGAGTGGGTGAGGTTGTTCCTGGGGCTTGAGGAGGGCACTTGTGGACCCATTCCATGGTGTTTAACCATGGAAATGGGTCCACAGGTCCCCTAACGCCTGGTCTGACCTAGGCGTTAAATAATGATGAAAAGCAAGCTTTGAACCATTATTTAACCCCTCCTCCCCCGTGCGTCATTTTAGCACTGGGGATAAATATGGGCTATGGGGTTAGCACCATTTTTTAGATGGCAACATCTACCTTGCATCTCATTGACAGAAGGTAGGTTCACGCATCTAAAAAATGGTGCAAACTCCAATATTTTGACGTTAGACATGTCTAACGGCAAAATATAAATATGGAGTTTGTTTTGCGCCGAATTTGCTGAAAAAAAATGACACAAATTTGGCACACATGGAGTTCAAATATGCCCCTAAATACCTCGGAATTCTGCTTAACACTAACTGGTGACCTATAGTGAGGAGCTAATGTGAGGGATAATCTCGCCCTTCTGGGAGAGCAAATGCAGAGCAACTTTGCAAAATGGAAGCACCTACAGCACTCGCTATGGCTGAGGGTTCAGACGGTCAAAATAGTGGTGATCTTGCACTTTAGTTATGTCTTTGGCATGTTAAATTTGCCAGTTCCTACCACTCAACTACCACACTTTGACAATTTTATCAGGCAATACATCTGACAGGTTGTATTACAAAGCTACTCGCCTCTAAAAATTGGTGCACTAATTTCATACCTTGTGTAAAGTCCCTGACTGGAAAGCTCTGGAAAGGCACTCACAGGGAGGCCTCAAAGGAACGGTCCATTTGTATAGGAAATATGACTCTGAAGAGGTATGCCATACTTGAACATGGCCAGTATGAGATCAGTGTGGGAATCCAAGCCCAAGTCTCTGACTCAGAATGGCTACCCTTATGGCACAATTATGAAATTAGGGTTGATCAAGAATTGATAAGCTAGTCTGTCTGAATCTGTAAAGGCATACTTACCATAGGAAAGATCGCCCATGAGGGAACCTTCGAACCCTGTCAAACACTACGAACCAAATTCCATCTGTGCACAATATCTTTGATATCAACATCTGAAAGCATGCTCTGCTTTGGAAACTGGGTGGATGCACAATGGAGCCAGGCCACTTCACCATCCATACCTGGTGAAATGGGGATGGTACAGTAAACTGATTTCTGGTCTCTGCTTCTCCCTGATAAATGCCTGAAACTCCAAACCGACTCAGAAACACTTACTACGATACTGGAAGCCCTACCTCCTGAAATTATACAATGAAAAAGCCTGGCAGCAGGTTATATCCACACATGGCAGGAGCCTCGGAGAAGTGAGACGGAAAT
Organism: Pleurodeles waltl; assembly: GCF_031143425.1. NCBI lineage: Eukaryota > Metazoa > Chordata > Amphibia > Caudata > Salamandridae > Pleurodeles > Pleurodeles waltl. Next base: position 1,537,575,881 of record NC_090440.1, on the reverse strand, counting down.
GTAGTCTTTTGAAAATACTTCATGGCTGGCTTTGGTCTCCATGCAGACTATGGGTAAAGCTGTCAGCACATACCTACTGTTGGAGGTGCGGACATGCTATGGGAGGCACAATCTTATACTCTGGCCCTGCCAAGCAATGCAGCCGTACTGGGAACACTCTCCAAGGTGCAATGGACCTCTGTGTCAGCCTGTCTGTTAAGCTAACACTGCTGCAAGATACTGAGGACATTGACAGTATAACCAACCATAAGAAACGGTGCCTAGATACAGCACTCTCTGTGATCACATTATGTATACTACGTGATTGGAAACAATCACAACGCTAGAGGAATGGGTGCAGAATATGATGAATACAGCATCCCATGAATGGGTGATATACAATTTGAATGACCAACTACAAAAGATTGATGACATTTGGGTTCACTTCCTACACTAGGTGCTTAACTGTCACACAGGGTGACCCACCTCTGCCCACCCTGAGCATGCTCACAGGCCAACTACCTCTGCCTATAATGCACACCACACCTCTACACATTATCCACTAGTTAAGGGACATGGATACTATAATTCAGGCAATCTCCTCATTGTATGCCACACTGTGGCGCAAGCGGGGAACTGCAAACACACACGAGGTACAAATTAAAACAAATGTTATATGGGTGACTGTAATATATCATAAATATCATGTTGAATGAGACACTACTTCTGATATAATTGCTCTGTGTGTCCAGTTACTGTGTGTAAATAATAATAAAACCTAAACAAACAAAATATTGCATTCTAGGTCACTGGAGAAGGACTACTGGTTGTAAAAGGCCCTTTACTTGCTGAGCTATAGACCACAAGTAAGGGTCTATAAAAAGATAGGATTTTTATAGACCAGTATTGTCAAAGGGAGAAGAGGTGTAAAGCTGTTACAATATTGCATCCACTAAGGGTAGAAGGTTATAAAATAAATACGGAGAAACAGAAAGACAGGCATTGGAATGTTTCACCAGAAAGATTATAACATTTAATTGTCTGCAAGAGAGCTCCATGTTGTAATAAATACTGTTAGACTTGGCATCCTTGGTGTGGTCTCCCCTAACTTTGTGCCTCTGCTTCCCAGGTTGTTGATGTGTGCTGGACCCTGTTTTTGCTACTCTGGGCACCGTATCACTGCTAACCAGTGCTAAAGTGCAAGTGCTCCCATGTAAAATGTATGTGTAATTGGCCTGTCCATTATTGGCATATTTGATTTACTAGTAAGTCCCTAGCAAAGTGCACTTGAGGTGTCCAGGGCCAGTAAATCAAATGCTACTAGTGGGCCTGCAGCACTGGTTGTGCCACCCACATTAGTAGCCCTGTAAACATGGCTCAGACCTGCCACTGCAGTGTATGCGTGTGTAGTTTTTAATTGCCAATTCGACTTATCAAGTGTACCCTCTTGTCAGGCCTAAACCTTCCCTTTATTATACATGTAAGGCACCCCTAAGGTAGGCCCTAGGGAGCCCCATGGGCAGGGTACAGTGTATGTTAAAGTTGGGACATGTATTAATGTGTTTTACATGTCCTAACAGTGAAATACTTCCAAATTTGGTTTCCACTGTGCAAGGCCTATGTCTCTCATAGGGTAACACGGAGGCTGTCTTTAAATATTATGAAAGTGCAGATTCCCTTTGGGAGCTGATGGAGATACGGAGTTTGGGGTCTCCGAACTCACAATTTAAAAATACATCTGTTGGTGTATTTGGTTTTTAGATTGTAAGTTTGAAAATGCGACTTTTAGAAAGTGGGCATTTTCTTGCTTAAACCATTCTGTGACTCTGCCTGTTTGTGGATTCCCTGTCTGGGTCAGTTTGACAGTTGGTCTGTTTGCACCTCTCCTTTAGACAGTGACACAATAGGAGCTGGGGTGTAGCCTGCATATCCTGATGAGCCATCTGTGCTGAAGTGGAGGGAGGAGTGGTCACTTACACATGAATGGGCTGTGCCTGCCCTCTCACAATGCAGTCTCCAACCCCCTGGTATGTGTCTGGGGGCTGTCCTGGGCAAGGCAGATTCTTGTGAACAACAGAGACTTTCCTTTGAAGTAGGCCTACTTCAAAGGCAGAAAGGGGTATAAGTATTGAACCCAAAGCCCCTGAAAATCAGATCACTTCTGGATTGAAGAGGAACCTCTGCCAAGGAGAAGAGCTGTAGAGCTGAGGAGAAGTGCTGCCCCTGCCCGTGACTGTGCTTTGTTGGGCTATCCTGCAGTTGCTGCTTCTCCCTGTGAAAGGGGACAAAGACTGGACTTTGTTGTGCATTACTGCTTGAGAAGATTCTCCAAGGGCATGAGTTGAGCTTGCCTCCTGTTGTTGAAGTCTCAGGGCCACCAAAGACTTCCTTTGCCAGCACCTGGACTCTCTGGTGAGAATCCTACCCTGCCAAGTTGTGCCCCAGCCAGTCCCTTGGCCCTTGAAAGGTGAAGCTGGTGAATAAGGATTGAAATCCACACAAAGATCGCTGTGCGGGGAAATTTTTGATGCACCATCCCCAGCGCGGCTGATAAACGACGCAGTGCTGGCCTCACGGCTGAAAACGATGCTCTGCCTGCATCGCAGCTGGACGGTTGATGCATCGCAGCTGGAGAAACGATGAACAACACCTGCTAGCGGCTGCTGATAACAATGCAAACCCCATGCAGCGCGGTTTCCTGACATCGTGCTACCAGATTTCAACGCAACATCACTGTGCATGAAAAATTGACACAAAGCCTGCCCATGACCGAGGTGTCCATCTGGAAACCGACACATCGCTCTCTTGCGAGGGAGAAAAACAACACATCACCGACCCGACCGGAGTAGGAAATGACGCACGGCCTCACATGCGAGTAAGGAATAGACGCATTGCTGACTTTTCCAATGCATGCTTGCCTGTGTGGCTTTATTTTTGACTCTAACCAGGTACTTACAACAGAGCTCTCACTGTTTCTATGGACTAAGACTCTTATTCTTTTTTTAAAAAATTCATGTCTTTACTTGTGTATGTTGGATTCTTTTCATTTTGGTCTTGTTTGACTTAGATATTCATTACTTTGTTTTCTAAACTGGTGTCGTGTCCATTTTGTAGTGTTTTCACTGTGCTACTGTGTGTGTTGGTACAGATACTTTACACATTGCTAGTGAAGTTAAGCCTGCCTGCTTGTGCCAAGCTACCGAGGGGTGAGCGGGGGTTAACTGAGTGTGATTCTTCTTTACCCTGAATAGAGTGATGGTCCTTGCTTGGACAGGGGGTAACCTGACTGCCAACCAAATACCAAATTTCTAACAAATTTCTCACGTTACACATCATTTCCAAGTTCGAAAATCAGTCTAGCAGACATGTGCCACATCCAGTAAATACCACAACCTGGGGATATATTATTTTTTGGTTGCTATAAATACCAACCCTAGGCTGCACACCTTACAATCAGGGCCAAAGACAATGGAAGTAAGAGGTAAATGTAGGATGGATGAAGCCCCCTTTCAATGGATGGTACATTTCCAAGCTGATTTGGCTTCATTCCCAGCAGTACTTTCTGTTGTGCTATTCAACTTATACAGAGGAGTCTTCTGCTATTAAGAAGCATTTGAAATAAATACTTTAAGTGTACCATTTTAGCCACCAAGGGGACTTAACTTGATTTGTAAGTGAGAGAAAATCAGGTTTCCCCACACCAAGATATTGTAGGTTAAAGGTTGCTTCCCACTATATTACAGTCTCTTTCTTCCTAGGGCAAATTATGATTTATGCTTTTTGATATTGCTTAGACAATAATAATTTCTTCTTTTATAACAAACGATGAGCCGTGGGAGGATATGGGCCCTATCACCACTTGTCATTGACCCTTCAGCCAGCTCTATTGTTTTAAGAATGGCACTACAAGGTTACAAGTGTTGAGCCACCAGCATCTGTGTGTTTCAAACCATGCCAGAATATCTCAAACAGGGGTCGTGGGGTCTTGGATGAAACAGCAAAAGCAGCCTCACTTTGACCCCAGATGCACTTTTTCCATCACATAGCATGCAAGCTAAAGAACATCAGTATAGTTAAGAATTAAACAGACTATTAGCAAAACTAATGCAATACTTTAACTGGTATTAACAGCCTTCTATCCCTGAGAGCTTCAAATTATCATATGATTATTGACATGCCTGTCTCCGATTCCATATTGCCCTGGCATCAAGGTCACCACTCATGATTTTGGCGGGAAGAAGGGTGGCTGTATTTGGGAAAGGACCTCTCCAGCGTACAAGAACGGTGGCTTTTTTGCACAGTCTTTGCAGCCATGTTGTCAGCGGACAGTCTTTTCACCCTCCATTGAGGGCACAGGTGCTGATATTAGAAAGCCAAGATTGAATAAATGGATGAGATAGCAAAAGGTGCGTGGAGCTAATTAGGAGCAGACAGTGTCAAACCTTGTCGAACCTTGTGGGCATAGGTTAACTCTTAGCTTGTTCGCCAAATGTAACAGAGCCTGAGCACGAGAGGTTCAACCTTTGCATAGAGAAAAGAAAATCTCATGATAGAAAATGTGTTCTAATTAATAGGCAGTACATGATCCTACCTGGGTCTAGCCAGTAAGAATACATTTCAGTTACACCGAGGTGGGCGTTCCCATTGCTGAGGCAGATCTTTTTACCAGAATTAATAATGATTATTCATGTATGCTGAGTGTTGAATTTGCATAGAAAATGATATAACGGAGGAAAAATAATGCACAAATTTGAAAGTGTGTCCACAATGAGTGGCTGCTAATGTTCACGACAGTGTACTTATTAATGGCTTATTAATATGAAACCTTGAGCATATGTTTAATTAATGTAGTAATATGTCATATTTAGGGTTTTGCATTATGTGCTAGCTTTATTAATTGAGAGCCTTAACTTAGCAGAGGTCTTGGCCCAGTTGCATGGCCTCATGTCAAACTTAATTTCTGAAAGCGTTTAATAAAATGTCTGCCTAAAGAATCAAACTGTGATTTTCCACTGTACTGTCTTAGGGGGTCATTATGAGACCGCCAGGGGCAAAACGACGGGAGCACCGCCAACAGGCTGGCGGTGCCTCCCGGCGTATTTGGACCGCGGCAGTAGCGCTGCGGTCGCACTGCCGGGGCCGGCGGTATACCGCCATTATAGCCCCGGCGGTGATAATCCGCCAGGGCAGCGCTGCAAGCAGCGCTGCCCTGGGGATTATGACTCCCCTACCGCCAGCCTGTTTCTGGCGGTTTGCACCGCCAGGAAGAGGCTGGAGGTAAGGGGACTCAGGGGGCCCCTGGGGGCCCCTGCACTGCCCATGCACTTGGCATGGGAAGTGCAGGGGCCCCCAGGCAGAGCCCCGTCGCGCATTTCACTGCCCGGATTTCGGGCAGTGAAATGCGCGACGGGTGCTACTGCACCCGCTGCACATCAGCTTTGCCGCCGGCTCAATTACGAGCCGGCGGCAATGTTGATGTGACTTTTCCACTGGGCCAGCGGACGGTAACTCTGTTATCGTCCGCTGGCCCAGCGGAAATGTCAAAATAGGGAGCCAGCCATACCGGCAGCAATGGCGGTATTCTGGCGCCCGCAACCTCGGCGGTCTGCCAGGCAGACCGCCAAGGTTGTAATGACCCCCTTAATGTGCTCGTAGCTAAAAGTCTTTCTCATGCGAGCTGCTTGCTAGAAGATACTGTTCTTGCTAAATGTAACAAAATGAGAGTAATGTGTGTAAGACTGACTTTCTCAGGAAGAGAACAATGGAGACACTGACTATAGTATAAGCTGCAACAATATTGTTACCTGACGAGCCGGATTGATGAGAACAGTACAAAATTAACCAATCATCGACATGTGAACTTTGTACTAGAAGAACTTATAGATTTGGTATTTTAGTTTTATTGGACAGAGTGTGAATATGCAATCCCTTGACCAATAGGGACTTGGGAAGTAGTTTTAGGAAATCTAACTTAGCCGGACTGCAACAAGAAGAAGTTGCCATTGTGTGTTTGCATTTCATGCGCCAATCTCCCCATTGTTCTTGAGGATTTACCTCTATTCTTTCGAACTGCTTAAAAGACTTTGGCCTATATTTATACCTTTTTAGCACCACATTTATGCCGCTTTAGATGCAAAAACAGCACAAACTTCCAAAATACAATTGTATTTTGCAAGTTTGCTCCTCTTTTGTGTCAAAAAATGACACAAATGTGGTGTTAAAAAAGTATAAATATGGGCCTTTGCATTTTCTGAACTTTGCTGCTTGAATCCTGATGCCTTACTGACCGAACTGATGCCCTGATGAGGAAGACTATCTTAGTTTGCCTATCCAATTAAGGAGAGGTATTCTATTATCGATGTGTTTTGCAGAGCTTACTTGATTTTTCTTTCTAGGTACCAACCGCAATGTTTTGATAGAGCCATAGTTCGATGTTTTCCAGATTTGTGTTGACAAAATTGTTTTGCATGGAGCCCAACATGCTGATGCCAATCTGGTGTTAGTTAAGGATTCCTCATTAATAAATCCCGCTGTAGAGAGTAACCTTTGATGTATTTCTTTGTTGAAACTAAATGTATGTGCCATTGTTTGCGCAGTAATTTATGTTGTTAATTTGCAACGTATCCTTAGAATGTGTAGTAGCACAAGCCTTGATTAAATTACGTTTCTTTCGCCGCTTTGGACAGCCAGTGTTGTTTCTGTATGTTTAACATTTGATTTTGAGATCAACTTACGTGACATTAGCATTGTTAATATAGGGAAATAAATATTCTAACTTTTACTAAAAGGTGTGGTTATTCATGACTGAAAAGTCATGGTGTGTGATAATTACTGACTCCTATTGATTATTAAAGTTACTGATTAATTATTGATTATTGTTCTGCACGTACTGGTTTTATGGTGGGAACATCAAGGGCATACACCATGCCCATGTCATATAACTTCCAAAAAGGCACAGATGTCTCAAATCATTCCATGCTAATCACTGCCAGAACAAATATCAAACACCACACAACTTGCGCCAATACCTACTGCATCTCAACAACACATACCTAACCTACCTGTAGTGTGCAGACATCTGCCTGACACACTAGCTTGCACACATAGGAATACAAGATCAATCACCACCACATTACATGTGTCAGATGTGTTGGAAGTGGAACCACATTCACTGTAGTACAACCTCACATGCAACACTCACTGACTCTACAACACCATCATGTTTGTACCATTCACAAGAAATTGCCTAACGGGGGCAGAGACACAGTCAGACAGTGCAGATCATGGATGTCACAGTGGGACCCAGTAGGAGACAACAGGATATCACTCACCTTACATGCACTGTGCCAAGGGACAGATTTGCTAAGTAGCTGAGCTACATCCCATAGCCTGCACTGTGCATGTGTCGACAGTAGAAATGCACATTATTGTTTTGGAAGATAGGAGAGACACTGCTAGTAATGTTGATCATCCAGTGAGAATAGTATTCACACCCTTGGACAACTCATGGCTGACACAAACATTAGCTGCCACTCTGAAACAGCAAGGGGACAATGTAATAGCTCACAGTACCATAGTCATGGCCTGCACTGTATGTACATATTGGCAGATGACCATCATCTACAGTAACTGAAGCCATATTCTAAATTGGCCACCCTCCCATGCTGCTTGTAGCGTGGAAAGGGTGTGCGATGTTTCTTGCTGCAGGTCTGTCACTACAAGATACATAGCATGAAGGTGCAGACTCACATGTTGCTGTCCCCTAAGACCTGAGGAAGTGCCAACCAAAAAATACCACCGCAGGGGTGCAGTATGCAGTTTTCAAATAGGAAAAGGCGGTACTATGAACTCAGATGAATGTGTCACAAATGCATGCTGCACACACAGATAGAGGCAATTGGCCATCAAAAAAAGCATATGTCTAGGGCAGTGTACCGTACAGCACAGATACATCCATCTCCACATGGCAGATAGCCAAGTACCCTGGTGTAGGGTAGGTAGCGTTGATGCACGGCTACACATGTGCAACTGGTGCAGGGGACAACTAAGGGTTGCCAAGTAACATGTCACACATGGGGCATCCTTGCATTGTTGAAATGTTGCAGGACACTGCAGCCAACTTAGGAGACATGTTGTGCATTCACAATAACCAATTTCATAGGCTAAGTGTCACACCTCAACTGCAATTATACATGTCAAAAGGGATGGGATGTCCAGGCACTGTAGTGCTACCATGTTGCCACCAAATCTGACCCCATTGTGTTGTCAGGATGTGACATGTCCCCTCTACTGATAGCACACTGATACAATAGTGTACTACAAAACGCATGGTACATTCTCAAATGACTATCAGTGTGGAATCCAAATCAAGTTTTATAGGTCCTTTACCCATACACAAGATTGTCATGTCCAACAACCTAGTGCAGAGGAAAGATCACACAAGGTTAGGAACTCACACCAAAAGACAAATACATATGAGCCACAACCAGAGCCTAATATCAAATGCTATGCTACATGACTTAGATCTGTCAAGACCTCACAATGATTTACTCTGTAATCTTTTACAGCAGATATGGGTTTTGGCATACAGCCATGGATAATGACCCCATTTCACAACCTAAGCACAGCAGCAGAGCATGAATATAATGAGGGACATCGGAGGACATGGACCATTGTGGAGAGGACATTTGGCATTCTGAAGTCCAGATTCAGGTGTCTGAACATCAAAGGAGGCAGCCTCCTATATGCCCTACAAATAGTCTGCAAGATCAAATTAACTTATGCCATCCTGCACACAATATGTGTACAGATGAAAGTACCATCATATGAGCAGGTTGATGACCTCCCTAGGGAGGAGGAGGAGGATGGTGGAGAAGTAAATGAGGGGGAAGACCACAACACAGCTGCTGGTATACGCGGTAGACTGCAAATTGTACAGAACGTCTTCACAAAATCATCACATAACTCACCTTGTAAATTTTGTCAATAAACATCTCACTCATCCACAAAATCTGGCTTGGGTATCTTCAATCTCTCCAACATATACCTTAGGACTATTAGTCTAACCTCAGGGAGCATGTCACAAATACAAATCTGAAGAGTGCTGTAGCAACATCACATTGAATCATAAGAGTGAACTGCTACCATCACACACATCACATTTAACCCCATCACTTGAATGTGACAACTGAAGGACACAGTTTATGGACCACAACATATAATTTACAGCCACGTTACCAACTTCTATACCAATAGCACATCACACACAACAGCAACATGTCTAAATTTGACCTAAATAAGGGGTCCACACATGAGGCAGTGGATGTCAAAATATGGTGAGACTAATGTTTGAACAGACCACTCACACTACTCAGTGTGAGATTTGCAATGGCTACATGGAGCATGTGTGACAAGGTGGGACATCATTGGTGACAATGCCCAACATAATTAGCCCAGGTATGACAAGCAATAGACAAAATGGAACACGTGCAGTACATCCATGGAAAATACACCTGCCACTGCCATGGGGCCCAATCCTATCACAGGGTACACATGACCTCACACTTTGCACGGACATGTCTATGAAATGCACATCAGAATGGATGAGAACATATGCAGCTGTGGCTGCTGGTCCATGGCAAAGTTATTGTAATCACAAAGCTAAATGTTGTGATTTTCAACTGCCTATTGTGTTCAATACATGATATGGTTAGAATGTAGGCAGAGTGTGTCAACCACAATATGTAGCAAAGATGTACACATATGTGTAGTTCACACACAAGTCATCCATATACTCAAGATCAACATATGGAGACATTTGTCACATAACATTTGCCAATTTGCAATCATCAGCCATCATCAACAATCCCTGAGCTGTGAATGTCGTCTGAAATGTGATCCTCTGTAAGACAACTACACACGGCACATAAGCGAACACAAATCACAATCACATACCATGATGCTCGCATAGTACTGACTGCCATATATATGTGGATACACTGTTGTCACACATACGGACATGTGCATGACGTGTATACATTTGCATGCTGTTGATTCTGTAACACACACATTGGTGTAACACAACAACCACACACAAATCACATTGAACATTGGACTACCATATGTGGCCATACACAAAAAGGCACACTGCAGCCCAGCACACCCAATCATTATGTTGATACATGGTGCATACATCAACAAATCTCAAAATCAAGTATTCATGATTAGAGTTAAAAAAATGACTTAAATGCGCTGAAAGTTTCTGCAAATGCAAACTACATGACCCATGTGCCCTTAGCGTATTTTCCACCTTTGCACTCCTCGCAATGCAGATTTAGTGTGAAATCGACGCATAAGGGTAATGCGTCTATGTAAATTGATGCACATAAGTACTGCATCAAAAATACTCACGCAAATATCATGTGTCAAATAAATACATGCATAACAGAAATCATGTTGTAAGGGCACAGGAAGTGATGTAATAGGATATCCTGTTTACAGGCATGGTACAGTGGGTGTACTTTCACTTTCTCTTTACAGTTTGTGCCTCTTTTGACTGTGTGGTTGTGTTTTGGAGTAGGTAGTGTCTTCTTGTGATTTAGTCTATCTTGTGCTGTCCCTCCTGTCATGTTTACTGTTGTATTTTACTGTCATTTGTCCCAGTGTCTGTGAATTTGTTGTGTTCAGTGTATGTTTACCTTGTACTTGTGTTGTCGTGTATCTGTCTGGGTTAGTACTATAGGTGGGTTAGTTGGGTTATTGAATTTGTGGGTGTTAAGTTTCCTTTCATTATTTCTGTTTCTCCATTGTAGTGTATACCATTTTTTCTACCTGTACCCCAGTGCAATATCTGGCGGGGGGCTGACCAGAATGGGGGAAGAGGAGCTGGGTTGCTTTATTTGGCTGGAAGAATACTACCTCCCATTAATGCTATTGATGGGTGGCCATATGATCCAGGGCTACCGTACAGAGGCAAGGCGGCTGCGGTGGGGAAAGGTGCTCCACCATCTGAAGAGGGTGTACCACTCCAGTTGCATTGACCATCAGCTGAAGCATCGCTAGGCTAACCTTGTAGGCAGGGAGTGGGATCTTCTGAACCATCTTGGTGTGGTGATTGGTTGGCCTGTTGGTGAGTGCCCCATTGGCTAACTAATTACTGTTCACTGCACTTGAATGCCAGTAGCAGATGTGTTGGTGTGCTGCATGCAATGCTTGTGGACAGGTTGCATGCAACCAGAATGAAGTGTCACTGTGCCAGTATAGATATGGGTTTCACATTTCCTAACATTTAACCAATGCAAGTCAGAAGTTCGGATAGTCATGTATATCCATCACTAAGTCACACATTTCATGGGCCATGGCAACATCTATTTCCCAGCATTGTGTCATGTATGATGAGGTTAAACACTGTCAGCATACCATTTGTTAATGGATTGTACTAAGTACGACAATCCATGTGTGGTGCAATATTGTCAGAGTTTCACATACATCAGCCCTGCCATCATGTTTACAAAGGGGGAATACCCGCTTTGGGGGGCACTCGCAATGGGACATTTGATGCCATCAGCCAACTGTGACACATCAGTCATGGATTACTCAATGCATGTGAATTTCACACTAACTATTTAGCCACTTGTCCTCCACAAAGTGCCTTTGTGTGCCTTGCAGAACAAGCCAGAATACCTGAAATAGGTTGGTTGCAGAGCACAAGGGTTGTGTCATTTATCTGTCACCCAACTACCCCTCATACCATGGAGTTCCATCTTCTACAGATTAGTCACACATGGTTGCTGCAGGGTGTAGCACTACAAGAGTCTCAGGTCCTGTGTAAGAGTGCAGATGTATGCCTCTCATACACCAGAGTGACAGTCTCATTGTGAGTAGGCAGTGGTGTGTCTGTTGCACTGTCCACAACCTGGATGAATACCTCACTCTTCTGAAATAGTACATACTGCCATATGTCGTCCACTAGTAGTGACAGTGATATGATACTAACCATGGTTTTCCATCCATATATTTCAGGTGGACCTCCCCCCTACACCATAGGTGAAGTGGCAAGATTTGAGGGCCTAGATGTAAGTGTGTTTTTGTCTGCCCTGTGTATTGTTGCAGTGTTTAGTGTGAGTGAGTCATGAGTTCAGCACCCAATGCTAGGAGTGATGAGCTGTCAAATGATTAGAAAGCAGATCACATTTAAGTGATTCCCCATGCACGAGCAGAGAGTCATATCTTATGAGGCTTCTGGCGCTCAATGGACAGCATTGTGTAAACAAGGTGATGACAAGCCACATGTAGCTCCTTATGTGACTTAGATGTGCACCGTTGTGTATGTAATGGCACTGGAACACACAGTCATTCACACAACACAGTGATGCACCATTTTCCTGACAAATTGGGGCATCCCTGTATTGTGATATACATGTAGAAATGTGTGGGCATTTGTCTACCAGCATGGTGCCAATACTCTTGTAGTCCACCTACGTGACAACTAAATGGAATGTGATAGGCGTGCATGCAGGTCAACTACAATAGTGTGCTGGCATGGTTATGGGTGTGTGAGGAATGGTATTGGCTGATCAGGTATTGATGGGTGTCTACACCTGGACACGTGAATTTAGAAGTGAGAGACCTATGGATACCAGCTTAATATTTTGTCATCACCTAAATTATGGTCCACCCCCTGACTCCATGTATGAGTGGGCATGAATTGTTGGATGACCTGGACAGTTGAGATATTAATCTGCATGGCCATAACCCCTGGAACACAGTGGGTGGGATTAACAAATGTGTAGGCAGATGTGATGCTCACTGTGTAGGTGACAGCCCTTTTGATCAGGCTTGCATGTGTACCTATCAACACTGAACCCTCATGGTAAACAACATCATCCCATACTCACAATAACAGCATCAATTTTCAGGTGATGTATGTTTAAAAATGTGTCACTTAAGAACAGGAACAGTGGCCCTTTTCAATTTGACACTGCCTTAGCATTGTCACACATGGTGCAAAGTCTAAGCACACCTGAATTTGTTTGTCACCTAATCTTGTTGTGGATGGCTATGATGTAAGGAAAATGGTGCTAAGGCAGCATTGTCGTTTTATCCATCAGGGCCCTTGTATCATCTTGATTTTGAATAGGAGTGCATGTGATATTCGATGTTGATAGTAAGCTGATTTACTGTACATACTCCACACAATGCTGACACTGATGGTTGCCTGTCTCATTTTTACAGCTGCCAACATGAACAACAGCCAACTCCGTGCATTTCAGAAGAGAGCACTGCTATAGGCACATTTTGGCAGTAGAATCTGGGAACATCACAAAACAAAATAAAATGATCGACGGAGTGTTGAAACTTTTCAAACACTCACCCCCAGTCACAGATTTGGGTTTAATCCATCCTTATTTTGCTCACCACATCACCCAAGTTTGGACCCAAGCATATGCAAATCAGTCTTGACCCTGTTTTCCATGGGAACAGTCCAGCCTGAACTACTAAACCAGGTCCTCCCTGGACAGGAAACAAGCATCCTGGGACCGGTTTCTGGGTATCACCCTTCATCAGCAAGGTTAGGTTGAATCCATTGGCGCAGCAAGCAAGGGACCCACGTCTGGGCATACCCCTGTCACTTAGAGCGCACAAAGCAACATCACAAAACAAAACAAAATGATGGACGGAGTGTTGAAACTTTTCAAACACTCACTCCCAGTCAGATATCTGGGTTCAATCCATCGTTATTTTGCTCACCACGTCACCCCAGTTTGGACCCAGGCATATGCAAATCAGTCTTGACCCTGTTCCCCATGGGAACAATACAGCCCGAACTGCTAGAGCTGCATGAGGAACAGGGTCAAGACTGATTTGCATATGGCTGGGTCCAAACTGGGGTGGCATGGTGAGCAAAAGAACAATGGATTAAACCCAGATCGGTGACTGGAGGTGAGTGTTTGCATTGTTCAGCACTCCATCCTTCATCCTTTTGTGTTGCTAAAGTTGCCCTATGTGGGAAGGGTATGCCCAGACGTGGGTCCCTTGCTCACTGTGCCACTGGATTCAAGCTAGCCTGGCTGATGAAGGGTGAAACCCTGAAACTTGTCCCAGGATGCTTGTTTCTAGTCCAGGAAGGACCTGGCCTAGCAGTTTGGGCTGGACTGTTCCCATGAGGAACAGGGTCAAGACTGATTTGAATATGGCTGGGTCCAAGCTGGGGTGTCATGGTAAACAAAAGAACGATGGATTAAACCCAGATCTGTGACTGGGGATGAGTGTTTGCATTGATCAGCATGCAGTCCATCATTCTTTTGTGTTGCTAAAGTTGCCCTATGTGGGAAGGGTATGCCCAGACGTGGGTCCCTTGCTCAATGTGCCAATGGATTCAAGCTAGTCTGGCTGATGAAGGGTGAAACACTGGAACTGGTCCCAGGATGCTTGTTTCTTGTCGAGGGAGAACCTGGCAGTTCGGGCCGGACTGTTCTCATGAGGAACAGGGTCAAGACTGATTTGCATATGGCTGGGTTCAAACTGGGGTGGCAAGGTGAGCAAAAGAACAATGGATTAAATCCAGATCTGTGACTGGGGGTGAGTGTTTGCATTGTTCAGCACTCCATCCATCATCTTTTTGTGTTGCTAAAGTTGCCCTATGTGGGAAGAGTATGCCCAGACGTGGGTCCCTTGCTCACTGTGCCACTGGATTCAAGCTAGCCTGGCTGATGAAGGGTGAAACCCTGAAACCGGTCCCAGGATGCTTGTTCCAGGTCCAGGGAGGACCTGGCCTGGCAGTTCGGGCTGCACTGTTCCCATGAGGAACAGGGTCAAGACTGATTTGCATAAGGCTGGGTCCAAACTGGGGTGGCATGGTGAGCAAAAGAACAATGGATTAAACCCAGATCTGTAACTCGGGGTGAGTGTTTGCATTGTTCAGCACTTCCTTCATCATCCTTTTGTGTTGCTAAAGTAGAATTTGGATTCAGGAAGATGGCACGCCGCTATCGCTCGGAGCGATCCACTAGCGAGTGGCGTGCATTCAGCCAAGGGAGACCCACACTGCCCACACAGGCCGGACCAAGCACAACTGCTGTGCAGGGGCCCACACCTGCCAACATTACCATTGCTCCAGCTGCTGTACCCACAAGCACCATTGCACAGCCAACCACATCAGCTGCCATCGACATGAGTGCCACAAGACATCTTCAGAGGGATGTACAACTGGTTCTCCAAACGTTGGACTCCATTGAGCAGGAGGTGGCCAAGAATAGGAAGGCCCTCAAGAATATAAAAAATGAGACTCAAAAGGGCGTACCTCTAAATTACATTATGTCATTCGTTCCAATTGACTCCCCTCCCTCTTTTGTTCTACTTTTTTTGTGTGTATTAGGTCGTTAGTTGTAGGTTAGAATAGGTTAGTGAGTTAGTGAGGCTAAATGGACTTGGGGGGTGTGTTTACTACTTTTTATATATTATACTATTTAGGTGGGTGGGTGGATATTTTGGGTGGGGGGTGATGTTAGGGCTTTTACATGTTTATAAAAAATATATATATATATAAAAAATACCAAAACAATATTTGTTTAGTCATAGTTAAAAAATGTGTAGTTTAGAGTATGTTGTCCTGCATGTGTCCTGTGATATAAGGGGGGGTGAGGGGCGAATGTATAGAGTGTGTAGTTAAATGTGTAAGATAACTGTAGCATAGAGTAGTTAAGGTCTGTTGTGGGTAATGTATAGTTAGGATAGGTTAGATTAGGATAGGTGTTAATTAACATAGTTTAATTGATTTGTAAATCATAATAAATGTTATGGGGCACTCCCTTACTTCATGTGTCATATGCTTGGGTCTCAGGGTCTTCCCATGGGTGTACAGTGCAAATTGTGTGTTGTCCTGAGAACTCCGTCCTGCATCCAAATCCCTCTCTTGACATTTTCAACACCTCCTTATGACTGAGCTGTCACATTGGCAGCTACAACACATCTACTTACCTGTGCACCTGCCATCCATTGCTCCCACCACTCAAGCTGACTATGTTGACCATGTATAGGACAGGATAGGTGTGGGAATTCAGCTAACATTGTATATGTATTGTTTTTGCGAATGTTTCTGCGATGTTGGGCACTGTGGAACATGTTACAACGGCCTATATATTATTCCCATCCTGCTAAACTGACAAGTGTCAATAATGGATACAGTTGAGTCCCTCTGTTTCACACCAATATGTTCTAGTGGTACGCCCAGCTGACGAAATTGCCTGATTATTGTTTCACACCCATCCTTGCAGTATGTAATGGGTGTAGCATACATGTTTTCAAAATGTATCACATATTCAGTGATTTGATTGATGTGGCCAACTTCAACGTACAACATGTAGGTACCATGTGCATAGATATGTGCCCACATATTCATGCACTCTTGGACTGACACTCTGTGACTTGAGACATGTTACATATACCACAAACACTCTGCATAGTAGAAGTGTCAGAACACACATTAACATGCTGGTTTTGTAGGTGGGGTTTATTTACAATTGTAACAGTGCAAAGTATATACAATGTCTAGGTCTGTGACCCCATTTGAGGAATCTATCCAATTAGGACACAACACAAGTCCAGAGTTAAGGGACATGTCATGGGACATGTTTGGGTAAAGTGTCTTTCAGTGCAGGAGAACATAAATAGCCAAATGGAAAGTTAGGGACAATAGCAGTCCATAACAGAGAGGTCAACAGTATGTTGCGGTGGAGTGCATTTCTGTCAGAGTGCCAACACTGGCATGTGGCATGGGCTGGTCCTACCGGGAACTACGGGGGAAGATGATCTGTTCCACATCTTCATCCTCTGATGTGTGTGGTGCCTCCTCTACCCTTGATGGTGGTAGTGAGGAGGTAGAGGGGGCACAGACACCTTAGGGGTTGCAGATGTGGACTCCTAATTCCCGGCAGCTGCCATCTGTGGCACTACATATGGCATCACTGCAGCAAGGAGGAGTTGCTGGTTTTTAAGTATAGCTGCAACATCCCTGTTGTAGGCAGCCATGTCTGCCCTGAGGGAGACCAATTGCCGGTGCATGGAGTCCTTATTGTCCTCACTGCTGCCAGTGTGGGAGGGCAGTTGTTGTGGCCTTTCCCTCATGGCCGCAGCTATGTCCCTCAGACACTCCTGGACTCCACATATTGGGCAGTGTGTGCATTAGGTGGCTGCAGTCTGTTCTGTTGCTGTGACCATGTACACACGCATCCCCTCAAGGCTGGCTGCCATTGTTTGCATCCCCACACATATCCCCTTGGCCAGCTCCCGCTGAACTACCACCACTGTCCTCTCAAAGCTGGTGCCTGTGTCCTCGGAGTCCTCTGCTGTGTTGGTGCTGCCAGCTAATACTCTTGGGGTGCTCATTGGGGCCTGTGGGATGTCTGCTAATTCAATACTCCTCCTTGCAACTGGAGGTGGTGTCTGCATGTTCACAAGAACTTCTTGGAGGGTCTCTTGGCTGATAGTTCCCAGTTGGTCATCCAGGTCATCAGGGTACTCCAGGACTGGCAGATCCGTAGGAGAGTCATGAGTCATCACCCTCTGCAATGAGATGGTGTAAAATCAGTCAAACTGTGTCATGGGAGTTGACAAGTCATGTCACTGACTTGATATTTAGGGGTCATTGTCATAATAAGCCCATGTTGATGTAGAAGTGGTGCAGGACAGTGCTGTGCAATGATAATCTGTGCCACACTGCTTCACTTTTGTGACACAAGATTGCACCGTATACAAGTGATTATGGGGCACCCCTGTGTTCTCCCCCATACTGGTGCAAGATTCAGCTGCCTGCGTAATTTGTAGGCATCCTTGCATCATTGTGCAAGGATGTATGTGTTGAGGGGTATGACTGTTAATGTGTGTGGAAGTGTCCCTTCATGCACATTAACAATCACCAATGGCACTTTGGCACTTCTGTGTGAGCTGTAGAATGCAGCACACTCCGAAGATCCAAATTGTCATTTATATATGATTGTTTATGTGCATGGAGTTACACCTTCATGGTCTTAAACTGTCATTTCTGGTATTTTGCTCTTCATATGCATGCTGCAGATTGCAGCAGACATAGGAATTTGGTAATGAAGCAGGTACAAATGTATTCCTCCTCGTTGCATCCTGCTAATGCCACCCCTGTGGCTGGCGTAATAGGTTTGGCCTCACCTCAAGTTTACAATATTCCATTTATCTGAAGTAGCATTGAAATATATTGTGAGTTGCTGTGTCACGCCCACAGTAACACCCATTGCACCATCTTCCATGCACTGTCATGATCAGGTGCCTAGGTATTTACAAGGTGAAATAATGCCATAAAAAGTGTCTTAGCGCTACCTTGTCATTACAGCACAGTGCTTGGAGCCACTGGAGCCTATGATGTGCCCATTAGTGCCAATGGATTGTTCCAGTACATCATAGCTGCAGTCTACAGCCCTATGCCTAACCTGCATGTCACCTGAATGGAAGCCCAGTTGCCACAATTGTCTTCTTCATATCTTCTGAGTGTGTTCTCTATCCTTATTATGTCTTGACGTCCCCTGATCTTGTTCTACCCTCCCTCTGCATCCATTTGCATGGTGTTGCCTTGCAATCTGCATTGCTGTGCTCATGGCACAGCACCACACATGGCAGTGTTCACCTGTCCCTGTCTTACATGCTTCACATACACCCATGCTGTGCTGAGACCTTGCACCACCCCAGGGATGGAATAGTCTCTACACTGTGATCTTGTTGCCATTGATGCCTCCTCATCTTGTGATTTGTGTTTGTGTGCTACTTTGTATAGCACTCATGGAACTGGCAGAGTACTGTTTTTACTCCTGTTGCAGTAGGTTGTTTACCTTACTGACCACCTATGTACTCCCCCTCAATGCAGCCCTCCTTGAACTATGATACGTGAGTGCAGCATGGTGACAGTACAGCTCATGTGACATAAGAACAGGTTTGAACCCAGGAATGGCCAATATGGGTATGAAATTTCTGCTGTGTGCATCATTCTGTTTGTGACAGTGCATGATGGTAAATATGTATATGGACATTGCCGATTCTGAGGAGAACTCAGGTCTGGGTCTGAGGTAGGTTCATATTTCATTTGCAACAGTCCAAGTGGCACCTGACTGCCACTGTGTAATTGGTCACCCCCTACAGGATAGGAGTTGGTGGTGGCAACTGTTGTCAATGTGTAATGCCCCATGGGCCAATGGCCTGGACATGGCAGGTTACCAGCAGCTGAGAGACTGGCTATGGCATCAGTCCTGTGACACCGGACCAGTGATACTTTAAACACTACCCTCTAGGTTTATTTCCAAATTTCCTCCAGCCTTTGCATGGCGTTTAACACTCATGAAACGGTTGTTGGTGAAGTGGTGTGGTGTGCCCCTGGTTGGCCCTGCACAGCCCATGTACTTGGCATGGGCAGTGCAGGGTGTCCCATACCTTGGCCCTTTCCACTGTCTGATTTGCAGGGCTGGGTGCAGCATGTCCTGTTACACTCAATGCAAGCCACAACTGGCACAGACTCTATTTGATCCATCTATATTGTCTAGTGTGTGCCCACAGAGCTACCATGTGCAGACATATTACCAGCCGCCATCCCAACGTGTGACTCATACTGCCAAGTGCAGTGAGTACACTGCACTGGCAGACTTAACAACACCAGGCGTGCCCATGCACCATCCTCCAACCGTTGATGTGGAATTAACTGCCATTATGTGAAAGCCATACCCCATGTGTGGTATGAATGTGTTTATTTCCCAATTTCCATGTGTCTTACATGATTGTGTACAAATAGTTGTGGGCTCAGCCTGTGACTGTTGTAACCTACTGTTTGCTGTCTCTGGTACATATTTTGTGTATTGGCATATTTCAGTTCAGCATCAATATGTGTGTTGAACACAACTTCAGTTTAGTTGGCCTGAATAGTGGCATGTCACCAATGATTCCAGTCCAGCCTGCTATTCCGCCAGCACCTGTTGAGTTAGTTGTTCCATGCACCCAGGGGACACCCTGACTCCGTGATGTAGGGATGGCTGCATGTGGATGTGTTGTCTAAGTGTGGTGGTGCTACCGGTACATGCCAGAACAGTTGCAATGACTAGTGTGCTGTGAGATGCAGCACACATGCGTTTGGGCAATGAGGTAAGACTGTTAGAAAATGTTACAGCAAGGGACGCCACTATGTAGTTGCCCCGGGAATGGTGTTGACTGACTACCTGGTCTCTGATGTCTTGGTAGTGTTAGTGGTGTTAATGTGACTACATGCAAGGGATTTAATGATATCACAACCAGTGGCACAGTGATCATACATGCCATCCATCCCATGTGCTGCATTTGTACATGTGGGTTTTTAGGCCTGGTGTTCTTAATATGTCCAGGTTGTATATGTTTCAATGGTGCATGGCACTCCCAAGGTGCAGGTACATAGGTAAGCTTACGTTGGCATGGTGCAAGTTGCTTAACGTGCATTGTATCCCTCTGCGCTGCTTTGACATACATTGTGTGAGTCCTATGTGCCTCCCCCTTCTTGCACTTGACATTTAAGCATATATTTCCCCCATGCAACTTACCCTGAATGTGTGGTGTTTCCTGGTATTCTGCATTGTCCTGTCCTTGTATCTTTTTGACGATTTCTTCTGGGATAACCGCTGCAACCATCTTCTCTATCTCATCCATGTCCTCTTGCAGTGATGGACTCCCACCTCCAGTTTGTAGTTCTGCCTTTCTGTTCCGTGCCATTTTTACCTTGGTCCTTCTCTTGCAACATGCCAGTGTTTCTTGCACTCAGTTACTGTTCTCCTAACCGGTGACACACTTGACCTTATCCACAATCTGCTGCCAGATTGCCTCTCTCCTTCCAAATGGCAATGTAGAGGTGACAAACAGTTGATTTTGATGCTCCGTCACCTCTCTCACCGGTAGTTCGTGCTCTCTGCGCTGAAACAACACTTCCTCTTTTTTTTTCTCCCTCCACTGGGTCTTGTCTGTATCATCCTGGGTGGTACCTGGTTGATTGGGGTCTCCCTGGCGTCTTGCCTGGCTTCTGGGATCCATTTTGGGCTCCTTTGCACTGTTTGCTCCGTTAGCGTCTATTTTTGACGTTATTGCGGGCAAAAATGGTGCATTTCCGCTTTGCAAAGTGTTTCCATGTCGTGAACCAGATTAGAGTTATTTTTCCTCCGTTAACGTCATTTTGCCTTACAACAAGGCGCAATGGCAAACGTGGGAAAAAAATTACCCTTAAATTTCTTTAGCGCCACCCAACGTCAAAGTATAAATTTGACATCCAAGTGACATTAAAAAATGGCACTAGTCAGCGCTGACCTTTTTGACGCAAAACTGCATTAGCACAGTTTTGCATCAAAAAGTGTAAATCAGGGCCTTAGTTTTATGTTGTAATTTGTGTGGTTTAATAGGTCAGTTGGGCGTGGTCGAGAAGTCAGAGTGTGATTTGAAGTGAGTGAAAGAGAAATTCGACTGAGATCTGGCAAGTCCTATGTGCACCAAGACAGACTCAGTGACCAGTTGAGAGTAAAATTTGTGGGTCGAATTTTGCTTGCGAATCAGGGAAGCTGAGAAAGAGAGAGTAGCTGTAAGTGTGGGAATAGCCGTCAGTGAAAAATCAGTAATGTTTCTGAAGCGATTGTGTTACCTTTCCTGTAGTTAACTGACAAATTTGTTTATTATTTTGGCTAGTGCTTGCAATATTTTGCATTAGTTTTGTGTGAATCTGAGCTTGGGAGGACGAGCCGCAAGACTTTGTCAGCCGCAGTACGTGTGAGTGTGACATCATTGGAGCTGCACTGAGATAGGTTGGTTAGTGAGAAGGATCGCGCACAGATTGGCAACCGTCCGTGCAGCGCACTTGGTTGAGAAGGTGGGCAAAGAGAATTCTGGGAATAAAAGTCACTGCCTGATTCGATTTTGAATAACATAAAGGTCAAAAGGATGACATTTTTCAAAGCTTTAAAGACTGCTTTAAGGGGAGATGTGTACAGTACAACAAGTATAGGCAAGGCTGCACCTCCAGAAGGTACACCAGCTTATTTTGTAGTGGAAGAGAAGGGTGTTGCGCCATGGCTTTGGCTAAAGCAATGGTGCAAGGTGACAGAGAAGGATGGAAACATAGCATTTCCTACAAATGGAACGTTTAATTTGAGGGTTCTCGAACATTTAAGGAGGGTGCTATATGAATCAAATACTCTTCCAAGACCAGCACAGTTTGAGGCATTAGCGATCTTGGAACTAGTAGCCAGACAGCAACACAACAGAAATTCAAGAGGAGAATGTGAAAAGCAGAAAAGACATTAACAGAGTCTAGCTGGGACAGTGTTCGAAGACTTTGGAGAAATTAGACATCACAGGGGATTAAGCTATTTCCAGCAGTTACTCAAGACACTGAAAAGGAAGGAAGAAAAACTACTAGAAAGACAAACAGAAGCCCTTCCAAGAGTAGGGAGGCTAGAAAATCCTCAGTAGTGGAGGAAGAGTCAGATGATGATGAGTTTCTAACACAGCTATTGAGAAATCGTCAACCACCATATGCAGCACATGAAAGTGGTCCGAGCACCAGAGCTGATCCTACGCTCCGACACAGGTTAATGGGACAATGAGTCTGATGCAGGTTAATACTAGCCTGACACAGAGTCCGATGCAGAGTAGTCTTAACACGTCTACTACTCCAATAGTACAAAATCAGGTACAACTGCCACAAGTCCAGAGAATTTATCCTGATGTACCCATGATGGAAAATGCTACGAACTTAGTGGTGCCTACAGAACAGGATTTCCTGAGACCGTTGTTAGTTCAAACAGAACCAGCTCCACTTTTACTGACCCAAGTGCAGCCACCAGTCATGCCGAGATTCACTCCAGTGACATGGACACAGTCAGATATGTTGTCAATGATGAATCAGAACATGGGAGTTACTCTCCCACAGAACTTAGGTACCAGACAAATGCCAGATGCTATATCTCTACCTATTACTGGTGGTCCAGCCGTACCCTTATACGAACAAAAGAAGCCTAGTATATGTGACCACGGCGTCATGACACAGATTGCAATGGGAGGAGGACATAAGAAGAACACTCGAGTAGTCTCTCCTGTGGGACAGACTTTTGATGAATCAAGATTATTGTTGGACCATAGTCCATTTAGAGTACCTCGGGATACTATGGTAGGGTTAAACGGTAGTCAGAGTTTGAAATTACTGACGTCGCAGACCTCAAATGCAGTTGCACAGCAGGTGCCACCAGTACAGGCTAGCAACATTTAGTTGCAAGGTTTGACTCCTCAGCAGTTGACTGAATGGTTTGACAAACTGAATACCTCGCAGAGTGTTCCTAAGGGAGAGGAGTATTTGAATTACTCTAGACTAAGCATGAAAGCGGGTGAGCTCACTGAGGGAACTCTGGGTGTGAACAGGTTAGAATCCTACACAGAAGCAGGGTTGAGATATCTGTGCCTGAAGATTACAAGAGAAGTGAGCAATGTGCTTTAGAAGCTAGCAGATCTGGCAGAGAAGTATGGCATAGAAATAGAAAAATTGAAGCATTTGAAAAGGAGTTGCAGATTAGATTTTGAGACTAAAGATTTTGAACACATGAGATCTGCCGGAAAGAAAGCACACCTTAGGAAGTTGCGTCAAAGATCCCAGATTTGAAGAGCATTAGACAAATGGGAAGGCAGATGGGTAAAGAAAAGAGATAAGAGGAAAAGGGACTCTGTAGAGCTGACTGCAAATATGCAGCAGGACAAGGACCCAATAAAAATGTTGCCAATGAGGGAGATTCCCAGAGGGAATTTTGTTCATGTCACTTGGAGCAGAAGTGACAGTCTGTCGTTCACAAACGATAATCCAAGGTTGAGATAGAAGCCAGTAGAATGGTACCAGCAGACAGACAGAATTGTGAAACTTGCAAAATGCCTTTGGGAGGACTTAAACACTCTACTAGAGATAGTGGTTCCAGCTGATTTGTGGATGGAGTGTAAGAGTAGTATAGATTGGATGACAAGTGAACCAGAGAAAGATAAAATTACAGGTGCACCGTCTCCTGAGGCAATGAAATATTACTATAATGTGATTGAGTTTTTGAAAATGAAAATTTCGCCCCAAAATATTGATTGGCAGAGAATTGACAGGACAGCTCAGGAAGCAAAAGAGTCAATACATGCATATTATGAGAGATTGTTGCAGGCGTTCAAGCGTTACAGTGGTACAGAAACGATCAAACCAAAAGACATGATTCATTTTGTGTTTAGGTTTTTAGATGGATTGAGACCTGAAATTAGCCAGATAATTAAGAGTCATTTGATTTGCTGGCAAGCAAAGCCGATTGATGAGGTGTTGCAGTATGCAAAGTACTGTAGGGATGAAATTGAGTTGAAGGAGAAAAAGCTGAAAGAGAAGGTGATGGTGATTCAGATTAGAGCTGCACATACAAGGACATTTTTCACAACAGCTACGGCAGCAGAAGCAGTGAAATATGGTGTTTCAGCCCCAGATGAGAGGTGGAGGTCGCAAAGGTAATATGACTCGCGGTCCAGACTTGGGTACTGTAGTAGTTCAGAATGATTTGTAGGGAATGAAGAAATTGTTGCCATGTCACGCTTGAGGAACCGTCAGACACTGGAAACGGGATTGTCTGAAGTTGGTGCAGGAAGGTAATGTTCAGCAAACTAATGATGTCAATTCATTTCAGAACATAAGAGGACCAAGAATGAGAGGTCCAAATCCAAATTCCCAAAATAATGTGAATCAAATGCAAGGTTTTCAACCCATGCAACAAGTGCAAATGCCAAATGTACAAATTACATAGTTGCAGCCGATGCAACAACAGGTTCCCATGGTATTTAGATAGCAAATCCAAATACCTCAAGCCCCAATAGAGCAGCAGCAGGTGATGCTTCCTTAACAGGCCACAGGTCAGAGGTCCGGCCAAAGTAATAAAATAGTACATCAATTCCCGTTACGCAGTGAGGTTGGAATAAATTATGATTAGGTGAGCGAGAGTTCAGATGAGGAGGAATGTATGCTTGCAGCCTCTTTAGAAGTAGACCAGAAAGGCCCCCATGTGAAGGGAAAAGTCATGGGACACCGAGTTTCATTCTTAGTTGACACAGGAGCTACACGCTCTACAGAGAGAAGTGCAGAAGTTCTGAATTTGCCCCCTTCGGGAAAGACAGTCCAGGCTGTAGTAGTAGCAAATCAGTATCTAACCAACCCAATTACAGAAGCAATTCAGTTTAAAATTGGCAACTTTCAGGGAATGCACAGATTCGTAGTCTGTGATTCAAGTCCAGTATTCCTACTGGGAAGAGACTTGCTGTGTAAAACCAGGTGCTCAATTACGCGTTCAAATGATGGAATTGAGATCCAGATGAATAGCGATGATGAAGATGACCAAGCCCCAGAGACAGAGTGTGAGACAGTAAATGAGGAATACCCTCTGATTAATTTCTTTCCAATGTTCACAGTAAAGGAGCTTCACCCTGATTTACAGGGAATGGTTAAGGAAAAAGTGTGGGATCTGATAGGGAAAGAAATAGGTTTGATAAAGGGAGTTGAGCCAGTTAAAGTTTTCATAAAGCCGAATGCAGTTTTTCCTCAGATCGCCCAGTACCATATGCCACAAGACGTTCTTATGAAGGTTGTCCAAATATTTGTAGAATTTGTGAATCAAGGGGTTTTGAAGGAAGTTTTGAGTAGCCCATGTAATCCACTAATAATGGGATTGAAAAAGTCCTATGTCAAAGTTTGAATTGTCGAGGATCTGAACAAGATAAATGACATTGTGATCAAATGTTGCCCCGTTGTGCCAAATCCAGCTGTGATAATGTTTCAGATTCTATGCGATGCAGAGTGGTTCACTGTCATTGACCTGTCACAAGCTTTCTTTTCTGTTCATCTTCATGAGGACAGCCAGTTTCTCTTTTGTTTTACATTTTTAGACTGAGTTTACTGTTGGTGTTGAATTCCTCAAGGGTTTTCAGAGTCACCTTCCATATTGAATCAGATCTTAAAAAATAATTTGGAGTCATTGGAATTGCATTTCCAATCTACCATGGTGCAGTACATTGATGACCTGCTGCTCACATCTAGAACAAGGGATGAGTGCAAGTATAACTCGATTGCCTTGCTGAATCATTTGGATAAGAATGGACATCAAGGCCCTCATTACGACTTCGGGGGTCTTTCTGAAAGACCGCTGCAGGCGCCACTGTAATGCCAGTGCTGGCGGTATATGTGGCTCCCTATTTTGACTTTTCCACTGGGCCAGTGGACAGAAACAGCGTTTCGGTCCGCTGGCCCAGCGGAAAAGTCACATCAACATTGCAGCTGGCTCATAATAGAGCCGGCGACAATGTTGATGTGCAGTGGGTGCAGCAGCACCCGTTGCGCATTTCACTGCCTGAAATTTGGGCAGTAAAATGCGCAATGGGGCTGTGCCTGGGGGCCCCCCAAGTCCCCCTTACCGCCAGCCTTTCCATGATGGTGTTTACCGCCATGGCCAGGTTGGCGGTTGCGGGCTCATAATCCCCAGGGCACCACTGCCCTGGGGATTATGACCCCCAGGCGGAAGCCTGGTGGTATGTTGGAGGGGCCGGTGGTATGGCTGTGGTCATAATACCCTGGCGGTACACCGCCAGCCTGTTTGTGGTGTTACCGCCAGCTTACCGCCGGCCGCCAGGGTTGTAATGAGGCCCAAAGTGTCCCCGCTAAAGTTACAGTACTGTCAGAAGGAAGTGAAATATTTAGGTCATCAGATTGAGAAAGGGTTAAGGAAAATATCCAGGGAGAGAGATACGACCATTTTGCAGATGAATCCCCCGACTACCCAGAGAAATGTCAGAATGTTTCTAGGGATGGTAGGTTACTGCCGCCAATGGATTCCCAATTTTTCAGTGATTTCGAAGCCATTGCAGAAGCTGACTCACAAAGGAGTTACCGATCCCATAGTGTTAGACCAGCCTGGTATGAAAGCATTTACTGAGTTGAGAGAATGTATGTGCAAAGCCCCGGGTTTGGGTATGCCTCATTACAGTAAAACGTTCACATTGTTTTGCCATGAGCGTGATGCATGTTCTTTGTCTGTCTCGACACAGGTCGATGGAAGTGTAAACCGCCCAGTAGCATATTTTTCAGCTACTTTGGACCCAGTCGCAGCAGCCTTACCAGGTTGTTTGCGTGCAGTTGCAGCGGTTGGACAGAGCCTCACGCAGTGTGAAGGTATAGTGGTGGGACATCCTTTGACAATAATGGTCCCTCATTCCGTTGAAGTTCTTCTTACCCGCACCAAGACTCAATATTTGACAGGTGCAAGATTGACTCGTTATGAGACGAGTATTTTAGGACCACCAAATGTGTCATTGAAAAGATGTTCAGTGCTAAACCCAGCAACTTTACTTCCAAGTGAAAATGTTAAAATTGAAATGTTAGAAGACATTGAGCATGATTGTCTTGAGCTAACTAATCTGTGCACAAAACCGAGACCTAACATTAGAGATACTCGATTAGAAGAAAAGTACCAAATTGTTTTCGTTGATGGTTCATGTCTAAGAGACCGTACAGGGACAATGAGAGCAGGATGTGCTGTATGCACCTTTTCTTGTTTCCTGGAAGTGTCCTGGTTTCAAGGAGTGTATTCTGCACTAGTAGCGGAACTGGTAGCCCTTATTAGAGCATGCCATGTTTCTGCTCAGATGAAAGTTATAATCTATATGGATAGCCAGTATGGATTTGGAATAGTCCATGATTTTGGCCAGTTGTGGTCACAGAGAGGTTTCATGACCTCTTATGGTTCACTAGTGAGAAATGGTGAGAAATTAAAGAATTATTACATGCTATCCAAATGTCTGAAGAAATTGCTGTGGTGAAATGAAGTGCCAATCTGAGTCACAGGACTTTGTGTCAATGGGTAATGGATGCGCGGAACAAGTCGCAAGGTTTTGCGCATTGAACTGTATATCGTTTAAAGATAAGTGGGAACTGTTGCACGAAGAATATGAAACATGTCCAAATTATGCATTGAAAGTAATTGATATGATAGAAGAATTGAAAATGTTGCAGAACAATTTTAGCCAGGAGGAAAAGCAATCCTGGAACAAAATGCAATGTGTACAAAGACAAGATGAAATGTGGTTTTCAGAAGAAGGTAAAATGGTTTTGCCTAATAGTCTGTTGTCTCAAATGGCTAGGTATTAATATGGTCAAGCACAAGTTGGGAGGGATGCCATGATTCGCCTGTTCAAACATGATTGGTTCAACCTGAAGTTTAGACAAGTTGCTGAAGCAGTTTGCCATAGTTACACCATTTGCCAGCAAATGAACACGGGGAAAGGGACATTGGAAGAGCAGGAGGTCCATTCAGCAGAATGCAATTGGACTTTAATGAGATGCCTTTATGTGGATGTTTGAGATATGTGTTGGTGATTGTTTGCATCTTCAGTCACTGGATTGAAGCGTGCCCTGCACGAAGAAATGACAGTCTTACAGTAGCGAAACTGCTGCTTAGGGAACTGATACCATGTTTCAGGTTTCCGATCTCTTTAGAATCAGATAGAGCAAGTCACTTCAACAATGAAGTAATTAAATTACTGTATGCAGCATTGAACATTGAACAGAAGTTGCATTGTAGTTATCGCCTGAAGCATCAGGACTAGTGGCGCGGATGAATGATACCCTGAAATCAAGAGTTGCAAAGATGTGTGCGTCCACAAATTTGAAATTGCCTGATGCATTGCCTTTAGTTCTGATGACAAAGAGAAACACACCTGACAGGAAGACAGGATTTTCGCTGCATGAGATCCTTAGGGGCCGAGCAATGAGGTGGCCAGCGGTGCCTGCAAATGCACTTGTCAACATTACATGTGATATGGTGTTGGGGGAGGAGTTGAGGTGTATCAAAGCCAAGGTGATCTAACTACTCCTGAACCGGTTGCAGGTCCGTCAAGAGAAAGCACAACAGAACAAGAAGAAGTTTCAAGTTCAACACTGAAAAAAACATTGACTGAAGGTCCACTGAAAGGAGATAAGTGGCCGGAGCCACATCCAAAGAAAAAAGAAACAGTTGTCGAAACCACAATCAAAAAAGAAGTAGACACAACAAGGAAAGAGGATCTGAGTGAAGGAGAATTGCAAGGAGATCGAAAGTTGAAAAGAAAGAGAATAGCAAGTCAAAGATACGCAGGTCCTGAATGGGCATATGCAACTACAAGTGAATGGCAAAGAGAGTTTTTGTCTTTTTGTTTTGATAGAGACATTCAAGGTCAATATTTTGGTACTTGAAGGAAACTGAAGAACTGAACTGTTGAGATAATTTGAGAAAGGTGCTGAGAGAAAAGAGACTGTTGAAAAGTGACCGGATAAGACGTTGATAGCCTGATTTGACTTTTGAAACTGATTTTGACTAGCTGCTAAACCGATTTTTGACAAAGGATCCTGGAAGTGAGACTGAAAGCTGTAAATAACTGCTAAAACAAGATTTTTGTTTTTTATTTTGCTGCATTTTTCCAACTTTTCTCTTCTGCTTTCTGATTCTTTACAGATCGTGTATAACATTAACCAGCAGGGTAGGAAGAATAGGTGCTGTAAATACATGAGCATTGGTTTGGCAGTTGTGTGTGTGATATTGTTCGTATTATCGATTGTGGTTATGTCTGTTCTTGGGAAGAGCAAAGATAACCATACTTCTGCTTTAGAAATGACTACTGTATTAACAGCTATAGAGAAGTTTAAGTTAGATGAGAAGTATCTGCATGAAGGTACTAATGCAAATGGGGAAATTTCTTCTAATGTCTTCTATCGCTTATTGAGTGAGTATGTTGAGACGATGTATGCAAATAATTGTTTTGTGTGTACCCAAAGTCCTTCATCAGTTGAAGAAGGAGTTACTTATCACAGTCTGCCTTTAACATTTGGGATAAGCTGTAGTCTGTTACTAACAAGATTTTATAACCAAGAGTACATTCAGGGCCATATTTATACTCCGTTTGTGCCGGATTAGCGTCGTTTTTTTTTACGCAAATTCGACGCAAAACGAACTCCATATTTATACTCTGGAGTTAGACGCGTCTAGCGCCAAAGTCCATGGAGTTTGCGTCATTTTTTTTGCGTGGACACCTACTTTGCGTTAATGATATGCAAGGTAGGCGTTCCCGTCTAAAAAATTGACTCCAAGGCATGTGCGCCGTATTTACACTCCCGGGCAAAAATGATGCCCGGGAGTGGGCGGGTCAAAAAAAATGACATCCAGCCGCTTTTGCGTAGTTTTTTAGCGCCTGGTCAGGGCAGGCGTTAAGGGACCTGTGGGCTCGGAAGGAGCCCAGAGGTGCCCTCCCATGCCCCCAGGGACCCCACCTGTCACCCTTGCCCACCCCAGGAGGACGCCTAAGGATGGAGGGACCCATCCCAGGGAATATAAGGTAAGTTCAGGTAAGTAATTTTTTTTTTTTGTGGCATAGGGGGGCCTGATTTGTGCCCCCCTACATGCCACTATGCCCAATGACCATGCCCAGGGGACAGAAGTCCCCTGGGAATGGCCATTGGGCAAGGGGGCATGACTCCTGTCTTTGCTAAGACAGGAGTCATTTCAATGGGGGTTGGGAGTCCAAAAAAATGGCGCAAATCGGGTTGAGGTGAAAATTTTGCCTCAGCCTGACTTGCCCCATTTTTTGGCGCCCAAGCTCCATATTCCCCTACGCCGGCGCTGCCTGGTGTACGTCATTTTTTTGGACGCACACCAGGCAGCTCCGCCGGCGTTAGATTTTTTGACGCACAACTGCGTTGGCGCAGTTGTGCGTCGAAAAGTATAAATATGGCCCTCAGTACTTTTACTCCAACTACAACATGGTGTTTTCATTTATCCCTATAATTAGATATTTGCATAGTGTAGCTAAGGATAATGACATTGGGGGTTATTCCAACTTTGGAGGAGGTGGTAATCTGTCCCAAATGTGACGGATTTACCACCAGCCGTATTACGAGTTCCATAGGATATAATGGACTCATAATACGGCTGGTGGTATATCTGTCACTTTACCGTCACTTTTGGGACGGATTACCACTTCCTCCAAAGTTGGAATAACCCCCATAGTATCAGACAGAGGTTTCTTTGAACCTACATGAACCTTTGGTACCGCTTACGCTCATAGGAACAATCTAACATACTTGCTTACACCTTTAGAAAAGAGGTTCTTAGATCACACGTATGACAGGAGAAAAGCATTGAAGGAGAAATTAGAAAAAGGCTTACAGAAGAGGACTTATAAGAATGATTTTGCTTATAGTACACTAAAAACACAAGGGAAATTAGCTTTAGATGTGCAACACGTAGGGAAGCATAGTATATATAGTCCTAAATCTCGCACAGACACTTTTTTTGTGGGAACGAGTGAATGTAGACATGTGTTTTTGTTTCAGAGTAAGTGGACATTTATGTTGAGTGGACAGGATCCAGCGATTCCTGAGATATATTATTCTGTGGTCCTAATGCTTATTACCATCTTCCAAGAGGATGGTATTG
This sequence comes from Pleurodeles waltl, assembly GCF_031143425.1. Lineage (NCBI taxonomy): Eukaryota > Metazoa > Chordata > Amphibia > Caudata > Salamandridae > Pleurodeles > Pleurodeles waltl. Next base: position 1,537,544,370 of record NC_090440.1, on the reverse strand, counting down.
GACATCCTACTTGGGGATAGTTTTCCCAAAGATTTTTCAAATGGATGTCTTGAAAATGTTTTCAGAAGTGACTGAATTACATCATGTGACACAGAGGAAGGAGTCGTCTTCTGGTATAGTGGGAGATATATTTGGAGCAATAATTCATTCAGTGGGAGTTGTTCTGAATTCAGTAAAGGTTCGAAAGTTGTCTACTATTGTGGATAACATGCTGACAAATTTTTCAGGAGCCATACGCCTGATAGATACTGAATTAGCTGCTGAAAGAGCTATAACTCTTCAGAATCGTCTTGCTTTAGACATCCTTTTAGCGAAGGATGGCAGACTTTGTAGAATGCTTAATTCTAAGCATTATTGTTCATTCATTCCTGATAACAGTAAATAAATTAAAGGCTTACTAACTAATCTGACTAATGATAGTGCTTATTTGAAAGAGTTGAAGGAACCAGGTGTTTGGGAGAATGTTGGCAAAGGTTTTGCTTCCATGGGAAATTGGCTAAGCAACATTTGGGATGGGATGTTATTGAAAATGATACAGGGAATATTAAGTGTTGTGGCTTGCTTAATTGGGATGTACCTACAGTGCAAGTGCTGCTGTGACCTCAGTCTGGAAGCGATGATGGCTCATGTGTCTGGGGAAAGGGACCCTGCCTTCACATCGGAGGAGCTGGATAAACTAGTGGATGGGGTCCTCCCCCATTACACGCTACTCTACGGTCCTCCAGACAAACAGGTGAGTACACTGTGAGCATGCTGTATGGGCAATGCCTGTTTGGAGTGGTGTGGATGGAAGATACGGGGGGGATGAGGCCTGCATGATCGGACGGTGAGTGTATGTGCATCAGGGCAAGGGTGGGAACATGGGACAATGACTGTGCCGGTCCACACGGTTAAAGTATTTCATTTCTCCCTGTACTATTCCTGTAGGTCAGCGCCCACCAGAAGAAGGATATTTGGCATGCCATCGCCAAGGACGTCCGGACCCTGGGGATCCACCACAGACGGAGCACCCACTGCCGTAAAAGATGGGAGGACATTCGCCGCTGGAGCAAGAAGATGGCGGAGTCCCAGCTGGGGATGGCCTCCCAACGTGGGAGGGGTGCCCTTCGCACCATGACCCCACTGATGTTCCGGATCCTGGCGGTGGCGTATCCGGAGTTGGATGGGCGCTTGAGGGCATCACAGCAGCCACAAGGGGGTGAGTACCGTCACATCCCTCTGACTCTGCATGCATTGGAGGTGTCTGGGTGGGGGAGCTGGGCAGTGGGTTCCCCTAGGCTAGGGCGAGCTTTGTAGGCAAGGACCCTTTGTGAGGCAGGCTGAGTGGCACCCCAACCCCACCAGTGGGAAGAGCCATCTACACCTAGTCAGGCTCCTGTGACTTCCATGTGTGCAGCAATCGGGCATAGACCATGTACCCCATGTCCCTGTGATTAATTAGGGAACTCTAAGTGCATGGCGTAGTGCAGGGGGCTGCTGTGTCTGTAGTGTCCGCCAACGGTAGCAGTATTGTATGCACTGAACATGTCTTTCTTCTTTCTTCCCCCACCTTTTTGTGGTCTCCCTGTCCTTGTGTGCATTAGTATCGTCAGGCGGAGGAGCTGTGCCACCGGAGCAGGAGGGAGCTGCATCCCACATGGCCCTGGAGGGCGAGACAATGGAGTCTGAAGTCACCAGTGGGACGGAGGGCGAGGGGAGCTCAACGGAGGGGACAGGAGCTGAGACCAGCGACACCGACTCTTCCTCTGATGGGAGCTCCCTTGCGGTGGCGGGCCCCTAGGTGCCCACCACATCTACAGGTACAGCCGCCACCTCCCCTACCAGCACCGCCCTCCCAGCAGCCCCTCAGAGTGTGTCCGGTGGCCGCTCACCCAGGAGGGTGGGCATCTCCTTTGCCCCAGGCCCCTCAGGCCCTGCCCCAGTCAGCCCTGCTGCCCTCACTGAGGAGGCTATAGACCTCCTGAGATCCCTCACTGTTGACAGTCTACCATTCTGAATGCCATCCAGGGTGTAGAGAGGCAGTTGCAACAGAAAAATGCATACCTGGAGGGCATTCATTCTGGCCAGGCAGCCCAACAGAGAGCATTTCAGGCTCTGGCCTCTGCACTGATGGCAGCCATTGTCCCTGTGTCCAGCCTCCCCCCTCCAACTTCCTCCACCCAGACCCAATCCTCTGTACCTCAGCCTATCCCAAGCACACCATCATACCAGCATGCACACACCTCAACACACAAGGGTGGCTCTGGCAAACATAAGCACCACACATCCTGCAATCACTCCCACAAGCATCATACCCATGCACACATACCAACATCCACTGCCTCCACTGTGTCCCCCTCCTCCACGTCTCCCTCCTCCTTCCCTGTCACATCTCCACTCACACCTGAATGCACAACATCTTCAGCCACTACCTCCATCACCAGCACGCCCATCACCATACACCGCTCACGTGCACTCACCACCCCCACTACCATTCACACATCCCCTGTGTCCTCTCCCAGTGTGTTAGTGAGCCATCCTCCCAAACTACACAAACGCAGTCACACATCCACCCAACAGCCATCCACCTCACGACAGCCTCCAGCCCATGCACCTTCACCCAAAGTCAGCATACGAACACCTCCTATAACCACTACCTCTTCTTCCACTCCCAAACCCCCTCCATCTACCCGTCCCAGTGTGTCTAAAAAGCTTTTCCTATCAAATCTTGCCCTCTTTCCTACACCTCCCCACCCCCGTCTGTCCCCTAGGGCCCACCTTTCGAGGTCCCAACCCAGCACCTCAGCCACCACATCACTGAGCACTATCTGGATTCTGGAATGCGCCAAGCAACAGGGCTGCCAGTGTGCCAAGGAGTGAGACCAAGGACATTCCCCCACCTCCAAAACAGAAGAAGTTGCCCACATCCTGGAGGGAGAAGGCCAAAACACCTTTCACCATGGGCTCAGCCAAGACAATAGTTGGGAGTGGCAAGACAGCTGCGCCACCATCGAAGGTGGGGAAGGGCCTGAAAAAGAAAGGCAAGTCAACGCTGCCGCCAAACTGCACGGCGGACAAGACCACCACCGGCACCGCCACATGCACCGCCACCACTGACACCGCCGCCAGCACCCCAGATACTGAGCCCTTCACCACCACTGCACACACTGTGCCCTTCAGCAGCACCGCAGTCAGTGAGCCCGCCACCAGCACTGCTGCTACTGACACCGCCACCAGCACCGCCGCTACTGACACCGCCGCCAGCACGGCAGTCAGTGAGCCAGCCACCAGCACAGCAGTCAGTGAGCCAGCCACCTGCACCGCAGTCAGTGAGGCTGCCACCAGCACCGCCGGCCCAATGACCGCTGCAAGCACCGCTGCTACTGACCCCACCGCCAGCACCGCCACTGGGCAAGCGACATCCTGAGCCAGTGGCAAAACCACAGACATGGCTGCCATCCCCAGTGGTCATTCGTACGAGGCTGGTGGTCAGTTCCAGAGGCCTGGGCAGCTTCCATGTTGCCCCACCGTCAGTGGAGTGTCACATCCACTACCTCAGTCCTTACCAGGATGAAGCACTCTGAGCACAAAGCCCCCTCCAGAACCAGTGGAGAAAGGCATCCACTACCTCAGTCCTTGGCAAGATGAAGCACTCTGGGCACAAAGCCTCCTCCAGAACCAGTGGAGAATCACATCCAACACCTCAGTCCTTGGCAGGATGAAGCACTCTGGGCACAAAGCCCCCTCCAGAACCAGTGGAGAATCACATCCACTACCTCAGTCCTTGGCAGGATGAAGAACTCTGGGCACAAAGCCCCTTCCAGAACCAGTGGCAAAAGGCATCCACGACCTCAGTCCTTGGCAGGATGAAGCACTCTGGACACAAAGCCCCCTCCAGAATAAGTGGAGAATCACATCCACTACCTCAGTCCTTGGCAGGATAAAGCACTCTGGGCAAAAAGCCCCCTCCAGAACCAGTGGAGAAAGGCATCCACTACCTCATTTCTTGGTAGGATGAAGCACTCTGGGCACAAAGCCCCCTCCAGAACCAGTGGAGAATCACATCCACTACCTCGGTCCTTGGCAGGATGGAGCACTCTGGGCACAAAGCCCCCTCCAGAGCCAGTGGAGAATCACATCCACTACCTCAGTCCTTGGCAGGATGAAGCACTCTGGGCACAAAGCTCCCTCCAGAACCAGTGTAGAAAGGAATCCACTACCTCAGTCCTTGGCCGGATGAAGCACTCTGGGCACGAAGCCCCCTCCAGAACCAGTGGAGACTGTTATCCACTTGAGAGACTGTGGCTTTGCACTCCCCATGATAGAGCAGTGGGCAAACCACCCACTGGAGAGACTTGAGAGACTGTGGCTTTGCACTCCCCAGGATACAGCAGTGGGCAAACCACCCACTAGAGAGACTTGAGAGACTGTGGCTTTGCACTCCCCAGGATACAGCAGTGGGCAAACCACCCACTGGAGAGATTTGAGAGACTGTGGCTTTGCACTCCCCAGGATACATCAATGGGCATGGAGCCCCCTCGTGGAGCTGGCGTCGTGCACTCATCCGGCTCAGGTGCCCCTCCCTTCCCCTTGAGGTGCATGTTTTATTTCTATCTGATGCCCCTGCAGTGTTCCCTCCGTTTCCATTGGGTATCGAGTGTGGGCCTCGCCCATGCATTTTGGGCCCAGTGGTCCACGGACTATATAGGTGCAATACCTGGACTTGAATTCTTGGTGCACATATTTGTTTATAGTGTACATATTATACTTGTTGGAATCGGCAGTGTGCGCGATTCGTTTCCCGCATTTAAACCTAGGTGTTCAGATCGCTTACAGTGTGCCCGATCATTTCATGGCAATTAAAACTTTGATGTGTAGTGATTCCTAAAGTGCACACAATTATGCAGGGCCTTAGAATTTTCTGCAAAAGTGCTAAATTCAAGATGTTTACATTCTTTGCGCATAATAAGTCCTTAGTACAATTCATATTGTTTTCCAGGGAATGTTTTCAGATTACCTTTTGTCCTCATGTAAAGATGCAATATTGGTTCTGAAACATTATTCTAGAAGGTCCTTATATTCCTAGACAGTATGTGATATTTCATGAAAAGTTCATATGAAACATTGCATTAACCATTCTTGATTCTTTTCCAGGTACCCATACTTCTTGAGGTCTAGTTATAGTCCTTTCTTAAGTTATCCATGGTTCCAGTATGACAACGCTTAGAATCATAGTCTAGTGAAAATCAATGTGATAATATCTTGATATTGTGTTGTTTAACCTTTTGCTTCCTACGGGTCTCCTTCCCAGCTGTTCCTTCCTAATCCCCTTTTTCCCCGCTTGGACCCTCTCAGGCTCTGTGATATTTCTTTCAGCGTTTTGGAGCTGTCTAGTGGTGGACATGTTGGGAACGTACGCAGGCCCCGAGGATCTGGTCTCCCTGACAGCATTTTAAAGTGTGTCCACGATCAGTGGCTGCCAATGTTCACGAAGTGCACCTATTAATAGATTATTAATATGAAACATTGAGCATATGTTTAATTAATGTAGTAATATGTCATATTTACGGTTATGCATTATGTACTAGCTTTAATAATTGAGAGCCTTAACTTAGCAGAGGTCTTGACCTAGTTGCAGGGCCTCATGTCAAACTTCATTTCTGAAAGCATTTAATAAAATGTCTGCCTAAGGAATTAAACAGTGATTTTCCAATGTGCTGTCTTAATGTGCTAGTAGCTAAAAGTCTTTCGCATGAGAACCGCTGGCTAGAAGATGCTGTTCTTGCTAAATGTAACAAAATGAGTGTAATGTGTGTAAGACTGACTTTCTCAGGAAGAGAACAATGGAGACACTGACTGGAGTATAAGCTGCGACAATATTGTTACCTGACGAGCCAGATGAATGAGATCAGTACAAGATGAGCCAATCATCGACATGTGAGCTGTGTAATAGAAAAACTTATAGATTTGATATTTTAGTTTTATTGGACAGAGTGTGGACATGCAATCCCTTGACCAATAGGGACTTGGGAAGTAGTTTCAGGAAATGTAACTTAGCCGGACTGCAACGAGAAGTTGCCATTGAGCATTTGCCATTCATGCGCCAATCTCCCCATCCTTCTTGAGGGTTTTTCTCTATTCTTTCGAACTGCTTAAAAGACTTTGCATTTTCTGAACTTTGATGCTGAATCCTGATGCCTTGCTGACCGAACTGATGCCCTGATGACGAAGCCTATCTTAGTTTGCCGATCTAATTGAGGAGAGTTATGCTATTATTGATGTGTTTTGCAAAGCTTATTTGATTTTTCTTTCTGGGTACCAACCGCAATGTTTTGCTAGAGCCATAGCTAGATGTTTTCCAAATTTGTGTTGACAAAATTGTTTTGCATGAAGCCCAACATGCTGATGCCAATCTGGTGGATTTCTCACTAATAAAGCCTGCTTTAGGGAGTAACCTTAGATGTATTGCTTTGCTGAAACTAAATGTATGTGATATCGTTTTCACAGTTATACTTGCTATTAATTTGCACTGTAACCTTAGAATTTGTAGTAGCAAAAGCCTTGATTAGATTATGTTTCTTTTGCCGCTTTGGACAGCCAGTGTGGTTTCTGTATGTTTATCATTTGATTTTGAGATTAATTTACGTGACATTAGCATTGTTAATATAGGGAAATAAATATTCTAACTTTTACTAAAAGGTTTGGTTATTCATGACTGAAAGGTCATGGTGTGTGATAATTACTGACTCCTATTGATTATTGATATTATTGATTAATTATTGATTATTTATCTGCATTTACTGGATCTATGGTGGGAACATCTTAAACGCGAGTAACAAGGTTCATCGACCTATTCGCGTCCCCTTGTAAGTTTACTTATTAAGGTCTGACGCGCTAACACCATCCACTCGACATTCTGTTCAGCGGTGACACACTTATGGCTAAGGAGTACAGTGGCTCTATCATGTTGGCCAATGTAGAAAGGGCTGCAAGCAAAATCTCAACAGAAGCCAGAGAGCCCGTGTAAGAAGGAACGTTTACAGCCACAGGAGAGTTCTGGGAGAGCCTCCTGGTTGGCCTATGAAAACACTGCTGGCGCTGCCACAATTTTGCCATGCACACCAACCACTGTCCCAGCCAACAATTTCTTCCAACATTACTCTAGACAATATCGACTGACATCATTTTATACAGCCACCCCAGACCAAACTCTTCTTACCTTCTCCTAAGTCTCGGTCATCGGAGTGAATCCCTTGGTCACAAATAATTTTTAAAATAGCTTCCTTTGTACAAATTAAGGCAACAGCAAGGGGAACCATCTGCTCCCTCTGCTCAGGTCTATCTCACAGAAAATCTCTTACAGTTTAGGAAATAAACTAAAACTGATTCTTAATTTAACTGGTGTGCTTAATCTACACTCCCCATGTCTGCACCTGCTGCACCTATAATTCAATCTAAATGACATTCATATGACGTTTTCTACTCCCCAGCAATGTACTGACAAGCTTACACATGCAGAGAGTCCTTACTGCCCACTCTAGAGTTAGTTCTAGTGTGATAACTGTCATATATGGCACTTGTTATTACCCTTAATGTAAAGCAGTATGCATAAATGTAAATAAAGGAAGGGTAAAGCTGCAGAAGACCCGTGGCCTACACATGAGAGTGGACCTAGTATCCTCACTGACCACTGACTGTGATCAAATTCTGTTGGCTGCACATTCTCTCTGACACAACCATAATCAAAAAGAGGGAGTGAGAAACATTTTTAGAGGGAAGATACCTCAGTTTCCCAGGGAGTCATCAGTAATAAACCAAAAGAGAAGTAGCCTCCTACAATATCCTTCCTGTCTGTCTATTGAGCAGAATGCTCCAGTGTTTTTATATTGGTGTCTCAGTCACACATTTCTATGTGGCTTTGTTAATCACCGGGTCCAAAGAACCTAAAAATCAAAAACCCTAGTGACCCAGAAGGTCCTGATGAAAGCTGGATGCCCCCAAAGGCAATGACAGCAACCAGCTGTAACATGTTGATCAATAGATGTAGAAGCCATTGATACTCCATACATGTTCTACCTTGATTTTTATTCTGTCTTAAGGTGCCCAAGAAATAATCTCAAGTAAGAAGGGGACATCCACAGGCACCAGTAGCGTAGACAGTGTTACATGGGCCCTAGTGTATGGATGGAAATATCCCCCTGGCTGCTGTTTAAATGATATAATACAGCAGTAAACAATGTTCAGTGGGCCCCTTTGGCCTCTGTGCCTGCTCTACCAATCGAAGGATTTTAAAGTTCTCTTTTCCTGGCCTCAGTATTGTGATTCTTTGCAGCATCAAGGTGTTCCCTCCAAAAGTGGGGTTGAGTTTGCCTGGTGTTATCTAATATACTTGGCTAGGACTTGTAGATGACACATGTCACATAGAAATGTGTGGGTAGAGTTTGTTGAAAAAGAAAAGAATCATCCCTTTCAATAATTCCATAAGAAGAATAGTGTAGAAGGTGTTAATGCAAATGTCTTAATTAAAAAAAAAATGTTAATTAATGTTTATGTATTTTGAATGACGAAAAATTTAGAAAATGACTAATGTAGAAAAATAATGTGCTCGATTGAAATTGTGACCTCGGAGAATGGTCGCCAAGATTCACAAATTATATTAAAAGAACGACTAACATATGTGGAATATTGAAACGTATTAGAATAACGTAGTAGTATGTCATATTGAGAGATATGTTTTGCATCATATTGTAGAGCTTAACTTAGCCCAAGTCGTTGCCAGGCCCCGTGCAAAAGCAGACTAACCATGAACTGTTTATTGTTTAATACAATTTGTTTAGCTGAAACCTTTGCATGAACCTACAGACAGGAGACAATGGAAGGAGAATGTATCAACTACTGTGTAAAGCGCTCAGAGCGAACTTTCCCAGGACTCGAACAATAGTGACACTGACTGGAGAAGAAGATGTAACATTTTCAATACCTGACGAGCCGGATGATGAGAACATCGCAAAGTGAACCAATCACCTACATGAGAACTGTACAATATTAAAATTCATAGATTTGGAATAGAATGACTATTGGATAGAGTCAAAACTGGTGATTTATTTACCAATTAGGGGATAGTCTGGGTGACATTAATATAATAACGTGACAGAGAGAAAAGCTCTCAGAACTTATTCCGAAATTGATGCGATATTGAGGAGAAGAGACACGAGTTTCTGTTATTTCGCTTATACTCTCTAAGAGGAGAGCTTGATGTAATGCTGATCGATTGATGACCTGAGGACGAAGACTGACTTGTTGCTGATCCATATCGAGAATAGGTAGATATGACAATGTGAATGAACTAACTTTGTGCCTTTTCTTTCTAGGTGCCAACTGTGCTGTTTAAACAGTTTTTCTTTAGCTAGATGTTTCCCAAATTCATGTTTTAAATGTTTTCGCATGACGTCCCACATGCTGATGCTAATCTGGGTTAGGTGAGGGTCCTACTTTATGACATTGACAAACACAGAGACAAATGATTGACAAACTGATTTGCTGAACTCTGCTACTTATTTTGACTTATTCATTCCTGATTCGATTTTTGACTTATGCTACTGCTTTAGAATGTACTCTGCTGCAAGTTTTGATTAGGCTATGTTTGTGGTGCCTTTTAATGAATTGTTACGGATTTGTAGACTCGAATAAAGTTTGAACTAATTTCCATGGATTAGTATTGTAACTAATATGGAATAAAACTACTAAAACACATAGGTGGTCATTCCAACCCTGGCGGTCCATGACCGCCGGGTTGGAGGACCGTGGGAGCACCGCCGACAGGCCGGCGGTGCTCCAATGGGCATTCCGACCGCGGCGGTAAAGCCGCGGTCGGACCGGCAACACTGGCGGTCACCCGCCAGTGTACCGCCGCCCATTGGAATCCTCCAAGGCGGCGCAGCTAGCTGCGCCGCCGAGGGGATTCCGACCCCCCCTACCGCCATCCAGTTCCCGGCGGTCCGCCTGCCGGGAACCGGATGGCGGTAGGGGGGGTCGCGGGGCCCCTGGGGGCCCCTGCAGTGCCCATGCCACTGGCATGGGCACTGCAGGGGCCCCCGTAAGAGGGCCCCTAAATGTATTTCACTGTCTGCTGCGCAGACAGTGAAATACGCGACGGGTGCAACTGCACCCGTCGCACAGCTTTCACTCCGCCGGCTCGATTCCGAGCCGGCTTCATCGTGGAAGCCTCTTTCCCGCTGGGCTGGCGGGCGGCCTGAAGGCGGCCGCCCGCCAGCCCAGCGGAAATGTCAGAATTACCGCCGCGGTCTTTCGACCGCGGAACGGTAACCTGACGGCGGGACTTTGGCGGGCGGCCTCTGCCGCCCGCCAAGGTCAGAATGAGGGCCATAGTAAGTTGTGATTATTCTTGACTGGATGGTCATGGGGTTTTATGTTCTGATTCTCTGTTGATGATGATTAATGTTTATTGAATTGCGTATTAATCATTAGTGTGAATGCCATTAGCCTAGCTAGGATACTCCATGAGAATCAAAAGGTTCATCGACCTATACACGTCCCCTTGTAAGTTTACTTACTAAGGACCCGGCGCGCTAACAGAGTCCACCTCCCTTTTGGTTTATTGCCATTTCTTGTGAGAACCCACTCACCACGTACCCCAGCTGTGCCTGCCTATTTAGAGATTTCACCCCAAATTAAAGGCTTTCGAAGTAACAGATCACACTTCGTGAGGGTTAGCAAGAGCTATGTAAATAAGTAAACGATACAGTATAATAAAGGGTATTAATCCTCTTTTTATTTTAACAATTTTGAGGTAATGTATTCACTAGGTGAACTTGCATTATTTACAGCCATGTTGTTGAAATAGTCACCAGGTTACACATGAAATTAGAAACAAAGTGGAAAAGTCAGCTCAATTCCCAGTTTCGAACAAAGCACTCCTTAGGCCAAGACGTATACCAACCATGCATGCACAAGCGTTATTAAGCAGAATACATTAAGTCTTGCTTAAGCATAGTTAGCAATAGAAAACACAGATCATAAATACAGGGAACTCAAACTTCAATCAAAATGCAGCATAGAATTGCCTTACAAGGTGAGGATTGGGGTTCTGTATTACAGGGGAAAATAAGTCCTTTTATTGGACTTTAAACAAAGGTTTTCAAACATAACTTCGTGCGTACATGATTCTCAGAATATGCACCAATGAGGAGCAAGCAGGAAGAAACATTTTACTACGGAATACATACGAAGATTCTCTTATGATATTATTACATAAAATTCAGTCATTCCCACATTCTATTCCAGCAGTTAATTTATATATTGTCCAAGTGATAGTCTGTGAAAGTTGGAATGTCCTTGGTTAGGTACACCGTGGTGAGAAATCTCTTGCAACACTCACTGTCTTTGAATTTAAAGCTCCCAACTTTCTTTTAGGTTAAGGAGACATCATTACTATTTTTTCACATTGTGTACTAAGACTTCATTCAAGATGGAGGACATTGTAAACACAGTTCATGTAAATTTAAGCTCTGTTTCTAATACATTTTAAGCTAACAAAAATGGAGACAGCTCTCATACTATTCTCCAATACTAGCCTCTTCTGCTTTCCCAAGACACCATTAGAGTATCTAGGCTTTAAAAGGATGCAACTTAAAAAATGCAAATATATTCCACGCTGCCAGGCTCACGCCATCCGTTTATCAGCCCAGCACAGTCACTGGAATGGAAATGAAGAGACAAGTCCTTGGAGATAGTGCGTGTACACGAGTCTAAGCACTCTAGCCACGGGCTAATCCCAGCCAGGAATTAGGAAAGAGAAAGAAAAACAACACTTGGCGATTCTCGTATTAATTACAAGGAGGGGAGCGATAAATGGCCTTATGCGGGCTCGCGATGGCGGCGGAGGCAAGTACCTTTAATCACTCACTGGGATTACGGAGGGTTTTGCTGCTTGCTGGCCGGCAAGGAGATAAGAGTGACCCAGGGACTTGCAGCACTTAGCTGTTTCTCATTTCCATGATCCACTTCGTTTGCGTTACCGCCCCGCCACTGCCACGGTGTAGGTTCTCTATGGATTCAGGCAGGTTTCTTCTGGCGTGTTTGCTCTCCTGGTTGAAGGAGATTAGGCAGGGGGACCATTCACTGCGTTATTAATTTTATTTATTGAGCGGCTTGCATAAATGTTTGAAGGCTCTTCGTCAAATTAAGAGTTCGTACTTCTCAGAATTAATTGAGCTTTTACTATCTCCTCGTTTTCGAAATGCTGATATGGAATCTTGAATCACGAGAATGTGCTCAAGGGCTTCTTGATTATGCACTAGCCATCTCCAGGTTTGTTCAGTGCAAGTATTTGTCAATATGTACAGGACTGCCAAACTTGCCATTCTCGGTGCAGTTCCTAATATCTTCTATGTAAAATGCTTTGATTCAGACTGAAAGACAACAAACCCCTAAGATACTCTACCTAGTAATTTAGCTTGCAGTATTTTGCTGTGTGGGATCCCATCATCAGCAGCTGCCACTTGCAAGTAGAGCGTCAAAAGTGTGCTATATACCTCACGGATAGCAGTGTAGGAATACACACTTTTATTCAGTACATCAGAAAAGATAATATATGTGAAACACTAAGGCGAAGAGGCGGGGGTTCAGCCACTCCTAATATGTAACAATGAAAATCATCTGAGATCATCTAAACCTTAAAGATGAATCTTACAGTACTTTGCAAAACTCGCAATACCGAGATGTTGAGCAAAGCCCAGTTGAAACAGGTACAGTGTGAGAATATTGACCACATTTTTGGCTAGAAGGGTGCCATTGCAAAAAAAAACAAATTCGAAATTGCCCTACTAGTTTGACAGTTAATAGTGACAGATCTAGCATCAGGCCAAGTACCAAGATAGAACATAGCAGCAGATTTAAGAAGAGTGGCACAGCATCTGATGCAGCACCACTTTTCTTGCACCCCTTACCACCTCCTAACGCCACCATTTGTGCGCATTATTTAAGACATGGCAACTATTGCGGTAGTTAGGGAACTTGCGTGAGCATTTTTTGCACTAGTTTGACGTTTTGCAGGCTTAGCTCCTGCAAAGCACATTGAGGCCCATTACAAATATTGGTGTGTCTCCCTTTAACACCTGCTCTGTGCAGGCATTAAAAATGCAGCAAAAAATGGTGGAAAGTAATCTTTTAGATTTAATTGCTCCATGTTTTCGACCCCCCTAATGGGGGAAAGCCCCCCTTTCATACATGGTGCAGGTATAATGTGACGCAAGGGGTTACAAATTGGCGCAATGCATGCATTGACCCGCTTTGTAAATCTGGCGCAGCGATTGTGGCCTCGTTGGGCCATATTAGCATAACAAAATGGCACTAATGTGGTGCAAGGAAGTACTAGGCCCTCTTAAATCTGGGCCATAGTGTGCAATAGGAATTGGATTGCAGGTGCAATTAATGCATCTACTATCATCTCCTTGGATTGGAGTGTAAGATCTCTTTAAACTATTGTGGATGGCTGTATGTTAAAAATAAAAGTGTGGTGATGTTGACTTGGAATACAGCTGGTGTTTGTAGGCAGTTCAACCAGATGTACTAATTTTTTCAGTAAACTTTTGTCATCATTTGTTTTCGAAATATTATACCAGCTTAACCAGTAGCATCCCAATATCTATTGTAAAACCCATGGACCTCTGGTCCAAGGAACTCAAGATGAACAAGTATTTTTTTTAATTGGTAGAAACACACTTAATTTGTGTAGGTCACATGTGATTTTAATGCCCAGAGAACTACAATCAAGATGAATAGTTAATGTGTATAGATGAACTGTAGAAAACGGTATAGAGTTGCACAGAATTGATCCAGCTTTGCTTCTAGCAAGAGAACTATCATTAGAAGTAAAATAAAAGTATGGTTTATTCACAGACTATTTTCCAGGTCAATCAGCAATAGATCCTAGTGTGTCTCTCTCATCAGTGATATTAACTTGGTCAAGGCTAAGGTAGGGTTTCCTATAGCATCTTTATTACCTGTTCACGTATGACCTCCATCACACACTCAAAGAGGGATCACAGTCCTTTTCTCTGCCACAGAGACTTGCACTTTGTTGAGCAATAGACCTGTTATTAATCTAGATGATTATGATATCAAAACTAAGGTAATTGTTGTACAAACATGACTCTATTGACATGGTCATCTCTCCCTACCTTTTGCCGGGTTTCTGGTGTAATTTAGACTGAAAGTGCACTGGGTCCCTACTAACCAAGATCACATTGCCAGATATCTTTCCCCCAAAACCGCACAGTCATTTTTCCCAATTGGCAAAACCTTTATTACCCATTGTAAGTCCCTACTGAATGGTACCCCTGGTACCTAGGGCCCAGGGTACTAAGGAAGGTCCCTAAGGGCTGCCACATGAATTGTGCCACCCTAAAGGACCCCTCAACAAGCACATTACAGGCTTTGTGTCCTGGTGCAGAAAAAAGTGAAAATACGGCATGACTCACAGCCAGGGTGCATTGAATTACATGTGATAGCATATCTGCACAAGCAGATATGCCCCTGCTATGACTTTGTTGATTCTCAGACATAGTAAGTGACAAGGGAAGCCATTTTAAATGCAAGTGCTGGACACTGATCACTACCAGTTTCTCAGCTGCATGATGGGTTCTCTAAATATAGGTATGTTTGGTATCAAACATCTCAGATTAATAAACCCTCACTGATGCCAGTGAGGAATTTATTAATAATTGCACCAAGAGGGCACTTTAGAGGTGCCCCCTAAAAACCTACCAGCTACTGGTGTGTTGACTGACTGGTCCTAAGCAGTTCAGCCACCTTAGACATGTTTCTGCCCCCTCCCCCAAGGTGAGTGCTAGTGCTCTTGAAGACCAGAGACAAAAGCCTTCACCGGGTGGGGGTGTTATCACCTCACCTAGGCAGGATGGACATTCCAAGACGGGGAGCTTCAAAGACCTAGCGGCCTTTGTAATGTGACCCAGGTTTCTTGAGATGGTGGAGATGACGATCCCCCTGTCCTCACCCCACTTTTGGCAGCAGAACAGGCGGTAAAATTAGTCATATTAGGAGGTGTTCCAACTTCATGACAGTCCCACCACTAAGGTGGACGAGCTGAAGTGGACACTACCTTCCTGCAACTACCTAGCTGATCAGTGGCAATTTTTCCCAGATTGAACCTTAAGGTTGTCCTTTGCCTGAAACACTGTGAGTCTCTAAGTGCCTCATCTGGGGTTCCGAGGGGCATTAGAAGGTTACTCCTATTGTGGATTGGGAACCTAAAGAACTAAAGTCAAACGGGTGGTAAAATCTTTGACCAGGATGAATTCATGGGTCGCATATGATGAGCAGGCAGCTGCTACTCAGTCCCATTTACGGAGGTCGAGGTGTCCGACTAGTAAACAAAGCCCAAACAGAAAGAAGAAAAGACAAAGAAAGAGACACAGTAGTTGATGGTGTTGGAGCTGAGAAAACTTGAGTGGAAGGTGGGATTGTGATGCGGGAGTTCAGGGAGGTCTAGTGAATACCCACAGTAGAATCCAGCTCCTGGCATGATGCGCAAATAATAATCAAGTGGCAGAGTTGCATTCACGTTGAGAAGTTGTCAAGAGGCAAAGGACTAGATTTACAAGGCCACAGCACCACCGGACCATCAATTTTAGTGACGCACCGGTGGCGTTTGGCAGTGCACCACATTTACTGCCTCAGAAGTACGAAAACATTCATTGGTCTAGGTAGAACACACAATCATGACCTGAAGGTCAAATCAAGTGTCAAACTGAAGTGCATAACTCACTAATAGTGTGACCTTAGTAGCCTAGCAGGGGTGCCACTGGCCCCAAATCAAGCAAAAGATATCTCCCCCATCCTATAAGTTGGTGGTCAAAAGACAGCAATAACTGAGGGGAACCTGCTGCACTATTCACAGTTATGCCTCTGACTTCCACGTTTTTAAGCTGTTCTGGAGGAGGGAAGTGTCCCCCATAACCCTGGTGTCCTCAGTTCTGTTTATACAATCCACACTTGAAACCTCAGGATGAATTAATATAATATTCTGTTTCTGACTCGCTTCATTTAACATTTGGAAGTGGTAGGAAATGTCTCTTTAATTACTTTAGCTGTGTGTGTCCTTTGTGTCAAATTACTGCATAAATTAACAAACACAAAGTGACTAAGGTTGTTGATTTGCGGAATAGTTATAAGCATGGAAACATCATGACTCAGGAGTGGAGTTTTCATTCCTCACATGCTAATTCATTATTGGTTAATTTCACTGGTGGCCCTCTGGCACTGGTTGAAACAAAGGATGTTAGCTCAGAGAGAACTCTGGGGCAAGCATTTGTTTTGGTAAAGAAATTGTTGTGATAGCTCTGTGACCCACATCAATGCCTGGCTGGCTGATAATAAGTTTGTTTTCTCATCAGGGCTCTGCATTTGACACCCATTCTGGCATTATACTGATTAATTAAATTGAAACAATTGCCAACATCAAAGGTAATCAGGTGCATATACATAAGTACAGAAAAACAATTAAAAACCTTGTTTAGTGCTTGCAGTTGTAGCTAGCAATTCGCAAAAAAACGTTGAATTCATGCAAAAACAGGAACAAGGAAATAATACAACATAATCAACTCAGGGTCTCGTTCTGAGTTCTCTGGTATTAAACGGAGGTGATGCCACTCAGGGAAATACTTTCAAAGAGCAGTATGCTTTACCCCCCGAGCAGTTACCTCTTAAGGCAAGATTCTGTACTTTAGAATGGGGGATATCGGTAATACCACACATTTCCCCCTAGCCTAATTTAAGCTGTGAAACTCGGAATATTGTCTGTCCATTTTATTTCCCTCTCTCTCTATGTGTCTGCTTGGGTGCCAATGTGGTGTTTCACAGTACCGGTGTTGTGTGGGATGATGTATGTGTCCGAATGTTATCTGTGTGTGGATCGCCCACACTTACGTTGCCATCTCTCTACCAGTCCCATCTTTCTGCCATGTCCCAATTTTTCCTAAAGTTTGCACCTCAATTCTTAGTTTTTTTTATCCTTCCATCTCCTGATCATTCCTCTGTTCTGCTTTAGCCTATTTTCCTGTCTCCCTTGGAACTGGATGCCTGCGTTTGGCTGCAACTACTGTTTCGTTTTGAGGAAAATTATTCCATCTGCAAGGCCCCTTCCTCATACCCTTTCTCATTCACACTCTTTTGCATTCTCCTGTCACAATCATCATTTTGTGATGGACATAGAAGACCGTAAATTATTATACGAGCAACCAACATGACATATGCCTTTTGGTCAGTGCGTATGTGGATGACTGCTTGTCTGCAGATATGAGTGCACTGTGGACTGAAGAAGTTCTGGAATATGATTGGATGTGTGTTGACATACTGGGCTGTTTGCATATTTGCATGAATGCATCCTCTATGTCAATACGTGCTTGAATATTGTGTGTATGTGAGCATGCAGCATGCAATCCTAGTGACGTTGACAATGCGTGTTTTAAATGGGGGAAGGGTGTCAATCGGTTCTCTTTACAACTAGTGATTGAAATGGGATGGTACTGTCAGATACTGAGGGCCTGATTTATAATTTTTGATACAAAACTGCGCTAATGCAGTTTTGTGTCAAAAAGGTTAGCGCTGACTATCGCCATTTTTTAACACCACTCGGGTGTCAAATTTATACTTTGACACTGGGTGGCGCTAAAAAATGTTTAGAGTCATTTTTTCTCACGTTAACCATTACAAATTGTCGTAAGACAAAATGACTTTAACGGAGGACGAATTACTCTAATCTAATTTACAACATGGAAACACGTCGCAAAGCAGAAATGCACCATTTGTGCCTGCAATAGCTTCAAAAAGAGACACAAACGGAGCAAGCAGTGCAAAGGAGCCCGAAAATTGATCCCAGAAGCCAGGAGAGACACCATGGAGACACCGGTCAACCAGGAACCAGCCAGCAGGACACAGACAAGACCCAGCGGAGGGAGAAGAAAAAGAGGAAGTGTCGTTTTAGTGCAGAGGAGCACGAAATACTGGTGAGAGAGGTTACGGAACATCAAAATCAGCTCTTCGTCACGTCCAAATTGACAATTGGAAGGAGAGAGGCAATCTGGCAGCAGATTGTGGATAAGGTCAACAGTGTGGCAGAGGTTAGGAGAACAGTGACGGAGTGCAGGAAACACTGGCATGACTGCAAGAGAAGGACCAAGTTAAAAATGGCACGGAACCGGAAGGCAGCACTGCAAGCTGGAGGTGGAAGTCCAGCACCGCAAGAGGACTTTGATGACATGGCTGCAGCGGTTATCCCAGAAGAAATCGGCACAAGGGCTACAAGGACAGGACAGGGCAGAACACCAGTAAACACCACAAATGTAGGGTAAGTTGCATGGGGGAAATATATGCATACATGTCAATGCTAGAAGAGGGAGGCACATAGGACACACACAATGTATGTCAAAGGAGCGCAGAGGAACGCATTGCACACTAAGCAACTTGCACCATGCCAACGTAAGCTTACCCACATACCTGCGCCTTGGGAGTGCCATGCACCATTGAAACATACACAACCTGGACAAATTAAGAAAACCAGGCCTAAATACCCACATGTACAAATGCAGCAAATGGGATCAATGACATGTACAATAACTGTGCCACTGGTTGTGATCTCACTAAGGGCC
Organism: Pleurodeles waltl; assembly: GCF_031143425.1. Lineage (NCBI taxonomy): Eukaryota > Metazoa > Chordata > Amphibia > Caudata > Salamandridae > Pleurodeles > Pleurodeles waltl. The sequence continues at coordinate 1,537,525,702 of NC_090440.1, read as the reverse complement.
AGGTTTAAAAAAAAGTGGCACAGAGTGATGCTGCCCCAAAATTGGCAGCACTGAGTCACTTTAGAAATGCTGGGATGTGCTGTATTTAAGGGAATACAGTGCACCGCTGCATGTCCCCCTGTGCTGATGCTAAATTTAGCTGCCAGCGCCAACATAGACATTGTTGCACCATCGTGCAAGGATGTCTGTGTTGAGGGGTGTGATTGTTTATGTGCAGGAATGGACACCTTCCCGCACATAAACAATAATTTCTGGCATTTTGCTGTTTCTATGTGTGTGGCAGAATGCAGGGCACATAGAAGAAGCAAAATAAGAGGAGGAATAAAAGTATTTCTCCGTGTTGCGCCCTGCTAACACCACCCCTAGGGGTGGCGTCAGATTTTGGTGCTGCCTCAGGTTTGAGGGTGTGTGGGGTGATGTGTTGGGGTGTGTGCTGTAAGGTGCATGGATGGTGTATGGGTGATGGTGTTCTGTGGCTCTGGTTCTGTGGGTGCTCTTGGTGTCTCTCACTCTCAGATGGCAATTCTTTCTAGTCGTAAAGGGTTGTGGGTAATGTGGATGTGTGTTTTATATTGGTGTGGGTGTGGTGTGTGTATGTGTGTTAGGTGTGTGTAGTTTGAATTGTCCAATGTAGTGTTGTTTTGTATGTGCGTGTATTTTGAGCGCGGCTGTATGTACCGCCAATGGTTTACCGCTGTTGAATGTCCACCAGGGTAATTCTTGGGTCATAATGCTGTGGGCATAGTTCTGTTGGCATAACGGTGTGAGTTTTGCTACCGCCAGTTTATCACTGAACTTTGGGCTGGCGGTCTTGTGTGTGTGGCTGTATAGTGACGGAGTGCTATGTGTGTGTCATAATATGGGTAGCAGTATGTTGGAGGCAGTCAGCATGGCGGTAAGCAGGACATACCGCCAAGTCATAATGAGGGCCATAGACTGACTATTCACCATCTTATTGCAGAGGGTGATGGCTCTCCCACGGAACTGCCTGTCCTAGAGTACCCTGATGACCTGGATGACCAGCTAGCAACTATCAGCCAAGAGACCCCCCAAAAAGTTGTTGTTAACATGCAGACACCACCTCCATTCGCAATGAGGAGAATCAAATTAGCAGACATCGCACAGGCCCCACTTAGCACCCCAAGACTACGACCTGCCAGCACAGACACAGCAGAGGACTCTGAGGACACAGGCACCAGCTTTGAGAGGACAGTGGTGGGAGTCCAGCGGGAGCTGGCCAAGGAGGTGCGAGTGGGGATGCAAACAATGGAAGCCAGCCTTGAGGGGATGCGGACGTGCATGGTTAAGGCAACAAAACAGATTGCAGCCACCTGATGCACACAGTCCCCAATGCGTGGAGTCCAGGAGTGTCTGAGGGACATAGCCGAAGCCATGAACAGCCGCCCTCCCAAATTGGAAGCAGTGTGCCTGAGGACAGAATGGACTCCAAGCGGACATGACTGCCTACCAGAGGAATGTTGCAGCTATACTTAAAAACAGCAGCTGCTCCTTGATGCAGTGATGCCATATGTAGTGCCACAGATGGCAGCTACTCGAATTGGGAGTCTACATCTGCTACCACTGAGATGTGCGTGCCCCCTCTAACTCCCCACTACCACCATCAAGGGTAGAGGAGGCACCACACACATCTGAGGATGAAGAAGTGGAACAGATCATTTTCACCCGTAGGAGTACCCGGTAGCACCAGCCCATGCAACATGGGCAGTGTTTTCCTTAGTCCTGTGCTTAACATTATGCCAGTGTTGACACTCTGACAGATATGCACTCCACCTCAACACACTGTTGACCTCTCTTCAATGGACTGCTATTGTCCTTAACTTTCCATTTGGCAATTTAATGTACCCCTACACTGTTAGACACTTTACCCAAACATGTCCCGTGACATGTCCCTCAGCCCTGGACTTGTGTTGTGTCCCAGTTGGATGGATTCCACAAATGGTGTCACAGACCTGGACATTGTACATAATTTGCACTGTTACACTTGTAAATAAACACCACCTACACAACCAGCATGTTTATGTGTCTTGTAGCACATTTACTATGCCTAGTGTTTGTGATTTGTGTAACATGTCTCAAGTCACAGAGTGTCAGTACAAGAGTGCATGTATATGTGGGCACATATCTATGCACATGGTACCTACATGTTGTACATTGATGTTGGCCTCATCCCCTACAATCAAATCACTGAATATGTGATGTATTCTGAAAACATGTATGCCACACCCACTACATTCTGCAAGAATGATTGTGAAACAGTCATCAGGCAATTTTGTCAGCTGGAAGTACCACTAGGACACATTGGTGTGAAACAAAGGGACTCAAACATACAATGTTAGCTGGATTTCCACAACTGTCCTGTCCTATACATGGTCAACATAGTCAGCTTGAGTGGTGGGAACACTGGATGGCAGGTGCACAGGTAAGTAGATGTGTTGTAGCTGCCAGTGTGACAGCTCAGTCATATGGAGGTGTTGTAAATGTCAAGAGAGGGATTTGGATGCAGGACTGAGTCCCCAGGACAATACACAATTTGCACTGTACACCCATGGGAAGACCCTGAGACCCAAGCATATGACACATGAAGTAAGGGAGTACCCAATAACATTTATTATGAACAATAAATACATTAAACAATAATAATTAAAACCTATCATAATCTAACCTATCCTAACTATATATAACCCACAACTGAGCCTAAATACTCTATGCTACACTAACCTTGCACATTTAAAAACACACTCTAAACATTCGTCCCCCATCCCCCTTATATCACAGGACACATGCACGACAACATACACTAAACTACACATTTACTAACTATGACTAAACAAATATATATTTTTTTGTATTTTCTATTTTACATGTTTTTATTTTTTGCAGATAAAAGCCCCAACATCACCCCACCCACCCACGTACATATTAAAATATGAAAAGTAGTAAGCCCACCCCCCAAACCTACTTATCCAAACTAACCCGCTAACCTATTCTAACCCTCAACTAAACCCCTAATATCCACAAAAAATAGTAGAAAAAGAGGAAAGAGGTGAGTCAATTTAGGAGGAGTGACATAATGTCATTCATGGGTTAGCCCTTTTGAGTCTTTTTTTAATATTCTTGAGGGCCTTGCTATTCTTGGCCACCTCTTGCTCAATGGAGTCCAACTTTTGTAGAACCAGTTGTACATCCCTCTGTAGATCTTGTATGGCACTCATGTTGATGGCAACTGATGTGGGTGGCCATGTCATGGTACTTGTGGGTACAGCAGCTGGACCAATGGTGACGTTGGCAGCTGTGGGCCCCTGCACAGCAGTTGTGGTGGGCCCGCCCTGTGTGGGCAGTGTGGGTCCCTCTTGGCTGAATGCCCGCCACTCACCAGTGGATGGCTCCGAGCAATAGCGGCATGCCATCCTCCTGAACCCAGATTCCACTGCCAAAATTTGCCTGTAGCGCACTGCCCTCTTCTCTCACAGAGTTCGTTATCATTCATGTTGGCAGCTGTAAAAATGAGACAGGCAACCATCAGTGTCAGCATTGTGTTGAGTATGTACTGTAAATCAGCTATCGAATAGTACATGTGATAGAAATGGGGTCTTTGGTTGACAGTCTGGTTACCCCCTGTTCAAGCAAGGACCCTCACTCTAGTCAGAGTAAAAGAGAATCAACCTCAGCTAACCCCTGCTTACCCCCTTGGTAGCTTGGCAGAGCAGTAGGCTTAACCTCAGACTGCTAGGTGTAACAAATTTGTACCAACACACACAGTAACTCAATGAAAACACTAAAAAATTACAAAACACAGGTTTAGACAAATATGAAATATTTATCTAAACAAAACAAGACCAAAACAACAAAATTCCGACATACACAAGTCAAGTTATGAATTTTTAAAGATTAAATTCAAAAACAGCGCTTAGAAACAAAAATGCTTTGATGAGGTGTTAACACGGCGTCGTGACGGAGTCGTTCCCAACAAGCCGACACCAGGGGCGCTGGACACAGAGTCATGTAGACCCCCAAGTACAGTACCTTTGGTGAAGAGTGAAAACAAATCGATGCGCGAAGTCGGGGATTGTGGCGTCGGTGCGAAACGTTGAATCCACACACTTCGAGCGGCATTGGTCACGACGTGGTGCGGCGACTTCCAAGGAGTCGAGGACTTCAGCGGGGCTACAGTGGCGTCGTGCCTGCGAAGAGTGTCGCGTTTCAGCGAAGGTCACGGCGTCGGTTGCAGGTGGCGTCACCGGATTCAGCAGCAACGTCCGTCCAAAGTCGTCCGAAGTCGATTTCCTTGGATTTCCACCAGCTTTCCTTCCAAGGGCCCAGGGACTGGATAGGGCACCACTTGTCAGAGCAGGAGTCTCTCCAGACACTCCAGGTGCTGGCAGAGAGAAGTCTTTGCTGTCCCTGAGACTTCAAACAACAGGAGGCAAGCTCTGAATCAAGCCCTTGGAGATTTCTTCACAAGATGGAAGGCACACAAAGTCCAGTCTTTGCCCTCTTACTCTGGCAGAAGCAGCAACTGCAAGATAGCTCCACAAAGCACGGTCAGAGGCAGGGCAGCACTTCTCCTCAGCTCTTCAGCTCTTCTCCAGGCAGAGGTTCCTCTTGTTTCCAGAAGTGTTCTAAAGTCTGTGGTTTTGGGTGCCCTTCTTATACCCAGTTTCTCCTTTGAAGTAGGCCTACTTCAAAGTAAAGTCTCTTTGGAATGTGAAATCCTGACTTGCCCAGGCCAGGCCCCAGATACTCACCAGGGGGTTAGAGACTGCATTGTGTGAGGGCAGGCACAGCCCTTTCAGGTGCGAGTGACCACTCCTGCCCTCCCTCCTAGCACAGATGGCTCATCAGGATATGCAGGCTACACCCCAGCTCCCTTTGTGTCACTGTCTAGTGTGAGGTGCAACCAGCCCAACTGTCAAACTGACCCATACAGGGAATCCATAAACAGGCAGAGTCACAGAAATGGTATAAGCAAGAAAATGTTCACTTTCTAAAAGTGGCATTTTCCAACGCACAATCTCAAAATCAACTTTACTAAAATATATATTTTTAAATTGTGAGCTCAGAGACCCCAGACTCCACATGTCCATCCACTCCCAAAGGGAATCTACACTTTAATCAGATTTAAAGGTAGCCCCCATGTTAACCTATGAGAGGGACTGGCCTTGCAACAGTGAAAAATGAATTTAACAATATTTCCCTGTCAGGACATATAAAACACATTACTATGGTGGTCATTACAACCCTGGCGGACGGTGTTAAAGCGGCGGTAAGACCGCCAACAGGCCGGCAGTAAAAAAATTGGAATTACGACCGTGGTGGAAACTGCCAACAAAGACAGCCACTTTAACACTCCGACCGCCACGGCGGTACAGACAAACAGCTTGGCAGTCACCGCCAACAGACAGGCGGAAGACAAAGTACCGCCCACAGTATCACAACCTACCAATCCGCCACCTTTTCCGGGGCGGATTCACCGCGGACAAAAACACGGCGGAAACAGGACTTCGAAGGGAAAACGCTCACCTCTACACACCCCACGAGGAATCCGGACGGCATGGAACCCGAGTTACACATCCTGCCAGCCCTCATCATCTTGCTCCTCTACCAGGAGCACGAACGCCGGAGGCGAAGACAACGGTGAGTACTGCACCTACGACACGAGGGAGGGGGGAGGGAAAAATTAGGGACACACACATGCAACACCCCGACCCCCACCACCACCCTCACCCACTACAGCACACACACTAATACATATTTATACATTATAGTTACACCTCCCAACCCCCCCGGAAGAATGCAAAGACAAAAGGAAATGAGTGTAACCATTGTAATATATTAAATATCAAGTACGCAAAAATATATATATTCACCATAAACAAAATATACACCAAGCTTAGTAGTCCAGGTAGTGCTCCAATGAAGTCCGTAGAACCCTGGGCCCACACGGTATGGGCGAGGCCCACACAAGATCCCCGACCATGACAGAGAGAACACTGCAGGGGCATCAGAGAGCAAGAAAGCAGGCACCTCAAGGGGAGGGAAAGGGGGAGCACCTCAGCCGGATGAGTGCACGACGCCAAATCCACGAGGGGGCCACATGCCCACTGTTCAATCCTGGGGAGTGCAAAGCCACAGTCTCTCAAGTCTATACAGTGGGTGGGTTGCCCACTGTTCAATCCTGGGGAGTGCAAAGCCACAGTCTCTCAAGTCTATACTGGTGGGTGGTTTGCCCACTGTTCAATCCTGGGGAGTGCAAAGCCACAGTCTCTCAAGTGGATGACAGTCTCCACTGGTTCTGGAGGGGGCATGGTGCCTAGAGTGCTTCATCCTGCTAAGGACAGAGGTAGTGGATGACAGTCTCCACTGGTTCTGGAGGGGGCATGGTGCCTAGAGTGCTTCATCCTGCTAAGGACAGAGGTAGTGGATGCCTTTCGCCACTGGTTCTGGAGGGGGCATGGTGCCCAGAGTGCTTCATCCTACTAAGGACAGAGGTAGTGCATGTATCTCTCCACTGGTTCTGGAGGGGGCATGTTGCCCAGAGTGCTTCATCCTGCTAAGGACAGAGGTAGTGGATGACAGTCACAACTGGTTCTGGAGGGGGCATGGTGCCTAGAGTGCTTCATCCTGCTAAGGACAGAGGTAGTGGATGGCAATATCCACTGGTTCTGAAGGGGGCTCTGTGCCCAGAGTGATTCATCCTGCTCGTGACGTACTCAGTAGCATCAGTGCCCTTGGCGCTCGTGGGCCAGCGGTGCTTGTAGCGGCGGTGCCCTGTTTAGCAGTGCTTGAGGCGGCGGTGCCCTGTTCAGTGGTGCTTGAGGTGGCGGTGCCCTGTTCAGCGGTGCTCGTAGCAGCGGTGCCCTGTTCAGCGGTGCTTGATGTGGCGGTGCCCTGTTCAGCGGTGCATGAGGCGGCGGTGCCCTGTTAAGCGGTGCTTGTAGCGGCGGTGCCCTGTTCAGCGGTGCTTGAGGCGGCGGTGCCCTGTTCAGCGGTGCTTGTAGCGGCAGTGCCCTGTTCAGCGGTGCTTGAGGCGGCGGTGCCCTGTTCAGTGGTGCTTGAGGCAGCGGTGCCCTGTTCAGCGGTGCTTGTAGCGGCGGTGCCCTCTTCAGCGGTGCTTGTAGCGGCGGTGCCCTGTTCAGCGGTGCTTGAGGCAGCGGGCTCCTTTGCAGTGACTCAGCTGCTGGCGGTCCTCTCTGTCGCAGCGGGGCTTGTGCTGGTGGTCCTCTCCATCCCAGCGGGGCTTGTGCTGGCGGTCCTCTCTGTCCCAGCGGGGCTTGTGCTGGCAGTGGCCTCCTGGGCAGCAGGGCAGGTGCTGGAGGTCCTCTCTGTCCCAGCGGGGCTTGTGCTGGCGGTCCTCTCTGTCCCAGCGGGACTTGTGCTGGCGGTCCTCTCTGTGCTGGCCGTCCTCTCTGTCCCAGCGGGGCTTGTGCTGGCAGTCCTCTCTAGCCCAGCGGGACTTGTGCTGGCAGTCCTCTCTAGCTCAGCGGGGCTTGTGCTGGGGGTCCTCTCTAGCCCAGCGGGGCTTTTGCTGGTGGTCCTCTCTGTCCCAGCGGGGATTGTGCTGGCGGTGGCCTCCTGGGCAGTAGGGCAGGTGCTGGCCTCTTGGGCAGCGGGGATGATGGCGGTGGCCTCCTGGGCAGCGGGGATGATGGCGGTGGCCTCCAGGGCAGCGGGGATGATGGTGGTCTCCTCCGCCGTGCTGCTCCAGGTTTCTTGTGGCCCTTCCCCACCTTGGAAGGTGTTGCAGCTGACTCCACACTCCCACCGGACCCCTGGGAGCGGCTTTGGTGGCTGGAGTCTTCCCCCTCTCCCGCCGGGCACTGGCCAACTTTTGATGCTTGACAGGTGGGGGACTTTCCGTGCTGTGGCTCCGTGCCACACTGGCTGCCCTGGTGGACGGTGCACTCCAGATTCTGATGACTACAGGCACCACTGGTCCCGGAGATGTTGTGGCTGAGGTGCTAGGTTCGGACCTGGAGAGTCGGGCCCCAGGAGACCGACGGGGTGGGGGAGGTGTGGGAAAGAGGTCAAGGTTGGACAGGAAAAGTTTTTGGGAGACACTGGGACAGGTAGCTGGAGGGGGTTTGGGAGTGGAGGAAGAGGTTGTGGTTGTAGGAGGTGTTCGTTTGGTGACTTTGGGTGAAGGAGCATGCGCTGGAGGCTGTCGTGAGGTGGATGGCTGTTGGGTGTGTGTGTGCCTGCGTTTGTGTTTCTCGGGTGGTGGCGTCACAGACATACTGGGAGGGGACACAGGGGATGTGTGAATGGTAGTGGGGGTGGTGACTGCACGTGAGCGGGGTGTGGTGGCGGGTGTGCTGGTGATGGCAGTAGTGGCTGTAGATGTAGTGCATGCAGGTGTGAGTGTAGACGAGACTGGGAGGGAGGAGGGAGACGAGGAGGAGGGACACAAAATGGAGGCAATGGATGTTGGTGTGTCTGCATGTGTGTGATGCTTGCATGAGTGCCGGTGGGATGTGTGGTGCTTATGTTTGCCTGAGCTTCCCTTGTGTGTTGACGTGTGTGCATGCTGATCTGAAGGTGTGCTTGGGATAGGCTGGGGTACAGGGGATTGGGTCTGGATGGAGGAAGTTGGAGGAGGGAGGCTAGAGGCAGGGACAATGGCGTCCAGAGTCTGAAAAGCTTGCTGAAGGGCCGCCTGACCAGAATGAATGCCCTCCAGGAAGGCATTGTTTTGTTGCAACTGCCTTTCGACACCCTGGATGGAATTCAAAATGGTAGACTACCCAACAGTGAGGGACCTGAGGAGGTCAATGGCCACCTCACTGAGGGCAGCAGGGGTGACTGGGGCAGGGGATGAGATGCCTGAGGCGAAGGTGATGCACACCCACCTGGGTGAGCGGGCCCGGGGCAAAGGCTGAGGGGCTGCTGGGAGGGCAGTGCTGGTAGGGGGGTGGCGTCTGTACCTGTAGATGCGGGGGCACAGATGTTGCTGCCACCACAAGGGAGCTCCCATCAGGGGACGAGTCTGTGTCGCTGGTGTCAGCTCCTGTCCCCGCCGTGGAGCTCCCCTCGCCCTCCGTCCAACTGTTGAACTCCGAGTCCGTTGTCTCGCCCTCCAGGGCATGTGGGATGCAGCTCCCTCGTGCTCCGGTGCCACTGCTCCTCCGCCTGATGATGCTAATGCACACAAGAACAGGGAGACCACAAAAAGGGGGGGGGGACGACAGAAGAAAGACATGTTCAGTGCATGCATTACCGCTACCGTTGGCAGACACGACAGACACAGAAGCCCCCTGCACTACGCCGCGCTCTTGGGCTCCACTGTTCAATACCTGCTGGTAAATGGCCTACTAGGCTATGGACGACATCTGCACATGGATGACACAGGGGCATGACTAGGTGTACTTGCCACTCTACAGCGGTGGGGTGGGGTGCCACATGGCCTGCCTTACAGAGGGACCTTGCCTATTAAACTCGCCCTGGCCTAGGGAAACCCACGGCACACCTCCACTGCACGCAAAATCAGCAGGATGAGAGTGTACTCACCCATTGTGGCTGCTGTGATGCCCTCAAGCGCCCATCCAACTCCGGGTACGCCACCACCAGGATCCTGAACATCAGGGGGGTCATGGTGCGACGGGCACCCCTCCCACGTTGGAAGGCCATCCCCAGCTGAGCCTCTGCCGTTTTCTTGCTCCAGCGGCGAATGTCCTCCCATCATTTTCGGCAGTGGGTGCTCCGTCTGTGGTAGACCCACAGGGTCCGGACATCCTTGGCGATGGCACACCAAATATATTTTTTCTGGTGGGCGCTGACCTACATGAATTGTACAGGGGGAAGAGAAACTTATTACCAACTGCACCGTCACAGTCATTGGCCCCCATCCCTACCCTTGCCATGTGGCACATGCACTCACCTTCGTTTCATGCACGCCGCAATCCCCCCCTTCTTACATCCACCCCACTCCACACAGGCATAGCCCATACAGCATGCTCCCATTGTACTTACCTGTTTGTCTGCAGGACCATAGAGTAGCGTGTACTGGGGGAGGACGCCGTCCACGAGTTTCTCCAACTCCTCCGATTTGAAGGCAGGGGCCCTTTCCCCAGACACTCGAGCCATTTTCTCTTCCAGACCGAGGTCACAGCAGCACTTGCAGTGTAGGTCCTCTCCTGTCGAAGATCAGGTATCGAGTGATTGAACAGATTGAAAATGGTGGTCACGTCCACGGTGGTGTGTACCGTCACCGCCGGCGTACATCGTCATTGGCTCCTGGGACCCATAGGGTCCAATGTTAACCAATGCAGCATTGCGCCGCCGTCTTCGACCGCCTACCGCAACGGTGTACAACGCCAGCGCAGTTACCTCACATCCCATTGTCCCACTTTAGAGGTCAAGCAGCCGCCATTTCAGGGGCCCACATGGCTTCATTTTTAACTGCGTCACACATACCTAGGCCAAGACTCAACACACATACAGGCCACTTTTCGGATTAGGATTCGTGTTCTGTGTAAGCTGTGGGTACGTACCTCTGAGTTGTTTGACTCTGTGCTCGCTGTTGTCCTAGGCACCGTCCGCTGGGACATGTGAGGAGATGGCGGCATCCTCTGGTGTACAGACCGCTCGTGGACCTGTCGAAAATGGAAGAAAGACATGTGATCATCACATACAGGTTTGACTGTGCCACAATCCAGGAACTGTGTACCTAGCTGGAGCCAGACCTGATGTCAGCTATCCGCCATCCCACAGGAATCCCCCCTCAAGTGCAGGTGCTATCAGTGCTCCATTTCCTTGCAAGTGGGTCATTTCAAACAACAGTGGGCATAGCATCAGGGATGTCCCAGCCTATGTTTTCAAATGTGTTGTCCAGAATGCTGTCTGCCCTGCTGAAACACATGCGGAGCTACATCGTTTTCCCTCAGGTGGACGATTTGCCTACAGTGAAAGGTGATTTCTATGCCCTGGGACATATCCCCAACATCGTAGGTGCCATTGATGGGACTCATGTGGCTTTGGTCCCCCCCCCACAGGAGTGAACAGGTGTACAGAAACCGGAAGAGTTATCATTCCATGAATATGCAGATGGTGTGTTTGGCCGACCAGTACATCTCCCATGTGAATGCCAAGTTCCCTGGCTCAGTGCATGACGACTACATCCTGTGGAATAGCAGCATCCCTTATGTGATGGGTCAACTCCAGAGGCAACATCTGTGGCTATTAGGTGAGCCCCTGGAAGCAAGACAGTGGGAATGGTTGTCTGGGTCTGGGGTTATCCCTACAGGTTATTGTGTGTCTAACAGTTGTCCCTCGCCATTTGCAGGTGACTCTGGTTACCCCAACCTGTCATGGCTACTGACCCCAGTGAGGAATCCCAGGACAAGGGCAGAGGAATGCTAAAATGAGGCCCATTGGCGAACACGGTGGATAATCGAGCGGACCTTCGGCCTCCTGAAGGCCAGGTTCTGGTGCCTCCATATGACAGGTGGATCCCTATTCTACTCACCAAAGAAGGTGTGCCAGATCATGGTGGCCTGCTGTATGCTTCACAACTTAGCTTTGCGAAGACAGGTGACTTTTCTGCAGGGGGATGGTCCAGATGGCGGTGTTGTTGCAGCTGTGGAGCCTGTGGACAGTGAAGACGAGGAAGCAGAAAAAGAGGACATGAACAACAGGGACTCGGTGATCCTGCAATATTTCCAGTGAGACACAGGCGAGAATACAAACCTGCCTACTACATGTACTTTAACACTACTACCTCTCCACTGTCTGTCGTTTTCACCCAGTGTATGGTCACTGAGTTGTCACTTTCCCTTACGATTTCACAGATGTGGGTCCCACTGTGTGACATCTGCTTTGATTCCTCATGGACTAGAGCTGTGTGACATAGTTATGTTGACATTACAATTGAAAGAGCTTTTTGCCACAGAAATTGCTAATACAAAATTCCAAAATCACAGACTGACTCCAGATTGTTTTGTGCTTCAAAGGTGTTTATTTAAGTGCAGAATATTGGAGGGGGTTGCAAAATGGTGAGGGGTGATGGTGGAGGAATGTCCATGGCAGAGTCCAGTCTATTAGTCTCACAGGTGCATTGCCCAAATGGGCATAGGAAGAGGATCTGGGGCAGTTTAAGGATGGACAGGGTGACAAAGTGGGACAGAAGGATGACATTCAGGGTGGTCTCATTTCTTGTCGGAGTCTTGGCATCGTTCTCTGTCTTTGTCCTGGATCTCAGGGACCGTTTGCAGGGTGGTTCTCCCTCTGCAGGGGGTGGGGTGCTGGTGTGGTGGTCCTGTGGCGGTGCCTCCTGTCCACTAGCGCCGGCGGAGGTGGTGGGCAGTTCATCGTCCATGCTAGTGTCAGGGGCCCCTTGTTGTGCCACAGTGTCCCTCCTGGTGTTGAGTACTTCCTTCAGCACCCCTACGATGGTGCCCAGGGTGGAATTGATGGATCTGAGTTCCTCCCTGAAGCCCAAATACTGTTCCTCCTGCAGGCGCTGGGTCTCCTGAAACTTGGCCAGTACCGTTGCCATCGTCTCCTAGGAGTGGTGGTATTCTCCCATGATGGAGGAGAGGGCCTTGTGGAGAGTGGGTTCCCTTGGCCTGTACTCCCCCTGTCGCACAGCAGCCCTCCCAGTTCCCCTGTGTTCCTGGGCCTCCATCCCCTGGACTGTGTGCCCACTGCCCCCAGGTCCCTGTTGTTGTTGGGGTGGTGGGTTAGCCTGTGTTCCCTGTAGTGGTGGACACACTGCTGATTGACGTGTCCTGGGGACAGAGGTATGGGCCTGCTGGGTGGGTGCTGTGCTGGTGTTTCCAGAGGGGGGAAGCTCTGTAGTGGCCTGTGACTGTGTGATGGGAACCGGCTGTCCCGAGATCCCCAATGGGCCGGGCTGGTCATCTAGATCCAGTTGGACAGAGCTGGCCACTGTGGGCCTCTTCTGTTGGTGGTGTGGACATGTGTGGACTCTCCTCTCCGGTGACGTTGGGTAGGGGTCCTGCAGGGGTATAAAAGGATGTTTATTACATCTGTGTGTGCCATGGTGTGCAATGGGTGGGTGACCGTGTACCCCAGTGCTTGCATTCCTGTGTGGGACCTTGTGTGATGATGGTTTAGGGGTGTGTATGGCTATGTGCAGTGGGCATGCTTTGGTAATGGGTGTCCATGCTTTAGTGTTGCATGCAGGGCTTGGTGTTGGGATGTGTGGTTTGTGATGTTGGGACATTTGTGAGGAGTTGGAGTGATGGGGTGAGGGTGGGGGTATGTGATGGCATGCAGGTAGGGTGGGGGATGTAATAGTTAAGATTTGACTTACTAGAGTCCATTCCGCCATCTACTCCTGTGAGGCCCTCTGGATGCAGAATCGCCAAGACCTGCTCGTCCCATGTTGTTAGTTGTGGGGAAGTAGATGGGGGTCCGCCGCCAGTCCGCTGAACCGCAAGGTGGTGTCTTGAGACCACGGAACGCACCTTCCCCCGTAGGTCATTCCACCTCTTCCTGATGTCATCCCGATTTCTTGGGTGCTGTCCCACTGCGTTGACCCTGTCCACTATTCTTCGCCATAGCTCCATCTTCCTTGCAATGGAGGTGTGCTGCACCTGTGATCTGAATAGCTGAGGCTCTACCCGGACGATTTCCTCCACCATGACCCTGAGCTCCTCCTCCGAGAACATAGGGTGTCTTTGCCGTGCCATGGGGTGGTGTGGGTGATGTTTGGGGTGGTGTGTGTGGTGATAAGTATGCTGATATGTAGTGGGGTGTTGTGTGAGGTGCGTGGAAGTTATGTGGGTGATAGTCTGGTGTGCCTGTGGATGCTAGAATTGTTGATGGTGGTGTCTCTCTCTGCTTCTTTCTCAATTGTTGTCGTAGGGGTCTGTGGGTGATGTGGGTGTGTGTTTAATATTGTATTGGGTGTGTGGGAGTGGTGTGTGTATGTGTATCAGGTGTGTGTATTTTGAATTGTCCAATGTGGCTGTGTTTTGTATGTATGTGTGCATTTTGAGCGTGGCGGTGTGTACCGCCAATGGAATACCACGTTTGAAAGACAGCCACGTGGATTCGTGTGTCGTGATAGTGTGGGCGTATTTCCGTTGGCGTGACAGTGGAGGTTTTGTTTTTGCCAGTTTATCACTGACCTTTGGTGTGGCGGACTTTTGTGAGTGTCTGAATTTTGCAGCATTCCGTGCTGTGAGTCATAATAGCTGTGGCGGATTTCCGCGGCGGTGTGTTGGCGGTCTTCTGCACGGCGGTAAGCGGCTTTTACCGCCAATGTTGTAATGAGGGCCTATATGTCCTACCTTAACCATACACTGCACCCTGCCCTTGGGGCTACCTAGGGCCTACCTTAGGGGTGTCTGACATGTAAGAAAAAGGAAGGTTTAGGCCTGGCTAGTGGGTACACTTGCCAAGTCGAATTTACAGGTAAAACTGCACACACAGACATTGTAATGGCAGGTCTGAGTCATGATTACAGAGCTACTTATGTCGGTACCACAACCAGTGCTGCAGGCCCACTAGTAGCATTTGATTTACAGGCCCTGGCACCTCTAGTGCACTTTACTAGGGACTTACTAGTAAATCAAATATGCCAATCATGGATAAACCAATCACATACACATTTTGTAAAGGAGCACTTGCACGTTAGCACTGGTTAGCAGTGGTAAAGTTCCCAGAGTAAGAAAAACAGCAAAATTAGAGTCCAGCACACATCAACAACCTAGGGAACAGAGGCAAAAAGTTAAGGGAGACCACGCCAAGGATGAAAAGTCTAACACGTGTCCCCCCCAGTTGAAAGTAGGGAGCAACTATCCAACCTCATGGGAGCTCTCATCACTAAGGCGGAAGAACCTGGACAGACCATCAGCATTGGCGTGTTCTGTACCAGGACGGTGTTCCACCGTAAAGTCCATCCCCTGTAGGGAAATGGACCACCTTAACAGTTTTGGATTCTCACCCCTCATCTGCATTAACCATCTGAGGGGCCTGTGGTCGGTCTGAACTCGGAAGTGAGTCCCAAACAAGTAGGGTCTTAGCTTCTTCAGTGCCCAGACCACAGCAAACGCTTCACGTTCTATGGCACTCCACCTATGTTCCCTGGGTAGTAACTTCCTGCTAATGAAGGCTACGGGTTGATCTGGGCCCTCTTCATTAAGCTGTGAGAGTACTGCTCCAATGCCATGCTCTGAGGCGTCTGTTTGCACAACAAACTCCTTGGAGTAGTCAGGTGCCTTCAGCACAGGTTCTGTGCACATTGCAGCCTTCAGGACATCAAAAGCGTTCTGGCAAGCCTCTGTCCAGATCACTTTCCTGGGTTGCTTCTTAGAAGTCAATTCAGTTAAGGGGGTAACAATGGTACCATATCCCTTAACAAACCTCCTGTAATATCCTGTGAGACCTAAAAGGGCTCTCACTTCAGTCTGGGTCTTGGGAGGCTCCCAAGCCAGAATCATGTCAATCTTAGGCTGTAGGGGTGCCACCTGCCCACTCCCCACCTGGGGTCCTAAGTACACCACAGAACCCTGCCCTATTTGGCACGTGCTCGCCTTAATAGTGAGGCCTGCCTTCTGCAGGGCCTCTAACACTCTCCAGAGGTGTTGCAGGTGTTCCTTCCATGTGGAACTAAACACAGCAATGTCATCCAGGTAGGCGGCACTGAACTCATCCAGCCCAGCCAACACCTGGTTGACCAACCTCTGAAAGGTGGCAGGGGCATTCTTCATCCCAAATGGCATCACTTTGAATTGAAAGTGTACATCTGGTGTAGAGAATGCTGACCTCTCCTTGGCCCCCTCAGTTAAGGAAATCTGCCAGTACCCTCAATGAGCTCATCAGCTCGGGGGATGGGGTGTGCGTCAGTCTTGCTGACCGCATTGAGTCCCCGGTAGTCCACACAGAACCTGAGTTCTGGAGTGGCACCAGGTGCAGCAGCCTTTGGGACCAATACCACTGGGCTGGCCCAAGGACTGCTGGAGTGCTCAATAACCCCTAGGGTAAGCATTTTGGATACCTCATCCTTAATGCATGCTCTGACCCTGTTAGTCACCCTGTAAACCTTCTGTTTAATAGGTGTACTGTCCCCAGGGTCCACATCATGTGTGCACAAGTGTGTGACTCCTGGGATCAGGGAAAACAGTGAGGAAAACTGTCCCAACACGTGGCAACAGTCACCTTGGTGCTCCTCAGTCAGGGAGGGGGTGAGGATCACTCCCTCCACTGACCCATCTTTCTCTACTGCAGACAGGAGGTCAGGAAGAGGCTCGCTCTCCTCCTCTACCCCATCATCTGTCGCAAGGAGCATGGACAGTTCAGTCTGCTCAAAGTGAGGTGTGAGGCGGTTGACTTGCAGGACCCTTAAAGGGTTCCTTGGAGACTGCAAGTCCACCAGGTAGATGACTTCGCTCTTGCGCTCCACCACCTCAAATGGCCCAGTCCACTTATCCTGGAGTGCCCTAGACTCCACTGGCACCATCACCCCCACTTTCTGACCAGGTTGAAACTCGACCAGAGTGGCATTCTGGTCATCCCACCGTTTCATATCCTCCTGGCTTGCTTCCAGGTTCTCCTGAGTGAGACTCCTGAAGCGGGCAGTCTAGTTTCTCCAAGCCAGCATGTAACTGAATACATCCTGGGGGGTTTACTTGGAGCTTTCTCCAAAGCTTCCTTAACCAGACTCAAAGGTCCCCTCTCACAGTGGCTATAAATCAGCTCAAAGGGACTAAACCCAAGTCCCTTTTGAGGCACCTCCCTGTAGGCGAACAGAAGGCATGGCAAGAGGACGTCCCACTTCCGCCTAAAGGGCTCTGACAGGCCCATGATCATGCCTTTTAAGGTGCAGTTGAATCTCTCAACCAGACCATTACTTTGGGGGTGGTAAGGGGTGGTGAACTTGTAGGTTACCCCACACTCCTTCCACAGAGACTTCATATACATGGATATGAAGTTGGTACCCCTATCAGATACCACTTCCTTGGGGAAACCCATGCGGGTAAAAAACCCCATCAAAGCACGACCCACCACAGGGGAAGTGATTGATCTCAAAGGAATGGCTTCTGGGTACCGGGTGGCATGGTCCACCAAGACCAGGATAAACCTGTTGCCCATGGGTGTCTTGGGATCCAGAGGCCCCACAATGTCAATGCCTACCCTCTCAAAGGGAGTACTGACAACAGGCAAAGGTTGGAGGGGAGCCTTATATTTCCTCCCACTCTTGCCACTTGCCTGCCAAGTCTGAAAAGACCTGCAATGTGCATCTGAGTGCCTGCGCATCAGGGGCCAGTAAAAGTGGGTGGCAAGCCTCTCAAAGGTCTTGTCCTGCCCCAAATGTCCAGCTAAAGGCACATGATGAGCCAACCCCAGTAGGAAGGCCCTGAAGCACTGGGTTACCACCAGCACACGGGCTGACCCAGGCTCAGGAACCTTAGGCTCACTATACAGGAGGTCATTCTCCCAATAAATCAGGTGTGATCCTGGCTCCTTGCCAGCCACCTGGTCTGCAGCCTGCTGCCGCAAACATTCCGAAGTAGGGCATGTCTTCTGTGCTGTACAGAATGCTTCCCTGGTGGGCCCCCCTTCCTGCTGCCACTGCGACAGCTCAGGGACCTCCCCCAGTTCAGCCACCTGTACCCCTGTAGGCTCCGGGGCGTCACCCTCAGGCTCCGCCTCCTCCCGGACTGTGGGAACGTTTGGGGTCGGTTTCCTGCACCCCATGCCCTTCCTCTTCTTGGCGGTCCCCTGGGCCACTGTTTCAGGCTCCAAGGGCTCTTGATTACACTGATGTGCTGCCGTTGACCGGGTGGATACGCATACCCACCCAGGCAGACCCAACATCTCCAAGTGAGACCTGTGTTCCACCTCCTTCCAAGTGGGAATCCTCCAGGTCATTGTCTAGCAAACAATCAACAGGCATGGTTGGACTCACAGCTACCTTCAAGGAACCTGACACCCCCCCCATTCAAAGGGAACCTGCGCCACTCTGCACAGGCGCTCTGAGTTGTCCACTGCAACTACTTGGTGAAGTACCCGGGGATCAATCTGCTCTTCAGACACCAGCTGACTCCTCACTGTAGTGACACTGGCTCCTATGTCTCTCAAAGCCTCCACCCTCTGTCCATTAATGGTCACCCACTGCCTGTACTTCTTAGTGTTTTCAGGCACTAGGGTTCTCTGGACCATCTCACTGTCCCCTAGTGAGACAAGGGTCATCTCAGCTGGTTCCCACCCACCTGAAACCAACTTCTCCCCAAGCGCTACACTGGCCAAACCCTGGGACGCCGCACCAGTGGGTGCCAGTGTACTTTTGAGGCATTTGGGGTCCCCCCTCAAATGACCCACCTGGTCACATGCATAGCACTTACGTGGGGGACCACATGCCACTGGCTTCCCTTTGGAGAACCATGGCTTCTTTTCACTGGGGGGTTGGGAATCCTTACCCTGGGAATCAGTTTGGAGCCCTTTAGAGAACTCCCTCTGTTCACCCTTACCCCCCCCTTTCTTCTGAGAGGGACCCTGCCCACCCTTGGTGTGGTCTCCCCCAAACCTCTTTTGGACCCTGGTGCTCTCCCAGCGGTCCGCTTCCTGCGCAAGCTTCTTGGGGTCAGTCAGCTTGCTGTCAATCAGGTGTTGGCGCAGCTCTGGAAAACATAAACTGTACAAGTGCTCCCAAGCAATCAGATTGTAAAGCAACTCATACGTAGTTACCTTACTGCCCTTCACCCAACCATCCAGTGACCTGCAATAAGAATCAACACATTCCAACCATGTATGGGATTCCTTCTTCTTGTAGGACCTAAACTTATCCTTGTATTGCTCAGGGGTAAGACCATACCTTGTAAGCAAGGCATCCTTCATGTTAGGGTAGGTTAGATTCTGGGCATCCCCTAAGGCTGTCAGTGTATCCCTCCCCTCTACCTCAAAGTGCTTCCACAGACCCGCCCCCCAATGAGCTTCAGGGACCAGATTCATGTGGAGAGCAGACTCATACCCCTTGAACCACAAGTATATGTCATCCTCCCTCTTGTAATCTTTCACAAGGTCTTTAGGAATGTGCACCTACCTCTCAGGCTGCACTGTAGGGTTGCTGCCACCATCTCTACTGGACTGGCTTCTATGATCCATCTCTTTCAAGCTAAGCTCATGAGCCATCGCTAACTTCCTCTCCTCAAGGGCTAGCCTCCTCTGCTCCAATTGGTACTCCCTTTCTGGCTGTCTGTCCTGTAACTCCTCAGGTGTCAGACCCTTGGATGAGACACTGCTACCTGCCCTGGAGATCTTATCCCTGGAAATAACAGGCCCACCCACAATACCACTGTGTGCTGAACACTCCTCCTCTTCCTCCTCATCTCCCTCATCCTCTGTGTGCCCTTCAGTGCTCTTGGCTGTGACCCAGGCCCTCAGCACCTTTTGCAGCTCCTCCTTCCTGGATGAGCTCTTAATGGGACAGTCAAAACTTTTACAGAACTGCTTCAACTGAGCTTTGGTATAACTCTCCAATTTCTCAAGGTCAAAGTCAGCTCCAACTGATGCATCTCCAGCTTGGGACATGATGAAGATTCAAAAATAAGTGCAAAGTTCCAAAGGCAGAAAAACAAGTTCCCAAATGAAGTTCCAAAGAAAGTCAATCAAGGAATCAACGAAAAAAAAAATGGAGTAGAACAAAAACAGTCCCAAAGAGAAAAAATCAAAAGATCACCAAACAAGTAGTATGTGGTCACGTAGTGGTCTGAGATCAAAACAGTAGTGTACACTTAATCACTGTATGTCAAGTACAAATACAAGTCCAAATCCTACCGCTACCACCAATGTTAGAAATGGGGTCTTTGGTTGACAGTCTGCTTACCCCCTGTTCAAACAAGGACCCTCGCTCTAGTCAGGGTAAAAGAGAATCACCCTCAGCTAACTCCTGCTTACCCCCTTGGTAGCTTGGCAGAGCAGCAGGCTTAACCTCAGAATGCTAGGTGTAAAGTATTTGTATCAACACACACAGTAACTCAATGAAAATACTACAAAATGACACAACACAGGTTTAGAAAAATAGGAAATGTTTATCTAAACAAAACAAGACCAAAACAACAAAAATCTGACATACACAAGTCAAGTTATGAATTTATAAAGATTAAATTCAAAAACAGTGCTTGGAAACAAAAATGCTTCGATGAGGTTTTAACATTGCGTAGTGACGGAGTCGTTCCCAACAAGCCGACACCAGCGGCGCCGGACACGGAGTCGCGTAGACCCCCAAGTACAGTACCTTTGGTGAAGAGTGAAAACAAGTCGACGCGCGAAGTCGGGGATCGCAGCGTCAGTGCGAAACGTTGAATCCGCGCACTTCGAGCAGCGTCGGTCACGACGTAGTGCGGCGACTTCCACGGAGTCGTGGACTTTAGCGGGGCTGTAGCGGCATCAGGCCTGCGAAGAGCGTCGCGTTCCAGCGAAGGTCACAGCGGCGGGTGCAGGCGGCGTCACCGGATTCAGCAGCGGCGTCGGTCCAAAGTCGTGCGAAGTCGATTTCCTTGGATTTTCACCAGCTTTCCTTTCAAGGGCCCAGGGACTGGATAGGGCACCACTTGTCAGAACAGGAGTCTCTCCAGAGACTCCAGGTGCTGGCAGAGAGAAGTCTTTGCTGTCCCTGAGACTTCAAACAACAGGAGGCAAGCTCTGAATCAAACCCTTAGAGATTTCTTCACAAGATGGAAGACACACAAAGTCCAGTCTTTGCCCTCTTACTCTGGCAGAAGCAGCAACTGCAGGATAGCTCCACAAAGCACAGTCAGAGGCAGGGCAGCACTTCTCTTCTGCTCTTCAGCTCTTCTCCAGGCAGAGGTTCCTCTTGTTTACAGAAGTGTTCTAAAGTATGTGGTTTTTGGTGCCCTTCTTATACCCAGTTTCTCCTTTGAAGTAGGCCTACTTCAAAGTAAAGTCTCTTTGGAATGTGAAATTCTGCCTTGCCCAGGTCAGTCCCCAGACTGAGGGTTGGAGACTGCATTGTGTGAGGGCAGGCACAGCCCTTTCAGGTGCGAGTGACCACTCATCCCCTCCCTCCTAGCACAGATGGCTCATCAGGATATGCAGGCTACACCCCAGCTCCCTTTGTGTCACTGTCTAGTGTGAGGTGCAACCAGCCCAACTGTCAAACTGACCCAGACAGGGCATCCACAAACAGGCAGAGTCACAGAAATGGTATAAGCAAGAAAATGTTCACTTTCTAAAAGTGGCATTTTCAAACGCACAATCTCAAAATCAACTTTACTAAAAGATGTATTTTTAAATTGTGAGCTCAGAGACCCCAAACTCCACATGTCCATCCTCTCCCAATGGGAATCTACACTTTAATCAGATTTAAAGGTAGCCCCCATGTTAGCCTATGAGAGGGACAGGCCTTGCAACAGTGAAAAACAAATTTAGCAATATTTCCCTGTCAGGACATATAAAACACATTACTATGGGGGTCATTACAACAGTGGCACTAAAAGCCGCTTACCGCCGTGCAGAAGACCGCCAACACACCGCCGCAGTTGCGGAATCCCCCACAGCCATTATGACCCACTGCTCGGAATCCGCCAAAATTCAGACACCCACACAAGTCCGCCACACCACAGGTCAGTGATAAACTGTCGAAAACAAATCCTCCACCGTCACGCCAACAGAAATACGCCCACAGTATCACAACACACGAATCCACGCGGCAGTCTTTCAACCGCGGTATTCCATTGGCGGTACACACCGCCGCGCTCAAAATACACACACATTTACAAAACACAGCCACATTGGACAATTCGAAATACACACACCTGATACACATACACACACCACTTCCAGACACTCAATACAATATAAAACACACACCCACATCACCCACAAACCCCTACGACTAACAATCACGAACGAAGGCCTGAGAGAGACACCACAAACAACTAACAAGCATCCACAGGCACACAATACCATCACCCACAGAACTTCCACGCACCTCACACAACACACCACTAAATATCATCCCACCTATCACCACACACCCCACCCCACACATCACCCACACCACCCCATGGCACGGCAAAGACACCCTAGGTTCTCGGAGGAGGAGCTCAGGGTCATGGTGGAGGAAATCGTCCGGGTAGAGCCACAGTTATTCGTATCACAGGGGCAGCACACCTTAATTGCAAGGAAGTTGGAGCTATGGCGAAGAATCGTGGACAGGGTAAACGCAGTGGGACAGCCCCAAGAAATCGGGATGACATCAGGAAGAGGTGGAACGACCTACGGGGGAAGGTGCGTTCTGTGGTCTCAAGACACCACATCGCGTTTCAGCGGACTTGCGGCGGACCCCCTCCTCCTCCCCCACAACTAACAACATGAGAGGAGCAGGTCTTGGCGATTCTGGATCCTGAGGGCCTTGCAGGAGTAGATGGAGAAATGGACTCTGGTAAGTCAAATCTTAACTATTACATCCCCCACCATACCTGCATGCCATCATAAACCCCCACCCTCACCCCCATCACTCCTACTCCTCACAAATGTTCCACTATCACAACCCACACATCCCAACACCAAGCCCTGCATGCAACAACAAAGCATGGACACCCATCACCAAAGCATGCCCACTGCACATACCCATACACCCCCCTAAACCATCATCACACAAGGTCCTACACAGGAATGCAAGCACTGGGGTACACGGACACCCACCCATTGCACACCATGGCACACACAGATGTAATAAACATCCTTTTATACCCCTGCAGGACCCCTACCCAACGTCACCAGACAGGAGGGTCCACACATGTCCACACCACCCACAGAAAAAGCCCACAGTGATGACAGCAGCTCGGTCCAACTGGATCTAGATGACCGGCCCGGCCCATCGGGGACCTCTGGACAGTCGGTTCCCCTGACACAGTCACAGGCCACCACAGAGCTTCCCCCTCTGGAAACACCAGCACAGCACCCACCCAGCGGACCCATACCTCTGTCCCCAGGACACGTCAATCAGCAGTGTGTCCACCACTACAGGGAACCCAGGCTAAACCACCACCCCAACAACAACAGGGACCTGGGGGCAGTGGTAGTGGGCACACGGTCCAGGGGACGGAGGCCCAGGAACACAGGGTAACTGGGAGGGCTGCTATGTGACAGGGGGAGAACAAGCCCAGGGAACCCACTATCCACGAGGCCCTCTCCTCCATCATGGGAGCCTACCACTACTCCCAGGAGACGATGGCAACGGTACTGGCCAAGTTTCAGGAGACCCAGCGCCTGCAGGAGGAACAGTATTTGGGCTTCAGGGAGGAACTCAGAACCATCAATTCCACCCTGGGCACCATCGTAGGGGTGCTGAAGGAAGTACTCAACACCAGGAGGAACACTGTGGCACTACAAGGGGCCCCTGACACTAGCATGGATGATGAACTTCCCACCACCTCTGCCGGCGCTAGTGGACAGGATGCACCGCCACAGGACCACCACACCAGCTCCCCACCCCCTGCAGAGGGATAACCACCCCGCAACCGGTCCCTGAGATCCAGTACAAAGACAGAGAACAATGCCAAGACCCCTGCCAAAAAATGAGACCACCCTGAATGTCATCCCTATGTCCGACTTTGTCACCCTGTCCATCCTAAAACTGCCCCAGCTCCACTTCCTATGCCCATTTGGGCAATGCACCTGTGAGACTAATAGACTGGACTCTGCCATGGACAGTCCTCCACCATCAACCCTCACCATTTTGCAACCCCCTCCAATATTGAGCACTTAAATAAACACCGTTGAAGCACAAAACAATCTGGAGTCAGTCTGTGATTTCGGAATAGTGTATTAGCAATTACTGTGGCAAAATGCTCTTACAATTGTAATGTCAACATACCTATGTCACACAGCTCTAGTTCATGAGGAATCAAAGCAGATGTCCCACATCTGTGAAATCGTAAGGGAACGTGACAACTCAGTGACCATACACTGGGTGAAAACGACAGACAGTACAGAGGTAGTAGTGTTAAAGTACATGTAGTAGGCAGGTTTGTACTCTTACCTGTGTCTCACTGGAAATATTGCAGGATCACCGAGTTCCTGTTGTCCATGTACTCTTCTTCTGCTTCCTCATCTTCAATGTCCGCAGGCCACAGGCTCCACAGCTGCAACAACACCGCCATCTGGACCATCCTCCTGCAGAAAAGGCACCTGTCATCGCAAAGCTAAGTTGTGAAGCATACAGCAGGCCACAATGATCTGGCACACTTTCTTTGGTGAGTAGAATAGGGACCCACCTGTCATATGGAGGCACCTGAACCTTCAGGAGGCCGAAGGTCCGCTCTATTATCCGCTATGTTCGCCCATGGGCCTCATTGTAGCGTTCCGCTGCCCTTGTCCTGGGATTCCTCACTGGGTTCAGTAGCCATGACAGGTTGGGGTAACCAGAGTCACCTGCAAATGGCGAGGGACAACTGTTAGACACACACTAACCTGGAGTGATATCCCCAGACCCAGAAAACCATTCCCACTGACTTGCTTCCAGGTTCTCACCTAATAGCCACACACGGTGCCTCTGGAGTTGACCCATCACATAAGGGATGCCACTATTCCGCAGGATGTAAGCGTCATGCACTTTGCCAGGGAATTTGGCATTCACATGGGAGACGTACTGGTCTGCCAAACACACCATCTGCACATTCATGGAATGATAACTCTTCCGGTTTCTGTACACCTGTTCACTCCTGCGGGGGGAACCAAAGCCACATGTGTCCCATCAGTGGCACCTATGATGTTGGGGATATGTACCAGGGCATAGAAGTCTCCTTTCACTGTAGGCAAATCCTCCACCTGAGGGAAAACGATGTAGCTCCGCATGTGTTTCAGCAGGGCAGACAACACTCTGGACAACACGTTGGAAAACATAGGCTTGGACATCCCTGATGCTATGGCCACTGTTGTTTGAAATGACCCACTTGCAAGGAAATGGAGTACTGATTGCACCTGCACTTGAGGGTGATTCCTGTGGGATGGTGGATAGCTGACATCAGGTCTGGCTCCAACTGGGCACTGATTTCCTGGATTGAGGCACGGTCAAACCTGTAGGCGATGATCACATGTCTTTCCTCCATTGTTGACAGGCCCACGGGCGGTCTGTACACCATAGGATGCCGCCATCTCCTCACATGTCCCAGCGGACGGTGCCTATGAAGGACAAAGGCGAGCACAGAGTCAACCAGCTCAGAGGTACTTACCCACAGCTTACACAGAACACGGATCGTAATCCGAAAAGTGGCCTGTATGTGTGTTGAGTCTAGGCCTAGGTATGTGTGACGCAGTTAAAAATTAAGCCATTTGGGCCCCTGAAATGGCGGCTGCCTGGCCTCTAAAGTGGGACAATGGGATGTGAGGTAACTGCGCTGGCGCTGTACACTGTCGCAGTAGGTGGTCGAAGACCACGGCGCAATGCTGCGTTGGTTAACATTGGACCCTATGGGTCCCAGGAGCCAATGACGATGTACGCCGGCGGTGACGGTACGCACCACCGCGGACGTGACCGCCATTTTTTATCTGTTCAATCACTCGATACCTGATCTTTGACAGGAGAGGACCTACACTGCAAGTGCTGCTTTTACCTCTGTCTGGAAGAGACAATGGCTCGAGTGTCTGGGGAAAGGGCCCCTGCCTTCACATCGGAGGAGTTGGAGAAACTCATGGATGGGGTCTTCCCCAGTACACGCTACTCTACGGTCCTCCGGACAAACAGGTAAGTACACTGGAAGCATGCT
Source organism: Pleurodeles waltl (assembly GCF_031143425.1). Lineage (NCBI taxonomy): Eukaryota > Metazoa > Chordata > Amphibia > Caudata > Salamandridae > Pleurodeles > Pleurodeles waltl. The sequence continues at coordinate 1,537,499,984 of NC_090440.1, read as the reverse complement.
GTATGGGCTATGCCTGAGTGGAGTGGGGTGGATGAAAGATGGGGGGGGGGAGATTGAGGCGTGCATGAAACGACGATGAATGCATATGCCACATGGCAAGGGTAGGGATGGGGGCCAACGACTGTGACGGTGCAGTTGAAAATAAAGTTTCTCTTCTCCCTGTTCAATTCAAGTAGGTCAGCGCCCACCAGAAAAAATATATTTGGCGTGCCATCGCCAAGGACGTCCGGACCCTGGGGGTCTACCACAGATGGAGCACCCACTGCCGGAAAAGATGGGAGGACATTCGCCGCTGGAGCAAGAAGACGGCGGCGGCTCAGCTGGGGATGGCCTCTCAACGTGGGAGGGGTGCCCGTCGCACCATGACCCCCCTGATGTTCAGGATCCTGGTGGTGGTGTACCTTTGAGGGCATCACAGCAGCCACAAGGGGGTGAGTACACTCTCATCCTGCTGATTTTGCGCACAGTGGAGGTGTCTGGGTGGGGGAGGTGGGCTGTGGGTTTCCCTAGGCCAGGGCGAGTTTAGTAGGCAAGGTCCCTCCATAAGGCAGGCCATGTGGCACCCAACCCCACCTCTGAAGAGAGCCAAGTACACCTAGTCATGCCCCTGTGTCATCCATGTGTGCCGATGTCGTCCATAGCCTTGTAGGCCATTTCCCAGGGATTGAACAGTGGAGCCCAAGAGCGCGGCGTAGTGCAGGGGGCTTCTGTGTCTGTCGTGTCCGCCAACGGTAGCGGTAATGCATGCACTCAACATGTCTTTCTTCTGTCGTCATCCCCTTTTTGTGTTCTCCCCGTTCTTGTGTGCATTATCATCATCAGGCAGAGGAGCAGTGGCACCAGAGCACGGGGAGCTGCATCCCACATGGCCCTGGAGGGCGACACTGCGGACTCGGAGTTCACCAGTGGGACGGAGGGCGAGGGGAGCTCCACGGCGGGGACAGGAGCTGACACCAGCGACACGGACTCGTCCACTGATGGGAGCTCCCTTGTGGTGGCGGCAACATCTGTGCCCCCGCATCTACAGGTACAGCCACCACCCCCCCTACCAGCACTGCCCTCCCAGCAGCCCCTCAGCCTTTGCCCCGTGCCCGCTCACCCAGGAGGGTGGGCATTACCTTCGCCACAGGTACCTCATGCCCTGCCCAGTCACCCCTGTTGCCCTCAGTGAGAAGGCCATTGACCTCCTCAGGTCCCACTCTGTTGGGCAGTCTACCGTTTTTAATGCCATCAAGGGTGTAGAAAGGCAGTTGCATCAAACAAATGCATTCCTGGAGGGCATTCATTCTGGTCAGGCTGCCCTTCAGCAAGCTTTTCAAACTCTGGCCTCAGCACTGATGGCAGCCATTGTCCCCTTTTCTAGTCTCCCCCCTCCAACTTCCTCCACCCAGACCCAATCCCCTGTACCCCAGCCTATCCCAAGCACACCTTCAGACCAGCATGCACACACGTCAACACACTAGTGAAGCTCAGGCAAACATAAGCACCACACATCCCACAGGCACTCACGCAAAAATCACACACATGCAGACACACGAACATCCACTGCCCCCACTGTGTCCCCCTCCTCCTCATCTCCCTCCTCCATCCCATTCTCGTCTACACTCACACCTGCATGCACTACATCTACAGCCACTACTGCCATCACCAGCACACACACCACCACACCCTGCTCACGTGCAGTCACCACCCCCACTACCATTCACACGTCCCCTGTGTCCTCTCCCAGTGTGTCTGTGATGCCACCTCCCAAGATACACAAACGCAGGCACACACCCACCCAACAGCCATCCACCTCACGACAGCCTCCAGCGCATGCACCTTCACCCAAAGTCACCAAACGAACACCTCCTACAACCACAACCTCTTCCTCCACTCCCAAACCCCCTCCAGCTACCCGTCCCAGTGTCTCCAAAAAACGTTTCCTGTCCAACCTTGACCTCTTTCCCACACCTCCCCCACCCCGTCCGTCTCCTAGGGCCCGACTCTCCAGGTCCCAACCTAGCAAGTCAGCCACAACATCTCCGGGACCAGTGGTGCCTGTAGTCACCGGAATCTGGAGTGCACCGGCCACCAGGGCAGCCAGTGTGGCACAGAGCCACAGCACAGACAGTCCCCCATCTGTGAAGCATCAAAAGTTGGCCAGTGCCTGACGGGAGAGGGGGAAGACTTCAGCCACCAAAGCCTCTCCCAGGGGTCCCGGTGGGAGTGTGGAGTCAGCTGCGACACCTTCCAAGGTGGGGAAGGGCCACAAGAAACCTGGCAAGTCTGGGAAGAGCAGCACGGCGGAGAAGACCGCCATCATCCCCGCTGCCCAGGAGTCCACCGCCAGCGCCTGCCGTGCTGCCCAAGAAGCCACTGCCTTCACCTGCCCTGCTGCCCAAAAGGCCACCGCCATCATTCCCGCTGCCCAGGAGGCCACTGCCATCATCCCCGCTGCCCAGGAGGCCACCGCCATCATCCCCGCTGCCCAGGAGGCCAAACCAGCACAAGCCCCGCTGGGCTAGAGAGGACCGCCAGCACAAGCCCCGCTGGGCTAGAGAGGACCGCCAAGCACAAGACCCGCTGGGCTAGAGAGGACTGCCAGCACAAGCCCCGCTGGGCTAGAGAGGAGCGCCAGCAGCTGAGTCACTGCAAAGGAGCCCTCCGCCTCAAGCACCACTGAACAGGGCACTGCCGCCTCAAGCACCACTGAACAGGGCACCGCCGCTACAAGCACCGCTGAACAGGGCACCGCCGCCTCAAGCACCATTGAACAGGGCACCGCCGCCTCAAGCAACGCTGCACATGGCACCGCCGCTACAAGCACCACTGAACAGGGCACCGCCGTCTCAAGCACCGCTGAACTGGGCTCCACCACCTCAAGCACCGCTGAACAGGGCACCGCTGCTACAAGCACCGCTGAACAGGGCACCGCCGCCTCAAGCACCGCTGAACAGGGCACCGCCGCTACAAGCACCGCTGAACAGAGCACCGCCGCCTCAAGCACCGCTGAACAGGGCACTGCCGCCACAAGCACCGCTGAACAGGGCACCGCCGCTACAAGCACCGCTGAACAGGGCACCGCTGCCTCAAGCACCGCTGAGCAGGGCACCGCCGCTACAAGCACCGCTGGCCCATGAGCGGCAAGGGCACTGACGCTACTGAGTCCGTCACGAGCAGGATGAAGCACTCTGGGCACAGAGCCCCCTCCAGAACCAGTGGAGACTGTCATCCACTACCTCTGACCTTAGCAGGATGAAGCACTCTGGGCACCATGCCCCCTCCAGAACCAGTGGAGACTGTCATCCACTACCTCTGTCCTTAGCAGGATGAAGCACTCTGGGCACCATGCCCCCTCCAGAACCAGTGGAGACTGTTATCCACTTTAGAGACTGTGGCGTTGCACTCCCCAGGATTGAACAGTGGGCAACCCACCCACTCTATAGACTTCAGAGACTGTGGCTTTGCACTCCCCAGGATTGAACAGTGGGCAACCCACCCACTGTATAGACTTGAGAGACTGTGGCTTTGCACTCCCCAGGAGGGAACAGTGGGCAACCCACCCACTGTATAGACTTGAGAGACTGTGGCTTTGCACTCCCCAGGATGGAACAGTGGGCAACCCACCCACTGTATAGACTTGAGAGACTGTAGCTTTGCACTCCCCAGGATGGAACAGTGGGCAACCCACCCACTGTATAGACTTGAGAGACTGTGGCTTTGCACTCCCCAGGATTGAACAGTGGGCAACCCACCCACTGTATAGACTTGAGAGACTGTGGCTTTGCACTCCCCAGGATGGAACAGGGGGCAACCCACCCTCTGTATAGACTTGAGTGACTGTGGCTTTGCACTCCCCAGGATTGAACAGTGGGCATGTGGCCCTCTTGTGGATTTGGTGTCGTGCACTCAAGCGGCTGAGGTGACCCCCCTTTCCCTCCCCTGAGGTGCCTGTTTTCTTGATCTCTGATGCACCTGCAGTGTTCTCTCCATCATGGTCGGGGATCTTGTGTGGGCCTCGCCCATACCGTGTGGGCCCAGTGTTCCACGGACTTCATTGGAGCACTACCTGGACTACTAAGCTTGGTGTATATTTTGTTTATGGTGTAAATATATATTTTTGCGTACTTGATTTTAATATATTACAATGGTTACACTCATTTCCTTTTGTCTTTGCATTCTTCCAGGGGGGTTGGGGGGTGTAACTGTAACGTATCATGCTGCATTTGTGTGTGTGTTGTCGTGGGTGAGGGTGGGGGTGGGGGTGTTGCGTGTTGCGTGTGTGTGTCCCTGTTTTTTCCCTCCCCCCTCCCCTGTGTCGTAGGTGCAGTACTCACCGTTGTCTTCGCCGCCGGCGTACGTGCTCCTGGTAGAGGAGCAAGAAGATGAGGGCTGGAAGGATGTGCAGCTCGGGTTCCATGCCATCCGGATTCCTCGTGGGGTGTGTAGAGGTGTGCGTTTTCCCTCTGAAGTCCTGTTTCCGCTGTGTTTTTGTCCGCGGTGAATCTGCCCCGGAAAAGGTGGAGGATTGGTAGGTTGTGATAATGTGGGTGGTACTTTGTCTTCCGCCTGTCTGTTGGCGGTGACCGCCAAGCTGTTTGTCTGTACCACCATGGCGGTCGGAGTGTTAAAGTGGCTGTCTTTGTTGGCAGTTTCCGCCTCGGTCGTAATTCCAAATTTTTTACCGCTGGCCTGTTGGTGGTCTTACCGCCGCTTTAACACCGTCCGCCAGGGTTGTAATGACCTCCTATATGTCCTACCTTAACCATACACTGCACCCTCCCCTTGGGGCTAACTAGGGCCTACCTTAGGGGTGTCTGACATGTAAGAAAAGGGAAGGTTTAGGCCTGGCAAGTGGGTACACTTGCCAAGTCAAATTTACAGGTAAAACTGCACACACAAACACTGCAATGGCAGGTCTGAGTCATGATTACAGAGCTACTTATGTGGGTACCACAACCAGTGCTGCAGGCCCACTGGTAGCATTTGATTAACAGGCCCTGGCACCTCTAGTGCACTTTACTAGGGACTTACTAGTAAATCAAATATGCCAATCATGGATAAACCAATCACATACACATTTTGTAAAGGAACACTTGCACTTTAGTACTGGTTAGCAGTGGTAAAGTACCCAGAGTAACAAAAACAGCAAAATCAGAGTCCAGCACACATCAACAACCTGGGGAACAGAGGCAAAAAGTTAAGGGAGACCATACCAAGGATGAAAAGTCGAACAACATGCATTCCTTCTCAAAATCCAGAAGGTACAATGGCCGTGATGGATAAAACACTTAGCACTATTTCCCTTACACCATAGCCATCCACAGCAAGCTTAGATAACAAACAAATTCATATGAGCACAGACTTTGCTCCATGTGTGACCATGCTAAGGCAACATCAAATTCACATTGATCATGGCCACTATTCCTCTTCTTGAGTGTCAAAATGTCAAACAAATATCACCTGAAACTCGATGCTGTGATTGTGAGTATGGGATGATGTTGTTTACCATAAGGGTTCAGTGTTGATATGTACACATGCACGCCCGATCAAATGGACTGTCACCTACACAGTGAGCATAACATCTACCTACACATTTGTTGATCCCACCCCCTGTGCCTCAGGGGGTATGGCCATGCAGATCAACATCGCAACTGTCCAGCTCATCCACGAACACATGCCCACTCATACATGGAGTCAGGGGGTGGACCATAATTTAGGTCATGACAAAATATGAATCTGGTATTCATAGTTCTCTCACTTCTACATTCATGTGTCCAGGCATAGACACCCATCAATATCTGATCAGCCAATACCATTCCTCACACACCCATAACCATGCCAGCACACAATTGTACTTGACCTGCATGCACGCCTATCACATTCCATTTAGTTGTTACATAGGTGGACTACAAGATTATTGGCACAATGCTAATAGACAAATGCCTACGCTTTCTTACGTGTGCATCACAATACAGAGATGGCCACATTTTTCTTGAAAATGGTGCATCACCGTGTTGTGTGAATGACGGTGTCTTCCAGTGCCATTACATACATAACAGTGCACATCTGAGTCACATAAGGAGCTACATGTGGCTTGTCATCACCTTGTTTACACAATGCTGGTCATTGAGCGCCAGAAGCCTCACATGATATGACACTCTGCTCGTGCATGGGGAACCACTTAAATTTGACACATTGTCACCATCAAACCTAATCAGCTTTCTGATCATTTTACAGCTCCTCACTCCTAGCATTTGTTGCTGAACTCATGACTCACTCACACTAAGCACTTCAACACTACACAGGACAGACAAAATCACACTTACTGGATACATCTGGGTCCTCAAATCTTGCCACTTCACCTATGGTGTAGGGGGGAGGCCCACCTGAAATATATGGATGGAAAACCATGGTTAATATCACATAACCGTCACTACTGGTGGACAACATATGGCAGTATGTACTATTTCAGAAGAGTGAGGTATTCATCCAGGTTGTGGACAGTGCAACAGACACACCACTGCATACTCACAATGAGACTGTCACTCTGGTATATGAGAGAAGTACACCTGCACTCCTACACTGGGCCTGAGACTCATGTAGTGCTACACCCTGCAACAACCATGTGTAGCCAATCTGTAGAAGATGGAACTCCATGGTATGAGGGAGAGTTGGGTGACAGATACATGACACAACCCTTGTGCTCTGCAAGACAACTGATCCAGGAATTCTGGCTTGTCCTGCAAGGCATACACAGGCACTTTGTGGAGGACAAGCAGCTAAATAGTTAGTCTGCAATTCACATCCATTGTGTAATCCATGACTGATGTGTCACAATTGGCTGATGGCATCAAATGGCCCATTGCAAGTTCCCCCTAAGGTGGGTATTCCCCCTTTGTAAACATAATGGCAGGGCTGATGTATGTGAAACTCTGACATTATTGCATCATATGTGGATTGTCGTACTTAGTAATCACAATCCACTCACAAATGGTATGCTGGCAGTGTTTAACCTTATCATACATGACACAATGCTGGGGCACAGATGTTGCCATGGCCCATGAAATGTGTGACTTAGTGATGGATGTGCATGACTATCCAAACTCCTGACTTGCATTGGTTAAATGTTAGGAAATGTGAAGCCCATGTCTATACTGGCACAGTGAAACTCCATTCTGGTTGCATGCGACCTGTCCACAAGCATTGCATGCAGCACACCAACACATCTGCTACTGCCATTCAAGTGCAGTGAACAGTAATTAGTTAGCCAATGGGGTACTCAGTAACAGGCCCACCAATCACCACACCAAGATGGTCAAGTAGATCCTGCTCCTTGCCCACAAGGTCAGCCCAGCGATGCCTCAGCTGATGGTCATTGCGACTGGTGTGGTACACCCTCTTCAGGTGGTGGAGCACCTTTCCCCACCCCAGCTGCCTTGCCTCTGTACGGTAGCCCTGGATCACACAGCCACCCATCTCTAGCATCAATGGGTGGTAGTGGGCTACCAACCAAATAAATCCTCCTAGCTCCTCCTCCACCATTCTGGTCAGCCTCCTCCTGCCAGACATTGCACTGGGTTGCAGGTAGGAATGAATGTCAGACAGTACAATGGAAAAAAAAGAATAATGAAAGGAAATGTAACACCAAAAAATTCTATCACCCAACTAATCCACCTATAGAACTAAATCCATACTGACACCCGACAGCACAAGTACAGGGTAAAATATACTAAACACAACAAATTCACAGACACTGGGACAAATGACAATAAAATACAGTAGTAAACATGACTGGGGGGACAGCACAAGATAGACTAGATCGCAAGTTGACACCACCAACTCCAAAACACAACCACACAGTGAAAAGAGGCACAGTCTGTAAAGAGAAAGTGAAAGTACACCCACTGTACCATGCCTGTAAACAGGATATCCTATTACATTATCTCCTGTGCCCTTGCATCACGTTTTCTGTTATGCATAATTTTTTTTGACGCATCGGATATTTGCGTGAGTATTTCTGACGCATTACTTACTTACGTGTATTTATATTGATGCATTACCTTTATGCATCGATTTAACAATAAATCAGCATTGCCAGGAGTGAGAAGGTGGAAAATATGCTAAGGGCCCATGGGTCATGTAGTTTGCTTTTGCGGATATTCCTGACGCATTCACAGTTTTTTTTTTTTTACTCTATTCGTGATTGCATGATTTTGAGATTTGTTGATATATGCACCCTCTATCAACATAATAATTGTATGTGCTGGGCTACAATATGGCATTTTGTGTATGGGCACATGTGGTAGTCCATTGTACAATGTAATTTGTCTGTGTTTGGTGTGTTACACCAAGGTGTGTATTACAGATTCAGCAGCATGCAAATGTGTACACATCATGCATATATCTGTAAGTGTGACCACAGTGTATCCACATCTGTATGGCAGTCAGAACTATGCAAGCGTCATGGTATGTGATTGTGATTTGTGTTCACTTATGTGCTGTGTGTAGTGTTTTACAGAGCATCACATTTCATGCAACATTCACAGCTTAGGGATTGTTGATGATGGCTGATGCTTGCAAATTGGCAACTGTTATATGACAAATGTCTCCATATGTTTATCTTGAGTATATGGATGACTTGTGTGTGGACTACACATATGTCTGACATGCATACATCTTTGCTACATACTGTGATTGACACACTCTGCCTACCTTCCTACCATTCCATGTATTAAACACAATAGCCAGTTGACAATCTGAACATTTTGCTTTGTTTTACAATTACTTTGTGGTGGACATGCAGCCCTAGCTGCATATGTTTCATCCATTCAGATGTGCATTCCATAGACATGTTCGTGCAAAGTGTGAGGTCTTGTGTACCCTGTGACAGGATAGGGCACCATGGAAGTGGCAGGTGTGATTTCTATGTATTTACTGCACATGCTCCATTTCTCACATTGCTTGTCATACCTGGGCTAATCATGTTGGGCATTGTCACCAATGATGTCCCCACCTTGTCACACATGCTCCATGTAGCCATTGCAAATCTCACACTGAGTTGTCTTAGTGGTCTGTACAAACGGTACCGTCCCACCATATTTTTACATCCACTGCCTCTTGTGTGGACCCCATATTAAGTTCATTTTTAGACTTGTTGTTGTATGTAACGTGCTGTTATACAAGTTGGAAATGAGGATGTAAATTATATGGAGTGGTCCATAAACTGTGTTCTTCATTTGTCACATTCAAGTGTTGGGGATAACTGTGATGTGTGTGATGATAGCAGTTCACTCTAACACTTCACATGTAATGTTGCTACAGTACTCATCAGATTTGTATTTGTAACATGCTCCCTGAGGTTAGACTGATAATCCTAAGGTATATGTTGGAGAGACTGAAGACACCGAAGCCAGATTGTGTGGATGAGTGAGATATTTATTGACAAAATTTACAAGGTGAGTTATGTGATGATTATGTGAAGAAGTTCTGTAAAATTTGCAGTCTACTGCGTATCCTAGCAGCTGTGTTGTGCTCTTCCCCCTAATATACTTCTCCACCATTGTCCTCCTCCTCCTCAGGCAGGTCATCAACCTGCTCATATAATGGTATGTTCATCCGTACATATATGTTGTGCAGGATGGCACAGGTCAATATGATCTTGCAGACCATTTCCGGGGCATATAGGAGGCTGTCTCCTTTGATGTCCAGGCACCTGAATCTTGACTTCAGGATGCCAAATGTCCTCTCCACAGTGGTCCATGTCCTCTGATGTCTCTCATTATATGCACGCTCTGCTTCTGTGCTTGGGTTGTGAAATGGGGTCATTATCCATGGCTGTATGCCATAACCCATATCAGCTGTATAAGATTACATAAGTAAATCATTGTGATGGCTTGCAAGATGTAAGTCATGTAGCATGGCAGTTGATATTAGGATCTGGTTGTGGCTCATATGTATCTGTGTTTTGTTGTGAGTTCCTAACCTTGTGTGATCTTTCCTCAGCACTAGGTTGTTGGACATGACAATCTTGTGTAAGGGTCAAGGACCTAAAACAATTGACTTGGATTCCACACTGATAGTCATTCTGTATGTACCATGCGTTTGGTATTTCACTTTTGTATCCGTGTGCTAACAGTAGAGGGGACATGGCACATCCTGGCAACACAATGGGGTCAGATGTGGTGGCAACATGGTGCACTACAGTGCCTGGACATCCAAATCCCTTTTGACATGTGTCATTGAAGATGAGGTGTGACACTTAGGGCCTATGAAATTTGTTAGTGTGAATGCACAACATATCTCCTAATATGGCTTTTGTGTCCTGCAACATTTGAACAATGCAAGGATGCCCCATGTGTGACATGTTACTTGGCAACCCTTTGTTGTCCCCTGCTCCAGTTGCACATGTGTAGCCGTGCACCAATGCTACCTACTCTACACCAGGGTACTTGGCTATCTGCCATGTGGAGGTGGAAGTATCTGTTCTGTATGGTACACCACCATGGACATATGCTTTTTTGATCACCAGTTGGCTCTTTCTGTGTGTGCAGCCATGTGCAGCATGCATTGGTGCCACATTCATCTGAGTCTACCTCCTACTGCACCCCTGGGTTGTTATTTCTTGGTTGGCACTTCCTCAGGTGTTAGGGGACAGCAACATGTGAGTCTGCACCTTCATGCTATGTATCTTGTAGTGACAGACCTGCAGCGGGAAACATTGCACACCCCTCCCACGCTACATGCTGCCTTGGAGGGTGGCCAATTTAGAATTTGGCTTATAGTAATGTAGAGATGGTCTTATGCCAAGATGTACATACGGTGCAGGCCATGACTATTAAATTGTGGGCTATTACATTGTTCCCTTGGTGTTCCTGAGTGGCAGCTAATATTTGTGTCAGCCATGAGGTGTCCAAGGGTGTGTATCCCATTGTCACTGGATGATCAACATAACTAGCAGTGTCACTGCTATCTTCCAAAACAATACTGTATATATCTACTTTCGACACATGCACGGTGTAGACTATGGGATGTAGCTCAGCTACTTAGCAAATGTGTCCCTTGGCACAGTGCATGTGAGGTCAGTGATGTCCTGTTGTCTCCTACTGGGTCCCACTATGATATCCATGATCTGCACTGTCTGACTGTGTCTCTGCCCCCTGTTAGGCCATTTCTTATATCTGGTACTGATATGATGGTGTTGTGAGTCAGTGAGTGTTGCATGTGAGGTTGCACTACAGTAACTGTGGTTCCACTTCTAACACATCTGGCACATGGTATGTGTTGGTGATTGATCTTGTATTCCTATGTGTGTCATCCACTGCGTCAGGCATTTGTCTCTGCACACTACAGGTAAGTTAGGTATGTATCGATGAGATGCAGTAGGTATTGGCTCAAGTTGTATGGTGTTTGATAATTGTTCTGGCAGTGATTAGCACATCATGATTCAAGACATCTGCACCTATTTGTAAGTTACATGACATGGGCATGGTGTATTCCCTTGATGTGTCTCTGCTATTGCTTGTTTGGTGTAGTCTGTGTGATGTGTACATAGAGGGCAACCTGAGGCCACTTGTAGTGGTTGGTGTAGTTCTGCTGTTTTCAAAGGGTATATGTCTGCACCTGTCCCGCCTGTGGTGTGCCTGTCAAGTTGTGGTTGTGTTACATACATGTGGGTGTGTGTATTGGTGTTGTGCACTGATTGTGCTGTGCTGCAGCATGTTGCATATTTGTTATCATCTGCACATGTGTGTTACCCTGGCCAAATGTTACTGTAGCGGTGCATGTCTTGTGTGTCCAACAGGCTTGGGGTGTTGTGTTTACATTACTAGATTTGTAGACTTACCCACAAGTAGGCCATTTCCAAATTGTCCATCCTGAAACTGTTCATTGATCGTACTGTGCATGTGCTTGCGAGAGAATGACGGCTGTGATACACCAGCAACCAGTGCACCCGTTGTTTGGAATGAGCCACTTGCCAGCATGTGCAGGAGAGCAAGGAACCTTGTTATAGGTGGTATGATGTTTGCGTCTGCAGGCTGGCTGCAATTAGTGGCTCAATGTGGTACTGCAGGTGTAGTATGGCTTGCCGGTTCAATCTATAGGACCTAATGATGTCCAGGTCCATGAGGCCAAGGAGGGTTGTCCTGGTTCTGAAGACCCTCTCTTGCCTTCTGCGTTGCCTTTCTGGGCTGCAATGTGGTGGTGATTGCTGGAGTTGTTGCTGTCCTCTGTGCTGTCTAGCAAGCTGTATCAGTATCACCTCCATCTCCTTCTGTGGGTTGTAATGATGCTTCTGTGTGTTTTCCTTCAGTAGTGGTGTGTTTGGCCCATTTTAACGCCTGCTCGGACCTAGGTATTAAATTTTGATGCAAATCAGTGTTTGAGTCATTTTGTTTACTCTGCCTCCCACCCGTGTGTCTTTTTTGCCCGGGTGGATAAATATGGCGCTAGGGTATTTGAGTCATTTTTTGGACTTGAAGGCCTACCTTACATCTCATTGACACAAGGAGTTTCACGCATCCAAAAAATGTTAACACCATTATTTTGACGCTAGACGGGTCTAGCATCAAAATATAAATATGTAGTTACGTTTGTGCTGGATTTGAGTAAAAAGAAATGACGCAAACAGAGTATAAATATGCCCCTGAGTACCTGCACATCATCATATTGAGAAGGAGACTACTTACACTTCCCAGAAGAGGTGCAATACTTTTAATTGGAGCACACTGGCACTTCTCAGAAGAAAGTAGGTACTCCGGTAAATGGCTACTGGTGCTTCCATTTTACTGTTTCAATAAAAGTTTGCTACACAATTTTCCAACTATATTGGCTGAAACAGACAGGCCTGAAGGGAAACTCCCAAAAACGTCCCAGTAGTTCAGGGGCTGAAGTGCAGGAGCATATTTAAACAAATACACATAAACAGTGATTCCTGATTTCCCAAGGGTGCTCCCTGAGAAAATGGGTTCTAGCCCTTCAAACATGGAATTCATTAAAGAAGCCCTGTGTCTGCTGGGAAATGTGAAGTTCCCTGTTTCTCAGATGACCAGTCCTATGTTTTGTAGAAATGCACCAACTGAGACAATATCATTACAAAGAATAGCCTGACAGGGCTGTAGCCATGGCGGGCATTTGAGGTCTGGACCAGTTATGGAATGTAAGCCCTGCTAGAGTTATATGAATTGAGAGAATTTTGTAAAGTGAACAATCTGATCATCACACTGGAGTACAGTGAGAGTAAAAAGAAAGACTGTAGAATGTCAATTTTTTTCTAATACACAGAAAGTGTAAATACCTGTAATTGAACTGTACAAATATTTCAATATATATAAGCAGTTATGAAAGTGCAAAAGAAGTACATTTTGTTTTGTAGTTCTGAAGAATGATGGAAACAAAAACTTTTATAGGATCAAAAGTAACATTGGCAACGCATAAATATTAAATGCTGTAATGTATTTTAGCATTTGTATGGAGCTTACCACATGTAAATGGTGCACGGAAGAACTTACCTACATAGGCAGCAAGCAATGCCATAGGTGGAGAAGTGTTTACATGTTGGGTTTAATGACCATTGAGGTGCTGTTATCAACATGTACAAAATTGTTGTACATAAATACCGGACAAGGTAAGGAGATAAGACAGTACATTGTATGACTGACCAGAAGAGAAATCTGAAAAGTTTGACAGGTGCAGGTGCATGGGAAGCAATTGAAAATGGTTTTCTAGCCATTAGAAAATGTTTTGGAGACAGGAAAAAGTAATATTAGGAATCATTTTAAGACCCCTGTTGTTTGTGATTTTGTGTATTATAGGTACACTTGGATTTTACAAACTATACAAGATACGAAAAGAGAAAAAAACATAGACTAGACAGGTGAAAGAGGAGATAAAATTGGATAAAAGGAGAAGCGTTTATTATTGTAATCTAAAGCAAATGGAGAATTACAGCAGACCTTACCAAAATGAGACACTGAGATTCTTAATTGTCTCACTGGAATGAGAATTTGGCCTATTGTGATGGCGTATTTTGCCATCAAAGGAGGAACTGATAGAGCATAAATTTTAGTTCTGTTCCTCGTGCTATTGAAGTCAGCAGACAGTGACAAGTTTCCGTCACAAACCTATATCAGTGAAAAACCAACATAACAAACTGCACTGAAAACGCATTTTAAATGTTCACTTTGCTTGTATTTCAAAATCGACATTGATACCTTTCTAATTTAATCACATGCTAGAAAGTTAAAAGTTATGTTAAAATGTAATTTAGACTCCTGACTTAGGACCTCATTACGTGTTTGGTAGTTGGACTGCATTTTGACGATCAGCGGCAGCTGCAGCAAATCTCAAGGGTAGCGGTGGGGCGGGAGAGAATAAAAAAATAATAATAAAAAAAACCTACCTTTGCCTGTCTTCGCCTCCTGCTGAGTTGCTCCTCTGCTCTTCTTCCAGTGTCCCAGCATTCACTGGGACACCAGCATAAGTTCCCCAGCAATCCCGGTGCTGCTTTTATGCTAAGCCTAACATGAAAGCAGCATCATGATTGGTCTGAGCAGCTTGTTCTGCCACTCAGACACTGCCCTGAAATGGCTGGCAAAACACACATGCACACTTAGGTGCACTCTCTTCTCCCCCTCCCCCTTTGTTCTCCCCCTCCCATGGCCCAGCTCTTCCCCTAACTTCACATGCTGCTGGCTGTGCCAGCAGCTGAAAGATAAAACAATAATGAAATATTGTTTTATCTTTCATCTCTTGGCTTAGCCAGGGGGGCGACAATCCTTTGCCATTGCAGAGAAGCCGCCCCTGTTGGCGATCCTGAAAAGACTGCCATTTTAGTGGTACCCCAGACCACCCTATTATGAGTTACACAGAGAAAAAAAGGCAGACTGCCAGCGGCACTGAGGCTTATAAATAGGCAGTTCGAACTATAGCACTGACAGCCCTGTGACCATCCATTGACCGTATTACAAGTGCTAAGTCACTGCGGCGGGCACCCATGGCGGTTAGCCAATGGAGGTCCGAACCACGGCATTCTGTGGTCAGCAAAGGAATACACAACAGCACACTGGATGAATTTTAAAACAACACAGCTGACACACATTGCCACACTCAACACACATGCAAATCACACAATAAGACATACCCCTTTACACACCATAATCCTCTGCATTTTAACATTAAAACACAGCAGGACATAAAGACTTATTCCACACTGCACAGATATTAGGCACCATTTCTTCTTCTTACCATCCCTTGCAATGCTCTAGGCATACATTTGTCCAGTCACACCTTTTAGCACCATACCTCTTTCGTAACTCACTGTCACCGTAATATATATATATTTTTTTTTCCACCATGGCACGTATCAAAAATCGCCATTTCACTGATGAAGAGTTAAAAGTCACGGAGGATGAAATCATAAGAATAGAGCCACAATTGATCGGAGCCCAAGTCCAGCACACTGCTCTCAGTAGGAAAATGGAAATGTGGGACAGTATCATCAACAGAGTGAAGGCACCACCCTGTGCACAAAGGAGGACATCAGGAAGAGGTGGAATGACCTTAGAGGCAAGGTCCATTCCCTGATATCCAGGTACCAGCTGCATGCCAAGATGACTGGTGGTGACCCTCCCACTCCCCCATAATAACTCTGTCCCTGGGAGAAGAAGGTCTTGGCCATCCTGCTTTCTGAGGGATTGACAGGAATACCTGGGGAAATGGAGTATGGTAAGTCACAACACTAAAAATTTCACCAAAATGTTATGTCATGCATGCAAACTGCTCGTCCTGTGCCAGCTTCATTGTCACACCACACACTAGTCTAGTGCCCTCTGTTCCAAATACCCTTGTTTGTCAACTCCCAATTGAAGTGTATTCACCTGGTAGGAGGATAACATTTGTATACTGTGTGTAGTACTGGACTGCCATGACTACAACTCACAGCAGGCACTGTTACTTTTACTCCACTCGGCCAGTACAGTGTCCTCTGCATCAAAGAGCCATGTTAGTCAACTCCCAGTTGAAGCGTACTCACCTGGGAGGATAACATTTGTATAGTCAGAGTAGTACAGGGACTGACATGACTGCTAAATCCAGGAGGCTCTGTTACTGTTACTCCACTCAACCAGCCCATTGTCCTCTTCTCCATAGACCCTTGTTTAACAACTCCTAATTGAAGTGTAGTCACCTGGGAGGATAACATTTGCATACTGTGTTTAGTACAGGTACTTACATGACCACAACTCCCAGTAAGCACTGATACTGTCACTTCACTCAGCCAGCCAGTGTCCTCTGCACCAAAGACCCATATTAGTCAACTCCCAATTGAAGTGTACTCACCTGGGAGGATAACATTTGTATAGTCTGAATTCTACAGGTACTGGCAAGACTGCTAGGTCCAGGAGACTCTGTTGCTGTTACTCCACTCAACCAGCCCAGTGTCTACATCTCCAAATACCCTTGTTAGTCAACTCTCAATTGAAGTGTATTCACCTGGGAGGATAACATTTGCATAGACTGTGTAGTACAGGGGCTGGCATGACTCCAACTCCAAGCAAACACTGTCACCACTCAGTTACTCACTCAGCCAGTCCAGTATCCTCTGCACCAAAGACCCACGTTAGCCAACTCCCAATTTAAGTGCACTGACCTGGTAGGATAACATTTGTATAGTCTATGTAGTACAGGGACTGAAATGACTGGTAAGGCCAGGAGGCTCTGTCACTGTTACTCTGCCAAGCCAGCCCAGTGTCCTCTTCTCCAAAAACCCTTGTTTGTCAACTCCCAAGTGAAGTGTACTCACCTGGGAGGATAGAAATTGTATAGTCTGTGCAGTACAGGAATTGACATGACTCCAACTCCCAGCAAGCAGTGTTTCTGTAATTCCAAGCACCAGAACAGTGCTCACTCGCTCAAATACATCTGTTATTGAACTCTCAAGTGGAGTGTGCACACTAGGGGGACAACATTGTTCAAGAGTGTGTACAAGAGTGAGTGACAGGACTGGAACTCACAGCAGGCGCTGTTCCTCCAACTACAAACACCAGACCAGTGATCCCCATCAAAAGACCAGTGTTCCCCATTAAAATACCCCTGTGTCTCAACTCTCTACTGAAGTGTACTCACCTGGGAGAAAATCATTTATACAGTGTTTGTAGTGGAGGGAGGTACATGAGTGCCATTGCCAGAAAGCCATGTTTCTAGAAAACCAAACACCAACACAGTGTTCTCTAGTCCTAGGACCCCTATGTCTTAACTCTCAATTGAAGTGTACTCACCTGGGAGGAAACCATTTGCACTGTGTGTGTAGTACAGGGAGCTTTATGACTGCAACTCATAGGATTCTCTCTTACTGTCACTCAAACAACCAGTCCGGCATCCTCTTCTCCAAAGACTCTTGTTTAGGAAATTACAAAAAAAGTGTACTCACCTGGAGGGATGACATTCCTCAAGTGTATGAAGTAGAGGGAATGACATGACTGCTAATGCCAAGAGGCTCTGTCTCTCCAACTCAAGACACAAGCCCAGTGTATACCTGCCCAAATACCCCTTTACGTCAACTCACAATGGAAATGTACTCTCCTGAGAGCATCACATTTGTCTAGTGTTGGGAACTAGTTGGAGTGACCTGAGTGTCAAGCCCAATGGGCCCTGTTTTGCTAACTCCAATCACCACCCCAGTGTACACTTGCCCCAATGCATCTGTAGGTGAACTCTCAAAGGATGTTTACTCACCTGGGAGGATTACATTTATAGTGCTGGGAGCAAGGGGAGTAACCTCAATGCAACTCTCAGGAAACACTGTTCAATTGACTCAAAATAGCAGAATATTGGTCACTTTTCCACAAATCTTAGCCTGATAACTCTCAAATCATGCTTACTCCCCTGGAGGGACAAAGATACAGATCATGCTCAACTCAGAGATGCGGCTGGCCACCTAGCTCTATCTTGAACTGGTAAGCCAAGATTAAACTATTGAGGACAGAAAGGACAGCTCACACAATGTGCAACATAAATGATTAAGAAGGCATTAAGGTGCATCACCAGAATGCCATTGGCTGCAGACACATTCACAATGCACTGACCACATGATTACTTCAATCTTATATACAAAATATTCCTGCAGCAGCCTGCATAACATTCAACTAGGCATCAAAATGGCCAAAGTCACATTCTGCCCAGCCACTGTTTTGCCTGCACCGCTGGCAAGATGGAAATCTCTGCCCATCCTCCCAAGTGCAAACAAACAGCTAAATTCAGCAGCTGCTGGACTTTAATGTAATTGGTATGCTTCACAAATGTTAGCTCAATACAACCAATACCATGGATACCTGTCACAATAGGATCACCTGCAAATCAACTATGTACACCGACTTTGCAGAATGTCACTGTAAACTTTTGGAAGTAGATGTTACCATACCACCAGTAACATTGTATATTTCACTTCAACAAGTTGAGCTTCCACTGGCAACACAGAGGCCACAAAGGAGACTGCCACTATCCCCCAGGATTAGGCCTTCAGTGATGACAACACTCCTGGACATCTCGACGTAGAGGACAATTCTGGCCTATCTGGACAACCTGGTCAGACCCATACAGTGAGTCTCACTGTGCCCACATCAAGACCTCCCAGCCTGATTGCTTCAACCTCACAGGCAGCCATTCGTCACCAACCTGTGTCCTTAGGACAGTGCAACCATCTTGTGCCCCAGTCCAGGATCTTGAGTCGCAGCACAACACCTCGGCCAGTGATGGTCATGGAACCAGTAGTAGGGGGGCCCTGAGGCAAGGGCACAGGCCCATTGGGGTAGGGTGCATGGGAGGGATGTTGCGGACTTCTGGGGTGAGGCCACTGGGGATGCACCTAGCCAGGACTCCATCAGCCAAGTTTTGGGGGTCTATCAGGAGTCCCAATGTGTGATAGGCCAGGTAGTAATCAAACTTTGGGAGATCGAGCAGCTGCAGAGGGACATTCACAGGGATATCCTTCAATAGCAGGAGGCCACCAATACCATCCTGGCCTCCCTAACAGGGGTGTTGAGGGACATTAGCAGTATCCTGATCAGGGATCATCAGCAACACTCTACCCCTCCCTTTGGCGCACAAACACCAGGCCCTTCTTCATCTGTGCCAGCCATTGGAAGGGAGGCTCTGTCAGGGGAATAACCCGCCACAGACACCACAGCGTCTGTAGCAGCAACCCACCCCCACACACACACACAAGCAAGGACGACCAGCCAAGAATTCAGGAGGTGCAGATGGCCAGACACTCACCACTGCCAACAACTGGCCTCTACCTGAAGGAACTCCTTTGTGTGTCCAATATTCACTCTGATGACTGTTCTTCAACCACATTCCATTTCCTACGGGAGGAGTACACTGGAGTTGCAACTTACAATGCTTTGGCATCTACTACAATGATTTCATCCACCATGACTGAACCCTTCACAATTCTGTTCCGTTATGTCCCTTATGTGTATTCTATGCACAAATTCACAGTAAACGCCACCTATTACAAAGTTTGTGTTTGCTTGCTTCTGTTTAATTGTTGCTATGTAGAGATGTAAGATCATGTGTAGCAAATTATAAAGACACACGATACTAGTGCAAGGAGCGATGTGTTACAGGTATAGTGACCTGCTAAAGATGACAACCAACACACACAAACACATTGCTGCAAGTGGCTGGTCACACCAAAATTTTTATTTCACTATACAGCTCATAGGCTGTTGAAATGTTTGGACTGTCATAGCCAAGAATGTCTGACTCATATTGTGTCAAGGTAGATATGTGGAGGTGCAATCCCACACACCACAGAAGGAAGGGCCTTTTCAGACATTTTCCTGTAGAATAGGCAAACAGAGAAGTGAATGGTGTCACCAGCTTGTGCCTTATCACACATCAAAACCAAGTAATCCAACATGACATACCCCAACATACAGATAGAAGGCTGTATAACACTCCCTGATCACATGTCCATCATAATTCAATGACATGCATCTGGTGGTGTGATACAAATATATGTCAGTGTTGTGGCACAGACACTGTGGCCTGCAATGATGAAACATACCTACAGCTACATACAGGTCATACAATAAGAGTGTTTAGCCTATGTGAAGGGAGAATGGGTAGATTGCACTTTGTTGACAACATATTTCATTCCACTTGATCACACACACGAAGCAATGGCCCGCCACAGCACACTGAACAAGTACAATGTGTACTTCAGTCCTTCCACCCACACACTGTCCAAGCGGGTATGGCACATGTCTCATGCACCCCAAATATGTGACCTATATTACCTGGAAAAATCAATGTCCTCTTCCTATGTGAGAATACCTGCCAATGTCACAGATCTGAAATGCCCACATGAGGATGTTATGTCACGATCTGCATGTCTCTTACCAACTTGAAGAAACACCCAGTCCAAGATAGGGGCGACCCTTTCTAGTAGCCACACGCCCGCTGACTGGAAAAGACACCAAGGCAGACCATACCCTCCACAAGGAGTCCCAGAGAAAAAAAACAAAAAGTTGGGAAAAAACCGGGAACTCCTGAAAAAGAGGAAACAATGAAAAAAGTTCAAATAGAATAAATCTTGCAGGAAAAAACAGGAACGCGGAAAACACGTAAAAAGCAGGCTTGTTCTTGTCCTAGTATCCGAAAATGAAACGATGGAGGACAGGAATGACACCTTACCAAGTGTGAACATCAAGTATTCCTAAGGCAGTAAGCTGCTTCATCAAAACGTGGAACACTCTTCCCACCCACCTATGCCAGACCAAAGACCTTCTGACCTTCAGGAACCTTCTCAAGACCTGGCTGTTCGAGCAGTAGCAGCACCTCCCCCTTATCCCAACCCCTCTCACCAGCGCCTTGAGACCCTCACAGGTGAGTAGTGCACTTTACAAACTCCTGATTGATTGATTGATTGATTGATTGATTGATTGATCACAAGCTGACCCACCACAGCTCATATGATGGCTACAGCTACAAATACAACAAAGTTATGTGTTCACCTGTATCTCACACAACTAGGCCTTGGAATGGTCAAATACACATGTTTCCTCTCTACTGTGTTGGATTAACTGTTTGCAAGATGTCATGTTCATTCCCTCATCTAAAGTGCAATTGATCAGCACATCTAATGAGCTGCTGAGTCTAATAGTTTCTGCAAGCTTCGCACATATCATGTCAATAACTTCAATACCATGGTAACATAGCACAATCAGCAAACCTACTCCTTAAGACTCTCCAATTTCCCTACTTTCAGTGACACAAACCCTTTGGATGTAGATTCCAAACTTTAACCAATAACAATGCACTCTATTTCTCAACAGGTCCAGCGGGTACAAAACCTGACCCGACATTATCTACTGACCGAATGAAAAAAGAAGAGGACCAGGGCACTCAAAGTCTGTATAATAAATATGTAATCCAAGTAGAGTTTCAAAAGGTACTTTTAATCCAAGATCAGAAAACAGCCAACACGTGTTTCGTCCTTGCGGACTTTTTCAAGGCCACTATATAGGATCAGTTCTTGCCATATAGTATGGCTTGCATTACTTTTATTATACTTTATGGCTTGTCATATATATGAAGACAGGTCATATGGTGTGTCCGTACACCAGATGGTGATATCATGGGGTCCCTAAGGGCCCAGTCTTATTTCTGTAAAGCACCGTACGTTTGGTAGCGTCGGTGTGAAGAGTAGAGAGGGGAAGCGCGTGATAACGCTTCCGTGCCGTCCACTGACCAACGGTCCTGGCCCATCTGCACAGCCTGCTCAGATGGCAACAGTGAGCCTCACTGCATCCACAACAACACCTCCCATCCCAGTTGCTTTTACATCACAGCCAACAATGTGCCTTCCAACCTGTGTACCTAGCACAGTTGCTACCATCGTGTGCCCCCAGTCTCGGATCCTGAGGTGCAGATCAGCAACCCTGACACTGAGGGTCTAGAACCCAGCTGGAGAGGGCACCCTGTGCCAACAGCACAGGCTTTGTGGGGATAGGGTCCATAGGAAAGATGCTGTGGCCAGCAGACAAGGCCATGGGGGCCACTCAGAATCAGGATCCCGTCAGGCAAGTCTTGGGGGTCTATCAAGCGTCCCAAGGCGTGATGGGCCAGGTGCTAACTGAACTCCATAAGATCAAGCATCAGCAGAGGGACATGAACCAACAAATGGAGGACTATAGTTTTCACATGGGCACCCTAACAGGGGTGCTGATGTACATCCATACAGCCTTGAGCAGGGCTTTTCTACCACCATTTACCCCTTCCTGTGGGCCAACTACATCAAGCTCAAGTACATCTGCAGCAGCCACATTGAAGAGAGGCCCTGCCAGAGAACCAGCCACGGTCAGACACCCCTGCCTCTATAGCAGCTAAAGCCCCGCCTCAACAGGGATGTCCAAGTAAAAATGCAGGAGTTGGATCAATCAATCAATCACTCATTTCTAGAGTGCACTACTCACCTATAGGGTCTCAAGGCATTAGGGGGTGTCCTCAGAGATTAGTTGAAGAGCCAGGTCTTGAGATCCTTCCTCTACTCAGGCAGCAATGGCGAGGTGCGGTAGTAGGGTGTTCCAACCTTTAGCTGTCAGGTATTAAAATGATCTTCCTCCAGCTGAAAACTCCTTTATGTGGGGGAAGTTGGCGAGCAACTGCTGGGACGAGCAGAGAGGTCTAGAAGGGGAGTAGCAGGTGATGCATGTAGTGGAGGGCTCTGTAGGCGTGTATGAGGAGTTTAAAGTTGATTATTTTCTCGACGGTGAGCCAGTGGTGGTTCTTCAGGTGTTCTGTGATGTGTTCTCTGTGGGGGATGTCTAGGCCGATTCTGGCGGCGGCATTCTGAATTTGTTGCAGCTTCTTCAGATTCTTCTCAGAAGTTCCAGCATAGAGGGTGTTGATGACTCAAGTCTGCTTGTGATTATGGCGTGTGTCACGGTTTTCCGGCAGTCAGTTGGTATCCATCTGAAGAGCTTTTGGATGAGTCTGAGGCTGTGGAAGCAATAGGAGGCAACGACGTTGACCTGCCTGGTCATAGTGAGCGTTGAGTCAAGGATGACGCCGATGTTTTGTGCGTGGTCTGCATGTGTGGGGGTCCTGCAGAGTGTTGAGAGCCACCAAGAGTCATCCAGAGGTGACCGGGAGGGTGCTAAGTTGAGAATCTAAGTTTTGTCTGAGCTCAGCTGAAGGCAGCTCTCACTCATCCAGGTGGCGACTGCTTCCATCCTGTCTCTGAAATTCTTCATGGCAGTTGAGGGGTTCTCGGTCAGGAAAAGAGGATCAGCTGGGTGTCATCAACTTAGGAAACAATGCTCATGCCGTAGTTCCTGATGATGGGGGGAGCGGGATCATCTAGACATTGAACAGCGTGGGGCTCAGCGAGGTTCCTTGGGGGTACTCCCTGACTGATGTCTGTGTTTTTTAATAGGTGTGGCGGGAGCCTGACTTTCTGTGTT
This sequence comes from Pleurodeles waltl, assembly GCF_031143425.1. Lineage (NCBI taxonomy): Eukaryota > Metazoa > Chordata > Amphibia > Caudata > Salamandridae > Pleurodeles > Pleurodeles waltl. Next base: position 1,537,476,534 of record NC_090440.1, on the reverse strand, counting down.
CTGCCTGTCAGGAAGGAGTGTTTCAATCAAAGGGCCTTACCGCGTATGCCTTCCGCATGGAGTCTGGTGCATAGTTTATGGTAAGACACTGTATCGAAGGTGGCTGAGAGGTCAAGTAGGATGAGGGCTGCTGTTTTTCTGCGGTCAATGAGGGAGCGGATGTCATCTATGGCTGCGAGCAGGGCAGTTTTGATACTGTGATTGGTTCTGAATCTTGATTGGGAGACATCCAGGATGTTGTTGTCCTCAATGTGCTGGCGAAGATTAGTGTTGATTTCTTTCTCAGCCCCTTTAGCTGGAAAGGGGAGCAGCGAGATGGACGGTAGTTCTTGAGATCAGTTGCGTCGGCTGTGGGTTTTTTCAGTAGTGGGCGAATCTCGGTGTGCTTCCAGTCTTCGGGGTAGGTTGGTGATTCTAAGGAACAGTTGATGGTCTTTCAGAGTTCGGCCGCAATAGAGACACTGGAGTTGTTGAAGATGTAGTGTGGGCAGGGGTCGGTGTGGATGCGGCTCACATCCCTCCCAATAAATATCCCTTGTCGTGAGGGGGTCCAGGCAATCAGGAGTCGTGGGGGTTCAGCTGGTCCTGGCAGGGGTGTTGTTGATGGGCTCAGAGAGTGTTGAGGTCGGAAACTGTCATAGATGTCTTTGCTCTTCCAGTGGAAGAAGACGGCCAGTCTGTTGCAGAGATCCTGCAATGGAGGGATGTTTGTATTCTTGGCCTGTGGTTTGGCCAATTCTTTGACGGCGTTGAAGACTTTTTTGGTGTTGTGGGTGGAGGAGTTGATGGGGTCCTGTTGGGCAGATTTCTTGGAGGACCTGTTGAGGCTGTGGGGGGATCTTGTGGCAGCTTTGAAGGTAGCCAGGTCTTGTGGCGATTTGCTGTTTCTCCACTTCTTCTCCAGCCTCCTGCATGAACATTTTGATTCCTGGAGTGCGGGGTGAATCAGCAGGCTTTCTTGGACGAGTGTTTCCATGTAGACGTCCAGAGAGGGTTTAGGGTGTCGGCACAGTTAGTGGTCCATTTGTGGAGGATGTGGGCTGAGATGTTGGTGTCTATTGTGTCGGGTGGCGGAGAGTTGCTGAGGGAGCTGGTGAGTTGCTCCTCTGAGATCTGTTTCCATTTTCCGTAAATGGGACATGTTGTGTGAGTTTGCCCTGTGGGTGTGGAGATGGAAAAATGGATGCAGTGGTGGTCGGTCCAGTGTAGTGGGATCGAGTCACTGATGATGACATTGCTGCCGGTGGAGAAATTGGGGTTGAGAGTATGTCCGGGGGGGTGTGTCGGTGAGGTGACCAGTTGCTTCAGCCCGATTGTGTCCAGATTCTCGAGTAGTGTTGAGGTGTTGTGGTCGCTGAGATCATTGAAGTGGAAGTCGAGGTCGCCAAGCAGAATGTAGTTGCGGGAGGTGAGTACATAGGAGGCTATGAGGTCGATAATGGCATCACTGAATGCTAGGCGTGATCCCGGTGGTTTGTAGATGAGGGTGTCCCGGAATGGTGGTCTTAGGGGTGGTGTGCATTTGGAAGTGAAGGTGCTCCGTGATGGTGGTAAATTCCTTGGTGTTTATCGTCAGTCAGAGGGTGGTCTAATAGGCGATGGCTATGCCACCTCCTGCTCTGGATGGACGGTCCTTGCATAGCAGCTTGTAGTCTCTGGATATGGTTATGGCGATGTCCGGTCCGGATGTTGCGTTAGTCCATGTCTCTGTGAAGTAAGCGATGTCCGGGAGGGTGGTGTCTATTAGGTCCCAAATCTCCCTGGCATGTTTGTGCAGGGAGCGGACGTTAAGGAGGATGCACTTAAGGTGGTTTGAAAGTAGTTCTGGTGATGTGAGGGCTGATGTCTGGCGTTCGGAGCATGCGAGGAGGCAATGGCAGCAGGAGAAAGGTCCTTGGGTGTCCTTGGGGAAGACAGAGTGACAGTTGCTTTGGCATCCTGCGTTCAGAGCAAGGAGGGCCCTGGCATCATATCGATGGGTGGTGCAAGATCTAATGTCTGTGGCGCTGGGCACAGTCCAGGTATGGATGGGCACAGACGGGCTTGCATTGGGCTCTCCTTTGGCCCCCCATCGGCGTGGCCGCGCAGGGAAGGGGGAGGAATGGTAGGCTAGGAGGGAGGGAAGCGCTACGAGGGTGGGGTGGCAGGCCATGGGGCAGCAGTGGCAGGGAAAAACGTGGGACAAAAAGGAGCTGAGAAGGAGAGAAAAAAAGGTAAAGAGAGAAAAAGAGGCAAAGTACAGCAAAGAGAAAGAAAGAGTTGAAAAGCAGACAAACCTGACAGACGCAGCAGTGGCCACCCAGGGGGGAACGACAGACGCTGGCCAAAAGCTCAATTCATTTGCCCATCACTGTGCAGCGCCCTCCCTTAAGAATGGGGGGGGACTGGTCAGCTGAGAGGCAGAAGGGCAGGAAACATTACGAGAGTGGGGGGGTGGGGCTGCGGGGGCAGCCACAGCAGGGAAAAGCGCGGGACAAAAGGGAGCTGCGAAGGAAGGAAAAAGAGTAAAAGAGGCAAAGAGAGAAAAAGAGGCAAAGTGAAAGAAAGAGTTGAAAGGCAGACTGACCTGACAGACGTAGCAGCAGTTGCCATGCAGGGTGAGTGATGGACCCTGGCCAAAAGGTCAGTTCAGTCACCCCTCAAGTGCAGCGGCCACCCTTAAGAAGGAGAGGGTGGCGGGGATTGGTCAGCAGGGAGGCGGAAGGGCGGGAATCATTACAAGGGTGGGGCTGCAGGGGCAGCAGCGGCAGGGAAGATCGCAGTGCAAAAAGGAGCTGAGAAGGAGAGAAAAAGAGGGAAAAAGAGGCAAAGAGAGAAAAAGAGGCAAAGTACAGCAAAGAGAAGGAAAGAGTTGAAAGGCAGACGGACCTGACAGACACAGCAGCAGCAGTGGCCATGTAGAGGAAGCTATGGATGCTGGCCAAAGGTGAGTTTTGGCCAGGGAGGTGCAGATGGCAATACACCCACTACTGCCAGCAAGAAACCTCATCCTTAATGTCCTCCTTTGTGTGTCACACATTTACTCTGTGGACGGATCCTGCACCCCATTCCATTTCTGAAGGTAGGAGTACTCTGGACTTTGGAATTCCGATGTTGTGGCATTTACTCCTATGACTTCATTCACCATGACTGACCCCTTCACTTTTCATTTATATAACGTTTTGCCACAAGTTTGTTTTCACCCTTAGCACTGAAATAAATTCACCAGTCACAAAATCCTTGTCTGCTGTCATAAATTTCAGATTTAGCAATGTAGATATGTAATAACATGTGAACCATACAATGAAAAAACAAGTTACTTGTGGAAGTAGGGACCTGTTGCACGTACACAGTATCCAGTTCAGGATTACAACCAATCTACACAAACACATAAATACAAGTGTCTTGTCAAAGAAGAAATTGTATTACATTGTTCAGTGCATAGGCTGTCAATATGTCTGAAACATAGAAAATCATACATGAATGAGTCATGCTGTGTAAGTGATTAAATTTACAGGTACAGAGCCCCTGAACATTGAAGTAACGGACCCATCAGACATAGGTGGTCATTACAATCCTGGCGGTCGGTGTTAAAGTGGCGGTAAAACCGCCAACAGGCCTGCGAAAACAAAATGGAATTACGACCGTGGCGGAAACCGCCAACATAGACAGCCACTTTAACACTCCGACCGCCAAGGCGGTACGAACAAACACTGCGGCGGTAACCGCCAACAGACAGGTGGAGGACAATGTACCGCCCACAGAATTACAACAGGCCAATCCGCCACCTTTTCCGGGGCGGATTCACCGCAAACAAAAAGACGGCGGAAAGAGGACTTGGAAGGGGAAACGCTCACCTCTACACATCCCACGAGGAACCAGGACACCATGGAACCGGAACTTCAGATTCTTCCAGCCTTTATCTTCCTGCTCCTCTACCAGGAGCACGAACACCGGTGGCGAAGACCACGGTGAGTACTGCACCTACGACGCAGGGGAGGGGGGGGAGGGAAAAAACAGTGAAACACACATGCAACACGCAACACTCCCACCCCCACCCTCACCCACGACAACACACACACTAATACATCATGATACATTACAGTTACACCCTAAACCCCCCCTGGAAGAATGCAAGGACAAAAGGAAATGAGTCGAATGATTGTAATATATCCAAAGACAGTAATCAAAAATATATACATATATAAAGATATTCACACTATAAACAAATATATACACCAAGAATACAAGTCCAAGGTATTCCACTATCATAGTCCGTGGACCACTGAGCCCAAAAGCATGGGCGAGGCCCACACTCAATACCCAAACAAGACGGAGAGAACACTGCTGGGGCATCAGATAGAAATAAAACAGGCACCTCAGGGGTAAGGGGGGAGCACCTCAGCCGGATGAGTGCATGACGCCAGATCCACGAGGGGGCTCCATGCCCACTGTTCAATCCCGGGGAGTGCAAAGCCACAGCCTCTCAAGTCTCTACAGTGGGTGGTTTGCCCACTGTTCAATCCTGGGGAGTGCAAAGCCACAGTCTCTCAAGTCTCTCCAGTGGGTGGTTTGCCCACTGTTCAATCCTGGGGAGTGCAAAACCACAGTTTCTCAAGTCTCTACAGTGGGTGGTTTGCCCACTGTTCAATCCTGGGGAGTGCAAAGCCACAGTCTCTCAAGTCTCTACAGTGGGTGGGTTGCCCACTGTTCAATCCTGGGGAGTGCAAAGCCACAGTCTCACAAGTCTTTTCAGTGGGTGGGTTGCCCACTGCTACATCCTGGGGAGTGCAAAGCCACAGTCTCTCAAGTGGATAACATTCTCCACTGGTTCTGGAGGGGGCTTTGTGCCCAGAGTGCTTCATCCTGCCAAGGACTGAGGTAGTGGATGTCTTTCTCCACTGGTTCTGGAGGGGGCTTCGTGCCCAGAGTGCTTCATCCAGCTTGTGGCGGCCTCAGTAGCATCGGAATCTTTGGAGCTCCCTGGCCTGCGGTGCTGGTGGCGGTGGTGTCCTGGGCAGCGATGCTGGTGGCGGTGGTGTCCTGGGCAGCGGTGCTGGTGGCGGCGGTGTCCTGGGCAGCGGTGCTGATGGCGGCGGTGTCCTGGGCAGCGGTGCTGGTGGTGGCGGTGTCCTAGGCAGCGGTGTCCTGGACAGCAGTGCTGGTGGCGGCGGTGTCCAGGGCAGCGGTGCTGGTGGCGGTTGTGTCCTGGGCAGCGGTGCTGATGGCGGCGGTGTCGAAGGCAGCTGTGCTGGTGGCGGCGGTGTCCTGGACAGCGGTGCTGGTCTTGTCCGCCGTGCAGATTTTCCAAGACTTGCCAGTTTTACTGTGCCCCTTCCCCACCTTGGGTGGTGGCGCAGCTGTCTCCACACTCCCAACTGTACCCCTGGGAGCAGCTGATTTCTTTCCTCTCTCCCGCCGGGCACTGGCCAACTTTTTTATGCTTTACAGGTGGGGGACTGTCCGTGCTCTGGCTCCTTGCCACACTGGCTGCCCTGCTGCCTGGCGCACTCCAGAAGCCGGTTACTACTGGCACCACTGGTCCCGCAGATGTTGTGGCTGAGGTGCTGGGTTGGGACCTGGAGAGGCGGGCCCTAGGAGACTGAAGGGGTGGGGGAGGTGAGGGGAAGAGGTCAAGGTTGGACAGGAAACGTTTTTTGGGAACACTGGGACGGCTAGATGGAGGGGATTTGGGAGTGGAGGAAGAGGTAGTGGTTGTAGGAGGTGTACGTTTGCTGACTTTGTGTGAAGCTGCATGGGCTGGAGGCAGTCGTGAGGTGGATGGCTGTTGGGTGGGTGTGTGGCTGCGTTTGTGTAGTTTGGGAGGAGGGCTCACAGACACACTGGTAGAGGACACAGGGGATGTGTGAATGGTAGTCGGGTGGTGAGTGCACGTGAGCGGGGTGTGGTGGTGGGTGTGCTGGTGATGGACGTAGTGGCTGAGGATGTAGTGCATGCAGGTGTGAGTGGAGATGAGACAGGGAGGGAGGAGGGAGACGTGGAGGAGGGGGACATAGTGGAGGCACTGGATGTTGGTGTGTCTGCATGTGTATGATGCTTGCGTGAGTGCCTGTGGGATGTGTGGTGCTTATGTTTGCCAGAGCTTCCCTTGTGTGTTGAGGTGTGTGCATGGTGGTCTGATGGGGTGCTTGGGATAGGCTGAGGTACAGGGGTTTGGGTCTGGGTGGAGGAAGTTGGAGGGGGGAGGCTAGAGACAGGGACAATGGCTGCCATCAGTGCAGAGGCCAGAGTCTGAAAAGCTCGCTGATGGGCTGCCTGACCAGAATGAATGCCCTCCAGGTATGCATTGGTTTGTTGCAACTGCCTCTCTAAACCCTGGATGGCATTCAAAATGGTAGACTGCCCAACAGTGAGGGACCTGAGGAGGTCAATGGCCTCCTCACTGAGGGCAGCAGGGGTGACAGGGGCAGGGGCTGAGGTGCCTGGGGCGAAGGAGATGCCCACCCTCCTGGGGGAGCGGGCATGGGACACACGCTGAGGAGCTGCTGGGAGGGCGTCGCTGGTAGGGGGGTGGCGGCTGTACCTGTAGATGCGGGGGCACAGATGAGCCCGCCACCGCAAGGGAGCTCCCATCAGAGGAGGAGTCCATATCGCTGGTCTCAGCTCCTGTCCCCGCCGTGGAGCTCCCCTTGCCCTCCGTCCCACTGGTGAATTCAGACTCCGTTGTGTCGCCCTCCAGGGCCATGTGGGATGCAGCTCTCTCCTGCTCCAGTGCCACTGCTCCTCCGCCTGATGATGCTAATGCACACAAGAACAGGGAGACCACAAAAAGTGGGGGGAAGACAGAAGAAAGACATGTTGAGTGCATGCAATACCGCTACCGTTGGCGGACACTACAGACACAGAAGCCCCCTGCACTACGCTGTGCACTTGGAGTTCCCAGGGACATGGGTTACAAGGCTATGCCCGATTGCTGCACACATGGTGGTCACAGGAGCCTGACTAGGTGTAGTTGGCAATGTACACAGGTGGGGTGGGGTGCCACAGGGCCTGCCTTAAGAAGGGACCTTGCCTACTAAACTCACCCTGGCCTAGGAGAACCCACAGCCCACCTCCCCCACCCAGACACCCACAATGCGTGCTGAATCAGCAGAATGAGAGTGTACTCACCCCCTTGTGGCTGTGATGCCCTCAAGCGCCGGGTACGCCACCGCCAGGATCCTGAACATCAGGGGGGTCATGGTGCGATGGGCACCCCTCCCACGTTGGGAGGCCATCCCCAGCTGAGCCTCCGCTGTCTTCTTGATCCAGCGGCGAATGTCCCTTCTTTTCCGGCAGTGGGTGCTCCGTCTGTTGCAGACCCCTAGGGTCTGGACTTCCTTAGCGTTGGCACCCCAAATGTCCTTCTTCTGGTGGGTGCTGACCTACAGGAATAGTACAGGGGAAAAGGAGAAGATATTACCGTCCGCACCGTCACAGTCATTGGCCCGCATCCCTACACTTGCCATGACGCACATGCATTCACTGTCGTTTCATGCACGTCTCATTCTCACCCCCCCCTATCTTTCATCCACACCACTCCACACAGGCATTGCCCACACAGCATGCTCACAGTGTACTTACCTGTTTGTCTGGAGGACCGTAGAGTAGCGTGTACTGGGGGAGGACCCCATCCACTAGTTTCTCCAACTCCTCTGTGCTGAAGGCAGAGGCCCTTTCCCCAGACACACGACCCATTGTCTCTTCCAGACTGAGGTCACAGCAGCACTTGCAGTGTAGGTCCTCTCCTGTCGAAGATCAGGTATCAAGTGATTGAACAGAGAGAAAATGGCGGTCACGTCCGCGGCGGTGCGTACCGTCACCGCCGGCGTAAATCGTCATTGGCTCCTGGGACCCATAGGGTCCAATGTTAACGAATGCAGGATTGCGCCGCGGTCTTCGACCCCCTACCGCGATGGTGTACAACGCCAGCGCAGTTACCTCATATCCCCTTGTCCCACTTTACAGGTCAGGCAGCCGCCATTTCAGGGGGTCATATGGCATTATTTTGGACTGTGGCACACATATCTAGGCCTTGCTTAAACACTAATACAGGCATATGTCGATTTGCTAATATTTTCCAATTAAGCTGTGTTTACGTACCTCAGAGTTGGTTGACTCTCTGCTCGCTGTTCTCCTCCAATGGCACCGTCCACTGGGGCATGTGAGGAGATGGCAGCATCCTCCGGTGTGCAGACCACTGGTGGACCTGTCGACAATGGAGGAGCGACATGTGATCATCACCTATAGACTTGATCGTACCACAATCCTGGAACTGTGTGCCCAGTTGGAGCCAGACCTATTGTCAGCTGTCCGCCATCCCACAGGAATCCCCCCTCAAGTGCATGTGCTGTCAGTACTCCATTTCCTAGCAAGTGGGTCTTTTTAAACTACAGTGGCCATAGCATCAGGGATGTCCCAGGCCTATGTTTTTGTGTTGTCCAGAGTGTTGTCTGCCCTGCTGAAACACATGCGGAGCTACATCATTTTCCCTCAGGTGGAGGATTTGCCTACAGTGAAAGGTGATTTCTATGCCCTGGGACATATCCCCAACAACATAGGTGCCATTGATGGGACACATGTGGCCTTAGTCCCCCCATGCAGGAGTGAACAGGTGTACCGAAACTGGAAGAGTTACCATTCGATGATGTGCAGATGGTGTGTTTATCAGACTAGTACATCGCCCATGTGAATGGCAAATTTTCTGGCTCATTGCATGACGCTTATATTCTACGGAATAGCAGCATCCCTTATGTGATGGGGCAACTCCAGAGGCACCGTGTGTGGCTATTAGGTGAGGACATGGACCCAATACAGTGTGACTAGGTGTCTGGGTCTGGGGATGTCCCTATGAGTTATTGTGTGTCTAACAGTTGTCCCTCGACATTTGCAGGTGACTCTGGTTACCCCAACCTGTCATGGCTACTGACCCCAGTGAGGAATCCCAGGACAAGGGCAGAGGAACGCTACAATGAGGCCCATGGGTGAATTATAGAACGGACCTTTGGCCTCCTGAAGGCCAGGTTCCGGTGCCTCCATATGACAGGTGGTTCCCTATTCTACTCACCAAAGATGGTGTGCCAGATCATCGTGGCCTGCTGTATGCTTCACAACTTGGCTTTGCGACGACAGGTGCCTTTTCTGCAGGAGGATGGTCCAGATGGAGGTGTTGTGCAGCTGTGGAGCCTGTGGACAGTGAAGACGAGGAAGCAGAAGAGAAGGACATAGACAACAGGAACACGGTGATCCTGCAAGACTTCCAGTGAGACACAGGTAAGAAGACAACACTGGCTGCTACATATGATTTCATTCTACTACCTCTCATCTGTCTGTCATTTTCACCCAGTGTATGGTCACTGAGTTGTCACTTTCCCTTGCGATTTCACAGATGTGGGTCCCACTGTGTGACATCTGCTTTGTTTCCGCATGGACTAGAGCTGTGTGACATAGGTATGTTGACATTACATTTGATCTAGCATTTTGCCACTGTTATTGCTAATACACCTTTTCAAAAGCACAGACAGACTCCTGATTGTTTTGTGATTTAAGGGTGTTTATTTGAGAGCTCAATAGTGGAGGGGGTTATAAAATGGTCAGGGGTGATGGTGGAGGAATGTCCATGGCAGAGTCCAGTCTATTAGTCTCACAGGTGCATTTCTTGGTGAGGTCTTGGCATTGTTCTCTGTCTTTGTCCTGGATCTCAGGGACCGCTTGCGGGGTGGTTCTCCATCTGCAGGGGGTGGGGTGCTGGTGTGGTGGTCCTCTGGCGGTGCTTCCTGTCCACGAGCGCCGGCGGAGGTGGTGGGCAGTTCATCGTCCAGGCTAGTGTCAGGGGTCCCTTGTTGTGCCACAGTGTCCCTCCTGTTGTTCATGAGTTCCTTCAGCACCCCTACAATGGTGCCCAGGATGGAGCTGATGGATTTGAGTTCCTCCCTGAAGCCCAAATACTGTTCCTCCTGCAGCCGCTGGGTCTCCCGAAAATTGGCCAGTACCATTGCCATCGTCGCCTGAGAATGGTGGTAGGCTCCCATGATGTTGGAGAGGGCCTCGTGGAGAGTGGGTTCCCTGGGCCTGTCCTCCCCCTGTCACACAGCAGCCCTCCCAGTTCCCCTGTGTTCCTGTGACTCTGTCCCCTGAACCGTGTGCCCACTACCACTGCCCCCAGGTCCCTGGTGTTGTTGGGGTGGTGGGTTAGCCTGGGTTCCCTGTAGTGGTGGACACACTGCTGACTGACGTGTCCTGGGGACAGAGGTATGGGCCGGCTGGGTGGGTGCTGTGCTGGTGTTTCCTGAGGGGGGAAGCTCTGTAGTGGCATGTGCCAGTGTGAGGGGAACCGACTGTCCTGAGGTCCCAGATGGGCAGGGCTGGTCATCTTGATCCAGTTGGACAGAGCTGCTGTCATCACTGTGGGCCTCTTCTGTGGGTGGAGTGGACATATCTGGACCCTCCTGTCCAGTGACGTTGGGTAGGGGTCCTGTAGGGGTGTAAAGGCATGATTATTGCATCTGTGTGTGCCATGGTGTGCAATGGGTGGGTGACCCTGTACCCCAGTGCTTGCATTCCTGTGTAGAACCTTGTGTGATAATGGTTTAGGGGGGTGTATGGGTATGTCCAGTGGCCATGCTTTGGTGATGGGTGTCCATGCTTTGGTGTTACATGCAGGGCTTGGGTTTGGGATGTGTGGTTTGTGATATTGGGACATAAGTGAGGAGTTGGAGTGATGGGGGTGAGGGCGAGGGTGGGGGTATGTGATAGCATGCAGGTGGGTGGGGGATGAAGTAGTTAAAGGTTTGACTTACCAGAGTCCATTCCTCCTGCTACTCCTGCAAGGCCCTCGGGATCCAGTATAGCCAAGACCTGCTCCTCCCATGCTGTTAGTTGTGGGGGAGGAGGTGGGGGTCCGCTGCCAGTCCTCTGAACTGCAAGGTGGTGTCTTGAGACCAAGGAACGCACCTTCCCCCGTAGGTCGTTCCACCTCTTCCTGATATCATCCCTTGTTCTTGGGTGCTCTCCCACTGCGTTGACCCTGTCCACGATTCTTTGCCATAGCTCCATCTTCCTAGCTATGGTGGTGTGCTGCACCTGTGATCCGAATAGCTGTGGTTCTACCCGGATGATTTCCTCCACCATGACCCTGAGCTCCTCCTCAGAGAACCTGGGGTGTCTTTGCGGTGCCATGGGGTGGTGTGGGTGATGTGTAGGGTGGTGTGTGTTGTGATGTGTGGGTTGATATTTAGAGGTGTGTTGTGTTAGGTGCTTGGATGTTGTGTGAGTGATGGTGTTGAGTGCCTGTGGATGCTAGTTTGTAGATGGTGGTGTCTCTCTCTGGCCTTCAGTCGCAATTGTTGACGTAAGGGTTTGTGGGTGATGTGGGTGTGTGTTTTGTATTGTATTGGATGTGTGGGAGTGGTGTGTGTATCAGGTGTGTGTATTTGGAATAGTCCAATGTGGTAGAGTTTTGTAAACGTGTGTTTATTTTGAGGGCGGCGGTGTGTACCGCCAATGGAATACCGCGGTTGAAAGACCGCCGCGTGGATTGGTGGGTCGTGATAGTGTGGGCGTATTCCTGTTGGCGTGACGGTGGAGGTTTTGTTATCGACAGTTTATCACTGACCTTTGGTGTGGCAGACTTGTGTGGGTGTCTGGATTTTTGCAGATTCCGAGATGTGGGTCATAATGACCGTGGTGGAATTCCACGGCCGCAGCGGTGTGTTTGCGGTCTTCTGCACGGCGGTAAGCGGCTTTTACCGCCAATGTTGTAATGACCCCCATAGTCCTGTAGAATAGACAAAAATTATTATGGTCGATGTCATCAGCTGGAGCCATATTGCCTACCTCCCAAAAGGAATCCCACATCATGTAATGCAAGATCCAGACAGATGGCAGTGCAACAGTTGCTGATCACAGGGTCATTACAATTCAGTGCTTCTGCATCTAGTGGTATGACACAAACAAATGTCAGTGATGTGCCACAGGCACTTTGGCCTACAATGATGAAACACATCAGTATCTACATACAGTTCATTTAAAAAGACTGTTTAGCCAATATGAAGGGAAACTAACATTAATTCGGCCTAGGACTACATATTTTCTGACCACCTGATGACACATATGATGCATCAGGTCCACCACACGACAAGGAACAAGTCCAACTTCCATCTTACCATTGCGCAAACTGTTGTGGCACAGATCTTCTGCACCCAAAGTTTGTGACATACATTCCCAGGAACAATCCATGTCCACTTCATATGTCCAACAGCATCATCTACCTGCCAATGTCACAACACGGAAATGTCCCAATGAAGATATGAAGATGTCATGGTGAAGGTACATCAGCAAACGCAAAAACAAGGAGTATAGTTATGAAACCATACATATGACACGAATCACACAGCAAACGTCTGTTAAACGCAGTCCATGTTATAAATCTCACACAAACAAAGCAACATCTCCAAATTGTGATTGTGTCAAAAGCATCCTCGTCAGACACACTTTGCCAGTGCTTCAGTTTCCTACCATTTCCAACAAATACACTCCTCCCATAATCATTATAAGAGTTAATTGTACAGTTAGTCACAACATCTCATGTCATATTTACTCTCATGAGAAGAAGCTGTCAATGAGATCTTGTCCCAAGTCAACTCCTTCTTCTTCATCACTATCATTTTCATTTGGCATTCCAGGATTCTCACCCAGTGACACTGCAGGCTCCCCTCATCTGGGATGTAATGGAAGTTACTTCGCAGGGCGATGTTATGGAGCATGCAGCAGGCGACAGTGATTTGACACACCTTCCCGGGAGAATAGAGGAGGGCTCCCCCAGTCTTGTCCTGACAGCGAAATCTGGCCTTCAGGAGCCCAAAAACCCATTCCATTGGCAGCCATGTTCTTCAATGGGCATCTTTGAACCAGACTTCCCCTGGCATAGTTGAATTCCTCAGCGGTGTTAACAACGAAGGACAGTCGGGATATGCTGTCACCCACTTCCTGATTGCAGCACCTGACATTTCACACACAAGATCAGGACAGATGTGACTTAGGAACAAGCCAGGCTCCCTCCAATTGCATTTGTGACATCAGCTGGTGTATGGAAATGTTCTGCATTACAAAGGAATCTTGGGCTGAACCTGGGAACTGGGCACAGATGTTTGAATCTGAGAAGCAGACAACTTGCACGTTGAAAGAATAGAAGTGCTTCCTGTTTTAATAGACTTGTTCAATCGCATGTGGTGGCGCCAATGCAATTTGGCTGGCATCTATGGCTCCCAAAACATGTAGGAGGTGACCAAATCCATCGAAGTTAACCTTCACATTGGCTAAATCCTCACGTCTGGGGAACTTGTTAAAGCTGTCAATGTGTTTCATCATTGCTGATAGGATGTCTTTTAAAACACCACTGGAAATAGGTTGTGACATACCACCACATAGCCACTGTATACTGAAAGGACCCAGTGGCCAGTAAGTGTGATACTGCCATAAGTTTCACAATGGGTGGAATACATGTTGGATTAGTGTTTTCAGGTATGAGATTTGGCTCCAAATGATGATATAAATCTTGGATTGTTTGCCTATTCAGACAGAACTTCTTTATTAAGCCACGCTCCTTCATGGTCTGAAGGCCTGGAAATGGATGGTAGAGTGAAGGGTGGCCCCTCCTGCCTCTCCCCTATTAATGGAATCAAATGGGTTTGAGCATTAGTCACTGTGGTCAGACCAACATATCTGAGGAGTAAGACCAAAGTCATGTGACAAAACATTACTGACTGGAAATATATTAAACTCGGGGCCAGCTATGATCCCCATGGTTGTCTAGAAATGTGTCTACAACATATATGTACACATAACACACCTCTATGCTTCTGCTGTACCCCTTGATATTGTAAAGTATGTTCCGACCATCAAAAATACTGTCACCAGCGGGGTACAGTGCACTGTGATACTTGGCATCTGTGACCAGCAATGCACTACACTTATGACTGTGTAGGACAATCTATATATCAAAGGAGCTTTACATATGTGGAGATGTTACTACACATTCATAGATGTTGTGCTGCATTTAACAGTCACCACAACTGTAGTTTCAACTGCCAAAATGGCGGATTCCTGACCTCGTTCGTTGGACTTTAAGAACCTCCCACCGATGGCAGAAGTCGAACTCATTGTGGGCAGTTTTAACCACAGCAGACATAGCCATAGGCTTATGTGGTTGACTGTAATGGTCACGGCCCAATGGCTGTGCCGTCGACGTTGATGACCGCATACGTGGCATACATATATGCAGAGGTCTAGAAAATAACTCACTTGCCTCCTGCCACTGCTGCCATCAACACTTCGATCAGTTCAGTTGGTGTGTGCCGCCTCTAAGAGCAATTATGCCAGGCCCAGCAGGTGAAAGGACCCCTGCCTTCTCTCCAGATGAGCTGGAGAGGCTCGTGGAAGAGGTCCTTTCCCTGTATGGCCACATCTATGGCTTACCAGAGGAGTAGGTAACTATCTCATTGGCATATTTGACTCTGTTTAACACCATCCTTTTCTTCCTCACAGGCTACATTGTGCCTCTGAGTCCCTGCGAGTTACTTGGGTGCCTGTTGACACAATCTGTGATCCATACATAGAATGTACAGGTTGTAGATTGTGGAGCCCTGTACTCTTTATATTTCAAAGGACCATTGCGTTGTGTGATGTTTGATAAGCCCTAGATTCTCCTTCTGTTGCATTCATACATCTATGCAAGTAAACTGTACAACCAAACAATGATATACCTAATGATGGTAATTGACACTGTAAATGTGTTAGCGTGAGCTGTGTATATATACTGTTTGAATCAGTTGAGGATGCTGTTAGCAATGTGTTAACTCCCACAGATCACTCAGCCCAGATCAGGACTTGGCAAACTGTTGTATGAGAACAATGTAAATCACACTGAGCCCTTCAGAGTGCCACACAACCCTGAACTCACATATAGGATCACCACAGGATGTACTATCCTGCATGGAAGTGATGAAAATGTGATGTTCGTGTGGGTTCTGTATGCGCAGCCACCAGAAAGCAAGACCTGTCAAAGCCTTTTTACAGTATGGGACATAGCCCAGGCTGTTGCTTAGTAACTGTGGGTATGCAACTGAGTATGGGAACGTAGCCTCTTTCTAGCATGGTTACCCCCACTTTTGGCCTGTTTGTGAGTGTGTGTCAGTGTGTTTTTACTGTCTTAATGGCATCCTGCTAGCAAGGACCCCAGTGCTCATAGTTAAAATCCTATTTATCAGTGTTTTGCCTGTCTCACTGGGATCCTGCTAGCCAGGATCCCAGTGCTCATAGTTTGTGGCCTAATGTGTGTGTTGTCAGTAGTGCTTGACTGAGTCACTGAAGTTCTCCTAACCAGAACTTATTGACTTTATATTAAAATTCCAATTGGCACACTGGACCCCACTTATAAGTCCCTAGTATATGGTACCTAGGTACCCAGGGCATTGGGGTTCCAGGAGATCCTTATGGGCTGCAGCATTTCTTTGGCCACCCATAAGGAGCTCAGACAAACCTTTCTTCAGGACTGCCACTGCAGTCTGAGTGAAATAGTGCACACACTATTTCACAGCCATTTTCACTGCACTTAAGTAACTTATAAGTCATCTATATGTCTAACCTTAATTTACTGAAGGCTAGGTGCAAAGTTACTAAGTGTGAGGGCACCATTTCACTAGCAAAGGTGCCCCCACACTGTCCAGGGCCAATTTCCCAGACTTTGTGAGTGCGGGGATTCCATTACACGCATGCATTACATATAGGTCAGTTCCTATATGTTGCTTCACAATTGTAACTCCGGATATGGCCATGTGAGGTGTCTAAGAACATGGAATTGTCCCCTGATTCCAAATCTGGTATTGGGGGGGGCAATCCCATGGATCCTGGGGGCTCCACCATGGACCCGCAGTACTGCCAAAACAGCTCTCTGAGGTTTGCACTGCAGCACCAGCTGCTGCCACCTCCCAAACAGGTTTCTGCCCTTCTGGGGTCTGAGAAGCTCAGTCCCAGGAAGGCAGAACAATGCATTTCCTTTTGGGAGGAGGTTGTTACACCCTCTCTCTTTGAAACTAGGTGTTATAGGCTTGGGAGGGGTAGCTTCCCAGAGCCTCTGGAAATGCTTTGAAGGGCACAGACGGTGCCCTCCTTGCAAAAGCCCATCTGCACCAGTTCAGGGACCCCCATTCCCTCCTCTGGCAGGAAACTGGACAAAGGTAAGGGGAGTGACCACTCCCCTGTCCATCACCACCCCAGGGGTGGTGCCCAGAGCTCCTCCAGTGTGTCACTGGCATTAGCCATCTTGTTTTCCAAGGTGTGGGGACACTCTGGAGACCTCTGAGACCTCTGAGTTGCCAGTGCCAGCAGAGACCCCTCCTGATAGGTGCATGCCTGGGTAGGTAGCCATTCCCCTCTCAAGGCTATTTAGGGTCTCTCCTCTGGGTGTTTCCTCAGATTCAGCTTGCAAGACTCCTCCAGGAATCCTCTGCATCCTCTGCTTCAGCTTCTGACTGTCGGATCAACTGCATACTGCTCCAGGAACCACTGTAACTGCAACAAAGTATCCAGGACGACTCCTGTGACCTGCAACTTCAGCTCCAGCCAGTATTTACAACAGTTTCCAAGGTATGCACACTCTGAGGACTTCATGTCCTCACCCTGCACCAAAAGAACCAAAGGAATCTCCTATGGAGTGACGGTGTCACTTCCCTGATCCTGCAAGCACCTTCCAAGATGACGACTGGTTCTCCGGGACTCCTCTCCTGATGACGAGCTTGCTCCCTGGAACACAGGTGGTGGACCAACAAGACCCAGACTGTCCTAAGGTCCAGCTGTCCAAATTTGGAGGAGGTAAGAGCTTGCCTTCCTGGTCTGCCACAGTACCCCTGTGCACTGCATCATCTCTAGCTCCTTGGGCTTCTGTGCACTTCTTCCAAGAATCCTTTGTGCACAGTGTAGCCAAGGTCCCCAGCACTCCGTCCTGCGAGGCTCAAGTCGCTGAGTTGTTCTCCGGCGGTGTGAGACCTTCTTTTGTTGTGCCGCACCAACTGCAATTTGCACCTTATTGTCCCCGTGTGCTGGCACTCCTGTGGGTGATACCTGGTCATCTGTGGGCTCTCTCCAGTGTTGGGAGCCCCCTCTGCCTACTCAGTCTGAGTTGAGGCCCCCTGGTCCCTCCTGGGTTCAGGCAGCGCCATTTTGACGCAAACCCCTACCTTGTTTGAACCAAGGCTTGTTGGAAGGATTCAGCAACGCAAGCAGCCTGCATCCAACTTCTCGACGTGGGACATTTCCTGCACCACACAGGAACCCGCAGCCATCTTCTTTGGTGCTCTTCTGCAGACTTCTTCTAACCAGAGAATCCTCCTTCGCACCATCTTCTAGGTTAGCAGGGGCTCCTGTCCTTCC
Organism: Pleurodeles waltl; assembly: GCF_031143425.1. Taxonomy (NCBI): domain Eukaryota; kingdom Metazoa; phylum Chordata; class Amphibia; order Caudata; family Salamandridae; genus Pleurodeles; species Pleurodeles waltl. The sequence goes on along the minus strand of NC_090440.1, from coordinate 1,537,459,128 downwards.
AGGAATGTTCTCTGACTTCTGCACTTGGTCCCCTCTCTTCAACGGTCTTCAGGTCCAGGAATCCACCAATTGTTGCTTGCAGTCTTGCTTGGTTCTTGCAATAACTCTTATCACGACTTGTAGTGTGTCCTGAAGAAACTTGTAATACTTTACACCTACTTTCCTGGGCTCTGGGGTGGGGTATTTTACTTACCTCTCTACACACTACACTTGCATAGGGAGGAATTTGTGATTCACATTCCACTTTCTTAGTATATGGTTTGTGTTGCCCCAGGCCTATTGCATTCTATTGTATTTTCTACTGTTTGCACTATTCTATGACTATTTATTTACCTGATTTTGTTCTCTAGTGTATGTATTGTGTATAATACTCACCTCCAGAAGGAGTAGTGCCTCTAATATATTTTTGGCCTTGTGACACTAAAATAAAGTACCCTTATTTTTGGTAACACTGAGTATTGTCTTTTATTTTGTATATGTTCTGTGTAACTAATTGCAGGAGCTTTGCATGTCTCCTAGTTCATCCTAAGCTGCTCAGCTACAGCTACCTCTAGACAGCCTAAGCTACTAGAACACTGCCTACATTTCACTAATAAGGGATAACTGAACTTGGTATAAGGTGTAAGTACCTTGGGTACCCTCTACAAGCCAGGCCAGCCTACCACACTGAGGCACTGAGCCCCCTACCTGTAGACCTGCTGATCCTTGGATATCGCCAAAATTTGTCTTCAGAAGCAAGATTTGGCCTGAATGTTTTTACTTTAAGTACATTAGGAATGGGGACTGAAGTAACTACCTGAACTGGTACTTATTTCCATTGACCCTCATTGTCAATTTACTTATGAAAGGCCTCTTACCCCCACAGGTCTGTTGTCACCTTTCTATAAGTCATGTTTGCACAACACAAGCCTATTGCACAAGTGACAAACCAACAGTGCAGATAGTTGGTTAATTTAGGGGAGATCACAACATGTGAATCACTAGCTTTGAACCATGCAACCAATCAGATCAAACATACAATAGTATGTTGAATGTCTTCTCTGTAGGAGTACCACCTATGGTAAAAGGTGACTCCTGTGATACCAGTACAGACCACACAAACTCACTAAGAAGTGATATGGAAATCGATTAGGTAGACCAAATGTCCATACATCCGCAGAGAAGAAGCTTTCAGTGTCACCCATGCCAGCCCTTTCATTTTCACCTAAGTCTTAGGGTGTAGTCTATACCATGGTACTTGCCTGTATGGACTGTATGCAGTGAGTCAATGTGTTTAGATGTAAAGGTGTCTGTAGAGTCAAGCACAAGTAGTTTACCATTCAGAAGGTCTCAATGGCATTTTGTGTTTCATACTGGCTCACATCACAGTACATGTTGCTTGGCCTTGGGCCACATGATGTCAGTGATCTTGCTTAGTCAGTGTAGGCCATCGCCAGGGATGTGGGTAATCAGCAGATGACTCCAGAAGTATGCATTTATGTCTCTGTACTTATCTCCATGTGTGCTTCACACATGTAGTGTGTTGACAATGACAAAATGCTTGCGCTAGGTGCTTCCAAAATGTGTGCTAAACAACCAGCTACCTTAAAAAAGTGGTTTTGTGACTTCTTCATTTGTCTAATGCATCCATGCAGGTCATTGCCCATTAGATGCAAGTGATTTGTAGAGCCATTGCCTGTAAGGTGCGAACCCTGGGGTGTATCGCCAGCAGAGAATCCACTGTCCCAAAAGGTGGGAAGTCCTCAGAAGCTGGACCTGGAAAATCGCAGAGGTCCAGCTGGGGCTGTCCTCCCAACATGGGTGGGGCGCACGCTGGACCTAGCCTCCCATGATTGCCTGCATACTGGCGGTGGCCTACCCCTAGTTTGATGGGCATTTGAGGGAAGCACAGCAGCTATAAGGGGGTGAATCCTGGGCAGGTTCCTACCTTTTACATTACCAGGTTGATATGTTAGAGGCAGCCATCTACCCAGGAATATTGGAGATGGTCCATTTGTGATACACAAGATGTGTTATTGTTTGTTTAGGAATGGCAGTAGGTGCATGGTGATGTGCCTTGCCTATTGTCCTAGTGATCAGGGACACAACCGAGTACAGTCCACTACCAATATACTTTCTTGGGCAGACACATGACTGAGTATAGTGGTCAATCATTTCATGTTGTTGCATGTTGTGGGTGTCATATGTACCCAACAGTACACTTGTCTCAGTGTGTCAGCCCCAACATCAAACAACATGAGGCAATAGATCACTGTACTCAGCCATGTGTCTGCTCAAGAGAGTATATTGGCATCTGCACCCCACAGGACACTTGTCTTCAGTGTTTCAATAGTGCTGATGTGTGTAATGGTGGCCATCATACATTTGCCATAGCATACATTGTCATTTGTGTGCAGTCACTGAGCAATTCTTTCCATTGGTAAGTAGGGAATGTACAAAGACATGATTTCTGTAACATCACTTTTAACATCAGTACTTGTGGCTACCTGTTAGCATGTGTACCTTGCACTTTTTCAGTATCATTTCCACTACTGTTTCATACATTATCTAGCTGTTTCATGGCATGATGTCTGATTCCATCACATATGTGTGCATGCCTAAATCTCTTGGAAAATAGTTTTATATGATGGATATACAGTTCATGTTGTACCACAGACAGGAGTGTGTCAACATTGTTTGCTGGGTCACCCATTTCCTAACCTGGTACTCCATGGTAACTGTTTGTGAAGTTAGCATTGATGAGTTCTTACAGTGTGACATGGGGGTTTCCATAGCACCTTCCTCCGGCTACTGTACTTCTTGATCATCATGGCTGGATTATTTGTCCATCATTTCATCATGATGTAGTATTATGTATATGAACATTTGCTGATTGCAGGACCTTGTGTCGAAACTGTGAGACTGAACTTGGCATTGCCATAGGATTTGATGCCAACAGATTACTGAGTGGTGCTACAAGAGCCAAACCATTCAAGGTGACAAGGTCTCCTACTTGATGCATGGGCATTGTAATTGGACAACTTCACTCATGCTATTGAAGTTGTCTGTGATTCTGATTTTCCTGTGTGCAAATATTTACAGTTCATGTAGCATTCATGCATTTAGTGTTGCAAATGTTTAAGCCATTTCGGAGGAACTTGTGGCTGGGGTCTACTGTACATTAGGGGTAGGCGGCGAGCTCGGCTCCGCATGGCTGAGCAAGCAGAGTTTTTGGCACTGTGCACTCCGCTTGGAGCATGGAGTTCGACAAAAAACTCTGCTAGCTCCGCAAGCGGAGCAGAGCTCACAGAATGCACACTGCAGCCCAGTTATGGGGCACACAGTCCAAGTGGAAACAGTATGCGCTTGTGCTGTGTGGCCCATAACTGGGCTGCAGAGTTCACTCGGCCCGACGTCAGCGATGGAGCTGCTCGCCGGTGCCAGAAGCTCCGGATCCAGGCCTTCCTCTCCCAACAGCCTTGGTCAGGCCAAGGAGCAGTGGTCAGAGGGAGGCAGAGCGCCAGGCTACTGGCAACGAGGACCCCCTGGGAGGACCCAGGAAAGTCTTTGTTTTTTTTCCACATTGTTGCACAAACTGCAGCTTGAAACTTGCCAGGACCATTTCAGGCCTTTTGTGCACCAGCCTGTCCAGGCCTCTAGTGCAACAGCCTTCCCAGTGTGCAGTGCACAAGGGCAGGGCGGTGCACAAGATGCCTGAAACAGCAGCTTTTGTTGCTTAAGCTGCCGTTTCAGGCCTCTTGTGCACCAGCCCTCCCCATGTGCACTCACTGCCTGTACATGGGGCCTGCAGGTGGTCAAGAGGCCTGAAAATGGCAGCTTTTGCTGCCACCTGCCCTGGCTTGAATACATCCCCGATCTCAGAAGAGCTAATCAGAGCCAACCTTGCTTAGCACTTCTGAGATCGGCTGCATTCAGGCTAGGGCAGGCCAAGTGTCTCTGGCTTCTGTCTGGATCGCAGGGAACGTTTGCGGGGTGGTTCACCTTCTGCAGGGGGAGGGGTGTAAACCAACTCTGCGGAATTCCACGTAGTGGAAATCCGTGAGCTCTGTCCACCCCTACTGTACATTATAGTAATGTTTTGTAATTAAAGCTGTTGTTCAGGCATAGCCAGGTCATGGAATGACCCTATTTGTATTTGTCATTGCAGCATCATCATAGGCAAACGGAGGAGACAGAGCTGACATCAGTGGGGAAGCAGCTGGTCACGGTACCTCAGGTCACAAAACATCAGACACAGAGGGACCTAGTGGCCCAGAGGGTGAGGGGAGTGCCACGGAGGACACTGATTCAACATTGTTTTCTTCCGAGTCCACCTCCAGTGGACACTCCCTATTCGTGGTGGAAAACTCAGGACCGACACTTGTTCCATACTTGTCCACCATCTCCAGTTCCATTTCCATCCTCCCTGTTGCTCCCCACACATTTGGCTGGGTCCACTTCCCCAAGAGAGAAGCTGTCCTTCATGTCTGGCACTTCACCCCCGGCCCCTCTTAACCCTGCTACCCTGAGTGAGGAGGCTATTGACCTCATGAGGAGCATCTCTGTGGGTCAGACCGCCAATCTGAATGCCGTCCATCCAGTTTCAGGGCATCCAGCTCCAGCAGATGTGTGCATACCTGGAAGGCATTCTTAGTGCTATGTCTGGCCTACAGAGATCTTTTCAGGCTCTGGCCTCCTTTGGAGTCTCATGGCAGCTTCCACACCCTGCAATCCTCCCCCACCACCTTCCTCTCCCCATCCACTTTCCCTCTTCTCATATCTAACCCAAGCATACTCATACATATGCACACACACACCTCAACAGCCTCAAGCAGTACACATAAACACAAGCACCACAAGACACACAAGCATGCAAGCACTCAGATATTCACCCCACTCACACCCACTGCCACACACACCATACCTCTAGACACCATACCCACACCCTCAGACCCGAACACCATCCACACTATACCCTAAAAACCACTCCAACACCCACAGACACCACTTACCCCATGACCCCAGACACCACGCCAGCACCACAGATACAGCCACTACTCATTCCATACCCAGACACTACCCAAACACCCACAGACACCACTCAACTCATACCTCCGGACACCAGCCCAACACCAACAGAGACTGCCACTGCTCACACCATACCCCCAGACACCACCCCACCCAAACAGACACATCCACTACTACCACTTTACCCATCAAATCCACATCATAGCCCACCAAGAGATGCAAAAACACATGCTAACACATGCAACAAACACCAACAACACACAAACATATTTCAGACACACACTCAAGCACCAACAGCAGCCACACCCATACCTGACACAAGCACTTCCACAAGCTCCCAACACCTAATCCGTTCTAAACACCCTACCCATTTTCCCGAAAAAAAGTTTAATGTTTGCCCTTGGCCTTACCCCTGTGAAACACCCCCACTCTCAAAGCAGAAAAGACTTTGCCCATACCCCAACCCATCCCTTTTACGTCCTAGTCCTTCTCCGTGACACCTGCAACCTCCCATCCGAAACCAGTCATACCCCACTCAAACCCAAAAAGAAGCACACCCCTTCCAAAATGAAGCTTATCCCTCCCAAGACCAAATCCACCCATCCGAATCCCCACCACACCCCAGGGTAATCACTGAGGTGTCTGGAATTCCCATTAAAGATCCCTTCCTGTGGAGCTTCCCATGGCAGTGATCTGCGAGGCAAGTTGTGGGACACAGCAGTGTGCTCAGCACATTTGGCACAAGGACTGGCCATTGGCCTTTTCTCTATTTTTGGAGTGTTAAAAATAAACATCAGTTGGTTGTTTAGCTATAAATTGGTCCTGCCATTATTTTTCTACCTTTTTGATGTCAATGAATAATTTGTGATAGTTGTGTTTGTTTCACCTTGATTGATGATCCAGTTGATGAGTTTGGTGAGTTCTGACCTTAGAACCAGGGCTGGAGTCACCCAGGACAAAATGAAATGTTTGATGGATGGGATGTAATCCAGTTGGGGTGCCATTGCATTGAATGGTGTTTCATATGGTAAGTATTTCATCTTGGTTGGCCAATGTAAGCATCTTTTGTTAAATTTTCCCCCCGATATAGATTGCACATTCCTATTATGTGTGCAAACTTGGGATTTGATTGTCCACACAAGGAGGGTGTTCAATTGTGCTACCTTCCTATACATTTAAATGGCCATGTGTCCATTTTAATGTGTGTACCTTACATTTACTTTACCTAAATATGTGACCTATGCAATGTGGGTGATATGTGTGAGTTCATTACAAGGATTTTTCACTGAAGGTGTTTTTGAGCTCAATGACACATCCATGCAGATGTATATGTCATGTCATGACAGGCCATGGCATGTGAACATTGTGAACACTGTGAGGGTGTCACTTCAGTTTTTAGGTGTGATATCAATGAGGATTTGCTGTTGTGTGACAGAATTTTATGAACACATCAATATCCCTGAAACCGGGATGTGCACACATATAAAGTTTTGAAAAGTGTAGTGGTGCAGTGTCAGTGGCATAAGGGAGCATCATGGGGCTGTGATCCGGTCATACATTGTATACAACTCCAAACCGGGGCAAACAAAATTTATTTGGGCAGAGGATCACAGCCCACATACCAGACCAATGGTGGTTCATCAATATGGTGTGGAGCTGGTGGAAATGGGTAAGTGACGATTTTGTGCAACTTTGAGCAGCACAAGCAACAGCAAGACGTGTAGGAGTGGCTGCATGGCAGCAGAGAATGTGTGATATGGCCTGCAGGTGAGTTTCTGCCTGTATCCCTGCGTTTCTGCCAGCTCAGATGTGGTGGCTGGACCGCCACAGTCACGTCAGCGCCACACAACATCATAATTGTGCCGGTGGGAACACTGGTGGTCCGCCATCTGGCAGGTGCATTGGCCTATTTCTCTGCTGCCATGATCTAGTGTTGCTGGCAGTGGAAGCGCAGCAGTCTTTCATCTATGCAACTGCGTGAATCGTAACATGACAGTTGGACCCCCAACACAGCAGCATTCAGACTGCTGCCTTTGTGGTTCTCGGACCACCAAGCTCGTAATAAGTGTGCACCTTGAAATGATTTTATATTTTTATTGATTAATGAGTGTTTTATGAATTTTAAAGATATGTGCTGAAACGAGAGGAAGCTCTGTGATTGTGGCCCTGTCCAGTCTATAGGTGAGGATAATGTGCCTGTCCTTCAGTGTAGCCAGGTCCACCAGGGGTCTGTACACGGGGGTATGACTCCATCTCCTATTCATCTGCAGCAGTAGGTATCCAAGGGACAAAAGAGTGAGGAGGCTGTCACAAACTTAAGAATGGAAAAACAACAGTAGTCTGCAGTGTGCAAACATGTCATGGGACAGTGTAATCTGTCAAGTATGTGCCTATTTCTCCTGTGACTCAGCATAATTTCATAGGCCTGCCCCTCCCCACCGAAATGGCATCTGACTGTCCTGTGTGGAGGGACAGGTAGAAGTGAGGTAATTCTGCTGACGTTGTGCGCCGTGGCGGGAGGCAGTCGGGAACTGCTGTGCAATTCCTCATTGGTTATAATTGGGCCCTATGGGATACAGTGGCCAATGGCGATCTACGCTGGCGGTGACGGTATGCACCGCTGCGGAAGTGACCAACATTTTCTTTCTGATTCCTCATTTGTATCCTGACCTTCCATAGGAGAGGACCTACACTGCATGTGCTGCTGTGACCAGTGTCTACCATGGCCCGTGTGACCGGGGAAAGGGCCTCAGCCTTCATTTCAGAGGAATTGGAGAGACTGGTGGATGGGGTCCTACCCCTGTACGGACTGCTGTATGGGCCTCCAGACCAGCAGGTGAGTACACTGTGGGCATAAGGCATGTGGCATGAATGCATAGAGGTGTGTGTGAAGGCATCGTGAAAGGGAGGAGTAATGTCCTCTTGGCTGGGTACACATTGAGTGCTGGGCTATGTATGTGCCAATAGTGATGGAAACATGTATGAAGGGCCATTCGTGTTACTGTCTGGACTGTTTGTCTAATGGTATTCTCCTGTCTGTATTGCCTCTGCAGGTCAACGCCCATCAAAAGAAGGGTATATGGCATGCCGTCACCAAGGAGGTGCGGACCCTGGGAGTCTATGGCAGGTGGAGCACCCACTGTCGCAAACAGTGGGAGGACCTGAGACGCTGGTCACGGAAAACCACGGTGGCCCAGCTGGGATGGCTTCCCAACAAGGAAGGGGTGCCCGTTGGACCCTGACCCCCTTGATGGCCCACATACTGGCAGTGGCCTATCCAGAGCTGGATGGGTGCTTGAGGGCATTACAGCATCCACAAGGGGGTGAGTACAGTGGCCATCATTGAAGGAAATGGCTGGAGAGGTGGTATCCAGGTGATGGTTGTGTGTCAGTGGGTGCCCCTAGGCGAGGCCAGACATAGCACCTGAGGGGGGAATACTGCCTACCTAGCTTGTTAGCATCCACTACTGGTCAGTGCTGCGTGGGTCCCAGGTGTCCTGCAGTTGGTGGTGTGTGCTCCTCCTCATGCCTTGGTGGCTAGCAATATCACTAGTAATGCAATGCATAGTGTGTAGGCCTGTTTCCTTTGTGTGAGGATTCTGGGTACGCCAACGGTGGTGCTGGTGCAGTCATTGACCCAGTGTATCCTTTGTCTCTCTCCCCCCTTTCTTGTTTTGTCATCCTTTCATTATGTGCATTAGCATCATCTGGAGCAGGAGCAGAGGCACTGGCGACGGAGGAAGCTGCATCCCACAGGACCCAGAATGCAGAGTCCGCCGACACTGAGGGGGCAATACAGACTCATATACCTCCTCCGATGGGAGCTCCCTGGTGGTGTCTGACGCTTCTGTGACCAGCTCAGCTACAGGTACAGCCGCCACCCCCTGTACCAGTACCACCCTCCCAGCAGCCTCTCAGCGAGTTGCCCGTGCCCTCTCACCCAGGAGGGTGGGCATCTCCTTCACCTGAGGCACCTCAGGCCCTTTCCCAGTGAGCCCTGCTGCCCTGAGTGAGGAGGCTATTGACCTCCTGAGATCCATCTCTGTGGGGCAGTCAACCATTGTGAATGCCATCCAGGTGATGGCAGCCCAGATGCAGCAATCTAATACATTCCTGGAGGGCATTCAGGTGGATTGGCGGCCTAACAGAGATCGATCCAGGCTCTGCCCTCCTCCCTGTCATTTTCCTCCCCGCCTCCCTTGTGTGCTAGGTGGCTGTACTCACCGTCATCGTCTTCGCTGGCGTTGGTGTTCGTGGTGGAGCATGACGTAGAAGATCATCGGAAAGACTTGCAGTTCTGGTTCCATGACGGCGTGGTTCTTCCCTGTGTCTCCAATGGTGAGTCCTTTGAGTTTTGTGCTCTGTTTTGGCCAGGATTTTGATGCCGTTGGTTCTGCCCCAGAAAAGGTAGTGGTTTGCTAGGTCATAATATGGTGGGTAGAACTTTGTCTTCCGCATGGCTGTAGGTGGCTACGGAAGGGGTGGCTGTTGTTTCCGCCCTAGCGGTCGGTGTGGTACATTGGCTTTCTTTCGGAGATATCACCGCCATGGTCATAATTTGGAGGTTGTTACTGCCAGCCTGTTGGTCGTATTACAGCCACTTTCTCACCAACCGCTAGGGTCGAAATGAGGGACTATGGCCCTCATTATGACATCTGCAGCAAATGCTGCCTACCGCCACGGCGACGGCCACCAACATACCGTCACTGTGGCTACGACCGTCCATAGCATTATGACCATAGATGGAATACCGTCAGAAGGCTGGCGGAATTCCGTCAACGGTCATGGTGCAGACAGCAGTAAGGTGGCGCTGCTGCCAGTAGCAGTGCCACGCCAGCAAAACACCACCTACCATATCATGTTCCATGATACGGCCTGGCAGTGTTTTGCTGGCGGACGCTGCTGCTGGAAGCAGCGCCGTGTCCCGTTTCCTGCCAGAGGACCCCCTGCAAGCAGGTAAGTCCGGTTCTCCGACAGGAGAGAGGGGTTGGGGGTGTTGTGTGTGTGAGTGGGTGTGTGTGTGATTGTGTATGAATGCGCGCATGCGAGTGTAGTGCGTGTGTGCATGAGTGTGAGTGTACGTGCATGTTGTGTCGTGAGATTGTGTGTGTACTTGGATGTATGTTCGTGGGTGTTGCTCTGAGTGTGTATGAATGTATGAATGCATGGGTAAATAAGTGTATGTGTGTGTATGAGTGTGTATGGGTGTGTGTATGTGTGTAAATGTGCGGGGCGGGAGGGGGAGTGTGGGGGAGGATTCTGGGGAGAGAGAGGGGGAGGGGCGGGGGAGACCCCTATCAGGGCCAGGGAAGGAATTCCCTGGCACTGATAGTGCCTATCTCTATGGTTTCAGAGCGGGACCAAAACCACTGAAACCATGGCTGTGGGAGGGATCATTATGCCATGGGCAGCCTAGTGACGGCACCGGGATGGAGACTGAAGTCTCCAGCCCAGCGGTCGTTACCGCCGTGGTGGTCGGTCTAGTACATTGGTGGTTTGGCTTTGGCAAACCACTAAGGTCATAATAGTGGAGGTAGGTACCGCCAGCCTGTTGTTGGTAATAACTCCACTATTCCACCGACCGCCAGGGTTGTAATGAGGGCCTCTGAGTGTTTTATTAACAAGTACTTTTTATACCCATTTTATATTTTCTTGTGTTAGTACAACTGTGGCCTATAAAGTTTGCATTTTTCAGTCATGCAAACATGCTGAATTGTTCTCATGAGAAGCAAAATGGCATTTGTAAAGCCTATTGTTTAACTGTAATAGAACTGTGTTTCTGTTGTCCTTGAAAAAGATATAATGCATGAACATGGCATATTTTTGTTTCAAATCTTTTGGAGTCAGATGTAAAGAGGAAATGTTCTCATGACAGTCCTGGGAAAATGTCGAACTCTTGTAACCTAAAGTTTGCAAGCGATCCTAATTGGTTGATGCCTCTTTTTCATAAAATGAACTGACCATGGGGACCAATGGTAACATTTCATGTGGTCCGATATGTCATTCCTGATCGAACTTTGCTCAGAACATTCTCAGATGCTCAGTCACAAATGTACATGAGTGAAAAACTAACCTAGAAAGCTGCACTGACACATTATAAATGTGCACTTTGCTTGTATTTCAAACTTGACATTGGTGCCTTTCTAATTTAATCACATGCTAGAAAGTTAAAAAGTATATTAAAACACATTTTATATTTTCTTGTGTTAGCATAAATGAGGTCTAGAAAGTGCGCATTTTGAAGTCATGTAAATGCTCTGAATTGTTTTTTTCATACCGTGAAAACTTCTTTCAGATGCTTTCTCATGAGGAGCAAGATCCCATTTGTAAAAGCCTATTGTTTAACTGTAGAAGAACTGTGTACAATTGTTCTTGAAAAAGATATAATGCAGGAACATTGTATACTTGCGTTTCAAATCATTTGGAATCACTATGAAAGTGGAGATGTTCTCATGACAGACCTGGCAAATGTAATGTGAACTGACCATGGAGAACAATTGGAACATTGCATGCTGTCTGGTATGTCACTACTGATCAAACCATGCCCAGAACATTCTCAGATTCTCCTAGATGCAGAGCAGCTCTAATTTTGCCTTGGCTTGAGACAGATACTCCCTTGATACATGCTTACCTGATACATTGCTGACGAAGATTCCCTGAATGATGTACCCCTTGCTATTTGCCCTCACCTCTTGACATGACCCATTTTGGTTAGACTCCCCACAATGCTGACGGTCATTCATTTTAATTTTAGTTTTCTTAGTGCCCTGTAAACCAAGTTATTCTATTTACCAAATTATGTTTGTTCCTTTTGTATTTTTGCATTTTGCCTGCTTGTGTTACTCACCGCACACCTAATTTGGTTAGCTGTAGGTTTGACATATGCCAATCCAATGATTAAATACTTGATTGAATTTGAATTGACTAAATGATTGAGCAATCTGAGGGCCACGATACTCCTGTGTCTCAGATGTTCCTCTTGACTTTCTTTGTCATTCTTCTTGAATGCTTAGTTTTATTGATGTTAGCACTTCTGAACTTATTTTGTCGCCTTGGGCAACCCTTGGTGATTATGCATCTCTATAATTTGGCTTTGCTCATATCTACATGAATTTTAGCTTGTGTATGTAATAAAGCTTTGAACTATTTTCCTGATTGGAGTTTTCCTTAGGCCTGGGTGTAGAAATCCGCTCTGCTGGCAGAGTTTGTGGAATTCTGGCACCACAAAACCCAATCTTGCGAGCATTACAAACTCTTCTCCACGCCGGAGTGCAGAATTCGAAAACTAGAACTTCTTTTAGATTTGCGCAAGATTGGGTTTAGGTGCTCTCTCTCTCTCTGTGTCTCACAAGAGCGACGATACTCCCAGGCCGCTAGCAAGTGCACAAGAGACATTGAGTTCACTTGTGTTGCTTCCAGCTGTACCGGTGGCTAAAACAGGGCTGCTTGCATGCGCAAAGTCACTTCTGAACTAGATTGTCTACTTCAGTGCCACTAAATGTAGTCAAAAAGAGATTTCAATTAGATTTTCTTGCAATTTGTTTTTCAGATTGAGAAGCCTTTTTTCTTTTTTTTTTAAACAAGAAGGAATTGTGTCATAGACTCCAACTTCCTGTGCCTGTCCAGCAGGCTCCTCCCAGTGCTTTGTTCATCTCCTGGTCACTTTTCACTTGAATTTCAAGGTGGAATGATCACTCTCTTTTCTCCTGGATATACCTTACAAAAAGGACTTTGTTTTTTGTTGAATCACACAAGTAAGTTAAAAAACTATTCTATAAGGGTGTTTTGTTTGTTTGCTTGGTCATGTACCAGTATTTCTTTTTACTTTAGGTTGATATTTTAAACATTTATAGTGTTCGGTGGGTTGGAGTTTAAGTATGGGCCTAGTTATTATTTATTTTGCATTTCATTGATTTTTCACCTTTTGTAAAGGAAACTTGTTGCACAGCTCAGCACCTTTTCTACATGTTTGTAACATTTACAATATTATTTTAGTATGTGGCCTACATTTTGAAAGCGCCATTTAGAGAGTCAGCCCAGTACTAGTCGTCATCAGTGCATAGACTAAATGTTTCAGTGGTATATGTTTTTAAAACTTCTTTTAGGGCAGGTATGGAACTGAATAAAATTTAAAATGTTGGGTATTGTTTGCATTGGATTTTTTGCAAAAGGTGTATAGATTGTGGTGTAATAATATTTGATGGCAAAGGAGGATGTTGTTTGAATATGTGGCTGTCAGCCATTTTGTGCATTCAGCAAGTGGCCCTTGTCATAGGCTTGCATGTGTTATTTGTTTGTCATGTATCCTTGCTTCTTGCTGTTGTTGTTTGACCACGTGGCTGGCTGCAAGCCATTTTGTCCACTCAGCCAGTGTCCCTTGCCATAGGCTTGTATGAGTTTTTTGTTTGGCATGCCTCCCTGCTCCTTGTTGTTGCTATTTGACCATGTGGCTAGCTGGCAGCCATTTTATGCATGCAGCCAGTGTCCCTTGTCATAGGTTTACATATGTTCTTTGTTTGCCATGCCTACATGCTCCTTGTTGTTGTTGTTTAGTCATGTGCTGGGAGTAATTTTGTGCATGCAGCCAGTGTCCCTCCCTTTGCCATAGGCTTCCATGTGTTCTTTGTTTGCCATGCCTCCTTGCTCCTTATTGTTGTTGTTTGACCATGTGGCTGGCAGCCATTTTTTGCATGCAGATTGTGTTCCTTGCCAGAGGCTTGCATGTGTTCTTTATTTGCCATGCTTCCTTGCTCCTTGTTGTTGTTTGACCATGTGGCTGGTTGGCAGACATTTTGTCGATCCAGCCAGTGTTCATTGCCAAAGGCTTGCATGTGTTCTTTCTTTCCCACGCTTCCTTGCTCCCTGTTGTTGTGGTTTGATCATGTTGCTGGCAGCAATTTTGTGCCTGCAGCCAGTGTCCGTCCCTTTGCCATAGGCTTCCACGTGTTCTTTGTTTGCCATGCCTCCTTGCTCCTTGTTGTTGTTGTATGGCCATGTGGCTGGCTGGCAGCAATTATGTGCATGCACCCAATGTCCTTCCCTTAGCCATAGGCATGCGTGTTTTCTTTGTTTGCCATGCGTCCTTGCTCCTTGTTGTTGTTATTTGACCATGTGGCTGTCTGGCAGCCAGTTTGTCCATCCAAACAGTGTCCCTTGTCATAGCCTTGCATGTGTTATTTGTTTCCCATGCCTCCTTGTTGTTGTTGTTTGACCATGTGGCTGGCAGGCATTTTGTGCATGCAACCTGTGTTCCTCCCTTCCCCAAAGGCTTGCATGGGTTCTTTGTTTATTGTGCCTCTTTGCTCCTTATTGTTGTTGTTTGACCATGTGGCTGGCTGGTAGCCATTTTGTCCATCCAACCAGTATTCCTTGTCATGGGCTTGCACGTGTTCTTTGTTTGTCATGCCTCCTTGCTTCTTGTTGTTTGATCATGTTGCTGCCAGCCATTTTGTGCATGCAGCCAGTGTTCCTCCATTTGCCATAGGCTTGCATGTATTCTTTGCTTGCCATGCATCCTTGCTCCTTGTTGTTGTTGTTGTTTGATCATGTGGCTTGCTCGCAGCCATTTTGTCCATCCAGTCAGTGACTTTTGCCACAGGCGTTCATGTGTTTTTTGTTTTCCATGCCTTCGACTTCCTCTTCATTGTTGTAACTTGTTGTTTGACCATGTGACTTGCTGGCAGCCATTTTGTGTGTGCAGACAGTGTGACTTTGACATAGGCTTAAATTGATCATTTGTTTTTTAAGTTTTTAAATGTATTTTTTATTTTAATTGTTACATTTTTATTTTTTATTTATTTTGTATGCCATTTTTTTGTTCACTTTTTTAAATGTATTTTTTTATTTTAGTTTTATGTTATTATATAATTGTCTTCTTTTATTTTTTTATTTAACTCTGAATTTTGACTTGCTCCATCCATCCACATCCATCCGATCCATTCCTTTCTTCCATCCACCCATCCATACATCAAAGCTGCACTAAAGCATTCAGTTTCTTAGGTGTAATTCCATTTCCTCCAGGATACCCTGGCTGCGGAGCATAGCAAACAAATTAACAGCATAATTAATTTTATCAATGATTATTCCATTTCCCCTGGACCACCCTGTCACCATAAGTTATTTAAAGGATTATTCAATTTTCCCATGCACTGCTCTCTGACTACCCCAGGTGTCTCCTTTAAAACAGATGGCAAAGAGCTAGATCTGCCTGCTGTACTATCTGATTTGATTTTTTTATGGTGTGGTGGTGTGGTTTGCCTTTACAATGTTTGATTGAATAGGTACACTATATAAGTAACCAACCGCACTAAGATTGCATTTCTCTGAACTATTTTCAACCTCGAACAATGCCATGTTTCACTAACTTCATGTTTTTCTAGCTTGGTTGTATTTAGGTACACAAGAGAAGATACCCCACAACACTTGTAGTACTTCCAAAGAGAAGTTAATACAGTTTCTTCGGTTCAGAGGCACCAAACTTTTTCGCTTGTGCATCTTAATGCCGCTGCCAACCTAGAGCTTCAGATGACCCCACAGAAAGTTGCTCCCAAGAAAGTGGCCAATGAGAAGAAGCAGCTTTCTGTCAGTGGCGTGCCAACCGCAAACATTTTCAGGAGATGTGTGTCTTCCACATTGGCCTCCAGGAAGCAACCTGGGAGCAGCACTCCAACCCAAGCTCAAGACCATGTCTGTCAGTGAGGCAGCTACTGCAATCATGGTGACACCGATGAGAAGTGATTTCGAATTGGATTTGTCCCTTTCACAAAGTTGTACCCAATTGTTTAAGGAAGCAGAGCAAAGTAGACAGCAGCTGAAGTCAGATCCTCTTGAAATTGGAGCAGAACAGGAGGTAAAGCTTCCTGCTGAGAAAGAACCTCTTCTTTTAGAATCAATGGCTTTCAGATCTCCAGCAAGAAGAAGGAAGGGTACTACTCTGCCATCTTTTCCAAGCAGCACTTCTGATGATGATGACAATAGGGGCATGGAGTGGACCCTGGCAGGGTCCGGCAGATGCCAGTAGAGACAAGGGAAAAGAAAAGTTCCAGAAAGCTTTAGAATCATGGAAGGTGATAATGATGAGGAGGATGATGATGATAAGCCAGTCATTGTAGAAGCTGGCACAGAGGAGTCCAATAGTACTATTCAACCTGCTCCGAGTGATGTGACACAGGCAGCATTGCCTGCTCTCATATTTGTAAGGCCCAAGCAGAGACCTGCACCAACCCATACCTTAACTGAAGTATGCACTGCAGACAGGCAATCAACACACCACCTACATCCAGTTTTTCTTCAGGCATTGGCCTAAAAATAAAGATTTCCTTGCCAGTTTGTGACTTCTTTATGATTACAAACAGGAGGAGAATATTGCCATATGCTCCATTTGCCACGCTAGTGTTTATCAAGGTAATGCAGGTTCATATTATAGTACTGGAGGCCAGACGACCCACATGAAAAAACATCATGCAATCGATGGGAGGAGCACCTTAAAAAAAATGGCTCAACGTGGTCGAGGCGTGGAAGGTGAGGAGAGACAGGAAACATCAGCTACAACTGGTCAAATCATGGTGGAAGGTGAGGAAGAAGAGGGTAACATCTTAAAGCAAAGCAGCCCTGTCCCCATCAGTGCACCTGGACCACCTCCCTCAGTGACCTCACAATGACACAGGAAGACTCAGAGTCAGATGGAGACACCACAGTATATGGTGACTGCACCACCACGATGCACATTGAGTCTATCACCACCTACATCTCAAAAGTCGCCTGTGTCAGTGGTCCCACAAAAGAAGTAAATCCAGGCTGCATTTACGGGCACGTTTAGGCAGGAATGGGACATATGACCGCAACCACACTATGGCATGTTCGTGCAATGGGAAGCGGTCAAAATTGTTAGCGCTGGAATTCCTCCCTTTTTTTTTTGTGAAAGGAGTGGGATTCTTTGACTTTGTGGCAGCCCTCTCCCCGAAATGGAGGGTTCCAAGCTGGACCTATTTTGCCAGACTTGCTGTTCCAGCGCTGAATCACAATGTGCTGCATTTGTTGGATAAGCCTCGCAGCAAAGTATGGTCCATACTATCCAGCTGACAACATACATGTGGTCCAGTTGTCTGGCGATTGATTGCATGTGCATCACTGCACACTGGATCTCTTCTCTGGGAGTAAAGCAAAAGCTATTTACAGGTCTTGCCCCTGAAGAAATTTTTAACAGCGTTCGTCAGCATGCAACAGTAGTAGGAGTCATGTTCGCCATGGAGATATCACACAGAGTTTCAAACATCTAGAAGGAATTTAATTGCAAGGTATCTGAATAGCTACGACCCAGAGGTCTTTGAGTTGGATTTGTAGCCATGTACAGTGACAGTAACATAGCAAAGCCATGGCAGATGCTGGCTATTTCAGGGTCCTGTGTTTGGCGCACTGCATTAACCGGGTTGTGCAAGGCTTTCTTAAAAAAGAAGACATAGTCATCAATATACTGACCACCTGCAGATGCATCTGCACTCATTTCAGCCATTCTTTTAAGCCCGGAAACAGTTGCAGATTATTCAGTGTTATAATAAGGTACCAGTTAAAGCCCTGATACAGGAGGTGCCAACACATTGGAAATCAACCGATTATATGTTGCAACATCTTTTTGAGCAGTATAAACAGATCAATGTCAAGCTTTGTCTTTGGCTTACCGTCCAGACAAGAGGAAGATGTGGTGCAGCCTCGGTTCTTGCAGGTCCGGCTTTGGTCAAGGTAGGGGCGACCCCTCCTGGTAGCCACAGTGCTGTTGGCAGCTATACGCCACTATAGTCCTTACCCTCCAGAAGGAGTCCCTGAGGAAAAACCCCGTAGGGAAAAAACCTCCAGACAGGAACTCCCTGGAAGAAAGGAGGACACAAGGAAAAATCAGAATCTTGAAACAAGGAAAAACACAGGGAGAACAGGAAAAAACAGGAGCAAAAACTGGATATCAAAATGAGATGACCAGCTGGAATGTGACCACCACCAAGCAGTGTTGCAACGCAAGGAGAAAAGAAATCAATACCCTTACATACCCCTAAATAGGAAGTGATGAACAGGAAAAGGAAAAATGGCCATCTTGGATTGGGAAGGGATAATAGAACCAGATATGAAAAAATGCCACAGGAAGAAGGGAAACAGGTGCATGCAGGGAACCAGAGAAGGTAAAAAGGTATGATTGGATAACAGAAAAAATGACATCCCACAAGAAGAGAATAAAGAGAAAGCCCAAGAGGAAATCCAAGGTAAGTGAAAGGCTGAGGGGACCCGAGGGCTTTTACCTAATTTCAGTGGGCTCCCATCCCCGTTGCAGTGGTGAGGACGACACAAGGCTGGAAAAAGGGAGCACGGTGGGCCCCCGCGGCCCGTAAAATGGACCGCGGCCCCTGCCGTGACCTGACCAGATGGCGCCGTCCCGGCGGCGCAACAGTAGGTCCCCCCCCGAGGCCCCAGGTTTGGGAGGAAAAAGGCAGAAAAAACAACGGACCAAGAGAGGGGCATGCACCGAAGAGTCATCCTCCCAGGAGCATTCACTAATAGGATAGCCCTTCCAATTGACGAGATATTGAAGGCGCCCACAGAAATACTGAGATTCACAAATCTCCTAGACCTCGTATTCCGGCACGTTGTTTACATATTGAGGAGGAGGATAGGAGAGTTGTCTGTGAAAAGGATCAGGTACATAGTTTAAGCTGCGAAACATGGAATACTGGGTGTATTCTCCAAGTCCGAGTTACGCGTAGTCGAACAGAGGCAGGGTTGATTTTTTCAAGAACCAGAAAAGGACCATAGTACTCGGGTCTAAACGTATTTTGGATTAACCGGAGAGGTAAGAACTTGGAGGAAAGCCAGACCTTATCATTAATTTGATAAGACGGAGGTTCACAACGGCTCTTGTCAGCCATTCTTTTCATTTGTATCTTGGTGGCTTGAAGATGAGACTATATGACACGTTTTATGGTGCATAGTCATCGAACAAACGTTATGATGGCAAGAAATGTAACTGATTCTCTGAGTATACTAGGAAAGGCTTTAGGATGAAATCCGTAAGAATAATAAAATGGGGAAGCCTTTGAAGCACTATGTAATGCATTATTATATGCAAATTCGGCAAGAGGTAAATACATGGATCAGTTACTTGCGTAGCATTGCAAAAACTTCATGGATACTGTTCAAGTCCTTGATTTAACCGTTCAGTTTGTCAATTAGTCTGAGGATGAAAACCAGAGGAAAGAGCCACGTCGATCTTGAGTGTTTTACAGAATTGTGTCCAAAATCGTGAAATAAATTGAGAACCACAGTCTGAGATGATGACTTGTGGGAGTCCATGAAGCCGGAAGATTTCTTGAATGAAGATTTGACTTAGTTCTTTGGCTGTGGGTAACTTTTTTAATGTGGTCAAATGTGCCATGTTAGTGAATTAATATACTGTCACCATTATTACTCGATTGCCCGTTGAGGAAAGCAGAGAACACATGAAGTCAGTGGATACTGTCTGCCATGGAGTCGGTGGAACCGGTAAGGGACGAAGCAATCCCGCTGGTTTTTTATGAGATGTCTTTGCTTGTGCACAGATAGGGCAAGAAGTCACATAGCTTTCAGTATCAGCCTTAAGAGTACGCCACCAAAAGAGCGCAGAAGGAGATCTTGGGTGGTCTTGATTCCGCGATGACCTGTAATTGGGGAGTCGTGGCGCATTTGTAAAGCTTCAGTTCGGACTGTCTTAGATGGCAGGAACAAGGCTTTCTTGTGAAAATAGTATTAATTATCCTTACGTAATTGTGGACGTAATTTATTCATTTCAGTGTCTCCTAGATTGGAATACTCAGAGTGAACTTTGTCAAGAAAGGATTGCACAACCCCAATGATATTATCAGGTTCAATTAGGTTTTGTGTGGTAGAATCACTACACTCCGGATAGAGTTGTGATAGGGCATCAGCCAGGATGTTTTGAGATCCAGGGATATATGTGATGTAAAAGTCGTATTGGCTGAAGAAAAAAGCCCATCGAGCTTGACGTCTATTTTGGCATTGAAAATTTCTTAGACATTGCAAATTCCGATGATTGATTCTTGCCTCAAAAGGTTCTTTAGATCCCATTAGAAATTGTCTCCATTCCGTATAAGCCGTCTTCAAGATGAGCAGTTCTCATTCTAACACTGAGTAATTACGTTCAGAGTTGGAGAGAATGTGGGAGAGGTGAAATATGGGATGTTCTAACCCATCATCATTTTGTTTTTGTAGCAAGGTGGCCCCTATGGCTTTTTCTGAGGCATCAGAGACAACAATGAATTGTTTGGTGGTATCTGGATGGCGTAAGATAGGAGCTTGAGTGAAGGCATGTTTTAGCGTTTGGGAGGCTGCTTCTGCTTCTTTGGTCCAATGAAAACCTTTCCGTAGATTTTCTTTTTTAAGGGTTTGAGTTATATGACTGGTCTGCTGGGAGAATTCGGCTATGAATTGACAGTAGAAATTGGCCAGTCCTAAAAAACACTGGGTTTCTTTGATGGAAGATGGAGATGGCCAATCCAGAATGGCTTGAACCTCATCTGAATCCATAGCAATTCCTATTTGGTTAATATGGTGCCCCAAGTACCTTACTTCAGTCTGATCAAATTCACACTTTTCTGGCTTGCAGAAAAGATGGTGTTGTCTAAGCCTTTTTAAGACTTGGAGCACATGTTTAGTGTGTTGTTCAGGGTGAGTGGTGAAGATAAGAATATCATCTAAATAGACAACCACTGTTTGGTGTAAAAGGTCAGAAAAGATGGCGTCCATAAATCTCTGAAATATAGAGGGAGCATTGGTAAGTCCGAAGGGCATCACCCGATATTCAAAATGTCCATAAGGGGTTCTGAAGGCTGTCTTCCATTAATCGCCTTCTTTTATCATTAAAAGATGGTAGGTTCCCCTAAGATCTAATTTGGTAAATCTCTTGGCTCCTCTGACTGCTTCTAGAATATCTTTCATGAGGGGCAACGGGTAGCGATCTTTTTTGGTAATCTTGTTTAATCCTCGAAAGTCTAGGCAGGGGTGCAAGTCTTTCATCTTCTTCAGTAAGAAAAAAAGGGGGGCCCCTGCTGGAGGAGAAGAAGGAGCAATCAGATAGCTTTGTATATTCTCTTCTAGGTATTCTTTGAGGAACTTCTTCTCAGGCTCAGTAAGAGAATATATTCTCCCAAAAGGGACTACTGCATTAGATTCTGTTGGAATGGCACAATCATATTCTCTATGAGGTGGAATTATTGGTTTATCATGTGTTTGAAAAACGTCAGCATACTCCAGATCATGGTTGGGTACTCTTTGAAGGAGGTTGATGGAACAGTTTACTTTAGTTGACATCATTTTCTTTGGGGACCAATATGTTCCTGCTGAGTAACAATCTTGTTGGCAGAATTGGGAGGATAGAGATATGGTCCTGGTTTCCCAGGTAATGTATGGATTGTGCCGGGTGAGCCATGGAATACCTAGAATCATGACATGATTCAGTGAAGAGATCAAATCAAAAGAAGCATATTTCTGATGATTTCCAAATTGTAAACACAAGGTAGGTGTGGAATTAGTAACATGATCAGAACCTAACAGGGAGCCATCTACTGTGTGGACTTGTTCTGGTATACCCTTGGGTACCCGAGGGATCTTCCTTTCCAGAGCCCATGTTTCATCTAAGTAGATTCCACTGGCCCCACAATCCAACAAGGCTAAAGCTTTTTCTTCACGGCCATCCACTAACAGAATGGAGATAGGTAGGAGGAACAGAGTTGTTATTTCTTCTCGGGAGGAACAGATGGAAGGAATCTCAATATATTCTGTCCCCACCTTCTCACGGAGGACGGGAACTGGCGTTTCCCAAAAATCTCGCTGGGCGAATGGGACAAGCATGAATTAGATGACCGGAAGCACCACAATAAAGACATAGGCCCTCATTACAACCCTGGCGGTAAATCCCACTTACCGCTGTGCTGACGGCTGCCAACATACCGTGTCCGCGACGGAAATCAGCAACAGGTATTATGACCCACACTGAGAATTCCGCCACTATACAGACACCCACACAAGTTCGCCACACCAAAGGTCAGTGATAAACTGGCGATAGCAAAACCCACACCATTACGCCAACAGGAATACACCCACAGTATCACGACCCACTAATCAACACGTCAGTCTTACAACCGCGGTAAACCATTGGCGGTGCACACCGCCGCGCTCAAAATACACACACACAAACAAAACTACACCACATTGGACATTTCAAAATACACACACTTGACACACATACACACACCACACCCACACACTCACAGTACTATAAAACACACACCCACATTACCCACAACCCCTTACAGCAACATTTTTTGAAGAAGCAGAGAGAGAGAAAAGCAAAGACCACACCAGCATCCAGAGGCATAGAACACCATCACTCAAACACCATCCACGCACCTCACTCCACACACCCCAACACATCACCCCACACATCACATCAACCATCACCTCACATATCACTCACACCACATCATGGCACCTCAAAGACACCCCAGGTTTTCTGAGGAGGAGCTCAGGGTCATGGTGGAGGAAATCATCCGGGTAGAGCCGCAGCTATTCGGATCACAGGTGCAGCAGACATCCATTGCAAGGAAGATGGAGTTATGGCGGAGAATTGTGGAGAGGGTCAATGCAGTGAGACAGCATCCAAGAACAAGGGATGACATCAGGAAGAGGTGGAATGACCTACGGGGGAAGGTACGTTCCGTGGTATCAAGACACCAGGTAGCCGTACAGAGGACTGGCGGTGGACCCCAACCTCCCCCCCCCCCACAACTAACAACATGGGAGGAGCAAGTCTTGGCGATCATGCATCCTGAGGGCCTCGCAGGAGTAGCAGGAGGACTGGACTCTGGTAAGTCAAATCTTTACTACTATATCCCCCTCCCTACCTGCATGCCTTTACATACTTCCCACCCTCACCCTCACTCCCATGACTCCACCACCTTCCACCCACCCCACCATCACAACCCACCACTCCCACAACCAAGCCCTGCATGCAACAACAATGCATAGACACCCATCACCAAAGCATGCCCAATAGAGAGACTCACCCAAGGCACACACTCACTGCTCACACAAGGATCAAGGCAATAGTGCAAGCACAGTAATAGAGGGAAACACACCAATTTTACAAGATGTCACACACAGATAAAATAACAATACATTTACATCCCAACAGGACCCTTACCCAACGTCATCGGACAGGAGGTGCCAGCCATATCCAGTCCCTCCACAGAAGAGGCCCACAGTGATGACAGCATCTCTGCACGCCTGGATCAAGATGAACAGCCTAGCCCATCAGGGACCACTGGACAGTCGGTTCCCCTGCCACAGTCTCAAGCCACCACAGTACCTCTCCCCTCAGGAAACACCACCACAGCACCCACACAGCGGGCCCATGCACTGTCCCCAGGACACATCAATCAGCAGTGTGTCCACCACTACAGGGACCCCCAGGTAACCCCACTAACCCAGGACGATCAGGGACCTGGGGTCAGTGGCATTGGGCACACGGTTCAGGGGACAGAGGCACAGGAAAACATGGAAGCTGGGAGGACTGCTGTGTGACATGGGGAGGACAGGCCCAGGGAACCAACCCTCCACGAGGCACTCTCAAACAATATGGGAGCATACCACCATTCCCAGGAGACCATGGGCATTGTACTGGGCAAGTTTCAGGAGACCCAGCGGCTGCAGGAGGGACAATACATGGGGACCAGGTAGGACCTCACCAACATATACACCATCCTGGTCACCATAGCAGGGGTGCTGGCTGACATAGGCAAGACCATGAGGGAGGCAGTGGCACAACAAAGGGCCCCTGACACTAGCCAAATCAAGGAACAGCCCTCCACCTCCACCAGCGCTAGTGGACAGGAGGCCCGCCACAGGAACAACAGGCCACGAGCACCCCACCCCCTGCAGAAAGAGAACCACCCCACAAGCGGTCCCTGCGATACAGGCAGAAGACAGAGAACATTGCCAAGACCGCCGCCAGGAAATAAGACTCTCCTGATTGTCACCCTTCTGTCCCACTATGTCACCCTGTCCACCTTGAACTGCCATTACTGCCCTTCCTTGGACAATGCACCTGTGATACTAAGAGACTGGACTCTACTATGGACCTTTCTCCACCATCACCCCAGCCCCTTGCACATACCCCTGTACTCATTAGCCCCTAAATAAACAGCCCTTAATCACAAACCAATCTGGAGTCAGTCTGATCTTTCACAAATGTATTATTACAACATTAGCAACAAATAGCAATATAAATGTTCATTTGCTCATACCAATGTATGACAGTTGTTGGGCAGCAGTACATATAGCAGAAGGCAGAATGAGGTACCGAGATATGAAAAATGGAAAGCCAAAGTGAACTGTCAGTGTCCATAGACAGAGGTTTAGAGGCTGACTTATACAATGTCATACATTATGTGAGGAGGAGTTACAGTCTCTTACCTGTGTGTCACTGGAAGTACTGAATGATGATGTTGGTTCGGTTGTCAATATCTTCTTCCTCTGCCTCCTCTTCCTCACTGTCCTCAGGCTCCACCGCTGCCACAAGTCCATCACCATGCTCATCCTCCTGCAGAATAGGGACCTGGCGTTGCAATGCCAGGTTGTGCAACATGCAGCATGCCACGATTATCTGGCACACCTTCTTCAGTGAGTAGTATAGGGAGCCACCTGTTAGATGGAGGCACCGGAATCTGGCCTTCAGGAGGCCGAACGTCCTCTCAATAATAATCCTAGTTCGCACAAGTGCCTCATTGTAGTGGTCCCCTGCCCTTGTCCTGGCATTCCTCACTGGGCTCAGTAGCCATGAGAGGTTGGGGTAACCACTCACCTGCAAATGTTGAGGGATAACTGTTAAACACACACTAACCCTTAGGGACTACCCCATACCCACACACCTACTCATACTGTGTGGGGACCTTGGGCTCACCTTTTAGCCACACCCGGTGCCTCTGGAGTTGCCCCATCACATAAGGGATACTGCTATTCCTCAAAATGTAGGCGTCATGCACAGAGCCAGGATACTTTGCATTCACATGAGAGATGTACTGGTCGGCCAAACACACCATCTGCACATTCATCGAATGGTAGCTTTTTCTATTTCTGGACACTTGTTTATTTCTGCGGGGGGACAAATGCCACATGTGTACCATCAATGGCACCAATGATATTGGGGATATGTCCCAGGGCATAAAAGTCAGCCTTCACTGTAGACAAATCCTCCACCTGGGGAAACACGATGTAGCGGCGCATATGTTTCAGCAGGGCAGACAACACTCTGGTCAACACGTTAGAAAACATTGGCTGAGACATCCCTGATGCCATGGCCACTGTTGTTTGAAAGGAGCCACTTGCCAGGAAATGGAGAACTGACAGGACCTGCAGGGATTTCTGTGGGATGGCGGATAGATGACATCAGGTCTGGCTCCAATTGGGCACACAGGTCTTGGATTGTGGCACGATCAAGTCTGTAGCTGATTATGATGTGTCTGTTTTCCATTGTCAACGGGTCCACCAGGGGTCTGTACACCGAAGGATGCCGCCATCTCATCATCTACCCCAGCGGTTGTGGCCTATGGAGGAGAACAGTGAGCAGAGGGTCATGTACCACATAGGTTGCACAAGTGTATCTGCAGTAATGTGAGTAAATCTGTGTGTGGCGTAGTTAGTCCGTATATGTGCCAAAATGTGCTGTGACGCAGTTAGGTGCCATGCCATGTGCCCCCCTGAAATAGCAGCTGCCTGACTTGTGAGGAGGGACAAGGGGAAATAAGGTAACTGCGCTGGCGTTGTGCTGCGTCGCGGTAGGCGGTCGAAGACCGCCGCATAATTCAGCCTTGGTTATCATTGGACCCTATGGGTTCCAGGAGTGGACGTGACTGCCATTTTCTATCTGTTTACTCACTTGATACCTGACCTTCAACAGGAGAGGACCTACACTGCAAGTGCTGCTGTGACCTCAGTCTGGAAGC
This sequence comes from Pleurodeles waltl, assembly GCF_031143425.1. Classification (NCBI taxonomy): domain Eukaryota; kingdom Metazoa; phylum Chordata; class Amphibia; order Caudata; family Salamandridae; genus Pleurodeles; species Pleurodeles waltl. Next base: position 1,537,433,083 of record NC_090440.1, on the reverse strand, counting down.
GACAATGGTTCAAGTGTCTGGGGAAAGGGCCCCTGCCTTCACCGCAGAGGAGTTGGACAAACTGGTGGATGGGGTCCTCCCCCAGTACACCTACTCTACGGTCCTCCAGACAAACAGGTGAGTACACTGTGAGCATGATGCGTGGGCAATGCCTGTTTGGAGTGGTGTGGATGGAAGATGCATGTGGGGGGGGGCTGAGGGCTGCATGTGAGGATGCTGAGGGTATGTGCGTCAGGGCATGGTTGGGAACTGGTGGGCAATGAGTCTGACGGTCCGGACGGGTGAGTAATGTCCTTTCCTTCTGTACCTTTCCTCTAGGTCAGCGCCCACCAGAAGAAGGGTGTCTATCATAGACGGAGCACCCACTGCCGTAAGAGATGGGAGGACCTGTGCTGCTGGAGCAAGAAGACGGCGGAGGCCCAGTTGGGGCTGGCCACCCAACGTGGAAGGGGTGCCCATCGCACCATGACCCCCCTGATGTTCCGCAACCTGGAGGTGGCCTATCCGGAGTTGGATGGGCAGTTGAGGCCATCACAGCTGCCACAAGGGGGTGAGTACAGTGTCATAAAGCTGACTCTGTGCGCTTTAGGAAGTATCTGGGTGGGGGATGTGGACTGTGGGTGCCCCTAGGCCAGGGCGAACATGGCAGTGTAGGTCCCTTGTTGGGCAGGCTCTGAGGCACTCCAACCCCAATAGTGTTAGTGGGCGTCTACTACTGGGCAGGCTCCTGTGGGTTTCAGGTGTGCAGCTAATGGCGTTAGGCATTTTACCCCATGGCCTGGTGACTTTCCTACTAACTGGTAGTGCATGGTCTAGTGCATAGGGCTGCTCCCTGTGTGTTGTGTCTGCCAACGGTAGTGGTGTTGCTGGCATTGACCATGTGTGTTCTCTGTCTCCCCCCCTTCTTGTTTTGTCACCCTGTCCTTGTGTGCATTAGCATCATCTGGTGGAGGAGCAGAGGCACCGGCGACGGAGGGAGCTGCATCCCACATGGCCCAGGAGGGTGAATCCATGGAGGGTGAAGGCACCAGTGGGACGGAGGGCGAGGGGAGCTCCACAACGGGGACAGGAGGGGATACCAGTGACAGCGACTCCTCCTCTGATAGAAGCTCCCTGGCAGTGGTGGACACCTCTGTGCCCCCCCAAAAACAGGTACAGTCGCCACCCCCCCACCAGCACTGCCCTCCCAGCAGCCTCTCAGTGAATTTCCCATGCCCGCTCACCCAGGAGGATGGGCTCTGCCTTGCCCAGGCACCTCAGGTCCTGCCCCAGTCAGCCCTGCTGCCCTCAGTGAGGAGGCTATTGACCTCCAGAGAACCCTCACTGCTGAGCAGTCAACCATTCTGAATGCCATCCAGGGTGTCGAGAGGCATTTGCAGTAAACAAATGCATACCTGGAGGCCATTCATTCAGGCCTGGTGGCCCAACAGAGAGCATTTCAAGCCCTGGCCTCAGCACTGATGGCAGCCATTGTCCCTGTGCCCAGCCTCCCCCCTCCAACGTCCACTACCCAGTCCCAATCTCCTCTACCTCAGCCTATCCCAAGCACACCATCAGACCAGCATGCTCACACATCAAAACACAAAAGTGGCTCAGGAAAACATAAGCACCACACTTCATCTCACAGGCACTCACACAAGCACCATACCCATGCACACATACCAACATGCACTTCCTCCACTGTATACCCCTCCTCCACATCCTCCACCTTCCTCCCTGTTTCGTCTCCACTCACACCTGCATGCACTACATCATCAGCCACTGCCTCCATCAACAGCACGCCCATCACTACACACCGCTCACGTGCAATCACCACCCCACTACCATTCACATGTCCCCTGTGTCCTCTCCCAGTGTGTCTGTGAGCCCTCCTCCCAAAGTACACAAATGCAGGCACACCCACTCAACAGCCATCCACCTCACAACAGCCTCCAGCCTATGCACCTTCACCCAAACTCAGAAGATGTACACCTCCTACAACCACTACCTCTTCCTCCACTCCCACACCCCCTCCATCTTCCCGTCCCAGTGTGTCTAAAAAGCTTTTCCTAGCTAACATTAATCTCTTCCCTACACCTCCCCCCACCATCCTTCCCCTGGGCCAGGATGTCTGGATCCCAGCCCAGCACCTCAGCTTCCAAATCTGCATCCGCTGTGGTCCCTGCTAGTTCAGTACGATCGAAGGGGGCACCCATCAGAGCTGCCAGTGTGCCACCTACAGATAAGAAAGACCACCCTATTCCACCACCTGCAAAGGTCAAAAAGGGGCCGGCTTCCAGCAGGGCAAAGTCACACCACCCACCCAGCAAGGCCTCGCCCAAACACAGAGAGGACAGTGCCAAGGTCCCTACAGTGACTGTCAAGATGGGGAAGGGCCACAAGCCAAAGGACATGTCACCTCAGGGCATGATGTCTCCTGGTGAAGGTCTGGTAACCACCTTATCATCAGGGATGGCAGCCACCTGCACCACAGTCACCACCTCCGCTCCGATCGCCACCTGCACCTGCACCACCACCTGCACCGCCACCTGCACTGCCGCTGCCACAATGTCAGGCTGTAGCATCCTCCCCAAGGATCAGCCATCCAAGGCTGGCGGAGACAGCATAGTGTCTCCATCCACCACAACAGACACTTGCACCACAACCAGCACTGGCAGCATCTCCGCCGCAGCCACTGCCACCTGCACCACCATCAGCACCACCACGTGCACAGCCGATGCCACTCTGTTGGACATCAGCCCCATCCCCAGTGGGCAGCCGTCTGAGTCTGCAGGTGATGTCCTGGACACGCCACTTGAGACACCACCTCCAGCACTGACACGAACCAGCAATTGGCAGCCTAAGTCGCAGCAGGATGGAGTGTGGCTCTGCCTCCATGGAGTATCATGCTACCTGTTCCAGATACATCACTTGGCTAAGACACCCAGGTGAGAGGATGTCAACTGCCACACCCCGGTGCAGCATCACTTGCCACAAAGCCCCCTCCAGATCCAGTGGAGAGATACATCCACTCACCCAGTCCTTGGCTGGATGAAGCACTCTGGGCACAAAGCCCCCTCCAGAACCAGTGGAGAAATGCATCCATGCACCCAGTCCTTGGCAGGATGAAGCACACTGGGCACAAAGCCCTCTCCAGAACCAGTGGAGAAATGCATCCACTCACCCAGTCTGTGGCAGGATGAAGCACACTGGGAACAAAGCCCCCTCCAGAACCAGTGGAGAAATGCACCCACTCACCCAGTCCTTGGCAGGATGAAGCACTCTGGGCACAAAGCCCCCTCCAGAGCATGTGGGCAAACCACCCACTTGAAAGACTGTGGCTTTGCACTTCCAGGACCAAGCAGTGGGCAGTGCACCCACGTGAAAGACTTGAGAGAATGTGGCTTTGCACTCTCCAGAACTAAGCAGTGGGCAGTGCACCCACTTGAGAGACTTGAGAGACTGTGGTTTTGCACTCCCCAGGACCAAGCATTGGGCAGTGCACCCAATTGAGAGACTTGAGAGAATGTGGCTTTGCACTCCCCAGGACCAAGCAGTGGACAGTGCACCCACTTGAGATACTTGAGAGACTGTGGCTTTGCACTCCCCAGGACCAAGCAGTGGGCATGGATTCCCCTTGAGGAGCAGTGGCGTCGTACTATCATCTGGCTGAGGTGCCCCCCCCCCAGCCCCTGAGGTGCCTGTTTTTTTTCCACCTGATGCCCCTTCAGTGTTCTCTCCGGTTTGAGGCAGGTATCATTTGTGGGCTTTACCCATGCTTTTTGGGACCACTGGTCCACGGACATTTTATGGGACAGTGTACGGACTTTTGTACTTGATGTGTATACTGATTATTTGCTGTTCTCTTGATCTATCTGAATGTTCCAATATAACACTAGTTAAACTCATTTCCTTTTGTCCTTGCATTCTTCTAGGGGGTGACGGGTGTATCTGTGATGTTGTTGGATATGTGTGTGTGTATGTTGTTGTGGGTGGCGGGTGGGGGTGTTGCGTGTTGCGTGTGTGTGTTACTCTCTTTTCCCTCCTCCCCTCCCCTGTGTGCTAGGTGCAGTACTCACCATTGTCATCCCCGCCACCTCCTTCTTTCCACTTCGTGGTGTATTAGCAGATACAGCAACATGGGTAGGATCTGCAATTCGGGCTCTATGGCGTCGTAGTTCTTTCTTGGATGTTGAAAGGTGAGTGGTTTCCATTCAAAGTACTGTTTCTGCCGTGTTTTTAATGGCGCTGGTACCGCCCCGGAAAAGCTAGCAGATTGGTGCCTTGTAATAGTGTGGGCAGTACATTGTCCTCCACCTGTCTGTTACCGCTGCGGTGTTTGTTGCTACCGCCGTAGCGGTCAGAGTATTAAAGTGGCTGTCTGTGATGGCGGTTTCCGCCATGGTGGTGATTCAATTTTTTTTAAAGAAAACATGAACAGGATCAAGGCACTCCACAAACAATAATGCGGCAGAAATAAAATGAAGTTGCGGGGAATGTTTTTATTCCTTTTTGAAGATGGAGAAGAGAATTGTTCAGTGAATATAAGTGTTCATAAACGATACAACAGAAATCAGCCAACACGTGTTTCGTCCTATCGGACTTTTTCAAGGCTGCAAATAAAAACAAAACAAAAAATTAAGGAACTATTTACAAATATCACACTGTCAAAAAGATGAATACAAAAAGGAGCAGTGCAAGATCCAAAATGTCTCATAGAGAAGGGGAGACTGTGTAATATACAGGTTCCAATGTGTGTGCACACATGATTAAAACCAAACGTTTAGTACGATGATAGGTGTCTACGTAGCATATTCTTGTCGCCCAGTCCTCACATGGTGAAAAAATCAAAAGAAGTGAAATAGATATGAGGAGAAATGTAGGAGTATAGAGAGTGCAAGAGCCCCAAGTGCGAAGAAAATACTCATGTAGTGAAGGAGAGATCAATCTAGTACTGTGCATACTGAGTATATAAAGTAGGATGATGTAGTGTTCCGGAACCACACCCAAATGTTAAATTTTACCTCGGAGACTTATGATAAGGACCAATAGAGTCCGGGAAGAACTTCCATCGGATTTTCTGCAAGGTCGTCACTAAAATCTAAGAAAAAAGACCCACCGACCGACTTACATTAAATAGAGAGAAAAAATGAACTGGAAAGATATAAAGCAAGGTAAAAAAAAACAAAAAAAGTGTGTCATAGGCATCACCACAGGTAATGAGACCTACCTGGGAGAGCAGAATGTTTCGGTACAAACGATAGATGATGTCGAGAAGATTTGATGAATTGTTCCAAATTGTAGACAGAAACGTTCAGTTTAACCCCATAGATGAGAGGGAAAAACACTCTGAAATTGTACCTGGACACATATCTGTGGAGGACATGAAACAGAGAAAGAAACCTCTCTGTAAAAATAAACTCTCATATAGTATGAGAAGGATAAGCCAGGAAGGCTACACATGGGTAAGCCAGAAAATCAATACTTCTAGTGGGCTACGGGAGTGCCCTAGTCTAAGAAGTATTGCTAGAGTAACCCAAACAACAGAAAAATATGAGCGGTCCCGTTACCGTAATGAGACCAGTAAAAGTAAAAAAAAGGTAAACAAGTTACAGGCAGTAAGCAGTGCCATGCTGGGTTCAGTCCAGCTATATTTAGATAATATTGTTAAAAAAAAAGGAACAAAAACATGGATTTCCAAGGACACTAAGTGAATGAAAGATAGGAGTACCCCGAATGTTATAGTAATTCATCCAGAATTATGCACACTTTCTATGGGTATATCCCAATGACGGAGGTGACAACAAAAAAGGTGAAAAAGCAAAAAACTTAGACGTAGAAAATGGAAACAATCCGCTATCTGTATCCTACCTGAAAAATAAACCCGTCCTCAATGCCGGAGCGGGTGAGTATCCAGCGTAGCACGGCTGCGTGGAGCGCGTGGTAACGCTAATGGCATGTCTGTCACCGCACCCTAATCACCCGCCTACGCTCCACCGGGATCCAAGGCCAGGCCCTGGACTGGATCGCCTCCTTCCTCGCTAACCGCTCCCAAAGAGTTTACCTCCCTCCGTTTCGCTCAGAACCCACCAAGATCATCTGCGGCGTACCTCAAGGCTCATCGCTCAGCCCGACACTCTTCAATGTCTACATGAGCCCCCTCGCCGACATCGTACGCAAGCACGACATCATCATCACCTCCTACGCCGACGACACCCAACTTGTACTCTCCCTCACCAAGGACCCCGCCAGCGCCAAGACCAACCTACAAGAGGGTATGAAGGACGTCGCAGATTGGATGAGGCTCAGCCGCCTAAAGCTGAACTCTGAAAAAACGGAAGTCCTCATCCTCGGCAACACCCCGTCCGCCTGGGACGACTCCTGGTGGCCCACGGCCCTCGGCACCGCACCGACCCCCGCAGACCACGCCCGCAACCTCGGCTTCATCTTGGACCCTCTTCTCACCATGACCAAGCAAGTCAACGCCGTGTCCTCCGCCTGCTTCCTCACTCTCCGCATGCTCCGCAAGATCTTCCGCTGGATCCCCGCCGACACCAGAAAAACCGTGACCCACGCCCTTGTCACGAGTCGCCTGGACTACGGCAACACCCTCTACGCTGGGACCACCGCCAAACTCCAAAACCGCCTGCAACGCATCCAAAACGCCTCGGCCCGCCTCATCCTCGACGTACCCCGCAACAGCCACATCTCCGCACACCTGAGACACCTGCATTGGCTCCCAGTCAGCAAAAGGATCACCTTCCGTCTTCTCACCCACGCACACAAAGCCCTCCACAACAAGGGACCGGAATACCTCAACAGACGCCTCAGCTTCTACGTCCCCACCCGCCCCCTCCGCTCCGCTGGCCTCGCACTTGCTGCCGTCCCTCGCACCCGCCGCTCCACGGCGGGTGGGAGATCTTTCTCCTTCCTGGCGGCCAAGACCTGGAACTCCCTCCCCACCAGCCTCAGGACCACCCAGGACCACTCCGCTTTCCGGAGACTCCTAAAGACTTGGCTGTTCGAGCAGCGATAACCCCCCCTTTCCCCCCTAGCGCCTTGAGACCCGCACGGGTGAGTAGCGCGCTTTACAAATGCTAATGATTTGATTTGATTTGATTTTGTAGGCAACTCTGTGTCCATGGAGGAGCGTCGTTTAAATGACGCAATACCGGAAGTGCCAATGCGACTGGAGAGAAAAGAATGCAATGCGAGATGGGCATTGTGAAAAATGGAGAAGACGAGCAAAATAGCGGTCGCCATCTTGGTAGTGTAAATTAACCGTGTATATAAAAGAAGCAAAAAGTGCAACTTGTCGTATAATAAACGAACACGATGCACAACATCACTAAAGAAATGTGTTCTTGAGATAAAGGAAACAAAAACCCACTTTGTGGAGAGAAGGATAGAGAGAAAACGGAGGTGGGCAGATGAAAAGATTTATAGCAAAATGAAAAGTGGTTATTCTAGATGTTAGAGAGAGACTGGGCGGCTGATGAGAAAACACAGAGGAAAGGAAAAAACAAAATTAAATTGAAGCACAGTCTTGGATGCACGTTGTTCTATACTATATACATATTTTGAAATGCGCATGTAATCTATAAGTATAATGTACTCAGAAGTTCAACCTGGAACGAACAGACTAATAAACATTAAAGAAAACACACAAGATATAGGAAGCTAGGTGGCAAATGAGAAACCCAGATGCGAGGAAACATAATTTTTGCGTACAGTTATTGGATACACATTTGTCGAACCGTGTGATAATATGTTTGGATGGACATACATCAGAGAATATATTGTACATTATTAACAAAATGATGATAAGGTGAGAGGGATAGTACACATTGGCATATCATAAGAAGTGCGGTGTGGGTACAAAGTCACGTTGAGGAGGGACTGGGTAGCCGGTGAGGAGCCACAGGGAGGGAAGAGCTAGTATGGTACTGTATGGAAAATGAATTGTGTACAGTGCAGTGATATGCTTTCGCTAAGCATTTACAATGTGTGCATTGTACTGCTTAACAAAGTCGTGCGAATAACACATGAAACATTATGAAATAGAGCAGTTCTCATGTCATACTCCTCCTTTCCATACACCGTGGAGTAAAATCGACACTTTACAGAGTCCATGCAGATATGCAGAGGAAGACGTGATAAATTTAAATTTAAATTTAAAACACTAGGGTCGACAAGGTGATTTTATTCCTTTATACATGTACTAGATTGCATAGAAACAGTATATTATAATAACATAATGCTAAAATTCCCGTAAAGGAGGGGGCACAAAGGTGTTATGTGTGCATGTAGTATGCACAAATACCTAGATATTGCCCACATGACATAATACTTTGAAGACACAGGTATGTAAGAAAATGTTTTTTACTGCCGGCCTGTTGGCGGTATTACCACCGCTTTAACACTGACCGCTAGGGTTGCAATGAGGGCCATAGTCCTTTCCTTCGTCTGGTTTCACGTTCACTAGCTGATAAAGGTCCACAAGCCTTTAGTTTTGGAACAAGTTTCTTCATAACAATGAGGTGGTGCACGTGTACTTGCAGAGGATGGCATACGACTCTTCTTCTTTTTCATTCTGCGTTCGTGAAGACGGTATTCTATGGCAAGAGTTAAGTCCATCACACTCTGAAGATTCTCTTCTCTCGCAGAATGCACTAATTCGTCTTTGATCTCCTCCTTCAGTCCCCTTCGATAAAGAGTAACAAGGGTACATTCCACCTAAGAGGTTTCCACTGTCTGTTGTCTAAATCATGTGATATATTGTAAGACGTCCCGACTGCCTTGTAGGATGTCGCATAAGGCTTCTTCTGCAAAAGTTTCAAGTCCTGGACGCTCAAACATTTGCTTGAGGCAGCGATGAAGGCAGGAAAATTAGACAGATGGGAATCGTTGGAGGTTACCAGAGGAGTTGCCCAGGCTAAAGCTGGACCGGACAGGGCACTTATTAAGTATCCAACCTTGGTCTTGTCTTGCATGAATTGTGATGGTCTAAATGCAAAACAAACTGTGAGGGGATCTAGGAATTCATGCAATTTATTAGGATCTCCCAAAAAATGGGGTGTAGAGGCAGAAACCGTGGGGACATCAGTGGTCCTGGAAGTCAAGGCTTGGTGTAAGGCCGCATTTTCGTTTCATAGCTGTTGTAATTCCTGCGCTTGTTGTTGGATAGTCAGGAACATCGACTGATTCATTTGTTCAGTACTTGTGGAGGGGTCCTCCATGGTGCTAGACCACGACCGGAGTTTTGGGCGTTGCAATCTGTCAAGCTTTGTCTTTGGCTTACCGTTCAGACCAGAGGGAGATGGGGGGCGACCTCGGTTCTTACAGATCCGGCTGTGACCAAGGTAGGGGCGACCACTTCCGGTAGCCACGGTGCTGTTGACAGTTATACGCCATACAGTCCGTGCCCTCCAGAAGGAGTCCCTGAGGAAAAATCCCAAGGGGAAAAACACTCCAGATGGGAACTCCCTGGAAGAAAGGAGGACACAAGGAAAAATCTGATTCTTGAAACCAGGAAAAACACAGGGAGAACAGGAAAAAACAGGAGCAAAAACTGTATATCAAAATTAAGCTAGAGCACGACCACCACCGAGCAGTGTTGCAACACAAGGAGAAAAGAAATCAATGCCCTTATATACCCCTAAATAGGAAGTGATGAACAGCAAAAGGAAAAACCGCCATCATGGATTGGGAAGGAGTAATAGAACCAGATAGGAAAAAAGCCATAGGAAGAAGGGAAACAGGTGCATGCAGGGAAACAGAGAAGGGAAAGGTATGATGGGATAGCAGAAAAATGGCTTCCCACAAGAAGAGAAGAAAGAGAAAGCCCAAGTGGGAATCCAAGGTAAGTGAAAGGCCGAAGGGGAGGGGGCCCGAGGGCTTATACCTAATTTCAGCACTTCGTGCAAAATTCGTGGCGAGAACCGAAGCCCAAGTCTTGGTTCCTGTCCCTGCCGCAGTGGCGAGGACAAAGCGAGGCTGGAAAAAGGGGGTGCGGCGGGGCCCGCGGCCCACGCCGTGACCCGACCAGATGGCGCCGCAACAATCAATGACTGTGTCATTCACAGAGAAGGTGATGCAACTGGGAAAACTATGACCATTGATGCAGGCAAATGGCACCTAGTCAAATGTTTTCACACGGGCAGTTAGTAAGAAGGACAGTACAGGGGGCCAAGCTCTCCAGTTATCCATCTGCTATAGAAGCAGCTAAAAAAGTGTCTGAAAGTTTTGCATTTGGGGGTGCGAACGAAAAACCCAGAAGTGCATGCCTTGGTTGTAAGCCTAAGCCAACACTTGACTTGTAATGCAGGGATGCAAAATTATATAATATTGTCCAAAAAGTATGTCTGCACCAGCCTTCTTGATCCACACTACAAAAAAATGCTTTCCACTATCATTCCTTTCTCTGAAGGGGATGTTTCACAAGGTGGATTGTTGAGCAAGCAGGAGAACTGGAAACAGAACGGCTCAAACTTACAGTCTCACTATGCAGGTCTGGGTTACCACCCTCAACTTCCAGAGAGGGCAGTCTTGTCTCACATCTGCCAACCCCACCAAAAAGAAAACCGGTGACAACAGCAACAGAAGAATCAGACCCAAGCTCTGTATTGGCTTGGTTTCGAGTGACAGGTCTTAAGTCCAGTGCCGAGGCAAATGAAAAAGAAGTCAAGCAGGTGGCAGCACCAATGACCATTCAGAGGATGTTCCAGGAGTATCCGAATGGCACGAAAGAGGTGTCTATAGCTCAAAACCCATTGGTGTACTGGTATGGGAAGATGCGCCAATGGCCAGTGCTCAGCAGGCTGGCAATAAAGTTGCTGGCTTGTCTTGTAGCCAGGGTCTCTTCTGAACATGTGCTCAGTCCAGCTAATGCAGTTGTTACAGTGAGAAGGACCAGTCTTTCACCTCAAAAAGTGGAGATATTGACCATGATAAAAAAAACACCATTTTATACCACCTGATTCCCCCGTTCCCGAAACACCACAGGAGGAAGAAGAAGATGATTGGTCAGAATCAGGCATGCTAGCTGACCAACTTCTGGGACAACCACCAGAGTTTGAGGATGAACTCTACTTCCCAGATTGAGTATGCCAGTGCCACCTTACAACTTTTTTTTATTATTTCTAATTCAGCTTCTTTTTCCCTTTCTTTCTTTCTTTCTTTGAAAATGAAAAGAAAAAAATGCAAGTGCAACATTATGTTATTGTCGACTTATGTTGACCCACCATTATTTTTATAGTCAAATTTAAGTTCGGATTGGAGTTGGACCCATGTGCAGTGAAAAAGCCCCCACATACCCTTCAGGATTGAAGACAATGCCTGTCTCCCTCACATGCCATTGCCTATCCTATTTTTTTACATCACCTATCAGGGCTGCCCTAGATGATCATAGATTAAAAGACTGTCAGTGCCAATACCTAATTCCAATGTGTGGATACCATTAAAATGGAGATATCTTGTTCAACCACCGTGCTTGGATTGGAAGAGGTAACTACTAAGTAACTATTGCACTAAGTGGTGATACATTGATTGATTGTGAATTTGTGAGTGATGACTGATATGTGGTGGCTGACAGTGAGGGAAGAAGTTCAACAAATTTGTAAACTTGTTTATGATGATTAGCAATTTTGATAATTTGTTCCTTAAAGTGATTGGCCTTTCAAAATAAGGAAATTTCCCTGCACTCCTTTTTCTGATTCCTCAGAACAGACCAACCACTTTAGTTACCAAAACACAAATTTACACAAAAATACTCCAGCTCTGTTTTTCTATTTGTTCTTCAACTTGTTCGGTTTGGGAACTGGAGGAGGAAGATGGAAGGACTCAGGGTGGGATTACCGTTGCAGCTAGAAAGGAGAAAGTTATTGACTTCAAAGAAAACCCTTAATGATGGTGAAGTCTCTGAGGCCTAGTACTCACTCAGCTTTGTGAACTGGAGAAAGGTGCATTGATTTGAAAATGCTGAGGAGTATGTGTTTGCTGCATTGCTAGCTAGTTCAAATGTGAAACTCCTTATGTTATTGCTCTGCCTTTGAGTCTTCTTGGTACACTACTAAATCCTCATGAAGCTTGCCTTGCTTTCTTTGTACTTTTCCTTTACTCTATATTACAACTACTGTTTTTTTTCAATACACAGGCCTTCTCCTAGTTCTCTCCTGCATGAACAAAACTGGGAAAGCTCAAAACTCCAGCTTACCTACCGGACTGGTTCAGACAGGCACCAGAGTGACGGACATTCTAAGGAGAATGGAGATGCATCACCGAATTTGGATATACAGAATCGTTTTCCTTTTAACAATCATACTTATTAGAACTGGGTGGGTTACATTCCATCTTCATATTTCACAATTAGAAGACATAACACTTAGAATATACTATCTGGGATCTCTCTGGGGTAGTAGGACTGTTCTACAATGAATTTAATGATCTGTGTCATACTTACTTATCCCTTCATTTCCTTCCACAACAGATTGATGCTGGTGTGCTGCTCAGTGCTCCAACAAATATTTTCATGGTTTCTTTTGTGTAGTAATTGTCTTTGTCACACCTTTCTCCAGGATCCCCTTTCCCATCCAATCATTGAGCCCCTAACCCTCTTCCCCTGGGCTTTGTGATTTATTGAGATAGGACCTCATTTTACACCATAAATGAATCTCAAATTTAATGGGGCGGATGTGGTGAAAGCAATACCAAATCACTGCATGACCTTCTACCTTCTATTACCTGAGCAATATGACACACCAGCCCCATCAACATCTTCATTTGTGCCTTGTGTGTGTGTTTCGTAAACGCTTAACCTGGTCCAAACACTCTTGAGTCTGAGCCCACTTCTCCTGACTCCATGATTTTATTTCCAACGTTTAGTTTTATACTATAGCTCCCCACCATTGCTCAAAAGAAATTGATATTGCTAGATTTACTTATCATAGTAGGATATCTTTGTTGTGTGTAAAATACTGTCAATGTGGTAGTCTGGTCTCAGTCTTTCCAAAGTTATGATAATATGATGATGACCCACTAACTCTCTGTTTTCTTTTAATTGAGTTAACAGTGATGGATAACCCTTTGGTTATTCCTGTAGTTGGAGTTCACATAGGTGGGAGTGGCATCTTCTGTGAAATTCTGTCTTCCCTGTTAACGTGCTAGCCTGCTACTAGTACAACCTACCTACCACCCCCTAAAAATGTCATCTTGGGAAAAACCATGCAGTAAGAAGCCTCTGTTGCTTCATCTATTCAGGTAAGAGAAGAACTATGAATTGAAGTGAAGTTGTTTAGTTAGTACTTAACTTCTGCTGAAGAAGATGTTGTTTTTGTGTATTTGTAGGCAAAATAGGCAAGGGAAATCATCCCCTAGTGGTCAATAGTAGTTGAAGAGGGCAATAGAGCAGGGGTCTAAATAAATGACCTACACTTTTCTTAGCAGATTAAAAATAACAGGCTACACTAAAAGACAGCAGTGCAAACTAAAAGTCTAAAACACCAAAATAAAGATTTGAGATGCAAATGAAGTAAAAGAAGAGTATCTTTTTATTATTTACAAATAGAAAACCCTCCTTCTGCACACACAACAGTCCCACCCTTCCTTGAACAAATAACCCTCCCTCAAAAAGTCCAACAAAAAGTCCAAAGTCTAGACCGAATCCCTTCTTCAAATGATTGATAGTGGGTGGTACAGTAGCACTACATTGCTAGTCCCCTAGGGACATTGGAATATGATGTGATTATTTATGATTAGGAGAGACATGGGGCCAATATTTTATTTGTTTACCTACACATGCCTCACATAGGAAGCACTAACTGTCTGGTAGAAAAGAATTAAGGCAGAATAAGACCAGATTTAAAAAAACATGATTTCATTTTTTCTCTTTTAAAAGCTTTTCTAGTAACTAATCAGGCACATTTAGTGGAAAAATAAAACTGAATTACCTCTCACTATGATCAGTAGGGCATTATGTACTATGAAATACAAGTTGCTTTCTTTCACTCCTCCTTTCATCCATCCATCCATTCATCAACCTAATAACAATACTCACCTGTGCATCCTTTTTCATCCACCCATGCATACTTTCCTTTCACTCTTTTCACCCATCCTTTCTTTTAACCTTCTGTTCTTTCACGTTTCCATCAAGCCATAATTTTTAGTATACATTATGGGCCTGATTACAACTTTGGAGGAGGGTGTTGATCCGTCCCAAATGTGACTGATATACCACCCGCCGTATTACGAGTCCATTATATCCTATGAAACTCGTAATACGGTGGGCAGGAAATCTGTCACATTTGGGACGGATTAACACCCTCCTCCAATGTTGTAATCAGGTCCTATGTGTGCTTTTGCTGAGTTGCAGATAGAAGAGGCTGTAAGTAACCCAACTACTGCTGTAGCTGTGATGTGGGGGGTTCATGAATCTGATCATGACAACACCCTTGTAGCTAGTGAGTAATAGTAATTGTCAATAAGAAAGCAATGTGACTCACCAGGGCCCGTCCCTACCGCCGTGTCTCCATCGCTCCATCTGCTCCAGCAATGGTCGAACTTGAGCCAGCTCCACTGGTTGGTATGGCTATAGAAACAGCATACAGTTTTTAGATGCCAGGTCCCATTCTTAATTTTTTAAATAAAAAAATTGCAACCGCAATCATTACAGTTTGGTTAGCACTTTAGTATCTTTTTTCTAAAATATCTCATTTTGTTGGAATGTTAGAAAAGCCAGGTAGTCAAGTCAACCAAAAACTTTGCATAATACAGGGGCAGAGCTGTACCCTATGGTTGATGATGACTCTTTGAAGAGCAACGAAGGAGTGGAATACAAATGGTCAATGAAGGACAGGAAAAAAAGATATTGCAGAGATAACAGGAATTAAACAAAACTTGGATAGAGGAGTTGGAAAAAAGGGAGACAGTATAAAAAAAGTAAAGGAGGAAAAATTAAATGTAGTATAAACATGGGCAAAGATACAAGTTAGGGAAATTATAATAATAATATTAAAGAATGGGACTTACTGGGATGAGCGGAGCCTCTCTCCAGCTTCTGCTGGATCCGCCGGTGCAGTCCCCCTCTTCCTGCCCTTGGGTGCTGATGTAATAGAAGGAAGATAAAAAAATACATTAGTGATACCGTTAATCTCCACAAAATTATTAGATAACAGAAAAGTGAAATAACATTGTACTTAAATCAGATTGCCTATAGTACTATACTAGTATGATCAACTACTGTTGAGTTGTCTATACTCCTAAAATCCCTATTCCAAATTTCCTTAACAAAAACTACATTTGGAATGAATGCATTGCATTTGCAATTAATTGATCTTACATTCTATTCTCATTTCTCATTTCTCAAGCCCCTTGATAGACCAACTCAATCTCCCTTTTTTGCAATGAATGCATACTTGCATCACTGTGAAATTGCTTGGTATTGTATGAGCTACATGAAGTCACAGAGAATGCTAACTCACTGATCTCACTATTGCACTATGGAGAGAGGAGTACAGAGGAGTCTGCATTGCAATGGCTTCTCAAATAATCAGCCAAAGCAAGTGCCTACCTACAAGTACAATGATGTAGCGCTGAGAACCTGCCTAGCTTTAACTTGATCACATAATAAATAATATTCTTTACATAAACTAAAAGTAACTTATCTCTGAGTGGAAGTCGCATGCTATTCGGAAAAAAAGCTAGAATGTAGAACACAAACACAATAGAAATATAACACTCACCAAACCCAGGGATCTCAACAACAAGCAGGTCAAGCAGGTCCTGCTTGCGGTCAATGATGCTGCTCTGAGCAGGCGTTAAAAGTGCTGTAAAGAACCGATTTCCTTGCACCATTTTTTCAGCCCCCCTAAAGGGGGAATGCCCCCTTTGCACACATTATGCTTGGCACACGCATAATGTAGCGTAAAGGATTACAAAGTGGCGCAATGCATGCATTGCGCCACTTTGTAAATATGGTGCTAGGATTTTGGCCTCGTTGGGCCATATTAGCATCACAAAATGATGCTAATGTGGCGCAAGGTGGCACTAGTGGCTTATAAATATGCCCCTGAGCTCTTCTTACCCATGGTGTGCAGACAGGTTGTTGGTTTTTGCTGGCAATATTTTTTGCTTTTGGCTTGAATGAGCAATTGTCCGAAAGAAAATTGTGCAGAGATTGCAGACACTGAGAGAAATGAGTGTGACATCATTTTGGGCCACCCTAGTATAGATCAATTAACATGAAGCTGCACTGGAATTGGTGGATAGTATCATGTTGTTATTTATTGAGAAAAGATTGAGAAAAGGATTGTGGGTTTGAATTTACTTCCTGGATTTGACTGGAAATCGTTGTGGTTAATTTAATTTGAGCAAAAATTAAATTTTTCAGAGCCTTAAGCAGTGCTTTAAAAGGAGATGTGTTTATTCCAGTTAGAGAGGGTGAAAAGGAAGCACCCGAGAGAACACCAGCTTACGCATTGTCAGAAACTAAGGAGTTCCAGCATGCATATGGTTTAAACAGTGGTATTAAATAACTGAAAATGAGGGTTCATTAACTTATCCTTGTTATAGAATATTTAATCTGAGAATTTTAGACAATTTGAGTAGAGTAATGTGCAAATCAAAGACTCCTCCAAGACCTGCACAATTTGAAGCCCTTGCTATTTGGGAACTTGTGTTAAGACAGAAAGAAATGGCAAATTTTAAAAATAGACTGCACAAAACAGTTAAGACATTAGCAGAAGCTAGATGAAATGCAGAACAAAAAATATGGAGAGCAGAGTTACTTGAAGAAGTGAGAATGTTTCCAGCCATTTCAGAAGTAGCCGATGGTTGTATAAAACCTAAGACAAGAAAGAAGCAGACAGCAAAAGCAGAAGATGAGGGAAAAAGACAGTTACAAATGAAAGTGATTTGGTGGATGAGTTCATAAATCAGCTTCTGATGAATCAACCCCCTCGGTATCATGCTGTTGAGGAAACAGTACAGAATATAATCCCAAATGTGCCAACTGCTCCAGTTACACAACGCCTGATTCAGATAGTTCTAAGTACACCTGCAAATTCAGTAACACCATTGTCTATGGTTTATCCACCAGTTTCAACTGTAAATACAGCACAGTCCATTATAAGTCCATTTGTGAACCAGGTAATGCCAAGTCCTAATCCAAATCAGATGATGTAGATGCCTAATGTGACTACACCTGTGCAGAACTGTAATCAGAATCAGACTATGCCTATGTAGACATCGGTGCAGACAATGTCAAGTTTTACCCTGAGTAAAACAGGAAAAACTTTCAGTACTGTTTTCACAGGTCAAAGAACTGGAATGACATTTTCACAGAATCAGACGGGACCCATCGGATCCAATGCACTAACAGTTCCTGTGACTATAGGTGCAGTTGTTCCATTGTATGCTTCAGGTAACCCTGGAAGTAATGCAGAGTAAATGAATGCTTCAGCAGTTCCTGAAATGCCAGCTGTATCTGCAGGGATGTCACCAATTGATATGCAGAGATCAATATATTCAAGCAATCCGGAGATGGAGAGAATTGCATCTTTTGTCCCAACTTTGACTCCTACACAAATTGCTGAATCTCACCAGATGTTAAATTAACCATGATGGGTATATGTGTGAGGATTCCTCAGGGAACCCCACTTCCTTACAAGCGCACACCAGACCAGATTATGAGTGTACATTGCAGTACAGTACAAAGTTTGCCACAGAGAAATAATATTAGTTTGCAAGGTCTTTCAGCACAGCACTTAACTGATAGGTTAAACAATCTGAGTCCACAAGGAGTGACAAGTGCAGGAAATGATAATTTTAGATCAGAAGAGACACCGGAGAGAGAAAGAACAGTGAATAGGTCAGTATTAGAATTCACATTAAATAAATTAATTATGGAAGCACTTGAGCTGAAGCAATTAGAAACATATACAGAAGATGAAACGCGATTCATGTGTAAAGATGTAGGACTGACTTATGAGAAGTTAGCAGAATTGGTTGAGAAATATGAAGCACATTTAGAAAAATGTAAACCTTTGAATTGAAGCTACAGATCAGAATTCCATACCAAAGATATCCAGAATATGAGATCACCCAGAATGAGAATGTACATTAAGGAATTAATTACATACACTCAAACATTGGGAGCATTAGATAAATGGGAAGGTGGATGGGCTAAGAAAAGAGATCAGAAGAAAGCAAATCAGAATTTGTCCCAGGCATGAGAAAATCAGGCTGAAGACAATGTGAAAGTGATGCCAATGAGAGAAATACCAGGTGCAGTTTATGTACATGTACCTTGGAGTAGGAGTGATCTACTGTCATTCACAAATGATTACCCAAGACTGACAGAGAAGCCAGTGGAATGATACAAGCAGACAGAAAGATTTGTGAAACTTTCAAAATACCTGTGGACAGATTTGAACACATTGTTTGAACTTTGTGGTTCCAGTTGATTTGTGTATTGAGTACAGGAGATGCATTGATGGCCAGAACGTGAACCTTCGAGAGATCCGGTAACAGGTGCACCATCAGAAGAGGTGATGAAAGGATATTATAAGGTGAGAACAAATTTTCCCTAAAAGATGTTGATTGGCAGAAGATTGACCGGACAGCACAGGAAACAAAATAGTTGAATAATGTATATTAGGAGAGAGTGTTGCAAGCTTTCAAATAGCATAGTGGTTCTGAAAACATTGAGCCAAAAGGTGTGAGTCATTTTCAGCAACATTTAATTTGATGGTAGAACAAGCCCATTGATGAAGCACTACAGCATGCAAGGTACTGTAGTGATGAACTTGAATTGAGACATAAAAGGTTGGGGTGAAATTGATGGTAGTACAATTGAAAGCTATAAATAGAGGAAATCAGAAGCCACAGATGATGGTGAATACAGGTGGAATGCAAGGAGTGCAACAGCAAGTTTACAATGTGGTTCAGCCTAGAGGTAAAGGACGAAGTGTTCATGTGGGTAAGAATGGAGATTTTGTTGATGTTCAGTAATTGAAGAAAACAAGTATATGTCATGCTTGTAGAAATGTTGGTCATTGGTGGAGGAAATGTCCTTATAATAATGTGAATAATTTGGTATAGAATGCTGGATTTGCTCACACTCAAAGTAACAATCAGGTTCAAATTCAGAGCGTCCAAAGACTCCGAATTCCAAATGTACAAATGTCCCCAGTACAATAGATGAAGGTTCCACAATCCCTAGTGTTACGGCAACAGGTGATTGTTCCTCAGCAAAACAGGAATCAGATGGCAAAAGTATACACAAATCAATTGACAAATGCAAATGTAAATCCCATAGCTTCACAATGTTCTTTAATTCCACAGTGATGGTTCTGATGATGAGTGTTAGATCTGGCATCCTTGGCATGACTTCCCATCTTTTTGCCTCTTCCTGGATTTTTGACAGTGTGGATTTCATTTTTTTTTTCATTTTTTGTTTTTTGTCCTCACATACCTCTGGCTAATCAACTCCATATTGTCCAAGCCAGAAGGAAAGTTCACTAACATATGGAGATAAAGAGCCCCAGGGACACCGAACGTCTTTCACTTAGCCTCAATGCAAACGTTCCATTTGAGGATAGAGTTGATCTGTCCTCTAATCATCGGACAATATTCAGATTATATAACTCAACACTGTCCTATCTAACAATAATCTACTATACTCCATACTTCCGTAACCATAACCATATTTCCACTTCCTTTCCTCTGCTTAAATCAGTTGTTGCCACAACCCGCCTTGAGATCCCAATCAGTGCATCAAACCATTCAGAGTATGAGGGGGGAAAAGCAGATGTCCATTTCCGGCAGATTTCCCTGCTGGCCAAAATGATAGCATACCACTACAACATCTTCTTCCCTCTAGGAATTCGTTTTTGCTGGTTTTGGTACTCTGGGCACTCTACCTTGGCTGACCACTACCAATGTGCATGTGCTCTCTACCTTAATTGTGTTTAGGACTGGTTATCCCTGATTGGCATGTTTGATTTACTAGTAATTCCCTTGTGACGTGCACTAGAGATGCCCAAGTCCTGTAAATCAAATGCTACTAGTGGGCCTATAGCACCGATTGTGCCTCCCACATGAGTAGCCCTGTAAACATGTCTCAGACCTGCCACTGCAGTGTCTTTATGGGCAGTTTTGAACTGCAAGTTTGATCTGGCAAGTACACCCACTTGCCAGGACTAACCATTCATTTTACTACATATAGGTCGCCTATAAGGTAGGCCCAAGTCAGCCCCAGTGGCAGGGTGCAGTGTATATAAATGTAGGACATGTACTGGTGTGTCTTTATGTCCTGGCAGTGAAATACTGCCAAATTCGGTTTTCACTATTGCAAGGCCTATCTCTCCCATAGATTAACATTGGGATTGTCTTAATATTCCTTTTAAGTGTAATTTCCCAAATAGAGCAGATAGAGATGTGGAGTTTGGGGTCTGTGAACTCATAATTTAAAAATACATTTTTTGGTAAAGTTGGTTTTTAGATTGTTAGTTTGAAAATGCCACTTTTAGAAAGTGAAATTTTCTTGCTTAACCATTCTGTGCCTCTGCTTGGCTGCTGAATCCACATCTGGGTTACACTGACAGTTGGGCTGTTTGTAAATTCACTTTAGAACGTAACACAAAGGAAGCTGAGGTGTGTCCTGCATATCCTGATGGGCCTTCCTGGGCTACAGTAGGAGTGAGACGCTGGCACCTGCACTTGAAAGAGCTATATCTGACCTCACACAATACAGTCTCTAAGCCCCTACAGTGGGCTGGGGCATGGCAAGGAAGAGGCAGGGTTTTGTGCACTACAAAGACTTTCCTTTGATAGTTGCCTACTTCAAAGGCAGAAACGTGTATAAGTATTGAACTGCTGACCCCACAACTTTAGAACACTTCTGAATCAAGAGGCACCTCTGCCAAGAAGAAGAGCTGAAGAGCTGCGAGAAGGAGTACTGCTACTTTGATATGTGTACTTTGCTGGGTTGGCCTGAAGTTGCTGCTTCTGCCTTAGAGAGGACAATGACTGGACTTTGCTGTATATTCTGCTTGTGAAGTTTCTCCAAGGGCTTAGACTGTGCTTGTCTTCTTTTACAAAGTCTGTGGGCTCTCTTGCTAAGACCCCCGATTTGCCAAGTGGTGCCACTCCAGTCCCTGGGCCCTTGGAAGGAGAAACTGGTAAAACCTGAGTGAAAAATCCACGCATCAGAGCCGAGGGGCAGAAGAATCCATGCAGCACCCGCACCGCTGCTGTAAAATTGATGGAGCACCTGCCTTACGGCTGCAGAAATCAACGCATCACCAGTTCAGCATGGCCTGAACATTACTGTGTGTCTGGATTTTCCATGCATCATCCCTGAGCACCAAAACTTCAAAATCACAGCACAGACCTGAGGCTGCCTGTCTGGAAATCAAAGCACCTCTTTCTTGTGAGGAAAGAATCAATGCATCGCTTGCTTTTCTGACGCACCCTCACCTTTATTTTTGGAACATACCAAGTACCTTTTGCTAAAACAATGCATCCATTTAATTCTTATTTATTAATACATTTATTTTTACTTTAAACTGTGATATCTTTACTTGTATACTTTGGATTTTTGTAGTTTTGGTCTTGTTTGATTTAGATAAATATTGGCTATTTGTCTAAACTGATATGGAGTACTTTTGTGGTGTTTTCACTGTGTTACTCTATGTGTTTGTGTAAATACTGTACTCATTGCTCTCTGAGATAAGCCTAACTGCTGTGCCAAGCTACCAAGGGGGTGAGCAGGGGTTATCTTAGGTGTTTGACTGCCAACTAGACACCCCGTTTCTAACAATGAGGATTGCATGTTAGCTGCATCTTTAGAAGTAGATCAATGTGGTCCCTATGTAAATGCCAACGTTATGGGACACATTGTGTCATTGTTGGTCGACACTGGAGCTATACATTCCACTGTGAGAACAGCAGAAGTGTCAGGCTTGCCCTTATTAGGAAGAAGAATTCAGGTTGAAGGAGTAGAAAATAATTAATTGACAAATCCTGTGACAGAATATGTCCCAGTAAAAATAGGTTCATTAGAAGACAAGCACCAATTTGTGGTTTGCAATTCAAGTCCAGTAAATGTTTTAGGACGTGACCTGTTGTGCAAGGTCATTTTTTCCATTAGCTGCACACCCAAAGAATTGAATTTCAAACAAATTAAGATGAAGATGTTCCTTGTAGAACAGTACCCACTTGTCACATTGTACCCAATGATGACTTGTAATGATTTACCAGAAGAATTGCAGGAAACAGTCATTCCTGAGGTTTGGGATTTTTTCAGGAAAGGATATTGGTCTCATAAAAGGGGTGGAACAAGTCAAAATCACAGTGAAGCCAAATGCAGTGTATCCTGGAATAGCATCTAATAAAATGACACCAGAGATAGTTGCAGGAATAACACTCTTAACTGAGAGTCTGATTGAGCAAGCTGTTCTGAAGGAAATTTTGGGAAGCCCTTGTAATTCCCCTACTTTAGGATTGTGGAAACCCATTGGGAAATACAGCATAGTTCAGGATTTGAGAAAAGTGAATGAGATTGTCGTTCTATATTGTCTTGTGGTACCTGATCCAGCAATGATTTTAATACAGATTCCTTGTGAAGCTGAGTGGTTTACAGTCATGGACTTGTGTCAGGCATTCTTTTCCATTTCCCTCCACGAGGAAAGTCAGTTCCTTTTTGAATTCAGATTTGGCAGTCATATTTCAACATGGTGTGTCGTACTCCTCAGGGATATACGGAATCACCATCAATCTTTAATCAGATTTTAAATAAAGAAGTACTTCGAGTCCCTTAGAATGCCCTATCATTCAGTCTTAGTGCAATATAATGACAACCAGTTTGTTGCATCAAATACACAAGAAACATGAAGAAGAGATACCAGAGCTCTCTTGAGTCATTTAGGAGAAAACAGACATAAAGGTGGTCATTACAACCCTGGTGGTCGGTGCTAAAGCAGCGGTAAAACCGCCAACAGGCCGGCGGGAAAAAAAATGGAATCCCGACAGTGGCGGAAACCGCCAACAAAGACAGCCACTTTAACACTCCGACCGCCACGGCGGTACAAACAAACAGCGCGGCGGTCACCGCCAACAGACAGGCGGGAGTCAAAGTACCGCCGACAGTATCACAACAGTCCAATCCGCCACCTTTTCTGGGGCGGATTCACCGCTGATAAAAACACGGCGGAAAGAGGCATTTCGAAGGGAAAACGCTCACCTCTACACACCCCACGAGGAACGAGGACACCATGGACCCGGAACTCCAAATCCTCCCAGCCATAGTCTTCCTGCTCCTCTACCAGGAGCACGTACGCCGGCGCAGAAGACAACGGTGAGTACTGCACCTACGACACAGGGAAGGGGGAGGGAAAAAACAGTGACACACACACTCAACACCCCCACCCTCACCCACTACAACACACACACTAATACATATCTATACATCACAGTTACACCCCCCAGAACCCCTGGAAGAATGCTAAGACAAAAGGAAATGACTGTAACCATTGAAATATATTGAAATACAGCAATCAAAAATATATACACACTAAAAACTATTATATACACCAAATTTACAAGTCCAGGCATTGTACCAGGCATTGTCCGTGGACCACTGGGCCCAAAAAACATGGGCAAAGCACACACCGGATACCTGACCAAAACGGAGAGAACACTGCAGGGGCATCAGATAGCTAAACTACAGGCACCTCAGGGGGAAGGGAAGGGGGGGCACCTCAGCCGGATGAGTGCACGACGCCAGATCCACGAGGGGGCTCCATGCCCACTGTTCCATCCTGGGGAGTGCAAAGCTACAGTCTCACAAGTCTCTACAGTGGGTGGGTTTCCACTGTTCCATCCTGGGGAGTGCAAAGCCACAGTCTCACAAGTCTCTACAGTGGGTGGGTTTCCCACTGTTCCATCCTGGGGAGTGCAAAGCCACAGTCTCTCAAGTGGATAACAGTCTCCACTGGTTCTGGAGGGTGCCTGTTGGCCAGAGTGCTTCTTCCTGTGCAGGAATGAGGTAGTGGATGCATGTCTCCACTGGTTCTGGAGGGGGCCTGGTGCCCAGAGTGCATCGTGCAGCCCTGTCCGACACAGATGCGGCACTGCCCCTGCCGCTCATGGGCCAGGGCTGCGTGAGATGGTGGTCCCCTGTTCAGCGGTGCTTGAGATAGCCGTGCCCTGTTCAGCGGTGCTTCAGATGGCGGTCCCCTGTTCAGCGATGCTTGAGATAGCCGTGCCCTGTTCAGCGGTTCTTCAGATGGCGGTCCCCTGTTCAGCGGTGCTTGGGTTAGCCGTGCCCTGTTCAGCGGTGCTTCAGATGGCGGTACCCTGTTCAGTGGTGCTTGGGATAGCCGTGCCCTGTTCAGCGGTGCTTCAGATGGCAGTCCCCTGTTCAGCGGTGCTTGAGATAGCCGTGACCTGTTCAGCGGTGCTTCAGATGGCGGTCCCCTGATCAGCGGTGCTTGGGATAGCCGTGCCCTGTTCAGCTGGGCTTCAGATGGCGGTCCCCTGTTCAGCGGTGCTTGGGATAGCCGTGCCCTGTTCAGCGGTGCTTCAGATGGCGGTCCCCTGTTCAGCGGTGCTTCAGATGGCGGTCCCCTGTTCAGCGTTGCTGCCCATGCCGGGGTGCTCATGTGCAATCTGGCCTGGGCCTGGCGGGCCCTCCTGCCCACCTGTCCTGTGGGTGCCGGGGCCCTCCTGGGCAGCTGTGCTAGGGCTTTTGGTGGCCTCCTGGGCAGCTGTGCTGGGGCTTTTGGTGGCCTCCTGGCCAGCTGGGATGGGGCTTGCGGGGCCCTCCTGGCCAGCTGGGCTGATGGTGGTGTTGTTGGGTGTGCTGCCCTTCCCAGCCTTTCCAGATCTCCTGTGGCCCTTCCCCACCTTGGCCGGTGTCCCAGATGCCTCGACACTCCCGCCGGGAGCCCTGGTAGTGGTTTTTGTCCCTGGTGTCTTGACCCTCTGCCACCGTGCACTGTCAATGTTTGGATGTTTCTGAGGGGGGGGCTGGCTGTGCTGTGGCTCCGTACCAGACTGGCTACCCTTGTGGGCTGTGCACTCCAGTGACCATGTACGACATGCACCACCGGGCCCGGTGATGTAGTGGCTGAGGTGCTAGCTCTGGGCCTATGACATGGATGGGGTGGGGGAGTTGAGGGAAAGAGGTTAAGTTTGGAGAGGAAAAATGTTTTGGGAGCAGTGGGACGGGTAGGTGTAGTGGGTATGGGAGTGGAGGAAGAGGTTGTGGTTGTAGGAGGTGTAAGTGGGGTGGCTTTGGGTGCAGGTGTCTGGGCTGTAGGCTGTCGTGAGGTAGATGGCTGTTGGGTGGGTGGCTGCCTGCGTTTGTGTATCTTGGGAGGGGGCGGCACAGACACACTGGGAGAGGACACAGGGGACGTGTAAATGGCAGTGGGGGTGGTGAGTGCACGTGTGCGGGGTGTTCTGGTGTGTGTGCTGCCGAGGGACGTGGTGGCTGAAGATGCTGTGCATGCAGGTGTGAGTGGAGACAAGACTGGCAGGGAGGAGGGAGACGTGGAGGAGGGGGACACAGTGGAGGCAGTGGATGTTGGTATGTCTGTATGTGGATGTTGCTTGTGTGACTGCCTGTGGGATGTGTGGTGCTTATGTCTGCGTGAGCTGCCCTTGGGTGTTGAGGTGTGTGCAGGCTGGTCTGATGGTGTGCTTGGGATAGGCAGAGATACAGGGGATTGGGTCTGGGTGTAGGAAGTTGGAGGGGGGAGGCTAGACACAGGGACAATGGCTGCCATCAGTGCTGAGGCCAGAGATTGCAGGGTTCGATAAAGGGCAGCCTGACCAGAATGAATGCCCTCCAGGTATGCATTACTTTGGTGCACTTCCCTTTCTACACCCTGGATGGCATTCAAAATGGTAGACTGCCCAACAGTGAGCGACCTGAGGAGGTCAATGACCTCCTCACTGAGGGCAGCAGGGGTGACTGGGGCAGGGCCTGAGGTGCCTGGGGCGAAGGAGATGCCCACCTTCCTGGGTGAGCGGGCACGGGGCAAACGCTGAGGGGCTGCTGGGAGGGCGGTGCTGGTGCTGGGGGTGGCGGCTGTACCTGTTGTTGCGGGGGGCAGAGATGTTGCCGCCACCACAAGGGAGCTCCCATCAGAGGACGAGTCCGATCCACTAATATCCGCTCGTGTCCCCGCCGTGGAGCTCCCCTCGCCCTCCGTCCCACTGGCGAATTCAGAGTCGGTAGTGTGGCCCTCCATGGCCATGTGGGATGCAGCTCCCTCGTGCTCTGGTGCCACTGCTCCTCCGCCTGATGATGCTAATGCACACATGAACAGGAATACCACAAAAAGGGGGGGGGAAACAGAAGAAAAACATGTTGAGTGCATGCATTCCCGCTAACGTTGGCGGACAGCACAGACACAGAAGCCCCCTGCACTACGCCGCGCACTTGGGGTCCACTTTGCAATCCCTGG
Organism: Pleurodeles waltl; assembly: GCF_031143425.1. Classification (NCBI taxonomy): domain Eukaryota; kingdom Metazoa; phylum Chordata; class Amphibia; order Caudata; family Salamandridae; genus Pleurodeles; species Pleurodeles waltl. The sequence continues at coordinate 1,537,406,633 of NC_090440.1, read as the reverse complement.
GACATGGCCTACAAGGCTATGGACGACATCTGCACACATAGGTGACACAGGCCCATAAATAGCTGTACTTGGCACCCTACAGAGGTGGGGAGTAGGGGCACAGGGCCGTGCCTTACGGAGGGGCCTAGCCTACGGAACTTGCCCTGGCCTAGGGATACCCACAGCCCTCCTCCCCCACCCAGACAACTCCACAGCGCGCAAAGTTAGCAGAATGTGAGTGTACTCACCCCCTTGTGTCTGCTGTGATGCCCTCACGCGCCCACCCAACTCGGGGTAGGCCACCGCCAGGATCCGGAACATCAGGGGGGTCAAGGTCCGACGGGCACCCCTCCCACGTTGGGAGGCCATCCCCAGCTGAGCCTCCGCCGTCTTCCTGCTCCAGCGGCGAATGTCCTCCCATCTCTTCCGGCAGTGGGTGCCCCGTCTGTGGTGGACCCCCAATGGTCCGGACATCCTTGGCGATGGCACGCCATATATCAGTCTTCTGGTGGGCGCTGACCTATATGAAATGTACAGGGGGAGAAGAAAAGTAATTACCTTCTGCACCATCAATGTGAGTGGCCCCCCCATCCCTACCCTTGCCATGTGGCACATGCACTCACCGTCGTTTCAAGCATGCCTCAATCTCCCCCCCCCCATCTTTCATCCACCCCACTCAACACAGGCATAGCCCATACAGCATTCTCCTACTGTATTTACCTGTTTTTCTGGAGGACCGTAGAGTAGCGCGTACTGGAGGAGGACCCCATCCACAAGCTTCTCCAACTCCTCCAATGTGAAGGCAGGGGCCCTTTCCCCAGTCGCATGAGCCATTGTCCCTTCCAGACCGAGGTCACAGCAGCACTTGCAGTGTAGGTCCTCTCCTGTCGAAGATCAGGTATCAAGTGAAATAACAGAGAGAAAATGGCGGTCACCTCCTCGGCGGTGCGTACCGCGACCGCCGGCGCACATCGTCATTGGCTCCTGAGACCCATAGGGTCCAATGTTAACCAATGCAGCTTTGTGCCGCGGTCTTCGACCGCCTACCGCCACGGTGTGCAACGCCAGCGCAGTTACCTCACATCCCATTGTCACACTTTACAGGTCAGGCAGCAGCCATTTCAGGGGCCCACATGCCTTACTTTTTGTACTGCGTCACACATACCTAGGCCTTGCTACCACACTCATACAAGCCATTTGATGGGTTAAGATCCGTGTTTTTTTAAAGCTGGGGTTATGTACCTCTGGGATGTTTGACTCTGTGCTCGCTGTTGTCCTTCATAGGCACCGTCCGCTGGGACATGTGAGGAGATGGCGGCATCCTCCGGTGTACAGACCGCTGGTGGACCTGTCGACAATGGAGGAGAGACATCTCATCCTGACATACAGGCTTGACCGTGCCACTATTCTGGAACTGTGTGCCCAGCTGGAGCCAGACCTGATGTCACCTATCCGCCATCCCACAGGAATCCCCCCTCAAGTGCAGGTGCTGTCAGTACTCCATTTCCTAGCATGTGGGTCATTTCAAACAACAGTGGCCATAGCATCAGGGATGTCCCAGCCTATGTTTTCCAACGTGTTGTCCAGAGTGTTGTCTGCCCTGCTGAAACATATGCGGAGCTACATCATTTTCCCTGAGGTGGAGGATTTGGCTACAGTGAAAGGTGACTTCTATGCCCTTGGACATATCCCCAACATCATAGGTGCCATTGATGGGACCCATGTGGCTCTGGTCCCCCCCAACAGGAGTGAACAGGTGTACAGAAACCGGAAGAATTATCATTCCATGAATGTCCAGATGGTATGTTTGGCAGACCAGTACATCTTCCATGTGAATGCCATGTTCCCTGGCTCAGTGCATGACGCCTACATCCTGCGGAATAGCAGCATCCCTTATGTGATGGGCCAGCTCCAGAGGCACCGTGTGTGGCTAATTGGTGACTCTGGTTACCCCTACCTGTCATGGCTACTGACCCCAGTGAGGAATCCCAGGACAAGGGCAGAGGATATTTAAAAGCAATCACTGGCATGGTGGCCTCAGCACCCCACCATCCCTGTGATTGTAGCAATTCATAGTAGGTCACAAATTGTGACCTGCCTCATGAATATTGATGAGGCAGGTTGGTTTGCAACCCAATGCAAATCTCTAACAGTGTTAAACATACTGTCGTACATCGCAGTTTGCTTTTTCCTAATAGTGAATCGCTAAGATTCTCTATTTGGAAATCATAAACTTTAACCTACATACATCTGGCCCAAAATTTTCAACATTGTTGTACATACATACTCGACAATACTAAAGAGATAAGAAAGTACATTGCAAACATGAATGACCTGAAGATAGATCTGAATTTTTGACAGATGCAGGTGCATGGGAAGCAATTGGAGAAAAAAATTCAGCCACTGGAAAATGGTTTGGAGACCTGGGAAAGGGAATTGTAGGAACCACCCTGAGACTCCTGTTTCTTGTGATGTTGTGTTTTATAGGTACACTTGTATTTTACAAACTGTACAAGATACTGAAAGAGAAAAGCGCAAAGACTAGGCCGGTGAAAGAGGAGCTAGAATTGGAGAAAATGAGAAGCATTAATTATTGCTATCTCAAGAAAAAGGAGAATTACAGCCAATTTTACCAAAATAAGACATTGAAATTCTAAATTGTCCCATTGAAATGACTAGACTAAGGGACTCATTACTACGTTGGCAGTTCCACCATGGGACCACCAGAACCATGATGAGGATGCCATTATCATGCCAGTGGCATTCCTTCCGTCGTATTATAATGTTCCCACCAGGCTGACCGGTGGGAACATTGAGCTATGATGTTACCGCGGGGTGATCAGAGGGAACATTGCTGCAGTATTGGCCAAGGCCAATACAGTAGCACACCAGCACCCTCGGAATGCGCACTGTCTGCATAGCAGACAGTGCGCATTCTGATGGTGCTGGGCAGGGGAGCCCCTACACTGCCCATTCCATGGTCATGGGCAGTGCAGGGGTCCCCCTGTAGCCCCCAGCACTAGCTTTCCGCCAGCCTTTCCAGGGCAGGGTCACCACCATGGAAAGGCCGGCGGGAAGCTGAATTGTAATCAGCATGGCGGTGCTGAGTTCAGCACCGCAGTGGCTGAGCACAACTCAGACCGCCATGTACCTGTGAGGAACCATGTTCCTGTTGGTGATGGCGGTTCCCTGATGGTCCAATTGCCAGGATTGTAATGTGGCGGTTGAACCAACTGGAGTGCGTCTGACCGTCACTGGTCTTCAGATCGCCAGACTCGTAATGAGCCCCTAAGTGTGCACCTTTGAACAATTTTATATTTTAATGATCAATGAGTGTTGTATGAGTTTAAAGATACGTGCAGAAATGAAAGGATACAGTTCTCTATTTTATTTAATGTAATGCAATAACAAAGTGTTTACAATTTATAATGAGATGTTTTACTTACACTTATGATATAAAATAATGACAAAATTGTAAGTTTGCATATTATGTGTGTTTTATTAACAAGTACTTTTTCAACACATTTTATATTTTCTTGTGTTAGCATACATGAGGAAATAAAGCTTGCATTTTGCAGTCATGTAAACGTGCTGAAATGTTTTATCATAACTTGAAACCTTGTTTCAAATCTTTCTCATGACAACCTAAGTCCCATTTGTAAAAGCCTATTGTTTAATTGTAGAAGAACTGTGTACAGTCGTCCTTGAAATAGATATATATTGCAGGAAAATGGCATACATTTGTTTCAAATCGTTTGGAGTCACACGGAAAGGAGAAATGTTCCCATGACAGACTTGATAAAATGTCAAAAACCTAAAGTTTGCAAGTGATCCTAATTGGAATAGGCCCCTTGTTCGTAATAAGATCTGACCTTTGAGACAAATTGGAACGTCATGTGATCTTATATGCCATTGTTGATCGAACTTTGCTCAGAACATTCTCAGATTCACAAATGCAGAGCAGCGCTCGTCTTGTCTTGGCTTGAGACAGACACTCCCTTGATGCTTGATGACCTGCTGCTTTGCTGACCAAGATTGCTTGAATGCTGTATCCCTTTGAGAACTAGCTTCCTCTCTGCCATTTGACCTTTCCCCTTGACAAGACCCTTTTAGGTTAGAAGCTCCACATTGCTGATGCTCATTTAGTTTAATTTTCTTAGTTAGTGCTCTATAACCCAAGTTATTCTACTTTACAAATTATTGTTGTCCCTTTTGTATTTTACCCACATGTTACTCACTGCACATATATGTCCCTAATTTGGTTAGCTGCAGAGTTGGCATATGCCCATCCAATGATTAATTACTTGATTGAATTTGAGTTGACTAATGACTGTGCAATCTGAGCACCACATTATATCTGTATCTCAGATATTCCTTCTGATTTTCTGTATCATTCTTCTTGAATTCTTCGTTTAATGATGCTAGTACTCCTGAACTTATTTTGTTGCTTTGGGCAACCCTTGGTGATTATGTATCTCTGTAACTCGGTTTTGCGCATAGGCTACATTACTTTGAGCTTGTGTTTGTAATAAAGCATTGAACTATATTCATGATTGGTCTTTTCCTTCCATGGCTACATTGGTCGTGTTGTCTACATTATTGGGGTGGTGTTGAAATAGTTGTTTATGGTTCATCACACATCTTACTGGGTCAAAAGGTTTGTCAACCTTGATGTGCTTTTGATTCTAGGGAAGGGTTAAAAAATGCATTCACACAAACTATGCTAGTGTCATGTGAATTGAGAGAATTTTGTAAAGTGAACTAACTGACAATCCCACTAGAGTGGAGGTGGAGCAAAAAGAAAAACTGTAAGATGTGGATTGTTTTATAATACACAAAAAGTGTAAATACCTGAAATTGAACTGTATAAATATTTCAAAATATATCAGGCAGTTATGAACGTGCAAAAGAAGCGCATTTTGTTTTGTAATTCTGAAGTGTGATGGAAACAAAGATTTTAATAGGATCAAAATACACCTGGGCAATGCATAAACAATACATATTGTATTGTATTGTAGCATTTGTATAGCGCTTCCTACTTGTAAATGTAGCACTGAAGCGCTTACCTACATGGGCAGCAAGCAATGCCATAGGAGGTGTGAAGCTGGAAGAATGCTGTGTTTGTTTTATGATCCTATATGGGAAGTGTTTACAAGTTGGAAGTAATGAGAAGTAAGGAAGTGGCCATAGTGCATAGATATTTGGAACTTGCAGTAGTGGACTTAATTAAATGTCTCTGATTGACCTGCAGTGTGTGACAGATCCTTTCAGTTATTTCATGCCTGTTTATTTGGAGATGGCTTGTTTACTGGCTTCACAGTCCTGATGATTGACAACGCTTTCTGCAGATATGTCTTAAGCCAGTGTAAGAGATGGTAGTTACAGTTGGCTGCCGACTGCTAAGTGGTATGGTGTTACTATTAGTGTGGGCCAGAAATGTTATATTTGAAATTACATACCTATATAATATCCTGGCAAACCATGTGTCAGCACTTCTTAACTTACCTGCCTATCAAAGGTAGTTGCTGGTAGGGTTGGTTCTAATCTATGAATTGTAAGCTGAACATTGAGTCTGAGGGTACAACTGTATTTCCAGGTTCTGTTGTTGGAATGTGGGGTGGTATAGTTGTCTTGAAAATAGCCTTTTTTTCAAATGTCTTTGAAAGTGTGTTTGTTCCTGGATACTTCAAATGCTGGCTGGTAGTGAGTTACAGAACTTGAAGGCTTGTACTGGAAAGCAACACCTCTTATGTATTTCTTATGGTAAGGTAAAATGATGATAAGTAGTGCAAGTCTGGAACACAGTGTTTTGGTTTGTTTGTATTATATGAATTTAACTTGTAGGTACAGCAGTCCTTTTTCTTAGGAAGCACTGTGGACAATGCAAAATGCATTCAACATTGCTGTTTTAGCTATATGTAGCCAGTGGAGTGATTGCAAGGCTGAAGTCATTTGTTCTCTTGGGTGAAGGTTGAGAAAAAAATGTGCTGCAGCATTTTGAATAAGTTGTATTGTTTGTGTGTTGAATGTGGTTGTGCCAAGGTATAGAGGCTGCTGACACAATTAAACTTGGAGATTATGAGTGTGAGAACCCCTGAGGGACATCACAGTGTTGTGTGTGAGTAGTTGATGTGAAAGGTGGTACCAAAAATAGTTCGCAGTTACAGCTGAGAGGCCTCAATGGGCATTAGCTGAACTCCCTTCTCACCTTTCATATGTAGTATGTCAAAAAGGACTTGCCCTTTGAAAAGATTGCACAATTGTGCAGGACATTGAGTCTTGTTGTTTTTAAGCCAACAACTTTATTGACCTTTTCTATTCCTGCTACTGACATGGTTGTCACTACCTAAACACACCAGCCATTCAGAAGCAATATACAATCACGATTCAAGAAACCTCCAGATTCAAATATGGCAATGTGCTTTGACTTGCCTCATGGACTAGGACAGAATCATCACATCAGGTACAACTTACATTTGACTGACATTGCTCCAGCCTACAGCCTTAATAGGGTCACTGACCTGTTGTGAAATATAACCTGCTGAGATACTGTATTTGCTCTAGAGATCTTTTTTGTATGTTTGTAGGAGCCATATGCTTTGTACAGTTAATGTTCCTGCTGCAAGGGGCTACAAATACCTTAACTGTCAGTTGAATGAATCTGCAATAATCCAATATAGCATACCACGTTATAACAGACAATCTGTCTTTCAACAATGGTTTAATATCCAGATTACCCTGACACAATCAATATGCTGAGGATTCATTTCCTTGAACCAAGTATTGTGGAAACCATAATCAGGGCTCTGAAACACCTGTATTATAATTGACCTCTCTAGACATCAACACTCAATAACATGTTCTGATTATTAAATATTGTAATCTCAGATCTGTGTAGTATGAATCTGCTTTTAGAAATTTATTGACAGCTTTGAAATTCTGCTTTATTTAATTTATCATTGTAATTAATAAATTGCTGTTTTTAGGTCCTATGTAAAGTATGTACAAAATGCATTACACTTAGTGAACATTTGGGTTACTGTTTTTATTGGGAGAAGTGTGGGATCACTGAGTGGTAAGAAATGCATTGATCCTCACAAATTCCGGAATTTTCCTTGACAGAAATATGAGGACATTCTGTGATTTAGACAAACTTTAGGTATTCTGGGTAAGAAAAGGTACTAGATCCACAAAAGCCACACCACCCAAGACTACCCTAAATGCCACATTTTCAGAAATGTCTGGGCTTTACAATTTTCCCTGGGTGACTTCTAAGCCCTTGCCTATGTAGCATTGTTACCCACATCAACAGATGGAGTCCTTTGCAAACTCCGTTTTGAGTGCCCAAATGCACTGATGTCTGGATCCCTAATGGTGATTTTTGTACTTCTAAGTGAATGCGAATCATGTGTGTGTGCCATGACTTAGGCCTGTCTCACGGATTACAGTCTTGTTAGACCAGGAGGGACACCCAAAGCACTACCCTCATAGTGGCCAAAGGCTACTGCCTTCACCAGGAGTTGACCAGCATGACCTGCCCGGTGGTGGCAGCTTACTCTGCAGTGATCAGAAGGAGTGAACAGGTACTTTTTAACCTGTGTCAGTGGAGGGAGGCCCAAAGGCTCACTCACTTTATGAAGTTCAGCTGCTGTGTGCTTAACTAACCCTTTTGCTGCATCAGGTTGGTGTGAAGTGCTGTGCAGCACAGAAGTGGTGTATCTGCGCTGGATGTATGTGTGCATAGGAAATGTACAATACAAAGATAGTGCAGTACTGAGTAGTGCGTGTATGGTGTATGCATGTGCTGGATGTACATGTGCCTATGAGTGGGACAGTACTTGAAGGATTCAATGTTGTACAGTGTGTGCAGGGTAAATGTATGTGCTGGTTGTATATGTGCCTATGAGTGGTAAAATACATGAAGGGTACAGTATGTGCATTTTAAATGCATATGCTGAATGCATGTGTACCTATGAGTTGCGCAATACATAAAGAATACATTGCTGGGCAGTGTGCACGTTAGATACAAGTGCTGGATGTATGTGTGCCTCTGAATGGTACAGTACATGAAGGATACAGTATTGTGCAGTTTCTGTATGCTGTATACATGTACTGGGTAAATGTGTGTCTGTGAATGCTTGGGTTCCATTTTGGGAGGCCTTAACCTGCATGGTGAAACATGGATATGGGGCTAGTTAGGGAATCATAAAGGGTGGAGTTTCGGCCATTTTGATGCACATATAACTGAGGCTGACATCAGATGTGAACTCCATTCCTGTCCCCTGTGTGTAGGACTATCAGCTTTGGAAACACTCCTGCTATGACTGACTGCTTTTCAAGAGGAAGAGCGAGCAAAGGAGTTTGATTTTCAAAAGAAGCAGACCCCCAACATACAGCTTCAAAGCCTCATTTAGTAGCTGGAAGTGGGCTATAAGAAGGTAAGGTTGGGACCTTAGAAATTTTCATCAGACAGGCTGCTGAGGAGGGTAGGCTCTGAAAGACTTCTGCCTGTGGCCAGGACTGGAGTCCAAGACCGTCTAGCCCCCTTTCTGGGTTAGAGGACATCACCCGGGAAATCAAGGCCACCTTCCCTGGATCCTGGAGCACCATTATCTGCCTGCTTACCAAGACCAGTGTGTCCTGAGAGAAAGAGAAGAGTGTTGGAGGGGGTGAGGTCCAGTGGGGAGCCTCATCGAGGGAACTTCTTGTGCAAGGTGTGTGGAAACAGCTGCTGCACAGATCAGGTAGATGTCCGTGTACAGGACTGAGTCAGTGACTGCCATACTCCAGAAGAGGGCAGCCATGAAAATACCCATCTGAAAAACTGCTGTGCGCTAAGGGTGAATGTCTTGTGTGGTAGAGGTACGGTAACCCCGTACGCCGACTTGCACGAACTTGGCTACAGCCTCCGTGAGGGTTTGCAAATGGATGCACTCCAGATCTCGGGGCACTACACACCTGCCAGTGCGGGTAAGACTTGTTTCAGGCCTGATAGCCCAGCAGGAACTTGCTACTAATTTGAGCATGTTTGTGCTTGAACACTACTAACTTTTGATACGAGTTATAGTGAATTTATGATACTCGGACTGGTAGCAGGGCATACCCTGGATTTTACTAGTAGTGAATAGGGAATAACCATGATTGCTAATGCGACAAGTATATGGGGCAGGGAACCACAAAAGACATATTAGAGCCCCAACCTCAGTGGAGGGCTGTGTTCTTGTTTGTGAAAGTTGTATTTTTCCATTGTGTGGATAGCATTAGATAATAAAATACTTCTCTTTTTTCATAAAAGTGAGCGTTTGGCCGGCAAATGATCTATTGCTTCTTCTGCATGCATGTTGAATTGTGAGCTCATGTTCACTAAACCGTATCCACCACCCCTCCCCAAGGAAGCCTTGGACTGCTCAACCACGCATACTACTAAGACTCAAGCACAGAAGGGGTACTTTACCCAGTTGCTCAGGATTCATAGTAGGCTAGGCCCCAGGACATCCCCTACAGCTGGGCCCAGTAGCCCCTGTGTGCCTGGTGGCCCTCTGAACAGGGTTCTTACAGATATAATGGCCACATTGCGCTAATGTCGGAAGCTGGCCTTTTATGTGGTATGTGGATAGCATGTAAAGGGTCCAGGGTTTTCCCAGTGAGTGGGCAGGGCTTGCTATGCAATCCCACAGTGCTCTATTTAGGGGTAGTGTGGTCGAGCAGCCTTAGGCTTAACACAGAGGGGTGCAAGATATCTACAATACACACAATAGTGAATAAATGAGACACACAACTCAAGAAGGAGATCCACACCAATTTATAAAAATAGCAGATATCATTATATATATGTTTAGGCATTGGAAAAAAGTAGTTCAGGTAAGTACGTTTTTAAATAACAATTCTTTTCACTTTAAAAAGTGGACACTAACATTTCTGAGTTCTGTAATGTTATCCTATGGGAGGAAAAACAATGTCTGCAAACAGGTAGAGTACAGCGACTTAGAAGACCAATCTCCTGGGGTTAAGGTGAGTAGTGGGTAAGGTCCCAGGCAGCACCAACAGTACACCCTCAGTGGCACGGGGCGGCTGGGAGCAGAATGCAAAACAGAGTGGGGTGCCCAATGGTTTCCTATGGAGACCGGTCACTACGAAAAGAGACTGGAACTAGGACAAGGCATCCAGTTTGGTGAGTAAACTAATAGGCTCAAGTCTTGTGACATAGGGGCACCAGTGGTCCTCTTATCCTCAGTCTGGGGCACCTGGATGCAGAGTATTCTTGGACCATTGGGTGCCCATCACCGGTGGCAGTCGTGGTGGAGGGGGGCCCACAGAACAGGCTGCATGCGTGGACTGGGGAACCAATCTGGGTGTACCAACAAGCATGCTCAAGTATCACAAGCCTTGGGGGCACAGAGACACCAGTGGTCCTCTTTTCCCTGGTCTTTGGCATCCGGGTGCAGAGATGCAGTGGACGTCTGGGCTGTTGTCACAGAAGGTGGTTGCGATTGAGGGGAAGCCCGCACAAAGAGACTGCAGGCATCGGAATGAAGGTCTCAGTGGTAAACCCGTGATGGACTTTGTTTCTAGAGAGGATGGGGACCAGATTCGCACAGTTAGGCTACTTCAAACCGGGCTGGGAGGCTTGGGTGCGGTGGTGCTGTTTGGCGGCAGTTTTGGCAGTCTGGAGTGCTCTTCAGCAGTTCTGGGTTGCCTGCAAGGATGCAGGGGAGCAGCTCCACTACTCCACTAGAGTTCCTTGTGCTGGGGTGAAGGCTGCCATTTTCCTGACCTTTTGGAAGTTTTAGCAGCTGGAGGACAGGGCGTCTTTCTCGCAATTGTCAAAGTCCACAGGCAGGCTGGCAGGGTTGATGCAGAGTCCGTCACGGATCTTCAGTGCTTACCTTTTGCATCTCTGGAGTGTCCTTCTTCTTCAGGTCAGCTGGGATCTGCTTCTCTGGTGCTAGGGGCTCCCCTAAATTCTGAATTTAGGGGCATTAGGTGTATGTAGGGTAGTAGCCAATGGGCTATGGACCCTTGGGGTCACTACAACCCCTATATGACCACTTCCTGTGGGAAGTGGGCATAACCCTGTCCCAGAATTCCCAGCTATGCCATCTCAAAGATGGCTACCTCTGAATAATCATGTCCACCTCACAGTAGGCCACCTTAGGGGTGGTACTAGCCTGGAGGGGGCACACCTATCTGACTAGCTAATTTTCCTTTACAGGTGCCAAAAGGACTCTGGATGAGGGGTTGGCTTCCAGTCCTGTGATGAAAGCTAGATTTGCATTTCAAAGGTGGCAGCCCCTTGAGGCTTACCACTTTAGGAAGTCTAATCAGCAGGTCATCCTGTGAGAGGGGGTGTTACACTCTCTTCCTGGACAGGATTTTGTTTGGGCCTCCTGAAAGCAGAAGGCTCTCACCTTAGGGGTCCAGAACTGTGTCTCGGGTGGCAGGCTGGTAGAAACTGGTCAGAGAGAACACCAGTATCTAGTAGGGTGTCAGGGAGGACCTATAAGGTGCCCTCAGGGGGCATGTACTGGTAAATCCAACACTGGCATCATTGTGGACTCACCAATACAAGATGTTTGATGCCAAACATCCCTAGCTTCAGTGAGGACATCATGTACCTGGGGAACAAATATTGACCAGTGTCCAGCACATGCATTTAAAAATGGCTTTCCTGGTCACTTACTATGTCTGAAAAGTGACAAAGACATAGCAGGGGCATATCCGCTCCTGCAGATATGCTCTCACATGTAATATAATGCACCGTGCCTTAGGACTGTAAGGCCTGCTGGAGAGTGATTTACATATATTGCATGCAGTGTTAAGGGACATGGCACACAGGCTGTGAGCCATGTCTTGTTTTCACTTTTGTCTGCACCAAGACATGCAGCCTCCAATGGCTGCCTGTCATGTGCTTGGTGAGGGGTCCCATAGGGTAGCAAACCTCGTGGTACACCCTTTAGGGACCTTCTTTATCAAGCCCAGAGATTAGCATGTGAGGAGAGAATGGATAAAGTAAAATTGAGTAGCGAAATGAGACCCAGATACCTTTGGAGAAAACGTGATTGGAGATTTTAAGTGTGATTTATGGCTTTTCATGCTTTTGCCGATACAGCTGGCCCAATTTGATATAAATGCACAAATTTGCACTTATTTTTCAAGAATATCTTAGAGTGTATCCAAAAATCACCTTGTATAGTAATTTTAGAAGTCCTACCAAAGTCTAACCATTGCTACTTGATCTACGTTGGTTTTTACAAATTGCTTAACAATTGAACCCCCTTTTCATTTGTTACTTCATGCTGCTGGTGAGAAGTGCTGATGCCTTCTTTTTTACTGTATATAGGTCTTGTCGACATTTGCTTGTATACGGAGGCGGTTTGTTTTTCTAGTGCACAGTTTAATATGGCAGTCTCTCAACTGTTTCATAACATGAAGCTTGACTTTTAGCTTCCACTATAGTAGTGCTGAACAATCCCTCTGCAAGCAAATATTTCCATTTCTAGTACACATGGCAATCCACCATTCTTTCTATACTCACCACTCTGAAATGTGCATGCTAGTCCAAGCAATGTTAGGCATATAGATGGGGCATTGTAAGGATTCCATGCAAAAAGCCTACTGTGTGTGAAAGACAGGAGAATGTCAAAAATTCTGAAAGTGGAAAATGGTATAGCATCTTTAGGAAGGATTGCTTTCTTCTAGCATGGCTACCCCATTTTTGGCCTGTTTGTCAGTGTGTTTTTACTGTCTTGCTGGGATCCTGCTAGTCAGGACCACAGTGCTCATAGTTTGTGGCCTACATGTCATTGTGTTTTACTGTTTGTGAGTATGCTTGACTGTGTCACTGGAGTTCTGCTAACCAGAACTCCAGTGCTTATGCTCTCTCTGATTCCAAATTTGTACTTACATACTGGTAACCCAGTATTCCACTCCAAATTGGCATACTGGACCCCCTTATAAGTCCCTAGTATATGGCACCTTGCTACCCGGGGCATTGGGGTTCCTGGAGATCCTTATGGGCTGCAGTATTTCTTTTGCCACACATAAGGAGCTCATACAAACCTTTCTCTAGGACTGACATTGCAGTCTGAGTGAAATAGTGAAGCACTATTTCTCAGCCATTTTTCACTGCGCCAGGTAACTTATAAGTCACCTATATGTCTAACCTTCTGTTCCTGAAGGCTAGGTGTAAAGTTACTGTGTGTGAGGGCTCCCCTGCACTAGCAGAGGTGCCCCCACATTGTCCAGGCCCAATTTCTTGGACTTCTTGAGTGTGGGGACACCATTCTAAGTGTGCACTACATATAGGTCAATACATATATGTAGCTTCACAATGGTAACCCCGGATATTGCCATGTCAGGTGTCTAGGGTTGTGAAATTGTACCCCCAATCCAATTCTGGTATTGGGGTACCAATTCCATGAACCCTGGGGGCTCCACTATGGACCCAGTACTGCCAAACCTGCTCTCTAAGGTTTCTACTGCAGCCCCAGCTGCTGCAAACTCATAGACAGGCTGATGCCCTCCTGGGGCCTAGGCAGCCCAATCCCAGGAAAGCAGAACAAAGCATTTCCTTTGGGAGGAGGGTGTTACACCCTTTCCCTTTTGAAATAGGTGTTACAGGCTTGGCAGGGGTAGCCTCCCAGAGCCTCTGGAAATGCTTTGAAGGGCTCAGATGGTCCCCTCCTTTCATAACCCAGTCTACACCAGTTCAGGGACCCCCAGTCCCTGCTCTGGCGTGAAACTGGCCGAAGCAAAGGGGAGTGACCCCTCCCCTGTCCATCACCACCCCAGGGGTGGTGGCCAGAGCTCCTCCAAAGTGTCCCTGGCGTTAGTCTTGGATTCCAAGGTGTTGGGACCCTCTGGGAGCATCTGAGTGGCCAGTTCCAGCAGGGGACTTCGGAGACCCCTCCTGATAGGCTCATACCTGGTTATGTAGCCAACCCCAATCTCAGGGCTATTTGGGATCTCTCCTCTGGGTGTTTCCTCAGATTCGGTTTGCAAGACTCCTCCAGGACTCCTATGCATCCTCTGATTCAGCTTCTGACAGTCAAATCAACCGCAGGCAGTAACAGGAACACTGTAATTGCAACAAAGTATCCAAGAAGGCTACTGTGACCCTGTAACTTCCGCTCTTGCCAGCAACTGCAACAGTTTCCAGGTTGTGCATTTTCACATGGCTCCCTGTCTTCTTCCGGTACCAGAAGAACCAAAGGAATCTCCTGTGGAGTGACAGAGTCACTTCCCTGCTTCAGCAGGCACCCTTCTGCAGCGACAACTGGTACTCTAGGTCCCCTCTCATCTCGACGAGTGTGATCCCTGGAACACAGGTGATGGACCTTAGTGACGCTGACTGTCCAAAGGTCGAGCTGTCCAAATTTGGTGGAGGTAAGAGCTTGCATCCCCGTGGCAGACAGCACCCCTGTGCACCACACCTTCTGCAGCTCCTTGTGCTTCTGTGCACTTCTTCCTAGAATCCTTCATGCACAGCGTAGCCCAGGTCCCCAGCACTCTATCCTGCGACACTCAGCTCCCTGAATTGTTCTCTGGCGGCATTGGATCCCTATGTGTAGTGCTCCGATGACTGCCGTTTGCAACTCCTTTGTCCCCCTTTGTTCTGGGACTCCTGTGAGTGCTGCCTGGTCTTCTGAGGGCTTTCTGAAGTGCTGAGAGCCCCCCTGTCTCCTCATTCTGAGTTGAGACCTCTAGGTCCCTCCTGGGCTCGGGCAGCGCCTTTTCCTGCCAAACACATTTCTTGCGTGAGCCAAGGCTTGTTGGTAGAATCCAATGACGAAAATCAGCCTGCATTCTTCTACTTGACGCTGGACATCTTCTGCACCAAGCAGGAACCTACAGCTGTCTTCTTTGGTGCATTCCTGACTTTTTCTTCCAACCGGACAATCCACGTTTGCACCTTCATCAGGGTTAGCAGGGGCTCCTAGTCTTCCTGGACTCTTCATCGATTTATGGACTTTGTCTCCTCTCTCAACAGGTCTTCAGGTCCAGGAATACATTGTTGGTGTCTTGCAGTCTTGTTGGTTTTTGCATAATCTTTTATCATGACTTGTAGTGTGTTCTGAGGAAACTTGCTGTACTTTACTCCTGTTTTCCTGGGCTCTGCGGTGGGGTATTTTACTTACCTTTTGTGTTTTCGTACACTCCCAGTGCCCCTCCACACACTACACTTGCCTAGGTGGAAAACCGACATTCGCATTTCACTATTTTAGTACATGGTTTGTGTTCCGCCTAGGCCCATTGGGTTTTTCACTGTTTGCTCTATTTTATGACTGTTTACTTACCTGATTTTGGTTACTAGTGTATATATTGTATATACTACTTACCTCCAAGGGGAGTATAGCCTCTAAGGTATTTTTGTCCTTCTGCCACTAAAATAAAGTACCTTTATTTTTGGTAACAGTGAATATTTGTCTTACTTGTGTATAAATACTGTGTGACTATAGTGGTATTGCAAGAGCTTTGCATGTCTACTAGTTCAGCCTTGGCTGCTCTGCTACAGCTATCTCTAGACAGGCTAAGCTGCTAGACACTGCCTACATTTCACTAAGGTGGATCACTGGACCTGTTATAAAGTGTAAGTACCTCTGGTACCTACTACAAACCAGACCAGCTCCTCACATTCATCCAAATAGGCGGTACCATACAAGCAGTATCAAAGAGAGATGCCATTACAGAACAGTATTATAGATACAAACTATGAAACTTCACATACATGCCCTACATGCATAGCTGCTGTCTGCCCATCTATGGCTCCTCTACCTGAATATGGAACTTATGTCCTCAGCAGGGCCATATTTCTCAAATGGACCCATCTCAGGCTCACACAATCACGTTCTTTACAATGCCTATCTGTCTTGCTCATCGATGTCTGTTGAAGGCCTCCCTTTGCACAACCCCTTTAGCACAATCTGCTTTTAACTCTGGTGGGTATATGCCACAATCAAACCCTGCTTTAGGTCCATCCAGTTTGGACTGGTGTTTTTCATTGAATACAATTGAACTATCCATCATTTCTCACAGCCTTACAACAAAATTCCTTCATTATGGGGCCTTCCCAACTCCTCCTGTAAAATGAGGTTTAAATGTTCTTTAATTTTCACCAGTGTTGCAGCCCTAAAATGTCTCAAACACATTGTTGACTACCAAATACCATGATTTCCAAAATTTCATTGATGGATCTTCTCCCAGCTCTCTATAAAGATATATTAATTCAGAGGCGAGTTAAAGTAAAACTTAACTCACAAAATTGGGTGAAATTAGGAAACACCACACATTAACAAGCAGATTGTGTCCCATATTTATACTTGCTTTGCCCTGAATTAGCATCTTTTTTTTTACATTAATTCAGCGCAAACTTAACTCCATATTTATATTTTGGAGCTAGACCTATCTAGCGCCAAAATATTGAAGTTAAAGTCATTTTTTGGATGTGTAAAACTACCTTGCATCAATGAGATGCAAGGGAGGCGTTCCCACCCAAAAAATGACTCTAAGGCCCTAGCGCCTTATCTATCCTCCCATGCAAAAATGGTGCACAGGAGGGTGGCGGGCCTAAATAATGGTGCTAAGCCTGCTTTTCGCCATTATTTAAGGCCTGGGTCAGGGCAGGCGTTAGGGGACCTGTGGACCCATTTCCATAGTCAAACACAATGAAAGGAGCCCACAGGTGCCCACCCCAAGCCCCAGGAACACCCCCACCTACACCAGAGATACACCACAGGATAGGGGGACCCCATTCCAGGTGAGTGGGGTAAGTAGAGGTAAGTATTTATTTGTTTTAAGTTCCACTGGGGCCCTGAAATGGGCCCCCTTACATGGCACTGGGTGCAATGGCCATGCCCAGCGGTCCCTTGTCCCCTGTGCTGGTCATTGTGGTGGTAGACATGACTCCTGTCTTTTAGAAGACAGGAGTCGTGTGGTATGGATGGTTTTGCATCAAGAAATGACACTAGGGTGGTTAAAGGCATTTTTTTGTCTCTTACCAGCCTAACGTCATTTTTTGGTGCAAAACCCCCTTCTCCCATACCGCCATCCACACCTGGCTAACGTCATTTTTGTTGAGGCTAGGCCATCCTTTGCACCGACTTGCAGTATTCCATAAATTTGGCGCCCGGCTCATGCCCTAGAATCACGTGAGCCGGCGCTATACTTTTTGACGCAAAACTGCATTCGCGCAGTTTTGCATCTAAAATTATAAATATGGGCCTATGTTTCCTAGCTTTACATGAGGTAAGGATTATCCCTTTGGACTTTCCAGATGAAATGATTTCCTGATGCAGAACGTCTCAGGTAGAACATCCTCCTGCAAAAAAATGTCAATGTGGAGGCTGGACATCCATCATCTCTGGTAAGAGGTGAAGGAGGAAGGGCTCTGAGCTGAGGTTGGCTTTTTTATGTAAACAAAGAATTACATAAGCTTTACATTTCACAAAACTTGAACAGTCTAAAACAATACACAAAGTTGCGAATCACCTGACTTTACAATTTTACGTCCCACTACTTTAAAACGCTTCTAAGTTATAGGATTTAAAATTGGATTGTGGAAAGTTGAATATTATGCTTCAATATGTACCTTAAAATAGCCACGCATTTCTTCACATAGACCCACATGGTGTGCACACTGTATGTCAAAACTAGAAAATAAATGGCACAGAATACTAAAGACAGATTATTGAATCTAAAATTTCTACAGAAAAGAAAGTTTACAATTCTATCCCTTACTCCATATATATGTACTCATGTGGTATATATACTCACGTCATAAAAGATCTCATCAGTAATATGTGGAGTAATTAGCTGTGCATTGTGAACGCATGGGTCATAGTTACCTTAGGGTGTGGGTTATAGTTACATAAAAGAACTCTAACTATAACTGCTAAATTTCTATGGTTTTGTACAAGTAAATTCAGAACCTAGTTTTAACAGCCCTATAAACTTTGTTTTATTCAGTGAATTTATATGGATTTTTTTTAACAAAGCAATTTGAATTACTATGGCCCACATTACAACCCTGGCGGTCGGTGTTAAAGCAACGGTAATACCGCAAACAGGCCGGCGGAAAAAAATGGGATTACGACCGTGGCGGAAACCGGCAACATAGACAGCCACTTTAACACTCCCACCGCCACGGCGGTAGAAACAAACAGCGCGGCGGACACCGGCAACAGACAGACGGGAGACAAAGTACTGCCTTCTGTATTACAAGAGGCCTATCCGCCACCTTTTCTGGGGCGGAACCAACGCTATCAAAAGCACAGCAGAAACAGTACACAGAAGGGAAAACACTCACCTCTCGACACCCAACACGGAACCAGGACGCCATGGAGCCCGAACTAAACGTACTGCCCATGTTGGTTTACCTCCTCTTCTACCAGGAGTACGAACAGTGGAGGCGACCACGGTGAGTACTGCACCTACAATAAGGGGGGGAGGAAAGAGAGTGACACACACACACGCAACACGCAACACCCTCACCCTCACACACAACAACATACACACAAATACATGCAACAACATTACATATACACCTCCCCACCCCCTGGAAGAACGCAAGGACAAAAGGAAATAATTGTAACCATTGTAATCATTAAAAATCCATTAGTCAAAAGTCAAAATTCTGTATATACAAATATGTACACCAACTACACAAGTCCAGATAGTGTACCAATCATTGTACGTGGACCACTGGGCCCAAAATGCATGGGCGTGGCCCACACATGATACCTGACTGGAAATGAAGAGAACACTGCTGGGGCATCAGATTGAAAATATACAGCCACCTTAGGGGGAGGGGGAGGGGGGCACCTCAGCCTGATGAACGCACAACGCCACTGCTGCACGAGGGGGCTCCATGCCCATTGATGTATCCTGGGGAGTGCAAAGCCACAGTCTCTCAAGTCTCTCCAGTGGGTGGGTTGCCCACTGCTTTATCCTGGGGAGTGCAAACCCACAGTCTCTCAAGTCTCTCCAGTGGGTGGTTTGCTCACTGCTTTATCCTGGGGAGTGCAAACCCACAGTCTCTCAAGTCTCTCCAGTGTGTGGTTTGCCCACTGCTTTATCCTGGGGAGTGCAAAGCCACAGTCTCTCAAGTCTCTCCAGTGGGTGGTTTGCCCACTGCTTTATCCTGGGGAGTGCAAAGCCACCGTCTCTCAAGTCTCTCCAGTGGGTGGGTTGCCCACTGCTTTATCCTGGGGAGTGCAAAGCCACAGTCTCTCAAGTGGATGCCTTTCTCCACTGGTTCTGGAGGGGGCCTGGTGCCCAAAGTGCTTCATCCTGCCAAGGACTGAGGTAGTGGATGCCGTTCTCCACTAGTTCTGGAGGGGGCCTGGTGCCCAGAGTGCTCCGCATGCAGTGTGGCCGGTTCAATTCCCTTACCTGCCACGAGATTTGCGAGGTTCAGGTAGCATGATACACCATGGAGGCAACGACATACCCCACACTGCTGCGGCTGCGCCTTCCACCTGCAGGTGTAAACAGTGGTGGAAGAAATGCCTCATGGAAGCTGCCCAGGGACAAGGAACTCTCCCCCAGCCTCAGACGACTGACCACTGGGGATGGTAACCATGTCAGCATTGGTGCCTGTGTCCGAGGACTCTGTGGGGCCGGTGGCGGTGCTTGCGGCAGTGTCTGTTGTGGCGGTGCTTGTGGCGGTGCTTGCGGCAGTGCTGGCGGCGGTGCATGGGTCAGCACCTGCTGAGGGACAAAGCAGGATGTCTCCTGCAGCCTCGGACGGCTGCCCACTGGGTAAGAGGCTTGGGTGCATGGGTCAGCACCTGCTGAGGGACAAAGCAAGACGTCTCCTGCAGCCTCGGACGGCTGTCCACTGGGTAAGAGGCTTGGGACTGTCGCTGAGGCTGTAAATGTGCCGGGGGCGGTGCAGGTGGCGGTGCAGGTGGCAGTTGTGGTGGCGGGGCAGCTAGCGGTGTTCGCCGCCGTACAGGTTGGCGTGGTCGTGGACAGAGAGTGTGACACTGGTCCCTCAGTCGGTGCCACCATGCCCTCTCCTGACCTGCTCTTCAGCTTTTGGCCCTTCCCCAGCTTTGATCGTGCCACAGTTGTCTTCCCACTATCCCCTTTGGTTTCTGCTGAGTCCTTGGTGGCTGGTACTTTTGGCTTCTCCCTCTGGGATGTTGGCACCTTTTTCACCTTGGCAGGTGGTGGAATGTCCTTGCCCTCACTACGTGGCACACTGGCAGCCCTGATGGGTGGCGCACTCGATGACCCTGCAGTTGCTGGCACCACTGTGCCTGGGGATTTGGTGTCTGAGGTGCTGGGCTGGGACCTGGAAAGCCTGGCCCTAGGGGAAGGACGGGGGGGGAGGAGTAGGGAAGAGGTCAGTGTTAGCCAGGAAGAGTTTTTTAGACATACTGGGATGGGAAGATGGAGGGGGTTTGGGAGTGGAGGTAGAGGTAGTAGTTGTGGGAGGTGTACATCTGCTGAATTTGGGTGAAGGTGCATGGGCAGGAGGCTGTTGTGAGGTGGATGGCTGTTGGGTGTGTGTGTGCCTGCGTTTGTGTACTTTGGGAGGAGGGCGCACTGACACACTGGGAGAGGACACTGGGGATGTGTGAATGCTAGTGGGGGTGGCGAGTGCACATGAGCGGTGTGTGGTGATTGGCGTGCTGGTGATGGAGGCAGTGGCTGAGGATGTAGTGCATGCAGGTGTGAGTGGAGATGAAAAAGGGAGGGAGGAGGAGGACGTTGAGTAGGGGAACACAGTGGCGGCAGTGGATGTTGCTGTGTCTGCATGGGGATGGTCCTTGTGTGAGTGCCTGTGGGATGTGTGGTGCTTATGTTTGCCTGAGCCACTCTTGTGTGTTGACGAGTGTGCATGCTGGTCTGATGGTGTGCTTGGGATAGGCCGAGACATAGGGGATTGGGCCTGGGTGGAGGAAGTTAGAGGGGGGAGGTTGGACACAGGAACAATGGCTGCCATCAGTGCTGAGGCCAGAGCCTGAAATGCTCTCTGTTGGGCTGCCTGCCCAAAATGAATGTCCTCCAGGTATGCATTTGTTTGTTGCAAATGCCTCTCTACACCCTGGATGGCATTAACAATGGTAGATTGCCCAACAGTGAGGGATCTCAGGAGATCAATAGCCTCCTCACTGAGGGCAGCAGGGCTGACTGGGGCAGGGCCTGTGGTGCCTGGGGTGAAGGAGATGCCCACCCTCCTGGGTGAGCAGGCACAGGACACACGCTGAGGGGCTGCTGGAAGGGCGGTGCTAGTAGGGGGGGTGGCGGCTGTACCTGTTGATGCGGTGGGCACAGAGGTGCCTGCCACCGCAAGGGAGCTCCCATCAGAGGAGGAGTCGCTGTCACTGCTGTCTGCTCCTGTTCCCACCGTGGATCTCCCCTCGCCCTCAGTCCCACTGGTGGCTTCAGAATACGTTGTTTCGCCCTCCAGGGCCAAGTGGGTTGCAGCTCCCTCCTGCTCCGGTGCCAATGCTCCTCCGCCTGATGATGCTATTGCACACAAGAACAGGGAGACCACAAAAAGGGGGGAAGACAGAAGAAAGACATGTTCAGTGCAAGCAACACCACTACCATTGGCGGACACAACACACAGGGAGCAGCCCTCTGCACTATGCCATGCACTAACAGTTCCTAGAAATTTCAGCTGACCATGGAGTACGAGGCCTAAGACCAATTGCTGGACACCTGGAAGTCACAGGAGCCTGATTAGGTGTAGATGGCTCTTACCACTGGTGGGGTTGGGGTGCCACATACCCTGCCTCACAAGGGACCTTCCCTACCAAGTTCGCCCTGGCCTAGGGGAACCCACTGCCCACCTCCCCCACCCAGACACCTCATAATGTGTGCTGAGTCAGCTGAATGAGAGTGTACTCACCCCCTTGTGGCTGCTGTGATGCCCTCAAGCGCCCATCCAACTCCAGATAGGCCACCGCCAGGATCCGGAACATCCGGGGGGTCATGGTGCGATGGGCACCCCTCCCACGTTGGGAGGCCATTCCCAGCTGGGCCTCCGCCGTCTTCTTACTCCAGCGGCGCAGGTCCTCCCATCTTTTACGGCAGTGGGTGCTCCGTCTGTGGTAGACCCCCAGGGTCCGGACGTCCTTGGCAATGGCACGCCAAATGTCCTTCTTCTGGTGGGCGCTGACTTAGAGGAATGGTATGGGGGAAAGGAAATTACTTACCCGTCCGGACCATCATACCTATTGCCCCCCAGTTCCCACCCTTGCCCTGACGCACATACACTCACCATCCTCACATGCAGGCCTCAGCCCCCCCCCATGTATCTTCCATCCACAGCACTCAAAACAGGCATTGCCCATGCAGCATGCTCACAGTGTACTCACCTGTTTGTCTGGAGGACCCTACAGTTTCGTGTACTGGGGGAGGACCTCATCCACTAGTTTCTCCAACTCCTCCGAAGTGAAGGCAGGGGCCCTTTCCTCGGACACATGAGCCATCGTCGCTTCCAGACTGAGGTCACAGCAGCACTTGCAGTGTAGGTCGTCTCCTGTTGAAGGTCAGGTATCAAGTGAGTGAACAGACAGAAAATGGCAGTCATGTCCATGGCGGTGCGTACCGTCACCGCCGGCGTACATCATTATTGGCTCCTGGGACCCATAGGGCCCAATGTTAACCAATGTAGAATTGCGCTGCGGTCTTCGACTGCCCACCGCATTGGTGTACAACGCCAGCGCAGTTACCTCATATCCCCTTGTCCCACCTTACAGGTCAGGCAGCCGCCATTTCAAGAGGCCACATGGGATGGATGTTAACTGCGTCACACCTATCTAGGCAAGGAATTTGGACAGATACCGGCACATTGCGGATGAATAACGTTTCTGAAAATAAGATATTGTGATACCTCAGTGTTGGATGACTCTTTGCTCGCTGTTCTCCTCCATAGGGCACGTCCGCTGCGGCAGGTGATGAGATTGCGACATCCTCAGGTGTACATACCCCTGGTGTACCTGTCGACAATGGAAGAGAGACACATCCTGGTCACATACAGACTTGATCGTGCAACAATCCAGGACCTGTGTGCCCAGTTGGAGCCGGACCTAATGTCAGCTATCAGCCATCTCACAGGAATCCCCCCTCTAGTGCAGGTCTTGTCTGTACTCCATTTCTTGGCCAGAGGGTCTTTTTAAACAACAGTGGCCATGGCATCAGGGATGTCCCAGCCAATGTTCTCTAACGTGTTGTCCAGAGTGTTGTCTGCCCTGCTGAAACACATGCGCAGCTACATCGTGTTCCCTCAGATGGAGGATTTGCCCACAGTGAAAGGTGACTTTTAGGCCCTGGGACATATCCCCAACATCATTGGTGCCATTGATGTACACATGTGGCATTTGTACCCCCCGCAGAAATGAACAGGTGTACAGAAACCGGAAGAGCTACCATTCTATGAATGTGCAGATGGTCTGTTTGGTAGATCAGTACATCTCCCATGTGAATGCCAAGTGTCCTGGCTCTGTGCATGACGCTTACATTTTGAGGAATAGCATCATCCCTTATGTGATGGGCCAACTCCAGGGGCACCGTGTGTGGCTAATAGGTGAGGCCAAGGTCCCAATACAGTTGACATAGGTGTCTGGGTATAGGGCTGTCCCTAAGGGTTACTGTGTGTCTAACAGTTGTCCCTCGACATTTGCAGGTGACTGGTGTCATGGCTACTGACACCAGTGAAGAATTCCAGGACAAGGGCAGAGGAATGCTACAATCAGGCACATGGGCGAACTAGGAGGGTGATCGAACGCACCTTCGGCCTCCTGAAGGCCAGATTCTGGTGCCTCCATATGATAGGTGGCTCCCTGTACTACTCACCGAAGATGGTGTGCCAGATAATCATGGCCTGCTGTATGCTGCACAACCTGGCTTTGCGATGCCCGGTGCCTTTTCTGCAGGAGGATGGGCCAGATGTTGGTCTTGTGGCAGCTGTGGAGCCTGTGGACTGTGAAGAAGAGGAGGCAGAAGAAGAGGATATTGACAACCGAAACATCATCATGCAATACTTCCAGTGAGACATAGGTAAGAAGAGGCCACTGCTTCCCACATCTAATTCTATTGTTGGAACTAGCATAAGTGTGTCATTTTCATTTAGAGTATGGACCCTGACTTGTCACTTTGACTTTCCATTTCACAGATCTGGGTCTTACTTTGTGCCCTCTGCTATGTTTACTGCTGGCCTACAGCTGTGTTACATTGGTATGTGAACAAGTAAATTGACATTGCTATATTCCATAGTTATTGCAATTACACATTTGTGAAAGCACAGACTGACTCCAGATTGTTTTGTGATTGAAGTGTGTTTATTCCTGTGCTAATAAGTGGAGGGGGTTGTAAAATGGGCTGGGGGGATGGTGGAGGAATGTCCATGGCAGAGTCCAGTCTATTTGTTTCACAGGTGCATTGTCCAAAGGGGCATAGGAAGTGGAGCAATGGCAGGTTAAGGATGGACAGGGTGACATAGTGGGACACAAGGGTGACATTCAAGGGGGTCTCATTTCCTGGCAGGGATCTTGGCAATGTTCTCTGTCTTGTTTCTGGATCTCAGGGACCATTTGCAGGATGGTTCTCCATCTGCAGGGTGGGGGTGCTGGTGTCCTGTTGTTCCTGTGGCGGTGCCTCCTGTCCACTAGCACCGGCGGAGGTGGAGGGCTGTTCATCATCCAGGCTAGTGTCAGGGGCCCCTTGTTGTGCCACTGTGTCCCTCTTGGTGTTGACAAGGTCTGCCAGCACCCCTGCAATGGTGACCAGGGTGGTGTTAATGGACTTCAAGTCCTTTCTGATCCCAAGGTAGTGTTCCTCCTGCAGCCGCTGGGTCTCCCGAAACTTGCCCAGTGCCGTTGACATCGTCTCCTGGGAATGATGGTAAACTCCCATGATGTTGGAGAGTGCCTCATGGAGAGTGGGTTCCCTGGGCCTGTCCTCCCCCTGTTGCACAGCAGTCCTCTCAGTTCCCCTGTTATCCTGTGCCTCTGTCCCCTGAACCGTGTGCCCACTGCCACTGCCTCCAGGTCCCTGATTTTCTTGGGTTGGTGGGTTTGCCTGGGTTCCCTGTAGTGGTGGACACAGTGCTGATTGATGTGTCCTGGGGACAGAGGGATGGGCCCACTGGGTGGGTGCTGTGCTGGTGTTTCCTGCGTGGGGAGGCAGTGTTGTGGCTTCTGACAGTGTCGGGGGAACCGACTGTCCCGAGGTCCCAGATGGGCCGGGCTGGTCATCTTGATCCAGGCGTGCAGAGCTGCTGTCATCACTGTGGGCCTCTTCTGTGAGAGGAATGGATATTTCTGGCACCTCCTGTCCAGTGACATTGGGTAGGGGTCCTGTTGGGGTGTAAATGCATAATTATTGTATCTGTGTGTGCCATTGTGTGCAATGGGTGGTTGACCCTCTACTCCAGTGCTTGCATTATTGGCTTGGTCCTTGTGTGATTGGTGATTTTGGGGCATGAGTGAGTCTCTGTAGTGGACATGCTTGGATGATGGGTGTCCATGCATTGGTGTTACATGCAGGGCTTGGTTTTGGGATGTGTGGGTTGTGTTGGTGGGGTATCTGTGGGTTGTTGGGGTGATGGGTGTGAGGGTAAGGGTGGGAATATGTGATGGCATGCAGGTGGGGTGGGGGGGATAAGGTAATAAAGATTTGCCTTACCAGAGTCCAGTCCTCCTGCTACTCCTGCGAGGCCCTCAGGATGCAGTATTGCCAAGACTTGCTCCTCCCATGTTGTTAGTTGTGGGGGAGGAGGTGGGGGTCCACCGCTAGTCCTCTGTACAGCAATCTGGTGTCTGGAGACCACGGAATGCACCTTCCCCTGTAGGTCGTTCCACCTCTTTCTGATGTCATCCCTAGTTCTTGGATGCTATCCCACTGCGTTGACCCTGTCAACAATTCTGCGCCATAGCTCCATCTTCCTTGCAATGGACATCTGCTGCAACTGTGATCCGAATAGCTGTGGCTCTACTTGGATGATTTCCTCCCCCATGACCATGAGCTCCTTTTCAGAAAACCTGGGGTGTCGTTAAGGTGCCATGATGTGTTGTGGGTGATGAGTGAGTTGGTGTCTGTTGTGATGTGTGAGGGGGTGTGTGTTGTTTGAGGTGCGTGGAAGTGATGGTGTTGTGTGTCTGTGGATGCTGGTGTTGTTTTAGGTAGTGTCTCCCTCTGGCGTGCTTTCAAAATTCTGGTAGTAAGGGTTTGTGGGTGATGTGGGTGCGTGCTTTATATGGGATTGGGTGTGTGGTGTGTGTATGTGTATCAGGTGTGTGTATTTCAAATTGTCCAATATGGTTGTGTTTTGTATATATTTGTATTTTGAGCTCGGCGGTGTGTACCGCCAATGGATTACTGCGGTTGAAAGACCGCCGCGTTGATTCGTGGGTTGTGATACTGCGGGCGTATTCCTGTTGGCGTGACGGTGTAGGTTTTGTTATTGCCAGTTTATCACTGACCTTTGGTGTGGCGGACTTGTGTGGGTGTCTGTATTGTGGCTGATTCCGGGCTGTGGGTCGTAATACCTGTAGCAGAATTCCGCAGCAGCAGCGGTATGTTGGCGGTCTTCTGCACGGCGGAAAGTGGGATTTACCGCAGGGTTACAATGAGGGCCTATGTGTTATTACAACTCACGCCGTGCATGAGGTTGGCCGCAAGACCTGGCCTGCACCCAGGCCTTGCAGCCAAGCCCTTATTACCTCCCAACCCCACCCCACACATGCCTTTTGGCCGTGGGCAGCACAGGTTGGCCACAGGGCTTGTCTCTGTCAGTGGATCTGTGAGTGGGTGCGTGAGTGTTTGAGTGGGTCTGAAAGTGTATGTGTGAGTCTGAGTGGGTGTGAGCAGGTGCATGAGTGTCTGAGTGGGTGCACGACTCTCTGAGTGCGTGTACGAGTGAACGAATTAGTGTATGAATAAATGTGGTTTTTTTTCAAATTTTTCCATATTTGCGAATAATTAATTAAAACCCATAATTTGCCCATAAAACACAACTTTATATAACACCTGTGGTCAGGGTACCTTCACCCTGACCCCTTATGCCACTTTCAGTTTGGATTTTCAACCCTGGGGAAGTGTCCTGTGAAACAAAGGGCAGCTTCAACTTTCTAGTCAGGTTGCGGTCAGCCAATTGCAACACTTCTTTTTGCCTGTGTATTCGTGAAAAATGTGAGAATTTTGAGAACTATTCGCAAAATATTCATGAAGTCCTTTAATATCTCAAATACTACTGAATGGATTTACACCAAATAAGCGAAAGCGTGATATGCGTACCAAAAGCTAGCTTTCTGACAAATTTGGTGTAATTCTGTCCAGCGGTTCGGGCTGTAGACATGTCTAAAGATCCTATGATAATTAACATGGGAAATGCAACTTTTTTTACCCCCCTTTTTCTTTGCCCCCACATGACGGATCACCTTCAAACTTTTCATGCACAACATGAACCACCATGACACTTTTTTGGGAGAATTTTGTGAAGATTCCTCAAACAGTGGCAAAGATATAGGCAATTCAAAAAATGCTTTTTCTATAGAAACATGGTCCTAACTATAACTACCTAGTGGCGACTGCTATATATATATATCTTCATGGTATGTAGATGTGGAGTTCTGAATAGTATTCCTATACTTCCCTATTTCCACTTGTCTTTTGATATTCTGTCTTTATTGTTCTTGGACCATGATAGTCTGGAGGTGGAAGGTCAAAATTGTGTTGTAGATCCAATCACACCAATAATAAAAAAGAAAAATCTATGTGCTTTAAAACCTTGCAAACTGTACCTTTTTCCCTACCGGTGTTTGGGGAAGAATGCACCTATAGTTGCACAACTTTAATGTTTGTAGATAGCTGTGGACTATGCCGCCCTAAAAGTACACTTCTGGCGATGGGCTGGTGGCCTGGATGGAAAGTGAGGACATACTACATTCTAAATTTCGAAAATCTAGATGACGCAACTACAGAGCTGTCACACATCTGGTGATGTGCTTCCATATTACATTTGTCCATACACAGCCTTTATTACCTCTTTAGAAGGGAGAGGAGTCTGTGGTTCACGATTGTAGGTGACAATGTAGATGTATCCCAACGCCATGTTGCGATCCATGAAGAGCCATTTACTTCTCTGTGCATGAAGTCACCCATCATTCTCTTTTGACGCACCACATATAGATCTCTGTACACATACTCGAGCAGTAGACAAGCCCATATAAATCAAAGCAAAGGAAAAGCAATTGGAGTTGCGTTCAAAGGGCCTAGCCCATGTATAATCAATGAAGGAGGCACCAGGGAGACATTATCATATTCGCACTCGCCTGCCAGGCGCGAAATGTAGTGCGAAGTCTATGAGTCAATAAGTGAAGATTCAAATGACCATAGCAGATGAGGAATGGCGCGGTGGGCTTTGTTCTTCGTGTTCTGGTGTGATTACACTCAGCTCTGTTCTCTTACCCCTTCTCGAGCTCTACGTCTGAAGGCATGAAGATAAATGTTACACTCGTTTGGATTTTTACGCCTTGATGTAAGAGGTGCACAGGGCATTGCTGGTTCTGCGCCCACATCAATCTTCACTGCGGCTATTGAAGGGTCACATACGTCTCAGCAGAGTTCCTATATCACTGGCCGGGTCCAATCACACTCCCGCGAATTTCCTGTATCACTGGTAAGGAGGGAAATAAATCTTGTCCAATCAATTACCTCTGTCGATACACTTTAGTAACCCGAAGCAATGCTCCTGAATCACTCGATGGATCTGAATATATCTCTGTTCAGGTTCTCGATCAGTGGATGGGCTGAGATAAATCTCTGAAGTACGGCTACGCGGGCCAATTCATAGAACTTTTGTAGAGCAGGACTGGACATTTCCCATAGCAACATACTGAGAAGAAGGACTCTTTTCTGTACCACCTCCAATGGCGGCGAGCATCTATGAAGTGAACCTTCCTCTCTCGGTAGGCTTCCTATCAGACAGTAGACATGACTGCCCTAGTGCTGCTCAAAAGAAACACATCTATATGGTGCTCTCATATGCTTCCAATGGCCCGAACTAGTGATACACATTCTACTTTACCAAGTGATAGAAGTAGAGTGGAATACAAACCAGAGGAGTTCATAAATCTCTCAAAGGACCAGAATACATAACTGCAGCATTTTCAGTGTCTCAGATAGGGGCACAGCCGCTGACCTTGCTGGATCTGCAGATCACACTACAGGTACAATGACACCTCTGCTGTTCCTGGTACTTGCTTAGACACCATTCAGAATTTTTTCTCTATGCCACAACAAGACCTCATTATGAGTGCCATGGTAATCCTCCTGGTACCACTGCATCCCTGAAGTTACTGATTACTGGGGTATCTATGGGGTACCGAGGGATTACAAGTGGGATGTTAAGGGCCTCATTATCATGATGTGGTAATTCTCCTGGCATCTCTGCCCACCAGATTGAACGGTACTGGGTGTACCAGCAACACTGGTCTGGAAGAGTTATCATGGGATTGCAAGAATGGCTTTAGGATTCTCTTATAAACAATGAATTACCATACTAATCAGTAATTCTCGAGAGTTTCATTGTCCGTTTTTTTTTTATGTAAGGTGAAACACTTCTCAATACAGTTGCGTATATCACACAACAGTCACATTTGGTTTCACGCAGGATTTTGGCCACGTTGGGCCACATTTACATCAAAATAAATGACGTTAATGTGGCACAAGGTGGCGATATGGGTCTATAAATATGCCCATTGGGCACAAATTTATACTTTTTAATGCAAAACTGCACTAGTGCAGTTTTGCATCAAAAAGTATAGCACAGGCCTGCACCATTCCACAGCGCCAGACGGGCACCTTATTTAAGAAATGGTGCAAGCCGGCACTAAGGGTGGGCTAACGTCAAGGAAGATGACGTTAGCTGGGTGGGGGTGGCGGTATTGGGGAAGGGGGTTTTGCACTGAAAAATTACATTAGATTGGTTAGAGTAAAATAAAAAACGACTCTAACCAGCCTAGTGTCATTTCTTAACTCAAAACCTACCATACCACATGATTTATTTCTTAGAAAAGACAGGAGTCATGCCCACCACCCTAATGGCCAGCACAGGGGACAAGGGTCCCCTGGGCAAGGCCATTGCACCCAGTGCCCAGTGCCATGTAATGGGGGGGCATTTCAGGGCCCCCAATGGCACTTTTTAAAATAAAGGCAAAATACTTACCTCTACTTACCTACACTTACCTGGGATGGGGTTCCCCATCCTCTGCTCTCCCTCTGGTGTGGGTGGGGGTATCCCTGGGGCCTGGGGAGGGCACATGTGGACTTATTCCATGGTGTTCCACCATGGAAATGGGCCCACAGGTCCCCTAACACCTGCCCTGACCCAGGCGTTAAATAACAGCGCTAAGCAAGCTTAGCTCCATAATTTAGGCCTGCCTCCCTCCCATGCACCATTTATGCATGGGAGGATAAATAAGGCGCTAGGGCCTTTGAGTCATTTTTTTGCCCGGGAACGCCTACTTTGCATCTCATTGACGCAAGGCAGTTTCCTTCTAGCGAAAAATTACTTTATCTCCAAACCTTTGGCACTAGACAGGTCTAGATCCAAAGTATAAATTTAGAGTTAGGTTTGTGCCAAATTTGTGTGAAAAAATGAAACAAATTTGGCACAAAGCAATTATAAATCTCGGCCCTAGTACTTGCACTTTAAGGGTAGCGAAACGGAGCAGTCTAAGGATTACCGGTGGAAGTTGTGTGAGCTAAACCTCAGCGCAAGGTGAATAACACATAATAAAATGTCTGTCCAACAACTACTTGGTCTAAAACACAAAAAATAGGTTATTCTACATGCAGCAAAATCTTGACTAAGTAAATGATGAAACATGAGATACTGTTGATTTTTCAGTCACTAGGAAGGCAGTTAGATTTGTGAATATAAAAGGCGGACCAACCGTTCACGTTCTCCCACTTAAGGAGTTTGGTAATGTCTTCCTTCCCCAAGAGGGGTCTACTTCCTGAATATTTACTCCCTAGTAAGTAAAATGTATGGGTCACTGGTGTCCTTCACCCTCTTTTTCTCTAATCGTCCACTTTCGTGCACTTGCTCACTTCAGCAGCAACAGCACTTCGGGAAAGAGGTCTCTCCATCTGTGGTGCACAGATGTGTGTCAACCAAAAGTCACTCTACTCAGTGTTGAGGACAGCGCTCCATGTGCGTTAAAAACAGGATTGGAACTGTGATGCTGCATACAATGAGTGCGGGGTCAGTGAGCATGCAGCGGGGTCAAAGGTGTGCCTAAAAATGCACAATACGTTTTTTTGGCCTTTCACAGTCATGTACCTACATATAAAATAAAGTCAGCTTAAATGAAAAATAAATTAAAAATGTTGTTACTCAGTGGGAACTTCACTAAAATACATTATGAAAATTCTATTAGTTAATGCACTACATAGGTCTGTGTATTGCCAGAGAGCCAGAGAATTAAATCTTGGTTGGTGCAGTGGAGGGTAGTGAATTGCGTATTTTTAGTGATACAGTTCACAGTCTGTAACAGAAAGCACTGTGAATATATATCATTATTTTAAACTTGCCTTACACACAGTATAGGATAGACTGCTACAAAATGCACTAAAAGGTGTAAGATAAAATGGTGCTTACAAAATATAGATGTTAGTAATACCCAGACTGTACGTAATGCAATTTCATTTACATTACTGTTCCTTCAACACCTACAAGGGTAGTAAGTGCTATATAAATACAATTAAAAGCACTCACTTCACAGCTCAGTTGTTAACTCTTTGCACTACCACTCAAAACAATACACTTCTGTCATCACAAAGCTTTGAATAATTCCACCTCCCAAGCATCATCTACATTTGCATATTACCCTTTACATTTACATATTAACTCATAGCGCACATTTGCATTTATTTCAGGCAAGCAGGCTCCTTTACAAGAAGGCATAATTAGCTGTCTGCCCACCTTCAGTTTCACAGCACAGGAAACTCACTGAATGACACTTCAGCAGAAGCAAATGAACTATTGGAATTAACACACCTGGGACAGTTGTCTTTTTACAAAAAGTAGAGGAAAGGTGTTTTATAAACCAAAAAGGGAAGGGCACGCTTGTCCCTCAGATCTGCCACTTTGACCTCTGGTTGGGGATACCCTTGCTCCTCTCCTGATCGCAAGTTCCACCACTCAAATAGCAGATCCCAGTCTGGCATAGGTCACACGGTCTGGGGTCTGGAGGGTTCATATAAATGGAAGTTCTCTTTTTGGGCCTCTATATTAGGCCCGGCCGAAATTTACATTTTACCTACATAATTTGGTGAATTTAGAGTTACACTTGTTTCGTAAAATTCCCATAATTAAACCATTATGCCATATTGTTTTAGGGTATGGGAAAAGGATGGTGTTCCCATGGTGTTCCCAGGCAGACTGCAATGACCTGCTTCATGTCTGTGTCTTTTTGCTATTAGTGTCATTGCACACTCAAGGTTGCTGGTACTTTCTGTTAAGGGCACACAGGTCAGGGGTACACACTCCACTGAGCCATGCAAGGAACATTCCGCAATGATACTTTTATAATTGTTTTATGTCTCCATTTAGTGGAATGATACCTCTCTTTGAAGAATCTCTGACTACATTCGCTATCATAAGAGCCAGCAACTACATCCTCCTGGCGATCTATTGTCACCTAGCGATCAAATATTGCCTTATCATCTGCCTCGCTTGTCCCTCTCTTTCCATTTGATGAGGTTTTGCCTTTTGCTTCTGAATAGAAATTCAGTAGCAGAAACCATTTTTTAAAATTTCCCCTACTTCTAGGTCCCACTAAAGGACGCTTTACTCACAATGACTCCATGTTTTTTTGTACTGCACCATTTTTCTGCAGCTTCTATATGATGCTGCCGTTATCCACCTCCAGGACTCGTTGTTTCATGCCCTTTGGCTTGGGTTCCCCTCTTCAGGACCCTGAGGTTGGGGACAGATTCCCCGTCCTTTGTCTCTGTTCTTGGGCTGTGCCACTTTGCTACTGGTGCTGGTCTCGAGTCAACCGGTGGATGCTTTGCTTCCTTCTTTTCTGTTCCCACGGAGATTCTCTGCCAGGGGTGTAGCTTAAAGAGGAGGAGGGTGTTTGGGGTGGTGCAGACCCTAATAAATGTATTTTTTGATAAATCGTAGGGTACAAGTGTTTTCAGTTGGGTATAGTGAGGCGTCTGTCAGATTTCACCAAGATTTTGTACATATGCACAGACAAAAACACACAAACACCCTCTCCCTCTCTGTTTTGATAGTCTTCAAAAATGTTGTTTATTTTTTATAAAATATTGTGTTTTTCTCTCACTCAGTACTCCTATCTGTTCACATTCTTCTCCCTTTCCACTGCCCCTTTAGAATCTTTCATGCGTTCGGCGTGTGTTGTAATGTATTTTATAATGTTTTATGCCAGCTTGATTGTAAGAAAATCTGAAACTCACACTCCCTCCAATCTTATTGACCAAACTACTCCCCTGTTCTCTGCACTTGTAGAATCTGGCATGAGGCAGCTGCAGGTACGTTTTCTCTGGCATCTTCTTGGTATGCAGCATCCTTCATACATTGCTTTGAGGCAGTGATGTCTGGTTGTTTCTAGCTCTGTGTATTTATTAGTTTATTGCAGTGCTTAATTTGTAAATAAAAAGGTGCCGGTGCCCAAAGCCCTCCTCTTAAACACGCGGCTGTTGCAAAAAAATGTGTGAACACGAAATACTGAGGCAGCGTAATCCTGAAGCCATCTCAGGCCTCTTCAATCCATTTACAGTCACCCCCCTGCCCCTTTAGCTTACTCTTGCAGCTTTCTGCTTTCTCCCATTGTGACACTTTTTCATTTTTCTCTTCCTCTCTCTTTCCCATATGTGTCTTTTGCTCGCAGTAAATGCTTGAGGCCGAAAAAGAAGTGTTGGACCTCAAAAATAAGTGCTGGTGCCCGTACTGGAAACAACAAGCACAAATTAAGCACTGGTTTATTGTCCTTCACTCCTGAATAGCATAATCTTGGGTCACTGTTATGGCTCCTCGTGTAGTGTCCTCCTTGGTTTGGAACACTGCTGAATTGTTTACGGAGAGTGCTGTGGCCAAGTTTTTTCTGTTTATTATTTAAGGTATGTTG
This sequence comes from Pleurodeles waltl, assembly GCF_031143425.1. Taxonomy (NCBI): domain Eukaryota; kingdom Metazoa; phylum Chordata; class Amphibia; order Caudata; family Salamandridae; genus Pleurodeles; species Pleurodeles waltl. The sequence goes on along the minus strand of NC_090440.1, from coordinate 1,537,372,536 downwards.
TTGTTTGAAGTACTGTGGCACTCAGCTGGCTGGGCCTGCTGTGGTGTTCACATTTTCTGCAGCATGGCTGGATCAGTGGCAAAGTCTGGATCCTGGGTCTCCAGCAGAGCTTCTCTGTACATTCCATTGTCCTCCTCACTATCTGCTTCTTTCCAAGAGTACTCCCTCAGTTCATATTTCTGTTGGCTCTTTGTCTGCGTCTCCTTTTTCAGCTGGCTGCCTTTTGGTCTACTGTCTCAGTGCAACTTCCTTGTTCCTGTGAGTGACTGGATTTTGTTATTTATTGACTCGTGCAGAGATGTCTCGGTGAGTGTGGTTGTTCCACTTCCAGATGGACACCCCTGCTGTGCTCTTGGCTGGATGTCCTGTTTTTTCACCCTTCCCTCTTTCCTGCCTGTCCCATGCGGTTGGCTAGCCTGTCCCGCAGTGCTTTGGCTGTTAGCATCTGCTTTGGTGAGGTCCATTCTTTTCCTGTATCTCCTCAGTGGGCTTATTTCTTATGTCTAAAGCCTGTTTTTATTGTGATTCTGTCTTTCAGTGTGGGGGTTGGCTGCCTGAAGGGGTCACCATCTCTGTGCAGGCTTTTGAGCAGCCTTCTCCTCAGGTGGAATGCCTCACTTCTGAACTTCCTTCTAAAGATGTTCTAAGCCCTTGGCCCACACTTATTGGAATTTGGTTTTACTTAGAGTCTGTCGCCCGCAATGCTGACAGTTCAGCAGCCAGCCATTGTGGCTATTGTGCGACGTGTAATGATTTGATGGCAATGGACTCCTTGACTTTCAGCCCCTGCAAGTGTTCTCATTAGACAGTCTCGGGTCAGGGTGAGGGCTGACTTCCTCTGGGCCTTGTTGCTATTTTTTGCTCCTTCTCTGTCAGTTCCTTGGTCCCTTCAGGCTATTCCTCCAAGCTTCTTATCTCTTTTGTCTTTCATGCGTGTGTGCTTGGATGTACTGGGTTCAAAGGACTGACAGTCTACCTGTGTCAGGTCTTTTGCCAGTCTGGGTAGTTCTTCTGTTATAGCCCAGGTTCGTTCCTCTGGCACCTGGTTTCTTTCATTACTCTGTAAATGTCTGCCCTGTGTCCATCCTGCCCTTGTCTATTCTGAGGGGTGACTTGCTTTCATTTTCAGAAGCCCAAGTCCTTCTGGTCTATAGTGGAAAAATACAATTTTCGTTACCAGACCTTAAGAATGGCCCTGGTTGATAACACTGCTACCTGTGTTCAGGCAGCTTGGGGCAATGTCAAACTTCACCCTCACTTAGACCTCAGTCATACTTTTCAGTGTGAAAGAGAGCTAGGAAGCTTTAATCTGCAACGACTTTTAGTGTGGAATTTTGGAGAAAATGCAATTTACTGAGGTAAGTTTCATAAGTACTCACTAGCAATGAATCACAGTTGCCTCGTGACAGTGTGAGCACAGGAGAGGAGGACTGGAGGAGGATCACACATAGACCTTTCTAAAATTTCCATGGCGTTGTTTAACTGCATCATTCAAGCAGGGTTTGAACTGTGTTCTGAGGACAGTCTGTGATATTAATAGGAAATCCACTAATGAAGTCTGTAGAAAATCTTCATCGTGTTTCATTTCAATATTACATAAAACGCTTCAATACTCTAAGTGGAAAACCTAGAACTTCATAGCCCCCATTTATTATTCCCTGGAGCTTAACTGTAATCAAGTTGGCTAAAGTAGTACATGTATCTTTTTGCGGTTGATGTCTTCAACTGAGGAAAAATGTACTTTTGTGAGTTGATTGAAAGGAACTCTATTCCCGAGTCAGGCAAATGTAGGAAAATATGATTTGCAAACTTCAAAACATTAGTTCCTTTTTAACTGTCGTAGTACCAGTGCACATACATACACGGGGGTATTGTGTGGGGGTAGAGCTTGGGAATGCGCTTTCACTTTTACTCCATCGGCTTTTACTTCCACCATCCAAACTTTCAACAACCATGTTATCAGTTTCCCTGTCTACTAAATGCTTTTTCACTTTGAGTTGGAAAGCCTTCGGAGAACTTGCAAAAATCTGTTCAAATAGCTAATACTTTAATACTTTGTTAATGGGAGATTCCTGGGGTCAAAACATGCAGTTCACTTATCTGTAAACCATTAGTTTTGGATTTCACTTGCAGACCGAAGTGCTTAATTTATAAACAAATCGGTGCCAGGGTCCAAAGATTTTCCCAGAAGCCTGAGGCCAGTTCCATCATGTGTCAGAGGCTCTGAATACCAAAACTGCATAATACTGATATCACCTTGTGCCTTTTTCATCCACCACCAGCACTCCCTTTCCCTTTAACTCACTCTTTCAAGTTATTTTTCATCTCTGCTTTCTTCCTTTGTCACTGTTTTCTGTCTTTCTCTTCCTTCTTCTTTCCTCCTGTTGTGTTTTTTCTCTCAGGAGTGGCAACGGGACCTACGTGGAACCAACAACTCAAATTATAAACTGTAATTATCATCAATGTGGCCAAATAGGAGGTTCAATATGTAATCCAGCAAGTCAGAAGGTAACAACTATTATGTGGTTAATGTAGCTTGAAACTACAGATGGACAAGATATCACTGAGCAAACTGCAAGACGTCATTGGCATGCAGATAAGGTGCCCCTCAGCATGCCTCTCATGAACACAATTCACTCCTGCATGTTGTATAAGGGCAAAATACCATTAAGCAAGTAGCAAAATAACAAAACCATCCAATAAGTTGCACATTGACAAGATGCAGTTGAGCAAGATGCCTATAGACAAAAGACTACCAATTATGTTACATATAGACAAGATGCTATCAACCATGCTGCACACTAACAAGCTGTCCTTGTCCACATGCAAGAAACCACTGAAACCACAGAGTAATTTGAAAATGTAGAAGACACGAAAAAAATAGGTTGTACACTGTCACCATTCAAAATGGGTGTGAACAAAATGCCTTTGAGCAAGTAGAGACTGTACAAAATACCCCTGAAAAAGGTACATGTGAACAAGATGCTGATGATAATTGAATGAGTTTTCTAGTTGTAAGTTGAACTGTAATCAAAATTGTCTTGATGCTGATGCCATCAAGCAAGTTTCATATGGCATAGGCTCCAGTGCTACCGCACAAGGGAACAGTGTGAATAAAAAATTGCATCAGGATAACATGCTCATGAGCAAACTGAACAAAAGCAAAATGCTGTTAAATATGATGAACATGGTCAAGATAGCATTGAATAAGATGACCATAGACATGATGCAGTTGAATGAAATGGAAACGGGCAAGATGCCTTCCAGCATGATAAACTTGAATACCATGCCAATAATTAGGTTGCACATGGGCAAAGTCCTAATAACAAGTTGAACAAGATGAAGATGAAACTAAGCTAGACAGACTTGATCAAGATTAACTTTAATAAGATGCCCAACAGAATGCTGCTCTGGGCAAAATTCCCATGGCCTAATTGTCCAGCGGCAAAATGATTGCCATTCACTGATGTGAAATTAGTACCCAAGCAACGATGCGTGACATAAAGGACAACCAAATATTCCTGGAGGAAAACAAAGGTGTTGGAAATCATGCCAAGCATGCCAATTTACAAAAGTAAAATGTTGGTTTTGTGCACTGATATGTTTATGGATTTAATGATAGCTCTTAGAAGACAATTCTGGTGGTGTCACATGTAGATAGTACTTTTCAGAAAGGGGTCTTGTGACCTTTTTTGTCTTTGTGATATGCCGCAATGATTCTTCTACAGCCTCCTTGCAGGTCTGCAATTTACTGCAATGGTCGTAGTAAAGCTATTCCGACTTTAGGAAAATAGTTTATTTCTTTAACTTTCTTAAACTTCTTCCGCTTTTCTCACTCGCAGAACTTTGAATATCTGGTCACTGATGCCAAAGAGAAATATTTATTACTAATGTCCGGCAATGACAGCAAGAATACCTACTTACTCAAAGTTACATGAACAAACTATTCTCCTTTTCAGAGACGTTCATAAACCTTTGAATTAAAAGATCTTTAAAATGTCCTTTTTTAGGCACGCTGTTGTTGTTGGGGTGGGGTGGTGGGTTAGCCTGGGTTCCATGTAGTGGTGGACACACTGCTGATTGACGTGTCCTGGGGACAGAGGTATTGGCCCGCTGGGTGGGTGCTGTGCTGGTGTTTCCAGAGGGGTCAATTGGCTGGCTTCATTGCCTCTATCATTTGCTTGCTTCTCATTTATTGGTGCATGTGGGCTTCACTTCTACTTCCTGGGCCTGATTCACAAAGGTGATTTTTGGTATTTACAAACTATGAGTTTAATTTAATGATTCGTTTTTTTAAAATATTGCCCAGAATCCACACTGGAGGCAGAGACTTCCCACATAACAATATAACAATGTAGACCTGTCCTATATTTTTATGTGCTGAGTTTTGTGCCCTGACTGCAGTCTCCACAATCATAAAATTACTATTAGTAAAATTAAACTTCTAGTTTTTGAATACCAAAAAAATAGTAAACTTACGAAGCAGTGTAAGTTTACCTTTGTGGATCAGGCCCAATGTGTTGGAGACATTTCTTGTATCTTTCCACTCTTCACATTTGGGTGCTATATTTTTGTTTTTGTTTAAGCACTTGATTACAGTGCATGTGTCTTCCAACAGTTTGCCTCATGTACTTCTTCCCCTCCAAACTCGTTTTGATTTTGCTCTGCATGTGTACTTTTCCCCCTCTTCTGTAATGCTTTCTCATCTGTGAGGTTCTCCCTCTTTGCTATCGGGTTCCGCTCTCTCTCTCAACTGTTTTCTCTCTGACCCACCGCACTCTCCCTCTTCCTTCTCCACCACCACCGCCTTGCTTCCTCCACACCCGCACTCCTGTGCAGGGATGCACTGGACTATAGGGAAATCAGGCACTGCCCAACAGGCTAATCTGACAGGTCATTTATTAAGCCTTTTTTTTTATCTTTGTGGGTCATTTTAATGGCCTGCTTGGCGGTTTTTACTGTTGATTTCCCTGATAATAAAACAAACATTGCCCGCAGCAGGCTCATTTCCATGCGATCTTCCATAACTTACAAAACATTTTCCCAATTTGCACAAATGGGCCAGTTATTTTTAACTATGTAATTCACTGATAGGGACCACTTTTATTTTGGTGCCCAGGCCTATTTACTGTCCCTGGCCAAACCTGCCCCTGTGTTGCTTCACCTTCCACCCTACGGTTTGCTTCCCGTAGCCACAGCCTTCATGTTAATTCCCGTCATCTGCGTCCCCCTCCCTCCTCCATCCATGTTACTTCCACTCCCCTCTGTTTTGTTCCCCCACACCAGGTCTATTTTTTTATTTCTTGTTCACCAGTAGCTGAGTTCCAGGGGGAGCCCTTCAGGGCCATGATCTCTCCCAGGGGCCTTTGTATTTGTTTTTACTCATGTTGACTTCTTGTAACAGGCTCCTCAAGAAAGGGGTGGTGAAAGATGTCAACCTGGTATGAGGTCTGGGTTCCTCCCCCGCAAGACACCCCTTAAAAAGTGGGGGCTGACACAAGCAGCACCCCTGTTGATGCGGTCTTCCAAGTCCCATGTCACAGTGTGTTAACCCTCCTCCATGGAGACACCGGGACGAGGACAGATCTCCAATATATGTTGGTTGTAGTTTGAGGCTGCTGACAGTTGGTGCCCTCTCCTGCAGCTCTATTGGAGCCCTAGCTGACACAACAGAATGTTCCTCAGTCTGTGGAGGCCTTTGGCAGTAGAAGGTAACCCACACACCAGTCCAACCCCTCCAGAGTGAGTATTTCCATCTGGTAGAGTTGCCTGTCACCCTTAAGTAATAGGGGGTTGGAACAAGCAGGTCCCCCCCACAGATGCAGTCCTCAAAATGCTCCAGAGTCATCCCAATAGGAACCCCATATCAGCATATATGCCCCCTTGAAAAGACCATCAGGGTCCAATCCAGAAAGAACGGCTGGGGCCAGTCTCCACCCATATCCTTGTCAGACCCTGGACCTGTGCCTCACAGTATACCTCAGTCCCCTGAAACTTCTATTTCAGAACAGTAGACAATTTATTCTCTGCAGGATCATATGTGAAATGTACCTACTTGCATTCTTTTGCCTCGTGGTTTCATGGCCCTTCCCAATTCTGAGGCTGTTAAGAGGATGCTTTGACTGGTGCACGGCTAGTTTGGTAACATGTTGCCTGTCTTTGTTAGCTGTCGTTGTTAGCTGTCTCTCACTGTCTTGTTACTATGCTTGTCCTTCTTGCACCTTTGAGCAACATCTTGGTGTAGAATTTGTCCACACGTGCTGTGTTGAGATTCCATGAGGGAAAAATTTGCTTGTAACTTAGTGCATGTGAGACATTATCTGTTGTTGTGGTGCATGTGATTGCAGCATTGTGCATGGGATCTTTTTAAGTACCAAGGCCCATATTTATGCTTTTTTGCTGCAAAACTGCTCTAACACAGTTTTGCGGCAAAACGTTTAGCGCCGGCTTGCATCATTTAATAATGCCAGCCAGGCACCTTATTTATTGAATGGTGCAAGCCGGCGCTGAACTTGGGATAGCATCTTAGAAGAAGACGTTAGCCGGGTGGGGTGGCAGTAGGGAAGGAGGGGGTAGTGCGTCAGAAAATTACACTAGCCTTGTTAGAGGCATATAAAATGCCTTTAGCCAGACTAGATCAATTTCCTGGCGCACAACTACCAAAAACATGACTTCTGTCTTCAGAAAGACAGGAGGAATGCCCACCACCCAAATGGCTAGGAAGGGGACAAGTTTCCCCTGGGCATGGCCATTGAACCCTGTGCCATGCAGGGGACACCAAGTTAGGGTCCTCGATGGCAAAACAAAAAAAAAGTACATACCCAGACTTATCTGGGATGAGGTTCACCATCCTCCGGTGTCCCTCTGGTGGGGGTGTTCCTGGGGCTTGGGGAGTGCACCAGTGGACCCATTCCGTGGTGTTTAGCCATGGAAATGGGTCTACAGGTCCCCTAACGCCTGGTCTGACCCAGGCATTGATTAATGGTGCAAGGAAAGCTTTGCACCATTGTTAGGCCCCTCCTTCCACCGGTGCGTCATGTTAGCATGGGTGATAAATATGGGGCTATGGCGATAGCACCATTTTTTAGATGGGAATGCCTACCTTGCATCTCATTGATGCAAGGTAGGTGCACACATCCAAAAAATGGTGCAAACTCCTATATTGTGACATTAGACATGTCTAACATCAAAATATAAATATGGAGGGAGGTTTCCGCTGAATTTGTGTAAAAAACATTACACAAGTTCATTGCAAACAGAGTATAAATATGCCCCCAAAGGTTTGTCAGTGAGCAGGTGCTGAATGTGCGGCATACACACTGGTCGGCTTATTTTGACAGTTAAGACCAATGTGTGTTCTAACCCTGTGTGTAAAAATCTAATGCAGCATGCACTTAGTTTAAGGGTTGAAGGTTTTTATTTGTGGGTGTTTGATCTGAATGAAGCAAGATACCTTCTGAAAGACTGCTATATCTTTTATAGAAAAAAATACAGGCATCCATTTTGTTATCGTTTTGGCAAAATGCTGTGATACACTCAAGTAACAAATACTTTGTTTTATTCCATGTTCCAGGATGGCTACCTTAGATCCACTGATTTCAAACTTCAAATTCTAAGGTAAGTTGCCGAATAGGTGACAGCAATCTTAATAAATGTCGATGCATTTCGGTTAGCAGGAGACTTGAAAGGGTATTTGACTTTGTCAATGTTGCATGCGCATGCAGACTCATTCAACATCTATTTGGATAGAATGTACCAGACGTTTTGGATTTGTATGTGTGTTGTTGTTATGGACATGCAACTATTTTTGGTTTTAGTTACCTCTTCATCTCTGTATACCAAATGGCTTTGCAACATATTTCATTTTTTGCCACTACATTTCTTTTATTTGCTGAAAGTTGATGAGTAATATCAAATTATTGTACACCACTGTTGGCTTCTTAACAGTAGATAGACAGATGATTCAATTCAGATGAATTAAATGAATGAATGAATGAATTGTATATAACTATCATAGTTAGAGGCCGCATCATAGAAAGTGAGAACTGAGGTGCTCAGTTAAGATCACAAAACAATTTTGGCTGGCGCTATTTTATGTCTTTGGCTGTAAGTTAAGGCAGTGCTTGCTCCACAGACCTTTTACCTCTATATTATGAAAACAGGATTCTGGAGATGGTAAGCAATATGTGACAGGAATGTTTGTACACATTTGCTTTGTGGCGTTTTGTTGTAGAGGTGATGTGTTCTGTTGTTAATTTATGCTGCTGTTTCATTTTGCAGCATTATAACAGTGTGATTTTGTTGTGTTGTATGGCCGCAAACTATACAGTTTATTGTATTGAATTGTATGCCCCCTGTGGCAGTCTGGGGGCATACAATGAGCACCGATGGTGCTAATTTAAGACACAATCAAGCTCTAATACCAGAGTTACAATTCACAGGTCAATACACTGGCTGTGACATGGTACATTGGAATTCAAACAGAAGGACACATACACTTCTAATGTATGCTGAACTGCAGTACAAATGACATCAGGGAAGAACCACTGTAGGAAGAATAGAATATCTTATAGGACATTTTAATTATGATAAAAAAGGTTTACACGTGGTAAGAACTGGAAATAGATGGATTGGGAAAACTGTGGATAGAGCTACAGGTTGTAACTACTATAGGACAGAGTGAGAGAGATGTAGTATTGTCAGCATCTAGTCAATTTTATAGAGTGTTGTACCATTTGTATGGTGCAAAGCTTTTGTGGACAACAAAAGATACATAGATGCGTATTGCACACATTGTGGTGAGTTTGACACTTGTGGGAATTTATACGAGCAGAAAAATACGTAAAAAGTTTATGAAGGCACTATTGGGACGGTATCTGGGATGGGTAACATTAATGTAATCGATTTGATAAACAAATACGCCTTTCTAGTAGGGGTCCTGTATGCTTAAAAGTTGAAGGGACATTGTAAAGAAAGGAAATATCAGACTAGGCTGTCATGAAAGGTATACCATTTCACTGAATGGATGTTTTGAGCAGTAAGTTGCATTTTCTTGGCAGATAGTGAGAGGACAATAATTTGTGCTTTGAAAGATTAAGTTGTTTCTAAGATATCTGTAAATGAGAGACAAATATCAGCTGGTTATACGGTAAAGGAGATTGAAGCCATCAATAATTAACTGGTTAGTCTAAATGGGCTTTTACATAGCGCCCGCCAGATCGATGATATTGTGCTTTATGTGATTTGCACATTTACTTGGCACGTCTCAGGCCAGAGCCATCGGAACACACAAAATAAAATACAATACACATATTAATTTACCTATTACAAAGCTAAAAAAATATTTATCACAATCAATCCAAATATACAGTCAAAAACAATTCTAATCATTTTAAAATGCAGATACATAGGAATTGTGGGCAAATCCGGTGGCAAAAAATGCATAAAAATGACTTTGCCACATCTTGAAGAACTGGGAAAGCATATTCTGAGAATTTTTGGCGAATCATGTCTTAATATTGATCTGCTATGGGAGGACCAAGAGCCCCCTGAGATTCACAACTTTGAAGTTATGTTTTTTGGGTGATTGCGAATAATCACTTTATCCAGCTTAACGGCCAATATTAAAGTGCACCCTAGACTTAAAAAGAAGCCAAAGGGTGGTGCAAAGTCTGGGTATCACATGGGCATTATGTGAAACTACCACCAAAACACGGTTGGAGTGAAAAAAGATTTAAGTGAGAAAAGTGATGCTTTTAAAATATCCATAGAAAGAGAATTTCCGTCATCTACAGAACAAGGTATCATGACCAGGACAATTGTTCCGAAATCACGCTCACAGCCGCTTTCTGCTTTCACTTAGGATATACAGCTAAATTCTTTGAAATCCATTCTCAGTTTGTTGCCCAGAGACACCTGCCCACATACAGCAAAATGTGATCTGTTGGCCATCTAAGTTCCTCAATGAGATATTGAGATATGCCAAGTACTGCAGTGATAATTTAGAAGCAAAGCAGTAAAAAAGTAAGGAGAAATACATGTTGGCACAGACAAAACTGGTGCAGAAAGGATGTCAGAATGTCCCCTATATGGCAAACTCAGGCTATATCCATGGTCCTAGTGCTGATGCAGGAATGGGAATTTTGCTCACTAAGGCAGAAACAGAGGAATGTCTGTTGATAAGAATTCAGGGATTTGACATAGCCATGTCGAAGAAGATTACTCTGTATCATATTTTTAGCAAGATGGGCTACTGTAGACACAAGTATAGACTGAATATAAATTGAATGCAAAATGATGTTCAAATGCCAAACATGAATGCCATGCCAATACAAAATATGCAGGATCAGAGACCATATAATATCATTGTGCCCCATACTACAATGATGCCACTAAGCATGAATAACCCAAGGTATTACCAGAACCCTACCCAGAAGGTTCCACTGAATATGCTAATTCATACTAAAAGTCTCCAAATGTTCCCTGTCTTTGTAAGTTTCAGTGGAATGGATTCTGATAAATGACAATGGCGGTGCTTTAGAGGGGGGAAAGAACTGCATGCTTGGCACAGTTCCAGAGGTAGACCAAAGTGCGCCATACAAAGATGAAGACATGAATGGACACCTAATACCATTTTAGATTCATACTGGAGCTACCAACTCTACCATTTGAATGGTAGAGGTACCTAAGCGACACCTATCTTGGAAACAGGTATTTCTAATAAGCAGAGTACAAACTCTGAGCACGACTGGAGTCACCCTTTATCATTGTATTCCTTTTATTTAATTAACCTTGTTTTACCAATATTCATTCCCTCACAGTGGAGCCTATGAGGGTCTGTGGAGTTGCTGGACCCTGGATTTGCATATTTTTAGTTTTTCATCCTGGTTTTATGATCACCCTTCACAGCTCCGGTTTTTTGACACACCCCCTCACATGAGAGTATTTGAATCTTGCAAGAGCGCTTCCAGGCACCTAGCTCTGAGCATGAGTGTATTCCCCCTTCATCATTGTTTTCCTTTTGGGCACTCTGATGGTACGCTGAAGGCCAGCCAAAGGCAAGCCATTCTGCACCCGTCCATGGCTGGATTGCGCCGAGTGCCAGGACCCCTGCAGGATTTGTCCCCCATTCTGATTTTACAATATGCTGTTCAGCACATTCTAACAAGCACTCAATTGTTAGTTCACACAACGGGTTGTGTATGTTTCAACTTAGCGGCACTTCCCCTCTCTAAAAAGCCTGGGGCCTCATTTACAAAAGTATTGCACCACCAGAACGTCAATTTTTCTGACGTTCCCGTTGCGCAATGTCCTGATCCATATTTACAAAAGGGCCATATTTACAAGACAACGTTAAGCCACAAAAGGTGGCTTAGAGTTGTCTTGTAAAAACGGCCCTTTTACATACATCACTTTGCATGAAAGAGGCGTGCAATGGGTGTTGTTGTGGGCGTTTCACCAAAACACCCATTGCATTTTGACGCTGCCCCAGATTTATGAACAATCGTAAACCCGAGGTAGTGCCAAAAACTAATGCCCCCTCAGTTAAGGCAATCTGCCAGTACCCAGATGTTAAGTCAAACGTACTGAGATACTGGGTAGCTCCCAACCAGTCAATGAGCTCATCAGCTCGGGGGATAGGGTGTGCGTCAGTCTTGCTGACCGCAATGAGTCCCTGGTAGTCCACACAGAACCTGAGTTTCGGACTGACACCAGGTGCAGCAGCCTTTGGGACCAATTCCACTCGGCTGGCCCAAGGACTGCTGGATTGCTCAATAACCCCTAGGGTTAACATTTTGGATACTTCATCCTTAATGCAAGCCCTGACCCTGTCAGTCACCCTGTAAATTTTCTGTTTAATGGGTGGACTGTCCCCAGTGTCCACATCATGTGTGCACAATTGTGTGACCCCTGGGATCAGGGAAAACAGTGAGGCGAACTGTCCCAACACGTGGCGACAGTCACTCTGCTGCTCTTCAGTCAGGGAGGGGGAAGATCACCCCCTCCACAGACCCATCTTTCTCTCCTGCAGACAGGAGGTCAGGGAGAGGCTCACTCTCCTCCTCCACCCCATCATCTGTCGCAAGGAGCATGGACAGTTCAGTCCGCTCAAAGTGCGGCTTGAGGCGGTTGACATGCAGGACCCTTAAAGGGTTCCTTGGAGACTGCAAGTCCACCAGGTAGGTGACTTCACTCTTGCGCTCCACCACTTCAAACGGCCCAGTCCACTTGTCCTGGAGCGCCCTAGGTTCCACTGGTGCCATCACCCACACTTTTTGTACAGGTTGAAACTCGACCATAGTGGCATTCTGGTCATACCAGCATTTCATGTCCTCCTGGCTTGCTTCCAGGTTCTCCTGTGCGAGACTCTTGAAGCGACCAGTCTGGTTTCTCAGAGCCAGCATGTATCTGAATACATCCTGGGGGGTTTACTAAGAGCTTTTTCCAAAGCCTCCTTGACCAGACATTAAGGTCCCCTCACAGGGTGGATATAAATGAGCTCAAAGGGACTAAACCCAAGTCCCTTTTGAGGCACCTCCCTGTAGGTGAACAGAAGGCATGGCAAGAGGATGCCCCACTTCTGCCTCAAGGGCTCTGACAGGCCCATGATCATGTCTTTCAAGGTGCGGTTGAATCTCTCAACCAGACCATTACTTTGGGGGTGGAAAGGGGTGGTGAACATGTAGGTTATCCCACACTCCTTCCACAGAGACCTCATAGACGTGGATATGAAGTTGGTACCCCTATCAGAGACCACTTCCTTGGAGAACCCCATGCGGGTTAAAAACCCCCATCAAAACACCACCCGCCGCAGGGGAAGTGATTGATCTTATAGGAATGGCTTCTGGGTACTGGATGGCATGGTCCACCAAGACCAAGATAAACCTGTTGTCCATGGCTGTCTTGGGATCCAGAGGACCCACAATGTCCATCCCCACCCTTTCGAGGGAGTGCTGACAACAGGTAAAGGGTGGAGGGGAGCCTTACAGTTCCCCCCACTCTTGCCACTTGACTGACAAGTCTGGCAAGACCTGCAATGTGCATCTGAGTGCCTGCGCATTAGGGGCCAGTAAAAGTGGGTGACAAGCCTCTCAGAGGTCTTGTCCTGTCCCAAATGTCCAGTTAAAGGCACATCATGAGCCAACCCCAGTAGGAAGGCCCTGAAGCACTAGGGTACCCCCAGCACATGGGCTGACCCAGGCTCAGGAACCTTAGGCTCACTATACAGGAGGCCATCCTCCCAATAGATCAGGTGTGATCCTGGCTCCTTGCCAGCCGCGTGGCCTGCAGCCTGCTGCCGCAAACCAGAGTAGGGCATGTCCTCTGTGCTGCACAGAATGCTTCTCTGGTGGGCCTCCCTTCCTGCTGCCACTGCGACAGCTCAGGGACCTCACCCTGTTCAGCCACCTGATCCCCTGTAGGCTCTGGGGTGTCACCCTCAGGCTCTGCCTCCTCCCAGACCGTGGGAACTTCTGGGGCTGGTTTCCCGTGCCCCCTGCCCTTCCTCTTCTTGGCAGTCCCCTGGGCAACTGCTTCAGGCTCCATGGGACCTTGACCCCCCTGATGGGCTGCCATTGACTGGGTGGATACGCATACCCACCCAGGGAGACCCAACATCTCCAAGTGAGACCTGTGTTCCACCTCATTCCAAGGGGAATCCTCCAGGTCATTGCCTAGCAAACAATCAACAGGCATGGTTGGACTCACAGCTACCTTAAAGGAACCTGAGATCCCCCCCTTCAAAGGGAACCTGCGCCACTCTGCACAGGCGCTCTGAGTTGTCCACTGCAACTACTTGGTGAAGTCCCTGGGGATCAATCTGCTCTGCAAACACCAGCTGACTCCTCACTGTAGTCACGCTGGCTCCTGAGTATCTCAGAGCCTTACCCTCTGTCCGTTGATGGTCACCCACTGCCTGTACTTCTTAGTGTTCTCAGGCACGAGGGTTCTCTGGACCATCGCGCTGTCCCCTAGTGAGACAAGGGTCACCTCAGCTGGCTCCTTCCCACCTGGAACCAACTCCTCTCCAAGCGCTACACTAGCCAAAACCTGGGACGGTGCACCAGTGGGTGCATTTGGGGCCCTTTAGAGAACTCCCCCTGTTTACCCTTACCCACCCCTTTCTTCAGAGAGGGACCCTGCCCCCCCCCTTGGTGTGGTCTCCCCCATAACTCTTTTGGACCCTGGTGCTCTCCCAGTGGTCCGCTTCCTGTGCAAGCTTCCTGGGATCAATCAGCTTGCTGTCAATCAGGTGCTGGCGCAGCTCTGGAAAACATAAACTGTACAAGTGCTCCCAAGCAATCACATTGTAAAGCCCCTCATACGTAGTTCACCCAACCATCCAGTGACCTGCAATAAGAATCAACACATTCCAACCATGTTTGGGATCCTTCTTCCTATAGGACCTAAACTTATCCTTATACTGCTCAGGGATGAGAACATATTTTGTGGGTAGGGCATCCTTCATGATAGTGTAGGTGAGATTCTGAGCATCCCCTAAGGCTGTAAGTGTATCCCTCCCCTCTACCTCAAAGTGCTTCTACAGACCCGCCCCCCAATGAGCTTCAGGGACCAGATTCATATTGAGAGCAGACTCATACCCCATTAACCACAAGTATATGTCATCCTCCCTCTTGTAATCCCTTACTAGGTCTTTTTGGATGTGTGGCCTTCTTTCAGGCTGCACTCTGCTGTTGCTGCCACCATCTCTACTAGACTGGCTCCTCTGATCCAACTGCATTAAGCTAAGTTCATGAGCCAGTAGTATCTTCTTTTCCTCAATGGCCATCCTCCTGTCCTCCCTTTCCCTCTCCATCTTGAGCTTGAGCTCCTCCAGCTCCAATTGGTACTCTCCCTCTGCCTGTCTGTCCTGTAACACTTCAGGAGTCATACCCTTGGAGGACACACTGCTACCTGCCCTGCAGACTCTCCCCTTGGACATAACAGGCCCACCAACTATACCATTATGGATGGATTGCACCTCCTTCTCCTCCTCATCCTCCTCTTCCTCCTCTGTGTGCCCCTCAGCTTCTTTGGCTGCCACTGAGGCCCTCAGCGCCTTTTGCAGTGCCTCCTTATTGGATGATCTCTTAATGGGGCAGGCCAAATCCTTACAGAGCTTCTTCAACTGAGCCACTGTGTAGATCTCCAATTTCTCTATGTCAAAAGCAGCTCTAGCTGATCCATCTCCAGATTGAGACATGACGAAGAGTCAAAAACAAGTTCAAAGTTCCAAAGGCAGAAAAACAAGTTCCCAATGAAGTTTAAAAAAAGTCAGTCAGGGGATCAGTGAGAAATAGAACAAAAAGAGGTCCCAAAGAAAAAACACAAATCACAAGACAAGTAGTATGTGGTCACGTAGTGGTCTGAACTCAAAAACAGTAGTGTACACTTAATTACTGTATGTCAAGTACAAATACAAGTCCAATCCCATCTGCTGATCACCAATGTTAGAAATTGGGTCTTTGGTTGGCAGTCAGGTTACCTCCTGTCCAAGCAAGGACCCTCACTCTAATCAGGGTAAAAGAGAATCACCCTCAGCTAACCCCTGCCTACCTACTTGGTAGCTTGGCACGAGCAGTAGGCTTAACTTCAGAGTGCTAGGTGTAAAGTATTTGTACCAACACACACAGTAACTTAATGAAAACACTACAAAATGACACAACAGAGGTTTAAAAAATAGAGAATATTTATCTAAACATAACAAGACCAAAACGACAAAAATCCACAACACAACGCCAACGCTGTTAGCATAAAAATGTACCTTAGGCACGTCAAAAATAACCCTGCACGGGTGAGTGTGCATCAAAAAGGGCTTGTGATGCGTAGATATCACTCACGAGAGAGGCGTTGCATCGTTTCTCCTTCGGTCGGGTCGGCGTGCGTCATTTCTTCTCTCCGCAGGAGAGCGATGCGTCGATCCGGTCAGCACTCTCAGGTCTGGGCAGGCCTTGCGTCGTTTTTACACGCCCAGCGGTGTTTGCCTCAGAAATTCAGCTGCACGATAGTCAGAAAACCACGCAGCGCAGGTTGCGATCTCACCAGCCTCCGTCAGCGATGCTGCACGTTGTTTCTCCAGCCACGGGCATCAATCTTACGGTCGCGTTGCAGACGAGCATCGATTTTCAGCCGCGAAGCTGCCGGAGTGTTGGTTTTTTAGCCTCGGATCGGAGTCACGTCAATCTTTTCCCCGCACGGTGGTCTGTGTGTGGATTTCTCACTCTTGGGCTGCCAGCTTCTCTTCTCAGGGCCCCAGGAACTGGTTGGGCACCGCTTGGCAGAGTAGGAGTCTCTTCAGAGGCTCCAGGTGCTGGCAGAGAGAAGTCTTTGCTGTCCCTGAGGGTTCAAACAACAGGAGGCAAGCTCTAAATATAAAGCTCTAAGCCCTGGGAGATCTTCACAAGAAGGAAGGCAACACAAGAAGGAAGGCAACACAAAACCCAGTCTTTGTCCTGAAGCAGCAACTGCAGTATAGCTCCACAAAGCATAGTCACAGGCAAATAAGCTCTTCTACCTCAGCTATTCAGCTCTTCTCCAGGAAGAGATTCCTCTTGGTTTCCAGAAGTGTTCTAAGGTCTGTGGTTTGGGTGCCCTTCT
This sequence comes from Pleurodeles waltl, assembly GCF_031143425.1. Taxonomy (NCBI): domain Eukaryota; kingdom Metazoa; phylum Chordata; class Amphibia; order Caudata; family Salamandridae; genus Pleurodeles; species Pleurodeles waltl. The sequence goes on along the minus strand of NC_090440.1, from coordinate 1,537,355,940 downwards.
TATACCCATTTTGCACTTTGAAGTAGGCCTACTTCAAAGCAAAGTCTCTTTTGTTTGTGAAATCCTGCCTCGCCCAGACCAGGCCCCAGACACACACCAGGGGTTTGGAGACTGCATTGTGTAAGGGCAGGCACAGCCCTTTCAGGTGTGAGTGACCACTCCTCCCCTCCCTTCTAGCACAGATGGCTCATCAGGAAATGCAGACTACACCCCAGCTCCCTTTGTGTCACTGTCTAGTGAGAGATGCAACCAGCCCAACTGTCAAACTGACCCAGACAGGGAATCCACAGACAGGCAGAGTCACAGAAATGGTTTAAGCAAGAAAATGCTCACTTTCTAAAAGTAGCATTTTCAAACACACAATCTTAAAATCAACTTTACTAAAAGATGTATTTTTAAATTGTGAGCTCAGAGACCCCAAATTCCACACGTCTATCCGCTCCCAAAGGGAATCTACACTTTAATCATATTTAAAGGTAGCCCCTATATCAACCTATGAGAGGGACAGGCCTTGCAACAGGTAAAAACGAACTTAGCAGTATTTCACTGTCAGGACATATAAAACACATTACTTTATGTCCTACCTTAACCATACACTGCACCCTTACCTTGAGGCTACCAAGGGCCTGCCTTAGTGGTGCCTTACATGTAAGAAAAGAGAAGGTTTAGGCCTGGCAAGTTGGTACACTTGCCAACTCGAATTTACCGTTAAAACTGCACACATAGACATTGCAGTGGCAGGTCTGAGACATGATTACAGAGCTGCTTATCTGGGTGTCACAACCAGTGCTGCTGGCCCAATAGTAGCATTTGGTTTACAGGCCCTTAGCACCTCTAGTGCACTTTACTAGGGACTTACTAGTAAATCAAATATGCCAATCATGGATCAACCAATTACATACACATTGTGTATAGAAGCACTTGCACTTCAGCACAGGTTAGCAGTGGTAAAGTGCCCAGAGTAACACAAACAGCAAAAACAGAGTCCAGCACACATCAACAACCTGGGAAACAGAGGCAAAAAGCTAAGGGAGACCACGCCAAGGATGAAAAGTCTAACAACAGTCAGCAACCCAATTTAGTTTTTATAATCGAAAACGTGGGCGGACCCAACAATGACAGTTGTAGTGTCCACTGGATTTTCAACCCTCAGGGTGGACAGACCTCTGAAAATAGGCAGTGGACTAGCTGAAATTCATCATGAATGCTTTATGGCTAAATTTGATATTGTCCAGTCACTTGATTGCGAAGTACTTGCTTTCAGTTTGGAACTCATGAAAAAAACAATAATTTTAGGGCATGCTATTGTACTGCCCGCCTGGTCCTAGGAATATTTTTTTGAAGTCTATCGGCTTGCTCCTGGAAGCCAGCTCTTGTGCTAATGACTTCCCCATCTTAAGTGATTTTAATTTTCATCCTGAAGCCTCCTCGGATAGAGACACAAAGGGCTTTCCTTAGATTTATGAGCACTATAGGTCTGACACAGTTAATTAACAAGCCCACACATCTGGTGGGGCACACACTAGAAGGAATTTTTTTCAAACAATCCCCATATTAGTGTAAAGGATGTTTGGCCACTGGTTTGGTCGAACCAAGACACAATCATTTTTTAAATTAATATTCTATGGAATTTCCAACTAACCACTGCTTTTGTGCTTGGAAAAAATTGTCATTGACCAACTCACCCAGCAGCTTACAAAGTCACAGCCTACACTCCCTCAGTGATACTGAGCAAGCTTCCTTAGGCTGTGCTAACTGGCTAAATACAGCCTTTAGCGGATTAGTTCTGCATAAAAGCTCTTCTGCCCATAGGAATAAACCCTCTGCGTCCTGGTTCACTGATGCGCTTAGAACAGATAAACAAATTTGTAGGAAAGAGGAAAGATGATGGTGTTCTCCTTAGAAAGACTGAAATAAACTTGTGCTGTTGAAATATAAATCCTTATTGAGGAAAGAAAATAGTAGCTACTTCATGCAACAAATTGAACCAGCAGAGAATTCGACCAAGAATCTTTTCAAAGTAGTCACTAAACTAACAACACTCCAAAGCAGGAAAGTAGCAAACCATAGCCAATCTTGTTATGACACACTTGCTCATTGCTTCCTGGATATTGTTGATCAAATCTACTCAAAGTTTGAGGTTCAAGCAACTCAGGCCGTATTGGAAAAATGATTCGGGTAAATCCTGTACAAGAGGCTTTTATTGAAATTTCCCCAGTCACCTCAGATCTGGTGATAAAAATTATTAACTCCACAAAATAATTTTTTTCCATTAGATCCCTGTCCTCCCTCAGTGCTGAAGCTGGTCCCCAATCTGATAGCCACAAAACTTATAGCTATCTTTAACTCAGTGTTTAAGACCGGGGATTTCCCTTCTCACTGGAAAATAGCCTCTATTCTTCCCCTCATAAGGAAGCCTTGCTTGAACATGGAAGACCCCAATAACTATCGACCTATCTCCTGCATCCCATTTTCCACACAAATCACAGAGAAAGAAGTGAACCAACAGCTTGCTAAGTTTATGCTGGCAAACCATCTTCTGCACCCAACACAGTTTGGGTCCAGGCCTGGACACTGTACTGAGACAGCCTTAATCAAGGTCACTGAGGGGATAAGGGCTGCGCTGGATTGGGGAGGAGCTCCCGCACTTATCCTCCTCAACTTGTCGGCGACCCTTGATACAGTTGACCACAAGCTGCTGATTGACTGTCTAGGAGAGCTAGGAATCAAAGACAAGGCTCTTGCCTTGCTATCTTAATTTCTGACTAGCAGAGTACAAACTGTTTCTCTTAAACAGTATGTCTTCACTCCTTTCTCCCTTTCTTGCGGGGTCCCACAGGGATCCTCCCTCAGTCCGACATTATTCAACGTATATGTAACAGGGCTTGCTATTGTGGTGAAAACCTTTGGTTTCTCCCTAACCTCCTATGCTGACAACACTCAAATTGATGTGTCAGCTTTTGACAATGATAAGATCTGCACCAAATTCCCCGACTGTATGGGTGCAATTAGTCTACTGATGAACAAACATTGCCTAAAGCTAAACTGAAGAAAGACTGAGGTTGTGTTATTCAGAAACCTAACTCCAATTTGGGTCCCATCCTGGTGGCCAAAGGGACTGGGACTTCTTCCCATCTCCTTGAATAAGGCAAGAAACTTAAGGGTTGTCATTGACAATAAACTGAACTTTGGAAGGCAGGTTAATGCTGTAGTTTCCTCCTTATTCTTCACCCTGAGACTGATAAAAATAAATCTTCCATATATTCTGGCTAATGCCTAAAAAAATGCTTTAGTCTTCTCTTAACTTGACTATTGCAATATCTGAATAGATTATAGACTCTGCAAAATGCAGCGGCTAGGCTTCTGTTGGGTATTCCCAAATTTTAATTGATTTCCCAGGCAATCTATACGCTACACTGGTTGCCTATCAGAAGTCGTATCAAATTCAATGCTCTTTAGATTGTCCATAAGGGCCTTGCCACTCTGCCTTCCATTGGGAGGAGAAAAATTGTGGCTTTTCAATAGCTAAGGGTATCATTCTAGTTGTATTTAGGTGAAGGTAGCACCAGGAGACTTCCAGGTAAATGAACGCTCCATAAATCTCTTTAACATTAACATTACCAAACAAAATGTCAGCTAAAGTCCCCATTAAATTAGGGCCTCTTGATGAGGGCCATCTTCATTGTACGTGATTCAAGTCCAGTAAACCTATTACAGGCCTTATTCAACAGAGATCAACATATACCACTACTGATGATGTTACATTTATGCCAAGAGTAAAGGCAAGACCTTACCAACAGTTGCATACATTCAAGAAATGAAGGGGAATCAATTAAAGTGCAGGTCATAATGTTCCTGAAATATCGTGCTCAGTGAATGTTGAGTGCTTGTGCTGCCCCAACTGCTCTGGTATATTCACTTTCGTATTCACCTGGAGGAGTACCCTCAGAGTCAACTGGAGCACCAAGGATGAAAGGTGGCAGTAGAGTTCTGAAATTCACAGTGGAACTGAAGAGGTTGAATCTGTACTTCTTCTTCACTCTGCAAACAAATGCTATGACTGTCTGAAAAGGGGCATGGACAAGTCTTATAACCAGTAGTTCCCATAATGGTGACTGACAATAGTATATTATGGGTGGAATAAGATAGAGTTGTCCTTTCCTGTGATGTCAGCTCATGTGTAACCATATACAAGGGAATCGTCAAAAGAGAAAGTTGTGTTGACGCATATCTGCTCCCTCATTTTTGTCCTATTAGTAAACGTTTTGCTACTATTTTTGTCTCAGGTTTTTATTTTCAGCTCCTTGATCCTCTTCTGAATTTTTTAATCTTGATCTTTGCTTGTTTTTTTTCTCCTGCATGATGTCAGAAGGAGGCTTGTGTTTTGGTGACTGTTGGACCTGGCCCTTTTTACAGGGTCATCCCTAAACATTTGGCCTCCTTCCTCCTAATTTATCTGACCAGTTTTAGAAAGTGGGCATTTTCTTGCTTAAACTCTTCTGTGACTCTGCCAGCTTGTGAGTTCCCTGTCTGGGTCAGAATGACATTTGGGCTGTTTGTGAATCTCCACTAGACAGTGAAAGGAGCTGGGGTGTAGGCTGCATATCCTGACGAGCGATCTGGGCTAGAGTGGAGGGAGAAGTGGTCACTTACACCTAAATGGGATGTGCCTGCCCTCACACAATGCAGTCTGCAACCCCCTGGTGTGTGTCTGGGGCCAGACCTGGGCAAGACAGGTTCTTGCGAACAAAGAGGCTTTCATTTGAAGTTTGCCTACTTCAAAGGCAGAAAGGGGTATAAATAGTGGACCCAAAACTCGAGACTTGAGAGTTCTTCAAGATCACTTCTGGATTCAAGAGAAATCTCTGCCAAGGAGAAGAGCTGAGGGGAAGTGCTGTATCTGCCTGCAACTGTGCTTTGTTGGTTTATTCTGAAGTTGCTGCATCTACCTGTGAAAGGGGGCAAAGACTGGACTTTGTTGTGCATTCCTGCTTGAGAAGAATCTCCGAAGGCTTGCACTGAGCTTGCCTCCTGTTTTGAAGTTTCAGGGCCATCAAAGACTTCCTCTGCCAGCACCCTCTGCTGAGACTCCTGCCCTGCCAAGTTGTGCCCCATCCAGTCCCTCCTGGGCCCTTGAAAGGTGAAGTTGGCAGAACAAGGACAGAAATCCACGCACAGAATACCGTGCAGGGAAATTTTTGACCCACCACCTGCAACGCGCCTTAAAAGTTCCACCCGATTCGCGGCTAGAATCAACATTCCACCTGCATCGTGGCTCAGTGATCGACGCATTGTGGTTGGAGAAACGACGCAACACCCACTCGCAAGTGCTGGTAATGATGCAAACTTCTCACAGCACGGTTTTCTAAAACCGGACAGATTTCTCACGCATCGTCTCTGGGCGTCAAAGTCATTGTGAGCCTGGGCGGATCTGAGGTGCCCTGTCCAGAAATCGATGCATCATTCTCGTGCAAAGAAGAAAAACGAAGCATCGCCTACCCGAGCGGAGAAGAAACGATGCACGGCCTCACTTGTGAGTAAGGAATCGACACATCATTGGCTTTTCCAATGTTTTCTTTGGAGTAAGACTCTTTTTACTTTGAAAATTCATATCTTCACTTGTATATGTTGAATTTTTGTTGGTTTGGTCTTGTTTGATTTAGATAAATATTACCTATGTTTCTAAACTAGTACGGTATCCATTTTGTAGTGTTTTCAAAGTATTACTGTGTGTGTTGGTACAAATGCTTTACATAGTGCTTTGAGATAATCCTGATTGCTTGTGCTAAGCTACCAAGGGGGTGAGCAGGGGTTATCTAAGTGTGTATCTCCATTGCCAAGACTAGATTGATGGTCCCTGCAGTGACAGAGTGCAACTGACTGCCAGCCAGAGACCCCATTTCTAACAGTGATGTCTTCCATTCTAATCTTTAATCAAAAGCTATAGGACTGTTAAGAACAGCTTCCCCATTTATGTGCTTTTCATTCACATGAGGAGGCACTTGGCACATTTCACATATATATACTACTTTGTGCACAATGGCTCCATGGCTAGTGGGAGGAGCAGCCCCTTACTTTGACAACCAAGAAAGGGACTCAAAGGAGCTTCTCAGTGTCTAGTCCTTGACAGATTACAGATGGAATGAAGGGATTCAAGACAGAACTGGGTACATTTATCTCAGTGAGTATATAGTGCCAACCATTCATTTTCGCAAGTTACCCAACTTAGTCAATAGTGTAGCAGCAAAATGGTATTAGCATACTTTCAGTTCTACTTTAGGTTTTTGTGCCCAGGTTTAGAATGGCGACTTAGAAGGACCACCAATGAGAAGGTGGGGCTTATGTAAATTGAAAAATATTCCTTCTGAATGATTTCAGATTTGAGACTAGAACTTATAGAGTTGTCTGTGGTAATAAGCATACGTGGAAAGATATAGGGCCAGATGTATGTAGTTTTGGCTTTGCGATTTCCTAATAGCGAATCTTAAAGATTCACTATTAGGAAAATGCAAACTGGGATGTATAACAGTGTGTTTAACACTGTTTGCTATTTCCAATGGGGTTGCAAATGACCTACCTCATCACTATTCATGAGGTAGGGGGCAAATTGCGACCCCAATAAGAATGGCCGCACTCACAGGGATGGTAGCCTGCTGGGGACAGCAGAACACCATGGCTGTGACTGCTTTTTAAATAAAGCATTTCTTTTTTAATGCAGCCTGTTTTCCTTAAAGGAAAACAGGATGCATTTCAAAAAGAAAAATGAAAAGTTGACCACTGCCTGCTCTGAAAAACATTTTTGCTACCATTCACAAAGAGGGAGGGGTCCTTTGGGGAGTTTGCAAATGGGTTACCGCCAACTTGATGTTGGTGGTAGCTGCAAATGTTTTGCGACCACAGTCACGGTCACAAAACATTCTTACATCACCCTGCGAGTCTCAATTAGGAAAGGATGCCCTTGGCACGTCCCCTCCTAATTGCAAGTCACAAAACATTTTGAGGGTCGATAATAGGTTACCGACTAGGCAAATGTGGATGGTACATGCCAGATGGCATTTTTACTGGTCGCAAACAGCCCGGTGGGCCGTTTGCAGCGAGTAAAAGCCTTTGTACATCTCGCCCTATTTCCTTCATGGAAGTGTGATGACCAGTGGATAAAATCAGACATTATTGCTGGAGTTTGATAATGGTCTGTTCATGATGTGTACAGAACAGTGGGATTGATACCCTCTGCCACAGTGTACTACCTATTAACACAGAGATTGTGTATAATGATGATGACAGATGTTTGACAGGCTGCCTAGAACAATCCAAATCATAATTTCTGTGGTCGTAAAACGTCTCTTCTGTGTTAGCTGTTGCATATATTGACATTCTGTGGACTTTTGTAGCTTGACAAGCTGTGCAATATGTTTGTTTTCTAGTGCATGTAAGCTTAGGTTTATCTTTAGTTAAGACCATTTGAGCATGCAAGTGTTTTTGATGGTTTTGACATCATGTGACTTTCATAGGCAGTTTTTAAGGTTATCAATATCTGCAAAAGTGCTCATCTATTTTGACTTTTTAAGTTCTTACAACTCAGTCGGTATGATGAGGATTACCCTGGAAAAAACGGAATATGATCTTGGCAGTTTCTTTAAACAGGATTCTTAGCGGCCTCCTGGAGAGCAGTTTTCATCTGATTACCCATTGAGGTTATGGTGATTTTGCACGTTTGAATTCCTCCGCCGGTCTATCTTAAATGCTCATAGTGGAAGTCTCTGAGATGTCCTAAAAAAGACGTGTTGAGATTGGATGCTTTATCTTTTCAAGCATTTCCAAAATTAGTAACCGTTTCTTTAATCGTCAGCATAAAGACATATTTGGAATAATCGGAGATGGCATGTATAATGTTCAGCCATGATGTCTTGTCGCTGGCATATAGAGCACTGTGTTAACACCAGAACTGGCTGTCATTGTGTCCATACGTCCTTTGTGGAATGATTGACTTTCCAGCCTACTCTCCGTTGCACACATATATTTTACATATTTTCCAGTAGCCACATATTCATTTATACAACGTTCACACCTCGCATTATACAACATGGCTACATGTACCACGTGGTTACAGATACGTCTAACAGATTGGGCACAAAACACTGTCTCATAAAGATAGTAGTTATTGGTTTACAGTGGCTGAAGCTTGTTGGGATGTGAATTAAGACTTGGGCAGATATTGGCATTATGTCCAGTGTTACAATTAACAGAATAAGAGACCAAAACGAGGATGAGGGATATTTCTCAAAAGGAATAGGCGAGGCTGTGAAAGAAATATATTTTCTATATTTGTGGAATCTGCACTGGATTAGCCTTCATAATTCAACCAATTTAAGTGAAAAACAAGATGCCATCTAGGCACGAGCTAGCTTTGTAAAATGAGACTTCTGCTAGGGACTCATCCAAAGCTAGGTTGGAAAGTTGAACATTCCAAAAAGAATTAGCGGCCATGGTGACAATCAATTCTGGGATTAGGTTTATCTAGTGGAGGCACCAACATTAGTTGGAGTGTAATAGTACATTAGGGAGCAGTTTCTTCCATGCAGCCAATCAAATCCTCAATATATGTACCCTGTTGTCTGCCATAAATTTATAACGCTAGCACTGTATTTGTACTCTCACAGCAAGTGAAACAATCATGTCCACAACCAGTCTTTAGCTAACTGATATAAATTTCTAGGTAAAATGTGTTTACTGTAACAGTTCATCTGGTTTTGGACGTAGGTAATGAGAGAGCGTATTTTGATATTACATATTATAGACGTGAAATGCTTATGTCTAACAATGCTGTATTAATAAAACATTCATTAAAAGCGTATTCAGAAATATGGAGAATCGTTCATATGTATAAACTAATGTCAACTGTAAGAAATAATCGTTTATAGTTTGCCTAACTGAGCACATTAAAACGTATAAAACTGCATTCATTAGAACTCGTATATCTTAAGTTAGCATGAGCCAAGCAGAAGCTGTGTAGCTCTCATATTAAAAGCGTATTTTTCCTGTCTCTTCAGTGTGCGGACTTGCAAACGACCATGACTCAGCTATTGTTCTTTCTGTATTAGTTTGAAACATGGGGACATTTTCCCATCCGCATGCTAGCATCTTTTAGTATAAAATGATTGTGCTTCGAAACATTTGTAGATACTTCCAAGGACAATGAGACGAGGGAAAGAGAACTTTTAACCTGAGACGTGTGCCAAGATGATGAAGTAACCCCGGATATGCCACCTACGGAAAGTCGATTATGAAGACCAATCAGAAGACAGGACAATATCGAGAGATGACAAATGCATTACTTAATGTATAATTTGATAGGTTAACAATGATGGGGTGTATTGACTAACCAATAGAATTTTGGGGGAATGAATCACGAGAAAGGGATAAAAACCCATGACACAGGAAATAATCATCATTAGGTAGGGAATGATATTGATTACATCCCGAAACTCTGTCACACTATTCTGTGATCTGAGACTTAGAAACACCATCCTTGCCCATATTGCTGCCCCTTACACTTTTCTCCTTACGAGGAGAGTGTCTTGCCTCTAACTTAGATAGACTGACGGCGATCTAACTGATGTCCTGAAGACGAAGACTGATCCTGAATGCTGACTTAATCAGAGGAGGGTAATTATAAAATTGCTAATGAAAATTCATTTTGCCTTTCTTTCTAGGTACCAACTGCTGTATGTTTTAATAGAGACCTTAGCTAGAAGTTTTCCAAATTGGTGTTCAAAATTGTTTTGCATGACGCCCAACATGCTAATGCTAATTAGAGGTTAGACGAGGTATTCATTCTGACTGACAAACTGACGTGACTGACATGGTGCTATGCTGAACTAGTATCTTAGAAAGTTCGATGTGTTATAATCCGCTTATATCTATCTGATTGTCTATGCTACTGATCTTTGCATTATCGAAAGCTTATTGTGGTTGTCATCTTGTAATCGTGTTTATATGTTTTGACTTTGAGATTAATGCCTTTGCTACTAGATTGTAATCAATAGGGAATAAAACTCATAAACTTCATTAAGGTGTGGTTATTCATGACTGAAAGGTCATGGTTGCGCCGAATGTTTATTAATGTCTAAAGTAAGAGATATTTTGGTGTTAAACGTTGACAATGTTATTGACATATTGATTGATATTTTGATCAGTTATCACGTCCTACGGTGTCTCACCACTGGGCCCAAAGATTCATTGGCCTAAAACGAGTCCTGATGTGTATAAATTGACATAGACGGACGCGTTAGCAGTTCCAATTAATTTCTTCAGTTTATGGGGCTATTGAAGTTATTCACATTCGGGGCAGTGTACTCTATGAAGTCTACGCACAACCACCATAAAATGTTAGCCAGTTGTTATTATTTCTAACGTGCAGACGATGCACAGATCACAAAGAATGGAACTGTGGGATGTATTTACTACTAGGTTTTATGATCTCATCTACTGGTGAAATTAATTTCTTACACAATTCAATTTCTAAAGCGACGGAGGCCGTTCCAAAACTAGAATACAACATTTATAAACACATAACGTAAACAAGTCTGACTCTCAAGCATACACAGACATGTTGTCATTCTAACAGCATGGAGCAAATCGAATTACTTTAATTTGCCAGTTCGAGACTAACACACAACGACCACTTTAATGCCCCCTACATCAGAAAGCTTCCAAAACCACAAATGCTCTCGACATTAACCCCTCGGAACCAGACAAGTGTTAAACTGGAAAATGTGTTGGTAAGGTAGGGTTCCCCCTCTCCCTTTACTACCTACTATGCTTCAAATTGTGCTGCATCACGCAACATGCAACATATATCATGCAACAGTGTAAGAACCATGTAACTATGGCTAGGTAAACAGTTGCTGTGAACGGAGAATATCTCAGTACGACTCATATTATCATTATGGCAGTCCTCCCTGCATTCATCCCTTCCATTGGGCCTGCCTCTTCAAAGTGTTTGTGTGTGATGACAATACCGAGGGAAAGTTAGGGAAGCAAAACTTTCTGTCCGTGCTGATGTCTAAGTGAGGCACAGACACAGTATTTGCTAAACTCTAAGGGGCAAATTCGCAATGAATTGGCGTAGGGCAGTGCTGCAAGTCTTTTTGCAATGCCTCCCTACACCAGTTTGAAAGGGCATGAATACACTTTCGAGATTTATTTCCGAGATACAGTGCATTCCTGTCCTTTCAGCCAGCAAGCAATTTGGTGCCCAGCATCAACACAGGCACCCTTGCACCATGGTGAGAGGGTGGCTGCGATGTTGGCAGGATTGTTTTTGTGCAGGAAGGGACACCCTCCTGTACTAGAACAATTCATGGAGGAGAAAGGAAGATATTCCTCCTTGTTACACCTCCCTGGGGGAGGCATACAGTCTTGACGTACTCCCAGGTTTACAGATCCTTGTAAATCTGGGAATGTGTCAAAACCCATGAGTGTTGCATGGGAAAATTCCCAGCAATGCCCATAGAACGCCCACCTGACTAAGTGTAAGGCAAAACTGTGACTTGCGGTGTGTTGCTTTGCACCTTATCTATAGGGCCATGAAAAGCCAGATATGGGTCTGCACTCTGCACCGCTAGAGAATCATAAAAAGTGGTGTACCAGTGGTGCAAGGGGCTTGTAAGTAAGCCCCTAAGCCTATTTCAACATTTACTATTTCAACTTTTGTTTCACTGTACAAATTAATCCCTTATCCGGAGCTTCTACTAACTGCTGCCTATTCACTTGGAAAAATAGGGATATCGACATGTAGTCAGAATTCTCTTTTAAACTAGGTCCTAACTAAATGTTCCCCTTTTCAAGAATATCTAAGCAATGTTTTCAAAGTCACTGAAACAGTGTAAGCCCTTAATACGCTGCTGTGCATGTTAAATGTGAACAAGAATACATGCCACTGACATATTCAGACTATTTCTTTGGTTTGTTTGACTCCGTCAAATAGCACATTACGGATTATGTGTAAAAGGTTGAGAGAATGGGTAGGTTAGGCCCTTTTTTAAAGATATATTGTACTGTATTGTACAATTTGCATTACATGTCATATGCACAGTGAAATGGTTTGCAGCCATTCCCTGGTGACACTTTGGAATACACGGTTGACGGGCTGGGATGCTGCACGAAATTTGGCCTATGTGGGAGTAATTGGGTGAGGTGTGTTAGGTTCAAAGATGGCACAGAAACCATAGCTCCGGATACTTGTAGCATGTTATGATGTTCCTGTGGCGCAAGCCTCTCATAAATGTGCTCCATAAATATGCTTCATTTTGTAGTTTGAGAGTGACAATGGCATAAAGAAGTTAAATTCAGTCAACGAATAGTTCACCTGTTCGACTAAACCATTTGATCACTGGTGATACAAAACAGTATAGTAAATCTGAAAAGACCTATAGATGAGACATTCAACCTCTGCCTGAAGCATAACTATACCCATACTCTGTAGCCACATTTCCAAGTAATCCTTTCATAAAAAATGCAATACTAAAAAACAGTTCTTCCAGAAAGTACTTGGCCAAATTCTCTCTTGATCCCTCCCTCAGGGTTTTGGTAACCACTGGGAATTTTACCTCACTCCCTTATTTAAAGAGAGGAAGAATCTGCTTTTAGTACGTGAGATGAGACTGTTTCAATGTAAACTGGAGAAGTAGCAGAACTAAGGTAATTTGTTTGAGAGACTCATACAGAACTATGATCTAATTGTCAATTTTGTGAGTAATATAATTCAATAAAAAGAAATATGTTTGCAATATTTTCCATGCCAAATGTGGCACTTTGGTAGTCCACATCCACAATAGGACAAAGCCTAATATTCTATAATGGAATGTCATTGTCTTATCGTCTTTCATTTGAGACTACACAAGTCCTAGCTCTGTATTACTGAAATAATACCTCAAAGTTAGTCTTGGGACATATAAATAACATTATAATGTTGGTGCTGAGGTCACAAAAAGTTTAATCTGGACAACGGTTTGCTGATATTCCACTCACCATACGTCAGTATCATAATGAGGGATGCAACACTAGTAGTATTTCCAGAATGTGGGTGGCTGTTGTAAGTGCTGTTGTTTTTCAGACACAAGTTATTGAGTACAATTTGTTCCTGTGTTAATGTTTGTAGTCGAACAAAATTTTGTTAATAAGGAATGGCATAATGGTGAAATCTCATTCATTATGCATCATAAGTGTAAATTGAAATTTCGGATATTATTCAAGATAATGCCAGCATAGGTTTAATAAAAATCCAATGCTTTATGTATGCCTATGAGAATCCAAAATTACCCTGTGTTAGAAATTGGGTCTCTATTCGGCAGAGGTATACACCCTTGTCCAAGTAGGGACCACAATTCTAGTCAGAGTAAGTCACACACAGTCCAAATTATCCTGTGCACACCCTCTGGTAGCTTGGCACTGAGCAGTCAAGCGTAACTTAGAAGGCAATGTGTAAAGTATTTGTGCAATAAATCATGCAATAACACAGTGAAAACACCACAAAAATACACCACAGATTTAGAAAAATATAAGATGTTTATCTGATTAAATTAGGGTCAAAACAATCAAGATTTGATAAGCACAAGTTGAAATATCACTTTTGCCATGTCAAGAAGAGCCTTAAGTCTTTAAAAATCAACAGTTGTTTCTTCTGTGCACAAAGTACCTGATTTGCTTAAAAATTACAAACACAAGACCACAGAGGAGGAAATGCTTGCAACAAGGAAGATGTGCGTCGGATTTCCTGACACAGCACAGACGATGTGTCGTTTCTTCCCATGCTGCAAGGGCTTTGCTTCGATTTCCGGTGCACAGTCTTGGATCCTCACTGCAATTCAGGGTCTTTTGACGCCCAGGGCCGATGCGTGGAAAATCTTGACAGTGCGGGCTGAAGTCGCAGGCGCTGAGTCGGAGTTTCTGTTGCACGGTAGGTGCAGTGTAGATTCTTCACTCAGGAAGTCGGGCTGCGTCGTTCCAGCTCAGCTGTGCGCCGATCCGGTATGGCTGTGCGTTGAAGTTCTGATTGCAATGCAGGCACTGCGTCAATCTCCCCTCAGGGAGGCGGGATGCAGTTCCAGTTCAGCAATGCATCGATTTTCATGTCGCTGGGCAGGCTGTGCGTCGATTTTCACCGCATAAGCAAACTCTTTGAAGAGAGATGCAGTTCCAGTTCAGCAATGCAGCGATTTTCATGTCGCTGGGCAGGCTGTGCGTCGATTTTCACCGCATAAGCAAACTCTTTGAAGAGAGGAAGTCTTTTTGGCCCTGAAAATGCAGAAACAGGAGGCAAGTTCAATCCAAGCCTTTGGAGAGCACTTCTCAGCAAAGTCAGAGGCCAGCAAGGCAGCAGGGCAACAACAAGGCAGCAGTCCTTCACAGCCAATCAGGCCAGGTGAGCCTCTTGGGCAGCCAGGCAGTTCACCTTAACAGGTTGCAGGATCTAGTCCAGAAGTGTCTGAGTTGGTGGGGTCACAGACCCAGTTTATATACCCAAAAATGCATTTGAAGTGGGGGAGACTTCAAAGAGTGGTTTTGAAGTGCTCAAGTTCCCCTTTCAGTACAATACTGTCTGCCAGGGTCCCAGTAGGGAATCTGGCAGTCCATTGTCTGAGAACAGGCCACTATCTTTTGAAATATAAGTGTCAGGCCCCTCCACCCTTCCAGCCCAGGAAGACCCTTCAGTATGCAGATGAGTGCAGGTGTCTGAGTATCCTGTATTTGTGGTTGTCTGGGTGAAATGCACAAGGAAGCTGTCAACCAGCCCAGCCCAGACGTGGATTGGAGATAGGCTGTAAGGCACAGATGGATTTTAGGTGCAGAGAAATGCTCACTTTCTAAAAGAAGCCATTTCTAAAATAGTAATAGAAAATCCAATCTCACCAATAAGCAGGATTTTGTATTACCATTCAGGCCATACTAAATATGACCTGCTTGCCCCTTTCTGATCAGGATCTCTCACTCTAACAGTATATGAGGGTAGCATAATGCTATCCTATGAAAGGAGCAGGCCTCACAGTAGTGGAAAACAAATTTAGAAGTTTTCTACTACCAGGACATATAAAACACACAGGTATATGTCCTGCCTTTTACCTACATAGCACTCTGCCCTATGGATTACCCAGTGCCTATATTAGGGGTGACTGATATGTAGAAAAAAGGGAGTTTTAAGGCTTGTCGAGTACTTTTAAATGCCAAATCGAAGTGGCAGTGAAACTGCACACACAGGCCTTGCAATGGCAGGCCTGAGACATGGTTTAGGGACTACTTATGTGGACGGCACAACCAGTGCTGCAGGCACACTAGTAGCATTCACTCTACAGTCCCTGGGCACATGTGGTGCACTTTACTAGGGTCTTACAAGTAGATAAAAATATTCCAATTGGGTATGAACCAATGTTACCATGTTGAAGGGAGAGAACATATGTACTTTAGCACTGGTTAGCAGCGGTAAAGTGCGCAGAGTCCTAAAACCAGCAAAAACAGTGTAAAAAAAGTGAAGGAAGGCAGGCAAAAAGTTGGGGGATGACCACCGTAAGGCTGTCAGGTCTAACACCCTGGTGTCATTTATGTACATTCAACGATTTTGTCTTGTGCTAGTTATGCCAAATTCCCAAAATTACAAGCTTAGGCCACGTTACATCAATTATGCTGCTGATCACTGCAAACGGATAGCACAGGAATGAAAGAACAACAAAAACACAGAAAGCTTTTATTCACAGTAATTGTGTTTTTTACTTTATTTCTTGAGTGCAAAATGAATTCTCGCATCAAAAATTGACACATGGGTGCATCTCATATTAAAATTTAATGCTAAATCAAGGATTTGCATTTTGTCTAGTTAGACATCATTTTCCATTGTCTTCCTATAAGTTCACATAATTACACAAAAGCAAAGTACGCAAATTTTGCACACCCTTAATTTTTCAGCATGCAAGCAAACCCCACATTAATCAGTGCTCAACCCTCTGGCAACTTGGCACAGAGAAGTCAGGCTTAGCTTGGAGGAAATGTGTAAAGCATTTGTGCAACACTTCAAACACCAAATTACATCACACAAAAAAGATTCCACATTTGACAAATAGAGCAAATGTTAATAAATCAAACAAGACCAAAATGACAAAGATCCATTCAGTAGAACCGGAGGCATGAATTAATGAAGAATAAACTGTAAAATAGTGCCTAAACGCAAAAAGAATTACAGTACTCAAAAACGGTCAGAAAGTCAGAGTACACTACAAACAATTACCTGGCTATTTGTCACACAAAGAAAGGACCCAAACATATACTGTCAATGTTCCTGACACTTTCCCGAAAAACATATAAAATATTCATCAATGTAACTCTTGTCATTAACTCTTGTAACACTTAGCACCTGCCTGATAGTCAAGGCCCACCTACTTAACCTTGCATCCATTCTCAGTCTCTAGAATCTTTCTTGGTTATGTTCTTGGTCAAACCACCTGGTGAGATGCCAGTCATGAACTAGAGCCACAATCTTGAATGTCAGTGACATCAACAGAACCAATGTATGTAAAATGTTCACCTCTCTGCTACGAGCAAGCGGGGAGTACCAGAGAGACAGGTTGGAAATTGAGGGCTGGGATTGAAATGAGATGTATCAGGGCTTCCAGAAGGTAAGCCAATTACACCCTCAATCCCTCCCTCAGGGTTTTGGTGACCATTGGGAATTTTATCCCACTCCCTATGTAAAGAGAAGAGGAATTTATCACCCACTGCTATTTAAAATTAAACTTCACTATAAGTTAGGATTTAAAATTGTGATTCCAGAGACGCCAGACTTGAACTGGTTATCTCCTTCCATTTGGAAATTACACATATAAAATATAAGCGAGGTAGGTCTTGCAGTGGTAAAAAACAAAGTTAACATTTTATCACTACCAGAACAACTAAAGCTTAAAAGTACATGATCTATCTTTTAAATTCATTATCCCCTGTCCTTTGGGCTGTCCAAAGCTTACTCTAGGGCTGACGTCTATGTATTAGAAAGGAAGGTTTGGGCTTGGTAAAAGGTTTATTTTACCAGGTCAAAATGGCAATTTAAAACTGAACAAACACACAGTACAATGGCAGGCCTGAGACATGTTTAAAGGGCTACTTAAGTGGGTGGCACAATCAGTGCTACATACCCACTAGTAGAATTTAATTTACAGGTCCTAGGCACTTGAATTGCCTCTTTACCAGGAAATTATAAGCAAAATACATGTGTCGATTGGGTATAAACCAATGTTATCCTGTTTAGAGGAGAGAGCACACACACTTTAGCACTGGGTAGCAGTGGTAAAGCGCTCAGAGTCCCAAGTCTAACAAAAACTAATTCAGCAAAAAGTGGAAGGCAAAGCAAAGGTTTTGGGGATGCCCTTGCAGAAAGGGCCATGTCCAACACGACCCCCCTCCAGTGAAAAGCAAGGGTATACCAATGAATACCTTGATGGGCTTTCCTTCTTAGGTGATAGAACATTGGTGAAGGCCCTGTTATGCAGTGGCACTTGTCAGTTCTACGCCTCTCTAAAATCAGTTGGATCCTTCTGTCATTTCTCTCCTGAGCCACTGAACTGACCCATGGGCAACCCTTCTCCTCATCTGCAAATCCTATCAGTGCAGCACTTAACCTCAACTTATTCACAGATTAATTTCAGTAGACAGATAGTATCACCATGGCAGGCATAGTGATGTGGCCTATTCTACCCCTTGGATCAGATGTCTGTTCTCATCCCAAGGAAAACTCTGCCTATAAGAATAGCAACTAATGGAGGCCCCTGACTGCTGTCATTGTCTTGGGCCAGGCCCCGGGCCATCCACTGCTAGGTGGAGGTCTTGACTGGAGAGGCTGGATAGGCCTCTATTCCAGCCTTGGGGGTATCAAGGAGTTCCCTATGAGCTCCTGAGGTTTCTCTGACCTCTGTGGTGTCTCAGAGTGGGGAGCAGTACCCCTGGGCATTTTACACCCTACTTCCACTCTATCCCACCAGTCCAGGGGTGGTATCCTGACACTGGCCAGTCAACCTAGGGTCTGTACCCTGAGGCTGAACAGGACACAGGTATGAGTCCTCCCTCACTCTGCCCCTCCATCTGGGCTCCCCTTTCCTTCACTTGGGAGTGGTACACAAGAAAAATGAACTGCCAGGGAGACCTTGGCAGTGGCCTCTTTCAGTTCTCCTGCCACAGTTGGAAACTCATTCTCCAGAATGCAGTCTCTGGGCATCTGAGGATTAACCATGACCCTCCTCTGGGTGCCCTCCCCATTTAACTCTAGGGATACCAGGGAAGGAAAAAAATCCCCCCATGGTCCTGAGTTACCCTACACACCAGGCCAGTGTGCTGCCCTGTGGAAACTAGCCTTTCTACAACCATGGTCCTACTAGTCCTGGTGTCCCTCAGCGCAGAGGCTGGGACCACATTCACTTTCACCTCAGTGGAAGTGATGACTCCCACCTTCATGGACCACCAACTCACCCTCTAAGCCTATCTCCCAGATAAGGGAGATCATGGCATGAATTGGCCAGCATGTCCTGCCCCTGAGGACTACTTACCCATTAGGCCATACTAGCCTTCACTGTAGAGATACCACCAATGGGTAGCTTCCTTGGGCAGATCGAGTCCCCCTGCTTGTGTCCTAACTAGGAATGCTCAAAGCAGCGAGATTGTAAATGGGGCGCTCTTGGTCACCGCCCACCAGAACCACCCCCCTGTTTCTCAGATGGGGGTATGAGAACCCTTTCCTCCCCATTACTTTGTGACTTGTCTAGGTCATCTGTAACCACCCACTCACTCTGGAGGGAGAAACCTGAACAATCTTTCTTGGGGTCACTCCCAGACATTCAGAGCCACATGTACAAACATTTAAAATTGCGATTTGTCTTATTGCGATTCCATGCGAATCGCAATTAGGAAATCACAATTCCAAATGTAAGAAACTCCACTGAGTTTCTTTTGCGATTCCCGGTGTGTCACAAATAGACCTTCCTCATTAATATTAAGGTTAAACAGCAAACCCAGGCTCTGCAGTGACAGGCTTGAGACATGTTTGAAGGGCTACATAAGTGGGTGGCACATTGAGTGCTGCAAACCCACTAGTAGCATTTAATTTACAAGTTCTAGGCATATATAGTGCCAATTTGTTAGAGACTTATAAGTAAATTAAATATGCCCATTGAGTCTAAACCAATATCACCATGTTTAGAGGAGTGAGCACAAGCAGTCTATCACTGATTAGCAGTAGTAAATTTCACAGACTCCTAAACTTAACACAAATTAATTCACGAAAAAGTGGAGGGCAAGGCAAAATGTTTGGGGATGACCCATACAGAAAGGGCCAAGTCCAACACCCTACAAGAGTTTGTATGAGGTCTAAAGTAGCCTCAGCATTGCTCCTGTCTATATGCCTTAGTCCACAGAGGGTCAGTGAGGCTCCTTTCTGCTTTTCCTGCTCTGCATTCCATAGGCTATCTACATGTATTGATTGATAATTTGTGCAGGGGACTTTTTCTGTGTCCAAGATTGAAACTAATCCCTCCTTGCTTTCAACTGTAAGTACTTCCTTCTGTAAAAAGATGCATTTGTGCTGCCAGCTGCCTCCCAAGTCAAAAGTCTACTTGGTCTTTCTCAATTCTCAGCAGAACCCACTCTCCATAACCCAGAGAACACACATCTTTTCCTTCTAACTCATATGAACTGTTCTGCAGACAAATTCAATTAATTTCAAAAGCATTAGGGCAGAAAACTTAAATGGAAAAGTAATAAGCACTGAAGTAAGATGATCATAATAAAAAGGTTTAGTTGACCTCTAGTCAAGGTGTTGAAGGTGTCCAGTATATTTTATTCCATAATCTCAATTTATTCCTAATCTGTATAAATGAGGTGGTGTAATTTAACTCAAACAATTTTTGCCACATCTTTGCTCTCTCGTTTGCCCTAATATTGCACCAAACTAATATTATTAGAATTCCTTAGATCTATAGTCATAATAATGGTATCAACCTTAAATGTTGATGCCGTTTTAGAATGAATTATTTGTATCCCGAAATGATGGGAAATTGGTTCATAAAATTTGCAGGACTCCGTACATTTGTTTCTTCTGGGAGTAAATACGCTGGCACAATATTGCCATTGGTGGTAGGTGGAACTTGCAGAGTTTCACTCTGCAGAATTCCACAGAGTTATATAAAAACTCTGCAAGATTCTCTGGAGTTCTGCCAATGGGTGGGAAATATTCAGCTCGAGCTGCTTGCGCTGCAATGTAGCAATGGTAGTGCAAGCAGCACTTAAAAATTAGCATGAACAGCACCATGTATTGCCTATTAGCGTACTGCAATTCAAGTTGATTTGGCTGCTGCTCAAGTAGAAAATCTACTTGAGCAGCAGCAAATCAACTGGCAGCCCTCTGACCCTGACATCTCGCGACCACTGACACTATATAATTCCACCAGAGGATGCCAAATCTTACTTGTGCTAGCCAGTTTACATTTTCTGGAGCCTCACAGGCATGCAGCATTGGGTGGAATTTGGCTGAACTGTTCCTTAAAGAGTAGCCCAGAATGACCAGAATTCTGCCAAATCTGCAGGCAGAAGAGAACATTCCACCCACCCATAATTGGCATAGAGTTTGATCTTTTTTTCTCTTGGGAAGACAACTATTGATCTCAGAATCAAAATGCATCTTTAAAGCAAAGAGCTCAATAAAGAATGAGCAGCAAAGTGGGGAGTAATAGGGAAAGTGGAAAGCATGGTCACGGAAGGAAGAGTCGTAAGGATTCCTCCCTGTTCTTTGTTTACTCCTTGGTGTTTTTGGATTTGGATACTAGAGGAAAAGAATCTCATGTCCTTTGTCAGTAATCTCTGCTCCATCATGCGCCCTAAGATTTCTTGCATTTTTAGGGGAAAATATGTTTAGTTTTGATGAGCTGATAAGGAGCAGCCATCAACTTTCTCCTCGTTTTCCTTTTAAATTATCTTTTTTTACTTGTGCATCTGAGTCTGAACTAAGGGCTACAGGGCAGACCCATGTTCGTCTGCAAGTTTTCAGTTTACCTTGACTCTCTTTTTTTCCTGTTGAGCAGGTCTGCCTTTTATCAAGAGTAAAGATGATCTGCACATTCTATCTGCAATAAGCTTGAGAAGGACCAGCTTCTGGCTATCGATTTCTTTGGTAAATGTGGTACACTCCAATGGTTTGGAAGTAGCAACGTTTCAGAATAAAGCTGAGTCGTGGCTCAAGTGGCAAATTCAAACTGAGTAACATGGTTACCAAGATGGTCATTCAGTGTACATGTAGCTAGTTGTCTATGGAGGTACTGATTGATCTTTAGTTAATAGAACATATATTAGTGTATTCTCCTCATAATAGGGGTGTGTGAAATTTGTGTCATTTTATTTGCATAATTACACGGAATTTCAGCACAATAACACGTAAATATGCAAAATGCAAATTTGCTTTTTCATGGTATATATTAGTACTGAATAGTCCTCATATCAATATTTGGTACATGGGAGCATTTTGCCAAAAAGTATAGTGCATACAATAGCAATGCAACCAACAACAGTCACTCACGTTCTGTTGTTCCCTTGAATTTGTGGTAAATGTTTACCGTGAATGGCATGTACACTTTACATTTTTACAAAGAATGATGCCTAATTCCCCAAAGTGACATAATGGTATAATTCTGGAATGTTGGTAATAAGTGTAATATGACATTCGTGTGACTTAAAGCAGCACAATTTAAATTTCACCCGGACCTACTCACTATGAGACCTTGCACAACCCATTAACATTGACTCCCAAATACTGTCCTTTTCTTTTCTCATTCACAGGTCTTCTCTTCTGCAACGAACCTACATGGTACTTCTGCAGTTCAGTCCTGCTCCAAGATAGACAAGGCCAAAATGCAGCTGATCCATTTTAATGCAGTATCTCATTAAATTCTTATAAATAGTTTTGAATTGTTTTTCTCCTCTTTATTTCCTATTTTAGCGTAGGCAACTGATTTTGGACCATATGTCATGTTAAAGACTGACTGAACGGTGTAAACAGCCATGACTTTTCATGACAAATGTACCATCCCCTTGGAGTGGCTGAATTTAGAGGCATGTTTATAAGCCATCTTGCTCCACATTAGCATAATTTTTTTACTCTAATATGGCCCAACGAGACCAAAATCCTTGCGCCATATTTACAAAGTGGTGCACTGCATGCATTGCGCCACTTTGTATCCTTTTGCGCTCCATTATACCTGCGCGAGACATAATGTATGCAAAGGGGGCGTTCCCGCATTGGGGTGGGGAGGGCGAAAAAGTGGCACAAGGAAATCTAACAGATTTCCTTTTGTCGTTTTGTATGGCACTTTTAACATCTGCTCAGAGCAGGCTTTAAAAGGGGGTTTCAATTATTTATAATGGGCCCCTATGTACTCTGCAGGAGTAGCGCCAATATTTTGGTGCCACTCCTGCAGAGTACATTAATACCATCAATACCAGTGACGCTATTGCCCCCTATCCTCAATCAATCAATCAATCAGTATTTGTAAAGCATGGCTACTCACCAGTGAAGGTCTCAAGATACAGCGTACACATGGTGGAGGTAGGGGGGCGCTAAGGGGTGCTAGGAAAGTGGCACTTTACTTAAGTATGCCCCTTAGTATCTGTTTCTCTCTCTCTCTCTCTCATTTTCCTCATAATTGATTCCCTAAGTGTATTCATCCTAATTGTGAGATATTTTGGGGCAGCTAAGCACTGCACCGTATCTACAAGGTGGCGTTAAGCCACTTTTTGTGGCTTAAGGCCACCTTATAAATATGGCCCCTTCACACGCAGCCCTTTGCGCGGAAGGGGCATGCAACGGGAGTTGCTGTGGGCATGCCACAACAAGTTCCATTGCATTTTGACGTTGCCTCAGATTTACGAGTTTTCATGAACCTGAGGCAGTGTCAAAATCTAATGCCACCCAAAGAGGAATACTTTTATTCACCCTCGTTTTTTGCTTTTTCGATGTGTGCTGCATTCTGCAGCATGCATAGAAAGAACAAAATGCCAGACATGATTGTTTATGTGACGGAAGGTGTCCCTTCCTGCACATAAACAAGCATTTCAAAATGAAGCTTTGGCACTTCTGTGTGTGCTGCATTCTGCAGCACACACAGAAGTGCCAAAACATCATTAGTGATTGTTTATGTGCAGTAAGGGACACCTGCCCACACATAATCAAACCCTCAACGCAGACATCCTTGCATGATGGTGCAAGGATTCCTCCGTTGGCATTAGGCATCTCAAATTATCACCAGTGCAGGGGACAACACAGGGGTGAGCCATATTCAATAAAATACGGCGCATCCCTGCATTTTGAAAATGGTGGTGCTTTAATCTATTTCTACCATTAATGAATTTCACGTTTGGTGGAGTGAATGTATTGCAAGCAAAGTGAAACCGCACAGTGAGGGGGGCAAAATAGAACCCACACTCTCCCCCTATCCTGCCCATTGGACAGGCATGACAACTGGTCCACCATAGACAAGCTGGTCTATACTTTTCCTTTTATAATCCGCAACTCAAAGAGTAACCTTTTTGCAACAAAAAAAATCCTAACTTCTCCACAGGTGTATATTGAACTACATTTTGCCTATAAATTGTGAATAACTTTGTTATATTTAATAGCTGGTCTACTTCGTATTATAAAAATATTGGATGCTTCATTCAGTACTTGACTATGGGCAATGGTGTCGGAGTTCCCACCCCGCCAACATTATGGTTCATACGCCCGGAGTTTGAATCAGGAGACATAGGTTTCACGACAGCAGAGACTTCTCCATCTCCACAGTGGTCAAACTCCTCTGTTCTTTCACCTAATTTAAATGGGAGACCACACAGCCGATTTTGAATGCCTTTCACCACCAGAAAAAAAATGGCTGGCAACAGGTATTGAACTGTGCCTGATGCACCTATCACCATGACGAGAAGAACATTTTGCCTGATTCACAAAGGTAAACTTAAACCAAATTACAACTTCAGTTGTTCACGAAGGGCATTCACAAGTAGTATCATTACATCTGCACTAGGAGCGGAGGTTCTGCACTCGGGGAGGAATCTCTGCACATGGGGTGGATATTCTGCACTCGGGCTGGAACACCAACATCACAAGATGTACCACCAAAATAGCATATAATACATTACTGTCAACATGAAATAATTACATATAGTTACGTATGTGGAGGTGTAGGGTGTGT
Organism: Pleurodeles waltl; assembly: GCF_031143425.1. NCBI lineage: Eukaryota > Metazoa > Chordata > Amphibia > Caudata > Salamandridae > Pleurodeles > Pleurodeles waltl. The sequence continues at coordinate 1,537,331,674 of NC_090440.1, read as the reverse complement.
ATTGCAGAGGTAAATGTTATCTCAAAAATACTTAACACTACAAGAATGTTGAAAAACTTCATAAATGCAATAACGCATCTCCTCTACAATCTCACATGTAACCCACAATCATGGGTCATGTAACATCTTCCACAAACAGTCAATTTGTGAATGTAATATACCACTCTAATTCTATAAACAAACATCAGGATCCTAAATTTCTCCCAAACACACCACACACACACCTGTGTCAGTGCTTACCATCCCCCACTTTGCTCCAACCATTCACAACCTGCCTGCAGACATAAAAGCTGAGCTGACACACACAAACCCTTTCGGACCTTTCAACATGTCCCTGAATGTCATTTGACAGAATGATGTGAGGAGAAGGAGGAGGAGACGGATGGGAGCAGAGAGGAACTTCAGGCAAAGGATTAACATCTTTAGAATGTCCAGCCAAGATGTCAGCTCCAGATTCCATTTTCCCTCATATGTCATCTTGGAGATGATTTCTGAGTGGGAGCAGGATCTTGATTTTATGACCTGCTGCTCCCACACCATCTCAGCCAATGTCAAGATCCCAGCAGCTCTCCATTTCTTTGTCGCTGGCTCATTCCAGAGGGTATCCAGTGACACTGTGGCCATATCACAGGCAAGCCAGTCCCGATGCTTTTGTCATGTACGGCGCTGCATAAATAGGAGTGTGCATCAGTGCATACATATCTCCCATAAACTGACAGGAAGGCAAAGGGTTCTCAGGGATTTTTACAACATATCCCGCTTCCCACGTGTGGTTGGTGCAATCGATTGCTCTCATGTGACCCTCCAGCCACCTCACCACAATGCCTACATCTATCACAACAGACACAGGTGGCACGCCCTCAATATGTAGGGTGTATGTGATGCTAGTGGCTGCTTTACACATGTGCATGCAGTGTTCCCTGGTAGTACACATGACAGCTTCATATTCCACAGGTCACCTCTAGCCCAGTGGCTGGCAGTGCCAGAATTTGGAAACATGTGACTTCTGGGTAAGTACACACACTACAGAGAAGTTTACATGTGTGTAAAGTTGTTTTCATACACATCCATCTCAATGTAATTATTGTTTGCTACACATACATGATGCCAACAGGCACTACACGTACCATTTCATATCTTAGGGCCTGATTTGGAGTTTGACAGATGGTTTAATCCATCACAATGGTGATGGATATCCTGTCTGGTAAAATATAAATCCCATAGGATATACTGGAATTTATATTTTGGGTACGGGATATCCAGCACCTTTGTGACAGAGTAACCCCTTTGCCAAACTCTAAATTAGGTCCTTAGTAACTTAAAAAATGCAACAGGAACATGCACCAAAATCTGTACTTTTCCTTCCTCTGGTGATGCTGCATATGCACGCTCCCCTCATTTCCTCACATCATACAGATGTGAAATCACTGTACCTAAGTATAGGTACAATAGGGCACACATACAGACATAAGCCATAATCAAGAAACTTTTGGACTCCTAAAGTCACATTTCAGATGTCTTGAACATATAGGGGACATGCTGCTGTACTCCCCTGAAGTTGTGTGCAAGATTATAGTAGCCTGTTGTGTCTTACACAACATAGCAGTGCGTTAGGGCTTACACATACCTCTGAATTCTCACTTAGGACTGAATCCAGGGAACAGGGCCATTGTACCTAATAGAGGGCAGGGTTTGCAGGTGCATGACGAGCTGGTTGACACTTTTTTCTCTTGAGCCACTAGTTGTTTTGTGGACTTTATGTGGTTGGACAATCTGTGGTTAATGATGATTGGTAGACATTTAACACTCTGTACGTAAATTCTATGCTGAGACTTTTCTGTAAGCCATACACATAGTTTGTCAACAACAGATGTTTTCAAGAGTCAAATGTCCCTGCTACAGATTTTGTGCCCATGTTATGTATAGTGTTGACAAATTTGTAAATGATTCCATTGCCTAAGGCTAGTACATGTCAATTTATTTGTGTGATTTTCCTGGACAATGGATATTTAAAAAAAAAATCCACACCAAGGACCATATTTAGGAGCCCCTTGTGCCACCATAGCATCGCTTTTTGTGAAGCAAAGGCAGTGCAGACCTTGCAACCATATCAGTTTGTGTGCCTTTGAATGGCCTCATAGATATGGAGCAAGCCAAGGCAGCGGAAATCACTGCATTGCCTTACTCTGTGCAAAGGAGGCGTTCCATGTTCCCACCCCAACACCAAAGGATTTAGATGCATCTCCAAAGTTAAAATACCTTTTACACCTGATGATGCGCTAAAACATTATGCCTCCCCAGGAGAGGTGGAACAAGGAGAAATATTGTTTTTCTCCTCCTTTTTTCATAATTGCATCTGAGCTGCATTGCGCAGCACACATAAAAAGCAAACACTCTTGCATCATAGTGCCTGTGTTACTGCATTGGGGCTATGCCGCTCACTGTCTGCCACACTGGTAGAAGGACAGAAATGAGCTGTACGCTATAGATATTGCACATTCCTGCTATTTCACCATGACGCAAGCCAGAGCTGCAAGTTGACTAGCTGTGCAGACTTGTGCCAAATCCTCAGAAATATCCCAAGTGTCACAATGAACGATACCTATGCATGGAATCATTCACGCACTGTGTGCAAGAAGGAAAAAGACAGTTAGAATTGAAACGGAAAAGTGCACGAGTAAATGTCAACCTTAGCATTTTTTAAACACCCACACTCTAAGTAAGCGCACCTTCCTCATTGTTTAGAGGAGGTTTGTTGTGTGGCAGGCAGCATGGTGGAGAATGGCCTGATACATATGTGATGTGGGGGTGTCAGGCAGTGTTGCAAATTTACTAAAAAGTGAAGCAGTGCTGCTGAGTCATTAAGAAATGTCAGAAAAGCACCATATCTATGGCGTATGGTGCATGTCTGTCCTCTACCCTTGCACTGGTACAAAATGGGGTGCCCAGTGCCAATCCTTCCACAATTGTATTTGTGCAGCAAGAGGCACCTTCCTGCACATAAAAGAAACCTGGGAGGCTTTTCCCTCTTTCTATGTGTGCTGCAGGGGAGAAATAGTGAATTGGCTCCTCATTACACCTCAACTGAGAAGACATACTTTTTTGCGCTTTTCCAAGGCTACATGGCCTTCTAAATCTGGGGATGTTTCAAAATCTATTAGTATTGCATGGGCATAACCACCACATGCCAGGGCACAGTAGTGTAATGCTGCAACCTGTGCAGAGTATCGCTACTTCGGATTTATGAGGCCACTCAAAGCCACTTAAATTGGCTTAGTGTGGCTTCACATATCTGACATTGAGGCTTTGGTCATGCATGTACCACTTTGCGTGCTAATGTGATGCAGCACTCTTATACATATGCTTCTTAAAATTTGGCCTGCTTAATTCAGCTGCAGGAGTTTCACGGTCTTTTGTTGGTGGTGAGGATGGCTCTGAAAAACTTAAAATGGGCGTGTGTAATGACAACCAGGAAATAAACAGCAGAAAGTTCAGAACAGAAAGCTGCTGGCAGCCATTTTACAGTCATTCTGAGTAATCCTAACCTGCAAACAAGATCCTCTGCCATCCTGCTGCTCTATGTACTAAATCTGCCTCCAAAATGACTGCAAGACTTGATTACAAGGTACCCCCTTTCAGCAAGAGTGAATTAAACACCTTAGCTGAGGGAGTGCTTGATACGTACCCCCAGCTTTATGGGGACCCCGAGCAACAGCTGTGTATTGCAGCACACACCAGATTCTGGGAAGTGCAGTGGGTGTATACCATCATCAGGTCAAAATGTATAAAAAGCGCTGGGAAGACCTGTGACGCTGGGCCAGGAACTATTGACCCGCCTCAGCCCAATGAACCGGAGGGTACTGAGAACAGTTTGGCCATCGCTTCCTGTTCAGCTGGAGGAGTATGAGCAGCAGAGACCTGGTAAGCTCATTAACTGCTTTATGTGTCTGGAAGTAAGATATGAGTGGTGAAATAGATGTTAAAAGTGTGTATTTGTGAACTTTCACCCTATGTGTGTAATGGTTACAGCATTTATGACGTCTATGTCTCCTTAGAACAACTGGAAGGTTGCTTGATGAGGGCATTCGGGGACTTCTAGTCTAGAAAACACAACTGTGGAAAATTTCACTTACAAGAGGGTGTTAATTAATAAATGCACTTACAAAATCATGACTTGTCTACAAAGAACCTCATAACTGTTGCATCCAATGGGAAAAAAGGGTTTGCATAATGCTTAGTGTTGGTATGTGGGGGGTTTGGGTCTTGTATGTTCTCTAGGGATATTCCAATATTTTGAATCACTTCTTTGACAAGGTCATATCCAAGGCCTTGTTTGTATCTGTGCACCCTATTTTGCAGGTAAGTAGTGTTTTCCTTTGCTACACAACCGATTACATTTGATAGTGTGAGTATGCTTGTTGAGACTGCACATTACAGGATAATCCTGGATCCATATATCCATCCTGACTGTGTCCTATCCCCACTTCTAAACTTTTACATTGGAGGATAACTATGATTCAGTGTCCAGAAACTCACATCACACCAATGCTGAAGGTGAGGGTTAGTAAATACTGAAGAGGATACAGAGCAAACATGAGACATTTGATATTGTGTGTGTAATATTGACACAATATTGGGTTCCAAAAACATTACATTGCCTAGGGAGATCATCTGATTGCAAAGTCAGCACTTGCCTGTGTTGTTGTGAGCTTTTTTATGATTTGTACACTGACTGCATAATTGTTTGCCTTCTATTTCAGTGGACCCGGCTGGCCAAGTGACATCCACCCAGGACAAGGGTCAGGAAAGTGGAACCTCAACTCTTAGGCGTGTTCAACCTCTCAATACCACCAGCGAGGAGGAGGAAGATGAAGACCAAGCCAGGGACAGCGCACCAACAAAACCATCAGCCCAATTGGAGGCTGCGGACATTGAAGGGGGGGTGCTGAGAAGGATACCACAAGCTGGTGGAGGGGGAGAATGTGGATCTCCCCCTTGTCCAGAAGATCAGGATTTTGATGTGGTGTCCCCAGGGCAGCCCCTCATCCCCATCGGTGCTTGCCACTCCTGAGGCCTCTATTCCACTGGGGCCTCCAGCAGCACTCCCTGCCACTGCTCCCCCTTCTTGTACTACTCCCACTCCATCTGCCCTCCCAGAAGAGCTGATGGAGGCATCTGCCCCCAACATACCAAAACCCTTTTGATTCCCTGAGCTGCATTCCAGGAACTGTGGCTGGCATCTGAGATTGAGGGGAATCTGTCCTCTTGGATCTTACAGGAGATCAGAGATGAACTCTGTAAGTTCTGAGAGGCACGATCCTGCGATATGGCTCACCTCAGTGCCTCCATCACTTCCTTGGGGGCAGACCTATTGTCTGTCTTGGCCCAGCACCCCCAACAATGATCGTCATGTCTCCCAGTTCATCTTCCCTCTCTGTTTCCTGTGCTGCCCCTTATACCCCTTATGTTGCTTGCTCCCATGGGGTGTCTGATCCGGCACCGGCCAGCCAAGAGGAGTCAAACAGGAGTAGAGGACTTAAACATTGTTTTCAAGGACAATGAGGATGACCAGTAACTGAGCATTGTTCGAACTAGAGACTTTTTTTTCCAACCCTTTGTACATAGACTGGTTACCCTGAAGATTCCTGACGTGATATATTTTATTTTTGCCTAACCCTCTCCAAGACCCCTTGCCTAATCTGACTTAAGATTCTATTTGATTTCCTTCCTCCCTTTCCAATGGACAGTTCCTTTAAGTAATATGTCAGATACAATTTTAAAAGTCAATATCTCTGTGTTGTATTTTTCATTATATTTGCTGTATTCCAACTATCGAAGTTACGCCGGTAGCTGTTTAGCTATGCTGTCAACATAATGCCTTTGCACACAGATGGTTTTGCTAATATACATGTATTACACACATTTACCAACACATGTATGGCCTACAACTAGATTACCCTATTGGCCATCATCAACTATTACTCAACTCAACTGAAATGTGGAAGATATCTTTTATTTACAAAGTGTGGTGAAAACATATATTATAGTGATCAAGGGGATCTCTCTTGCAACTCCGCCATTGTGGTGTTGAGGATGTCTGTGAGTAAGTGGTGGGTGTGGTGCCTCTCCCTGTATGGGTGGTAGAGGTGCCTGTACAGGGAGCGAAGGTGACTATACAGGTGGGGGGTGGGTGCCTAAACAGGGGGGAGGGTACATTTAGAGCTGGTCGAGGTGAATGTACAGGGGGTAAGGGTAGCTGTACAGGTTGGGGAGGTGCCTGGACAGGGGGTGCATCACTCATGTGTATCACTGGCAGCTGACAAAGCTGCTTGAGGGGGAGTGGGTTCTCACTTTGGATTGTTCATCGCCTGCCACTGGTGGATCTTTCTTTTTCCAGAAGTGACTCATCGTCCTCAGCACCTGAAAGACTGAGATTGCAACAGGATAAATATTTGCCCCAGAATATCATGTGGTGCAACACAAGGGTTCAGTAAAATGATCTTTGGATGCACTGATCTTCCACATATGATCTGGTTTGTATACACCTACACATGACAGCTCACACAGTAGCACTGAGGTGTTTAATGCAGATGTGCGATGCAAAAGCAAACTCACCAGCTCCAGCCACAGCCCTGTGTGGTGTTGAGAGCCCCCTTGATGTCAGCTGCTGAACCTGGCTCCTCAAGTGTGTAGCAGAAGATATGGCTCTTGATCCAGCAGCTTGAGAAAGAAGTGACACCATATTTAAAGTTCTGCATGAATCATATGTGAACATGCACACTTGACACACAGATCACTGATTATATTGGAAACATTTTACACAACAACGTCAGATGCTATGCAAAAGTGGCTATATTTGCTAATGTCCTTCTACAAGGACTTTTTTTTATTGTGAATGAGTTGGGATTACAACACTATATGGCATGCTTACCTGACAGATGGGTGGTAGTAGGTTTGACTGCTGCAACCAGGATGTCTCCCAACCCCTGGAAGGTGTCTTTGGGGTCATTTAGGAGGTCCTGACAGCAGCTGCAATGTCCATATTTAAGTGCATGGGATGATGGTAATTATTTTGCATGCATATTTGATAGGTATAGACCAGTGATCTTCAATTTACGGGCGGGGGGGGCAGCATGTGACCCTCCTGACCTTTACATGCACCCACCTGGTCAACAACAGCCCTGGGCAGCTGTTGACTCAACAAAGCACTGACATCAACCAGATTTCACATTAACAGGTAAACATGTATTTGAAGGTTACTGAGAGTTAAAGGAAGGAAGCAACTAGGGTGTCCTGCACCACCTACCTTTTCACATCAGATCTTGTCAGTGCTTTGCAGATTGAAGTGGATATACATAATTGTCAAACAAGATTTGGATAACATGCATTCCCCCTTCCTTCCCAAGGACAACAATGCCCATTGTGGACTGGGAGATCAGACATTTGTGCTATGCACTTTTTGTGTGGCATGTATTCCCCTCATAAAAGCAACAACATTGTAGTCTACTTTACCTGAGAGTGGATAAGGGTTTGTACAGCACACATTCTGAAGTCATGTATTTCAAGGTTCTCTTATATGTGATTATGCAGGTAGAGGGAGCAAAGTGAAAATCAAGCTTTGGCTAGGAGCAAACATTTTGGTTAAGTGGAAAAGCGAAGCGGGGATGATCCCCACCTTTACTGGTTTCACATTGTACAGTTCGGCAACTAAATTCACTTCTTCTACACCAAACTTACCAGGCCCCCTACCCAAAAGCAACCCTGCTGGCATCTGTGTGGCCCTCGTATACATCAATTACCATACATTTTGGGCCCTTGGATTTTGTTAGCAAGTATCCATGTAATAGTCTTTCAAATCAGTTGTTTCTACTCCTCGTCATAAGAGACAACATGAGCAATTAGGTAAGCACTGTACTCTGTAACTTTACATTTTAAGTCATCCTTTCATTAGGCAACATGTAATGAAGTGGTATACTATTATGAGCCAACTGTGAACATATTGAGCTAAGAGAGACAACAGTGATTAGAAACACACAACATTCAGCTGACATTTAGTCCACTTTTAAGAAATGTGAGCATTAGGTATAGTGATTATTATGTATACTTACCAGGGACCCTTTTAGACCTCACAGCCTTAGGATGGTCATCCCACAACTTTTTGCCCGCCTCCCTCCACTTTTCTGACACTGTTTTTGCTGTTGTTTTGACTCTGCACACTTTACCACTGCTAACCAGTGCTAAAGTGCATATGCTCTCTCCCTTAAACATGGTAACCTTAGTTCATTCCCAATTGGCATATTTGATTTACCTGTAAGTCCCTAGTAAAGTGCACTACATATGCCTAGGGCATGTAAATGAAATGCTACTAGTAGGCCTGAAGCACTGATTCTACCACCCACCTAAGTAGCCCCTTAACCATGTCCATTACAAGGCCTGTGTGTACGGTTTTACTGCCACTTCGACTTGGCATTTAAAAGTGCTTGCCAAGCCTTAAATGACCCTTTTTCTACATATAAGACACCCCTAAGGTAGGCCCGTGGTAACCCATAAGGATGGGTGCTATGTAGGTAGAAGGCAGGACATGTACCTGTGTGTTTTATATGTCCTGGTAGTGTAAAACTCAAAACATTTGTTTTCCACTACTGTGAGCCCTGCTCCTCCCATAGGCTAACATTAGGGCTACCCTCATATACTGTTTGAGTGGTAGATTCTGATCAGAAAGGGGTAACCAGGTCATATTTAATATGGCTACAATGATAATACAAAATCCTGTTTATTGGTGAAGTTGGATTTTATATTATTACTTTAGAAATGCCACTTTAGACAGTGAGCATTTCTCTGCACTTAAAATCCATCTGTGCCTTACAGCATCTGTCCAATTCACGTCTGGCTGGGCTGGTTGACAGCTCTCTTGTGAATTTCACCCAGACAACCACAAACACAGGATACTCAGTCACACCTGCACTCATCTGCATACTGAATAGGTCTTCGTGGGCTGGGAGAGTGGAGGGCCTGCCCTCACACAATGGATTGCCAAATCCCCTACTGAAAACCCTTGCAGATAGAACTGCACTGAAAGGGGACCTTGTGCAATTCAAAACCACTCTTTGAAATCTCCCCCACTTCAAAGGCATTTTCAGGTATATAAACTGGGTCCCTACCCCCACCAGATCAGACACTTCTGGATCAGATCCTGCAACCTGTCAAGAGGAACTGCCTGACTGCCCAAATGACTCACCTGGACTGCTTTGCTGTGAAGGACTGCTGCCTTGCTGTTGCCCTGCTGCCTTGCTACCCTCTGACTTTGCTGAGAAGTGCAAGGGCTTGGATTGAGCTTGCCTCCTGTTTTCTAAAGTATCAATGAGTATTCAATGAAACTCAAAAAATTGACACACAGCCTGCCGGAAACGACGCACAGCTTCCCCTGCGATGAGAAAATCGCCACACTGGAATGACGCAGCCCCACTTCCCGAGTGAAGATCAATGCAGTGCTTGTGTTGCGACTGGAAATTCGACGCATGGGCCTATCGGATCGACGCACAGCTCAGCCGGAACAACGCAGCCCGACTTCCTGAGTGAAGAATCGACGCAGCGCCTGCCATGCGAAAGAAAATTTTACACCGCCTACCGAATTGACACAACGCCTGTGACTTCTCCCGCATGTCCAGGATTTTTCCCCACATTGTCCCTGGGCATCAAAAAGAACCCTGCATTGCAGTAAGGATCCAAGACTGCGCGTTGACGCAAAGCCCCTTGCAGTGTGAAAAGAAACGTCACATCATCTGTGCTGCGTCAGAAAATCCGAAGCACACCCTATTTTTTCACACATCTCCTCCTCTGGTGTCTCCGTGCGTGGTAATTTTGACACAAACCAGGTACTACTTTGTGCAAACAGGAGACAACTGTTGATTTGTAAGATCTAAGAGTCTTTTTCAACTTGCAAAAGTGATATCTCAACTTGTACTTATTGAATCTTGATCGTTTTTACCTTAATTTAATCAGATAAATATCTTATATTTTTCTAAACCTGTGTGGTGTATTTTTGTGGAGTTTTCACTGTGTTATTGCATAATTTATTGCACAAACATTTTACACCTTGCCTTCTAGATTAAGCCTGACTGCTCAGTGCCAGGCTACCAAAGGGTGGGCACAGGATAATTTGGATTGTGTGTGACTTACCCTGACTAGGATTGTGATCCCTATTTGGACAAAGGTGAATATCTCTGCCAACTAGAGACCCCATTTCTAACAGTCCCTTCAGCCCAGTGTGGTGCCTGAGCTGATGTCACATCACTACATGTAGAAGAGATCGCTGTGGAATTTGGTTTTCTGGAAACATCACAGGCCCTACAAAGATTTGTGTGTTTACAGATTACATTTGAGTTGGCACAAGATGCACAACATTACCTAGTCCAGTTCAAAGGTCTGGGACTGTTGATGGATTCTATGTAATACATCTACTGGTTGTCTGATCACAATTTAGGAGTTTGGCCCCTCTTCTGGACGTATTTACATATCAGTTTGTGCTGGTGGCATGAGTTGATGTGCCCCATGACATCACCTCCCTGTTGGAAATGGCTCTTTGTGCAGGGTTATCCCCAAACTGTTTGCCTTCTTCCTCCTATTTTTTCAGATCCATTTCGCTGGTTTATTGTTTCTGCACACTTCATCACTGCAGATCAGTGCTAAAGTGCATGTGCTCCCTGTGTAAATTGTATTGGTTATTAGTTTATCCATAATTGGCATATTTAATTTACTAGTAAGTCCCTAGTAAAGTGCACTATGGGTGTTCAGGGCCTGTAAATAAAATTTTACTAGTGGACCTGCAGCACAGATTGTGCCACCCACTGGAGTAGCCCTGTACACAGGTCTCAGACTTGCTACTTCAGGGTCTGTATGTGTAGGGTTGCACTGCCAATTCGACCTGGCAAGTGTACTCACTTGCAGGCCCAAACCTTTCCTTTCACTAAATGTAAGTCACCCCGAATTTAGACCCTAGGTTGCCCCTTGGGCAGGGTGCATTTAAAAGTTACAACATGTATTGGTGTGTTTTACATGTCCTGATAGTGAAATACTACCAAATTAGTGTTTCACTATTGCAAGGCCTACCTCTCCCGTAGGTTAACTTGGGGACTGCCTTTGAATATCTTTTAAGTTCAGTTTCCCATTGGGACCAGATAAAAATGTGGAGTTTGGGTTCTCTGAACTTACAATTTAAAAGTATAACTTTTGGTGGAGTTTCTGTTTCTGGTCAGATTGTCTGTTTGAAAATGTCACTTTTGGAAAGGGGGCATTTTCTTGCTTAACCATTCCGTGCCCCTGCCTGCCTATGGAATCCACATCTGGGTCATATTGACAGTTGGGCTGTTTGTGAATTCCCTCTAGACAGTGACACAAAGGAGTTGAGGTGTGTCCTCCATAACGTGATGAGTCTTCCTGGACTAGAGTGGGAAGGGAGGAGCTGACACCTGCATCTGAAAGGGCTGTGCCTGTCCTCACACAATGCAGCCTCCAATCCCCTGCAGTGTGTCTGGGGCCAGGCCTGGGCAAGGCAGGATCTTCTGAACAAAAGAAACTTTCCTTCAAAGTTTGCCTACTTCAAAGACAGAAATGAATATAAGTAGTGGACCCAAAAACCCAGACTTTTAGAAGGCTTCTGGATCAAGAGGAACCTCTACAAGGAGAAGAGCTGGAAGAGGAGTACTGCCCCTTTGATGTGTGTGCTTTGCTGGGTTGACCTGTAGTTGCTGCTTCTGCCTTAAAGAGGACAAAGACTGGACTTTGCTGTGTATCCTGCTTGTGAAGTTTCTCCAAGTGTTTGAAGTAGAGCTTGCCTCCTGTTGGACGACTCAGGGATATCAAACACTTCAGATTCATCTGCCTACAGCAGTGGGAACTGTGTGTTTTGTGCTGCAACAGAAGAAAAACTCCACAAAACCCTCAACGATAAAGCTCCCTGCCCTGTGGCCTGGGGACACCACTTGTGAGGTACATGAAGCACTGTCCCATCCTGCACCGCAGCCCTGGTCCACGGATTCCAGCGCCAGATGCCTCTGTCTGCACCATGACCTGTGGGTGCCGCACGGAGCCTGTCCCTTGTCGTACCTCCACCTTGGGCCTATTGATGAATGCGCTTCAGCAAAGACAAGATGATGCTGCCTGCACGTCGCACTGCCCCACTTCACACTGCAGCCCTGATCTCACCAAAGCCGTAGGATGCCGCCCCTGAGCCGCTGCCTGCACTGTGACCTGTGGGCACAGCATGTTGCATCGTCCTGCTCTGCACCACAGCCCCGACACCATCAACGCCAGCGCGCCTGACTTCGTCATCAGCCAGAAGCTCGATCTGCAATGCGTGTGACTTTGAGGGCCCGACGACTCCTGCATTAACATTCGGAACCAATGCCCGCCGATGCCTGCCGATGCCAGCGACCCCACACTCTGGATCTCATTGTGAGGATCACAATGCCCTACATTTCCAAGGTACTGTTTGCAGGTCTTCCTAACAACGTAGCTGGCCCACAAAGCCACCACCAGCCAGAACTGTTGGATTTGTTGTTCACGACACCATGACAGCCCCAGATGCAGCTGTTGACTTCAAGGAACTGTATTTTTAAGTAATTCTTGCAAAAGTCATATCTTTATTAATGTATGTTGGATTTTCTCCCATTTTGGTCTCGTTTTACACAGATGAAGATAGGGAATTTTTCTAAAACTGGTGTGGTGTCCTTTTGTAGTGTGTCCACTATATTACTGTGCGTTATGTGCAAATGCTTTACACATTGCTTCTGAGATAAACCTGACTGCTTGTGCCAAGCTACCAAGGGGATGAGCAGGGATTATCTGAGCTGGGTATCTCCCTTACCCTGACTAGAGTGAGGGCCCCTACTTGGACAGGGTGTAAACTGACTGCCAGCTCGAGACTCCATTTCTAACAATCCCTGCTATGGCAGGGACCTTTGCTGCAGTGGGTGACTGTACTCTGGCTGTATCTCCAATAAAAGGGAAAAGTCAGTAGGCATAACCAAAACATGTTGAATATATGCGCAACTTATCACATATTCCCACTCTTGCATTCACATGCCAATAGTAATGGTAGGTGAATGAGGCGCATTATGTATTGCCATTTATCAATGTTAGTTGAATATACTAGCAGTCACAGGCTTTTATTGGAATGAGGAATTTGAAGTTTCCATTTCCATCACAAAGGATTCTGGGACTTGTAATGCAATGGACTAAATGAGACGCCATGCCATTTACACATTTTTGAGACAACATCCAAAGTCACATTCGTAGTGTATCGCAGACAATTATCATTTACTGTCACGGTTAGATTCATCACATATCAACTGGCACCATATTGAGGTCATCACTTACAGGCAGCCCATGGAGTCGGTGGAGATGGATGGTGGTGAAGACATCCCTCTCAAGTGGCGTGAGTAGGAGGCTGGCTCCAGTTGGTCCAGCAGAGAGTGTTCTGGCCACCTCCATCCTGTTGTACTTCTCCTTCACCTGCCTCTTCTCATCCTTACTCTTCTTCTTGAGGTTGGTGACTGTATGGACATCCTCACCCAATGCAATGACTGCAGTTGCCAAAAACTGCCATAAGGCTGCCTTCTGTCTGGCACTGCTGTTGTAGAGGGTGAGACCATGCATTCTTTTGTAGTGCCTCTCAATGATCCTGAGTATCATGGTGTTCTCCCCCACAGTATAATTATTCTTTCTCCTCAAAGGTAGCCTGTTGTCTGCTTTTCCAGACACAGAGAGGGCAGGCATAGTGTCGTTGTGGAAAGACTAGAGCCTTGATTGTGCGCTGCCTTTATGTGGATTGTAGTGCAGGGTTGTAGGTGGTATTAATTGTCTGCAGATGTATGAAAGTCTGCCCAGTTTGTGGGGATTTTGCCTCTAGTGCCGAGAATCTGCTCCAAGTGCAGACAGAAAGATACTACTTGTAAATGCCTTTGTGAATACCGAACATCGTAAACTTAGACTTTTGGTATAAGTTTAGACCAAAAGTCTAAGTTCATCTTTGTGAATCAGGGCCATTGCCTTTTTTACTGTTTAAAAAACAAAATCCCACTTTGAGATTTTCTTTTTGAAAATAAAAAAACATTATAAGTTTGCCGTTTGGCTCTGTCATGTTGACAGAGTCATCGATCAAACTTACAATGCATTGGCAAGAACCGCCATGGCTGCAGTTCTTCTCAATGCTAGAAGTATTCACTGAGGCAGCGGACAGTTAAAATTTTTGCGTGCAGCACCTTTGGTAAGGTGATGGAGTGATTTCCTCCTTTGCAGACAGAGAAATGGGCTCCGCCGATATATAAATCAGGCTCTATGTTATAGGAGTACATTATTGATTTACGTGGCCCTATCTTTTGAATTTGCCTCTGCCTCTGCCTTTTTTCTTGTTGTGTTATCCTTTTATTGGTGTATCTGCTCCACTCAAGCTAAAAAGGTTTGTTGTCTACGCTGTAATAATTATTTGGGACTGTGAGGGGAGAGAGTTAGGGCCCAATTTACAGAGGTCCTCCACACCCCTTTGTGAATGGGCCCCTAGTACCTTGAGCAAAATCACTGCAGAAACTGCTACCCACAGTTCTAGGGGTGCAGCCACTTCTGGGGGTGGAACACAGGCCCCTAAATCCTCTGCAGCACAGGTGGTCTCCTAAACCATCATAGGGGCCCCAGCCTTTATGGGAGCCCCCCATACAGCCCAAGACCAACGAATATATGTGAGATATAACAGCCTCAAGGGCCCCTCTTTATATTCTGCAACAGGCACCCCCAGACCCCCACCTTCCCGGTTCCTCCAATGTTTGCTCTCCAATTACTGGGTTGGCCCTAGTGAAAAGAGACAGCTATTTAGTGAAATTACTACCAACTACTGTAATAGCACATGTACAAAATGTAATACCTAAATAATTTAAACATATTTCTAACCAAAATTTCACCTTGAAAGATTTACTTCTTCATTTTCTTCAATTCAAATCATATAGTTAAAAGTCAAAGCAATTAACCTTTTAAGAAAAAGGGAACTATGGCTAAATAAAGATCAGGAAATCCATTAATGAGGGAAAAAGAAGAGAGAAAGGAAGTGGACAAGACTAAAAGAGGGATATGGAAGAGGCTGCCATGATAAGAAAAACAGAGAAAAGAAAATGGAAAAGCAGGAGACAAGAGGTAATAGGGTAAGGGAAAGGGAGGGAATGTTAAAAGAAGCAAATTAGGTTTTCAGGGCTAATAGACACTCAGACAGATAAAAAAAATAAAAAAACATTACTTACCCCAAGGAGGCACGTCTACAATACTGTAGGTGGCAGATGCAGTGTCACAGGTGCTTTTCTTTCCCTTTCCCTTTTGTGTTCCCTGTACGTTTTGGTAGTTAAAGTTGGAGCAGGTGGAAAGGCAGTTGTTTGTTTGTTAGTGAAATGAGCAATTATCCTCCTGATTGTGGGACATTCTCAATACAGGTCACATTGTGAAGAGCACATGGTTTGCCAGTTACAGTTGGAACAGGGGGAATACAATATGCATAATCAACAAGCAGAAGTTATAATAAATGAGACATTTAACAAGCACTGATTATTGCAAACTTGATATTCAAGGATGTAATGAATTTACTCAAATAAATCTGAATGTTGTAAGCAACAGCATCTTACTGTGATCAAGCTCTTGGTTGTGCTGGTGTACCCACACCATTTACCCTTTTTCTTTCCTTGCCCCTTAACCTTACACTTTTTATTCTTTCCCTTTGCCTTCCCTTTCCTTTTTCTTTTCCCTTTCCTTTTCTCTTTATCCTGGTATTATTTCTTTGTCTTAACAAGATCAGTAGTATATACTGCTTTCGACACAGGTAAAAATGAATAGTTAAACCTATCTACTGCTTCTCGTCCATTCCTTGATCCTAATTGTAAGAGATTCTTATCCTACAAATACTAACAAATTATATTTTTTCTTCCTTATCTACATACATTTCTTTATCGTCATACTAAAGCTATTTAGCAAAGTCACAAAAGTTGATAGAGAATGTGAATGGAGAAAGGTGCTATGATGAAAGCTAACCATTCGTAGGATCTTCCATCTTTCCTTTTAACTCCATGATTCTCAGACTAGGATTAACTGGCATGCAGACTTCATGGCAGTACCCTAGATGACCCTCTCCTAAAGTTCAAAACAGTTTTTAAACTCAATGCTTGGCATAGTGTAGCATCTACTCCCCATAACTTCTGCAACATGACCATCTAGTCTCTGGACCAGCAGATCCCACTCAACTGCTTCAATCTTTATTTTCAAAGAGAAAATGTTGGATTATCATATGTACATAGAAGGACTGATATTCTCCTGTAAACTGTGAGTCTTCAACTGTACAGACCCACAGCTGACAGAAATGGCCTTGACAGCATAAGATTGGTAGTCGCTCTTTACTGATAGCTTTCTTCTGGTCAGTCAGTGGAGAAATTGGATATCCATCACCTGAAATTCCAACAATGGGCTCAGAGCTAGAGGCCTAGGCGAGGGACAGAATGTCAGACAAAGCAAGCATTTCCCTTTGCAAAGACACAACCATGAGTAACAGATTGTTTTTTAATATTGCACAATAGCAGTGTTAGTGCATCAGGACCTTGATAAGTAAACTTACAAAGAGACACGCCTAGGCCGATGAACCTTTTGATCACGTTCGGAGACTTCCCAGAACGAGATATCTTTTTAACATCACAATCAATATTACAATAGGTCAATCAATATTCGCAAAACCTAATCAACAAGTTATCAATAACATTCAATAAGAATCAATAAAGTGAACACACCATGACCTTTCAGCCAATGAATAACCACACAAATCTAATTGAGTGTTAGGATATTTATTCCCTATTAGTTACAATCTAAAGTAATTTCTGTTAATCTCATAAGCAATCAATCTCATTAGTAACTCTTCAAACTTGTAATTAGAACACACTTAATCAATTCATAGAGAACACTTATTCAGCATTATCACATCATTAATAAGAAGCAGTTTAGCAAAATCTCAGTTGAGCAAGAATTAGCAAAGCAAGAACCCAGTCATTTGTCTATTTGCGTCCGATTTTAGTGAACACCTTAACTAAAGTCGAATTAGGATCAGCATGTTGGGCTTCATGCAAAACAATTTAGCAAACAGAAATTTGGAAAACATCTAGCTATGGCCTCTATCAAAAGAGCAGTTGGTACCTAGAAAGAAGAGGCAAACAGACAATTACAATTAGCATCAGATAGTTACCCCTCCAACAAATCAGCAATCAGCATCAGTCTTCGTCCTCAGGACATCAGTCGATTCAGCATCAGCAGAGATAGGACTAGGCAAAGTCTCAGTATGGCATAGCTAAGAATAAGGCTCTTCCCTCATAAGGAGGAGAAGTAAGTATCAGGTAAGGATTCAATAGAGGATGGTTAAGGTATCAGAAGAATAAACAACAAAGTCTCAAAGAATAATGGCAAAAGTTTAGCTTGGTGGAATGTTCAGTAATGGCTAATAATGGCTGATTTCTCCTCGGGTCCTGCGGTTATATCAAAACAGTCGAACTAGCCCTTAATTCCTCATTGGATCAATTTTGGTGCATCATTATCTCTGTCCAAACATTCTCCACGCACCGTACTAGAATTTTCCACAAAACACAGTTCTCATGCAGTTGATTGGCCCCGTTAATTGACGTCTTCATCGGCAGGAATGTCAGGTAAGAAAAGTTACACTTTACGCTCCAGTCAGTAGTTCCATTGTCTTCTCCTAATCTAGACAGCCTTGTACCTGTTATGAATTACACTGTTGCACTCGGCAAGAATGTCTACTTGAGCAAGTTGGGTCCAATGAGAAAGAATTTACTATGGCTACACACATATCTCAAGCTTCTGGAAAAGTACAGCTTCGTGTCCTTCAGGAAAGCAGCACATTGCACATTAGAAAAACACAGTTTAATATGAGACCAGGCAGCTAGGCCCAGACCCTTGCTAACTAAGGCCTAGTGATTTACGTTAACAACCCCTAATACATGATTCTAATTAAGATACGCTAATACAAATTCAAAACGTTAGTACATGATTTATGCATCATTAATAACTTTCATTAGTCTTCGTATACATTGGTGGCCACTCCCCGTGGGCACCTTTCAAACGCATATATTATTTCCTACGTTAATACATTTTCTATGCAGCTTCATTACAGAATATATTGCAAGCTTTTCACGTTAATATTGATTTTAAAGGTCACACTCCAACAATCCCTCCTCTGATGACTCTTGGCATCACACAAACCTTTCCCCTACATTTTACATTCTAGAATTCCTTCATTTCAATTTCTTCTCTTAATCTTTCCCCCTGTGATTTTGCTCTAAACAATTTTTCCCTTTGTTTTTCTTCCCTCCTTTTATTATTTTTAGCCATTTTCAATTTAATTCTTTTACTAATTTTACATGACAACCATAATCCAAATAAGCAAGCTATAACAATTAATAACATCTGCATTATTTTCGCCAATATCCCATGCCAAATACTACTAAACCAACTCCCCACTGAAGCAAATCCTTTTCCAACATTTTCCCAAATAACTGGATCTTTCAGTTCCTTCAAATCCGTACTATCCCTAGTTAAGTTAGTAAGCATATTTCTAATCTCATTACTATTATCAGGTATGTAAGCACAACATTGGGGCTCATTAAGCATCTTACAGACTCCGGCATTTTTCGCTAAAAGAATGTCTAAAGCAAGCCTGTTTTGAAGAGTCATTGCCCTCTCTGCAGCAATTTCAGTATCCATCAGGAGTATAGCCCCTGTAAAATTTGTCAGCATGTTATCCACAATAGTAGACAACTTTCAAATCTTTATGGAGTTTAAGATAACTCCCACTGAAGGTATTATCGCCCCAAATATGTCTCCTACTACACCAGCAGCAGTCTCTCTCCTTTGTCTAGTACGATGTAATTCAGACAATTTCGGAAACCTTTTCAAGTCCTCTAGTTGATATATCTTTGGGAAAACTATCCGCAAATAACATGTCCCATACCATCCCTTTGGAATACGGTAATAAGCATTAAGTCCACATATATAATAGATCCCAGGGATCGCTGGATCCTGTCCATTTAACATGAACGTCCATTTACCCTGAAACAAAAACACATGTTTACATTCACTCATTCCCACAAACACATTGTCAAAATACGACTTCGGCCTAGATATGCAAAGCTTACCTACGTGTAGTGCATCTAAAGCTAACTTCCCCTGTTCCCTAACCGCACTGTAACTCTTATTACTAGCAAAAGCTCGCTGCTGCAATCCTTTCTCTAATTTACCCTTCAATGCCCTTCTTCTATCTTCCGTGTGATCTAAAAGCTTTTCTGTACGGGTGTAAGCAAACATGTCAAATTATTGCGGTGTGCGTAGGATGTACTAATTGTTAGTGTCGCCTCAAAGAATCCCTTAACTAACTTTATGCTATAGTATTTAGCTACACTACTCAAATCCTCTATGATAGGCACATAAGAAAACACAAGGTCGTGATTGGAGTAAAAATATTGGATCTCTTTCTGGTTATAGAATCTTGTTAGTAACAGACTACAACTTACCCCATATGTTAATGGCAAACTGTGATAGGTAACCCCTTCTTGCACCGAAACAGCAATCTGTGTACACACATAAAAATCTTTCGCATCCATAGTGTCAACATACTCTCTCAGCAAGCGATAGAAAACGTTAGTTGATAATTCCCCTTTTGCGTTAGTCCCCTCATGCAAATATTTCGTATCCTGCTCAAACCTCTCCCAAGCTGTTAGTGCAGTGGTGGTCTCAGGAATTGTAGCATTGTTAGTTCCCCTCTTACCCACTAATGGCATACCCACAATCACAACTATGATGAATATCACACACACGACACCCAAACCAACACCCAAACATTTACAACGCCTACTTCCCCTATTATCATTTCCAGTGTTAGTCATGATCTGTAAAGAATCAGAAAGTGAAGTATTATTAGTTCAAACAACAACCAACAGAGGATGGTCAAAACTTATTATTATTTTTATTTTTTATTTTTTTCAGTAAAATTAAAGCAAGCGAAAGTTTTCTTCAGCAATTATTTACAGCTTTCACTTTCACTCCCAGGCTCTTTGACAATTCAGGTTAGCAGCTTGTCAAAATCAGTTTTCAAAAATCAATTCAGGTTAACAGTGTCACATCCGGTAAGTTATCAGTCTCTTTTCTCACTTTTTCTTCTTTAACTCAATTTTCATGCCAACGCAGTCTCTTTGGCCATACTCACGTGCCAAAGTACTGACCTGGGACTTCTCGATCAAAGCAAAACGCCAAGAACTCTTGTTGCCATTCAGCTGACGTTGCATATGCCCATTCAGGACCTGCGTACATTCTGTTCTCTACTCTCTTTCTTTTCAATTTGCGATCACCTTGCAACTCTCCTTCACTCAGATCTTCTCTCCTGGTCGTATCAACCTCTTCCTCTATTGCATCTTCGACAACCAATTTCCCTTTCTTCCCTTGCAATTCCGGCCACTTATCTCCTTTCAGCATCTCTCTGGCCTTTGGTCTTTCCTTGGGCAACCCTTCGCCCTCCTCTGACTCTATGGTGTTTTCTCTTGATGGACCTGCAATCTGCTCAGGAGGAGTCTGGACACTCTGACTCTCTTCCGCCTCAACTCCTTCACCTTCTGGGTATGTCAGGGGCTCTAGCTCATTTCCATATTCGTCTGCTTTTGGGAGAACCTCCTTCTGACTTGGCCCTCCTGGTGCCTCAGTTGAGATAGGCTCACCGTCACCCCTCTGGGTCTCTTCTCCTTCGTCTCTTACTGGAGTGACTAAGCCATCCTCAACGGGCTCTCCTTCTGTCTCAGTTCCCCTTCGATCACCCTCCGGCCCTGAGACTTCCTTCTCTGTTGCTGGTACTTTCAACAACTCAACTTCCTCATCAGTTGGAAACGTCACCTTTATAGTGTGACTGGCATGGATCCAGTTCGGAATTCCTGCACACTTCACAGCAGTTGTAGTAGTCAGTATTACTTGATATGGCCCCTTCCAACGTGGCTCCAAACACGACTTCCTTACGTGTTTCTTGATGACAAACCAGTCACCACCCTTCAGACTGTGTCCTGGATCATTTATCGGAGGCAGGGTGGTAGCTTCCACCTGGTGAGAAAAAGAGCGGATCACGTCAGCCAGACCCTTGCAGTAATCCAACACCATATCATCCATGATATTCACAAGAGCATTCGCAGGCACTGCGGGCAGTCTTACAGCTCGGCCCATGAGAATTTCATGAGGAGATAGTCCTGTTTTCTTATTAGGTGTATTTCTCATTGACATTAGCACCAAAGGCAATGCATCGGGCCATTGCAAATTCATGGTTGCACACATTTTTGCCATTCTCGACTTCAAGGTAGCATTCATCTGCTCCACTAGTCCTGATGCTTCAGGGCGGTAACTACAATGCAACTTCTGTTCAATGTTCAATGCGGCAGACAATAGCTTAACCACCTCGTTGTTGAAGTGACTTCCCCTATCTGATTCTAAAGAGATAGGAAACCCGAAACCTGGTATCAATTCCCTAAGCAGCAGCTTTGCTAATGTGAGACTGTCATTCCTACGTGTAGGGTATGCTTCAATCCAGTGACTAAAGATACACACAATTACCAACACGTATCTCAGACCTCCACATACAGGCATCTAACAAAAATCCAATTGCATTCTGCTAAATAGACCTCCTGCTCTCCCAATGTAGCTCACATTCACCACTGTCCCTTTCCCCGCATTCATCTGTTGACAGATGATGCACCTGTGACAAATCACTTCTGCAGCTTTTCTAAAGTTCGGGTTAAACCAGTCAATTTTGAACAACCTGATCATGGCATCTCTCCCAGTGTGTGCTTGACCATGGTAAAACCTTGCAAACTGTGACAGGAGACTGTTCGGCAAAACCATTTTCCCTTCATCTGAAACCCACAAGTCATCTGGTCTTTGTACACATTGCATCCTAACCCAAGAAAGCTTCTCATCTTTGCTGGCACGTCCCTGCAACAATCTCAACTCTTCTAACGTGTCAATCACCCTTAATGAGTAACCTGTGCATGTCTCATTTTCAGTTTCAGGTGACAATTCCCAATGATCCTTAAACGATATACAGTTCAATGTGCAGAACCTTGCGACTTGATCCGCATATCCATTTCCCATTGAAACAAAGTCTTGTGATTTTAAATGAGCACTGCATTTTAACACGGCAATTTCATGAGGTAACTGCATCGTGTGCAACAACTCCTTAATTCTTTCACCATTTTTCACTGGAGAACCAGAAGAGGTCAGGAAACCCCTCTGTGACCATAGTTGGCCAAAGTCATGGACAATTCCAAATCCGTATCTGCGGTCAGTATAGATAGTCACCCTCAGCTGGGCAGAAGCATGGCATGCTCTAGTAGGAGCAACCAATTCAGCCACTTGAGCAGAAAATACTCTCTCAAGCCAAGACGCTTCAAGGATACCAGAGATCGTACATACAGAGTATCCGGCTCTCAGTACTCCTACTGAGTCTCTTAAGCATGAGTCATCAACAAAGATAATTTTGTCATTTTCTTCCAGTTGGGTATCTTTGATATCAGACCTCGGTTTGGTGCACATTTCTGTTACCTCAAGACAATCATTTCTACATCTTCAACATCTTCGACTTCTGTGTTTTCATTTGGAAGCAAAGTTGCCGGGTTCAGCACTGTACATCTTTTCAACGTTACATTTGGTGACCCCAATATAATTATTTCATATTTTGTCAGTCTTGCATTTGTCATGTGTTGCGTTTTGGTACGGGTTAACAAGATCTCAACTGAGTGAGGGACCATGAATGTTAAAGGATGTCCCATCACTATTCCTTCACACTGTGTGAGGCTTTGACCAACTGCTGCTACTGCACGCAGACAACCCCAGTAAGGTTGCTGCAACGGGGTCCAAAGTAGCTGAAAAATATGCTACTGGTAGGTTTACACCTCCATGGACCTGTGTCAGGACAGACAAAGAACATACATCACGTTCATTACAAAAAAGGAACAAAAGGCTTTGTGTAGTAAGGCATACCTAAAGCTGGAGCCCTGTACATGCTCTCCCTTAGCTCAATAAACGCCTTCATTTCTTTCTCTGACAGTACTATGACATCTGGCCCATCCTTAACCATCATTCTCACCAATGGCTTGGAGATGACTGAGAAATTCGGGATCCACTGACGACAGTAGCCCACCATTCCCAGAAACATCCTAACATCTCTCCGTGTCGTTGGGGGATTCATCTGTAACAGGGCAGTCACCCTCTCCCTGGATAACTTCCTCGACCCTTTCTCAATTTGATGACCCAAGTATTTCACCTCTTTCTGACAATATTGCAACTTCTTTGGGGACACCTTGTGCCCGTTCTTTCACAAATGGTTCAGTAAGGCAATCGAATCATACTTGCACTCATACCTCGTTTTGGATGCGATCAACAGATCATCAATGTACTGCACTAGAGTCGATTGAAAAGGCAATTCCAATAACTCCAAATCCTTCTTCAGTATCTGAATGAATATGGAAGGTGATTCCAAAAACCCTTGAGGAATTCGACACCAATTGTAAACCTTATCCAGGAATTTGAAACTGAAAATAAATTGGCTGTCCTCATGAAGAGGCACAGAAAAGAACGCTTGGGACAAATCAACCACTGTGAACCACTCTGCATCACATGGAACCTGGAACATAATCACAGCTGGATTTGGCACCACTGGGCAACATTTCACTACTATGTCGTTAATCTTTCTCAAGTCTTTGACAATTAGAACTTTCCCACAGGGCTTTCTCAACCCCACTATTGGTGAGTTACACGGACTGCTCATCACTTCTTTCAAGACTCCCTGTTTCACAAAGTCTGCAATTAACTGCGCCACCTTTATAAGCTCATCTTGCGCCATATGATACTGAAGTACCTGGGGAAACACAGCATTTGGCTTCACACTGACTTTCACTGGTTCTACTCCTTTTATCAGTCCTACTTCTTTTCCTGTCAAATCCCACACTTTCTCTTGTACTGTCCCCTGCAAGTCTGCTGCCAGATCAGTCACTGTGAACACTGGGAAGAAGTTAATCAGAGGATACTCCTCATCTGTGGTCTCTGTTACAGGCTCTGAAACCTGCTCCTCATCTCCTTCATCGTCACTGTTTGTCTGAACCTCAATCCCCTCATTCGAACATGTGATGGAACACCTTGTTTTGCAAGCAAGTCTCTTCCCAGTAGGGACATGGGACTCCGAATTGCAAACCACAAATCTGTGCAATCCCTGAAAAGTGCCAAGCTCAACCTGAACCGGATCTGCAATCGGGTTAGTCAGGAGCTGATTCGCCACTCCTACTACCTTGACTGTATGTCCCGAAAGGGGCAATTTCAGAACCTCTGCACTTCTGACCGTAGAGCGTGTAGCTCCTGTGTCAACCAAAAATGAGACCTTGTGACCCATTACCTTCCCCTGAACATAGGACCCTTTCTGATCTACTTCTAGGGATGCTGCAAGCCTACACTCCTCACTATCTGAACTCTCATCCAACCATTCATCGTTTATTCCATTCTCACCACGTAATGGGAACTGTTGTACTGCGTTACTTTGACTCATTCTTTGACCTGTGACCTGTTGAGGAAGCATCACCTGTTGCTGTTCCATTGGTGCTAAGGGCAATTGCATTTGCTGTCTAGGTACCATAGGAACCTGCTGTTGCATTTGCTGCATCTGCATCGGCTGTACACGTGGCATCTGCACCTGCTGCAAGGGTCGGAGACCCTGCATCTGAATCATGTTATTCTGAAAGTTCGGATTAGGACTTCTCATCCTTGGTCCCTTCACGTTCTGAAATGCACTGACATCATTGCTTTGTTGAACGACACCCTCCTGCACCATCATCGGGCACTCCCGCTTCCAATGTCCAACGCCCCTGCAAGCATGACAAGGTAACATCTGCTTCATCCCCTGTACATCGTTTTGAACCACTATAGTATTCAAGTCTGTGCTTCTGTTCACAAAACCTCCTCAACCTCTGCCTCTCACTTGTGCCTGAAACATCCCGTTTCCTTACGGCTGTTGCACCATCTGTTATAGACAACCTCCCTGCATCCCTGACTGTACTGCCTTAATTTGCATTACCATCGCTTTCGCCTTCAACTTTCTCTGCTTCAGCTCAATCTCGTCACTACAGTACTTCCCATACTGCAACACTTCGTCAATTGGCTTTGCTTGCCAACAGATCAAATGATTCTTGATCATCTGACTAATCTCAGGTCTCAACCCTTCAACAAATCTGAACACAAGGTGATTCATGTCCTTCGCTTCAACAACCTCTGTACCGCTGTAGTTCTTGAACGCTTTCAAACAACCTCTCATAAGAGACATGTATTGACTCTTTGGGTTCCTAAGCTGTCCGGTCGATTTTTTGCCAATCAACATTCTGCGGCGAAACTCTCTGTTTCAAGAACTCAATCACCTTATAGTAGTATCTCATCACCTCAGGAGACGGTGCTCCTGTGACTCTATCACTTGCCACAAATCATCCAGAACTATGATCTCAAAGAGAGTATTCAGGTCCTCCCAGAGACATTTCGCAAGCTTCACAAACCTATCCCTTTGCTGATACCACTCTATTGGTTTTTCCCTCAACCTGGGAAAGTCATTTGTAAATGACAGGATATCACCTCTGGTCCACGGCACATGGACAAGAACTCCTCCAGCCGTCTCTCTCATCAGCAACATTTTCACTGCACCTACATCCTGTGAGGCTTTGGCTGGCTGCTCTATGCAGTCACTTTTCCTCTTGTCTCTTTTCTTCACCCATCTGCCTTCTCATTTCTCTAAGGCTCCCCAAACTTGTGCACTCTGCAGTATTTCTTTAAGATGTGCCTTC
This sequence comes from Pleurodeles waltl, assembly GCF_031143425.1. Classification (NCBI taxonomy): domain Eukaryota; kingdom Metazoa; phylum Chordata; class Amphibia; order Caudata; family Salamandridae; genus Pleurodeles; species Pleurodeles waltl. The sequence continues at coordinate 1,537,305,743 of NC_090440.1, read as the reverse complement.
ATCCCAGTAGACCTCATGTGTTCAAAATCTTTAGGCTCAAAGTCCAATCTGTAACTTCTCTTCAGATGTTTAGTACTTTCTAAGTCTATTCCATATTTATCTGCCAAATTTGCCAACCTCTGGTGCACCCTGCTCACTTCTTTGGTTATTTTTGGACACAAATACCTCAATTCTGCCTCTGTGTATGATTCTAGCCTTTTCACTCCCATGCTCCCTTCAACTAGTTAATTTGCCTCCATGCCCAACCTCACAAAATTCAGGTACTCTTCCCCTTCTGACCTCCCTGCTGCTGCAGGAGTAGTCTGTGGTGAATTCAAATTGTCTAACCAATCGTTCAATTGTTGCGCAGTTAAACCTTGCAAGGAGATATTCCCAGCCTGCACTATCGGTGTTTGCGGTATGTTTGTACTCGAGATCTGCGGAGTCAGCAGTCCCAAACCTGATTGTCTCATAGCATCTGGAGGAGCCCCAATCGGACTGAAGTCTAATAAAGACCTAGACCTTTCAAACATCGGTTCCATTGGAGTCATCTCTTGAGAGCTCCCTACGAACCCTCCTCTTGTCATCTCTTGGGTCATTATTCCTTGATCACATACACTAGGCTTCGCCTGTGCATACAGTGGTACTGGTGGACCAACTGTAATGGGCAAGGATAAGGCAGTTGGCGTCTGCCTGTTTCCCAAAACCTGTGGAGCATTAACTCCCATATTCTGGTTTATTACTGGTGCCATGGCTGACTGCGGTCCTGCAACCGAAGTGTAATTCGGGACCATCTGTTACTGTGCCTGGGGCAGTAAAGATGGGGTTGGCTCGGTCTGAATCAGCTTTTGTCCCGTATATGCTGGCTCTGCCGGCACCATCAGATTCCTGGTAGTCTCTCAGATCGGGACATCAGGGTAAAGTCTCTGGACCTGCGGTGGCTGCAGCTGAGTTTGCATCTCTGGAGCAGTGGACATACTAATACGCCTCTGCACCAGAACTGGTGTGGAGACAGGACTAACCTGTACCGGATTTGCTGTCACCTTGTTCTGAGTTGAACTTACAGGGCCTGGACTAGTACTCGGTCTGTTGTCATCTATTGCATATGGCGGTGGTCGATCATTCAATAACTGATTAAGGAACTCATCATCGTCTGAGTCATCCATCTCTGACCAGGGCTTCTTAGCCTCTTTGTCTTTAGAGGAACTCTTGTCAGTCTTACAAGTGGCTTTTCCCTCTTTTTTTTCATTTTCCTGAGCAATTGCTGGAAACATCCTAATTCCGTCTATTGTTTCTCTCCTCCAGTCTCTCTGTGCACTATCCCACCTAGCCTCCGCTTGTGTCTTTTCTTCCTTCCTCATCTTCCTCTCAAATTTCTGTTGCTGTTGTCGTATTGCCATCAGTTCCCAAATTGCTAGCGCCTCAAGGACAGGGCAAAGCTTCAGTATAGCATAGCTAAGAGTAAGGCTCTTCCCTCATAAGGAGGAGAAGTAAGTATCAGGTAAGGATTCAATAGAGGACGGTTAAGGTCTCAGAAGAATAAACAACAAAGTCTCAAAGAATAATGGCAAAAGTATAGCTAAGTAGAATGTCCAGTAATGGCTAATAATGGTTGATTTCTCCTCGGGTCCTGTGGTTATATCAAAACAGTCGAACTAGCCCTTAATTCCTCATTGGATCAATTTTGGTGCATCATTATCTCTGTACAATAATTCTCCACGCACCTTACTAGAATTTTCCACAAAACACAGTTCTCATGCAGTTGATTGGCCCCGTTAATTGACGTCTTCATCGGTAGGAATGTCAGGTAAGAAAAGTTACACCTTACGCTCCAGTCAGTAGTTCCATTGTCTTCTCCTAGTCTTGACAGCCTTGTACCTGTTACAAATTACACTGCAAGTCGGGTCCCATGAGAAAGAATTTACTATGGCTACACACATTTCTCTAGCTTCTGGAAAAGTACAGCTTCGTGTCCTTCAGGAAAGCAGCACATTGCACGTTAGAAAAACACAGTTTAATATGAGACCAGGCAGCTAGGCCCAGACCCTTGCTAACTAAGGCCTAGTGATTTAAGTTAACAACCCCTAATACATGATTCTAATTAAGATACGCTAATACAAATTCCAAACTTTAGTACATGATTTATGCATCATTAATAACTTTCATTAGTCTTCGTATACATTGGTGGCCACTCCCCGTGGGCACATTTCAAACGCGTATATTATTTCCTACGTTAACACATTTTCTATTCAGCTTCATTACAGAATATATTGCAAGCTTTTCACGTTAATATTGATTTTAAAGGCCACACTCCAACAGCAGTCACTACAATAGGAGTAACCTCAAATCGAACGAACACAAATGTGTTCATATATATATATATATATATATACATACATACATATATACATACACACACACACAGAAATAAAAATTATTGCATTTCTGTCCGGTTCTGTCAGGAAGAAGACAATCAGTATGGATTGCTCATATGTCTCGGAACCCAAACCCTTAGATTTCGGTGTTCCCCAGTTCTAAGCCCAACACTGTTTAATGTTTATACGACTTCACTCTCTACACTTGTTGAATCCTATGACAAGCAAATAGTGTCTTATGCCTACAACACTCAGATTCTTCTTACCCTAGACAGAAATTCACCCAACTCCTCATGAAAAGAGAAGTGCCATGGGGCTTAAATTCAGATGCCGAACAACATGTACATTTGAGATTAACTTCTTTTTTTTTTTTTTCTATATCTGACATTTAGATGATGAATGTAAAGAACAACATATGGCTCAAATTAAGCGACTACTGACATTGAGTATTTAATCACTGTCTTTGAGAACTGATTTGCACCTATTTTTGGTAGCACTTGAATTATCTTTAAGTACTATTTTTCATCTATTTGAGAGCAATTGCACTTGTGTAAATCAGTGGTATAGATGGGTAAGAATTACACTGCACTCTGCTCCATGACCAGCAGGATATATTGAGGTATAAGGTTAGTCTTGTGATGATTTACATGATTGTCCAGAGACAATTCTAAGTATTGTCTAACATAGGTGAGAATGAGAATGTGGCAACTCAAAATGGTGCCCAGAACTGGAATTTACTAGGCGGGGTTTGCGGAGTTGCACAAGTGGCAGAGGGCATTAGGTCGCGCAGTTTGTGCTGATTTTTAGCACCAGATACTTATCCCCAGCTGAAAAATCAGTGCAAACGGCACCACATGCAGCACAAGTGGGCACTGTTTCTTTTCTGCCGCTCCAGTAAATTTTCTACTCAAGCAGAAGCTTCCTCAGCACGAACGGAAGGTTTCTTAACGTGATCGGTAATGACCTTTCTGGAGTATGGTTTTCCTAGCTCGCGCTTGCCAACTTAATGTTGGTGAGCTCGATCGAGGAAAAAAACGTAGAGTATTCTGGAACTCCGGACTCAAAGCGGAGCACGAAGTGGGAAAAACTCTACAAACTCCGGGAGGAGAGCATAGTTCATCCCCTACCGCTGGAATTTACGCATTTTATATATTGGAGGTAGTCATTGTGATGCAACTAATGTGATAAGTATATAAGAGGTTCCTCATTGTAATATACAAAATTATGGGAAGATAATGTTTTCACTCAGAGATATGCTCTAGTTGTTTGTGAATAAGAAGAAAATGGTCTTAATGATTGGAAATTGCACCTTATAGAATACAAACTAGCAGTTGAGTCATGCAAAATTAACTTAGGCTCTTGAAATCACTAGATGCAGTAGTTATTTTTAGAGGAGGAACACGTACTACTAATTGCAGAAAGTGACTTTCAATGAACAAAATATAATAGGTACTTGACGATCTGTGTATGCACTTTATCTTATATGCATTAGTCACTTTATTGCATGTGCACTAGTCACTTTATTAGTCAATGGCCTAGCTATATGAGATGTAATTGAGACGAAGATATTTCTCAGAGAAAGAGTTTCTACCATCACATGCACTAATCACTTTCAAGGGATGGAACAGAGAGAAATAATGTGAACCATCATAGGCATAATTCACTTTTAATGAAGGAAGAATAAGAAAAAATATGTACTTTAGATCGATATCCGCATTTTATCATATATGCATCAGTCACTTTGCAGAAGAATCATATAGTTATGTGAGAGGTAACGAGACTTGTCAGATTCAGAATAAGAATACGAACTGCTACATGCACAAGTCACTCATAGAAAGAGGCATCTAACATACTTGACAATTTGCAGTCACATTGAACTACGTATGCAATTAGTCACGTTGCCTAGGAATTATGTAGTAATGTAAGGTGTACATGGGACGTGTGTATTTGCCAACGTCATGTAGACTAGTCATTTGAATATGAAATATTAAAAAGTGCATGATATCAAATTCGAAATGGCCACCTTGATGACGTACTGGACGTGTCTGGCCGTGGGTAGAACTGATATTTTTGTGTGCTTATATATAAATGAAATGCCTTATTTTTGCCTTAGTTCAAACGTAACAGGAGAAAATAAAATGTCTTATTTTGTGCCTTTGCACAAACGTAAAAGAAGAATGTGATTGGGGGAATTTCATAGATACAAGTTAATTATTGCTAATTGAAAAGCTTAGGCGTGAGTATACATGCAACCCATATTTCAAGGAAAAAGATGTAGTGCACGTTTTATGGCCTTTTGGAATAATGAGAAATTTCCTAGCTATCGTGAAGGAAAGTTTCAATTCTATTAAGGACACAATGGCGAGGATTATGCCTTATCTTTCTTCACTCTTTATTAACAGCAAGTTCAAAGTGCAACATAAAAAACTACAACACCCATGGTACACGTAGCCTTGGCAACCAATGTCCTATCATAACACTATCCGACAGTCCGTATATATATCTGTCCGAGTCGGTGTCCTTCCTCGTCTTCACTGCGGCCGGAAGTTAAGGTGTTCTTAGGTTGGTGCAGATTCTGTACCTATGGAGAAAGAGAATAGTAAGATAGGGAGCCATGTCCTGCAATGCTTAGACAGGTGCAGTGATTCATAACGGACCGAGAAGCCCACTCTGAACAAGAAAAAATACCAATATTAATTGCCCGTAAAACAATCCTGCTAGAACATGTGCAATCTAAAATGATTTCATTCCAAACCAATAAAGAATGAATACCACCTCCAAACGTGCTTATTCTGTTCCTGGGTGGGTGACATGTCCGAAATGTCGGGCGGGATAATCCTCGCCTCTGTGTCCTTAAAAGAATTGAAACTTTCCTTCGCAATAGCTAGGAAATTTCTCATTCTATGTCAGGACCGGAGGCGAGGATTATGCCTGTTCAAAGCTTGCTCACCACCAGTGAGGCTGCCTCATGGATCGACTTAAAATCGAATCTTTTGAACGTAGACTCTGACAACCAGTCGGCCGCGTTTATGATGTCTTCCAGCCTTCCCCCTACCTGGATGGCTTTTGAGGCCATGGCCCCCTGAGTGGAATGCGCTCCGAAGACCTGTACATTGATGCTAGCTTCCATCAGAATCCATCTGTCCCACCTAGTAATGGAGGGAGAAGAAACTGCCCTAAAGGGCTTCCTTAAGGAGATCAATAATTGTCGTTCCCCCGGTGGCAGGAGTTCAGCCGTCATTTTCTCGTATGCCTTCAGACATCTTACTAGGCAGAGCTTGGGAGCATGGTCAAAAGCTGGATAAGTTACCGACCTGGTATTACATTTCGTTCTCCTGGACACAGTGAAAGTTACTCCTTCCGGAGAGAACACTCTAGCTGATATATCCAGCGCCCTCACATCCGAGACTCGCTTACACAAGATGAGGCATAACAAAATAGCTAGCTTTGCTGACATCTCTTTGCGTGAAAGATACCTGTTGTCCTGTCAAACGGACAGCAGACGCAGTACCAGGTTAACATCCCACAGCTCCAAGGATCTGGGCTCAGGGGGTCGGCTCAATCTGATGCCGTTCAGTAACTTGCACACCCACAGGTGCTCCCCCACTGGGCGGTTGCCAACTGGGGGATGCCCAGCCGAAATCGCCGACCGAGCTGAATTAATTGAGCAGTACGCTTGGCGGCCTTCCGCCAGTTCCGCCAAGAAGTTTACGACATCTGTAATTTGGGCCCCCATGGGATCGACGTGTCTTCCCACACACCAACGGGCCCAGCGATTCCAGGCCAATATGTATCTTTTACGAGTGCTTGGGGCCCAGGCCTGTTTGATAAACTTTTCAGCCTGTTGCAAAAGACTGTGGTCCGACCAACGAGACCTGAAATCCTCCAAGCCACCAGAGAGAGATGGCCCTGAAGGACCAGTGGATGAAATTGTCCCTCTGGACTCAATAGTATGGACGAAAAATCTGGTAGCAGAATCGGGAGGTCGCAAGAGAGTTCCAGAAGCGAGGGAAACCACACGTGAGACCTCCATAATGGGGTGATGAGGATCACTGTCGCTCCCTGGCGCCGAATCTGCGCTGTCACTCTCGGGATCAAGTGGAAGGGGGAAACGCATAATTCTGATCCCGCCCCCAATCTTGAAGGAAAGCGTCCACCGCCGTCGCCCCGGGGTCTGGAAGCCAACTGAAATACTGTGGGAGGTGGGAGATCCATCTGGACGTGAAGAGATCCACCGCGCAGGGACCCCGGCGCTTCGTGAGTGCGAGGAATACCGCTCTGTCCAACTGCCAGTCGCTGGAATCCTCCAGGAATCTGGAGTTCCAGTCCGCCATGGTGTTCTGGGAGCCTGGAAGGTACTCCGCCATCACCGATATCTGACGTTGGAGGCAAAAGTGCCAGAAGTCCTTCGCCATCTCCGATAGAGCCCTCGAGCGGGTGCCTCCCAAGCATATTGGACCGCCGAGATAGGTAAACATCCTTTATGCCGAATTTTTTATAACGAAGTCCTGGTTAAGGAAAGCGGAACAACGCTTTCTTTAACCACGACTTCGTTATTTTGTGCCTTAACCACGCATGTCCTGAACAACGAACATGCATGGTTAAGGTACAAACAAGGGAGTCGGCTGAGGAGGACGACGGAGATGACAAGGTGACGACTCAGGTAAGTGGGGGGTTTTAGGTTTTGGGGAGGGGGTGGGGGGTCAGGGGGTTTTAGGTTTTGGGGTGGGGTTGGGGGGGTGGGGCGTTTTTGGGGAGGGGGTGGGGGGTCGGGGGTTTTAGGTTTTGGGGTGGGGTTGGGGGGGTGGGGCGTTTTTGGTTTTGGGGAGGGGGTGGGGGGTCGGGGGTTTTAGGTTTCATGTGATGGAACACCTTGTTTTGCACAGCAAGTCTCTTCCCAGTAGGGACATGGGACTCGAATTGCAAACCACAAATCTGTGCAATCCCTGAAAAGTGCCAAGCTCAACCTGAACCGGATCTGCAATCGGGTTAGTCAGGAGCTGATTCGCCACTCCTACTACCTTGACTGTATGTCCCAAAAGGGGCAATTTCGGAACCTCTGCACTTCTGACCGTAGAATGTGTAGCTCCTGTGTCAACCAAAAATGAGACCTTGTGACCCATTACCTTCCCCTGAACATAGGACCCTTTCTGATCTACTTCTAGGGATGCTGCAAGCCTACACTCCTCACTATCTGAACTCTCATCCAACCATTCATCGTTTATTCCATTCTCACCACGTAATGGGAACTGTTGTACTGCGTTACTTTGACTCATTCTTTGACCTGTGACCTGTTGAGGAAGCATCACCTGTTGCTGTTCCATTGGTGCTAAGGGCAATTGCATTTGCTGTCTAGGTACCATAGGAACCTGCTGTTGCATTTGCTGCATCTGCATCGGCTGTACACGTGGCATCTGCACCTGCTGCAAGGGTCGGAGACCCTGCATCTGAATCATGTTATTCTGAAAGTTCGGATTAGGACCTCTCATCCTTGGTCCCTTCACGTTCTGAAATGCACTGACATCATTGCTTTGTTGAACGACACCCTCCTGCACCATCATCGGGCACTCCCCCTTCCAATGTCCAATGCCCCTGCAAGCATGACAAGGTAACATCTGCTTCATCCCCTGTACATCGTTTTGAACCACTATAGTATTCAAGTCTGTGCTTCTGTTCACAAAACCTCCTCAACCTCTGCCTCTCACTTGTGCCTGAAACATCCCGTTTCCTTGCGGCTGTTGCACCATCTATTATAGACAACCTCCCTGCATCCCTGACTGTGCTGCCTTAATTTGCATTACCATTGCTTTCGCCTTCAACTTTCTCTGCTTCAGCTCAATCTCGTCACTACAGTACTTCCCATACTGCAACACTTCGTCAATTGGCTTTGCTTGCCAACAGATCAAATGATTCGTGATCATCTGACTAATCTCAGGTCTCAACCCTTCAACAAATCGGAACACAAGGTGATTCATGTCCTTCGCTTCAACAACCTCTGTACCGCTGTAGTTCTTGAACGCTTTCAAACAACCTCTCATAAGAGACATGTATCGACTCTTTGGGTTCCTAAGCTGTCCGGTCGATTTTTTGCCAATCAACATTCTGCGGCGAAACTCTCTGTTTGAAGAACTCAATCACCTTATAGTAGTATCTCATCACCTCAGGAGACGGTGCTCCTGTGACTCTATCACTTGCCACAAATCGGCCAGAACTATGATCTCAAAGAGAGTATTCAGGTCTTCCCAGAGACATTTCGCAAGCTTCACAAACCTATCCCTTTGCTGATACCACTCTATTGGTTTTTCCCTCAACCTGGGAAAGTCATTTGTAAATGACAGGATATCACCTCTGGTCCACGGCACATGGACAAGAACTCCTCCAGCCGTCTCTCTCATCAGCAACATTTTCACTGCACCTACATCCTGTGAGGCTTTGTCTGGCTGCTCTATGCAGTCACTTTTCCTCTTGTCTCTTTTCTTCGCCCATCTGCCTTCTCATTTCTCTAAGGCTCCCCAAACTTGTGCACTCTGCAGTATTTCTTTAAGATGTGCCTACATCCCAGTAGACCTCATGTGTTCAAAATCTTTAGGCTCAAAGTCCAATCTGTAACTTCTCTTCAGATGTTTAGTACTTTCTAAGTCTATTCCATATTTATCTGCCAAATTTGCCAACCTCTGGTGCACCCTGCTCACTTCTTTGGTTATTTTTGGACACAAATACCTCAATTCTGCCTCTGTGTATGATTCTAGCCTTTTCACTCCCATGCTCCCTTCAACTAGTTAATTTGCCTCCATGCCCAACCTCACAAAATTCAGGTACTCTTCCCCTTCTGACCTCCCTGCTGCTGCAGGAGTAGTCTGTGGTGAATTCAAATTGTCTAACCAATCGTTCAATTGTTGCGCAGTTAAACCTTGCAAGGAGATATTCCCAGCCTGCACTATCGGTGTTTGCGGTATGTTTGTACTCGAGATCTGCGGAGTCAGCAGTCCCAAACCTGATTGTCTCATAGCATCTGGAGGAGCCCCAATCGGACTGAAGTCTAATAAAGACCTAGACCTTTCAAACGTCGGTTCCATTGGAGTCATCCCTTGAGAGCTCCCTACGAACCCTCCTCTTGTCATCTCTTGGGTCATTATTCATTGATCACACACACTAGGCTTCGCCTGTGCATACAGTGGTACTGGTGGACCAACTGTAATGGGCAAGGATAAGGCAGTTGGCGTCTTCCTGTTTCCCAAAACCTGTGGAGCATTAACTCCCATATTCTGGTTTATTACTGGTGCCATGGCTGACTGCGGTCCTGCAACCGAAGTGTAATTCGGGACCATCTGTTACTGTGCCTGGGGCAGTAAAGATGGGGTTGGCTCGGTCTGAATCAGCTTTTGTCCCGTATATGCTGGCTCTGCCGGCACCATCAGATTCCTGGTAGTCTCTCAGATCGGGACATCAGGGTAAAGACTCTGGACCTGCGGTGGCTGCAGCTGAGTTTGCATCTCTGGAGCAGTGGACATACTAATACGCCTCTGCACCAGAACTGGTGTGGAGACAGGACTAACCTGTACCGGATTTGCTGTCACCTTGTTCTGAGTTGAACTTACAGGGCCTGGACTAGTACTCGGTCTGTTGTCATCTATTGCATATGGCGGTGATCGATCATTCAATAACTGATTAAGGAACTCATCATCGTCTGAGTCATCCATCTCTGACCAGGGCTTCTTAGCCTCTTTGTCTTTAGAGGAACTCTTGTCAGTCTTACAAGTGGCTTTTCCCTCTTTTTTTTCATTTTCCTGAGCAATTGCTGGAAACATCCTAATTCCGTCTATTGTTTCTCTCCTCCAGTCTCTCTGTGCACTATCCCACCTAGCCTCCGCTTGTGTCTTTTCTTCCTTCCTCATCTTCCTCTCAAATTTCTGTTGCTGTTGTCGTATTGCCATCAGTTCCCAAATTGCTAGCGCCTCAAGGACAGGGCAAAGCTTCAGTATAGCATAGCTAAGAGTAAGGCTCTTCCCTCATAAGGAGGAGAAGTAAGTATCAGGTAAGGATTCAATAGAGGACGGTTAAGGTCTCAGAAGAATAAATGACAAAGTCTCAAAGAATAATGGCAAAAGTATAGCTCGGTAGAATGTCCAGTAATGGCTAATAATGGTTGATTTCTCCTCGGGTCCTGTGGTTATATCAAAACAGTCGAACTAGCCCTTAATTCCTCATTGGATCAATTTTGGTGCATCATTATCTCTGTACAATAATTCTCCACGCACCTTACTAGAATTTTCCACAAAACACAGTTCTCATGCAGTTGATTGGCCCCGTTAATTGACGTCTTCATCGGTAGGAATGTCAGGTAAGAAAAGTTACACCTTACGCTCCAGTCAGTAGTTCCATTGTCTTCTCCTACTATAGACAGCCTTGTACCTGTATAAATTACACTGCAAGTCGGGTCCCATGAGAAAGAATTTACTATGGCTACACACATTTCTCTAGCTTCTGGAAAAGTACAGCTTCGTGTCCTTCAGGAAAGCAGCACATTGCACGTTAGAAAAACACAGTTTAATATGAGACCAGGCAGCTAGGCCCAGACCCTTGCTAACTAAGGCCTAGTGATTTAAGTTAACAACCCCTAATACATGATTCTAATTAAGATACGCTAATACAAATTCAAAACTTTAGTACATGATTTATGCATCATTAATAACTTTCATTAGTCTTCGTATACATTGATGGCCACTCCCCGTGGGCACATTTCAAACGCGTATATTATTTCCTACGTTAACACATTTTCTATACAGCTTCATTACAGAATATATTGCAAGCTTTTCACGTTAATATTGATTTTAAAGGCCACACTCCAACAGCAGTCACTACAATAGGAGTAACCTCAAATCAAACGAACACAAATGTGTTCATATATATATATATATATATATATATATATATATATATATATACACATACATACATACACACACACACAGAAATAAAAATTATTGCATTTCTGTCCGGTTCTGTCAGGAAGAAGACAATCAGTATGGATTGCTCATATGTCTCGGAACCCAAACCCTTAGATTTCGGTGTTCCCCAGTTCTAAGCCCAACACTGTTTAATGTTTATATGACTTCACTCTCTACACTTGTTGAATCCTATGACAAGCAAATAGTGTCTTATGCCTACAACACTCAGATTCTTCTTACCCTAGACAGAAATTCACCCAACTCCTCATGAAAAGAGAAGTGCCATGGGGCTTAAATTCAGATGCCGAACAACATGTACATTTGAGATTAACTTCTTTTTTTTTTTTTTATATATCTGACATTTAGATGATGAATGTAAAGAACAACATATTGCTCAAATTAAGTGACTACTGACATTGAGTATTTAATCACTGTCTTTGAGAACTGATTTGCACCTATTTTTGGTAGCACTTGAATTATCTTTAAGTACTATTTTTCATCTATTTGAGAGCAATTGCACTTGTGTAAATCAGTGGTATAGATGGGTAAGAATTACACTGCTCTCTGCTCCATGACCAGCAGGATATATTGAGGTATAAGGTTAGTCTTGTGATGATTTACATGATTGTCCAGAGACAATTCTAAGTATTGTCTAACATAGGTGAGAATGAGAATGTGGCAACTCAAAATGGTGCCCAGAACTGGAATTTACTAGGCGGGGTTTGCGGAGTTGCGCAAGTGGCAGAGGGCATTAGGTTGCGCAGTTTGTGCTGATTTTTAGCACCAGATACTTATCCCCAGCTGAAAAATCAGTGCAAACGGCACCACATGCAGCACAAGTGGGCACTGTTTCTTTTCTGCCGCTCCAGTAAATTTTCTACTCAAGCAGAAGCTTCCTCAGCACGAACGGAAGGTTTCTTAACGTGATCGGTAATGACCTTTCTGGAGTATGGTTTTCCTAGCTCGCGCTTGCCAACTTAATGTTGGTGAGCTCGATCGAGGAAAAAAACGCAGAGTATTCTGGAACTCCGGACTCAAAGCGGAGCACGAAGTGGGAAAAACTCTACAAACTCCGGGAGGAGATCATAGTTCATCCCCTACCGCTGGAATTTACGCATTTTATATATTGGAGGTAGTCATTGTGATGCAACTAATGTGATAAGTATATAAGAGGTTCCTCATTGTAATATACAAATTTATGGGAAGATAATGTTTTCACTCAGAGATATGCTCTAGTTGTTTGTGAATAAGAAGAATATGGTCTTAATGATTGGAAATTGCACCTTATAGAATACAAACGAACATACAAGTTCGTTGAGTCATACAAAATTAACTTAGGCTCTTGAAATCATTAGATGCACTAGTTATTTTTAGAGGAGGAACACGTACTACTAATTGCAGAAAGTGACTTTCAATGAACAAAATATAATAGGTACTTGACGATCTGTGTATGCACTTTATCTTATATGCATTAGTCACTTTATTGCATGTGCACTAGTCACTTTATTAGTCAATGGCCTAGCTATATGAGATGTAATTGAGACGAAGATATTTCTCAGAGAAAGAGTTTCTACCATCACATGCACTAATCACTTTCAAGGGATGGAACAGAGAGAAATAATGTGAACCATCATAGGCATAATTCACTTTTAATGAAGGAAGAATAAGAAAAAATATGTACTTTAGATCGATATCCGCATTTTATCATATATGCATCAGTCACTTTGCAGAAGAATCATATAGTTATGTGAGAGGTAACGAGACTTGTCAGATTCAGAATAAGAATACGAACTGCTACATGCCCAAGTCACTCTTAGAAAGAGGCATCTAACATACTTGACAATTTGCAGTCACATTGAACTACGTATGCAATTAGTCACGTTGCCTAGGAATTATGTAGTAATGTAAGGTGTACATGGGACGTGTGTATTTGCAAACGTCATGTAGACTAGTCATTTGAATATGAAATATTAAAAAGTGCATGATATCAAATTCGAAATGGCCACCTTGATGACGTACTGGACGTGTCTGGCCGTGGGTAGAACTGATATTTTTGTGTGCTTATATATAAATGAAATGCCTTATTTTTGCCTTAGTTCAAACGTAAAAGGAGAAAATAAAAAGTCTTATTTTGTGCCTTTGCACAAACGTAAAAGAAGAATGTGATTGGGGGAATTTCATAGATACAAGTTAATTATTGCTAATTGAAAAGCTTAGGCGTGAGTATACATGCAACCCATATTTCAAGGAAAAAGATGTAGTGCACGTTTTATGGCCTTTTGGAATAATGAGAAATTTCCTAGCTATCGTGAAGGAAAGTTTCAATTCTATTAAGGACACAGAGGGAGGATTATGCCTTATCTTTCTTCACTCTTTATTAACAGCAAGTTCAAAGTGCAACATAAAAAACTACAACACCCATGGTACACGTAGCCATGGCAACCAATGTCCTATCATAACACTATCCGACAGTCCGTATATATATCCGTCCGAGTCGGTGTCCTTCCTCGTCTTCACTGCGGCCGGAAGTTAAGGTGTTCTTAGGTTGGTGCAGATTCTGTACCTATGGAGAAAGAGAATAGTAAGATAGGGAGCCATGTCCTGCAATGCATAGACAGGTGCAGTGATTCATAACGGACCGAGAAGCCCACTCTGAACAAGAAAAAATACCAATATTAATTGCCCGTAAAACAATCCTGCTAGAACATGTGCAATCTAAAATGATTTCATTCCAAACCAATAAAGAATGAATACCACCTCCAAACGTGCTTATTCTGTTCCTGGGTGGGTGACATGTCCGAAATGTCGGGCGGGATAATCCTCGTCTCTGTGTCCTTAATAGAATTGAAACTTTCCTTCGCAATAGCTAGGAAATTTCTCATTCTATGTCAGGACCGGAGGCGAGGATTATGCCTGTTCAAAGCTTGCTCACCACCAGTGAGGCTGCCTCATGGATCGACTTAAAATCGAATCTTTTGAACGTAGACTCTGACAACCAGTCGGCCGCGTTTATGATGTCTTCCAGCCTTCCCCCTACCTGGATGGCTTTTGAGGCCATGGCCCCCTGAGTGGAATGCGCTCCGAAGACCTGTACATTGATGCCGGCTTCCATCAGAATCCATCTGACCCACCTAGCAATGGAGGGAGAAGAAACTGCCCTAAAGGGCTTCCTTAAGGAGATCAACAATTGTCGTTCCCCCGGTGGCAGGAGTTCAGCCGTCATTTTCTCGTATGCCTTCAGACATCTTACTAGGCAGAGCTTGGGAGCATGGTCAAAAGCTGGATAAGTTACCGACCTGGTATTACATTTCGTTCTCCTGGACACAGTGAAAGTTACTCCTTCCGGAGAGAACACTCTAGCTGATATATCCAGTGCCCTCACATCCGAGACTCGCTTACACAAGATGAGGCATAACAAAATAGCTAGCTTTGCTGACATCTCTTTGCGTGAATGATACCTGTTGTCCTGTCAAACGGACAGCAGACGCAGTACCAGGTTAACATCCCACAGCTCCGAGTATCTGGGCTCAGGGGGTCGGCTCAATCTGATGCCGTTCAGTAACTTGCACACCCACAGGTGCTCCCCCACTGGGCGGTTGCCAACTGGGGGATGCCCAGCCGAAATCGCCGACCGAGCTGAATTAATTGAGCAGTACGCTTGGCGGCCTTCCGCCAGTTCCACCAAGAAGTTTACGACATCTGTAATTTGGGCCCCCATGGGATCGACGTGTCTTCCCACACACCAACGGGCCCAGCGATTCCAGGCCAATATGTATCTTTTACGAGTGCTTGGGGCCCAGGCCTGTTTGATAAACTTTTCAGCCTGTTGCAAAAGACTGTGGTCCGACCAACGAGACCTGAAATCCTCCAAGCCACCAGAGAGAGATGGCCCTGAAGGACCAGTGGATGAAATTGTCCCTCTGGACTCAATAGTATGGACGAAAAATCTGGTAGCAGAATCGGGAGGTCGCAAGAGAGTTCCAGAAGCGAGGGAAACCACACGTGAGACCTCCATAATGGGGTGATGAGGATCACTGTCGCTCCCTGGCGCCGAATCTGCGCTGTCACTCTCGGGATCAAGTGGAAGGGGGAAACGCATAATTCTGATCCCGCCCCCAATCTTGAAGGAAAGCGTCCACCGCTGTCGCCCCGGGGTCTGGAAGCCAACTGAAATACTGTGGGAGGTGGGAGATCCATCTGGACGTGAAGAGATCCACCGCGCAGGGACCCCGGCGCTTCGTGAGTGCGAGGAATACCGCTCTGTCCAACTGCCAGTCGCTGGAATCCTCCAGGAATCTGGAGTTCCAGTCCGCCATGGTGTTCTGGGAGCCTGGAAGGTACTCCGCCATCACCGATATCTGACGTTGGAGCTAAAAGTGCCAGAAGTCCTTCGCCATCGCTGCTAGAGCCCTCGAGCGGGTGCCCCCCAAGCATATTGGACCGCCGAGATAGGTAAACATCCTTTATGCCGAATTTTTTATAACGAAGTCCTGGTTAAGGAAAGCGGAACAACGCTTTCTTTAACCACGACTTCGTTATTTTGTGCCTTAACCACGCATGTCCTGAACAACGAACATGCATGGTTAAGGTACGAACAAGGGAGTCGGCTGAGGAGGACGACGGAGATGACAAGGTGACGACTCAGGTAAGTGGGGGGTTTTAGGTTTTGGGGAGGGGGTGGGGGGTCAGGGGGTTTTAGGTTTTGGGGTGGGGTTGGGGGGATGGGGCGTTTTTGGTTTTTGGGTGGGGGTGGGGGGTCGGGGGATTTAGGTTTTGGGGTGGGGTTGGGGGGGTGGGGCGTTTTTGGTTTTGGGGAGGGGGTGGGGGTCGGGGGTTTTAGGTTTCATGTGATGGAACACCTTGTTTTGCACAGCAAGTCTCTTCCCAGTAGGGACATGGGACTCGAATTGCAAACCACAAATCTGTGCAATCCCTGAAAAGTGCCAAGCTCAACCTGAACCGGATCTGCAATCGGGTTAGTCAGGAGCTGATTCGCCACTCCTACTACCTTGACTGTATGTCCCAAAAGGGGCAATTTCGGAACCTCTGCACTTCTGACCGTAGAGCGTGTAACTCCTGTGTCAACCAAAAATGAGACCTTGTGACCCATTACCTTCCCCTGAACATAGGACCCTTTCTGATCTACTTCTAGGGATGCTGCAAGCCTACACTCCTCACTATCTGAACTCTCATCCAACCATTCATCGTTTATTCCATTCTCACCACGTACTGGGAACTGTTGTACTGCGTTACTTTGACTCATTCTTTGACCTGTGACCTGTTGAGGAAGCATCACCTGTTGCTGTTCCATTGGTGCTAAGGGCAATTGCATTTGCTGTCTAGGTACCATAGGAACCTGCTGTTGCATTTGCTGCATCTGCATCAGCTGTACACGTGGCATCTGCACCTGCTGCAAGGGTCGGAGACCCTGCATCTGAATCATGTTATTCTGAAAGATCGGATTAGGACCTCTCATCCTTGGTCCCTTCACGTTCTGAAATGCACTGACATCATTGCTTTGTTGAACGACACCCTCCTGCACCATCATCGGGCACTCCTGCTTCCAATGTCCAACGCCCCTGCAAGCATGACAAGGTAACATCTGCTTCATCCCCTGTACATCGTTTTGAACCACTATAGTATTCAAGTCTGTGCTTCTGTTCACAAAACCTCCTCAACCTCTGCCTCTCACTTGTGCCTGAAACATCCTGTTTCCTTGCGGCTGTTGCACCATCTGTTATAGACAACCTCCCTGCATCCCTGACTGTGCTGCCTTAATTTGCATTACCATTGCTTTCGCCTTCAACTTTCTCTGCTTCAGCTCAATCTCGTCACTACAGTACTTCCCATACTGCAACACTTCGTCAATTGGCTTTGCTTGCCAACAGATCAAATGATTCTTGATCATCTGACTAATCTCAGGTCTCAACCCTTCAACAAATCTGAACACAAGGTGATTCATGTCCTTCGCTTCAACAACCTCTGTACCGCTGTAGTTCTTGAACGCTTTCAAACAACCTCTCATAAGAGACATGTATCGACTCTTTGGGTTCCTAAGCTGTCCGGTCGATTTTTTGCCAATCAACATTCTGCGGCGAAACTCTCTGTTTCAAGAACTCAATCACCTTATAGTAGTATCTCATCACCTCAGGAGACGGTGCTCCTGTGACTCTATCACTTGCCACAAATCGGCCAGAACTATGATCTCAAAGAGAGTATTCAGGTCTTCCCAGAGACATTTCGCAAGCTTTACAAACCTATCCCTTTGCTGATACCACTCTATTGGTTTTTCCCTCAACCTGGGAAAGTCATTTGTAAATGACAGGATATCACCTCTGGTCCACGGCACATGGACAAGAACTCCTCCAGCCGTCTCTCTCATCAGCAACATTTTCACTGCACCTACATCCTGTGAGGCTTTGGCTGGCTGCTCTATGCAGTCACTTTTCCTCTTGTCTCTTTTCTTCGCCCATCTGCCTTCTAATTTCTCTAAGGCTCCCCAAACTTGTGCACTCTGCAGTATTTCTTTAAGATGTGCCTTCATCCCAGTAGACCTCATGTGTTCAAAATCTTTAGGCTCAAAGTCCAATCTGTAACTTCTCTTCAGATGTTTAGTACTTTCTAAGTCTATTCCATATTTATCTGCCAAATTTGCCAACCTCTGGTGCACCCTGCTCACTTCTTTGGTTATTTTTGGACACAAATACCTCAATTCTGCCTCTGTGTATGATTCTAGCCTTTTCACTCCCATGCTCCCTTCAACTAGTTAATTTGCCTCCATGCCCAACCTCACAAAATTCAGGTACTCTTCCCCTTCTGACCTCCCTGCTGCTGCAGGAGTAGTCTGTGGTGAATTCAAATTGTCTAACCAATCGATCAATTGTTGCGCAGTTAAACCTTGCAAGGAGATATTCCCAGCCTGCACTATCGGTGTTTGCGGTATGTTTGTACTCGAGATCTGCGGAGTCAGCAGTCCCAAACCTGATTGTCTCATAGCATCTGGAGGAGCCCCAATCGGACTGAAGTCTAATAAAGACCTAGACCTTTCAAACGTCGGTTCCATTGGAGTCATCCCTTGAGAGCTCCCTACGAACCCTCCTCTTGTCATCTCTTGGGTCATTATTCCTTGATCACATACACTAGGCTTCGCCTGTGCATACAGTGGTACTGGTGGACCAACTGTAATGGGCAAGGATAAGGCAGTTGGCGTCTGCCTGTTTCCCAAAACCTGTGGAGCATTAACTCCCATATTCTGGTTTATTACTGGTGCCATGGCTGACTGCGGTCCTGCAACCGAAGTGTAATTCGGGACCATCTGTTACTGTGCCTGGGGCAGTAAAGATGGGGTTGGCTCGGTCTGAATCAGCTTTTGTCCTGTATATGCTGGCTCTGCCAGCACCATCAGATTCCTGGTAGTCTCTCAGATCGGGACATCAGGGTAAAGACTCTGGACCTGCGGTGGCTGCAGCTGAGTTTGCATCTCTGGAGCAGTGGACATACTAATACGCCTCTGCACCAGAACTGGTGTGGAGACAGGACTAACCTGTACCGGATTTGCTGTCACCTTGTTCTGAGTTGAACTTACAGGGCCTGGACTAGTACTCGGTCTGTTGTCATCTATTGCATATGGCGGTGGTCGATCATTCAATAACTGATTAAGGAACTCATCATCGTCTGAGTCATCCATCTCTGACCAGGGCTTCTTAGCCTCTTTGTCTTTAGAGGAACTCTTGTCAGTCTTACAAGTGGCTTTTCCCTCTTTTTTTTCATTTTCCTGAGCAATTGCTGGAAACATCCTAATTCCGTCTATTGTTTCTCTCCTCCAGTCTCTCTGTGCACTATCCCACCTAGCCTCCGCTTGTGTCTTTTCTTCCTTCCTCATCTTCCTCTCAAATTTCTGTTGCTGTTGTCGTATTGCCATCAGTTCCCAAATTGCTAGCGCCTCAAGGACAGGGCAAAGCTTCAGTATAGCATAGCTAAGAGTAAGGCTCTTCCCTCATAAGGAGGAGAAGTAAGTATCAGGTAAGGATTCAATAGAGGACGGTTAAGGTCTCAGAAGAATAAACGACAAAGTCTCAAAGAATAATGGCAAAAGTATAGCTCGGTAGAATGTCCAGTAATGGCTAATAATGGTTGATTTCTCCTCGGGTCCTGTGGTTATGTCAAAACAGTCAAACTAGCCCTTAATTCCTCATGGAATCAATTTTGGTGCATCATTATCTCTGTACAATAATTCTCCACGCACCTTACTAGAATTTTCCACAAAACACAGTTCTCATGCAGTTGATTGGCCCCGTTAATTGACGTCTTCATCGGTAGGAATGTCAGGTAAGAAAAGTTACACCTTACGCTCCAGTCAGTTGTTCCATTGTCTTCTCCTAGTCTAGACAGCCTTGTACCTGTTACAAATTACACTGCAAGTCGGGTCCCATGAGAAAGAATTTACTATGGCTACACACATTTCTCTAGCTTCTGGAAAAGTACAGCTTCGTGTCCTTCAGGAAAGCAGCACATTGCACGTTAGAAAAACACAGTTTAATATGAGACCAGGCAGCTAGGCCCAGACCCTTGCTAACTAAGGCCTAGTGATTTAAGTTAACAACCCCTAATACATGATTCTAATTAAGATACGCTAATACAAATTCAAAACTTTAGTACATGATTTATGCATCATTAATAACTTTCATTAGTCTTCGTATACATTGGTGGCCACTCCCCGTGGGCACATTTCAAACGCGTATATTATTTCCTACGTTAACACATTTTCTATTCAGCTTCATTACAGAATATATTGCAAGCTTTTCACGTTAATATTGATTTTAAAGGCCACACTCCAACAGCAGTCACTACAATAGGAGTAACCTCAAATCGAACGAACACAAATGTGTTCATATATATATATATATATATATATATATATATATATATACACATACATACATACATACACACACACACAGAAATAAAAATTATTGCATTTCTGTCCGGTTCTGTCAGGAAGAAGACAATCAGTATGGATTGCTCATATGTCTCGGAACCCAAACCCTTAGATTTTGGTGTTCCCCAGTTCTAAGCCCAACACTGTTTAATGTTTATATGACTTCCCTCTCTACACTTGTTGAATCCTATGACAAGCAAATAGTGTCTTATGCCTACAACACTCAGATTCTTCTTACCCTAGACAGAAATTCACCCAACTCCTCATGAAAAGAGAAGTGCCATGGGGCTTAAATTCAGATGCCGAACAACATGTACATTTGAGATTAACTTCTTTTTTTTATTTTTATATATCTGACATTTAGATGATGAATGTAAAGAACAACATATGGCTCAAATTAAGCGACTACTGACATTGAGTATTTAATCACTGTCTTTGAGAACTGATTTGCACCTGTTTTTGGTAGCACTTGAATTATCTTTAAGTACTATTTTTCATCTATTTGAGAGCAATTGCACTTGTGTAAATCAGTGGTATAGATGGGTAAGAATTACACTGCACTCTGCTCCATGACCAGCAGGATATATTGAGGTATAAGGTTAGTCTTGTGATGATTTACATGATTGTCCAGAGACAATTCTAAGTATTGTCTAACATAGGTGAGAATGAGAATGTGGCAACTCAAAATGGTGCCCAGAACTGGAATTTACTAGGCGGGGTTTGCGGAGTTGCGCAAGTGGCAGAGGGCATTAGGTTGCGCAGTTTGTGCTGATTTTTAGCACCAGATACTTATCCCCAGCTGAAAAATCAGTGCAAACGGCACCACATGCAGCACAAGTGGGCACTGTTTCTTTTCTGCCGCTCCAGTAAATTTTCTACTCAAGCAGAAGCTTCCTCAGCACGAACGGAAGGTTTCTTAACGTGATCGGTAATGACCTTTCTGGAGTATGGTTTTCCTAGCTCGCGCTTGCCAACTTAATGTTGGTGAGCTCGATCGAGGAAAAAAACGCAGAGTATTCTGGAACTCCGGACTCAAAGCGGAGCACGAAGTGGGAAAAACTCTACAAACTCCGGGAGGAGAGCATAGTTCATCCCCTACCGCTGGAATTTACGCATTTTATATATTGGAGGTAGTCATTGTGATGCAACTAATGTGATAAGTATATAAGAGGTTCCTCATTGTAATATACAAAATTATGGGAAGATAATGTTTTCACTCAGAGATATGCTCTAGTTGTTTGTGAATAAGAAGAATATGGTCTTAATGATTGGAAATTGCACCTTATAGAATACAAACTAGCAGTTGAGTCATACAAAATTAACTTAGGCTCTTGAAATCATTAGATGCACTAGTTATTTTTAGAGGAGGAACACGTACTACTAATTGCAGAAAGTGACTTTCAATGAACAAAATATAATAGGTACTTGACGATCTGTGTATGCACTTTATCTTATATGCATTAGTCACTTTATTGCATGTGCACTAGTCACTTTATTAGTCAATGGCCTAGCTATATGAGATGTAATTGAGACGAAGATATTTCTCAGAGAAAGAGTTTCTACCATCACATGCACTAATCACTTTCAAGGGATGGAACAGAGAGAAATAATGTGAACCATCATAGGCATAATTCACTTTTAATGAAGGAAGAATAAGAAAAAATATGTACTTTAGATCGATATCCGCATTTTATCATATATGCATCAGTCACTTTGCAGAAGAATCATATAGTTATGTGAGAGGTAACGAGACTTGTCAGATTCAGAATAAGAATACGAACTGCTACATGCACAAGTCACTCTTAGAAAGAGGCATCTAACATACTTGACAATTTGCAGTCACATTGAACTACGTATGCAATTAGTCACGTTGCCTAGGAATTATGTAGTAATGTAAGGTGTACATGGGACGTGTGTATTTGCAAACGTCATGTAGACTAGTCATTTGAATATGAAATATTAAAAAGTGCATGATATCAAATTCGAAATGGCCACCTTTATGACGTACTGGACGTGTCTGGCCGTGGGTAGAACTGATATTTTTGTGTGCTTATATATAAATGAAATGCCTTATTTTTGCCTTAGTTCAAACGTAAAAGGAGAAAATAAAAAGTCTTATTTTGTGCCTTTGCACAAACGTAAAAGAAGAATGTGATTGGGGGAATTTCATAGATACAAGTTAATTATTGCTAATTGAAATGCTTAGGCGTGAGTATACATGCAACCCATATTTCAAGGAAAAAGATGTAGTGCACGTTTTATGGCCTTTTGGAATAATGAGAAATTTCCTAGCTATCGTGAAGGAAAGTTTCAATTCTATTAAGGACACAGAGGCGAGGATTATGCCTTATCTTTCTTCACTCTTTATTAACAGCAAGTTCAAAGTGCAACATAAAAAACTACAACACCCATGGTACACGTAGCCATGGCAACCAATGTCCTATCATAACACTATCCGACAGTCCGTATATATATCTGTCCGAGTCGGTGTCCTTCCTCGTCTTCACTGCGGCCGGAAGTTAAGGTGTTCTTAGGTTGGTGCAGATTCTGTACCTATGGAGAAAGAGAATAGTAAGATAGGGAGCCATGTCCTGCAATGCATAGACAGGTGCAGTGATTCATAACGGACCGAGAAGCCCACTCTGAACAAGAAAAAATACCAATATTAATTGCCCGTAAAACAATCCTGCTAGAACATGTACAATCTAAAATGATTTCATTCCAAACCAATAAAGAATGAATACCACCTCCAAACGTGCTTATTCTGTTCCTGGGTGGGTGACATGTCCGAAATGTCGGGCGGGATAATCCTCGCCTCTGTGTCCTTAATAGAATTGAAACTTTCCTTCGCAATAGCTAGGAAATTTCTCATTCTATGTCAGGACCGGAGGCGAGGATTATGCCTGTTCAAAGCTTGCTCACCACCAGTGAGGCTGCCTCATGGATCGACTTAAAATCGAATCTTTTGAACGTAGACTCTGACAACCAGTCGGCCGCGTTTATGATGTCTTCCAGCCTTCCCCCTACCTGGATGGCTTTTGAGGCTATGGCCCCCTGAGTGGAATGCGCTCCGAAGACCTGTACATTGATGCCGGCTTCCATCAGAATCCACCTGACCCACCTAGCAATGGAGGGAGAAGAAACTGCCCTAAAGGGCTTCCTTAAGGAGATCAACAATTGTCGTTCCCCCGGTGGCAGGAGTTTAGCCGTCATTTTCTCGTATGCCTTCAGACATCTTACTAGGCAGAGCTTGGGAGCATGGTCAAAAGCTGGATAAGTTACCGACCTGGTATTACATTTCGTTCTCCGGGATACAGTGAAAGTTACTCCTTCCGGAGAGAACACTCTAGCTGATATATCCAGCGCCCTCACATCCGAGACTCGCTTACACAAGATGAGGCATAACAAAATAGCTAGCTTTGCTGACATCTCTTTGCGTGAAAGATAACTGTTGTCCTGTCAAACGGACAGCAGACGCAGTACCAGGTTAACATCCCACAGCTCTGAGTATCTGGGCTCAGGGGGTCGGCTCAATCTGATGCCGTTCAGTAACTTGCACACCCACAGGTGCTCCCCCACTGGGCGCTTGCCAACTGGGGGATGCCCAGCCGAAATCGCCGACCGAGCTGAATTAATTGAGCAGTACGCTTGGCGGCCTTCCGCCAGTTCCGCCAAGAAGTTTACGACATCTGTAACTTGGGCCCCCATGGGATCGACGTGTCTTCCCACACACCAACGGGCCCAGCGATTCCAGGCCAATATGTATCTTTTACGAGTGCTTGGGGCCCAGGCCTGTTTGATAAACTTTTCAGCCTGTTGCAAAAGACTGTGGTCCGATCAACGAGACCTGAAATCCTCCAAGCCACCAGAGAGAGATGGCCCTGAAGGACCAGTGGATGAAATTGTCCCTCTGGACTCAAGAGTATGGACGAAAAATCTGGTAGCAGAATCGGGAGGTCGCAAGAGAGTTCCAGAAGCGAGGGAAACCACACGTGAGACCTCCATAATGGGGTGATGAGGATCACTGTCGCTCCCTGGCGCCGAATCTGCGCTGTCACTCTCGGGATCAAGTGGAAGGGGGAAAAGCATAATTCTGATCCCGCCCCCAATCTTGAAGGAAAGCGTCCACTGCCGTCGCCCCGGGGTCTGGAAGCCAACTGAAATACTGTGGGAGGTGGGAGATCCATCTGGACGTGAAGAGATCCACCGCGCAGGGACCCCAGCGCTTCGTGAGTGCGAGGAATACCGCTCTGTCCAACTGCCAGTCGCTGGAATCCTCCAGGAATCTGGAGTTCCAGTCCGCCATGGTGTTCTGGGAGCCTGGAAGGTACTCCGCCATCACCGATATCTGACGTTGGAGGCAAAAGTGCCAGAAGTCCTTCGCCATCTCCGCTAGAGCCCTCGAGCGGGTGCCCCCCAAGCATATTGGACCGCCGAGATAGGTAAACATCCTTTATGCCGAATTTTTTATAACGAAGTCCTGGTTAAGGAAAGCGGAACAACGCTTTCTTTAACCACGACTTCGTTATTTTGTGCCTTAACCACGCATGTCCTGAACAACGAACATGCATGGTTAAGGTACAAACAAGGGAGTCGGCTGAGGAGGACGACGGAGAGGACCGTAGAGCGTGTAGCTCCTGTGTCAACCAAAAATGAGACCTTGTGACCCATTACCTTCCCCTGAACATAGGACCCTTTCTGATCTACTTCTAGGGATGCTGCAAGCCTACACTCCTCACTATCTGAACTCTCATCCAACCATTCATCGTTTATTCCATTCTCACCACGTAATGGGAACTGTTGTACTGCGTTACTTTGACTCATTCTTTGACCTGTGACCTGTTGAGGAAGCATCACCTGTTGCTGTTCCATTGGTGCTAAGGGCAATTGCATTTGCTGTCTAGGTACCATAGGAACCTGCTGTTGCATTTGCTGCATCTGCATCGGCTGTACACGTGGCATCTGCACCTGCTGCAAGGGTCGGAGACCCTGCATCTGAATCATGTTATTCTGAAAGTTCGGATTAGGACCTCTCATCCTTGGTCCCTTCACGTTCTGAAATGCACTGACATCATTGCTTTGTTGAACGACACCCTCCTGCACCATCATCGGGCACTCCCGCTTCCAATGTCCAACGCCACTGCAAGCATGACAAGGTAACATCTGCTTCATCCCCTGTACATCGTTTTGAACCACTATAGTATTCAAGTCTGTGCTTCTGTTCACAAAACCTCCTCAACCTCTGCCTCTCACTTGTGCCTGAAACATCCCGTTTCCTTGCGGCTGTTGCACCATCTGTTATAGACAACCTCCCTGCATCCCTGACTGTGCTGCCTTAATTTGCATTACCATTGCTTTCGCCTTCAACTTTCTCTACTTCAGCTCAATCTCGTCACTACAGTACTTCCCATACTGCAACACTTCGTCAATTGGCTTTGCTTGCCAACAGATCAAATGATTCTTGATCATCTGACTAATTTCAGGTCTCAACCCTTCAACAAATCTGAACACAAGGTGATTCATGTCCTTCGCTTCAACAACCTCTGTACCGCTGTAGTTCTTGAACGCTTTCAAACAACCTCTCATAAGAGACATGTATCGACTCTTTGGGTTCCTAAGCTGTCCGGTCGATTTTTTGCCAATCAACATTCTGCGGCGAAACTCTCTGTTTCAAGAACTCAATCACCTTATAGTAGTATCTCATCACCTCAGGAGACGGTGCTCCTGTGACTCTATCACTTGCCACAAATCGGCCAGAACTATGATCTCAAAGAGAGTATTCAGGTCTTCCCAGAGACATTTCGCAAGCTTCACAAACCTATCCCTTTGCTGATACCACTCTATTGGTTTTTCCCTCAACCTGGGAAAGTCATTTGTAAATGACAGGATATCACCTCTGGTCCACGGCACATGGACAAGAACTCCTCCAGCCGTCTCTCTCATCAGCAACATTTTCACTGCACCTACATCCTGTGAGGCTTTGGCTGGCTGCTCTATGCAGTCACTTTTCCTCTTGTCTCTTTTCTTCGCCCATCTGCCTTCTCATTTCTCTAAGGCTCCCCAAACTTGTGCACTCTGCAGTATTTCTTTAAGATGTGCCTTCATCCCAGTAGACCTCATGTGTTCAAAATCTTTAGGCTCAAAGTCCAATCTGTAACTTCACTTCAGATGTTTAGTACTTTCTAAGTCTATTCCATATTTATCTGCCAAATTTGCCAACCTCTGGTGCACCCTGCTCACTTCTTTGGTTATTTTTGGACACAAATACCTCAATTCTGCCTCTGTGTATGATTCTAGCCTTTTCACTCCCATGCTCCCTTCAACTAGTTAATTTGCCTCCATGCCCAACCTCACAAAATTCAGGTACTCTTCCCCTTCTGACCTCCCTGCTGCTGCAGGAGTAGTCTGTGGTGAATTCAAATTGTCTAACCAATCGTTCAATTGTTGCGCAGTTAAACCTTGCAAGGAGATATTCCCAGCCTGCACTATCGGTGTTTGCGGTATGTTTGTACTCGAGATCTGCGGAGTCAGCAGTCCCAAACCTGATTGTCTCATAGCATCTGGAGGAGCCCCAATCGGACTGAAGTCTAATAAAGACCTAGACCTTTCAAACGTCGGTTCCATTGGAGTCATCCCTTGAGAGCTCCCTACGAACCCTCCTCTTGTCATCTCTTGGGTTTCCTTGATCACATACACTAGGCTTCGCCTGTGCATACAGTGGTACTGGTGGACCAACTGTAATGGGCAAGGATAAGGCAGTTGGCGTCTGCCTGTTTCCCAAAACCTGTGGAGCATTAACTCCCATATTCTGGTTTATTACTGGTGCCATGGCTGACTGCGGTCCTGCAACCGAAGTGTAATTCGGGACCATCTGTTACTGTGCCTGGGGCAGTAAAGATGGGGTTGGCTCGGTCTGAATCAGCTTTTGTCCCGTATATGCTGGCTCTGCCGGCACCATCAGATTCCTGGTAGTCTCTCAGATCGGGACATCAGGGTAAAGACTCTGGACCTGCGGTGGCTGCAGCTGAGTTTGCATCTCTGGAGCAGTGGACATACTAATACGCCTCTGCACCAGAACTGGTGTGGAGACAGGACTAACCTGTACCGGATTTGCTGTCACCTTGTTCTGAGTTGAACTTACAGGGCCTGGACTAGTACTCGGTCTGTTGTCATCTATTGCATATGGCGGTGATCGATCATTCAATAACTGATTAAGGAACTCATCATCGTCTGAGTCATCCATCTCTGACCAGGGCTTCTTAGCCTCTTTGTCTTTAGAGGAACTCTTGTCAGTCTTACAAGTGGCTTTTCCCTCTTTTTTTTCATTTTCCTGAGCAATTGCTGGAAACATCCTAATTCCGTCTATTGTTTCTCTCCTCCAGTCTCTCTGTGCACTATCCCACCTAGCCTCCGCTTGTGTCTTTTCTTCCTTCCTCATCTTCCTCTCAAATTTCTGTTGCTGTTGTCGTATTGCCATCAGTTCCCAAATTGCTAGCGCCTCAAGGACAGGGCAAAGCTTCAGTATAGCATAGCTAAGAGTAAGGCTCTTCCCTCATAAGGAGGAGAAGTAAGTATCAGGTAAGGATTCAATAGAGGACGGTTAAGGTCTCAGAAGAATAAACGACAAAGTCTCAAAGAATAATGGCAAAAGTATAGCTCGGTAGAATGTCCAGTAATGGCTAATAATGGTTGATTTCTCCTCGGGTCCTGTGGTTATATCAAAACAGTCGAACTAGCCCTTAATTCCTCATTGGATCAATTTTGGTGCATCATTATCTCTGTACAATAATTCTCCACGCACCTTACTAGAATTTTCCACAAAACACAGTTCTCATGCAGTTGATTGGCCCCGTTAATTAACGTCTTCATCGGTAGGAATGTCAGGTAAGAAAAGTTACACCTTACGCTCCAGTCAGTAGTTCCATTGTCTTCTCCTACTCTAGACAGCCTTGTACCTGTTACAAATTACACTGCAAGTCGGGTCCCATGAGAAAGAATTTACTATGGCTACACACATTTCTCTAGCTTCTGGAAAAGTACAGCTTCGTGTCCTTCAGGAAAGCAGCACATTGCACGTTAGAAAAACACAGTTTAATATGAGACCAGGCAGCTAGGCCCAGACCCTTGCTAACTAAGGCCTAGTGATTTAAGTTAACAACCCCTAATACATGATTCTAATTAAGATACGCTAATACAAATTCAAAACTTTAGTACATGATTTATGCATCATTAATAACTTTCATTAGTCTTCGTATACATTGGTGGCCATTCCCCGTGGGCACATTTCAAACGCGTATATTATTTCCTACGTTAACACATTTTCTATTCAGCTTCATTACAGAATATATTGCAAGCTTTTCACGTTAATATTGATTTTAAAGGCCACACTCCAACAGCAGTCACTACAATAGGAGTAACCTCAAATCGAGCGAACACAAATGTGTTCATATATATATATATATATATATATATATATATATATATATATATATATATATATATATATATACACATACATACATACATACATACACACACACCCAGAAATAAAAATTATTGCATTTCTGTCCGGTTCTGTCAGGAAGAAGACAATCAGTATGGATTGCTCATATGTCTCGGATCCCAAACCCTTAGATTTCGGTGTTCCCCAGTTCTAAGCCCAACACTGTTTAATGTTTATATGACTTCACTCTCTACACTTGTTGAATCCTATGACAAGCAAATAGTGTCTTATGCCTACAACACTCAGATTCTTCTTACCCTAGACAGAAATTCACCCAACTCCTCATGAAAAGAGAAGTGCCATGGGGCTGAAATTCAGATGCCGAACAACATGTACATTTGAGATTAACTTCTTTTTTTTTTTTTTTAATATCTGACATTTAGATGATGAATGTAAAGAACAACATATGGCTCAAATTAAGCGACTACTGACATTGAGTATTTAATCACTGTCTTTGAGAACTGATTTGCACCTATTTTTGGTAGCACTTGAATTATCTTTAAGTACTATTTTTCATCTATTTGAGAGCAATTGCACTTGTGTAAATCAGTGGTATAGATGGGTAAGAATTACACTGCACTCTGCTCCATGACCAGCAGGATATATTGAGGTATAAGGTTAGTCTTGTGATGATTTACATGATTGTCCAGAGACAATTCTAAGTATTGTCTAACATAGGTGAGAATGAGAATGTGGCAACTCAAAATGGTGCCCAGAACTGGAATTTACTAGGCGGGGTTTGCGGAGTTGCGCAAGTGGCAGAGGGCATTAGGTCGCGCAGTTTGTGCTGATTTTTAGCACCAGATACTTATCCCCAGCTGAAAAATCAGTGCAAACGGCACCACATGCAGCACAAGTGGGCACTGTTTCTTTTCTGCCGCTCCAGTAAATTTTCTACTCAAGCAGAAGCTTCCTCAGCACGAACGGAAGGTTTCTTAACGTGATCGGTAATGACCTTTCTGGAGTATGGTTTTCCTAGCTCGCGCTTTCCAACTTAATGTTGGTGAGCTCGATCGAGGAAAAAAACGCAGAGTATTCTGGAACTCCGGACTCAAAGCGGAGCACGAAGTGGGAAAAACTCTACAAACTCCGGGAGGAGAGCATAGTTCATCCCCTACCGCTGGAATTTACGCATTTTATATATTGGAGGTAGTCATTGTGATGCAACTAATGTGATAAGTATATAAGAGGTTCCTCATTGTAATATACAAATTTATGGGAAGATAATGTTTTCACTCAGAGATATGCTCTAGTTGTTTGTGAATAAGAAGAATATGGTCTTAATGATTGGAAATTGCACCTTATAGAATACAAACTAGCAGTTGAGTCATACAAAATTAACTTAGGCTCTTGAAATCATTAGATGCACTAGTTATTTTTAGAGGAGGAACACGTACTACTAATTGCAGAAAGTGACTTTCAATGAACAAAATATAATAGGTACTTGACGATCTGTGTATGCACTTTATCTTATATGCATTAGTCACTTTATTGCATGTGCACTAGTCACTTTATTAGTCAATGGCCTAGCTATATGAGATGTAATTGAGACGAAGATATTTCTCAGAGAAAGAGTTTCTACCATCACATGCACTAATCACTTTCATGGGATGGAACAGAGAGAAATAATGTGAACCATCATAGGCATAATTCACTTTTAATGAAGGAAGAATAAGGAAAAATATGTACTTTAGATCGATATCCGCATTTTATCATATATGCATCAGTCACTTTGCAGAAGAATCATATAGTTATGTGAGAGGTAACGAGACTTGTCAGATTCAGAATAAGAATACGAACTGCTACATGCACAAGTCACTCTTAGAAAGAGGCATCTAACATACTTGACAATTTGCAGTCACATTGAACTACGTATGCAATTAGTCACGTTGCCTAGGAATTATGTAGTAATGTAAGGTGTACATGGGACGTGTGTATTTGCAAACGTCATGTAGACTAGTCATTTGAATATGAAATATTAAAAAGTGCATGATATCAAATTCGAAATGGCCACCTTGATGACGTACTGGACGTGTCTGGCCGTGGGTAGAACTGATATTTTTGTGTGCTTATATATAAATGAAATGCCTTATTTTTGCCTTAGTTCAAACGTAAAAGGAGAAAATAAAAAGTCTTATTTTATGCCTTTGCACAAACGTAAAAGAAGAATGTGATTGGGGGAATTTCATAGATACAAGTTAATTATTGCTAATTGAAAAGCTTAGGCGTGAGTATACATGCAACCCATATTTCAAGGAAAAAGATGTAGTGCACGTTTTATGGCCTTTTGGAATAATGAGAAATTTCCTAGCTATCGTGAAGGAAAGTTTCAATTCTATTAAGGACACAGAGGCGAGGATTATGCCTTATCTTTCTTCACTCTTTATTAACAGCAAGTTCAAAGTGCAACATAAAAAACTACAACACCCATGGTACACGTAGCCATGGCAACCAATGTCCTATCATAACACTATCCGACAGTCCGTATATATATCTGTCCGAGTCGGTGTCCTTCCTCGTCTTCACTGCGGCCGGAAGTTAAGGTGTTCTTAGGTTGGTGCAGATTCTGTACCTATGGAGAAAGAGAATAGTAAGATAGGGAGCCATGTCCTGCAATGCATAGACAGGTGCAGTGATTCATAACGGACCGAGAAGCCCACTCTGAACAAGAAAAAATACCAATATTAATTGCCCGTAAAACAATCCTGCTAGAACATGTGCAATCTAAAATGATTTCATTCCAAACCAATAAAGAATGAATACCACCTCCAAACGTGCTTATTCTGTTCCTGGGTGGGTGACATGTCCGAAATGTCGGGCGGGATAATCCTCGTCTCTGTGTCCTTAATAGAATTGAAACTTTCCTTCGCAATAGCTAGGAAATTTCTCATTCTATGTCAGGACCGGAGGCGAGGATTATGCCTGTTCAAAGCTTGCTCACCACCAGTGAGGCTGCCTCATGGATCGACTTAAAATCGAATCTTTTGAACGTAGACTCTGACAACCAGTCGGCCGCGTTTATGATGTCTTCCAGCCTTCCCCCTACCTGGATGGCTTTTGAGGCCATGGCCCCCTGAGTGGAATGCGCTCCGAAGACCTGTACATTGATGCCGGCTTCCATCAGAATCCATCTGACCCACCTAGCAATGGAGGGAGAAGAAACTGCCCTAAACGGCTTCCTTAAGGAGATCAACAATTGTCGTTCCCCCGGTGGCAGGAGTTCAGCCGTCATTTTCTCGTATGCCTTCAGACATCTTACTAGGCAGAGCTTGGGAGCATGGTCAAAAGCTGGATAAGTTACCGACCTGGTATTACATTTCGTTCTCCTGGACACAGTGAAAGTTACTCCTTCCGGAGAGAACACTCTAGCTGATATATCCAGCGCCCTCACATCCGAGACTCGCTTACACAAGATGAGGCATAACAAAATAGCTAGCTTTGCTGACATCTCTTTGCGTGAAAGATACCTGTTGTCCTGTCAAACGGACAGCAGACGCAGTACCAGGTTAACATCCCACAGCTCCGAGTATCTGGGCTCAGGGGGTCGGCTCAATCTGATGCCGTTCAGTAACTTGCACACCCACAGGTGCTCCCCCACGAGGCGGTTGCCAACTGGGGGATGCCCAGCCGAAATCGCCGACCGAGCTGAATTAATTGAGCAGTACGCTTGGCGGCCTTCCGCCAGTTCCGCCAAGAAGTTTACGACATCTGTAATTTGGGCCCCCATGGGATCGACGTGTCTTCCCACACACCAACGGGCCCAGCGATTCCAGGCCAATATGTATCTTTTACGAGTGCTTGGGGCCCAGGCCTGTTTGATAAACTTTTCAGCCTGTTGCAAAAGACTGTGGTCCGACCAACGAGACCTGAAATCCTCCAAGCCACCAGAGAGAGATGGCCCTGAAGGACCAGTGGATGAAATTGTCCCTCTGGACTCAATAGTATGGACGAAAAATCTGGTAGCAGAATCGGGAGGTTGCAAGAGAGTTCCAGAAGCGAGGGAAACCACACGTGAGACCTCCATAATGGGGTGATGAGGATCACTGTCGCTCCCTGGCGCCGAATCTGCGCTGTCACTCTCGGGATCAAGTGGAAGGGGGAAACGCATAATTCTGATCCCGCCCCCAATCTTGAAGGAAAGCGTCCACCGCCGTCGCCCCGGGGTCTGGAAGCCAACTGAAATACTGTGGGAGGTGGGAGATCCATCTGGACGTGAAGAGATCCACCGCGCAGGGACCCCGGCGCTTCGTGAGTGCGAGGAATACCGCTCTGTCCAACTGCCAGTCACTGGAATCCTCCAGGAATCTGGAGTTCCAGTCCGCCATGGTGTTCTGGGAGCCTGGAAGGTACTCCGCCATCACCGATATCTGACGTTGGAGGCAAAAGTGCCAGAAGTCCTTCGCCATCTCTGCTAGAGCCCTCGAGCGGGTGCCCCCCAAGCATATTGGACCGCCGAGATAGGTAAACATCCTTTATGCCGAATTTTTTATAACAAAGTCCTGGTTAAGGAAAGCGGAACAACGCTTTCTTTAATCACGACTTCGTTATTTTGTGCCTTAACCACGCATGTCCTGAACAACGAACATGCATGGTTAAGGTACAAACAAGGGAGTCGGCTGAGGAGGACGACGGAGATGACCGTAGAGCGTGTAGCTCCTGTGTCAACCAAAAATGAGACCTTGTGAACCATTACC
Organism: Pleurodeles waltl; assembly: GCF_031143425.1. NCBI lineage: Eukaryota > Metazoa > Chordata > Amphibia > Caudata > Salamandridae > Pleurodeles > Pleurodeles waltl. The sequence continues at coordinate 1,537,272,306 of NC_090440.1, read as the reverse complement.
TTAACCTGAACATAGGACCCTTTCTGATCTACTTCTAGGGATGCTGCAAGCCTACACTCCTCACTATCTGAACTCTCATCCAACCATTCATCGTTTATTCCATTCTCACCACGTAATGGGAACTGTTGTACTGCGTTACTTTGACTCATTCTTTGACCTGTGACCTGTTGAGGAAGCATCACCTGTTGCTGTTCCATTGGTGCTAAGGGCAATTGCATTTGCTGTCTAGGTACCATAGGAACCTGCTGTTGCATTTGCTGCATCTGCATCGGCTGTACACGTGGCATCTGCACCTGCTGCAAGGGTCGGAGACCCTGCATCTGAATCATGTTATTCTGAAAGATCGGATTAGGACCTCTCATCCTTGGTCCCTTCACGTTCTGAAATGCACTGACATCATTGCTTTGTTGAAAGACACCCTCCTGCACCATCATCGGGCACTCCCGCTTCCAATGTCCAACGCCCCTGCAAGCATGACAAGGTAACATCTGCTTCATCCCCTGTACATCGTTTTGAACCACTATAGTATTCAAGTCTGTGCTTCTGTTCACAAAACCTCCTCAACCTCTGCCTCTCACTTGTGCCTGAAACATCCCGTTTCCTTGCGGCTGTTGCACCATCTGTTATAGACAACCTCCCTGCATCCCTGACTGTGCTGCCTTAATTTGCATTACCATTGCTTTCGCCTTCAACTTTCTCTGCTTCAGCTCAATCTCGTCACTACAGTACTTCCCATACTGCAACACTTCGTCAATTGGCTTTGCTTGCCAACAGATCAAATGATTCTTGATCATCTGACTAATCTCAGGTCTCAACCCTTCAACAAATCTGAACACAAGGTGATTCATGTCCTTCGCTTCAACAACCTCTGTACCGCTGTAGTTCTTGAACGCTTTCAAACAACCTCTCATAAGAGACATGTATCGACTCTTTGGGTTCCTAAGCTGTCCGGTCGATTTTTTGCCAATCAACATTCTGCGGCGAAACTCTCTGTTTCAAGAACTCAATCACCTTATAGTAGTATCTCATCACCTCAGGAGACGGTGCTCCTGTGACTCTATCACTTGCCACAAATCGGCCAGAACTATGATCTCAAAGAGAGTATTCAGGTCTTCCCAGAGACATTTCGCAAGCTTCACAAACCTATCCCTTTGCTGATACCACTCTATTGGTTTTTCCCTCAACCTGGGAAAGTCATTTATAAATGACAGGATATCACCTCTGGTCCACGGCACATGGACAAGAACTCCTCCAGCCGTCTCTCTCATCAGCAACATTTTCACTGCACCTACATCCTGTGAGGCTTTGGCTGGCTGCTCTATGCAGTCACTTTTCCTCTTGTCTCTTTTCTTCGCCCATCTGCCTTCTCATTTCGCTAAGGCTCCCCAAACTTGTGCACTCTGCAGTATTTCTTTAAGATGTGCCTTCATCCCAGTAGACCTCATGTGTTCAAAATCTTTAGTCTCAAAGTCCAATCTGTAACTTCTCTTCAGATGTTTAGTACTTTCTAAGTCTATTCCATATTTATCTGCCAAATTTGCCAACCTCTGGTGCACCCTGCTCACTTCTTTGGTTATGTTTGGACACAAATACCTCAATTCTGCCTCTGTGTATGATTCTAGCCTTTTCACTCCCATGCTCCCTTCAACTAGTTAATTTGCCTCCATGCCCAACCTCACAAAATTCAGGTACTCTTCCCCTTCTGACCTCCCTGCTGCTGCAGGAGTAGTCTGTGGTGAATTCAAATTGTCTAACCAATCGTTCAATTGTTGCGCAGTTAAACCTTGGAAGGAGATATTCCCAGCCTGCACTATCGGTGTTTGCGGTATGTTTGTACTCGAGATCTGCGGAGTCAGCAGTCCCAAACCTGATTGTCTCATAGCATCTGGAGGAGCCCCAATCGCACTGAAATCTAATAAAGACCTAGACCTTTCAAACGTCGGTTCCATTGGAGTCATCCCTTGAGAGCTCCCTACGAACCCTCCTCTTGTCATCTCTTGGGTCATTATTCCTTGATCACATACACTAGGCTTCGCCTGTGCATACAGTGGTACTGGTGGACCAACTGTAATGGGCAAGGATAAGGTAGTTGGCGTCTGCCTGTTTCCCAAAACCTGTGGAGCATTAACTCCCATATTCTGGTTTATTACTGGTGCCATGGCTGACTGCGGTCCTGCAACCGAAGTGTAAATCGAGACCATCTGTTACTGTGCCTGGGGCAGTAAAGATGGGGTTGGCTCGGTCTGAATCAGCTTTTGTCCCGTATATGCTGGCTCTGCCGGCAACATCAGATTCCTGGTAGTCTCTCAGATCGGGACATCAGGGTAAAGACTCTGGACCTGCGGTGGCTGCAGCTGAGTTTGCATCTCTGGAGCAGTGGACATACTAATACGCCTCTGCACCAGAACTGGTGTGGAGACAGGACTAACCTGTACCGGATTTGCTGTCACCTTGTTCTGAGTTGAACTTACAGGGCCTGGACTAGTACTCGGTCTGTTGTCATCTATTGCATATGGCGGTGGTCGATCATTCAATAACTGATTAAGGAACTCATCATCGTCTGAGTCATCCATCTCTGACCAGGGCTTCTTAGCCTCTTTGTCTTTAGAGGAACTCTTGTCAGTCTTACAAGTGGCTTTTCCCTCTTTTTTTTCATTTTCCTGAGCAATTGCTGGAAACATCCTAATTCCGTCTATTGTTTCTCTCCTCCAGTCTCTCTGTGCACTATCCCACCTAGCCTCCGCTTGTGTCTTTTCTTCCTTCCTCATCTTCCTCTCAAATTTCTGTTGCTGTTGTCGTATTGCCATCAGTTCCCAAATTGCTAGCGCCTCAAGGACAGGGCAAAGCTTCAGTATAGCATAGCTAAGAGTAAGGCTCTTCCCTCATAAGGAGGAGAAGTAAGTATCAGGTAAGGATTCAATAGAGGACGGTTAAGGTCTCAGAAGAATAAACGACAAAGTCTCAAAGAATGATGGCAAAAGTATAGCTCGGTAGAATGTCCAGTAATGGCTAATAATGGTTGATTTCTCCTCGGGTCCTGTGGTTATATCAAAACAGTCGAACTAGCCCTTAATTCCTCATTGAATCAATTTTGGTGCATCATTATCTCTGTACAATAATTCTCCACGCACCTTACTAGAATTTTCCACAAAACACAGTTCTCATGCAGTTGATTGGACCCGTTAATTGACGTCTTCATCGGTAGGTATGTCAGGTAAGAAAAGTTACACCTTACGCTCCAGTCAGTAGTTCCATTGTCTTCTCCTAGTCTAGACAGCCTTGTACCTGTTACAAATTACACTGCAAGTCGGGTCCCATGAGAAAGAATTTACTATGGCTACACACATTTCTCTAGCTTCTGGAAAAGTACAGCTTCGTGTCCTTCAGGAAAGCAGCACATTGCACGTTAGAAAAACACAGTTTAATATAAGACCAGGCAGCTAGGCCCAGACCCTTGCTAACTAAGGCCTAGTGATTTAAGTTAACAACCCCTAATACATGATTCTAATTAAGATACGCTAATACAAATTCAAAACTTTAGTACATGATTTATGCATCATTAATAACTTTCATTAGTCTTCGTATACATTGGTGGCCACTCCCCGTGGGCACATTTCAAACGCGTATATTATTTCCTACGTTAACACATTTTCTATTCAGCTTCATTACAGAATATATTGCAAGCTTTTCACGTTAATATTGATTTTAAAGGTCACACTCCAACAGCAGTCACTACAATAGGAGTAACCTCAAATCGAACAAACACAAATGTGTTCATATATATATATATATATATATATATATATATATATATATATATATATACACATACATACATACATACACACACACACAGAAATAAAAATTATTGCATTTCTGTCCGGTTCTGTCAGGAAGAAGACAATCAGTATGGATTGCTCATATGTCTCGGAACCCAAACCCTTAGATTTCGGTGTTCCCCAGTTCTAAGCCCAACACTGTTTAATGTTTATATGACTTCACTCTCTACACTTGTTGAATCCTATGACAAGCAAATAGTGTCTTATGCCTACAACACTCAGATTCTTCTTACCCTAGACAGAAATTCACCCAACTCCTCATGAAAAGAGAAGTGCCATGGGGCTTAAATTCAGATGCCGAACAACATGTACATTTGAGATTAACTTCTTTTTTTTTTTTTTATATATCTGACATTTAGATGATGAATGTAAAGAACAACATATGGCTCAAATTAAGCGACTACTGACATTGAGTATTTAATCACTGTCTTTGAGAACTGATTTGCACCTGTTTTTGGTAGCACTTGAATTATCTTTAAGTACTATTTTTCATCTATTTGAGAGCAATTGCACTTGTGTAAATCAGTGGTATAGATGGGTAAGAATTACACTGCACTCTGCTCCATGACCAGCAGGATATATTGAGGTATAAGGTTAGTCTTGTGATGATTTACATGATTGTCCAGAGACAATTCTAAGTATTGTCTAACATAGGTGAGAATGAGAATGTGGCAACTCAAAATGGTGCCCAGAACTGGAATTTACTAGGCGGGGTTTGCGGAGTTGCGCAAGTGGCAGAGGGCATTAGGTCGTGCAGTTTGTGCTGATTTTTAGCACCAGATACTTATCCCCAGCTGAAAAATCAGTGCAAACGGCACCACATGCAGCACAAGTGGGCACTGTTTCTTTTCTGCCGCTCCAGTAAATTTTCTACTCAAGCAGAAGCTTCCTCAGCACGAACGGAAGGTTTCTTAACGTGATCGGTAATGACCTTTCTGGAGTATGGTTTTCCTAGCTCGCGCTTGCCAACTTAATGTTGGTGAGCTCGATCGAGGAAAAAAACGCAGAGTATTCTGGAACTCCGGACTCAAAGCGGAGCACGAAGTGGGAAAAACTCTACAAACTCTGGGAGGAGAGCATAGTTCATCCCCTACCGCTGGAATTTACGCATTTTATATATTGGAGGTAGTCATTGTGATGCAACTAATGTGATAAGTATATAAGAGGTTCCTCATTGTAATATACAAAATTATGGGAAGATAATGTTTTCACTCAGAGATATGCTCTAGTTGTTTGTGAATAAGAAGAATATGGTCTTAATGATTGGAAATTGCACCTTATAGAATACAAACTAGCAGTTGAGTCATACAAAATTAACTTAGGCTCTTGAAATCATTAGATGCACTTGTTATTTTTAGAGGAGGAACACGTACTACTAATTGCAGAAAGTGACTTTCAATGAACAAAATATAATAGGTACTTGACGATCTGTGTATGCACTTTATCTTATATGCATTAGTCACTTTATTGCATGTGCACTAGTCACTTTATTAGTCAATGGCCTAGCTATATGAGATGTAATTGAGACGAAGATATTTCTCAGAGAAAGAGTTTCTACCATCACATGTACTAATCACTTTCAAGGGATGGAACAGAGAGAAATAATGTGAACCATCATAGGCATAATTCACTTTTAATGAAGGAAGAATAAGAAAAAATATGTACTTTAGATCGATATCCGCATTTTATCATATATGCATCAGTCACTTTGCAGAAGAATCATATAGTTATGTGAGTGGTAACGAGACTTGTCAGATTCAGAATAAGAATACGAACTGCTACATGCACAAGTCACTCTTAGAAAGAGGCATCTAACATACTTGACAATTTGCAGTCACATTGAACTACGTATGCAATTAGTCACGTTGCCTAGGAATTATGCAGTAATGTAAGGTGTACATGGGACGTGTGTATTTGCAAACGTCATGTAGACTAGTCATTTGAATATGAAATATTAAAAAGTGCATGATATCAAATTCGAAATGGCCACCTTGATGACGTACTGGACGTGTCTGGCCGTGGGTAGAACTGATATTTTTGTGTGCTTATATATAAATGAAATGCCTTATTTTTGCCTTAGTTCAAACGTAAAAGGAGAAAATAAAAAGTCTTATTTTGTGCCTTTGCACAAACGTAAAAGAAGAATGTGATTGGGGGAATTTCATAGATGCAAGTTAATTATTGCTAATTGAAAAGCTTAGGCGTGAGTATACATGCAACCCATATTTCAAGGAAAAAGATGTAGTGCACGTTTTATGGCCTTTTGGAATAATGAGAAATTTCCTAGCTATCGTGAAGGAAAGTTTCAATTCTATTAAGGACACAGAGGCGAGGATTATGCCTTATCTTTCTTCACTCTTTATTAACAGCAAGTTCAAAGTGCAACATAAAAAACTACAACACCCATGGTACACGTAGCCATGGCAACCAATGTCCTATCATAACACTATCCGACAGTCCGTATATATATCTGTCCGAGTCGGTGTCCTTCCTCGTCTTCACTGCGGCCGGAAGTTAAGGTGTTCTTAGGTTGGTGCAGATTCTGTACCTATGGAGAAAGAGAATAGTAAGATAGGGAGCCATGTCCTGCAATGCATAGACAGGTGCAGTGATTCATAATGGACCGAGAAGCCCACTCTGAACAAGAAAAAATACCAATATTAATTGCCCGTAAAACAATCCTGCTAGAACATGTGCAATCTAAAATGATTTCATTCCAAACCAATAAAGAATGAATACCACCTCCAAACGTGCTTATTCTGTTCCTGGGTGGGTGACATGTCCGAAATGTCGGGCGGGATAATCCTCGCCTCTGTGTCCTTAATAGAATTGAAACTTTCCTTCGCAATAGCTAGGAAATTTCTCATTCTATGTCAGGACCGGAGGCGAGGATTATGCCTGTTCAAAGCTTGCTCACCACCAGTGAGGCTGCCTCATGGATCGACTTAAAATCGAATCTTTTGAACGTAGACTCTGACAACCAGTCGGCCGCTTTTATGATGTCTTCCAGCCTTCCCCCTACCTGGATGGCTTTTGAGGCCATGGCCCCCTGAGTGGAATGCGCTCCGAAGACCTATACATTGATGCCGGCTTCCACCAGAATCCATCTGACCCACCTAGCAATGGAGGGAGAAGAAACTGCCCTAAAGGGCTTCCTTAAGGAGATCAACAATTGTCGTTCCCCCGGTGGCAGGAGTTCAGCCGTCATTTTCTCGTATGCCTTCAGACATCTTACTAGGCAGAGCTTGGGAGCATGGTTAAAAGCTGGATAAGTTACCGACCTGGTATTACATTTCGTTCTCCTGGATACAGTGAAAGTTACTCCTTCCGGAGAGAACACTCTAGCTGATATATCCAGCGCCCTCACATCCGAGACTCGCTTACACAAGATGAGGCATAACAAAATAGCTAGCTTTGCTGACATCTCTTTGCGTGAAAGATACCTGTTGTCCTGTCAAACGGACAGCAGACGCAGTACCAGGTTAACATCCCACAGCTCCGAGTATCTGGGCTCAGGGGGTCGGCTCAATCTGATGCCGTTCAGTAACTTGCACACCCACAGGTGCTCCCCCACGGGGCGGTTGCCAACTGGGGGATGCCCAGCCGAAATCGCCGACCGAGCTGAATTAATTGAGCAGTACGCTTGGCGGCCTTCCGCCAGTTCCGCCAAGAAGTTTACGACATCTGTAATTTGGGCCCCCATGGGATCGACGTGTCTTCCCACACACCAACGGGCCCAGCGATTCCAGGCCAATATGTATCTTTTACGAGTGCTTGGGGCCCAGGCCTGTTTGATAAACTTTTCAGCCTGTTGCAAAAGACTGTGGTCCGATCAACGAGACCTGAAATCCTCCAAGCCACCAGAGAGAGATGGCCCTGAAGGACCAGTGGATGAAATTGTCCCTCTGGACTCAATAGTATGGACGAAAAATCTGGTAGCAGAATCGGGAGGTCGCAAGAGAGTTCCAGAAGCGAGGGAAACCACACGTGAGACCTCCATAATGGGGTGATGAGGATCACTGTCGCTCCCTGGCGCCGAATCTGCGCTGTCACTCTCGGGATCAAGTGGAAGGGGGAAACGCATAATTCTGATCCCGCCCCCAATCTTGAAGGAAAGCGTCCACCGCCGTCGCCCCGGGGTCTGGAAGCCAACTGAAATACTGTGGGAGGTGGGAGATCCATCTGGACGTGAAGAGATCCACCGCGCAGGGACCCCGGCGCTTCGTGAGTGCGAGGAATACCGCTCTGTCCAACTGCCAGTCGCTGGAATCCTCCAGGAATCTGGAGTTCCAGTCCGCCATGGTGTTCTGGGAGCCTGGAAGGTACTCCGCCATCACCGATATCTGACGTTGGAGGCAAAAGTGCCAGAAGTTCTTCGCCATCTCTGCTAGAGCCCTCGAGCGGGTGCCCCCCAAGCATATTGGACCGCCGAGATAGGTAAACATCCTTTATGCCGAATTTTTTATAACGAAGTCCTGGTTAAGGAAAGCGGAACAACGCTTTCTTTAATCACGACTTCGTTATTTTGTGCCTTAACCACGCATGTCCTGAACAACGAACATGCATGGTTAAGGTACAAACAAGGGAGTCGGCTGAGGAGGACGACGGAGATGACCGTAGAGCGTGTAGCTCCTGTGTCAACCAAAAATGAGACCTTGTGAACCATTACCTTCCCCTGAACATAGGACCCTTTCTGATCTACTTCTAGGGATGCTGCAAGCCTACACTCCTCACTATCTGAACTCTCATCCAACCATTCATCGTTTATTCCATTCTCACCACGTAATGGGAACTGTTGTACTGCGTTACTTTGACTCATTCTTTGACCTGTGACCTGTTGAGGAAGCATCACCTGTTGCTGTTCCATTGGTGCTAAGGGCAATTGCATTTGCTGTCTAGGTACCATAGGAACCTGCTGTTGCATTTGCTGCATCTGCATCGGCTGTACACGTAGCATCTGCACCTGCTGCAAGGGTCGGAGACCCTGCATCTGAATCATGTTATTCTGAAAGATCGGATTAGGACCTCTCATCCTTGGTCCCTTCACGTTCTGAAATGCACTGACATCATTGCTTTGTTGAACGACACCCTCCTGCACCATCATCGGGCACTCCCACTTCCAATGTCCAACGCCCCTGCAAGCATGACAAGGTAACATCTGCTTCATCCCCTGTACATCGTTTTGAACCACTATAGTATTCAAGTCTGTGCTTCTGTTCACAAAACCTCCTCAACCTCTGCCTCTCACTTGTGCCTGAAACATCCCGTTTCCTTGCGGCTGTTGCACCATCTGTTATAGACAACCTCCCTGCATCCCTGACTGTGCTGCCTTAATTTGCATTACCATCGCTTTCGCCTTCAACTTTCTCTGCTTCAGCTCAATCTCGTCACTACAGTACTTCCCATACTGCAACACTTCGTCAATTGGCTTTGCTTGCCAACAGATCAAATGATTCTTGATCATCTGACTAATCTCAGGTCTCAACCCTTCAACAAATCTGAACACAAGGTGATTCATGTCCTTCGCTTCAACAACCTCTGTACCGCTGTAGTTCTTGAACGCTTTCAAACAACCTCTCATAAGAGACATGTATCGACTCTTTGGGTTCCTAAGCTGTCCGGTCGATTTTTTGCCAATCAACATTCTGCGGCGAAACTCTCTGTTTCAAGAACTCAATCACCTTATAGTAGTATCTCATCACCTCAGGAGACGGTGCTCCTGTGACTCTATCACTTGCCACAAATCGGCCAGAACTATGATCTCAAAGAGAGTATTCAGGTCTTCCCAGAGACATTTCGCAAGCTTCACAAACCTATCCCTTTGCTGATACCACTCTATTGGTTTTTCCCTCAACCTGGGAAAGTCATTTATAAATGACAGGATATCACCTCTGCTCCACGGCACATGGACAAGAACTCCTCCAGCCGTCTCTCTCATCAGCAACATTTTCACTGCACCTACATCCTGTGAGGCTTTGGCTGGCTGCTCTATGCAGTCACTTTTCCTCTTGTCTCTTTTCTTCGCCCATCTGCCTTCTCATTTCTCTAAGGCTCCCCAAACTTGTGCACTCTGCAGTATTTCTTTAAGATTTGCCTTCATCCCAGTAGACCTCATGTGTTCAAAATCTTTAGGCTCAAAGTCCAATCTGTAACTTCTCTTCAGATGTTTAGTACTTTCTAAGTCTATTCCATATTTATCTGCCAAATTTGCCAACCTCTGGTGCACCCTGCTCACTTCTTTGGTTATGTTTGGACACAAATACCTCAATTCTGCCTCTGTGTATGATTCTAGCCTTTTCACTCCCATGCTCCCTTCAACTAGTTAATTTGCCTCCATGCCCAACCTCACAAAATTCAGGTACTCTTCCCCTTCTGACCTCCCTGCTGCTGCAGGAGTAGTCTGTGGTGAATTCAAATTGTCTAACCAATCGTTCAATTGTTGCGCAGTTAAACCTTGCAAGGAGATATTCCCAGCCTGCACTATCGGTGTTTGCGGTATGTTTGTACTCGAGATCTGCGGAGTCAGCAGTCCCAAACCTGATTGTCTCATAGCATCTGGAGGAGCCCCAATCGCACTGAAATCTAATAAAGACCTAGACCTTTCAAACGTCGGTTCCATTGGAGTCATCCCTTGAGAGCTCCCTACGAACCCTCCTCTTGTCATCTCTTGGGTCATTATTCCTTGATCACATACACTAGGCTTCGCCTGTGCATACAGTGGTACTGGTGGACCAACTGTAATGGGCAAGGATAAGGTAGTTGGCGTCTGCCTGTTTCCCAAAACCTGTGGAGCATTAACTCCCATATTCTGGTTTATTACTGGTGCCATGGCTGACTGCGGTCCTGCAACCGAAGTGTAAATCGAGACCATCTGTTACTGTGCCTGGGGCAGTAAAGATGGGGTTGGCTCGGTCTGAATCAGCTTTTGTCCCGTATATGCTGGCTCTGCCGGCAACATCAGATTCCTGGTAGTCTCTCAGATCGGGACATCAGGGTAAAGACTCTGGACCTGCGGTGGCTGCAGCTGAGTTTGCATCTCTGGAGCAGTGGACATACTAATACGCCTCTGCACCAGAACTGGTGTGGAGACAGGACTAACCTGTACCGAATTTGCTGTCACCTTGTTCTGAGTTGAACTTACAGGGCCTGGACTAGTACTCGGTCTGTTGTCATCTATTGCATATGGCGGTGGTCGATCATTCAATAACTGATTAAGGAACTCATCATCGTCTGAATCATCCATCTCTGACCAGGGCTTCTTAGCCTCTTTGTCTTTAGAGGAACTCTTGTCAGTCTTACAAGTGGCTTTTCCCTCTTTTTTTTCATTTTCCTGAGCAATTGCTGGAAACATCCTAATTCCGTCTATTGTTTCTCTCCTCCAGTCTCTCTGTGCACTATCCCACCTAGCCTCCGCTTGTGTCTTTTCTTCCTTCCTCATCTTCCTCTCAAATTTCTGTTGCTGTTGTCGTATTGCCATCAGTTCCCAAATTGCTAGCGCCTCAAGGACAGGGCAAAGCTTCAGTATAGCATAGCTAAGAGTAAGGCTCTTCCCTCATAAGGAGGAGAAGTAAGTATCAGGTAAGGATTCAATAGAGGACGGTTAAGGTCTCAGAAGAATAAACGACAAAGTCTCAAAGAATGATGGCAAAAGTATAGCTCGGTAGAATGTCCAGTAATGGCTAATAATGGTTGATTTCTCCTCGGGTCCTGTGGTTATATCAAAACAGTCGAACTAGCCCTTAATTCCTCATTGAATCAATTTTGGTGCATCATTATCTCTGTACAATAATTCTCCACGCACCTTACTAGAATTTTCCACAAAACACAGTTCTCATGCAGTTGATTGGCCCCGTTAATTGACGTCTTCATCGGTAGGAATGTCAGGTAAGAAAAGTTACACCTTACGCTCCAGTCAGTAGTTCCATTGTCTTCTCCTAGTCTAGACAGCCTTGTACCTGTTACAAATTACACTGCAAGTCGGGTCCCATGAGAAAGAATTTACTATGGCTACACACATTTCTCTAGCTTCTGGAAAAGTACAGCTTCGTGTCCTTCAGGAAAGCAGCACATTGCACGTTAGAAAAACACAGTTTAATATAAGACCAGGCAGCTAGGCCCAGACCCTTGCTAACTAAGGCCTAGTGATTTAAGTTAACAACCCCTAATACATGATTCTAATTAAGATACGCTAATACAAATTCAAAACTTTAGTACATGATTTATGCATCATTAATAACTTTCATTAGTCTTCGTATACATTGGTGGCCACTCCCCGTGGGCACATTTCAAACGCGTATATTATTTCCTACGTTAACACATTTTCTATTCAGCTTCATTACAGAATATATTGCAAGCTTTTCACGTTAATATTGATTTTAAAGGTCACACTCCAACAGCAGTCACTACAATAGGAGTAACCTCAAATCGAACAAACACAAATGTGTTCATATATATATATATATATATATATATATATATATATATATATACACATACATACATACATACACACACACACAGAAATAAAAATTATTGCATTTCTGTCCGGTTCTGTCAGGAAGAAGACAATCAGTATGGATTGCTCATATGTCTCGGAACCCAAACCCTTAGATTTCGGTGTTCCCCAGTTCTAAGCCCAACACTGTTTAATGTTTATATGACTTCACTCTCTACACTTGTTGAATCCTATGACAAGCAAATAGTGTCTTATGCCTACAACACTCAGATTCTTCTTACCCTAGACAGAAATTCACCCAACTCCTCATGAAAAGAGAAGTGCCATGGGGCTTAAATTCAGATGCCGAACAACATGTACATTTGAGATTAACTTCTTTTTTTTTTTTTTATATATCTGACATTTAGATGATGAATGTAAAGAACAACATATGGCTCAAATTAAGCGACTACTGACATTGAGTATTTAATCACTGTCTTTGAGAACTGATTTGCACCTGTTTTTGGTAGCACTTGAATTATCTTTAAGTACTATTTTTCATCTATTTGAGAGCAATTGCACTTGTGTAAATCAGTGGTATAGATGGGTAAGAATTACACTGCACTCTGCTCCATGACCAGCAGGATATATTGAGGTATAAGGTTAGTCTTGTGATGATTTACATGATTGTCCAGAGACAATTCTAAGTATTGTCTAACATAGGTGAGAATGAGAATGTGGCAACTCAAAATGGTGCCCAGAACTGGAATTTACTAGGCGGGGTTTGCGGAGTTGCGCAAGTGGCAGAGGGCATTAGGTCGCGCAGTTTGTGCTGATTTTTAGCACCAGATACTTATCCCCAGCTGAAAAATCAGTGCAAACGGCACCACATGCAGCACAAGTGGGCACTGTTTCTTTTCTGCCGCTCCAGTAAATTTTCTACTCAAGCAGAAGCTTCCTCAGCACGAACGGAAGGTTTCTTAACGTGATCGGTAATGACCTTTCTGGAGTATGGTTTTCCTAGCTCGCGCTTGCCAACTTAATGTTGGTGAGCTCGATCGAGGAAAAAAACGCAGAGTATTCTGGAACTCCGGACTCAAAGCGGAGCACGAAGTGGGAAAAACTCTACAAACTCCGGGAGGAGAGCATAGTTCATCCCCTACCGCTGGAACTTACGCATTTTATATATTGGAGGTAGTCATTGTGATGCAACTAATGTGATAAGTATATAAGAGGTTCCTCATTGTAATATACAAAATTATGGGAAGATAATGTTTTCACTCAGAGATATGCTCTAGTTGTTTGTGAATAAGAAGAATATGGTCTTAATGATTGGAAATTGCACCTTATAGAATACAAACTAGCAGTTGAGTCATACAAAATTAACTTAGGCTCTTGAAATCATTAGATGCACTAGTTATTTTTAGAGGAGGAACACGTACTACTAATTGCAGAAAGTGACTTTCAATGAACAAAATATAATAGGTACTTGACGATCTGTGTATGCACTTTATCTTATATGCATTAGTCACTTTATTGCATGTGCACTAGTCACTTTATTAGTCAATGGCCTAGCTATATGAGATGTAATTGAGACGAAGATATTTCTCAGAGAAAGAGTTTCTACCATCACATGCACTAATCACTTTCAAGGGATGGAACAGAGAGAAATAATGTGAACCATCATAGGCATAATTCACTTTTAATGAAGGAAGAATAAGAAAAAATATGTACTTTAGATCGATATCCGCATTTTATCATATATGCATCAGTCACTTTGCAGAAGAATCATATAGTTATGTGAGAGGTAACGAGACTTGTCAGATTCAGAATAAGAATACGAACTGCTACATGCACAAGTCACTCTTAGAAAGAGGCATCTAACATACTTGACAATTTGCAGTCACATTGAACTACGTATGCAATTAGTCACGTTGCCTAGGAATTATGTAGTAATGTAAGGTGTACATGGGACGTGTGTATTTGCAAACGTCATGTAGACTAGTCATTTGAATATGAAATATTAAAAAGTGCATGATATCAAATTCGAAATGGCCACCTTGATGACGTACTGGACGTGTCTGGCCGTGGGTAGAACTGATATTTTTGTGTGCTTATATATAAATGAAATGCCTTATTTTTGCCTTAGTTCAAACGTAAAAGGAGAAAATAAAAAGTCTTATTTTGTGCCTTTGCACTAACGTAAAAGAAGAATGTGATTGGGGGAATTTCATAGATGCAAGTTAATTATTGCTAATTGAAAAGCTTAGGCGTGAGTATACATGCAACCCATATTTCAAGGAAAAAGATGTAGTGCACGTTTTATGGCCTTTTGGAATAATGAGAAATTTCCTAGCTATCGTGAAGGAAAGTTTCAATTCTATTAAGGACACAGAGGCGAGTATTATGCCTTATCTTTCTTCACTCTTTATTAACAGCAAGTTCAAAGTGCAACATAAAAAACTACAACACCCATGGTACACGTAGCCATGGCAACCAATGTCCTATCATAACACTATCCGACAGTCCGTATATATATCTGTCCGAGTCGGTGTCCTTCCTCGTCTTCACTGCGGCCGGAAGTTAAGGTGTTCTTAGGTTGGTGCAGATTCTGTACCTATGGAGAAAGAGAATAGTAAGATAGGGAGCCATGTCCTGCAATGCATAGACAGGTGCAGTGATTCATAACGGACCGAGAAGCCCACTCTGAACAAGAAAAAATACCAATATTAATTGCCCGTAAAACAATCCTGCTAGAACATGTGCAATCTAAAATGATTTCATTCCAAACCAATAAAGAATGAATACCACCTCCAAACGTGCTTATTCTGTTCCTGGGTGGGTGACATGTCCGAAATGTCGGGCGGGATAATCCTCGCCTCTGTGTCCTTAATAGAATTGAAACTTTCCTTCGCAATAGCTAGGAAATTTCTCATTCTATGTCAGGACCGGAGGCGAGGATTATGCCTGTTCAAAGCTTGCTCACCACCAGTGAGGCTGCCTCATGGATCGACTTAAAATCGAATCTTTTGAACGTAGACTCTGACAACCAGTCGGCCGCTTTTATGATGTCTTCCAGCCTTCCCCCTACCTGAATGGCTTTTGAGGCCATGGCCCCCTGATTGGAATGCGCTCCGAAGACCTATACATTGATGCCGGCTTCCATCAGAATCCATCTGACCCACCTAGCAATGGAGGGAGAAGAAACTGCCCTAAAGGGCTTCCTTAAGGAGATCAACAATTGTCGTTCCCCCGGTGGCAGGAGTTCAGCCGTCATTTTCTCGTATGCCTTCAGACATCTTACTAGGCAGAGCTTGGGAGCATGGTCAAAAGCTGGATAAGTTACCGACCTGGTATTACATTTCGTTCTCCTGGATACAGTGAAAGTTACTCCTTCCGGAGAGAACACTCTAGCTGATATATCCAGCGCCCTCACATCCGAGACTCGCTTACACAAGATGAGGCATAACAAAATAGCTAGCTTTGCTGACATCTCTTTGCGTGAAAGATACCTGTTGTCCTGTCAAACGGACAGCAGACGCAGTACCAGGTTAACATCCCACAGCTCCGAGTATCTGGGCTCAGGGGGTCGGCTCAATCTGATGCCGTTCAGTAACTTGCACACCCACAGGTGCTCCCCCACTGGGCGGTTGCCAACTGGGGGATGCCCAGCCGAAATCGCCGACCGAGCTGAATTAATTGAGCAGTACGCTTGGCGGCCTTCCGCCAGTTCCGCCAAGAAGTTTACGACATCTGTAATTTGGGCCCCCATGGGATCGACGTGTCTTCCCACACACCAACGGGCCCAGCGATTCCAGGCCAATATGTATCTTTTACGAGTGCTTGGGGCCCAGGCCTGTTTGATAAACTTTTCAGCCTGTTGCAAAAGACTGTGGTCCGATCAACGAGACCTGAAATCCTCCAAGCCACCAGAGAGAGATGGCCCTGAAGGACCAGTGGATGAAATTGTCCCTCTGGACTCAATAGTATGGACGAAAAATCTGGTAGCAGAATCGGGAGGTCGCAAGAGAGTTCCAGAAGCGAGGGAAACCACACGTGAGACCTCCATAATGGGGTGATGAGGATCACTGTCGCTCCCTGGCGCCGAATCTGCGCTGTCACTCTCGGGATCAAGTGGAAGGGGGAAACGCATAATTCTGATCCCGCCCCCAATCTTGAAGGAAAGCGTCCACCGCCGTCGCCCCGGGGTCTGGAAGCCAACTGAAATACTGTGGGAGGTGGGAGATCCATCTGGACGTGAAGAGATCCACCGCGCAGGGACCCCGGCGCTTCGTGAGTGCGAGGAATACCGCTCTGTCCAACTGCCAGTCGCTGGAATCCTCCAGGAATCTGGAGTTCCAGTCCGCCATGGTGTTCTGGGAGCCTGGAAGGTACTCCGCCATCACCGATATCTGACGTTGGAGGCAAAAGTGCCAGAAGTCCTTCGCCATCTCCGCTAGAGCCCTCGAGCGGGTGCCCCCCAAGCATATTGGACCGCCGAGATAGGTAAACATCCTTTATGCCGAATTTTTTATAACGAAGTCCTGGTTAAGGAAAGCGGAACAACGCTTTCTTTAACCACGACTTCGTTATTTTGTGCCTTAACCACGCATGTCCTGAACAACGAACATGCATGGTTAAGGTACAAACAAGGGAGTCGGCTGAGGAGGACGACGGAGATGACCGTAGAGCGTGTAGCTCCTGTGTCAACCAAAAATGAGACCTTGTGACCCATTACCTTCCCCTGAACATAGGACCCTTTCTGATCTACTTCTAGGGATGCTGCAATCCTACACTCCTCACTATCTGAACTCTCATCCAACCATTCATCGTTTATTCCATTCTCACCACGTAATGGGAACTGTTGTACTGCGTTACTTTGACTCATTCTTTGACCTGTGACCTGTTGAGGAAGCATCACCTGTTGCTGTTCCATTGGTGCTAAGGGCAATTGCATTTGCTGTCTAGGTACCATAGGAACCTGCTGTTGCATTTGCTGCATCTGCATCGGCTGTACACGTGGCATCTGCACCTGCTGCAAGGGTCGGAGACCCTGCATCTGAATCATGTTATTCTGAAAGTTCGGATTAGGACCTCTCATCCTTGGTCCCTTCACGTTCTGAAATGCACTGACATCATTGCTTTGTTGAACGACACCCTCCTGCACCATCATCGGGCACTCCCGCTTCCAATGTCCAACGCCCCTGCAAGCATGACAAGGTAACATCTGCTTCATCCCCTGTACATCGTTTTGAACCACTATAGTATTCAAGTCTGTGCTTCTGTTCACAAAACCTCCTCAACCTCTGCCTCTCACTTGTGCCTGAAACATCCCGTTTCCTTGCGGCTGTTGCACCATCTGTTATAGACAACCTCCCTGCATCCCTGACTGTGCTGCCTTAATTTGCATTACCATCGCTTTCGCCTTCAACTTTCTCTGCTTCAGCTCAATCTCGTCACTACAGTACTTCCCATACTGCAACACTTCGTCAATTGGCTTTGCTTGCCAACAGATCAAATGATTCTTGATCATCTGACTAATCTCAGGTCTCAACCCTTCAACAAATCTGAACACAAGGTGATTCATGTCCTTCGCTTCAACAACCTCTGTACCGCTGTAGTTCTTGAACGCTTTCAAACAACCTCTCATAAGAGACATGTATCGACTCTTTGGGTTCCTAAGCTGTCCGGTCGATTTTTTGCCAATCAACATTCTGCGGCGAAACTCTCTGTTTCAAGAACTCAATCACCTTATAGTAGTATCTCATCACCTCAGGAGACGGTGCTCCTGTGACTCTATCACTTGCCACAAATCGGCCAGAACTATGATCTCAAAGAGAGTATTCAGGTCTTCCCAGAGACATTTCGCAAGCTTCACAAACCTATCCCTTTGCTGATACCACTCTATTGGTTTTTCCCTCAACCTGGGAAAGTCATTTGTAAATGACAGGATATCACCTCTGGTCCACGGCACATGGACAAGAACTCCTCCAGCCGTCTCTCTCATCAGCAACATTTTCACTGCACCTACATCCTGTGAGGCTTTGGCTGGCTGCTCTATGCAGTCACTTTTCCTCTTGTCTCTTTTCTTCGCCCATCTGCCTTCTCATTTCTCTAAGGCTCCCCAAACTTGTGCACTCTGCAGTATTTCTTTAAGATGTGCCTTCATCCCAGTAGACCTCATGTGTTCAAAATCTTTAGGCTCAAAGTCCAATCTGTAACTTCTCTTCAGATGTTTAGTACTTTCTAAGTCTATTCCATATTTATCTGCCAAATTTGCCAACCTCTGGTGCACCCTGCTCACTTCTTTGGTTACTTTTTGGACACAAATACCTCAATTCTGCTTTTGTGTATGATTCTAGCTGAATTTTTTATAACGAAGTCCTGGTTAAGGAAAGCCGAACAACGCTTTCTTTAACCACGACTTCGTTATTTTGTGCCTTAACCACGCATGTCCTGAACAACGAACATGCATGGTTAAGGTACAAACAAGGGAGTCGGCTGAGGAGGACGACGGAGATGACAAGGTGACGACTCAGGTAAGTGGGGGGTTTTAGGTTTTGGGGTGGGGTTGGGGGGGTGGGTCGTTTTTGGTTTTGGGGAGGGGGTGGGGGGTCGGGGGTTTTAGGTTTTGGGGTGGGGTTGGGGGGGTGGGGCGTTTTTGGTTTTGGGGAGGGGGAGGGGGTGGGGGGTCAGGGGTTTTAGGTTTTAGGGTGGGGTTGGGGGGGTGGGGCGTTTTTGGTTTTGGGGAGTGGGTGGGGGGTTTTAGGTTTTGGGGTATGGTTGGGGGGGTGGGGCGTTTTTGGTTTTGGGGAGTGGGTGGGGGGTCAGGGGGTTTTAGGTTTTAGGGTGGGGTTGGGGGGGTGGGGCGTTTTTGGTTTTGGGGAGTGGGTGGGGGTCAGGAGGTTTTAGGTTTTGGGGTGGGGTTGGGGGGGTGGGGTGAGGGATGTAGGGTGAATGGTGCCTATTGCTAATGATTTTATCAGGAATGCCTTTACAACGAAATATCGTTGTTAAGGCATTCGTGGTAAAATCATTAGTAGTAAAGACGAGGTCGGTTTTCCGACCTCGTTGTTAAGGTTAGTAGTAGTTTAAGATTCGGTGTTCCGTCATATAACCGCCAAGATATTGTCCATCCGCAATAGTATGCAGCAGGAAACTCTGTCCTGCGTCAGGGACTTGATGGCGAATGAGCCTGCTAGGAGCTCCAGGCAATTGATATGAAGGATGAGCTCCCGCTGGGTCCAACGTCCCCCAAAAGAGATGTTCCCACATTGAGCCCCCCAGCCATAGCGGCTGGCGTCTGACTCTATCGCAAGATCCGGCGAGGCTCCGAAGATCGCCCTGCCGTTCCATGCCTCCATGTAATCTAGCCACCACTGGATCTCCGTCCGCGCCTCCTGGGAGAGAGAGATCAGTTCGGAGTATGTGAAACCCCGTCGTAGGTGATGAGCCTTCAGACGCTGAAGGGCCCTGTAATGAAGCGGCCCGGAAATATGGCCTGTATCGAGGAGGAGAGGAGTCCCACTACTCTGGCCAATTGCCGGAGTGAGATCCTGTCGCGCTGTAGGACCTTCGACAATTCCTTCTTGATTTTGACTATTTTTGAGCCCGGGAGACTGAGAGTCGCTGCCTGGGAATCGATGAGGAAACCCAAGAAGGTCATGGATTGTGATGGCTTAAGGTCTGACTTCTGGGCGTTTATGACAAACCCCAGGTCTTGGAGGAGCTGCATAGTTATGCTCGCATTGGACACCAGGCGCGTGCCCAATTGGTCCACCAGCAGGATGTCGTTGAGGTAGATGATCAACCGGATCCCCCTAGACCGAAGGTACTCCACCACAGGTTTGAGCAGTTTCGTGAAGCACCAAGGTGCTGATGACAGGCCGAAAAGCAGGGACATGAACTCAAACACCCGATTCCTCCAGACGAACTGCAGGAATCGGCGATGAGGGGGAAAAATCGGTACCGTCAGGTAGGCATCCTTGAGGTTGAGCCGAATCAGCCAATCCCCTTGTAGTAGCAGGTCCCTGAGCATGTGGATGCCTTCCATTTTGAAGTGGCGGTAGACCACCCACTCGTTGAAGGCTCTGAGGATGATGACGGGCCGAAACCCTTTGTCCTTCTTCTCGACCAAAAAGAGATTGCTCACAAACCCCCTGGGATGCCTGACAGATTCGCAAATAGCCTTATTGCGCAGGAGATCCTGCACCTCTGAGTCTATCAGTGTGGCGTCTGGTTCCGAAAAGACGAGCGGCCGAGGGAGCACCTCCTGAACCGGAGTCCCCCAGAACTCTATGTGGAACCCTGACACCGTCTGGAGAACCCAGGCGTCCGAAGTTAATTGGGCCCAGTTGTGCGCGAATAGGTGTAGCCTGCCCCCGAGCACCTGAGGGGAAGAAAGGGTAATACTCACCGTTGGCACCTCCGGGGGCGTTCGCTCCACCGCGGGCACTTCTTCTGCCTTTCCCTCTACCCCGATTGGGGAAGAAGGCGCCTTGTCTGCCATCTCTCCATCCATTGTTTCTCGCTGGGTAGGAGTTGGGGCCTTGTTGGAACGAGTGGCCGGAGGAGCGACCCCTGCCTCTTCCGGCCCCTCCAAAAACCTTCCCGGGAAAAATCTTTTTGATGGCAGTTTGCACCTTATCCAGCACTGAGAAAGTGGCAACAAACTTGGTTAGCTCCTTTACAAATGGGTCGCCGAACAGATTCCCTTGGGCAAGAGCCCCTGCTTCTGAGTTAGAGAGTTCTCCTAGCTTGGGTTCGACCTTAATGAGAAGGGACCTTCTTCTCTCCGCAGAGAGGGCACAATTAGTATTGCCCAATAGGCATACTGCCCTTTGGGCCCATCCTGCCACAATGTCTGAGGGCAGGGCAGAGTTGGTGCGTTTCACGTGTTCAGCCAGCTGGATGATTTGAGTGAGAGGTCCTAGGACATTCAACAGCTTGTCCTGGCACACTCGCCAGGAGTGATCGATACCTTTTTTAGGGTCCTTTACGTATTTTGCGAAAAACGTGCACATTTTAGGGTCGATCTTTGGCGTTGCCGCCACCCTGTCAGGCAGAGTCGGGCGCGGGCATTCCGACCTCAGCCAGGCCCTGACCTCTTTACCGAGAGGCTGCCTGATCTTACTGTCGACATAGTCCGCCACCCGTTTCTCAGGACGCCACTCCGAGGACCTAGGATGGTAAATGTCCTCCGGTTGAAACATGTCAGCATCGGAGTTCTCAGCCTCCTGCGGGTCGGAAAAAGTAGAATTCGGACGCCACGGTCGTCCTGAATCATGCTCCTTGTCGGAGGAAGAGTCCCCTTGCATGTCCCCCTCAACCCACTTGAGTGACCCCATGTCAGGGTCCAATATGTGGTGAGCCGCCTCACCGGTCTCTCCAGGATCAAAACCCTCCCAGAAGGGTGGACGCTTGAGCGTGCGCGCACTCTTGTGAAAAGCTTCAGTAAGGATGCTGAAGCCTTCCAAGTGCCCCGTGTCACGCTTGCGTAAGCTCTTGGGGCCCGCCGTACCCTTAAGGTCGGGTCCCGTCCCCCCCACCGACCCCGTCCCCTTAAAAACGTGATCCGAAAGTTTGGCCACGCTCTCCCTCAAGGGGACCCTAGAAATGGCCTGCGTGAGGAGGACATCCACCTCAGGAGGCAGAGTCCGTTGAGAGGTGCCCTCCCCAGGGGACATGGTGGGGTAATTATCATGGTCCTGCATGGACTGCATAGGGGCAGACACAGAAGGGTCCAGACAGGAGAATTCTCCCTAGAAACGTATATACGGGAAGCCCCCCGCGCTCCTGTCAAAAAAAGGGTAGAGACTTATTGTCTCAGGGCGCGACGCGTGATCGCTGCGTGCTCCCACAAAAGTATCACACTTCAACCGTAAAACGGTGTCTCTGCGGGGGTTGGAGGGTTCTAGTGAGAAAAAAGCCCACTTTGAACCCTACAGCATAACCCAAAAGCAAACGAGCGCAAAAAGCGGCTCAAATCACTGTGAGAAACGCGTCGGGCACTGGAGCGCGCGAAAGAGCGCCCTCTGGTGGACCCGACGTAGATTAAAGAAAATCTGCGCTCGGGCGATGAAATTGCCTGCCGCGCGATGTGCTTGCTAAGCAGCCACTAAACAATACAGCAAAATGCCAAATATAGTGAAAACACAACGTTAAGCAAGCAAAAATCAAGAACAACACTCTCTCAACTCAGAGGCAGTAAGGGAAGCACTTAACTGACACATGAGCAGTGAAGAAAGAGGAAGGACACCGACTCGGACATATATATATACGGACTGTCGGATAGTGGACATTGGTTGCCATGGCTACGTGTATCATGGGTGTTGTAGTTTTTTATGTTGCACTTTGAACTTGCTGTTAATAAAGAGTGAAGAAAGATAAGGCATAATCCTCGCCTCTGGTCCTGACATAGAATTGACAAATAATTACATTTCTGTCAGGAAGAAGTCAATCAGTATGGTTGCTCCATATGCCTCGGAACACAAACCTTTAGATTTTGGTGGCCCTCAGTACTAAGCACAACATTGTTTAATATTTGTATGACTCCACTGGCTACCCTTGTTGAATCCTGTGGGGTGCAAATAGTGTCTTATGTCTACAACAGTCTAAGTTTTCTCACCCTATACAGAAATTGACCCAACTCTTCTAGTAAATTTCAGACCTGCATTATGGCAGTGTTTCAGTAGTTGCGCTCTTGTAACTTACAATGCAATGCTAGTAAAATGGAAATTTTGCTCTTGGGTTTACCTCCCACTAGTTGGGATGATGACTGTTGGCCTAAGGGTGTGCCACCACCACCTGCCTCTGCCACTGTGGCTCATAATCTAGGGGTGAAGTTTAACAGTTCTGCCATATTTGGCCCATAGGTGGCTGGAGTTGAAGGGTCTTACTTTGGACTTTTGAAAGTTCTAAAGAATGGCTCTATCTACCCCCACAACCACAACAGAAACAGTGATATAAGCCCTAATCACTTCATGGCTGGACTAGGCCAATTCTTTATGTAGGGGTCTTCCTGCTTCTCTTCTCAACAGACTCCAGTTCAGAATGCCACGACACAGCTTCTGCTGACTCGAGAGGGGTCCACATCCACCCTGCTTGAAAGAGTTGCACTGGTTGCCTATTAAGGAATGAGTAAGGGTTAAAGGACTTGTACTCACGGATATCACTCTGGTCCTCAGTACTTGACTGACAAATTTACCCCGTATCAGCAATCAAGAACACTTCGTTGGTCTAGCTCCTTGGAGGTGGTGATTCCACAAGTCAAAAGAAAGAAGTTCCGAGGCAGCCCATTCTCTTATCTGGCTGCCAGGGACTGGAATGCTCTTCCTCAGCATCTCCACACCACAAACGATGCCCTGGCAGTCAAGTGAATTCCCAAGGCATGGCTCTTTTTTGGCTAGTTTATCGATAACACAGTCAGTAGGTTTAATCAGCTTTCTACCCAGCACCAGGACACTGATTGAATAGCTGTTGCGCTTTAAAAATCAATATGATTGATGATTTATGCACATGGCACCTTATTGTTACCATGTGACCAGATTGGTAAATACTCATGATTGGTAACTGACACCTCTTTTTATAACTTTTTTACAACATTTGGGACAAGATATGTGCTGAGACGATAAAGTCATTAAGTAGACGAATGACTTAACGAAGAAGAAAGTACGCTGAAAATATGTAGTTGTAAAATCAGTGGTAAATGCTTTCATCCTGACTTTGAATCAAAGGTTATGGTCTACTGGGGGGCCTGGCCATGGCAGCGACCAAGTCTGCAACCTGCCTATGAAGCTCCAGCGACTCTGGACTTTTCACGGCATGTATCACATCCACCATCACATCTAACAACATCCATGCCATGAGTATTATTGGCTGACTGCCTGGAGGCACTGATCGTGAGTTTCCCCACTGCAAAATCTGAATGCTGACCTCGCAAGCTGCTGGAGGCCTACGTAGCCCAGCCTGACATCAGAGGCCTGCAACATCAGGGGCCACGGGTAAGCCTGAGGTTGAGACCATCAGGTTTCGCTAGACCAGTGGGCCTCTACACTTTCTCACCTCACTGGTGCCTACACTGCATTTGTTGGCCGGTAGCCCCTTTCGTCACACTAAATAGCCATTCTCTCTGTTATGATTGTGCCATCTCCCTGACTGCACTGACAGCAGCTGAGCCACGACTGAGCAGAGGCTTTGGAGATGTTAGTGACTGCCCATTGAGTGCTCCTTATTTCTGCAGCAGAATGCCTGCACCTGGGTGGCCGCCCCCTCTGCATTGTACGGTGGTCACTGTGAACACCCTTTGATGAAGCAGCCAGCTTAGTGCAGCCCTGCTCTGGGCCCTGCCACTGTCTGATTGAACCCCATCATCTTAAACCTAGTTGTGCTGCCTGCGACCCGCCAGGCTTGTTCCCATGTGGCCTGCTGCTGTGCTCTGGGGCTGCCATGCACGCCTTAGCGAACTCCCAGAGATTTGCCTAGGCTCGCGGAAACCCATCCTACCTGCCACTTATGAGGGATACCATCAGCAGATGGTGTGGTGTGGCGTGTTATACCCTCTTCCTGGAGCACCAGCCCTAGATTACTTCAATGGGGGAGACTAACACCCCTTCATTGCCTCATCACTGACCTTTCCTATCAACATGTGGTGACCCTGTGGCATGCTGACCCTATCTACCATCTAAGGGGTGACGCCTGGCTGTGCTCCACTACTCACTGAGACGCCATTAGGAGACTAATGAGATATTCCCTCACCACCAAGGACACTGTTATGAAACCTAACTTCCGCCCTGTGGGATGACTACGCAATCAACCATACGGCACACCACCAACCTTAGGGAAACTGATTTTGCTTACTTGCTCATTGCCAGGGCTTGCCCATCTCCCCTTTTCAAACCTCTGATCTCCATAATGGGTCGTGGAGATCCGAAGCAATGTGAGCTCCTCTTTCGACCAGACTAAACCACTACGCCCCCCAGGTCCCCAGTGAGACACAGAAGAACCCCTGGACAGAGGGGAGGATCCCAATGTCCCCAGTAGCATGATGGCCATACTTGCAGAACTCAGAGCTGGGTTCCATTCAATCTATGTTCGCTTTGCCACCCTCACTGGACACATCAACCATAGAGGAGAGCGCATGGACCACCAAAAGACAGGAATAGACAGAAAGGAAGAGAATATATCTGGTCTCGAAGATGGTGCGGGGGTCCATGGTGAAACAACTGGCCAAGATGGAACACATCCTAAAGACAATGGTGAATAAAAACAAAGATCTGGAGCTGCTGTCCCGCAGGAACAATATCTGAAATCTGAAGAGAGCTGAGACCTCCATTAAGAAGTGACTGGACACATTTGTGAAAAACCTACTTGTAGACCTGTTTGATTGCTGCAGTTTCTCCTCCATGTTTGCGGTGGGGAGGGCATATCACTCTCTTGGCCCACAACCACCAGTGGGTCACCATGACTGATCATAGCTCGCCGTCTAAGTTATAGGGACAGGGACACTGTGCTCTGCCTGGCCTGTGAAAACGGTCTCCTTCAATAGCAGGGCTCTCCTCTGTCTCACTCTTTCCTGACTTCACCATCAATGTACAGGAAGCCCATTGTAAATACACTGACATTAAAAATATGTTAGAGAAACTTGGTCTCAAGTATGCCATGATGTACCCCGCCAGGCTGCGCATGGAGGTAAATGGGAAGTTTTGATTCTTCGACACCCAAACAGAGGTACAGGACTTTTGTACGATGTAAGCAGCAAACAATTTACCCAAACGAACCACGCTGAAATGCTCTCCTTACTCGGCCTCAGCAACAAAATTCCCCAGTCTGATCATATACATGCCTCTACACAGTGCTTGTTTCTGCCAGATCTCATGGTACCATCCAGCCTAGCTGGTACCACACTGCTGCCTCCCTGATGACACTGAGACACTGACTATGCCGAAACCTATTGGTGATATTTTGTTTCTGATCCTGTTCTTCCTTTTGAGGCCTTATCCAAAATGTTTCCTGCATAGTCTGAGGTGTTGCCTCACCCCCATGGTGTATATCCACCAGTTCTATTGCAGGTTGTTTACTTTTATGTTTATTGTTCTAGGGATCTACTTGAAATTTAATAGTCTGGTATGAGAGGGACGGGTGGGGAGTGAGTTATGTTGTTCACCTGTTAATTATTTTTGTTTGTCATTGCTGTTCTGCTTTCTTTTATGCATAAACATCACATTACACTACACCTCCATGCCTGTGACGCACTATTGCATCTATTGTCTTCAATGTCCACTAGGACCGTAGAGCTACAATGCCTTACATGGAACATTCATGGTTTAAACAATCTCCAAAAAGAAAAGCAGGTCGTGGAGTATCACCCCAGACACCGGATATCAATAGCCTTTCTAAAAGAAACTCATTTATCAACCCCAAATAACTGCAAGCTTGCTCACTCCTGAGGCCAGAATAATGTTTTCTCCTTCTATAGCTCCTACTTTTGAGGGGTTTGTATACTTGTCCACAAATCACTACCCTTTATCTATCATTTGCATGTCGTTGACGAGGAAGGCACATGCCTTCTTGTCCTGGCTCTTTGGCAGGGAGGACAGTCCTTCTGATAAATGTTTATGTCCCTAACACTGACCTCCCTGAGTTTTATCATAACGTTGCAGCTTTGATACCTCGTACGCCAGTGGACCTAATTTTTCTTGGTGGTGATCTAAACATTACTCATCAAACACCATTAGATTCCACCGGAGCATCCATAAGCACCATACCACGCTTCTTGCAAACACTTCAGGCCTTTTCTGTCTGAGATCACCATGGTCTGGCTTGCGGATGGCCAGCAGCAGTTCCTAGCAGCCCCCATTACATGGGAAGAAAACTCACAATCCATTGACACCCTAGGTAAATCTAAAGCCACAGGACTTGATGGCTACATTGGTCACTTTTACAAGGCCTTCAAATGAGCCTTGGTCCCGCACCTCTCTGAGGTCTATGCAGAGGCCCTCAAGGATGGCATCTCTCCCCCACGTTGTTACTCTTCTTCTCAAACCTGGCAAACCCTTGCACCTCCGTACCTCATATAGGCCTCTGTCATGCCTTAATTACGATAACAACATTTTAGCAAAAGTCATAGCAACGCGGCTAGTGCTCCTCATGGAACCCAAAATTTCCATGCTTCAGGTGGGCTTTGTACTACATCGCTCAACTACCATTAACCTGTGTACAATATTTGCAAAAATAAACCAAATTAACCTAATTTTTCTTGCGGCTTTGCCCTTCTCAAAGCAGAGAAGGCGTTCAACTCCCTTGAATGGCCATTCCTGCAAGCTACACTTGACAAGCTGGGTATCCCCTGGGGCTTATGTTACCTGATTCTACTCCTCTAAGCCAACCTACTGGCCCGCATCTTTCTTCACCAACAAAAGGGTGTTGTGGTCTGTTGTAACAATGGACCTGCCATTGACACCCTTTCCTCCCAAATTGACAGGTGGATCCATCTTTAACTCCTATTGTGGGTCGCATTGCGATTATTAAAATGGAAGTGCTCCTCCGCTTTTTTTTACCTTTCACTCAACATTCCAATTCCACCAAACATCTGCTTCTTTTCAAAGCTGCATACCCCTTTAACACGTTTAATATGGGCTGACCACCACCCCAGAATTAAATGGAAACACTCACTCTCCCCTATTCTATGTGGCTTTGGGGTACCAGACTTTCACCTATCCTACTTGGTGGCACAATTACACTTTTCATACTAATGATACTACCCAGATGCCAGACTTTCGTACCTAAGACCAGAGAGACACCAGGCGGATCACCTTCCTCTGTCGTCTCTGTTCCCAAAGGGGTTATCCTGAGAACCCTGAGATATTCACACCCTTTCCACAACATGTTGGGCATGGTCCAAGCTTCAAAGATATCTAGGGTATAACGTCCTATACTCACCCGATATCCCTCTTAAGGATAATCCATGGCTTCCAATGATGTGGGGAATGTTGGCACAAATAGCACTCTCCGCACATCAGATCCGTACCTTGGGTGATCTCTTCACTAATCTCTTCACCAATGTTGATGGAACAACCTCCACAATGGACCACTTTGTCCATCTCCGATTGCACAATATTACGGGAAATATTACCCACTTTCCCTAAAGAACCGCCAGACTTCTCCCCCCAACCATGGTTATTTTGACAGCAGAAAATGATAGGCTTGTCTCCCGCTTCTACCACACCAGACTTGAGCAGCGACCATTGCCTCAAATTACATTGCAAGAGGCTTGGGAGCAGGTTTTGAACTCCTCCATATCTGACGAGGTGTGTCAATTTTGCTGCATGCAGACTAAACTGGTTTAAATAAATAGCCAACACAAATTGCTGCATTATACGTTTTTGCACCATGCATTAACCATCGCCAAGGCCCTTGCCAAACTTGACCCAATATGGTCTCATAAATGCCCCAAATGTGCAGCTGACTATGCCGATTTTGCTCATCTAACTTTGATATGGCCCATTATACCGGATTATTGGCAAGCTATACTCACAACTGCTTCCTCTATGTTAGAGCACACTGTGGACCCTAACCCTCTCTTGGCGCTTTTGGGGTTTGTTAAGCCTCTCGCTCCATAGCACAGAAGATTTGCGGCTATGGCATTTTTATTAGCTAAAAGGCATATTGCCGTGCTGTGGGGTAGTAGGACAAGACCTAACACTAAAGACTGTCTACGTGACTTCATTTATTGTGATGCCATGAGTGAACTCTATGCCTCAAATCTGCCTCCTATGCCCACACCCAAGGATATCTGGGCCGCTCATCATTCTTATTTACTGACTCACGATGTGACAGACCCATCTGATGTTGTGTCTGATTCAAAAGCTTGCCTCCTTTTGTGTCTATTGCCTAACACTTATTCAGGATTGTGCACGTTGGTTGGATGCAATGCATTTTTTAATGTCAGTACTGTTCTGTACACTGCAGAATGCGGCGATGTTTGTTGTTCGTTGAACAGGAATAAAACATTTTTTTTTTTTAAAGGTTATGGTCTAGTGGCCTTTGCCAAATAAAAGAGGTGAAGGACTAACAACAGTATTTCCAAGGCTAAATGGATTGAAATCATGGTCCGTTTTTTTTCTTCGATCAGAAAAAAAGTGATTTGGATACAACTATATATTTTGTCGGTCACCACTAGGTAGTTATAGTTAGGACCATTTTGTCCATAGACAGGGCATTTTTTGTTTTGCCAGAAACTTTGGCATTGTTTGACGAAACTTCAAAAAAATTTAAAAACTTATAATTTGGTCAGTTTGTTGTTGTCTTTAAAGTTTCAGGGTGATCTGTCAAGCGGGGGCAGAGAAAAAGGGGGGTCCCTTAACACTTTTTCCCCATTCTATGTCAATGGGATTTTTTAAATTTCTGAACACAACTACAACCCGAACCGCTGAAGGGAATTACACCAAATTTGGCAGAAAGCTAGCTCTTGGTTCAGAAAGAACACTTGTTGTGATTTGGTGTAAATTCCTTCAATAGTTTTGGAGATAGAGTATAAAAATGTAGAGATCTGGACTCGCCAATGCTCCAAAGATCCCACAGGCCCAATGCTGATATCTTATTGGCTGCCAACACTTCAACAAGGAAGTGCTGGCAGCCATCTTGGGACGTTGGGGAATCTCAGGACCAAGCTTCAGCCGAGTCCCACAAAAAAGATTAAAGTCAGTGGACTTTTTTGCTGTTTTTAAAAAAACAGGCAGTTCCCTGCCCTTTTCTTTTAATAAGCCCCAGATGAGCCCGTTCCCAGGGGAATTGGGGGCTTTCTTAAGGAGGGGGGCACTTGGGGCCCCCTCCATGTGCTTCTATTACCCCAGGGACTGCCACCTCCCCCAGACAATGTTTTAATTGTATGCTGCCCCGGGGTTTGTCACCTTCTTGGGCCAAATATAATTTTATGCAAGGGAACCACATGGCCCCCCGCAGCCCAGGAGACCACTACCTCCCCAAGATAGAATACACTATGTTTGAAGGGGGACGTGTGACCACCAAGCAGCCCCGGAGACTGCCACCTCCCTGGGGAAATGATTTAATTGTATGTGGGGGCCGTGCAGCTTGCAGCTATTTAAGGCAGCTCCTTGCTTGTGGTAGCAATGCAGGATCCTGCAGGAGGCGGGGAGCCAGCTAGGACCATGTCCCCCCGATGTTGTGTCACTCTCTCTCTCTATCTTCCATCCCATAATAGGATAGAAGATAGAGATTGTTTTTGCAATGGTCTCTCCATACAATGACTTAAAAGAGACAGACTAGCAAGATTTTGGTAAGAATGCTATAGTTACTTTTGATGTACAGCAGACCATGGACACTTTTGGCCTAATTGTAAAGCTCTAGGACTGTTTCTTAGTAGGATGAAGGTTCAAATCATTGCCTCTTATGGCAGTGTGTCTGCTTATTTTCCAGTGTTTTGAATGCTAAGCATGCCTTGTGATGTAACATTCAAATCTTTTTCCACTCAAAATCTTTTGGTTCAATGTCATAGCTAAGTCAGGACACCACATGCTAAGGAGTCACTTTTGGCCTACTGGTTAAGGTCTCAGACCCATACACTGAAGGTTGAGGGTTCAAGTGTATGTGTGTCTATGGTCATTTCCCTGGGTCACTGGGGCCGGGGTAGGGGGACTGTGTGGCCCCTCCCATCCACTAAAAAATTAGAAGACCGAGACCCGGGGCATGAGGTCCCCGGGCCCAAAATCGTCCAGGCAAGGGGGCCATGCTGACCTGAGCCCAACTCCTGCTTCTCATGACTAAATGCAGTGCACAGTGTGGGGCTGGGTGGTTAGGGGGTCTTCTGCAGGGTCTGACTGCACACAGCCAAAGGACATGTGTGGCGCAAGGTTAGGTGGTCACAGGGAGTTGGCCACAGGGCCTGGCCACTGGCAACTGTGGCCATGCACAGCGGTAGTTGGATAAATGTATAGTAATGACAATTATTTTGCGTTAAAAAAGCCATAACAATTTACTGAGAAAAAACAAAGGTTGTAGGGACGTTATAGTTAGAAAATAGAATTAATAAAGCCATAGAAATTCACTTAAAATTCACTTAAAAACCAAAGGCTACAGGGACTTTATAATTAGGTTCTGAATTTACTTGTACAAAACCTTAGAAAGTCAGCAGTTATAGTTAGAGGTATTTTAAGTAACTATAACTTGTGCCCTTGGGTAACTATAACTCACCCAGGTGCTGCTAATTACCCCAGATATTACAGAAATCATGACAACTTTTATAACGTCATTAAAAATTTCAATGAAGCATTAGCAGCCAAATTAATGAAGAAAAAGCTATGCATGGTGTGGGCACAAGGGTGTCACTGGGGCTGTGAGTAGGTGTGTGAGAGTCTGAGTGGGTCTGTGAGTGGATGCATGAGTGTCTGAGTGTGTCTGTGAGTGGGTGCATAAGAATCTGAGTTCCTCTGTGAGTGGGTGCGTGCATGACTGAGTGGGTCTGTGAGTGGGTGCATAAGGGTCTGAGTGAGTGTGTGAGGGGGAGAAACAGATTGAAAGAGAGAGAGAGAGAGGGGGAGGGAGAGCGGTAGATAGTTTTTAGCCTTTGAAGGATGGAATACTTAGAATAAGATCATTCTTGACAAATTGAAAATAAAAATGTATATGTCAATGAAAAAGTGTGAGATCACCTTTCAGTATAAACCGTAAAATTTTGAAATTTAAAAGAGGGAAAGTATCACAGACACACCTGGAGTAGAGCACTCATCTGTTAGTTTGAGGATCTGAGACCTTAACCATTAGGCCATAGGTGACCCTTATTGTGATTTCTCCAGACATAGCTATGACATGAGAGGAAAGAGACATGAATGCTCCATCGCTAGGAAGTCTAAACATTAGTAAATAAATAAACACACTTCCAATCGATACTTGGATTTGAACCTTCAGACTACTGAGTGACAGTGCAAGAACTTGACCATTAGGCCAGCAGTGACTCTGTTCTGCTCTACATTTAAATATAACTATAACCATTGTACCAAACATCTTGCTAGTCTAACTCTTTGAAGTCATTGCATAGGGAGACCATGCAATGACAATCTCTCTCTCTCTCTCATCCCATTGTGGAATGGAAGACACAGAGAGAGAGAGACAGAGAGAGAGCAAGAGAGAGAGAGAGAGAGAGAGAGAGAGAGAGAGAGAGAGAGAGAGAGAGAGAGAGAGAGTGTGACAGGACCACGGGTGCTTAGCCTCAAGGCCCCCACCGTCCTAGTCGGCTCCCTCTGTCCTGCCTGAGCAGGCATTGCTCCCAGAAACTGGTGTAGTGAATCCTAGTTTGTTTTAATGGGATAACAGGAGTTAGCTTAGCCGTAGGCTTGTAAACTCGTGCCCCCGTCACCTAGTGACTTTTAACCTACTTAGCTTGCTCTGTCTTAGCCCATTTAATTATTTATTTCTTCTAAGATGGCTGCCTTGTTTATAGTTAGGCCACTTATTATGAGTTACATTATCAGTGTCACCGTGCCAAGGCGTCAAGATCAAGCACCAAAGACAAACAAACAGTAGGTGTTCACACTTAGGGATTTTCCCTCTCTATACTTTCGAGGGATTGTTGATATTAATTGCCGTCCCAAGCATGCCTGTTATCTATTGTTTTGGAATACACCTACGTCAGGGGACCTTGTAGATCTGTATAAATACATCACACTTCAGACAGATAATAAGAGGGATTCCGACCAGAGGGCATCGCCACCATCGCTGATACCGATGCTGCAGTCGTCTTGATGTTGACCCAGTCGTCGTGTCCCTACGGAGTCTGAGATAGAGACCTCATTCCAAGGTAATGAGGGTTGGGGGCTCCTCTCATGGACACGGCTTTGGCAGATTAGGTTTAGCAAACCCAGCTCTCCTTTAGGTAGGAGGTTAGGCCTATTCTCAATAGGGTGTTAGGGCATATTCCATCTTATATATACATATATATATTTCTTTCATATATTGCAAAATGGTGGGGGTCTTCATAACAATGACTCTCTTCTTCACAATACTGTTACTTGCTATATTCATTATCCTAATCATTGCAGTCCATGCAACTTATTGTAAATTGCAGTTATGTTAAATAAAAAGCTATTATAACTTTACTGCATCTGTGTCATTGCCTGTGTTTGTATGAGACATAATATATCTGTGAGAAAAGGGTAATTTCCGTTTAACCACGACAACCCTGAGATATCTTATTTTGAGTCCATGCGTTAGCGACTGCCACAAATCACCTTTTACTATTGTGTTTCTGGTGAGGTGCTGCTAGTGAGCCGGTAAGGTTGGGACAACAGTTGCGACTTGTTGTAGGAAAGACTCAGTCGCCTACAAACAAAAGTACTGTTATCTTTAAACCAGCAGTCTTGCTCAGAGCAAGAGTCCAAACTACGACACTGGCAGCTGCTTTAAATAGTAGCTTCCTGCTTGTGGGAGCAATATTTTTACAGATAAAAACTCTGCTTTCTGACAGACTTTGCTTGCTTTTGCTTGGTGGGAGCTGTCAGCAACTGAATAGATCTACACCAAATATGTAAAGCATGATCTGCGTACAGAAAGCTAGCTTTCTGCCAAATTGATGGTTCGGGCTGTAGCTTTATTCAAAGGTCCTATGGGAATTAATATGGAAAAACAACTTTTTTGACCCCCTCTTTTTCTCAGCCCCACTTGATGGATCACCCCAAAACTTTCTGCAGCAAACAAGAATCACCGGGGCAATTTTTTGGGAACATTTCGTGACGATTCATCAAATGGTGTTAAAAATATAGGCTTTATATATGGAAACATGGTCCTAACTATAACTACCTAGTGGCAACTGACACTAGGTAAAATATATATGTATATATTTATATATTGCAGCGGTCCGTGCGGTTCTGTTAACACAGAAGTTATTAATGAGTTTATTAATGAATATTCATATATTTTGAGTATTTTATTTGGTAGAAAATGTAATAATGTAGAGAAAAATAATGCAACATTTGAAATATGCCCACCTGAGTGGCCGTCAATGTTCATGAAGTGTACTTATTAATGGCTTATATTAATATTAAATGTTAAGTTTATGATTGGTTCATGTAGTAATATGTCATATTGAGGGTTATGCATTATGTATTAGCTTTATTAACTGTAGGCCTTCATTTAACGAGGTCGTGGCCTAGTTGCATGGCCTCATGTCAAGCTGCATATTTTAGGCGACTTATTAAATGGTTGCTTAGAGAATTCAATTGTGATTTTCCAATGTGCTGATCTAATGATTGTAACTAAAAGTCTTTCTCATGAGAACTGCTTGCTAGGAGATGATGTAGTTGCTAATGAAACAATGTTTAATGTAATGTGTGTGAGACAGACTTTCCCAGGAGAAGGCAATGAATACACTGACTGGACTATAAGCTGCAACAATATTGATACCTGACGAGCTGAAAAATGAGAACAGAAGGAAAGGAACCAATCGTTGACATGTGAACCATGTACTAGTAAAATTATAGATTTGAATTTTTAGTTTCATTCAACTAAGTGTGAGCATGCGATCCCCTGATCAATTAGGATGTTGGAAGTAGTTTTAGGAAATCTAACTTAGCCAGACTGCACATAGAGGAGAGATCCATTCCGCCATTATTTCTTGTCTATCTTGAGAAGAGACATGTTTAACTTTACTTCTTAGAGAGACTTAGCTTTTTCTGAACTTTGATGCTGAATCCTGATGTACTGCTGACCGAACTGATGTCCTTCTGACGAAGACTGTGACAGCTTGCTTAACCATTTAAGGATGGGTATACTGATTATGATACTGAATGTTGTTTCTATTTGCTTTTGTTTCTAGGTACCAACAGCCATTTTGATAGAGCCATAGTTACATGTTTTTCCAAATTTGTGTGACTAAATTGTTTTCCATGAAGCCCAAACATGCTATTCTAATATGATGTTACTTAGGGTTCTCACTGATGAAGTTCGCTCCATGTAATAACA